>NC_086356.1:7184743-8457243 GCF_036324505.1 Eleginops maclovinus
ACGTGACAAAGAGTATTACTATTCTAGAGGCATTTAAAGTTTTTCCTTCCTCCACGTACGCGAAGATACATGCAGCTCTGCTCCTGTGAGACTGGATTCATCAAAAGCAACAGCGCCTGCAGACTGTGATTAACATTTTCTGATCGTTATTCTTCAAAGTTTTAGACCTATGCTTCTTTTTCGTTTCTTGCCTGCAGGGGAAGTCTAGCTGTACACATTTACTCTACGTTTCATGGACTTTGATGTCTTAAGCAAGGGAAATCTGGAATGCAGGAATCAGACAAAAAGTTGCTAGAACTTTAAAAAAAGTTCCATCACAGAGTAGATGGAGGTTTGTCTCTGAAATGATTTCAAAGTGTATGTGACGACAAAGAATACATTGTTTTTTGTAACAAAAACAAACTTTGATGGCAACTGAATAGAAATATATTCTAAACTTTCTATCAGAGAGTTTTTCTGTTTTCAGTGGTTGTATCTCAAACCCCTTTTCATAGCATCTTTCTGAAGTACCTAATGATTTTTTTGCTAAAACCCTGTCATTGTGAGGTCATATGCTGCCCTCTGCTGTTCATTTAGATTTAACAGCCTTAGAAAAACAAAGCTCAGATCTATGCACAGTAGGCCTTTCACTGTGGCATTGCACTGGAGTAATGTCGTCAGATTTCTCTAGTTGAAATTGGAATTGTAGTGGCTGTTTGAACACAAAATTCAGTGTTTCACTCTAATGTTATTTTACAATTACACACATAGGCCGGAAATACACACGCACACACACACACATACACACACAACACACACACACACACACACACACACACAAACAGGACCTATAGAAATGCACCAATGAAGAAGAGGCAGAGCGAAATGGCTGCCTGTGTTCTGGCACCTTGGAGCGTTCGGTGCTTTGCTCTAGGACATCTCGGCAGCACCGCGACGCAAACTGGCACCTCTCCAGCTACAAGTCCTCATTCTGTATTTCCTACAGACTGGGCCACTGCCGCGCCATAATAGATCATTAATTACCTGATTAATCAACCATTTCAGATGGACGTAAACCGACAGGAAATAATGTATGTATAATAACAAATATGAGTGACTTACACACCTCATGTTGGTAGGTTTTTCCTTGGTTAGCTTGTTTATTTATAATAACTACAGTTCTTTTCCCTTAAAACACAGTGTCCTTTCTCATTTAAGTCACGGCCAGGTTATGACAATTTCAAGCAACTTGTGTATTGCTCTCAGGCTGGAAAGATTGATTAGCATTTTTGATGGGCTCACATTATTTTGACCAAACTGTTGCTGTTTAAATTCAACCAACCCCTCTGTCCACACAAACAACTCGTCTGTTTTTGGCGTTCTCCCTCCTGATTGTGCTTGTTCTCAACAAGCAAGTGAAAGTTTGAAAGGAAATATATCCTTCTTTCTCTGAGGTGATAGTTCTGCCTGAATTGTATTATTTTATAAGCAAACATGAAAAGACGAGAAAAAAAACGAACATCTATGTGAATAAAACACATTTTAAAAAAGGACAACACCCGCTTATTGGGAGTCAATTAACAGCTTCTATGTCGAGACTTGTCTGGCTAAAAACTTTTTACGCAATTTCATTTTAACACACTCAACTCCATTTGGCAGCGTATGTAAAAAATCAGCATCTTAGACGCGCAAATTGGACCAATGACACAAATCCTGTGTGATAAAAAGCTTTTGTTAGCTCATGTTAGCGCTGCACTTCCAGAGTTGACGTCTTGAAAGAAGTGGCTGCTGAGAGTGTGTTAAAGTACGTACAGTATGTGTTCCTAAGATATTTCTCACCTCGGGTACATTCAATTTATTTGTGTGTTTTTTTATATTTGCAAGTCAAATGATGTGTTCATGCATGTGTGCATTTACCAACCTGACAGTGAGGGTGTGGATTTGAACAGCCCATCATAGCTCCTTTATTCTCAAAGATCTACAAAAAATAAAAAATAAGACGAATTCAGAGTTTAGTTTACCCTTCTCTCTACAAAAAGTAAGCAAAGCAAATCAAAACGACTAAGATATAAGAGAAGAAGGTAATAAAGACATTTTAAGAAAATAATGTAGAACATGTAATATAAATCGACCAATAGGAAATGTATCAGACACATAATCAGTTTAATTTGAAGTTCTTTCATAATACTGATGCAGTATATTGTAAAAAGATCCGAAATGTGGTAGGCAGAAAGAAGAATATGTTAGCATATTGAAAAGCCCCACAGGACTTTAGAACGGAGCAAATCCTCTGCAACCAGCAGTAGAGACAGGGAGCATGGTGCTGTCCTTGGTGCTGAACTTTAGTAGCTAACGCCGTTTCAATTTCCCTGTGGCTAAGCATGCATTTATCTGCAAAAGAACACTTTTAGGGGATCTAAAGATTCATGCCTTCCCCTAAAAACATTCAAGACACCAGCTGTACTTGTGTACAGACTTTTCAAATGTAATATATCGGGAGGTCAGGGTTCAGGAGGAAAAACAACACGCGTATTTATACTTTTATACTTATAAATTATACTAACCCTGGCCATATACCTTAATGCATGTTGAAATAAACACCAAAAATACCTCCCAGTCTTATTTTCCCTACGTAAATTGGATAACACATTTAAAAACGAGACTGTAAACAAAATAAATTGGACATAAGTCGTTAGGAGCTGAAGTTGGAAATGACTACTGGCTGTGCTACAGAGTTAAAGGATATTTAAAGTAATATTCTAAATCATTTTAGTTTGGGATTTATTTCAGAAACCATATTTCTTCATGCCTTAACAACTCTATAGTGCGTCTTGTACACAGCTATGGCTTATTGGAGCAATGTGTCCAGCGGTATTTGATGCAATTGGACACAATGAACAAAATACCCCTGGAATTTCCAATGTCTCATAACCAGTGAAGAAACATCAGCTTCTGACCACTACATCATATTTTATCCACATCTTTTTTCTTCCTGCTGCTGAAAGAATGTGTAAGTTTACCCAGAGGCATCATTAAAGTTTGATCCAATCCAACACACGACACATTAAAATGAAAAATGAAATGATCAGGGGCGCTGGAGCGCGGGGTGAAAAGTTTATAGGGATCAATAGTGTGTGTGCGTGTGTGTGTGTGTGCGTGCGTGCGTGCGTGCGTGCGTGCTTGCTTGCGTGTGTTCACATCATACCTGAACCCAGGGGTATGTGGCACCTAGTTCCTCAACGAGCTCTGCCCACTTGTCAATCACCTTGACAACCTCTTGCTTTTTCATGAGAGGGAGGGTGACATCCGACCAGGGGTGGAAACACATGACCTTACTGAAGAAAGACGTGAAGGAGAAGGAAGAAAGAGAGGGGGGCAGAAGAGATGTTACAAAGGGGAAAGGTAATAACGCCCAGCATCCCAAAAAACATGATGTGTCACATTCAAAACCAGGGCATCAGGTTTATATGGAAAAAGTGAGACAGACTTACTTGAGGTAACATAGCTTCAGGGTGTAATTATGTCTCACTTTGTTCAGAGTTTAGAGGTGTTTGTATTTGATTCACGTCAGCGTGTGTGCGTTTGCTCTTAGCCTTACTTCAGTACCCAGAGGGAACCAGCTCTACTGTCAGAGTCAGATAAATGAGATTTCTATCAACAGAGCCTGGTACGTGATCAATAATTGAACACGACTTTGGATTTTATCCTCAGAGCAAAACTGAATGGACGTATTCGAGAATTGTTCATGAGTATCACAGGAGCTGCAAGCACTCTAATATAAAGTGAGTTTGTTTGTGTGTAGGTGTTAGGACTACCAACAATTAATTAAAGTGCATAAAATAATGTTGCACTGGCAGTGGATTAATTTGATGTTAATATATGGATTCAAACATCATTCGTAGACACTAGGCTAAACATGACCTGTTTTATATATTTTTGTTGGTAGGAGAATATTGAGGAAATTCAGCGATTGTGTGGGAGAGAAAACTCCCTCTGGAGGGACATGAGATTTTAGCCTTTGCAGCCCATTTACATGGACAAAAAACACCTATAAAACCCAATAAGGTCTAATAATAGGGCCACTTTAAATTGTATTAACTGTAAAAACTGTCAAGACACCCAATTAAACGTTCAGCTGGGGAGAATGCTTGAAAATATGTATAATCATTTGAACAACGGACTAACATTGCCCCTATTATTTGTATATTTTGTATAGTCCTTAAAAATGAATATTTATCTTTGGCCCCCATATTTAGCATCATTATGCCGAGACTCACAGCATGACTGAGAAGGAGTGATACGATAAATCATCAGGAATATTTCTCACCTCTTCCTTTACCTCATCTCTCTTTTGTCTCCCATGACTCAAATCCCCCAAATCCCATTTGCCCTAATTGGCTGTCTGGATGTAGATGCGGGGCAAAGAGCTGTAGTCAAGATTCCTCTTTTTTATGATATGGCCATGAGACCATGTGGACCACGAGCAACAACAACTGTACTGAACAAGCGAACAACCACTACCTACATCACGAGGAGAAAAAGACACAAACTCAAACAGAAGGAATCCGCGAGGAAGAAAAACACCCTGAGATGTACCAATCAATAAAAAGTTGGGCAACAAGTCGATCAGTGCTGCTTCTCTGATTCTTAACTCTATCAGTGCATGTGGGAAGAAATGACTGACAGCCGCTTCATCTGCCAACATTTAAACACGTTTTAGATATTGAGTGGCGACTAAGGGGGCATTATTATTCGATCGACAGAAAATGTTTCATGCAAAAATGGCACAAAATCCTGTTTTAGCCTCCTAACCCTTACATGATTTTTGTATCCTGCGGGAAACAGTCATTTGACAGGCTTTGTCCATGTCAAAATGGGTTTAATACACTAGTAATATTGTAATTAAAGTGTAATAACAGCACAGTTTTACAACATGTTGAACTGAATACCATTGGGTTTTAGACTGACAATACTTGTAAAAGTCCCCTGCTATTTCTGCAATGATTTATTACATGTATTCTGTGTGATTGGTATGAAGGAATATGGGTAATCATGACATTTCTCCACTATTTTCGGATATTATAGACCCTGTTTAATCCTGGAAAATGTTTTAAGATCTAGGCATTATGACAACGACATGTCTTTGATATGATTTAAATACTGAAAAATGGATGAATTTGAATCAAATCTAGTCTACTTCTAATAAAACATCCCCATCTGCTGGCGTACCGGAGGAACACACACTAATGAATATGTTAATTGATACTGTGTGTGTATGTGGATGGTGAGGATTTGTCATTGTGTTTCGCGTAGTTCAAAATGTCACCAATACAAGTGGCATGCAGTGTGTTGATCACCAAAATCCTCTTCTCTTAATAGCTGGTTATGCAGATTCACAGCAGCGAATGGAAGTTGCCCCAGCATGACCGCTCTGATTGCACTTCTCAGTTCCGATTTAATTAGTCATAAATTTGAATGTATCATCATTTTTTAGAAGGAACGTTGATTAAGATGCATCCTTGAGTTGATTCTAACCACATGCTAATTTAAATGACTTATTGTTTAATATTCATCTCATCACACTTGTTTGTTTGTTTGTTGGTAAGGTACAATATAAAACATACATTTTGCCATTTTGTTTAATACAATTAGTTTAGACTTAGATTGTTAATTCAGTCCTTTTATTTGCCTCACTTAATAAAAAACAGGGTGCATCATACCAAATAATAACATTTAATAGCCATTTTAAACTATTCAAAAAGCCTCACAGTGTGACGGCAGACATTGATTAATCCTGCAATGTGTGACAGGGAGCTTTGTTCTTACCAGACGCCCCTGGCAGCTTTAGATTGGAAAAGTGGATGTTGATCTGAACCTGAAAAACAAATGAATGTTGTTTCAAAATGTGACAAAGTATTACTCTTTTAACAATGACTTTGCCTTGCAGTTTTAGACATAAGTGTATTCATCCACCTGGACATATTCAACCTGATTGGACAGTCTATTGTGCCATGAAATGATCTCAAACATGTAAATGTGTTGTGCTTAAGATGTAGGTGAAGTAACTCAACTGCTGACGTTCAAGTCCTGTTTCTGATGGGTTTGAAAATGTTTGTACAATTATGTTTTTTTTTAATCCAACATTGCAGCATTGATTGTTCCCAGACAGATATGGTGGAGACTCTACTGAGTGCACTTTTTGAGTCTATGAGATAATGAAATTATAACGGCATCAGAAATTGCATTTACCAGGATCAGGAGCATCTGGTTGTAGAGCAGGGAAGTCATTTTCAAAAAGAAAAGTGCTGTCATAGTCAGGATTTACCTGGAGAGAAACAGAAAGACTTAGGGGTATTGTAAAAAAAGGAGTCAATATTATGATCAATAATGATTGATATTAAAGTAACAAATTGGTCTTACCTCTCCATTTGCACGTGTGTTTCCGGGACAGAGTGGGTTGCTGGGGTCATGTCTTGGTATGTGTTCCTCAGGAGGTTTTTCTACCTGACCTGCCCAGGGTCTCTTCATGCGGTGGGCCGACACCAGGACCCAGGTGTCCCTCAGAGGATTATAACGCAGGTGCTGGTGCTCTTCGGTGGGATAAAACAAGGGTATGTAATCACACAGAGGGCTAGTTTGATGGCACAAAGGTGACCGAGAACAAATTCCAATCATGTGCATGTGAAGTCAACCTGATCTAGTCTCTCAATTCCTGATGTGTGGCCCAGCATGTAAACAGCTGATCACTATTTTCTTTCTCAATATTTTTGCGCTTTCTTGAAGAATAAGTCATTAAGACTAAACATGTGGAAAAAAAGATAGATATAACACATGAATGAAACAATCCAAAAACACATCTAAAAGCCTTCAAACATAGTTGATTAAGGTATAGCTGTGGATTGTAGGGAGCACTGTTTGCAGTTGCTACAGCCTACAGCAGGGGTGTCCACATTTTTTTCACCGAGGGCCACATACAGAAAAATACACGGAGAGCTGGGCCACTTATAGAGGTGAATATTGCCTCATAAGTTAAGTTACAAGTTAGCAAAACAAATCAAATGTAGGCGAATAATGCGCGATCATTTCAAATGGTTTAAGGAAAAAACAGCCTACATCCCGTCTCTCTTAAGGGTTTCATTAATTTTGTTGGCAGCTCATTCCTTAAAACAGAAGCCTCAGATTTTTTATAATAAGAGTAAATATGAAGGTTAATTTCAAGCTTGTTATGGAAATAAGTTTTGGGCTTTTTTTTTTTATCAACTAAGATTTGTTAGAAAATGTTTTACATTCTAAATGACTGAACTTATTTGAAATTGGGCTCATTAATATATGTTAACATATATATTTGAGAAGTACAATATAAGACAAGCAAAAGTTTAATTTGTGGGCCATATTCCATTATACTTTCAGAATTTGCTCAGGGACGATTCCAAATGGCCCGCGGGCCGCATTTGGCCCCCGGGCCGTAGTTTGGACACCCCTGGCCTACAGGAACTCAAGTCACGAGACTACACAGCTGGCTCTATGCACACTGTATAGTCATAACCATTCTGTCAATACTGGAAAACAGGCCTGACAGCCATATTGATGTTATAGACACTATACGTTACTTTACCATGGAAATTCCATTTAACTGAACTCCAATGAAAATGTATTAATTTAATGCTTCATGTAGCAAAAACAGAGTCAGGGTTCGAAGTATCTTAGGACAGTTTATGAATGACAAGGACGTAATAGTCATTTTGGCTTGAACACAATTCACATTTAGTTGGAGTAGATATTGTAATAACACGACGTAAACAATATGTAGCTACCATACCCTGAATGAATAAAATCAACCCTTCACTCTTTTGAAAGTGCCGTACCTTTAGGATCAAAACTGACTTCTTTATTGCCACTCATGTCTGTCGGTGCAGTTTGACCACTGTTATCACTCCGAAGTTGAGTCACTGAACCATAAACTCCTTCTTAACTTTGTTGAACAGCTAGCTACTTGTCCATAACGCTATTATGACTGCTTCCTGTTTTTTCACATGAGAAAAAAGCTGGCTGTTTGGGATATATTTACGTTTGAAGACAACCATTTAAAACGTAAAAATAACGGCGAAAATGACAAGATAATAGAAAAATAAAACTGAAGATTTGATCCAAGGAAAATTTAAACATATATTGTAGTTGGTCACTTTGTTTTAGTACACAAGCGAAATAAATATAAAGTACTTAAAGGGGGGTTTTCATTTTGCTGGCAACCCTGAAGTTGCCGTCTCCCAAGTGACTAACTCGTCCTCTGATTGGCTGAACAACCACTTCCCTCCCCACCTGACCGGGAAGAAGCTGTCAGTTGGTCTCCACTCCTCCTCGCCTGATGGCGTGTGTGACACAACCTGTCTGCCTCTGTGTACACGTGTAGTCACCGCTTTTGCTGTGTGTCTGTTTTCTTTTTGTTTCAACCATGCCTTTAATTAAAATGGGTTTTAAACTGTTCCTGTTCGCCGCAGTCACCGTCCTGACCGTGCTGCTGCTGCGGCACTGGATGGCTACCAAGCAGTACGTTTTCAACAAAGACGACGTAGCCAAATTAGCCAAACAATACGCAGGTGAGTTTGGTAATGAGGAATGTTATGGCTACACCAATTCAAAACCAACCTACTCTTCAGTCAAATGCAGTCAAAAGTAAAAATACACGAATTTAAATAGCCCAAATAACCCTCCTCCCTGCCTTCCTAATGTACAGTATATGTGTGTATTCTCAGGACAGGACCATGAGCAGGCCTTCTCAAAAGTGGTGGTGGAACTCAGGAAGAGGTGAACACACATTGTTTTCTTTTTTAATCATAAATGTATAATATACTTAATGTTATATAACATTTATAGCTCCAACTGATACAAATCCCCTCCCATTGAAGCACTGACAAACGGGACATTTCTGTCTTATATAAAGTGATGATTGACCCATATTCAGTCAGTTGTAATATTAACTTGTTGTTTACCCTGCTTTATAGACAGAGCTCCATCTGTTTTTTTATAATAACTTTCTGATGTGAATAGGAGTTATAGAGATTTATTTTTAATGATTGTGTAGTATTTTATTTAAATAGTCTAATAAAGTGTAACTGAACCAGGTACCCTGGCCACATCCTGCCAGATGAAGACCTGCAGTGGATCTTTGTGAATGCTGGTGGTTGGATGGGCTCCATGTGTCTCCTCCATGCCTCGCTCACGGAATACCTGCTGCTGTTTGGTACTGCAGTCGACACAGGAGGACACTCGGGTGAGGAATGAAGGGGGTTGAACGTCTACAATTTGGAAACTTGAATAATGCTGAGGAGGAACATGTGTTATATTATTACCTGCAGCCTTACCTTATGCACATAGCAAACAGAAAGGATTTATTTAGAAAAACAAAACTCAAGATGCAGCATATATAACCTAGATCTTGATTACATAAAGACTGAACTTGGGGAGTGTTTTTCCTGGTGATGTGTACACTCTATATTATTTTTGTGAGATCAATCTGTGTCAATAACCAATAGAAATGTCACTCTGCTCTCTTCTGCTGTCAGGTCGTTACTGGGCTGAGATTTCTGACACTATCATATCCGGCACCTTCAGACAGTGGAAAGAGGGGACAACCAAGAGTGACATATACTACCCTGGTAATACCATGACATATTTGAATAAGCAATTTTATGTTTTAGTGTTTGTTTTCCTTATTGACCTAAATGAATGGTGTTGCATCTAAAATGAGGAAAGTATTGTTTTAGTTTTCATTTCCTCGTCCCTTACTTCCACATCTTCTTTTCCACAGGTGACACCATCGTTCACAGTATAGGAGAGGCAACATCCGTCCAGTGGAGCGCCGGGACGTGGATGGTGGAGTACGGACAGGGTTTCATCCCGTCCACGCTGGGATTCGCTCTGGCAGATACCCTGTTCAGCACCCAGGACTTCCTCACGATGTTCTACACCGTACGCGTCTATGCCAAGTGTCTGCTGCTTGAGGCCGGGACACTACTCACAGAGGCGGGGGTTTTCTGAGGCACGGTTGTTAATTGGACTGTAACATCGAAAGGTTTGCCTTGTCATCACATCCTTTTTCCCCATCAACCACTATCAGTCTAGCATCGGGGAAACTCCATGCTAGATTACTCACGTTTAAATATTTTTACCTGGAATAGTAGCATCTGAATTTGCAGAAGGACCGGACTGAATTCCTATTCTTGCCCCTTGTTAAGGCTATCCAAATAAAGTGTTTGATTCACCCTGTGACAGCAACAACAATGGATCATGTATGAATCAAACATTAATCCTATTAAATAAGGTCTTCAGTGTTTTTTTTTAATCTGGCTTAAAGAATGGACAACTAGAGACATTTTTTTACAAGTACGTTGCCAAATGATGGTTCTGGGAATATTCAGATAATACTTGTGACCCGCAATCAAGTGCATCAACTCAGTAGCAACCAATCACTTAAAAAAAAACAAAGCTGTGATAAATACTGGTTTGGGGACCAAGGAATCACTTTAAAAACAAATATGCAATGCTTAATTTGGCTTAACTTAAATACATAATGCAAAGCCAAAGCATACTATTTTCTTACTAAATACCATTTCATATTTATAAGCATTTCAATTGTCTAAAAAGCTTGAATTTCTTAACTGATCACAAAAATGTCAAGAAGCACGTATGCTCCAAAGACTAAACCTCTCTTGACAGTTGGCTCTAATTCCCTCATAGACAATCAATTCTCTGTTAATACTTAATTTATTTTTAAAATGTGCTGAAGTAAACTGACAGGTTGATGTTTGTGTGAAATGTCCTATTTTTTGGCTCAGTATGAGTCATAGTCGGGTTCATTCCAGCTCAGCAGTGCTTTAAAGATTATACATACTCTGTCATGGTGCGTGATCTACTACTTCAGAGCTACTGTGCAGCAACCCAGTGCAATTTCCCCATTTTTCTTTTCAGAACCCCACCTTTTACTTGGCTTTTCTTTCACCTTGGTAGAGCTATTTGTTAAATCCAAGATAGATCTTGTGGAAGCCATTTCAAACATTTCTGCAATTCTCTTTCGGCTTAGAAAACAGAAAAAAAAAAAGGCTAATGGAACCCTTTTTGGGGTTTTCCCTTTCCTTTAGTGTGATGTATAGGTTTTTGCAGTCTCTCCCACTGACTCGTGTATTTACATGGTAACATAACTATACATGACTTGGCTTCAGCCTCTCTCGATTGTGTGGACTTTGCACTAGCCCTATTGGGCCTAAAACTTAACCCTATCCACAGACACTTGGAAATGTACTTTACAAGCAAATAATATCGACCATCTCCCATCTACCTTTTCAGCCATAATTTTAACAACATATAAGGTTTCTTGGAAGCAAACTGTCAGCTATCCAACCTGTGGTTGTTTGGTTTGCATACAGCAGCATCAGTAGCAGCGCGGTCTCATGGATGGATGGCAAAAGATTATCACTGTACCTCAAATGTTGATGACTCAATGTGCAATTTACTGTAAAGGTAAACATGGAAACTGACAGTGCCAGAAGAAATAAATGTTTTTGGAAGTTAAATAACACAAGCCTTGTTTATTGCTTATTATACTAAAACATACACATCTATTAAACAGAATTCTTGGAAAATGGAATCCATCGAAATTCCTGCAAAACCAATAAACATCATGGATATTTTTGGGTGGTAAACACAAGCTGAGTGAAATCACAAAACTGACCTTATATACTCCAGAGTGTTAATAGAAATGTGGTTGAGGTGAAGGATGCTGCGTGAACAGAGGGTGGTATTCAATAACAGAGGCCAGCAGAACAGAGCATAGACACATCCGTCCTCATCTCCATCTGTAAATGCCAAGAGGATGCAGACAACCTGATTTGTTGTCATCATATCCTTGAGAGAGGGCCAGGTGATGATACAAGTGTGGGTGTGTGTGTTGATATTATACAATGGTGTGTCCAATCTGCGATGTTCCTCCTCTGAAATACATATCCATCTGTGTGTTGCCATGTTATCCCAGATATCGATTTAATGTCAGCTTAACAAACTAGCCTGACCAGCTGCCCTCCTTCTCTTTGAGCCCTTTAAAGGAGATGTATTCAGAATCGAAGACGGGCGACCGCAGCTGAAATACCAGCGTGCCCGGGCAGCGGTCGCACCTTAACGGGATAGAAGACAACTTCTTCGACTAATCGCTTGTTGCCTTCCAGGCTCATAATGTCCTCGCACAGCATGTCAGGGCATTGCGAATAGATGTCTTTTAGAAGGTGAACACTCACATAAAGATACAGAGATAGAGGGATGTAAGCAGAAAAAATAAAAACTCTGAATAAACACTACAAATGATATTTAAAAAATGTACGGTGTCACAAACCCTCCATTAGGCTGGCATAAATATGTGTGCTAAAATAAAACATCACATGAAACAAACAGAAGGCCTTCCTTATTACACAGCTCCAATGTACTCAATGGAAAGCTCTCTCCTGCCCTCTAGTGGACATATTCAGTATCAAACCATTTGATATTTTTGGATCGAAATATCTCAGTTAGGACCTCCCCGGACCTTTAAATAAGGCTCAAGTTATTATTTCAATAATTGTGAATGAATTATTATAGGAATAACTTGATTAGTCATTGTATCCATAGTGATAGAGTTGTAATTTCCTGTCGCTTAAGAGTACGGTAGCCCCTAGGGTCAAAACGCAAACCCCCCCCCACACACACACACAAACACTGAACAGACTTCAGAAACTAGACAGGGAGAACAAGAGCTTACTTAACATAACCGCTTTCTCACAAACCTTCCAGAAACATGATGGAGCTTTCATATCAATCTATGAAAGTCGCTCACCAAGCCCGGGAAGCGGTGAGCAAATAAGGGGTTTTGTTATCTGTGTTTTCTAGCAGGGTTGACGAACTGTTGGTAAGCTAAACACTTTAAGCTAACTGTTCACTAGTAACTGAGACACTTTTGAGAGGAGTGTTTAACTTTCCCCTATGATAAGCAACGTCATACTATTCAAAACATGGTCAGGGCTTAGTTTAACTGTGATAGTTAGCTTAAAAAGCTAATCAGGATAGCTAGTTTTGCACGCATCCAGATCTACCATTAATCAGCGTCTACAGGTTGCCTAGATACCCAGTCAGGTGTTTGTCATTTGTGGCGCTTTGTCGCCCTCTACTGGTATTGGTTGTTTCCGCATCCGAGTATACCCCCGTTATAATGCTCTACACATAAGTAGCAGGGAGTAAAAGTGTCCTGAAATAAAGGGCTGCGGGTGACATTTTAAAACCAATTCATACAGCTCAATATCATACATTGAAAATGTGTCTTAGGGACTCAGAAGACTGTGCAGCATACCAGAAAAACTCCCCAAAACAGAACTCACAGTTATGGGGTAACATCTAAAATTGTCTGCGTTAAAGATGACCTACTATAGGACAAGAGTACTGTTATTATTAGTTTCCCACGTCTAAACAAAACAGAGAAAGGAGCACACTTTGAACCAAGCTTTTTATTATTTTGTTGACATGAATGCAGCAGCTGTGTGTCTGGAGCTGAGTGTGTTCTGTGTTGCTGTGCAACAGGACGAGCTAAGGACTGAGACGAGGAGGAAGAACCTTCTCATCCTCATTTACCACCACCTGCTGGGGCAAGGGTCAGTATAAAGTGCTGCTGATAACACATATATGATGATGATATAGGTGATCTGCAGTCGCATGGCAAACCATTTTAACATTCAGTTCAGGGTTTTCTCACCTAGAGTTTTCTTAAAGGGGCCCTATTATTATTTGTATGGCTTTTTCCTGTAGTGTGTTATATCATTATTTGTGCATGTACTGTAAATGGTCTGCAAAAGCTAAAATCCCAAAGTTTAAAGCACCTTTTCCTTACAACATGTCACAAACAAGGCACAAAATACATATATTAATCTGAAAATGAGAATTAAAGGACCCCTTTAAAACAGGTATTAGATAAAGGCACATACTGGCTTTTTCCTCCCATGAATGACATGAGTTGTTGCAAAGGCTTGAAAATATGAAAGGGAAAAGTGTATAAAGTGCTTGTGTGTGTGTGTGTGTGTGTGTGTGTGTGTGTGTGTGTGTGTGTGTGTGTGTGTGTGTGTGTGTGTGTGTGTGTGTGTGTGTGTGTGTGTGTGTGTGTGTGTGTGTGTGTGTGTATAAACTGAACATTTCTGACAGCAATAAATGCATTTCATCAAATAAATGCACTTTAAACTAAATCATGCGAGTCTTCCCAGGCTCACAGCACAAGACAGCAGACAGACTTGACCTCGATTGTGTTACTTTTTGATCGGTCTAAGGTCCTCCTGTTTGTGTCCCTTCCCCAGCTACGTGTCTGCAGCGATGGCCTTGGACCAGGAGACTAATGGAAGTGTGAGGAGGTTCGAGGTCTGCGACAACATCGATCTGGAGATGGTGCTGATGGAGTACGAGAGTTATCACTATGTCAAGTTCCAGAAATATCCCAAACTTATGAGAAGAACAGCAGAACTAGGTATACGACCTCCACTACAACAACTGGAATCATAAATCACGCCCAAATCTGTGTTGAATCTTAATTTTATTTAATGAATATTTTCTGGCTTTTCTTATTTCAAGGTGAAAACAGAAATATAAGAAGTGGTGGAGTAAAGAAGTGAGTTCCCCCATCTTACAGACCTTTCTTTTAGTAATCATTAAGGACTTATAAACAACATAAAAAACATTGCAATTATGATCAAATCTGCCAGTTATTGTATAATTCTTCCTCTGAAACGTGATTTGTTCTGTGTGTCTTTGTCGATCAGGAGTCCCTGTTCAGCTGTGAAGCCTCTCCCCAAAATCAACCCTTCCCAGAGCCTGCAGACTGGAAACGGAGCCAAGAAGCCAGCTGTTGGTTCTCATACAAATGTAAAACATCAAAAATAGAACAATCCTGATCTGAATATCCATGTGAAATGTGATTATCTGACCTCCTGATGGCTGTGATTCCAGGAGAACGGCTCTTCTGTTCCTCCAGAGTCCTCAGAGTTCGGTCTCAATGTCTCCTCGATCAGAAACGGACCAGGCTGGGGAGGCGGCCGCTCACAGGAAGGTACTAGACAGTGTGTTTTGTTATATATAGATGAAGCAGATTCTAATATTTAAGGACACATTGTGTGTGTTTACATGTCAGGCATTACTCACCCTTCATTCAGCAATGTCATGGGCTATGATTTACAGCAAAGATTGAATTTGTTTTCTTTAGTTTTCTCTGTCCTTGTAGAGTGGAATGTTTGACAGAATAACCTTTTGTACGTATAGTTTTATTGATGAGTCCCTTAGGTCCGCCATACAAAAAAAACTAGCTAAGAAGGACCTCTTGTGTTTTTAGGGTTGACAGGAATTGCAAACAATGGCAATTCCCTCATGTAAACAAATCATACATATCAACTAATACATATCTACACACCGTCTCATAGAAATGTGAAAGTTAATCAACATTTTTTATTATTACTTTGTACTTTCTAATAAGTTTAACATTTTTCCTGAGGGCCAGATGACTGAAGGCAAAGTTTCAATCCAAGGAACGGGCAGTGATTTAGACCACATGGTAATTATAGTCTGTAAAAAGCCATTTCAGCGTGTTCTTTAAGACATTTGAATGGCACACGAGAATATAGGAAAGCTGCTTTTAGGACTAAACTACCACCTTTATATTGACACCATGCTGTGTGCAGGAGCGGCTGCTGAAGCCCCTCAGTGGCTTGTCTGGAATGAGCGGTGAGAGGAGAGAACTCGCTGCCATCATCAGCAGGGTAATAAATACACACAACACACACACACACACACACACACACACACACACACACACACACAATTTCTATATTGAAAGCACTAACAACCGACCTGCCCCTGCCTGCCAACTTGGGACGCTAAGCAAAATTTTTACAATTGTTTTGTATTACAAGTCTCATGAAATGTTTAAATGTACATTGCATCTATATTTCCAGTGTATTTTTGACGCCATCTCCCCTCCTGTACCAGCGTCCGCCTTTGATTTTCAATCATTGCAGAAATGTGTTATCTTCGAACACATAAAGAAGCTTCTTTTGTCTTATTATCTTGTGGCTCCTACTTGTGAAAATATCTACTTTAGAGGTTACCAAAGATGTCCACCAGAGGACAGTGAAGTGTTTTGTTGGGAATAAATTGATCTGCTGTATTAATGAAGGCCCAGGTTCTATCTATTTCCCTTATCACTCCAAAGGACACCAATTTACGCCTAATCTCACCAGGATGTGTGTGTTGGTTGTCTTCCATATGCATCCCTCATCCTGTGTCTCTGTGTGTGTGTTCACCCCCTAAAGGACATCTATTTGCACAGCCCCAACGTGCGGTGGGAGGACATCATCGGCCTGGAGGACGCAAAGCGATTAGTCAAAGAGGCCGTCGTCTATCCCATTAAGGTGCAACCGCGGCCCGGGCACGCTGGTATTTCGGCTGCGGCCGCCCGTCTTCGATTCTGAATACATCTCCTTTAGAGGGCTTAAAGAGAAGGAGGGCAGCGGGTCAGGCTAGTTTGTTAAGCTGACATTAAATCTATACCTGGGATAATGTAGTAACACACACATACACAGATGGATGGATGGATGGATAGGGAGGCATGTAGAATTCATACACACAATTTTGCCGCTGCCTACAGACATTGCACATACAAATAAAACATGGCACACACGCAGAAAACACACACACACACACTTCAATCATCATCACCTGGCCCTCTCTCATGGATATGATGACAACAAATCAGGTTGTCTGCATCCTCTTGGCATTTACAGACGGAGATGAGGACGGATGTGTCCGTGCTCTGTTCTGCTGGCCTCTGTTATTGAATAATACCGCACGTTCCCACAATCCCCCATTTCTGTCTCCATTATTATTCATCCTCTGGGGTATAAGGTCAGTTTTGTGATTTGCCTCTGTTTGCCACCTCACATTCAGACTAATGTGTGGTTGTGTGATATTTGCAGCACTGCCTCAACCATACATCAAGCAAATCAGTGTTTCCTCTTTGCACACAGCTAAGCTTCTGATTGGTCTGCGAGAAGATAATGTTTGCAGCTAAAACATATTTTAATTTTGAAATTACAGTGATTTTTCTAAACTGTTTGTCTGTGCTGTAGTTTTATATTTCACTCCTCTATCTCTCCAGTACCCCCAGCTGTTTACAGGTATCCTGTCTCCGTGGAAGGGCTTGCTGCTCTACGGCCCCCCAGGTAAGATTTCTTCTGCTGTCACGTTTGCTTTGAAATAACGTCTTCCTAACTTTGTGATCATGTGACTCACATTCACAGGTACAGGTAAGACCCTGCTGGCAAAGGCGGTGGCTACAGAGTGCAAGACGACCTTCTTCAACATCTCCGCCTCCAGCATCGTCAGCAAGTGGAGAGGAGACTCAGAGAAACTGGTCAGGGTAGGAGACTGTTCGACACATACAGCAGCTTAAATATATTAAACAACATGACAACATGTTTATGTGTCACGTAAATTGGAGGTTTGGTAAATGTATGTTTCTGTCGCCAGGTTCTGTTTGAGCTGGCACGGTACCACGCCCCGTCCACCATCTTCCTGGATGAGCTGGAGTCTGTGATGAGTCAGAGAGGAGCCAGCATGGGGTGAGCTGAGCCACTAAGGGAGGAAAATATCAAACATTTAGGGATTAGGGATTCACTCCCTGCTCTCGATAATCTACCAATGGTGTGTCTATACAATTTTAGTAAAACATTTAATTTACTGTGAATTTGTGAATCCACAAAGTGTCTTCTTACAACTATTTACTCCAGACATTTGCAGAATATAAATAATTAAATTATTATAGTTCATTTGTATTAACTTTGTATAACAGTTCAGCCAAAATAAAGATCTGAATGCACATTCCTTTTTTATTAATATATATACATATATATATATCCTTTATTTAAGCAGTTTTCTCTCCTTTTAAAATGGTCTTCAATTCCCCCATAGTGATCAAATCTGACAGTTTCAGCTCCTTTTGTACATTATTTCAGGCAGAAGGGCTGCATTAATGAGCAATTTATATAAATAACCACCAATTTAGAGCTAAAACTGCAGTAAAATAGTTTTCAATTATCATTTATAGTGTCATTATCCAAGCAAGAGCACTGGAATGATCATTTTAACCCTAGTTTTGACACTTATTATGAATCAAAGAATAACAGTTGACAGATTTAGGATCACTAAGTGGTTTACCTATAGTTAGCTAACCTCCCCACAAAGAGCACAGACGGACTGAGAAGGTGGGGAGTATAATGATGTTCTACTGTTTGATGTGACGTCATACGGATGTGTGTTTCCAGAGGGGAGCATGAGGGGAGTCGTAGGATGAAGACGGAGCTGCTGGTTCAGATGGACGGCCTGGCCAGATCAGACGACCTGGTGTTTGTCCTGGCTGCTTCCAACCTGCCCTGGTAACACTCCGACATGAACCACCCCACACACTGTACGCTCAAACCAATTCTTGTTGTGTTGAGGGGAAATCTTATTTATATTGAGCTCAAATTCCTTAATATTATTTATTAACTGTGTACAGTTTCTAACTCTCCCCGCTCTGCTCTCAGGGAGCTGGACCACGCCATGCTGCGGAGGTTAGACAAGAGGATTCTGGTTGGTCTGCCCTCCTTGCCGGCACGCCAAGCCATGATCTCTCATTGGCTGCCGCCTCTCAGCTCCACAGGAGGGGTGGAGCTACGGACTGAGCTGGACTATGAGACTCTGGCCAAGGTGTGTTACAGCAGGACTAATGTCACAAGCTGTTATCATTTATGGTTTGACTTTCTTTTGATATTATTGGCAGACATTTAAATATGTTTTTCAAACTGGTTCATGTGACTGTGTGTGATTCAGGGGATGGAGGGTTACTCTGGCTCTGATGTGAAGCTGGTGTGTAAGGAGGCCGCCATGAGACCAGTGCGCAAGATCTTTGACGCTCTGGAGTCACATCAGGACGGTAGGAGAACACACACACACACACACACACAGAGGCTCTACCCTCACAACAGCATGTTTTCTATCCCTGATTTACACTCACTCACTAGGATTCTCCCTTACAGGAGAGAGTAACATGCCAGCCATCAAGCTGGAAACCGTGACAACAGCTGACTTCCTGGAAGTCATCACACACACCAAACCTTCAGCCCGAAACCTGGTGGACAGATACACCGCCTGGGAGAGAGAGTACAAGTCTGTCTGACACACAGGCACGTTTTAACAGGAGGAAGACTCTGATACTAACACTGCAGCGTTTCTGACAGATTGTGGACTGTTTACAAACTGACCCGTTGTTGTAAGGCTTAGTGGGAGCCCTGGCATCATAGTGCTTTGTATTCGAAATAATTTAGTCACACACACTTTGCACATCCTTATACTAACAGTAAATTAACCAGAACATCAGTATCACGTCAGTTTAACAAGATTTTACAAACTCCATGTGTTCCTAAGCTGTCACTTCTATTGCTGTATCTTACAGTCAATAAAGAAATACTCCAACAACTCAAATTTCCTAGCTGTCGTGTTTATGTCGTCGTATTACATTTCCTCTGACATGTTGGACATCGTAAAGCACTTCCATACAAAGAACATGAACACAACGAAATAAAGAGAAATACCAGGTGGATATATTTTTCATTCAAACTTCAACGCATATTTTATGACAAGCATCAGTTCATGTGGCAACAGATGGTGAGTATTTAGTAAGTGCATACTTTACTTTCAAGGATTATTCATCAGGCAGTAGTCTACAACACTGAAATAGACCTTCAAGGTGTTCAAGATGTGCATGCTCTTTTATATTTACAGGAGTAAAGCATTGCTGTTTACCTGAAGGCTGAGGGAATGAGTGAAGTAATTCCAATAAACATTTTTCCATTCTGTGTTTAAACACCAACAGTCTATAACCTCCATAATGGGCAGCTATAGTGTTCCAATGTACAAACGGTCCTGCCGTCTCATAGCAGGTTCTTCAGGATGTGTGCAACAGCTTCTGGGAAACTGTCACATGTCAGGTGGGGGGGAGGGTTGATTTTATTCTCATCTCCTTCTCTGTATTTACCTGCCAAGACAGAAGTTGGAATCCTATTAATGACAAACAACAACAATGAAAGCAATACAATGTGTTCACAAGTAGTCATAACTTAACCGTCTGAGTACAGCATGCCCTAAAACACAACAGTCATTGTATAGTGCGTAGGAAAAAGGAACCAAAACAGCAGTAGAGTATACATATATATATATATATATATATATATATGAAGAAAAACAGTCATAGTATAGTATGTATTAAATATATATATGTATAAGACAAAACAGCATATTATAGATTGTACAAAATATTCGAAAATCAACATGGTACAGTCATAGGACGTCATAGAACAGTATCATCGTAAAGTAAATTGTAAACATGTGCATATAAAAAGTATAGAAAGTCATAGTATAGTTTTCCATAAAAAAGAAGGAAAAATAACCCAGGAAGTTTCTCACCAGTTTGGACCAGAATTCCCAACATTCCTGCATTCTGTGCTCCGCCCACATCATCCCTGGCATCCTGAGGGAAAGCAGCAAAAACCAACAGAATTGAATTGGTTTACAGATGTTCCTACAGGCTGATGTTCAAACGGTTAGAAGTTGTTTCCAACAGATCGACAAGCTGAGATTCCTATCAAATTGTGAAAGGTTTCTTGTTGTGAAAAATAACATTTTTTAAAATATGTTTTCTATTTGGAGTGCGACTGGTCTGTCCACTTAACGTTGAAAACGACCATAAACTGACTTGCTGTTAATGATCCACAAAGGACAATATACTTACATCTCCTATCATCACAGCTTCAGTGGGGCTACATCCTAAATCAGACAGGGCCTATTTGAAGGAAATAAACACAAGAAAATGAGGCCTTGTTAAGAGGCAAAAACAAAACAAAATAATTACATACATCTGATTTGTAAAAACTTGGAAACACGTCATAATAGGAACTCCTAACCTGTGTGAAAAAAGACTTCTCCGGCTTGCCCACCACCGTAGCTTTGCAGTCTGCAGCATACTCAAGTCCCGTCACAAAGGGCCCGGGGCCAAGGGCCAAACCATCCTTACGTTTGTAGTAGCGAGCCTTATGGATGGCGATGAGAGGAGCTCCTTCCAGAATCATTCTGGACCAAAATTCACACGATTATACACACTTTACTATCCGCAATAACCAGGGAATTTACTGCATGCTTTAGATGGTATTTTCACAAGCTGCTGCATTTGGGAGGAGGTACGTTCTCCCAAATACTCTTTTTTTCTTTTACGAGCAACAAAAGCTGGACTGTACCTGTTATATATCTCAATAATCGGAATGCACATGTTGGTGATCCACTGATGAGTGTGTCACCTGAAAGCCTGGTTGAGTGTCTGGTAGTTGAAGTGATCAGGAGAGAGTCCGATGACAACGGCGTTTGGCTCTGACGTGTCAATACCTGGAAATGGATATTAAAAAGGTCAATACGTTCTACTTTTTATATGATCATTTACGTAATTTGGTCATTGAAACATTAGACGTAATGACTTAAAGACTGGCAGAAAAGGGAACAATCTATGTAGCTGTGATGACCGTCATTTCCTCATAATATTCATCCTAGGAAGTTTCTTCTTCAATCCATCAAAGGTCAAGATCAGACAACAGCAGCAGTCAACTTGTGTTTTTGTTACAACAGATTTATCTAAGAAAAAAAGGAAGATGAACAACGCATAACGGCATCAATGAGCGTTTTGGAAACGATTCAACAACTTATAATAGAAAATTCAGTGGACCAAACGTAGCTGGTAGAGGTGTGTATATACGATTTGGCTTTGGACCCCTTAAATTAAACTGATGGCTGCAGGTTGGATATTGGCACACACACTCACACACACACACACACACACACACACACACACACACTTACAGCCAATCAGCTCTGACTTATGAGACAACGTTTCAGTGGGGCTGCGAGCGCTTTGCTCCGCTTGTGATTTATGTTTTGCCGCACACATTGAAATGACGAAAATTCCAACACACACACACACACACACACACACACAGCTCCGTACCCATGAAGTCTTCCAGGGCGCTGTCCTCCAGCAGCAGCAGCGGCCTGTGGTGTTTCTGCTCTACCAAACTCCTGGCTGCACTGAGCGAAGTGAAGATCTCTTTTTCCTGCACAGTTAGATTCATTTTCAGAATCAGGGGGAAAAGTGCCACTCCAGAGTTGATCCCTCCATGAATTACCTCACATTAAAGCATCAGCACTTAACTTTTTCAAAGTAACTTGTCAAACTTCTTTTTGTATATTTACATCTCATATCGTTTTTTTTAAATGTTGTAACAGTTTCTTAAATTAAATATTTTTTTGCTTATTTTCTTACAGCGTAATTCCCCTTACTGTGTTTATGTTTGCACCATTTCACACCACAGCAAGTTCTCTGTATGAGTAAGGTGACTGATTTTGAATAAATGAAACATGTCTTTGGAAGTTTTACCTGGACGTCGAAGTTGAGACGTTGCAGTCTCTCCAGTAAATTCCTCTTGCTCTCCTTCGTCGTGTTGGTCACAAATTTCACCGCTACAGAGGCCTGCCGTAACCTGACGCCACCAAAACACACACTCATTTCAACAATTCATAAGAAGCCATAATAACCGTTGATAACGTAGCAGCAACATTATACAGTTACATTTCATTTCTATTATAAGAAATGATATACCAACAATAGTTGATGTTTCTCTTTATGAAATTCCACAGAAGACAGCTTTACATGACCAACATCTATGACAATGAGCACTGTTAATTTCCTACCTGTTTAGGGCGTCCTGTGCCCCGGGCACCGCTGTGTCCTCTATATGTAAAGTTCCACTCAGGTCGATGAGAACTGCCTTCAGAGCCCGTCTGCCCGCCATGATGGAGACCTGCAGAGGAGGACATGGACGTGTAGCTGGGTGCTGGGAAAAGCAGCTCAGGGCCTGACTCCTCCCCGAACCACTCCCCCTAATTAGAGAGAGTATAAATGGCACCTGCTGCAATCATCCTTCCCCATGGCCCTGTCCTCATGGTTGGTGGTGCAGTTGTCTGCTGACTTCCTATGGTGGTTTACCTGCTGCTGATTTGTTCATTGCTGTTTTGTTCATTGTTGTTAGTTAGTTTGTATAGTTACTTTGGTTTTGTTTAGTTTAGTTCCTTTTGCCAGCTGGGATTTTCTTGTTTGTTTAGGTTTAGTTTTTAGTCTTAGTTTGCTATTCAAGCTGAGTGCCAGTATATGGGGAGGGCTAGTCCGTATCACTGTTTGCTGTGGTGGAGATCACCGGGGAGCACGAATGAGTGACCTACTTGCTGTGACTGGTTTGCTGTGACTGCACCTGTGAGTATTTGGTTGCACCCGAGTGTCACAAAGTAGTATGCGACCCCATTAACTGGCCTCATCTCACCGAGGTTTAGTTTATTTTTCTGTTTTGATTTAAATGTCAGCTTTTAGATAAAGATTTTAAAACCTTTTGTTAGTAATAAAGATATTAAACTGTACTATTGTTTACAACGTGATGACTTTGTATCTTCTCTTTTTAGCATCCTCTTCCTCAGCTTCTTTTGTTGTTTTATTCATAATTAATAAAAGTTTCTTTTCTGTACAAAACACGTCTCTGCCCCTCAGTACGAACTTGCGCCCAGGTGGCGTTGTCGGTCCCCCTTTTATTAAACTTTAATACTCTAGATTTTCACCTCACCCCCCCGCCACAGACGTAAAACAATTCTAGAGATGCATAGAGAGGAATGTAGCTCTGGTGACACAGCTTTAACACTTTTCCTTTTTTTTCTCTGTTTTTGTTCTCGTAAAAAAACTACTTTTGGGATTATTTTTATTTCATTTTATTATGTTTATAATTTGTTCCACCTTTAAAGATTTAAATATTTCAATGCCTGAACACACTGCTGCTACTGTAACTAAATAATTTCCCAATTTGTGATCAATAGGGTACCTAGCTATCTTAAAGAAAAGTACTCAATTATTTTATTTAAGTAAAAGTAGCAATACCAAATTGTCCTTCATACAAAATATTTCTTAAGTGCAGGTAAGTATTAGGATCCAAGTATACTTAACGTTTCAAAAGTAAAAGGACATATATAACATTATTGGATTATCACTATAATACAAAAACAACATCTAGAATATTTATCCTCTTTTGTATTGGCTAATAATCAGAAAAAGTAAAGTGACTAGTAATTCATTCTTGTCAAATAAATGAAGCGGAGTAAAAGTGTAAAAACAATAATGTAGTGGAGTTAAAGTCTATAAAGTAAGAACAAACAAAAAATACTTCAAATAAGGTTAAGTACAAGTACCTTAAAATTGTAATTAAGTACAGTACTTGAGTAAATGTACTCACTGGAATAAAAGCATACGATAAGCCCTGTTTCTTATTTGTTCTTTAATTTATACTGCCTGTAAATAAAAAAGACAAACCGAGACAACAAACATTTTTCTATAGCTTTATTGCTATACTTTTGATCTAATTTCTCTCACATAATGGTAATAATAATCGTTGCTGTCATTTTACTGTCACTAAACAGCCAAATTATCAATAGTGTTTCCAATCTGTTATCAGTTTTACTCTGTTAGATAAGAGCTGCTCCGATTAGGATTTTCCAAACTGCTAAGTATGACCAAGGTCCGCTGTAAATGGAGCTTTACTCTGTTTAAAAAAGCTTATTCTTTCATAATAATGTTTTATTTGAGAGATTATAGCTCCATAAACATAATTCACATAGGTAGTGGCAGAATTGATCAGATTACTGCGTTGTTCAAACCTCCATCAGGACCGACTGAGAGGATTATTGACCGGTTCATGACATCATGCCTAAAATACAGATTTTAGGATTGTATTCTATGTGATCCCCTATTATTTAGACATGGTCGGATTTCTGTCGTGTAGTTATCAATGTGAGGGTACAATTAATGATCTTAATACACTCACAAAAAAATAAAAACAGCCTGTAGGTCATATAGCTATCTATTATGTGTATTTAGCTCCACTAATACCAGAAAAGCGTGCTGGGAGGGAAGTGCCAAGTAGAGAGAAAGCTTGATGTGTGTGTGTGTGTGTGTGTGTGTGTGTGTGTGTGTGTGTGTGTGTGTGTGTGTGTGTGTGTGTGTGTGTGTGTGTGTGTGTGTGTGTTTGAGTGTGCAGGGGAAAAGACTAAACTTAACAAGCTTCACAATTATCCAACAATGACCTCTGAGTTTGAACATCTTTATTGTACTATCTTTAAATTATGTTTGTATTTAGTAATATTCACTGTTTCAATAAGGGTCTTCAGGTTGTTTAGATGAGTTGTAATAGAAGAAGAACATTTAAAAAAACGATTTTAAAATGGGTTCATTTATTGTAATACTCCACATTTAATATCCTGGCCGTCAGGTTGAGAAAGCAGCCCTGACATTGTATTCTAAAATGTTAGCAGTGTAGTTTACAGCGATAGTACAACAGGAACACTGAAATAAACACTGTGTTCACGATGTTTAATGCTGCTGTTCTTATTTATTTATGGAACTGTGATTTATTATACTTTATGTGAGTTTATTATTATTTAATCGTTCTTTCAATTGAGGTTGTATCGCTCTAACATTAACAACCAACAACAACTATCAAGTGAAATAACTAGCTAATAATACTATCAGATGCTAGCTGGACATGCTCCCCAGAATCAATGATAAAAGGCAAACAGTGGATTTCATTCAACCGCTAAATGTGACTTTTAATGTTCATTCAAAACGCTGCAGTTTTAACTTAAAAACGTCTGAATAACTGAGTAAATGTGAACAAAGTTAGCAAACTACAAAGCTAACCTTTAGCAATAGCTCTCCCGACTTCCTGTTTCCTTCTTCGTTGGTGCAGTTTTGTCTCCATGAGCTCAGTGCTGCCCCCTCGGTTAGACACCACAATGGCCTATTCACTCTTTAATTTCCTATATCTTTTAAGAATGATGTTTTTCTGTTTTTGTCTCTTATTTTGGAAAAACATTTTTTAATAGCACTTTCTCTTTTTTACATCTCTCTGTCTCTTATCTCTATTATGGTTATTTCCCCCCAATTTATAATGTATGTTATGATCAGATAAGAGGGTTATCCTTAACCACTTAATCACTCATTAGAATAATAATAATAAAAAACATATGTATCCCGTCCCACTAACAACCAGCAGATGTTTTGCATTAGTGGGTCTTTAAGGGCATTCAGATTTAATATGGGGGGAGGTATTATCAAAACGGACAAAAACCTTCTCTCCGCTGTATGCCAGACAACACTGATCAAATCCTCTTTTCATACATCCCTTGAATAACTGTTTCCCAATGTTGTTTTTGAGTTTTCCTCCACAAATATTGTGCAGCTCATCAAATGTGAAAACATGAAAACTAATCTGACACCATGAATGTTTTTGTTCAGACAAAATATCTAAATGATTAACATATTTTAAATCCCTTCTTGTAAAAATAATGCTTAATGTTCTGTATTTGTGTTTTTAACATTTTCTTTTTTGGTTTCCCTCTTTTGATACTTTTGTTGCTCTTTGATACTGTTGGGAATAAACCTGTCTGTTACCA
Organism: Eleginops maclovinus; assembly: GCF_036324505.1. NCBI lineage: Eukaryota > Metazoa > Chordata > Actinopteri > Perciformes > Eleginopidae > Eleginops > Eleginops maclovinus. The sequence continues at coordinate 7,211,396 of NC_086356.1, forward strand.
ACAGGCCCATGTCTTTGTCTCTGTTCCTCAATAGTGTGTAAATAAAATGTGTATGGACTCAACATTTTAGTTTCTTATTTGTATTCATATTTATTCTTAATTGAACAAGCAACTTTTTGTATTGCTCTGGTGGACAGACAAGGGGGTTAAATCTAAAACCATTATGCTTAATTTTCAAAGTAAAAGTGAACTTAATTATCAATATCTCGTGTTGTGTTACAAACAGGGCGATTTAAATTCCGACAGTTGCACCGTCTAAAAAATGAAAACTAAGATGTTAGGTTTGTAAGTTGTAATTTTATAGATTTATTTCAGAATTTCTTCCATTTTTATTATTTTATATGAAAACTAGTCCCCTTTTTTGAAATGATTGTTGAACAGGTCTTTCTAGAATTAAACTCATCATATTTTTAAGTCTCATATCTGACCCATGAACGTTTCATGCATGTCATCTCCTCTTTCTCCCCCTTTCCAGTTTGTTCCACCCAACATCTAACATCTTTAAAATCACAAAAGTAACAAGTTGCAAACGCCTCTAAAAAATGTACATTGTATTTATCAGTGAAAATCCCAAAACATCCTGACCTGTAAAGTGCAGATCCATATTCATGCACGATCGCTTACAGATTTCACCGTGAACCCACGGCTAAACTCCGACTAATCACCGATCAAAGTGGCTTTACTGCGCAAATCTCTCTGATAAACATATGCCACTAATTCCAGCAGATCCCCTTTCGCCCTCCCAAGTATTTAGAATCTACAGTAGTGTTAATAAAAATATTTGTGGAGCTTAGTGGCAGAGGAAATGGTGATAATTCAGAACATATGTGGAGTATTAATAAAGTGGAGCAGGGATGGATAGAGAAATGTGTGGATATTGGTATGGAGCAGAAGTGGAGTCTTAGAGAGGGGTCATTTAAAAAGTACTCTGGTTACTTAAGTGACTTTTTTTTCATGTGATAAAAAAAAGAACATTTAAAGAATTGCATAATGCATTTATTTCAAGACAAAAAAACCATCTGATTACTATTACAAAGTGTGTGCAATGAGAGGAAAATGATGTGTAAACAATACAAATGTGGTTTGTTTTGAGCTGCGTTTGGCAGTGTTGCTCAGACTCTGGATTACAAACATTTAACCACATTTTGCAGACGGATAAATTACAAAAAGAGATAAACTGCCTCCTAACTTTTTACATATTGTCGAGCCTTACTGCTGTAAACACGTTTCACATATTCTTTGTAACAAGATACTAAAACATACAACACATATCATTAAACCATTGTATCTGGGAGTGTTGAAATGTGGACAGACGCAATCTGTGAAACACGAAACCCTGGATGTTAAAGGACGCATCATCAAGTGTGGCGATAAAATTGACTCAATTGCGTCCTTTTTGTGTCCCACAGACCAGCGGGTAAGGTCAGAGTTAGTCCTGGTTTTAAGGCCAAACTAGCCCTCTTGTGACTTGCGTTTGGTTGTTTCATCTTGTCCTTTAGTGTAAAATGTTTTAGTTTTTCTAATTCCATGCCATTGTTCATCTTGCTGATGACTGGCAAAGGAAGAAGTTTTCTAAATGTTGGACATTTCTCGGTTTGTGTTTGAATATGTGGTTGTTCCTTGGCACGTCTGGTCCTCTGGCTTCACTCTGGTGCTCAGTGTACCGCAGTCAACCAAATAGTAACAAGAGGACAATGCAGACCGTATTTACTATTATCAAAGGCACTGTGGAAAAAAAGAGAAGCACAAACATTAGCAGAATGCGACATTTTTTTTACCCCAACAACAATTTGTTATATTTATGTATTCTGTAATTTGATATTTCCTGACTTTAAACGAAAATATTTAGCTGATTAAATACTTTTATTGATTAATGTTCTTGTTTTTTTTTACAACTTGGGGTCCAATAAAATGTCCCATAAGTCAGGCATTCATTCAGTCTGATCTTTCCAAAGGATACACATCACTACTTTATATGGCATTCACTCAACATTTCCTTTATTTTAGTAGATGGAATCTATTTTTTCCTACGGTAAATTAGCTTGTTTACCTCTCATGACAGTGCGAACGGAGCGGATGAGAGTTAGAATCTGAGCTTTTACTCCTGGATCATCCCCAAAACCTCCAACTCCCTGGTCAACACCCCAGCCGACTAAAGACAGAGAGAGGATCAAAATGGAAGAGAAGGGGGTAAAACATATACAAAGGAGAGAGCAAACAGGAGGAAGCAATTGGTTAGAAAAGGTCAAACATGACAACACAATGCATTTGTTTTCAAAGAGGCCCTTTAATGCTTTTTGGGTTGTTTTTTTCCCCTTTGCTGTAGTGTGTTATAGAGGTTTTTCGTGCAAGTAAATGGTCTGTAAAGACAAGACGTCGCTAAACTGCTGACCAATCACAACCGAGACGGCCAGCTAACCAATCAGAGCAGACTGGGCTCTGGTTTCAGATAGAGGGTGAAAAGAGTTGCTGCTGCACAGGCAGTATGAGAAAAATAAAGACCACCTTTCTGAACATTAAAGCATGGAAACATGTCAAAGTATAGTCACAAAATACAATTATGAACCTGGAAATCAGCATAAAAGGGCCCCTTTAACATTGAGTTTCCCCCTAAATGTTGCCTAGATCCAAGAATGGCCGAATGATATTATTCAACACTGAACATTTCTCTCCAATGAACACACCACACACTTCTGCCTTAAAGTGTCAACATAATCCGACTCAATGTTAGAACAACATGCTGTGTTTATACTACAAAGGCAGCTGATAATGTAGTAACGTTACACACCTAGCTAGCTGTTTTTACCACCGCGAACCCCTTATTTTAAATCAAATGCATGATGTACGTGGTATAAAACATAGCATCATACTCACACTTGCTGAGAAACCTTTCTTCGTGCAACACAGCAACTGCATTAGTGCACAAAATAGCGGTCTGGATGAGAGAGTAGAGTGTAAACGCCATGCTGGCAACTTCTACTCCTCCTACTTCTCCTACGTCCACCACTCCCAAAAATGTATATGCCGTAAAGAAGCAGCGGACGTCGTGAAACAGTAGTAAATGGCAGAGCGCTAATAATAAGCTCTTTGTTCTTTAATAACTTTTATTTCAAAGTAGTTGGTTAAAAACATGTATTATTAAAAATAAGATAATTAAAAGGCACATATTTATTTCAAATTATGAAATATTTTCCCTCTTTTCTTCTGGTGAACATTGACCAATAAAGTCATAAAAACATAATCGAAGAAAAAGTATGTTTCATATGATCATTTTCAAATGATGTGTGCTGCTGTTGTGATATCTCATATTTCCCTTCATTTAATATGTGTGTCCCATATTCTGAAAGTGTCTCCTTTTTTACAAATCCATCTGTTTTATATTATATTTGTATTCTTAATTTAGGAGATGGTTCAGCCTGTATTACTATGACGCGTTAGCATGAAGTATGAAACCTGAACATTATTTAATTTCCATGAACCTCAAATCATGAAGCCACTTTGTGGTTATTGTATAGACTTTTAATTTACACATAAATAGTAGAGAAACTACAAGAACATATTTTAATACATCTGCATCAACAGTTTATAATGATTACATTTCTCTCAGTAAATGACAACTTTATCCATTCATTCATTGCATTCTATAAACAAGGTGGGGGAGTTCTCATTTGTTGTCCCAGTGACACACACTTGATCATCATCAACACGTTTCTGTCTTTTTGACATTATAATAAATAATATGTTCACAATCAGGGTCTTATGCCCGGTACTCAAATAAATAAACAAACAAACACATATAGATAGGCTGACTGTGAGGTTCAGTATTCTCACTTTGACGTTTTATACAGTCAGGTAAAATCATTTACAGGTAGATGTACAACACTGACAAACGTCAGCCTTTTGCTCCTCAGGATACTAATTTGGAGAGCAAACAAGAAAACAGGAATTGGCCTTTAAATGTCGTTTTAACCATCTGACAACACCCCATAATTCAGCTGATGGTGGCAATGTTACCTTGCCTGTGGACTGATGTTTTAAACATTTGGTTGGAGGGGGTAAAGTACCTTCAGGGTTCATTTTGAGCTATGGATTCTTTAGTTATTAAAAAAAACATTTAAAGGCTGCTTTTTTTTAAATTTGAGCTGTGGATGTGACACAGGATGTTGTTTTGAGCTAACTTCCTGTCTACATAAAAGGTCAAACATGTCAGCATTGAAAATTCAGAAATCCCTCCCAAATACCCTTTCAAGCGTTATGTGATACTGCCCTTTATTAATACTGCTCTCTCTTTAGGTTTGAAACCCCAAAACACTTGTTTCATTTTCTCCCTTTATTTTGTTCTTCATCTGGCATATTAAAGTTAGTCATATCTAACAGAGTAAAGGTGGGTGCATTAAATCACCACCAACATCTGACCTCTTCAGGGACATGCTGATAATTCGGGGAATTGTAAGACGTATGTTTAGGTCAATAAACACAACTGGATATGACGAGGAGAATCCCTTTGGGACCAAATGTTGCAAATGACTTGTGTTTTCCTCTCAATCGACCCAATTTGATCACATCACTCTCAGTGAGAAGTCCGTCCTTGTCCACCGTCTCTTGTATGTACAGTTATGGACACACAGTCTTACTGTTGCTATGACTCCTCGTCGTCTTTCAGAGCTTGGAAAAGTTCACAGTTCTTTTTTTTCACAGCTCTAAAACTCACAAAAGAGGAGATGGGTTGTGGTTGCTTTGGTCCGGGTTGGGTAAAGCTTGGATTTTCCCTTTTTCCGTCAGTTTGTGCCCATTTTAGTTCAGTCAGTATGGGAAATAAACTGGAGCCAGGGAAAAGGAGACAGGGGATGAAGCTTTTACCAGCCTGCTACTTCTAATGTGTTTTTACTGAACGGAGTTTAAGTGCAGGGCTAATAACAAAGGCAGGAAAAAGAAACTGTCCAGTAGAACTTGAAATGTATTTATATACTATACTGAGTCATATTCTGTTTGGGTCTCTCCCGTATATTTCTCTGTTTTCTTTCTTCTTGGGACATTCACAGAGATCCAGGCAGTGTCTTCCTCTCATAGATGATTCTGCCTGTGAAGAAAGTAAATACAACATCAGTGTCATGTCCTGGTTTAGTGTTTTTTAAAGACTAATGTGACTTGTGTTTGGACCAGGATAAGTTATTGTCAATCAAATGAAGCACCCACAAATATTTGAGTTTCACAAATTTGCCATTTAATCATCACTTTAAGGCAAAAGAACCCAGTTTAATTTGCTGATTACAGCCGAGTGGTCTAGTTTCCAAACACTATCAGAACTATACAAAGGCAATTAAACTTTCTGAACTTCCTCTCGCTGCTTTTTGTTATAAATAATGAAATGTTCATTTGACATCTACTGTGCTGCTATTTTTTATTTGATTAATAATCAGCATTCTTAAATGAATTAAAATAACCATCACCTTTTAGCTATTTGTTGAGATGGGAGCTGATCTTTTCTTTTCTGATGATGTTTGCGTAGGGAATCTGAAGGGAAGACAAATTCAGAGAGAACATTTTAGATTGATCCAGGCTGAGCAACATTTGGACACACATGTATAAATACTTCAGTTAAATCTGTTTTTATAAACATAATAGTACAGTATGGTCTCGATATAGTCTTCAAAATACACGTCCCGAATATATGTTCACCGATGGAAAAGCAACAGCTTTGCATTTGACAGGTTGCTGGTGTTTAAAAGTAGCCGTAACTCCAAACTCCAAACACATTTTCCTTTTTGTGAAAGAGACAAGTTACTTTAAATAATATAAGTATTTAATTACAGTACGTCTTAAAGAGGTCCTACAATGCTTTTGGGTGTTTTCACTTTCCTGTAAACCTTTTAGATTTTCAGGTTTGTTGTGCATGTAAATGGTCTGCAGAGGCTAAAATCCCAAAGTTCCCTCTCTCACACACTTCCTGAAATGCCTTGATCGTAGTCCATTGTTAACTTCTGCACTAATAGAACACTTGCGCTTCTATTGGCTAGCGCTCCAACACATTGTACAGGATTGGCTAAGGGGCAGGACGTCTCTAATAAGTGGTTGACCCTAAAAATAGGTGCTGCAGCACACGCACAATGAGAAAAATGATGCACTTTTTGAACATTAAAGCATGTAAACCTGTCACAGTAGAGGTACAACATACTAATATTAACCTGAATTTGAGCATAATTGGGCCCCTTTAAAGGGAAATATGAAATTCTGTGCCAGACGGCTAAAGTTAAGGTGTCAAATTCGATCAAAATTATAACACAGTAACATAAATCAAAAATGGTGCTAGAGTTCATTTGAATGTCTGTGTGAAATTAATGTGTCATTACTCTCAGACAGATCCATCTGCTGCTTCTAGACACATTAGTCCGTTTTGAACGCTCTTTGTGTGTGTATGTGCATGCTTATAAATGAGCTACTATGCTTCCCGTCTGCCTGCGTGGTTACATGAACGCAGCCCGCTCTGGTTGTGTGTTTTCGGTGCGAGGTCTGCGATCATGTGCATACGAGCGTGTGCAGTTGTGGCAAGTGTCAGAAAGCAAAGACAAACAGCGTCTGTCAGCCTGTCTGCCAGCTGCTCCGCTGATTGATGTGGACGGAAACAGGGGAACTTATCACCCGTGAAAGACAAACTACATGATTGGTTCTGTCTTCTGACGGACAAATAAGCCATAGAAGTGTTCACTTGAACCAGTTTGACGGCTTTATTTATTCTTTGGTTAATTCAGTTTTAAGGTTTGGATTTTGTATCCATGTCTACAGTGTAGTAGTGTTAATTGGGCTGTTATTGTCACATTTCCTTGTTTGTTTTTGATATCTTCTTCGCTGTTCAAACTGTGTAACTATATTTTACTGGAAAGTGCTTCATAATTAGCCTTAATTATATTCCTTTTGAAAAAGCATTAGCAAGATTGTTTTTCCAAGCAAACAGCGAGGCTTTTTAAACTCCATCTATCCATAAATGGGGTTTTTATTTGTCGTTTAAAGGAGCAGCAATGGTATTTCTTTTTCATCAGTGCTCAGCGCTGATTGGATCATTAGGAGTCTTACCATCTGTAACTGTTGGACCATCTCTTCTCTGTAGGCGAGCTCTCTCTTCATCTGGTCTTGGAAATTATCTGAAATTACAGTTGGAATCTATGATTAGCCTGAGCAGTATTATGAAGTATAGTTATTATAAAACAGCCGATGGAGGATAAAAGAGGGTTTAGAAAAACAGAGGAAAGACAAAAGGTAAGAGAAGGGGGGAAAAAAGGAACCTCAGAAAGACAGAGAAGGAGAAGTTGACCTTGTATGATGAAAAAATAGACTTACGGAAGACAGGAAATGGTGAGGTGCCCTTCAGAGCGTGAAACTCTTGCTCCAGTCTCCTCCTGAAGTCGATCTGCTCCAGCAGAACCTTCTGGAGCTCCTCTGCAGGAGCAAGAAGAGGAAGAGAAGAGGTAAAGAGATTTATGAGTACAATATGTACAAAAGCTACAGCGCAGTTTCTGCAATCAAAATCCGCATCTCCAACAATTCAACACAAAATTAACTTAGAGATCAAAATAAAGAGAATCGTGCGAGCAAAATGCAGAAATAGGTAAACTATATATTAGATTAAAGTGAGACAAATAAAAACAGAAGGGAAAATTGAATGTTATACAGTGGAATAAAACACTGCACATTATAGTGATATATTAACACATCGGTATTTAGAAGATAAAAAGATGTATGTGTTAAATACAAAGTGTGTTCCAATGCATCTTTTTTTAATCTTAAATCTCATTTAGAACATAATGTATGTACCTGGGAGGTAGACCAGTCTCTAAACTATCATACTGTACACATTTGTTATCCTGTTTTCTATTTTGTATTCCTAGTTTAGTTTGTATAATGGTGATATTGTATTTCTTATTTCCTATATTTATGTTCTTGACCTTGCACTGAACTTGTTTTTCTTTCTTTACTGTATGCGCCAACACCAAAGTCTTTTCAGTGAAAACCTACATTGCATTGAACATTGTTCTGATTCTGGAGGTTTTACTTGAAAACAACAGTCTGTACCTTTCTCCATGTTCTCCACGTCCTTCTTCAGCACCACAGGAGAGGCAGCACCTCGGCTTCGGTCACCTAAAACACGGAAGGACTTAATGTTAGATGTTTGACATAGGACCGTCATATAGCATATCCAATGTTTTCCCATCCTATTAAACCACAGCATGAGACACTCTATTTCAAATGCAACACATTTTGTCACATTTTAATATATTGCAATCTAGATATATCTTTATTCATGCTGTACTGAGTATTAACCCTGCATCACAGCCCTGTAGTTCGCTCTGTGTCCTCTAGATGTCAGTGTAAGCTTGTGCTACGATGTTGACGGCGCTGTAGAAGGAGACCTTTACCGCACTGTTCAATCTCTTATTGCTGTCAGATAATATTGCTTTCTATTAAGACAATTCTGGAATTAGAGTAAATGATGTTGTAGCTTGTGAAACTGAGGCAAAGGTTTGTGCTGAAAAGATAGTTTAAATGGCCTCTCCACCAAATTGGCAAGAAATAAAAAAATAAAAGATGAATAGCTTGGAGCTTACTGTGCTCTAAAACTGTTGCATGTGATGCCAAAATGTTTATCTTTACTAATGCTAGTGGCTATGAAAACTGCATTAGTATAATAAAACTGTCAATGTATGTAAAACAGCATTATAATATGCCGTGTTTCTTTAGGTGCATATTATGTCTGTTTATTTTTTGAAGCTTGCTATTGCTGGAGGCCTCTACTTGTTGCGGTAAAACTTCACCATTTTTCATCTGCCTTTTTAATAAACATCTTTATCTCACACTGTTTTCCTTTGCAGCAAGTTTCTATATTGTTCTTCTGCTTGTATGCATGTGTGTTGGGCTTCACGTCTGAATTGTGACAATGAGGCATTGTGCGCCTTAAATGAAGCGATCCAGCACACTCGATATGTTTATTCTCTCCTCCAGTCATTTCATATCCTGGCTGCTTAAGCCCATGCTTCTCTCTATCTCTCCCATTTAGAGCAGAGAGAGCTCTCCTCTCTCCTCCTCTCCTTCCCTCTCCTCTCTCTGTCTCATTTGACAAGCAAATTTGCAGACAGTGCCCGAGGATAACAACCTCGTTTGACAGTCAATTAACCGTGAATAGTCAAAGCCAAGGCGGTTTGCATTACATAAATGGAAAATTAGATTATTTTTTCTCCCTAGAAACAGAGGGAGAGTTTAAAGACAGTGGAGGGAGGGGGGGGGTGGGGGGACTCGGAGGAATCAGGCCTTCTAATCACGTAGAGCTTCCCACCGCCCAGGGAGACGTTTGGCAATCAGGGGAAAGGTGGTCTCATTTAATTTGTTTCGTGTAATTTTTCGAAATACATTATACATTATGCGCAGGGATCATTATGGTGTGTGTGTGTGTGTGTAGGGGTTGAGGGAGTGTGTGGGGGGGGGTAGATATAAATGTTGGCACAGATGTCATAAAGCACTTTTAATGTTTTCCTGACAGATATAAAAAGGCAATAAGCTGTGATCTTTTTCAAACGGGAAAGGTTTTTTTTGCGCTGAGGAGGGGGAAAAAAAAGGCAATTATGTCGGCGGCGATATGGGTCTAGGATGGAGATTGCCACCGCGGCTGCTTATCTCCGAGCTGATGTTTTCCTGTTGAACTATAACGGCCCCCCTAAGAGTAACAGCCGTGGCGACAGTGCCGCTAAAGAGAGCAGCCGTGGCAGAGCGGCGGCAGAAGAAGCTTTGCTTTTTCTGTGTATTTATATGAATCCCTTAACTCCCGCGTTAGAGGAGGGGGAGGAGGAGGAGGAGGGTGAGGTGGACGAAGCTGAAGAACGGAGGAGCTTTCTCTCCCCGCTTTAAGTAATCTGAGTCCCATTTGGGTCACAGGAAGAAACACCATTGGAACTTATGTAAAATCAGGTTCTTTTTAATCAGCCTACATTTTTTTATGTATGGAAATTTTACACAAATGTGTCATTATCAAAAACACATTTTCTAAAACAATGTCCTAATTTTGTCTCTACACTTGCACATAAATTAAATCCCTGCTCTGTAGATAAGTAAGGACATATATATATATAGGTCTAATTTACTTCAGTCCCAAGCTGTTTAGATGTTCGTTTTATTTCCTTATGAGAATGTTTGATCATGCTTCCATCTAAGGATCAATACAGATCTTAGATTTTCTCTGCAATGCGAGATTGCAATGATAATGGTACTTTCAGGAGCGTGTTGTTTTCAGAAATGGTTGTTGTTTTAACCCTGCATTGGATCTGCAACCAAAAACAAATAAAAAAATCATACCTGAACTTTCCCTCCAGTAGTCGGGCGCAGCTGTCTCGCTCTCTGGTACAAAGAAACTATTCTGCTCTTTGTTTTCATCTGAGAGAAAATGAGACGGAGAGACAGGGGAGAGCGTGTCAGTAAGGCCCATTGGTTGAGCTGGTTATCCAGACACATGGAGATAACTAAGTGTGGGCATGGTGTGTGTCCTGTGTGTGTGTGTGTGTGTGGGCCACAAAACACACACACACACACACACACATACACACACACACACGACATTCTCCTCCGCGAAAGGGTCAGAGTGTGAGATGAGAGGAGCAAATGAAACGTCACAGGAATATGAGCCTCGGGCACGGAGGAACAATAAAACCACTCAGTCAGACACTAAATGAAACAAAGACGCTATAATACAACAGAGAGCGTGTAACAGTCTGCTGAAAGAGACTGGCCGCTGCTATTTGATGAAACCAAGACATTGTAAAACAACTGTAGGGTGAAAGAAGTAGTGTCAAGCATCCCATGCAAACAGTGCTGCAGTGTTTTTCTAGATAATTTAGGAAAGAGAAAGTGTTTTTTGCTTTAATGTATTTGAACTTTTGAGAGAGATTTAAAGGGTGATTGCACGAAACAGCTGGAAAAACTGTATCATGTAAAAGAAGAAATATTTAATATTGTATCTGATTTATATTGAATTCCATTATGGACTTGTTTTGAAGTGTACTTTTAAAAATAAAAGTTTTAAAAAGATGGAAATGTTTAAGCTCACCGGAGATGCTGGAGTTGTCTTTGGTTGCGTACACAGGGAGTCCTTCATCTCTATTTTTGTGAACCTGAAAAAAAACACAGAAATTCTGAATTGTTTATACACGTTATGCAACAAATATTTCAATTACAACAAAGCAGGGTATATTTCCTATAAAGTAAAATCATTTCTTTGTGATGAAAATTGTTGATAAAAAAATTGGGTTTCCTTTTTTTATTCTAAACACTTACATTTTTTATTAATATGGATTATATTTGTGCAACAATTGAAATAATGTCTTGACAAATGTTATCTCCAGCCTATGGGCTGCATCTATTTGAAATGATCTAATTTGGACTGATGGTTTTTCCCTTTCCATTGATGTATTTGTTACACAATGAATAATTTGCCTGTCTGGTTTAAAATGCTCTTCAAAACTCTACCCTCCTCCCCTTTCTCTCTCCCCCAGAGGCCCGGTTAATGTGGGAGTCGGCAGGTTAAAGATTAGAGTTGCCCTAACAGGCTGGGGTGACAGAGGGAGAACAAACATACTGTGGCCATTAAACAATCCACACCTGGGCCTATTAGCCCGGATCAGAGTTGGGGTGACTGTTTCAATTTCTACAGGGAGAAACCAGCCTCTCAATCTGCTTATGCAGATCACACCGCTGCCTGACGGCGGCACCATTTAAATAATAATTAGCTAAAGTGGCCTGCGGGGATATTTACGTTTTTGTAAGCAGGGTCGTCTCGGTGAGGTGGGGTGGAACCGGAGAGAGGCAGGCTGGCTGAAGGGGAGGCAGGCAGGCTGGGGGACCCCTGCCGAATGGGGTCCGAGGAGGAGGGAGGGGAGGTGCTGGTGTACACAGCCCCGCTCCCTCTCTCCTTCCCCCTTTCCTCTCCGTGGCTGTCGCTTAACGCAGAGTGGTACAGGTTGGTTTGAGTCTGTGGCAGCCTGTTTGTGAAGCCCCCTTCCTCCTCCTCGTCTTCCTGCTTTGACGACTCCACATCCACTTCCCCCTCCTCCTCACTCTCCGCTCCCTCCGCCTCTACATCGCCTCCACTTTCACTTCCGTAACTACAGCTGCTGCTGGGCGAGAGCCGCTGGTGGCGGTCAGACCTGGTCACTACCACCCCAAAGTCCTCATCTGTCGCCCCGTTGCTGTGGAGCTTAGCGATGCTCTCTGCGTCCTTAATGACGGGCCTGAAGGCTGAGCCGTAGCTGGGCTTCCTGCTTTGGAGGGCTGGGGTGTCCAGGAGTTTGAGCCAGCCCTCTGATGTCACAGGGCGGAGGTCAGGGGTTACTGTTGAGCACTCTGGGTCAAACAGCCCGGGTCTGGCTGTGGTAGTCCCGCTGCCAGGAGCCATGGTTGAGCTCACACTATTTCCGTTTCCAGCTACTGCTCCAGGCTCGCTGGGGTCTGAGAGATCCAAAAAGGCCTGCCTGAGAGAGGGGTTGTCTGCCAGGGAGGAAAGGGCACTGGGCTGAGGCTGGAGGTAGGTAGGGACAGGAATTCCTCCCGCCGCTCTTGGTGGCCAGAACATGCAGAAAGGAGGATAAAAAGTGTCTTTGCGGCCGGGCCACAGCAGACCCGACAATCCTGCTCCTTTCTGCCCCCCTGAAACATCACTGTCATCTTTCTTCTGCTGGCAGAGGCCGAATGCTGGGAAGGGGTAAGGCGAGGGGAAGAGCGACGTGGGAGGGAACTTCTGCAGCATGCCGAAGCCTTTGCTCGGGACGGGGATGACAGGGTAGCTACGTGTCGTCTTACGGGGAGACAGATTGTCTCCTTCCAGATCATCATCGTCGTCAAAGCGGGATCTCTTCTGAGCGCCCAGGTCAGACCCCATCATGTGAACGGAACCCGGGTGACTCTTCATGGGACCCATGGAGGAACAATGGGACGAAGACGGCAGCGCTCTCTTCCGGCTCCCTCCGTTGAACATAGCTTTGACGTCTTCCCATGCGAAGACTAACTCATCGGCCGGGATTTTGTCAGAGAGTTTGAGGTGTCGACGCCAGGAGTTGAAGTTGGCGGCGTCCGGCTGGGTGTACTTGGCGTCCGGCGTGCGGTGGGAATGGAAAATGAACTTATTTGGGGAGAAGTACATGTTGCAAAGTGAGCACTTGATGCATTTTGCCCTGGAGCTGTTGTAGCGTGCCGGGATGAAGTTACCTCGGCAACCCCAGGCGCACTCGTGTGTCACATCGAAGGCGAAGTTGTCGGGCAGTTTCGGCGGTGCGTTCTCTCCCAGGAAGGACTTGCAGAGGCGCTCGGCTTCGCGCTTGGTGATCATACCACAACGGCGCGATGAGATGGGCATGGCACCGGCCCGACGGAGGATCTCCAGCTGAACCGGAGTGCACTGGACGCAGGTGATGCCCAGCGCCACGCGGCGATTGTGAATCTCATTATAACTGTAGTTCTTCAGGAGTGTGTTGGAAATCTGAGCCAGGCAAAGTCTCTCGTTGTGATCAATGACCAGCGATACGATGGGAACGCCGTACAGGATGACCTGGCCAACTTGGTTTGGCTTCATGGGTGGAGAGGAAGAGGACGGCGAGGGAGAGGATAAGGAGGAAGACGAGGAGTGGAGATGGGCGGATCTGGGTGGTGTCAGGGGTTCTTGCTGATAGGGGCCTGTGGAGCTTGTCATTATGATGTCATTAGTGCTCGAAAGATGGGTCTTGTCCATACTGGGTGGAAAATGGTATGTAGAACAACCTGCATTAAAAAAGAAAGGAAGAAATAAAGAATGTGTTAATTATTTTATACCATAAAAATCCTCTTGAAATGTCTCACAATTGTTATTATAACCTACACTAATTTTACAGCGAAGTTGTGTCCAGAAATAAGCTGATGATATGTGAAAAAGTGCATATTAAAATAATCGATATTATTTCAAATGAAATGCAGTTAAATCAAAAGTATCTGTTACCCAATCCGATAGAAAAACAGCAAACGTTGTTTGTCTCTCAATCTTTACAGAACTGGACACACTTTTGAAATACTTTAAATAAGTCATTACAAAATATAATAATAATAATAATAATGGATTTGTTTTCTTAAATACCACAAAATATTATAGAGCGCGCAGAAAAAATGAACTGGATAAAGATACTGAATTGAAAAATGTGAAAATAAGTGGAGTGTTACCTAAACAGCAAATACAACAGTTGGCAAGAATCAAATAATGCAAATCTATTAATTTATTTAGCTAAAAAATAAATGATCTTCAGCATTTATATACTTAAAAGTAATGAGTGTTGCCTGTGTTTGTTTTAAACACTAGGCTAGTTGGCCAATACACTAACTATGAAAACATTCTTGCAACATAAAAGCTGCAGTTAAAATACAGTATTATCCATATTCCTACCTAGAAAAATAGGCATCATTTCATTTAAATAATACATTACATTTCAATTAATTTAAATGTGGGTTTTTACATTTTAAAACATCCTTTATCTAGAAGGTGGCATAACCTAAATAGTTTATCCTTACACAGCCCACAGAAATTATTTTAAGGTTATTTTTTGGGGGGCAACAATCACCCTATAGTTTTGTTATCAACTTAATTTTAAGAAGGTTGGCATTGGCACTTCCTTCCTGGTCCAAAAACTGTATTCCTTCACTTTCTTTAACCGCATATAATTTATCTAAATATATTTTAAAAGCAGTATCTTGAAAATGGCAGGTGATATATTGTGAAACAAATATTTTACTGGAAATGTCCAGTGACATCAAAAACACTTCCCACCCCTCCTCGTTAAATGACCTAAAACACGTCGATATGTGCATGACATGTGTTATGATTTAAAAATAAAAAACACAAATACTCCAGAAATAAAAACATGTAAATTACTTTCGTTTAAAGGATTCAGGAAATGTTTGCTTGGACAAATATACCTAAGATGTTGCTGAGTTTTTGTGCAAATAACATTAAGGAAAACTACAATTCCAAGTAATACAAAACGAACTGAAATGCAGTTGTATTAAACAGACAGGTTTCGTTTTGAATTGCATATTTTTTTTTTAAAGAACACTATTACACGTTTTGCTACTAACGAATAATCGCAAGAGCCTGTTAAACTATTTAGAAACTAACAATATAGCTTAAGAGTCCAGCTTCAAATAATTCAGTAGCATTAAACTATTTACATGTGTGTAATTTAAGTGAAGTACAAGTTTCAACGTTCGCAAAGTAACAGTAGGCCTTTATCAAACCAGCCCACATACCGGTAAATCAGGCATTATGTTATTCCATGGAACAAAATTAACGGTAAAGGTTTGTTTTACAACTAAAATGTAATAATAATAATTGAAATAATACAAATAATAACATAACAATACTGGACAATGCAACGGGTCTAAAATACGGTTAATGCAACGGCATTTGAAAAATCCACACTCATCTTCATAAACATTTTCTGTAATACATCATTTTTTTAGCATGTTTTCTGTCCCACACAGGTAATGTATAGGCACATTTTTAACAACCATTTCAGCCAACTTTACAGACAGAAATCGATTAGCAGTCCTTACCTCTGACTCCCGAGAATAAGCCCCAAAACTGTCAGAGCGTATCCAAAAAAACTCTCGTCGTCACAAGGGAAATCGATTTATCCTACGCAGCTTTAAAAAACTCATTTTTATCAAGCAAATTTCACTGATTTATATCCGGAATGCGGTGCCGGTTTCTGTCTCTTACTGTAGAGTGCAGAAGAGCTCGTGAGATGTGAGTAAACTGCGACGATCGCGCCGGCTTTATTCGCTTCTCAGAGACTCCACGCGCTATACTAATCCCTCTCTCTCTCTCTCGCTCTCGTAGTCTCTCCTCTCTCTCTCTCGCTCTACCACGCACCTGCCTCGTGTTTGATTGGCGTGTAGCGCGAGCTCAGCCCACCATCCTGGGACCAGGACACACTCGTAGGCACTTCCACACACTTTGTTCCTCCTGTCCTATACGAGAGGTTCAGTTGCACAGCTAAAACATATATTGCTCTCTGTTACTCAAGTCTAAGTAGCAATATAGACAGACTACGAGATGCACGAGCATGTCGAAGTGTCCTCGGGCACCTATAGCCCCAAACTGCTCCGTTAGCCATTTCTACGGTAACGAAGTGTAAAAAAACTTACACCAAAAAATAAATGTAATGTAGCCTTTTATACACATCTGATTGTGCAGGAAATGAAGAAAATGTTCTCGTCTTTATACAGTATATAGTCCACTGTAAACAGACCCAATACAACATTTACGATTAACATAATCTTAGCTAAAGTTGCTTTATTAGTCACTTAATGAACAGTACAAGCTTTGCCATTCAATTTAATGGTGGTGCCAGTAGACTGCACACTTTAGGGGGGGATCTTTGACATTTCTGGAAAACAACTGACTTTTGACATAACTTGTGAGACACAAAGTGTTCATCAAGAAACTGCTGAAAGAGGAGTTTGGCATAGGAAATGATGTGTTTTTTGATGCAGTGCCAAAGAGAGCAGAAATAATGGACAACTCTACACTTCACATGCAACACATGTGACGGTGGGGCCAAAAATGGGGATCCAAGCACAGTACTCCATCAGAGGGCCCAGGAATTCTTACGCCTGCTTCAAGCTTTTAAACCAGGCATGGTTGCTCAATTACTCCTTCCACTAAAAATATGCAGGAAAATTACAGATATGAAGTGCAGACCTAAATATCAAGTCCATAACCCAGATAAGAGCTGCCTCATAGTCCTTAGCAAACGTCTGCATTGCAAGACAGGATCTCATTTAACATTGCATGGGGATGAAGGGAAATGTTGTCCTAAATACTGATTGCCCTCTTTAATTAAAACAACTTAATAAAGTTGTTTTTAGGACTTATTCTTCTTTGGCCCATGATTCATGAATGGGATGTAGAAAACTAATACTAACTAAACTTTTTTTCCCCTTTCTTGCTAATGGCTGATAAAACAGGATGCAAGATTCACAAATGCATGCATGTTGTACACACACACACACACACACACACACACACACACACACACACACACACACACACACACACACACACACACACACACACACACACACACACACACACACACACACACGACCTGTGAGGGCTCAGTGTTTTTTAACAGTGAAGGTGGTTTGAATAACTCTTATGGGCATGCATGCACTGAGATTTAAGTTACAAAATATAATACAAATGGTGCAGAAAACCATATGAAGCAACTGGTAGTGGCTATATGGTTAGTGTATATACTTTACTTCAGTCTGAGCTCTAAATTAAATATTTTTTACACAAAACTACAGTCAAAGCTGCATTTCTAACAAAATAATTTTAGTTAGTCAAACTTTTAATAATTTATTTGGCCTCATTTGTGTCAGAACAGTCCTTTTTCAGTCCATTTGTGTTTTCTAAATTATTTATAAAGGCAATGAAATGCAAAGGAAAAACAACTTTTTGATTCAACTTGTTTCTGGAATTATTAGTATTATTTTTTAAGTATATTTATATAATCATTTCTCAGTCTCGTTAAAAGACTGTTGGATATTGAGACTGGCTGTAATTTATTCTCGCCCAATCTTTTCTCTATAGCATCTTGATAAACATGACATAAATCTGTGCGTGTGTGTGTGTGTGTGTGTGTGTGTTCGTCAAAGCGACACAGTAGAGAGCACGAGCCCCATCTGCTCCTTTTCAAACCAATTTAGCTTGTCACTGCGCGTGCTTTTGTCTCGCGGACGGACGCCACGGGACCACCTAGCTGAGAAGGGACAAGAAAGGGGGGGGCTCTTCGGGCGCGAGCCACGCACGGGCCGCAGCGATTTAAGGCAGTGACGTCACAATAGAGAGGACAGGAAATGCTAATACGTAACAAAAAGCAGGTAGAGTACAGATTTAAAAGCTTGGCCGATTTAAAATAAAAACTTTTAAATTCTAATGTCGGAATTTAGCGCAGGGTTTTATGTGTGTTTTTCTATAAATGGATAGAAGTGTTGTATTGCTGGGAAGTTTAAAACTCCGAGCAACGTGGATTTGTATTATAATATAAACCTAACGAACTAAGGTTAAGGCTAAATTAAAGTCTCTTATACAAATTCTAAATGGCACATTTGCTGTGATTCAAGCAATAATGAAAGGTTTTTTAGGAAGAGACGTAATTATCCACAACTTTCTCCAAGCTGAGAGAGATGTCGCTGACATGTTATCAAAAGCGGAGCATGTCTAAACCATGCGAATCAGAAAAAGGCTTATTGGAATACAATAGCGCTATTAGCCCCTTTGGAATACATTTCACTTTCTTCATAATGCATTAGCCCGTCGCCCTACTGAGAAATTAATCATGCGTTTAAAAAAAGAATTGCTTGTGTGACCTCGAAGGGTCAAAGCAGGGAGAACGAGAGGAGAGAGAGCTCAAAACATAATAAATTAAGAGCTACAACACTAAGTGAGCTTGAGACATTTAACATGAAATCTGTCAATAAATGAAACATGCCCCGGGTGAGTGATTACCATATTGAAATGCATCATCTCCTTTTCTCAAAACGCACTGGAGCCAGTCTGAATCAACACAAAAAGCCCAGATTTCGTTTTTTTTCGTTTTTAGTATTTCAATTATTATCGGCATTATTTAACTATTTACCATTTTAATAAATATTAAGATTATTTTTTTAAGACAATAATGATAATAAAAATTAAAAAAAATAACATGTGTCAAGCTTCGTATTCCAGCCCAGCAGTGCTTTTATTAATTCATTGTGGATTTAAAAGGCAGATGTAGGCTACAATATGGTGCACAGTCGCCCTGCATGCCCCAGTTTTAATCCTTACTTAATGCCGCGCGTCTTTTACTGAATGGGAGTCTTCTGTTCGTCTGCAGTGAAGATTTACTGTGCATTAAAATTAACACACATATTTAATAAATTGGAAAATAATAATAATGACTATTATTGAGGTCGTCTTTAAGTCTAACCATTCCTCTTGATGAGAAAAAGAGATTGTGGATTAGAAAAGGGGATTTTGGCATGCATCACTTTCCCCCTTTACATCTTCTTTATTGCAATCATTATGGTGTTTTTTATTATAAATACACATAATGGCATATAACTGAATATTTTGGGGCTAAAGTGAAGTACCTGTGTTTTATAGTGTAAAGTAATTGGCCACACTGTTAGATCAAGACAAGCTGTTTTCTTTCTGAATTATTACGTTTCTGTACGTTTTTAATTTATTATGTTGAATGTAACTAGCACACACATCATGTGTTTTATCCATATCACCAGAAAGGGAGGAGCCAGCCGTTCTAATTAAGCTTTTATTTGTCATGTTTCTATTTTTACAGTGTTCCCATACCAGGAGAGAGCCAGCCCTGTGAACGATGCTCAGTTTGTTATATGTGAGCTCAGCCTGAGGCAGTTGTACCAATTAGCATGGCAGACCAACCACTAAAGATTCCCATATTTCATAGAAGATCTGGAACATTAGCCAGAGTGAATTATTTAAAAAATATATAATAAAAGAAAAAAAACATGGTGCAAATCTCACTCATGTCTTCATCAAACATAACTGCATTATAGGCCTTAATTGAAAACAGGCCTCATAGGATTTGATGCCTTTATGTTTGTTTATTATAATTGCGTTTTGGGAATATGTTTATACAAATAAAGTAGCTGAATAATAATTAATTTCACAAAAATAAAATGCATTGAAGTGAGGTCAAAGATAACCCCGAGGACCTTTTTTGTTTGTAATCCCTGTAATGACTTTAAAATCAGTACCAGATTAAGTAAAAATCGTGTGACAACCACAAAATAATAATAATGGACATCATAATAATAGAAGGGCAGTAAAACTTACAGAAATATGAAACAAATACAACATATAATGGAAAACGTACCCCTATAGGAATATTACCAAAATCCTATCATCATGTTGAATCATTGGCACAGACACAACTGACTAACTGTAAATTAAAGTGAGGTAGGTTAACAGCACTGTAGGATTTACCTGCTTTAAATCTGAGTATAGAAGCTTATCTATAACAGATAGACAAATCTTCCTTGCAGCATCTGGTATCCCTGCACAAGTGTGAATAGAGGGAACATAACATGATAACATGTTTTGAAGCATACTCTGAAATGAACATTCTCTTGTTCATATATGCAGAGATTTTAATCCCTGTAAAATTATTGTCTTTGTCACAATATTTAGCATTTCCCATTAAGATGAAAACAGAGGCGTCAAAGGTCAAAAGCAACATGTAAACAATAAACCAGATACATCGATTTAGTTATTCAACAAGTTGTATTGTGTATGTCTATTAGTTTATTTGCAATTTGTAGTACATTGTGGTTTCATGTCCTGTTCTAATCCTTTAAATATTCTTTAATACGCACTCAATATTATGTTGTTTCAATAAGTGTAAAGTGTCGCTTTACATTTCCCATGATCACTTTGATTTTGCTGCCACATTTGGACCACCTCCCCTATCCAACATGGGATCGTTGTGGATGTATTTCATAATTTTTCTACAAGACTAGCGTACATTCAGAACTGCTGTGAGATGCAACTTTACTTACTGAACGATCCACTTTTGTAATTAAAGGCTTGCTTGACTTTTAATGACCCCTGAACACAAGCAAACTTGTGGAAGTTATTCTAAGTGGAATGAGTAATGAGACGTTAACAGTGAACACGGAGCTGAAGCCAATTAGCTGCAGTGTAGACAGACTGCTGGGCGCTACTGAGCGCTTTAAAGCAAGCAGAGTGCCTACAAGGTCAGAGGGGCAATAGTGTGTGTGTGTGTGTGTGTGTGTGTGTGTGTGTGTGTGTGTGTTGTGGAAAGCGAAGAGCATCCCTGAAATCTTTTTCGCCGATGCAAAAATTCAACATAATAATTGCCAATGTAGATCTGTTGTTTAATATAAGAATCATATTAAGCAATCATGAGCACTTTTTTCACATCAGCAGCAGAGCAGGAGGTGTTATACTGCATTTATGTGCTTCACTTTGATGCCTTACATAACTCAAATCATGTTTTTCAGATTTGTCATAGCGTGATACACAGGCGGAACCACGCATGAGTTTTACAGCATTGACAACTCAACTACAAAAGCATTAAATTTAACAGCTTTGATAAAGTCAAATTTGGCCTTTTTCGTGGTCAAAGTTTCATTATCATCGCATCATAATGGCCTTGAGAGCTTTTCAACACTTCCCTGTTTCTATATGTTCAAGTGGTTGTGGGAAAAAAACCCTCTTGTTTCAATCTAAGCTATTAAAACCTTCACACTAGATCAACTGCTCTATGGAAAACTCTACCACTCATATATACAATACTGTTAGCATCAACCGTTTTATGCCTAATTATGCTTAACAGCATTATACAACACTATATTACAACTTATTTTTTGGATCAGGTTTGGTAAAGTGAGGAAAAGAGACACACGGTACAACACTATTATCTCTCGTCCATGAGAATCATTCAGTTCTCCGCGGGGTGTCGAAGCGACACATCTCGGCGGGGAGAAGACTAACCGAGATGATCTCGCAGTATCACGGCTTAATTTTCTTTACTGGGGAATATTCAGCGTTAATGTAACTTAAATAGGCCATTGTGGAGCAAACTGCATCATTTTATATGGGACATAAAATCATGAAAACTCACCAAAAAGGAAGATTGGCACTTAGGCCTGCACAATGCGTTACAATGGATTCTGAATGAATTACCACAAATGGCGTCCCATAAGGCCTGTACTCAGGATTTTCTCCCTTTCTGTTTGTGTGCGTGGGCGTTTGTGAGAAAGCTTGTTTCAACGGTTCCTTGTACACATATGTGAGGTTAATTCCTAAATGATATGAGAACATTTGATAAAAAAAGGCGTGTTTATTGGCATTTAAGTAATTGTCTTTTTCTTTGTGTGTTGTACATTTTACTGAAGCTTGCATGCATCCACCAGTAAGGGTTTGATTGTACTGCACAAAGGAACATAAGCAGGATAAATTCTGGCTGTTGCTGGGATTAAACTCGCAACCATTTGGTTACAAGATGGCATTGACTGGCTTGAATCAGACCAAATGTGCATCACAGTATATGGCTGATGTATGTAGAGACCTCTGTTTACATACTTTTAGGAGCCTATGGCTTAGTGAAGATAGAAGTATTTGAACTTGAGTAAAAGTACTAATACCACAATGTGATAATACTCCACTACAAGTAAAAGTCCTGCATTCAAAACCTCACAAAAGTGAAGTATCAACAAACTTTATTTAAGGCATGGAAATCCAAATATTCCCTTTCAGCGTTTCATTTATTTATATCATGCTTGGGATCAACACGTTTTTTTTTAAACAGCCCTTTTTTTTTTTGCTTTGCGACATTGCATTTTCCAGCTCATCCAAGAAAAAAGTTGGAGATTTCCCCACATTTTAAGAAACACCTCCTCCCAAAAACTCTTAATGAACACACCTGGAGTGTGAGCAGCACAGGAGGGGGATACACAAATCTATAATCTGAAATCCTTACAGAAACTTGAGTAAATAGTCATATATTTCCCTCTATGTAGGGTATTTGAAGTACAGCGTTGCATAAAAATACAAGTATCTGGAATTTGTAATTAGTTCAAACTAGGAAAAATCTTTCCTTTCCTATCTCTAAGGCAACAGTTTGGAGAATGTCCATTACTGTTTCAACGCTACAGTGTACAAAGCAAGATCCACAACTCACATGAGCTTGGTGTGTAAGAATTTGACTTGCAAGCACAAAGCAATACCAATCGGCTCACGTGTCCACATGCTTCCTTGCACGTGTGTCTATCCGCTTTTCAATATGTCTCACTTGTCTGTCCATCTGACTGAGTAAACAAGAGCTATGTTAATGTGAACGTTAAGGGCTCTATTAGTGCTGCAGACAGGAAGCGGAACAACCGGGGCTTTTTCTATTCGTCTATTATTGATGAGTCCTGGAGGTTAATCTACGGCTTAATCACCAGGCAACATAGAGAGTGATGCGAAGACATAAAAAGGAGAGTTGATTTTTTTTCACCGAAATCAAACAGAGGAAGGGAAAGGGAGAGAGATAGAGGGAGAAAGAGAGAGAAGAAGAGGCATCGACCTAATCAACTGTGATGTGGATGTGTAGAAACCTCTTTAATTGTCCCTGTGGCGATTAATTAAAACATGACATCATGCAATTAGTGCACTGTTGCTATCCCGTTAAAACTTCCTGGGTTTGCAGTTACTGACATGTTATAAAATGAAACCCAGATTTTAACATCATGTTTTGTCCGCCTCGTCACAAGAGGTAAAGTTCTTCAACCGACGAAAACACACGTTTAAATCAGCTAATGCTTCATTTATTTTGAGTGCCATTATGTTGGTTATTCTGTTGTTCTTTCTTTACACATTGGTAAATCTCAGCCAGGCATAAACTTGGGGTTGGGATCATGTGGTTTGTATATTTATGTCCATGTGTATATCTTATGGTTTCTCACCTGTTCAACTGTTTTTTGGGCACATTGAAAAAAAAAAGCTATTTCAAGTGTATTTATCCAAGTGTTGGCTGCTGACTTCACTCCTCTCAACTGCTCAGTAAAGGCAGATATGTTCTCTCCGTCTTGACAGTAAGTGATCAATTGGTTGAGATTCAACTGGTTTGTTTGGGAAGGGAGAGGCAGACACACCTGTGGAGATCTCTACTCTACTGAGGGCACTTTGATACTAAGGAATGGAAATCTAAGCCAAAGATTTTCTTTGGCTGTGACGCATGTCTGTTCACACTGTGTGCCAATGTTGTGTTATTTTTTGGTTGAAAACTCACCAGACTACCAGAGATTAGAATATGTACACATATAGTTAAGTATACTACTGCCCTTAAAGGTTGCAGAGGTAAATATTGATCATTTTTCTAAAATACAAGATTATTCAATGTGTCTGTAATTAAGTATTACTGTATCAGCATGTTTTTTCCCCTCTGTCGAATAAATGCTCCAAACCCTGTATGTGTTTGTGTGTGTGTGTGTGTGTGTGTGTGTGTGTACCTGGTGCTGTTGTCGTCACAGTGTCACGTCAGTGTGGCCTCCGGAACCCCAGGGCAGCTTTAATTGTGTAATCCTGTGATCTGGCTTGTAATCCCTTCAAACATACAGTACAATACCAGAGATCTGTGCCAGATTACAAAGTTGATCTCCATTTATTGTTTGTATGTTGGTAAAAAACAGACAGAGACAATCAACAACAATTTACCAACACAATATAACATCTCCTAGTGGGATACCATGCAGCGTATTACTAAAAATGTTGATATTTGGTAATAATTTTTGACGAATAATCATCTGTAGTTGTAACATACTTTAGTTTGAGGTAGAAAACATGAATTGTAATAACAAAATACGGAATAAATAGGAAATCCGACACCAAACCTGAACAAAAGCAGTCCTCCTCTGGGAAGAACCAGCTCACACGTTTCCCCTGGCAATCAATGCTCAAACATAAAAAGGCCACACTTTTATTTTTCAATTATTTGATTTTTAATTATTTGATATTTGTGTTAAATGCAGTTCTGCTCAAGGGCTCGCCATTATAGATAGAGGCTGGCTTTTAAAGAGGGGGCCACCGGGCAAAATGGTAAACAACAGAATAAATGGTTATAATTATTGTTCCTGAAAATAATTATTGTTCAGCTGTCTATCTGCTCTGGTGTTTAAATAACAACACATATTAGCTGTCTCAGTGCGACAACAGTGTGTGTGTGTGTGTGTGTGTGTGTGTGTGAGAGGATGAAGTGGCTTAAGTTGTATGACATATGCATGACACGAACAGGGGAACAAAAATTACACGCACACAAAGCATGTTTTGCCACGAAATGTTTTACATACACAGCGTGTTATTTTATACAATCTGTATTTTTCTTATTTCATAACCAAAATTATAACATTAACTCAATTTAGTATTTTGATTAATTTTAGTCGGGATAACTTGACAAAGTTTGGGGAGATCTTTTCTTACTTTCTAACATTATTTGTCTGCTTAAATTATCCCCAAAAGTATACATAAAAAACATACTTGGTTATTTCACAACTTTTGCTCTTCCAAACAGGATCATACGCAGCACATATGGGTGGATTTGACTATTGTTTTTTGACGTGCTAATCCCCCACATTAAAACTTGGCATCAAAACAGCTTTTATCATTATTATTGTTATTATTATGCTGCTTGATCTCTCTCTGAATTACTGCTGATCCTCCATGCATAAATACCCATCGACAACAGTGTGTGAAGTGAAGGATTAATAGCACGGCTGATAGAGACGTGCGGGATATGTGACACTGATCTGACCGCGCTAATGATGAGAGATATGTGAGCCTTTATTGTTTTTGATGGGGATATCCAAACAAGCTTGAGTCACAATCACAAATCTATAAACACAGACAGCGCATGCTCCCTGACATAAGTACATGCACAAACACACTCTGTTTTTTTTAAATACATACACAAATATTTGGCTAAACAATATTTTAAGTATATTTTTGGTGGATTAAAATGTCCATGTAATCTATTTTTTCACAACAAAACACAGATGTTATGAATAAAGCAGCGTATAAGAAGAGTTGTAATAGCAACATTGGACACCTACTGAGTTCATTGATATAAACTACATTATCCTCATATAATTACATGAATTTCTGAGTTTGATTACATTTTAATGTGATAATCAGGACAGTTGATTAATGTTATGTTTTACCTTTAATGAGAATGGATTTTGCTGTGGGAAATTGGTGTAGCATTTGAGTTTGAGTAAACACATAGGATGACAATATACTGACGCTGAATTTATCTTTAAAGCCCAAATAATGATTTTAATCATATAGCGGCATAGCTGTGTTGGCAATGTCAATCTGTCGGCAAATTGGTCAACTTGTTTGGATTAAAATAACCCAACAAAAAAAAAGACGAAACTTTGCAAAAACATTTTTGGTCCCCAGAGGATATATCGTAATAATTTTGGTCCTCATTTTCCTCTGGTGCCACCAGCAGGTTGAAGTTCTACTCATTTAATGAAAGCTTAATATCTACCGTATAAAATGGCACACATTGGGCAGGTGTACTTTGTGTAGCTAAACTGAAATAGTGAACCTGGTACTGTAAATGTAATATGCTAAATACTAGCATTTAACCCTTTTAACTGTAACCATGTTAGCCTTCAGCTCAAAGTACAGCCTACAAACATGCATTGCTGTAGACTCAGTGTTTACCCCAAAGCCTACCAGAGAGATTGTAAAGTTCCAGTCAACAGTGAAACAAGTTTTGCTGCTTGTTTACCTTATTCTCTAACCTATAAAGGAAAAACTAAAGAAACACATCCCTAAACAAGTGGTTGGGAAATACAGAATCACTCTGTTTTGAAGGTTGAAGTTCAGCCAGATTGGCATCTGCATAGATCTATTCACAACTGGAATCAAACACATCTTATTCTCGTCTTCTGAATTGGAAAATTCTGTCGAACAGACCACAGAGATATGTAAAACATTTACATTTTAGTTTCAGTTGTCCTGAACTAGCCCTGCATTTCACTCTAAAAACATGGATTAAAAACAATCATAGCTGAGAGCATAAATATGTTTGTGTCTTTGGAGTGTATTTGGTTTTTATCAAATCCCCACAGCATATTACACTTACAGGGGCTCTATGTGCTAAGTAAGAACCACAGAGTGTAACATTGACAGATGGGGCTATTTGGTTTTCCCTAAGTGCTCAGGGACACTCAACACTTTGGGTGGGTCTCTTGTCATCAGTAAGATTTACTTATTTTAAAAGAGAGTATTATCCACCCCCCACCCTCCACTCTTGCCACCGTAGCTCACCCTCTCTTCCTCAGTGTGATGAAATTAAGAGCAACATGTTGACTTCAAAATCTAAACATTAAAAACATATGCGGTGCATTAGCATAGCTCCCAGATGTTGCGGCAGTAATCCCGGGCCTTCTGCTGTTCTGATTGGCCCAGAAGTTTAATCATGAGAATGTTAATGCAGCGCATTAGAAACAAAGAAAGTGCTCTGTGTGGTGGGAACAGGATGTAAGACACGCAATCACACAAACAAAACAGATTAACATGAATCAAATGTAACAGGTTGACACAGGATACTGTTTATACTATATGGCCAAAAGTATGTGGGCAGAAGCCGGTTTTCTATTGGTCCTTATTTGCAATCTATGATCAACAACCTGGTGAACTCAAGATGTTCAACCACTTCATTTTTTCTGGATGCAGGCCTATATCCAAGCTTAATAGCTAAACTATTAAAATCTAGTATCTTAAATAGCTACATTTGTAATGCATGAATGTGACTTTCTCTCTCTAATGAACGTTTTTTCAGTTGATGGTGTGTGAACTGCGCTTCCTCATCGAATTCTCTTTTGTGGTGTTCTCCAAGGCTCTGTCCTGGGTCCTGTTTGGTTTTCCTTGAACATGTTTCCCTTTTAGTAGATTATAAGTCTGTTTAAAAGAGTGCTCTATCACTGTTATGTAGTTAGTCTTCACCTTGTTTGAGTTTGAGAATGAGATGTTTAACGGTCACATATCGTACGTGTACATGCTGCAGGAGAGAAATGCAAGGTCATGTGGAGCAAAGAACCTAAAGGCGATTTAAAACGGTTATCTGTCAGACAGTTTTAAAATGATCCTCTGAGTGTCTGATCTCTAAATGAACACTAACGTTTAAATCCCCCTCTCTATTTTTTCAACCTCACTCTCTCTGATCCCAACCTCCTGGAAAACCTCTGAGTTGTATTTGAAACACAGAGGTCCCAAACAAGATATTTAAGCGAAAGCAGATCTTTAACTGTTCAGTCTTCTGGACTGCTTAGCCATATACTTATGCATGCCAACCGATTAAAAGCTTTAGAGAGTAGCGGCAGACAATTCAATTGAATTTTAATACCCTTTTTATTTTTCTAATGTTTACGTTCTTATGCAAGAGATTTCTCGTGTAAGCACTACAGTACTTTAACAGCACGTTATTTCGACAAATCGATGCATCAATAAAAAGGGATTTCTACAGGAACTGAGGATGCTATACGCTTGAAATCCAAGATTAAGCTAAATCTCGACCTTACATTTGAGGAACGGCGAAAGCATGCTAGATCTCTGTGTTGTATTTGAAACACAAAGGTATACACTTAGTATAAGAGCCTTTAAAAGGATGATGATAGATTATTTCATCGTGTTGTTCTGAGTAAGGGAGCGTAGACAAATATGTGGTCTGGTTTAGCAGAAGTAAAAAGGTCTATTTACAGCCTACAAAAAATAATTATTGCACTCACAGGTAACAGAAAGGCAAACACAATGGCTGGTTGGATTTACCACTTTCAGAAAAGTAACAACAATCTGCTGAACAGCAGAGATACAGCAGGGCACTCTCTAGCTCGTAACAACTGAAGATTACATTGTGTACATTGTACAAGTAAGTAAAAGCGGTCATCCTATAATGAGTATAAAGACTTAGGTGCTGCAGTCAGATTGCCGGACTGGAAATAATATGTTTCAGAGATGTGGGATTACATATGCTGAAGTCCCCCTAGCTGATGCAGATCACAGATTTTTAAGTCTCTGAGATGTATTTGAAACATTAAGTTCATCCTCGGCCAAAGGTCACAAATATTACAGAAATGGCAGACCTTTATTTGACATTTGCACAGGTAGTGCATTTGCATTACAGTATAGTGTGTTAGTATTGAGACTCACACATGGTTGAAGTCTTAAATGACTTTAATGTGTTGTTCGCTTCATTAATCAAAACCTTATTAATTAAATGACAAAGATTTCATTCCTGATTATTTATTGGTTGATTAATATTTCTTAGAGGGAAATATTGCCTCATTAATTCCCATGTCTGTGTTTCCCTCAATGCTTTGCCCCCAATTACAAATCCCAGTTCATAAACTTATGCACACATCCGCCCAGCATAACAAGCCATTAGCTGATCCAATTCTATTAGCAGAGAAAATTGGTATGCCATCGTATTGATTTTTAAATAGGCATTGTTGGGCAGTAACATTGTTAAGATATGATTTTAGTCATGGGATAATCTTTTCCAGCAGTGAGCAGTGTTAGGGATGTTTTTCTGTGTCATTTTAAAGTTGTATTAATCACATGTTGTTGGTTCTTAGATAGCATGCTAATGTTAGCCACTTCCCTACATTCAGGAGCCTTTAAGCAATGTTTAGAAAGAGAAGGTGTGTGAGGCACAGCTGAGGTCAAGCCAGCCAACTAACCAACCAACAACTCTCCACACAAACACACACTTGAATGGCTACAAACATATGGATGTTGTCATCATTAAACAGCTTATTAGTGACTGAGAAAAGTGTGCTATAATGGTCCTAATGGATGATGCAGTAAATAAATGTTAATGTGGAAAGGTTTTCAACATGAGATTAGAGGTAGGCTGTGAAATATGGCGTTCTACAGAAATCCCGTCCATATAGGTCAGATAGGCATCGAGTCATTCAGATGCTACAGGGCGATCTGTGATCCCTGAGTATTTACCGCAGATATTAAATCACTCTATTTCTGTTTCAGTACATTAAGATGTGCTGGTATTTACAGCAGCTTTAACATATAGCGTGACATCTCTATATTGACGCATAATAAGATCAGAGGTTTGGCCAGCGGCGGAGTTTAGTGCAAAGGGTCAGCGTTAATATTAAGTATTTCTTGACCCTCTGAGATGTAAATAATCTCTGCAGAAGAGATTGTCTGTTCTTTTAATCGCAGGCATATTATATTGTACTTTTGGATGAGTGAATTCATTCCTAAGTGTTTTTCTACTAGAACAAAGTCAATGAAGTCAAATAAGTGATTGCAGAACAGGGTCATTCGGACGGTCAGTAATGGATTTCTTCCCATTTATACACAAATGTATACATTAATATGAATGGACAGCTTAGAACTGTAAGATAACTCCGCAACTGTAAGTAGATGGGAATTATTGGCCCCAGATGTTTCCATTATGGTCTTATTGTTGTGTGACATAGGCTTTTAAGGATTAAGATTAAAAACATATGAAGCTCAAGTCTTATCACTGTAGATTTCCACACATTGGACCAGAACTAACAATGAATCATGTTTTCTGTCTAGTTTGACATCATATTTAATTTGATGGTAATCTTAGTGTTCAAAGTAGAGTAGCAGTGTCAAAGCCATGAACACACAAACTGGTAATGAATTGTTCTGGCAATTATTAGATTTTTGTATTTCAGCACCATGGACAGAGTCCCACTAAGGTTTAAGTTTTGGAGAGGCCTTAAAAGTTGCCACAAAACGTTGGTTTATTGGCAGTCTGGACTAACCTTTTTCTCATGATCTGTCCTCAGTAGCACTGCTTCTCGTAAGACAAGACTACATTAACAGTACAAATCTATCAGCTATGATTTTCCTTGGCGGTCATAAACAGAAATGTTGACAAGGGACAACCTTTGCATGACCCAACGCCCAACAACGTCAAACTGGACTGATTAATAAGCTCCTACTCCATCTTTCAATCCAACTACAACTAGTAACTAGAACTGCTTCATCTCACCAGCTCTATCTCTTTGCCATGTAGGTTTGATTCTGAATTGAACCAAACGTTTTTAAAGAAGGGGATCAGCACTTCAAGTCCCCCTTGATGCCAGTCATTTAGCCATGTACCAGTGCATAGTAGTTTGTGGGCCTGTTTGGGGGACTATAACTTGGACCAGTTTGCCAAGAGAGACCGCAACAAGAGCTGTTGCCACTAACAGTTTCCAAGTGCTTTGGAACCACTGGCCATTATGTTAAATGTGCCTGTAGATGAATAAAGCGAGAGGAGGAAGGAACTTTTAAGGGGGTGAATCCAACCTCTCCACATGGGATGTAATTTCACAACTAGTTATGTCATCGATGGGGAGGGGATGGAGGTGGTGGCAGAAAAAGGCCCATGACCCAGTTAACATCTAGTTGTAAAAAAGTCAAAAAAATACAGCATTTTTTCTGGTCTTGGGAATTCTGTTAATTCCTGCCAAAATCTTACAAGTTTTTACTTCAACCTTTAAGAAGATGTAAAAGAACTTAGACGTCTTTTTGTTTCCAGTCTTCTCCTTGTTCCATGTGTGTCACTGGGCGTTCCTCCTGAACCCTTGGAGAGGACATGACTGATGTGTGACATCGCTCTCTCTCTCCCCCCCTTGTTCCTACTCCTCTTCCCCCTCCCCCTTAGTCCTTCTTCCGTCACGTCACACAGCGCGTCCTGCGGGATCCGGGAAATGATTAAGGAAGACAGTTTCAAATACCTTTCAAGTCTCTCCCTGATGGCAGCGCAAAGTAGGTGGGCATGGAGAAGGTGGGAGTTGGCAAGAGGAGCATGCCACACATCCTGGTAAAGACAGGAAAGAAGGTAAATAGTTGTGTGTGTGTGTGTATAAAGTTGCCTGTCTATGTGGGAAGTAGAGGGAGTGTGTGTCATTGGTGTGTGAGTTTGTATGTTAAATGTGCATGTAAGTGGGAGATATGAATGCTGGCATAGTGTTATTTTGTGTGGATATATGTGTCACCTGTGAGTGTGTGAAGTTAAGAATTAAAAAAAGAGTCAGAAAAACAAGTTTGGCCTTTTGAGCTCCCATAGAAAACCACCACCTCCTTCATATCTGTAATATACTTCACATTGGAGTGACTTGTTCACGCTGACATACTTAAAAGGGTCACTCATTGTGGCATGATGGGATGTGTGCATGTGTGAATACATATGTGTGTGTGGATGTAAAGTATGTGCCCATGTACGTGTGTGCATGGCTCTGTCTGAGGGAGAGATAATGAGATCTTGCTCAGCTGAGGCCTGGTCTTGATCCCCAGAAGCCCTGGACTCATTTCAGAGAGAAACCTCTGAACAGAGATGAGACTGAACACCTCTGGCAGAAACACAAACCTGGTCTCACGTAGGGGGGATCTAAGCGGACTGTGATCCAGTTATGCACTGTAAGCCTATAAAAGAATACGATGATGGGCTTTGTTCTTTTTAAGGCAGAAGTCTTTATATTCCCCTAGTTTGATCTGCTATAAGAATAGAAATAACAGCTTTTTCTACAGATTCCTACGCTACACTGCCTTCGCTGAGCTGCTCTTTTTCACCTTAGCATGGAAAAGAGAATGAATTAGCCTCAAGACTTTTTCTATGGCGATGAATTAATAGTCATGAGGGGGGATTGTTACTCTATCTGAGATGATGCTGAGTTGACCCTAATCTACAATACTGCAACGGTAAAATATTTCAGATTCTGAATTCTCTTTTTTAGTCCAAGCTGTTTTGACCAATCATGAGCCGGTTTTGAGTGCAGAGTGTAGAGGAAAAGAGATGGAATTGATTTGCTTAAATGTAATCCGGTAACACATCAGCTATCAATTCAACTGTTTTTCGGTTCAAATTAGCTGGCAACTTGTGAAACAATACGGAGGTAGAATTTGTCTCTGAACTCCAACTCCATTTGCGCTTCTAAAGTTGGTAATCAGACAATGACTGGCGAAAGTCTTTGACCAAGAGGCTAAATGGCCGATAGCCAATGGCTTCTGAGATTGACTTGACCCTAACTCAATCGACAAACAACCCATCACTTGAAAGCTCAAAAGCATCATTGTTCCGTGTAAACCACATTAAGATCCCTAGGCCACTGCAACAGAACGAGCCTATTTTGAACAAAGCTACCATGTTTGTGTCTTTTTAAAATTGGTTCACCATCAATCATACTTTTTAATAGTAAAAAGCAGAGTCCATGATTATAACTGTAATCAAAAAGGTTAAAGAACAATTACTTTGGGTAAAAATTGCTTTGTCAGCCCCAAAGCTCTCAAAGCGAGAAACACTAAATGATTGTTAATATAAAAAAAGAGGTCAACCTAATCCGCACGCGCACCAATAACAACATTTTTACTCCTTAAATTATGTTGTTTGGAGTTTGGATAGTGCTTTTTGTAATACCAGACAGCACTGTACATGCAGGGGGACTGTGTTCAGAGCAGAATAAGCCCTGAAAATGAACAGAACGCTCCTTCAGGGATGGTGATGCAGAGGGCTACACAATAAAACACAGCGTCATTCAGCAACAAAAAGTTAACCCTATGTGGTATTTGACCGATCAATAAATGGTATTGTACATTTCTGACATAGTTGTTCATTCATGTCAGTTAATATACAGGGTATTAAAAATATCTTTCTTCCTCCCTTCACCCTCCCTCCCCACACCATGCCTGTCAGCTCCCTCTGCCATGTGACTTAGCCAGAGCTATCACTGTTCCCTTTTCTTTTTGGCATTGTTCAAACTAAATGGAAACAAGGTAATTAGCTTGTTACAATTAAAGCGAGACGAGCGGATGAATTGTAATCACCCGCAATGGAGTTCCTGCTTTCTCCCCTGCAGCCTCCAACAGGCCAGCTGAGCTATCCTCATTTGCATAATTAAAATATACAAATGATAATGGATTTTGTAGTCAATGTCCAGGGGCTGCAAAGGCAGGGATGAGAAGAAAATATGAAATCACAATAACAAACCGCGCTGGCTTCGCCTAGAGGGGAGGGGAGGAACGGGGGAGGCAGTAAGGAAGGAGATGGGAAGAGAAGGAGAACACTGGAAGAGATGGAAAGGAGGATGTGAAGATAATGGAGGAGAAGAGAAGAGACAGCCGGAACATCAGGGGGAGCAGAATAAAGGTGGACCAATTACATTTGCAAATAGCACACGTCTGGCCCTGGCCTGCATTGGCCTCCCTCTAGGGAAGTATTTTGCCTGATTACATGAAATTGGGATAGAATTAAACATCTAAGAGTTGTCCTAAGACAAACCGAAATGAAATTAGAACCCGGCTTCTTTTTTACCTTGGAGCGCCACAGAGCCGCACGACAGGGAGGGAAGGGGAGACGGAGGGATTTTTGCAATTAAGCGAGGGACAATGTCGGTGAAATTAGGCCTCAGAGCTGAGTTCTTTCTCCCTCGGCTTCTCCTTCTCTTTTTTTTCCCTCCTCTCCTGGCTTTCTCTATAGTTTTCTCTCTTCCTGTCAGAAAGTTTGGAGGCGAAACAGCTGTGATCTCTCGGTGCTGATGTGGTAATAGGTTTCAGAGACGCACACACATACAACACGCCAAAATGCATTTACAAACACACTTGTGCCCCGGTGATTTGGCCCGTATGGCAGCTCAGTGCACAGAGAGTGGCGTTAAGAGTGTTTGCCGCCAGCGATGGGCAGGGCCCCAAAACAACAACTGAACGGCTCTCCAGTCGACCAACAAACTTGTGTGCACGCTACAGTAAAGCTTTAAGGGGAAGGGGTTCTTATGTAGTGAGGGGCCTACTTAAAAACATGAGAGTTACTTCCTGTGTCAAAAAAAGAAAACTGTGTTCGCTTTGGGGTTGACTGGGATCCTCTCTGCTAATTTAAAGGCTCATTTTCAGGTATCATAATTGTATTTTGTGCCTCTGATGTGCCGTGCCACATGTTTTAATGTTCAAAAATCTATTTATTTTTCTCATACTGCCTGTGGTGACCCTCTGTCTGAAACCAGACAGAGGGTCTGATCTGATTGGTTAGGTGGCCGACTCTGTTTTGATTGGTCAACTGCTTAGAGATGTCCTGCACCAGCCAATCACTTGCAATGTGTTGGAGCAATAGCCAATAGAAGCATGAATGTCACTTAGTGATGTAATACTGGAGGAAACTTTGGGATTTGGGCCTTTGCAGATTGTTTACAGGCACAAAAACCTATAGAAGAAATGACAGGAAAGGGAAATGATACCACTTTAGTTCAGCAATTTCTTTAGTTTTGCATTTTCTGCGCACCTCATATGAATGTAAAATAAAAGAGTAGAAATTGTTCAATTAAAATCTCAAATCAGAAAGAAATCAAATTAAAGAAAGATGTGTTGCTAGGAGGACGATCATACAGGTAAATACACATTGTGCGTCGATTCATCAAAACAGTGTACATACCTTTGACTTTTAATCGGATCAATTATTCCTGATATGGGATACAAATATCTTCAGTTTATTATTGCCAACAACCCCGAAAAATGTAGCATTGCAAAATGTCACTCGTCGTTGCCTTTTTGCATTTTTTGTTTGCCCAATCTATCAGCAGAGATGAAGATCATCAGATAAGGTAGACAACTCACAAAGCCTACTTTTAGAAACAAAAGTCCTGTCAAATCGTCTTATTTTCAGTAGGTTTAGATCTAGTTATCTTTTTTTCCCCCTGGGTCGGACAACGTTTCTCTAATTTTCCCTTTACATTGCCTTTGTCTTGTCTTTATTCCTTTCCCTAAATCTATCAGCAATTATTTCTTCTGCATCTGTCTGTCTGTACTCCTTCTCCACATTTTGCCATCCATTTATATTTGCTTCCTTCTATGGTACACACTTTTGTTCCTTCCTTTTCCTCTGAGTCTTCGTTTGAAACTGTATTAGAAGCATGTATGCAATGGAATGAAATGTGCATGGTGGTGTGTTCTGTTCTCTTTTTATTCCCATTGACTCAAACATATACTCTTCTTTCTCTTTCCTACCCCTCTTCCTCCATTTCCTGTATCCATAATCATTTTTGCTTTTCTCACAAATCTATTTTCTCTTACTGTGAGCTCCACGCTCAAATGTGTCGTTTCGCTGTTTCGTTTTTATTACTTACACTTTGTGCCATGTAAAGTAACTCATCCTCAGGCGGAATATATGTTTGTATATAACTATACGTGTGTTTGCATCGGCCCGCTCTTCTCTTCTTCCCCATGTGTGTGTGTGAGTGTTTGTTTTTGTGTGAGTGGAAGCAATAACAGTGGCAGAGCTGTAAGTAAATAATGAGGAGTAATCAAAGTTAATGGAACCCAATGGGAGTCACAGCTTCTGTGTGTGGCAATAATCTCATTTAGAGAGAGAGGCAGATTTAGTGGATAATTGGGGCCTAAGTACTCGCTGATTCCCCTGCTAACTAACTAACTAACTGAGCTGCCGACGCTCGTTTTGTTTGCAATCACGCCGACGCAGATGGAGCACAAACAAAGGAGAGACGCTCGATGCACTCCCTCGTCTTGGCTCGCCTTCCTCTGGTTCTGCTTTTCTTCATCACTTTTTTCTATTTGCTTTTCTTCTCCTTCTCCACTTTTACTTTTCTGTTGTTTCCACCTTGCATTTTACTTCCTCTTGTCTTTATCCCTCTCCTATGATCTTGGCTAATCTCCTTTTGTTCTTCCTCTACTCCTCCTTTCTTTTCTCCTTTCCTTTCCTGTTCTCTCTCATCTCCACTCCTTTCTTTTACTTTGTTCCTTGCCTCTCTTCGCCTTTCATTTCACATTTTCTGAGTTTTCATCTCTTCTTCTTTCTTATTATCTCCTTTCCTTTCATCACCTCTTTATCTTGTCTCCGTCCTTCTTTTCTCCTCTCGCTTTCTTTTTTCAGTAATCATTTTCCCTTTTCCTTGTCTCCTCTCCTTCTCCACACAATCCCATTCTAGCTTTGATTGTGTCACATGTCCCTTTTCCCTCAACTTCTCTTTCCTTTCTTCTCACTTTTAGTTTGTTTTATAATTTTTTTACAACTTTTCACTTTTGCTACCGTTTTATTTACATGTATTCTCCTCTCCTGGCCTTTCTGTCTTTCTTTTTCCCCTTCTTATCTCACTTCTTCTCCTTTTTCACCCCCACTCTTCTTTTATTTATATGTTTTCTTTAACTTCTAATTTGTATCTGTCTTATCTCATGTCCCTTTCTCCTTTCTCTTCTTGTCTCCTATTTCTTTCCTCTCCACTCTGCTTGTGTATGTGTGTGTTTGTGTGTGAGATGGAGCTAATGGAGGATACTCTCGGAGTCGCACAGCGGGGTTCTTCTCGCTCTTGGGGAAGACTAGCTTGCCTTTCTGCAGGTGCGTGTGTTTTTTTTTTTAAATGTGTGTCTGCCCCTGACTCCAAGGTGTCCAAATGTCTTGACAGAAGATTGTGTGTGTGTGTGTGTGTACTGCTTTTCTTTGTGGTCAGATCATGCTGTAGCGTTGAGTCTTTAACCCTCAGTTTGATAAGAGTCAAATCATTTACTCAGCATGATTGCTGGATTACTGCCAATATCTTCCTCTCCCTGTTTCTCCCTCAGCTGATTCCTCTCCTCCACTTGTCTCCTCTACCTCTCTCTAATCATCCATCTTTCTTTTTCCTTCTTATTCTTGCTCATTTATGCCTCTTCCTCCATTCCCCCATATTCAGTTTTTATTGGCACGAATCTCAGATG
Source organism: Eleginops maclovinus (assembly GCF_036324505.1). Classification (NCBI taxonomy): domain Eukaryota; kingdom Metazoa; phylum Chordata; class Actinopteri; order Perciformes; family Eleginopidae; genus Eleginops; species Eleginops maclovinus. The sequence continues at coordinate 7,248,720 of NC_086356.1, forward strand.
CACAGTATTAACGAAGCATCTAAATACAAAAGGAAATTAACTGTAGAAATAATTAACAAACGGATAAAACACCAGCCACCTGATTTCCCCTCAGTCTCCTTTGTCTGTTTACCCATTTCTATAGTCTTTTATTTGCTTTCCAACCTTCTATTTTCCCTCTTTTGTATGTTAGATCTTCGGAAACAGGTAACATCATTAACAACAGAACGGATTGATGGATCAACCCGATGCATTATCCCATCGAGTCTAACTCCTGGTCCCGTGGCAATTAAATCCAGCGTGAGTGCCTTGTTTCTGGTTTAACCTACACTGATAATAACAAGAACAGGTGGATATGCTGTACCTTGTTGGAATGCATATTCATTAAGCAAAGTATTTTTTCCACGGTGCCAAAAAGCCTCGCAGGTCAGGCCACTAGTGCAATTTCCAAAATCATTTAATACTTTTAAGTATGGTTATGCCCCTGTGATTATAAGTGTTCAGTGTGTGGACAGCGTGTATCTGTGTGTGTGTGTGTGTGTGTGTGTGTGTTGGGGGGTCAACTTGGTGCAGAAAAACAAGGCAACGCTAGGCATGTGGAAGATGTATTTAATCTGAAGATATTAGGTTATTTTTACTTACCATCGCTTGGTATTAAAAAGCACAGTTACAGCTGTTGTGCGATCAGGACTCTTATTGCTGGGGACCTTGGGAAAGCGGCTGAGATTAAAGGGGCTGTTTAATCAAGGAGTGCGCACACACACACACACACACACACACACACACACACACACACACACACACACACACACACACACACACACACACACACACACACACACACACACACACACACACACACACACACACAAAACCCATATTCAAAAGTGAATTGCATGAAAAACCCATAGAATAATCAAACTTTAAGATACCTAGACCTGCTTTTTAAATATGTCAACCTTGAGTAATCACACGTAAACACACACACACACACACACACACACACACACACACACACACAGAAGCACTCCAGCAAATACATCTAAGGCTTCTGAGCTTAAATACACAGTGTTTCAGTAAAGTCCCCCATTACATAAATGAGCAGGATAAGATGCTTAGACGTTATTTACACACGGGCCTAGAGGGAATTAAGATCGACCCCCGTCAGTCCCTCTTGTTTTTGTTTCGGTTTACCTCTGCTTGTTTAGTTCTGCTTTAAACTCTTTCATATTTCACACGGCTTCCTTCCCTTTCTTATTTTGTTTGTCTCTAAACCCTAATAAAAAAAGCAGCAGGAATCTTGTTGAAGTTTTACAGATGTGATTGTGTTTTTTTTGTTATATGTTGTACTGATCAAACAGCATTTATAATAAGAGATTGGAATAGAAATAGAGCAGAATAGAATGTATATGCACAAGCCTCCAAACAGTACTAACAGTCTCACTCAGTGAGTCGGAGAGTAAATCGACCTCTGCGTCTGAGAGCTAACTGGAGCGACTAGTCATCCTGTCAGAAGTCGTGATTGGCTCATTTAAATACCGCTCAGGTGTAATTGGCTGGCAAATTAAACTGTCATTATTGGACAGGCGAAGAGGGGTACAAAAAAAAAAGCACAGAGGAGTGACAGCACAAAATGGCCTGACTTTTTCCCGTGGGAAAACTCTGGGGAAATAGTGGACGACAGACATATGCACACATGGAAACACACACTTAAGAGACCTCATTCTGAAGTACAGATGATGTTTGAATCACCCAGACGTGCATAGATACATGCAGGAGTTCCTGCAGAGACACAAAGTTTACATAAGACGAGCATTTATACATTTAACTATTTCTTATGTATAGCATTTTCTTATACTTTTAAGGTCTTCTGTGTATTTTCTTGTTGTTTTTTTCCGATACATCATTCACTCTCAGTCTTGCATCTCTCGAGCACTCTCTGTTTTGACATGGCTCTATAATAAAACTGATGGATGGACGGTGACCAGAGCTTTTCCAGGTGAACCCTGACCTCCCTGAGTGTGTGCACGTGTGTTCATCTGAGTATGTGTGTGTGTTGGACTATGGCCCATCTGTGTGGGCCGTTGAGAGCCTCCCTCTCTTTGCCCTCTCACTCTGACCCACATCCTCAACGGTCAACACTGAGAGCACTCTGGCCCTGGGGAGTGTGTCTCTCTTTCTATGTGTGTGTGTGTTTATGAGTGTCGGTATAGGCAGGGGTGAGTCTGAAGAGGGCAAACACACAAGAGAAATATACACACACCCAGTTTTTCATGATCTCATCAATGGATTGTGAATACAGTATTAACGATGGCTGGGCGGCCCCTGGCCACTACTTACTGAATCAGATATGTGACATCGGATCTGGCTTCAATTTGAAATCCATTTGTAATGTAATATAGCAGCGGGCTCCATGTGAAGGTCAGGACCCAAAGTTGGGTTATTGAAAGATCATAATTATTTTAAAGGACACAAAATGGGCTTTAAGGTCGAGTCAGTGGAAGATCATGGAGGAGGATTTTTGTTATTTTTGTATTTCAATTTCTTTGAAAATCTAAATTGTGTGCAGGCCTTGAATGACACAGAAAGCGGTTTTGCAATAAATGTATCGACTTTATGTTAATCATACACATCTGACATTGGGTAAATAATCCACCCTCTCTTAAATATTTTAATATTTCTCTTGTTTTTTTTTTTACTGTTTTGTGGATGGCGTATTTTGAGCATAATCCATTTGCCAAAAGAGACATATATCCCAGTAAAAAACAGATAGACTGATACAATTATTGTACTTTTTTGTTTTTGCAAATTACTTACAGTGTCAACATTTAAATATATGTGTGTATGTGTATCTATGAATATAAATTCTAAATATTGGTTAAACCATTGTTTTTGTGAGGAAAACACTGTCGTCAGTGCTGATAGTGGAATTCATACAAACCCTCTAAGATTTGTTGATTTTTTTATATTGGAGATTAATTAAATTCATCACAGAGAGTATGCAAAGACCTATGGCATGTCCTAACTGCATAGAAGCATATTTTCTCCTGTCTTTGAGTTAAGATTGGAAGGTTGGAACACAAGTGGTTCTCATTGGTCAGGGAGACCTAATGTTCAGAAAATGAGCAGAATTTATTTTTAAGGTTTCCCTAAAGACATGATCCTGGCGACAGTTTGGGTAGCTACATTGTTATCGCTTTATGCAAAGAAAATAACTTTAAAACATGGTATTTAATATTACTTTATAATGGCCAAGTATTCTACTAATGACACGGTCCAGTGAACCATCTGTCTGGGGAAGGAGAGGACAGCAGATCGGCTGTCAGAGGTGATACACACACATAAAACCTCACACAAGCACACAGGGTGCCATTAAGTGCTGTTTAGGATTGGAAAGCCTTTTTTCTCTGTGTGTGTGTTTGAGTGTGTGCGCACAAAGCTCAAACAAATGGATTCAATCCCCGTGCCCCTGTTGTGACATCATCTCTGAATGTCATAATTGAAGGGTCAGTAAATTGCCGCTCCCCCCCCCCCTCCGCTCAGCGTCGCCCCATGTGTCAATACCGGGGTTCAAGGTGACGGAGCGGATCGATACGCAGAGACAGGAGCCATCCGCTGAATTTACAGCCCAGTAACAAAAGAGCGAAAGAAACGGCGCCTGCTGTAGCCTTCAGCCGGGTGCTGGATCTCGCCGCAGCGCTGCCGGCGAGCATTCGTCAAACTCGCACACCAGTAATCCTCCGAGGAGTGTTGTGCTCCTGTGGCTCTGGGGGACGGTGTTGGTGTGCATGCCGTGTTTTGCTTGAACATCGTCACCATTGACTAATAATATTAACAATCCTTCTGTTCCAATTTTTGATTTGGCAGTGAGGTACCCATGGCTTTGGTCAGAGCAATGAAACATTAGCAGTATCACTCCACCGAACGGGAACTACAGTATGTATTTTGTCCCCTATTTCTTACATTTTAGTCACACATGTGATTGCTTCAGTGTAACAGTTCTGTAAGGTTTGGAATCCTTTAACTTACTTGAGAAAAGGATGTCATTACTTATTCTACCAGTGCTGTGCATTTCCTGCTATGGAAAAAAGGCCTGTTGTGGGAAAAGCTGTGTGCATTATAGTTTTATTTGGGCTTGGAGGGATTCCTGGGCTGACAAGGCAAAACTCAGGGAAGTTTTGTTGTAATTTCTTGATTGGAGAACTAATAACATTGTGGGCCTCCTGCAACATTACGGTTATGCGGCATGTGCTGAAACCACTCGGCTACAAAAGGCTCTACTTGAACCGTTTCTAACCAACTGAAAACTCACTAAGTACAGTATACAGTGAGACTACAGCAAACCAATATATAAATGTGTTAATGCTTTTAAAACTGCATTTTTGATAGCTTGTACACAACCATTTCTTTTGATGGTTTTGTGCTTCATTTGGGATCTGCAGAGAAGAGGAAGCTCTGGGAAAAGATTTGTTCAAGCTTTCTGAACAAATCACAAATCAACAGCAGAAAAGAAGACAAAAGCAAGAATAAGAGCGTACTGTATTTGAAGACAAAAAAACAAAAAAGGCCTTTCGCATTTCTTTGGTCTTGTATAGGGTGCTTGTGCATGAATTCAGACATGTGTGGGGGTGTACGGTCACATGTGTGCATGTGTGTGCATTTATGAATTCATCACAGCTGCTACAGTGTCCAGCAGGCATGGATGCCACAATGATAGTAGGTGAGCTGTGAAGGTGACGATGCCTGCTGAGTGTGTGTGTGTGTGTGTGTGTGTGTGTGTGTGTGTGTGTGTGTGTGTGTGTGTGTGTGTGTGTGTGTGTGTGTGTTCAAGGTGATGGATTAGCTTCATTTCTTGTGTAAGCCGTCTGTTGTGAGTGAGAGTCCGTATGCTTGAACCTTAGTGGCGGGAGGGAGTTGTGAAAGTGATATGTGTGTCTGCTGGACCATGTGTGTGTGAGCATTTTGTGTCTATTTATTCGTGTTTTTACCTGCAAGTTTGTGTGTGTGTGTGTGTGTGTGTGTGTGTGTGTGTGTGTGTGTGTGTGTGTGTGTGTGTGTGTGTGTGTGTGTGTGTGAGACAGTGGCTGAGTGATGGCTCCAGTATAGCGTGTAGTATGGCGGACAGACGCTGAGTTTCTATTGCCTGGGGCAATGGCGAGGTGTGTGTACAATCAAACGTGTGTTGACAGGCGCGATGGACATCACACGGTTATGATGACCTCAACCTGCTGCAGGTGACACCCCCCCCCCCTACAAACACACACATATAACTGAATTACTGTTATTGTTTGACTTACTTCATAACTTGCTGTAGAAAAAGGCATTTGAAGTAACATTCCTCCCAGTATGTGCCTGTAAATTTTATATGGAAAATCCTAGTTTCTGATTGGCTGGTGAATGCCTGCTAACATTTCTTACACTCACAATGTCTTTAATATACTGTATAACTCCACAATATGAACATAGTTGTTCTGAATATTTGAAATCCTCTGAACAACAACATTTAGGGAGTGATTCAGTGATTATTAAAAAGAAAATTCCGGTTCATTACAACCCAGAATTGGCAAAAGTTGTCCGAAAATCAGCCAGGTTGAAAAGAAACTAAATTGCTTAGTTTGAAAAACTTTCCGATCAGACACTTTTAAATGATTCACTGTGTAATCAGGCATCAACCATCGAAACCTGACGGATTGTCTTGTGTCTGAAACTCTGAAAACTCTGCCAAGGTCGTTTAACATTTCATCCACCTCTCCGTTATTTGGATTTACTTCAAAACTAAATTGGTGCTTCCTTGTGTCATACTCTACTCTTCCACCAAGCGTTAAGAAAAACAAGCTTTTGGTTTTTCTGTAATCCGTCAGACGAACAGACCGGAAACAAAACGTTGTAATTAATTGGAAAATGATTTGATTAAAGACGGATAGTAAAAAAGGGACATCTGGAGAAAGTAAAATACAGTAAGAGCGTATTTTGGAAGTGTGGTGAGAGACTAGATTCGGGCACGTTCCCTTTCTGTTTATGTCTTATCTAGTGTGAAGACAACTGAATTACACTTTTAATTAAAAAAGGAGAACTTTACGTTAAGCTTAAGTTTGCCTGCATGTCTGCTTGTGTGAGCTCCATCTGAGCTTTCTGTGTGTTTGTCCTTTCAGCCCAAAACAAGGTAAACGTATAATAATAACATCTTCAGAATGTATCTCCCCATCTTTCTCCCTTGAGCAAAACAACCCACAACACACACACCTCCTCCCCCCCAGCGGTGCGGGGAGCGGCGGGGTGTGAAATGTAAAAGGGAGAATGCTGTCGTTCAAACTGTCCCAACCACCAGTGTCCCCCCTCTCTCTTTCCCTCCCTCCTGCTCCCGGTGTCTCACAGCAGCCCTTCCTCATGTCTGTTTCTTACTCTCTTTCTCTGTCACCTTCCTCCTTCCATTCCTCCCCCCCCCCCCCCCCCTCCCTCTCAGGTGGACTGGATGCTGCGGGTTGCAGGTGCGCAGGACCCCTCAGCCAATGAAAAATGAGTGCCGTCGCGCGCCGTGACTTTGATGAACCTCACCGCACGTCGGCCTATCACTCTTCTCCATTTGGCTTCCCCCGGAAAAATCGCCCGGCGATGCAAGCACGCGCGCACACACACACACAGACACACACACACAGAAGTGGCAAACGCTGTGGACCAAATATTTATCTTGTTGAAGGAAGAGGCTGCGCTCGGGTAAATACGCGGTCAAGAACCACTTTTTCGTCCGTGTGTGTGTGTGTGTGTGTACTCATAATACACAAGATGTGGAGTGTTTCTAAGATGTATTTTTAGGCACAGCTGTTCGAGGGATTCGACTTTGAAGTTAGTGCACTGAAAAGTTGACTGAAGGTAAACAAAGCGATCATCGAAATGGAGACGATGAAAAGCTTTAGGTGGAAAATACAACGAGGTATAAGAATAATATTATATGTGTATGATATTGTTTTTAATTATTCAAAGATCTCATATTTTAACAACTCATTTCCACTGGAATTTATTTCTGATGTTTAACTACATCGACCTTTCTACTTCCAGTTGAGTAATTCCTTAAATGTCCAATCTCTGTCGTTTTGTCTCTTCCCCCCCCCCCACATATATATATAGTCCCTTTTTTGTGTAACACTTGTTGGAGATGACACAGGAAGACAAAACACTACCCAGAGGTCACTGTGTGTTTGTTTGAGTGTGTGTGTGTGTGTGGGGGGGGGTTATCAGTGATGTGAGCAGCTATGAGTTGGGGGCTAATCCCTCCCAGTTGGTTCCCTAATCCTGTTCTAATCCCTTTAAAACTCTCCATCAGCCTCTCAGGACCTCAGCGGGGTTAAATCTTGTCATGTCACTCACCAGAAAACACACACACACACACACACACACACACACACACACACACACAGGGATAAGTGTTAACAAGTCACCGTCATCCATGGTAAGTAAAAGGAGCTTCTCTGCCCTGGTTAAATGAGATTATGTCAATATTTTCTGAAGGCGTGTTGTAGGTGACCGGGTCTATTCACACACTCAAACTCCCTCTTACTTCCATTCGTTCTTTTGTTTCTCTACCATCCAAAATGACACAGAGAAAAATGCATATTTGCTGATGTTGTCTTTCTCCACAGTGACGCAAAACAACAAGGTGGTGTAACGTGACATTTGATCTTCTTTTATGATTGTTTGAAAATAATTAGGGCACATATTTGTTTGGGATTCTAGGTTTGAAAGTTAAAACAAATGTTGTGAAAAAGGCAAGAATCTGGTGTTTTTATGTATACGCAATTATTATTTAACAGTCCATTAAAACACTGATTTCTTACAACAACAACAAATGTTCAGTTCAGACGGACATCGTGTGTTTGAAATTGATCATTACCGAGTTAACGTGATGTAAAGCATCAGCATTTTTGCTTTGTTCAATTCAGTTTATGATAAGAATGTTTGAGATGTCCAGGTCCACAATTTGAATATCATACCAGCCAATCAAAACCATCACAGCCTTCTGGCCCTGACAGGCTTTAATGTGCCATTAAAACAAACCACACATTTGTACAGTAAGAAGCAGAAGTACCCACTCTCATTATACAAACACACGCACACACATATTCCATGTAATCCTCTTGCCCCCCCTCCCCTCCACTTCCCAAACAGACAAACGCATTACACAAATGAAAAACAAGTGAGAGGCTTGAGGGAGGGGGGAGGAAGCGGGAGGGAGGGAAGGGAGTGAGATTTTATTTAAGTGTTCTAGTAAGCCATCTAAGATATTAATGTTGCAGAGCTACTTATCAATATTTAAGAACATAAGAGGAGTGTGAGGGCGAGGGGTGGAGCGCTATGTGGAGGGGAGGGCAAACCAGGAGGGACCTGCACTCTCGAGGTGTGTGTGATTGTGTGTGTGTGTTTGCCAGAACCACAGAACAACAATCAGAGACGAGATGAGGTCTCTCTGACAGTTAGGGAAGAGGGATGGCTCGATCTCTGTCCTGCTAAAAGCTTTAACACGCCCGCAAACACACACACTCACACGGAAAGTGAGCGCTGTTAAGTGATGGTCAGGATGGTAAATACAACTGCTAATGCCCCGTAACCACAATATGCTTATTTGATGTTGTGGTTAAAACGCACTGATTTATGCTTATTAATGCATTAATGTATGTCCACATGTATGTGCGCTGTCAGGGTCAATGCTTAGTATGTTTGAGTACACGCTCTGACTGTGTGTATTCCCATCTGTGTAAGTACTGACGCCTTTATCTCGTTGTAGCACTAACTGATGTCCGTATACCTTTATCAAATGTTGGTTTGCCCCAGGATATTTTAAAGTCCGTCCATCCAGCTTACAAACTTCCTTTTTTAGGTTTCACTAAATATTTGTTTCACTCAATAATTGATATTTAAAGAGATAACATTTCACAAAATTTAAATCACACTCATGGTTATCACAAACATGAACACGGTCAAAAAAACAGCAATGATCAACCACCTGTGAACATGCTTCCTGCTCCATCCTTAACCTTTAAAATGAAGGCAAATCAAAAGTAACATTTGTAATTTGTGTGTGTTTATGAGTTTATCTCGCCAACGCTTGAACTGGAATGCTTTCAGTTTGGCGTGTGTGTTGCCGAGGGCCCGGAGGAAGTTGTTGGAAGTTGTTTGGATTAGCTGTTCTGTAGGAAACAGTGACAACCTGGTCTGCTTGGTTCGACTTTGGTTCTAGAATTGACACAACGCATTGTTTTCTACAGTTAATGTGGGTTTTTCTTCCTGATTTTAACAGCCTTTCCCTCAGGTACTTATCACAGAACTGTATCTACCAGGAGCCCGGGGTTATGAGTACAGGGAAGAATACAGTATGTTCTGTATTTCAAGAGCATATCAAAAGAGCAGGTGGTAGAGTTGTTCAACAGAAATGGAAAGTGATGGAGGAAAGAGGACAGGTATTTAATTACACTTCCTCACCTGTGTTCGTCTTTGCTGCGCTCCCCCCATCCTCTTCGCTTCAGTTCCTCCCTCAACATCAGGAATCATCAGGGAGGATGGACGAGAGGGCTGCTCACAGGAAGTGACTAAAGTACTGCAAACTCTCTGGAGGGAAAGAGATAGAGTTACACAACACCGCAACAATCCTCTTCAGTTCTCCTCTCATCAAATGAATAAAAAAATACACCAACAAAAAGATACTTTGCCTAAAAAAATGTGAATCAAGCATTTAGCATGTGTGTGTGTGTGTGTGTGTGTGTGTGTGTGTGTGTGTGTGTGTGTGTGTGTGTAAGTACACAGGGGACAAAGACATTAGAGGGGGAGCAGCATGAGCAGCACTCCGCAGGTGTTTGTCACCTCTGTAGCTCGAATACATTACAGCCACACACACACGAACACACACACACACACACACACAAACACACACACCTCTGGACAGTGTTCTGTCTTCCTGCGTCTTCCCATGTCATCTCTAGTGTTACACATCCAAAACACTTTCTGAACACAAACCACTAAATGATGGCTGCAGGGTGGAAGACGCGTGTGTACGTGCTTGTGTGTGTGTGTATGTGTGTTATGGGTAAAAGAGGGACACACAGAAAACAGGAAAGAAAAGGACACATTGTGTGGGTGCTTGTGTGTGCATGATGACCCTAGGCAGGGCTAGATGGATGGGTGTTCTGACCTCCCTACGGGGGTGCAGGCACGCTTATTTACACAAAGCACCCTTAGGTGTGTAGGAGTATGTGTGTGTGTGTGTGGTACGAGCATAGAAACGTAAGTCTCCGACAGAGAAACACCCATAAATACAAAAACATCAAAGATGTTGTTTGAAAATCCTCACAAAAAGGTAAAAAAATATGAAAGACCAAAACATTTGATCTCAATTATCGGAAGAAATTGAAGGATTTAGGATGATCATATACCTGCATAGAGTGCTGCAAGAATAAGTCCTTTACCCGGGAATGAGTTAGCGTTTTGGCATTTCAGGGTGCCCTCATCAATAGGTTTATGAAGGAGTTTTTTGTTACATGACTGAAATACAGCCAGTAGTTGTAATACCTCAACCTGAGTTCTACGACACAACATGAGGTAGTTAATACGCGTGAATTACGGCTCCAAAACGTCCTAACGGCAGACAGAAGTCCGTCTTTAACTAAATAGTGGTGACGCAAACACCGTGCTGTAGTATTGCTTAAAGGGCGAGCCATAACCCTTGCAGTTGTATTAATGCCTTGCTCAACACAGCGCTGCACAAACGCCGTACAGGTAAAGGGAGGACTTTCGGTGAACTGGACAAAACTTCCTGTAAGACCCTTGCCTGTTTCAACATGCCAATACCCCTGTGCAAAGCAAAGAACATCCAACACATTTGGAGTTCATGTGAAGTCCGACTATGACGAGGGCCTTTTACTTGCATCATACCCCCATAATGCTTTGTGGCTATTGATTGGATTCATGTTTAATATTCATCTCTGAGGGATTGAAATAAATAACGGTGTTGTATACAGTACTACATCCCTTTTCATGTTCATGTTATGTTAATCTGATGTCATGAAGCAAATATTTCTACTTAAACTTCTTATGTTTAAATGACTGTTTTTGGTTTCATTTTTCAATTCTAAAAAACTATCCAAAAACCCAATTTCCCCCAAGATAAATTAAGCATGCTGATTCGTAAATAGTTTGAGCATCTCCGTTGGTTCTCAGTTGTATCGTTGGAAGAATATACGTCCGTTTTTAAAAGACTAAATCATTATTTACATCAGCATTTAAAGCACTGTTTCTCCTCTTTAGTGAGTCTCAGTGTGCTCTTGTTATTTTTAAGTAATCAAGACTTACATTTAGTTCAGAGTACTCAAAACGTGGTCATTAATTAGCTCTTTCTGGCTGTGTAAATTAATCTGGACCTCTTATCATTCACAAACAGAGGGCAGCTTTCCTCCAGCTTTAATGTATGCTTGAATAACAACGCCTGTCTGTTGTTATACTGTACGAGGGAGAAATGTGCTCTACATCCAGGGTATTGCATTGATTCGCCTCTAAAAGGTGAATAAATTGTGTATGTGTTTTATGGAAACAGAAAAATCCATGCCGCTGTTTACAATGCTTGCTGTTCCTGTAAATCAGGAGGTGATCAATGTGCATATTGACTCATCCATTGCCTGGGTGTGAATATATAGTTTGCGTATATATGTGTGTGTGTGTGTGGCCAACACGAGGGAGACGGACCTCTAACTGCTGACTGATTGTAGAATTGATCAAAATTACTCATTCATGAATCAGACGGGCATTTCTTCAGCGCTGAGGCACAATCAGTCGGGAAGTAATGCGGTGGTCGGTGGTTGTCGTAGTTATTTTGTGCGTTATCTGTTTCATGTTTCAATTTCTCAAAGTTATATTTTTCCTTCCTCTTCCTTTCTCCAAGTTTGTCTCCCTCCCCTTTTCTCCCCCTAACCACCTCCCCCCCTTATATTAATCTGCATAGGAACAATCAGCAGCTCATGTTTACTGATTCGCCCAATCAGGTATCAGTTTTCCCTTGAGGTTCAAGGTCCCCATTGACAATAAGTGTGTGTGTGTGTGTGTGTGTGTGTGTGTGTGTGTGTGTGTGTGTGTGTGTGTGTGTGTGTGTGTGTGTGTGGTGGACAAAGGAGGAAAATCCCAGGGAGAGTCTAGCAGAACGAGTTGATCGATCCCCAGCAATTACCAGCCAATCGAAATGTGATTTATTTCCCAAGGAATCATTTCAATATCAAGAGAGCTGGTGAGCGGATGGGAGTGTGTGTGTGTGTGTGTGTGTGTGTGTGTGTGTGTGTGTGTGTGTGTGTGTGTGTGTGTGTGTGTGGAGGGAGATCCTTGTCAATAAACTACCACTTACTCCTCCATTCTTCTTCCTGTATCCCTCCATCTATCCCTTTTTCAACCGATCCATCTCGATATGTTCTGCCTACTCTTTCTTCCTCTGCTTTTTTTCACTCTCCACTCTCACTCATTTTCTCCATCCTCTCTTCCCCCTTAACCCTTCCTGTCTTCCTGTCACCCTTCCTGTCTTATCCATGTCTTTTGTGATTTTCCCATATTTTCCTCCCATTCCCTCCCCCCCTCCTCCCTCCCTTCCCTGGCTGCTCCCCTGTGAGGCTATCATTCTGAGGCCTTGTCAATAGGAGCGGTCAACCAAACAAAAAGACCAACTGACCAATTGAGATATTTTGACTCCTAATCTCCCCCCTTTCACCCCTCCTCCCTCCCTCCCTCCTTTTCAACACCGGATCCTCCCCTCCTCTCTCTCCTCGTTCCGTTTTCTCTGCACTTAATTAAGTCGCCAAGTGGCTGTCAGGAATAATTTTTTGGCTGCGGCGCGAGGCCGAGGGCCGCGGTGGACTTGACATTTGATAATATTGCGTCTCCACGTTGATTGAAATTGATTTTAGTGGGGGGGGTGCTCTGCCCGCCGTGATCGTTTGACAACTCTCAGCCAATCAGCCCCAAGGACAGCCCGTGGACCCCCAAACCCCCCCCCCCCTTCTTGTCTGTGGCGTTGCAACTCATATTCCTACGAGTGATAGCTGGGCGCTGGATCGTGTATGTGTGTGTGAGAGTGTGTGTCGGGATACCAAGAGTCGGACACGGAGCACCGTCGCAGGGTCATGGAACTGCCAGTCACATTTCCTATAAATCAGCGGGGCAGTGCAGAGGCTTCCTGAGCGTATTCTGTGTGTGCAGCTACGTTTGAGTGCGTACACACACTTACAAATTTAGTTTTGTGTCTCTACTCTGCCACCTCTGCCCCCCCCCCCCCAGCTACGTTTTCCCTCGCTAGCTAATAGAGGGGATAATGTTAGATGCAAATGACTGTTTTAATTGTTGCCTTATTAGCGGGGAGTGGGGTATTAACTAAAGAACATCATGATGAAACGCCACTCACAGCGGGCTGCAGTCGGAACCAATCAGGGTAATTCATTACAAACAGCAACACGGTCATCAGTGTTCCCATAATGTTTACCATCACACTCGCTCCACTCAGCTGCTTCCTGTACGGGTCGCCACTATATTTACTGCTATCTTCCCATAAGCTCTTGTCCCAGGGCAAAACTTAATTGTTATTTTTGTTGTTTTAAAAGATAAAGTTTGTTTTGGAGCACCCTGCCTAAGGAGCATATAGAGTGCCAGAGATATAATTAGTTTTGAATGATTTATAGAAGATATTCTTTTAATTATAATTAAATCTGCCTGGTTTTTTTTTACCGCTTATCTCACTGAAACTAGCGTGCTTTGTTACTATTTTGACAATGACATTACAGAGAAGCAGGACAGCCCGATCGAGTCACAAACGTGATTGTTTATTGAACCAAAAACTTTGAAAAGTGGAACATATCTATTGCAATTGAAATGTGCCGCAGGTATTGTGCCAAACGTAACCTGTCATTGGTTATTTTATTAACAATTTTATATATTTTTTAAAAGTAGTAAGTATTTTTGAAAGAAGTTTATTCACCATTTTTTTATTGTATTTTTTTTAATTTGGTTTCCCTGTGCACCGGACAGTTGTGGTTTCTCCATCACAACATTTGTGTATTTTTGCCTAATTCCCCCATATTAACAGCTCAGACGAAGTACATATGAAATGCAAACATGTAACAATTAATATGTTTTGATATCCTAATGTACTTTTAAAATATCTTGCTTTTAGATCTACTTTTTACCGTAAGCCATGTACACATGAGTGGAGAAACATGACAAATGTAGAGGCCTCGATATGGGACACTAAGGTTACGATTTGATGAGACCACAGGATGTTTATGTTGGTTTCAAATAGTCACACATCCAAACATGTTATGGTCTTTGAGAATCGGACCAAACTAAACACATTTCCATTACAGAAATATCCACAAACTGTCAGAAAGTAACATTTGAGGATAGTTTTTCAGCGGACACGTCTAAGCACTGCAGTTGTAATGTCTCTAGCCAGTGCCCTTTCAGTCTTTTGCATTCTCCGTGCCCCTGTTTTAATTGGGTTACGGGTGTCACTTGGTGTGTCTGCGAGAGCCGTTCCATATTCCTGATGAGGTTCTGTCTCTAACCCCTTTTTTCAGCTCTAATCGCCTCTCAGTGCTGCAGGCATCAGACACACTGTACCAGACGAACACGGAGGGGAAATTGCTTTTATTTTGGAGGGGGGTTGTCTAAATTAATTGTGATTTTTTTTTATATTCAACAGCGATTAACTACAATGTATTCTCTGATAGCATGGCCTATATGAAGATATGAGGATGAACAGTGGTGACACAGCTATGGTCAACTTTTCTCCAAAGAACAGAAGTGAAGTCCCCATCTGTTTTTACTTTTACCTTAAATTCACAGCATTGTTCAGCACGATATGTTCCATAGTTGACTCAGTGTTTAAAATTCTAAAGCGATTAAAATAGATGTCCTAATGAAAACATTGAGTGGCTGGTAGAAAAGTTTAGGGAGCCAGAATGGAGGGTGAGGAAAAGAGTAACTTATAGACCCTGCGCAGGACTTCTCGGGTCTCGGATCCCTACTTCGGGTTTGAGAGTAGATTTGACAGCTTTGTATCCAATGTGATTGAGAAGAGACTTTTTTTTAAGGTAATGTTTGTTTAAAGGATCCGTGACAAAGGACTGATGGTGGTTTATTCCTCCAAGAGCCTTTTTGCTCTTCATCTCCGATGCAAGCTTGAGAATCTTTCTCAGCGATCATCTTACCTTCCTCCTCATTCTTTCCATCAACACCCACATCCGTCTTTCTCATCCCCTTCTTTCCTCTCTCTAACCCCTTCCATCCTGTCATCCACCTCCTACTCTGCTTCTTCTTCCTCTCGTGCTCATCTGCCCACCCCCTCCTTTCTACGCCCCCCACTCAGCCTTCTTGTCCGACAACTCAGCTATTAACCTCTGCCCCCATGTCTCTCCTCCCATCACCGCTGCAGTAATTAGGAGGTCAATCCAACCCTCCTCTATCATTTACCCTGACACACGCGCACGCGCACGCGCACACACACACACACACACACACACACACACACACACACACACACACACACACACACACACAAAGTGATGGAATAATTGTGTTGCCAGCAGACACACACTTAAAACAGATGTCGATTCAATTTTGAGAAACTGGACATGACGAATAGACAGCAGGCACGGAGACGAGGCTGATTATTGGTCAGCTTGAATGATAGGATTCATCCTGATAGATCATTATTCAATATTATCAGAAAGAGTCACTCCACACAATCATGTCAGACTTTAGCAACATGCTGATACATGTATAAATATTGACATTTCTTTGTCTCATTTATCAAGACTAATTGATTATGAAGGATAATAGTTTGACCAGAGATGGCATGAGATGAGAATTTCTAAAGAAGAAAGCATAGAAATGTAAAGTAGTGCATGGGTTACTTCAATGTAAATGCTATCAAGACTGACGTAGTGCCAAATTAGGGAATATGCTTCCTTATCCTGGTGATTCAAGGGTTCCTCCACAACTTGTACACACATGGTGTCCAACACATTTCAAATGTTGTGCTTAAAGAGCAGATTTGACCGACCCATTAACATCACATTGTAATGTTTTATCACATTGCCAAACCTTATCCTTCTTCTGCTCCACTTGGTAGATTTGACATTTTTTAAATCTCAGAATTGAAACTTTATTGGCCTTCAAAATATAACTGTATTGAAAATCAAAAACGCTTGGGAAAGAAGAAAGTAAACAAAGAGGTCTCTGGACACTTTTAGAACAAATTGGAAACCCCTTCTGGATTATGTAAACCATCCGACACTCGGAATGGTTTAAAATGGTAAATGACTATTTGTTGCAACTAAGTTTGAGGATAAGACTAATTATTCTTCACGTTCCACCCTGTTTGCATTGTTATTTTAGTGTTCATTTACTATGTTACTTTGCATAATTGAGTAAATAAAAGCTATTGATGAGATAAGGCTTTGCAATTTCTGTCATTTAAGTAATATTTCACCAACTTGTATGAATTGGTGAAATATAAACACATTCAATATGGTAATTTGATTTTCACACACACACACACACACACACACACACACACACACACACACACACACACACACACACACACACACACACACACACACACACACACACACACACACACACACACACACACACACACACACACACACACACACACACACACACACACACACACACACACACACGGCAATGAGCTGTCAGAACAGTCTCTCTGCCTCACACAGGTCATTGGCTGATCGCTGTCTGTCTCTTTCTCCGCTCGTCCCGTGTCTCTCTCTCACCCCTCCTCCCCCCCTCCCCTGCGTCTCATTAACACAACATACAATTAAAGTGTGTGTATCAGTGTCAGACCCCCGCTATTAGCACCTCAGCGTAAATGGCACTTGGCAGGGAGCTGAATCGCAGCTTCCTCCTCCCAGTCAAACAATTAAAGGCCTCAGGACACGTGATCAACGCAGAGCCCGTTAGCACCTAATTAGCTTCAGTACAGTGATGCTGTTTGTGGTGGGGGACCCTCAAGATCCAGCTCCTGTCACCTCTGCTTCCGTACAGTATGACCATTTAAACAGACGAACGCTCTCAAACGTTGACAAATTATTATAATAAAGCGTATTCTGCATCAAGAAGGTCCATGGGGTGTTGTGCCATGCTTATTGTTTAAATGAAAGTCAGCATATTTACATGAGTCACGGCAGACTACTGTCAGCACTATCTGAACTCATAAGCTGGTGTGTTTTCCATAAGAAGTAATATGCTGGTACAATCATACAACCAGCGTTCTTCAGCATTTCCGGTGGAGCCAGTCAGCGTGTCTCCTACAAATGGGAGAAAAGGACGATCCGATATAATGTGTTTGGGGAGGCCCATGTACCTGCGCCTGGTCCCCATGCGGTGGACCCGGGTCCCCTGTCGCTTAAATAAAGGCACTGGTTGCCCCAAAAAATATTGGGGAATAATATTTGCATGCATAATGCAGAAAACAACAAAGAAATTGCAAGCATATGCTGTAACCTTGAACACAAAACAGAATATAAAACCATTAGTAAAAAAAAACAAGTTGGTTGTGGCACCAATGAGGGGCTGGTACTGACATGTCTATTTGACCAATTATTGAAACACTCTAAATTGTTCTTAGCAGGATTTTTCACCGGACGTTATGGTCTGAGAGATTTGAATATCGTCTGACTGTTGTCGGACTACCCCTAACCTCCTATCCCCCAGTTAAACAGTCTCCAGCAGGGTTGACTCTCAAATGAAGGACAACAAAGTATTGGTGAATTTATCTGATGTGCCTTGCATTAATTAATTTAGGAAACTCAAACAGCAGTATGGACTGTAAACACAAGAGCCCAAGGGGAATCGATGTTAAACTAATCTCTTCAAAAGTCTCCAGACTGCAGCCATTCACACACACTCTATCCCTCTTTCTCACACACACACACAGCACGTCCTCTCCCACACTGCAGCAGTAAATATCTAAGATCTAAATCCTCTTCACAGCGTTGCCTAATTACTCCCAACAACATGGTAGCTGATTAACTTGTAATTGCTGCTCTGAACGCAGCCTGTCCCTCTCTCCTCGTTAGGGTTATTACTGACTATAATTACCGCTAATGTGCAGAGAAGAACACACTCACACACGCGTAACCTCGCGTTGACGCAAACATACATGCAGTTGGGAAGCATGTGCACCTGAACACACACAGTTTGGCTTCATAACACACACCTCTACCAGGAGGATACTTATTTTCCGGGAAACTGTGACTGGTGCACAAAGCAATAACAGTGAAATTTAGGCAACTAAATTCATTTTCAGTGTGTTGCCTCATTTAAGGAATGGCGTTCACAGCAGCCAGCATCATGTAATGGACTTCATAAACCTCATCGCATTCTCAAATTGGACATTTTCGTCCCTTGATCCTTTGAGCGAAGCCAAACACGTGGCTTTTCCTTTTATGTCCGATTGATTGTGATGACAAATACAAACAAAGCCTTTATTAGATTCTGTATCGGGTGATAACAAAGCAAATCTCTCTTCTCATGAATGATCACACGGAGCCAACCTTTCAACAGATGTGTGCGGCATCAAAAACAGGAACAACATTTCTAGTTTTGAAATAATCACCCAAAAACAATCCCCAGCAAACAAACGATTAGAAAAATCTGTTTTCCATGTTTGTTTTTTGTCAGTGGGGATGGGGGTGGGTGTTTTAAGTATATCCTGTCATCACAGAGATCATATCCCAAATTGTTTTGATATCCTGCAGGAAATCAGATAAGTAGCGACATATGTTTTGCATTACCATAAAAGCAACATTTGTAGAATTAACTATCTGCTGGTAAACCCCGAACAGGGAATTTAGAAATGCTCATCTGTTTACGAACTTCCTCTGGACCACAGAAAGAGTAAAATACATAAAGGAAAAGTGTTATATTTATAAACACATGTACTTTTCTTTGCTCAGTGTGAAGGGCAAAATGAAACAGTTACAAAATAGCCAAAAAAGGCAATCGCCAGGACATTTCTAAGCAAATTCCAGCACTCGATCGAGGTTGTATATTAAAAACTATTGATTTTTGAGGTCATATCCGTCTATTGTTTCCACGCTCACTCTGCGTATAAAGGAGCTTCTCCTCTCCCTTTCTGTAAAAAAGCCTTTGCGTGAATCCAAATCCGGCTTAATCGTAATTCTCCAACTAAACTTGCTGTGGAGAAAGCTACGAGCGCAAAGCTCCTTTTAAGTTCATAATCACTTTCTCCTTTAGCCGGGGATAATGGTACTACTTGTGGGAGATTTAGCCCACGTCTGACTTTCTCTCTCTTTCTCTCCAACCCTCCCTCTTTGTCTCTCTCTGCACCCCCCCCCCCCTCCCCCAAACGCTACCTCTCTTTCTTCGGACCATTAGTGATATTGCCGGGCCGCAGACCTCTGTGTTAAGTCACTTAATCAAAAGCAATGGGTTGAAAATCTTGTTTGGTCTCTTACGTCTGATTCATTCCTGCAGACGGGAGCGGCGGAGAGACAGAGAGAGGGCCGGGGGGAAATAAATGGAGAGCGAGACAGATAAGTAGAGGGAAGGGAGAGAGAGCAGAGCGAGCGAGTGTTGATAGTAAAGTGAGATGGCGAGAGGGGGGAGAAAGGTGTGAGGGAGACGAGAGGGAGGACATTAGGGTGGTGCTACTATGTGTTATCAGCTAAGCAGCAGAGAGGCCATCATGGGCTCCTTCTCCCTCTGGGGATGAAGAGGCCACTGTTCCTCTAACCACTTCTGACCACCTGTTTCACACACACACACACACACACACACACACACACACACACACACACACACACACACACACACACACACACACACACACACACACACACACACACACACACACACACACACACACACACACACACACACACACACACACACACACTTTTCGCCAGGTATTTCTTTCTTTCAAATCGGACTTTTTCAACTGTATAATTTGTGCATTTACGTACAAAACACTTTTCCTTTTCCTCTTATCCCACCCAACAGGGGCCTTACACATAAAATGTGCCTCAAGAGATTTTAAAGGGGCCCTGTTATGCTCCTTTCCAGGTTCATATTGTATGTTGTGCCTCTACTGTGACATGTTTTCATGCTTTAATGTTCAAAAAGGTCTTTATTTTTTCTCAGACTGCCTGTGCTGCAGCAGCCCAGTCTGCTCTGATTGGTTAGCCGGCTGTTACAATTGCTCACAGTTACATCAACGAGATGTATCACCCCTTAGGCTATTGGAGCGCTAGCCAATTAAAGCGTGAATGTTAAGTAGTGATGTCACTATGTTGCGGAAATAAACAAGGTGTCAAATAGAGGTGTTTCAGGCAGGGGGGGAAGTGCCAGTTAAACTTTTACATATGACTATAATCTAATACTACCATGGTTAAAGAGACATCAATCTAACAGAGGTATTTTTCTTCTCATCTGTAGTGCTCTTTAAATTGTTTTGGTGTGAAGATATCTGCCTTAGCAATGTAGTGCAGCATAAATGTTACATTATGTTCCCCCCGAACAAAAAACTAAAGACTGAATGGCAATGAACATGGAATAATTAAATACAGCAAAAAAAGAGTGGTGGGACAAACTGAATGTAGTTTAGGAGGAACCAAGGGCAAAACTACAAACAGAAAGACACTAACTTAATAAATAAAAACATGAAAAACTATTTACAAAATGTGCACCACAACAATGAAGGACCTCCAGAGAATAGAAGAACAAACAAGCATCCATTCTGTGTGTGTGTGTGTGTGTGTGTGTTTGTGTGTGTGTGTGTGTGTGGTGGGGGGGATGATGGGTGATGGAGGGCTCCATGCTCCATAGGGGGGCAAATGAAACATATGGAGCAGCAGACCTCTTCTGCTGTTACACACACACACACACACACACACACACACACACACACACACACACACACACACACACACACACACACACACACACACACACACACACACACACACACACACACACACACACACACACACACACACACACACACACACACACACACTTTTCATTTATTAATTCAAAAGGAAGAGAAAGAGAGTTAATTTCCCCTCCTCGGTGCAGCTGACAGGTTTAAATAATCGAGCGTTTGTCTTCTGGAGGATGTGAAACAGAAGAAGGAGGAAACTCAGAAGGAAATAGTTTCTTGCGTGCTTGTGTTCATCAGTAAACATCCGAAAAATGAATTCATATTCCAATAAAACCAGCTGTAAAATTGATAAATTGTCAAAAGTTGTATTTTCTTCTCGTGTCTTAGAGGCCCACTCTGTTTGATCCCCAGCAGGACAAACGTTATACTGTTAATGCTCTTTAGCTCTAAACATTAATACACTTTCCACTTGGTCGTACTTGCAGAAGTCAAATCAGGAAAAGCATTTCTCTCCAAAAGTAGCGCAAAGCTGAAGATCTACAAGATGGTTTAAAAGTGAATTGATTTTTTTCTAAATTATGATGAAAGTGAAAAAGTGGGGTCTTTTGTTCTGAATTACCCTACTGTATGATGCACTTCAGGGTCAGAGAGTAAGCTCTGCGCTCCAATCGTACTTTTCATTTCCTAATAGAGACGGAGATGGATTGAGGGATAGATGGACAGCAGAGATGCTGTAATTCTCTCATTCCTCTCTCTGTTTATAGCTTTTTATTTCATGCATCTCTCTACCCTCATTTCCCCCCCTTTAGCCCCGCATGTATGAGTGTTCAAAGTCTCCAGGATTTGGAACATTTCATTGTGGGACAGAACGGGTAGCAGCCCTACTTAGTGGAGTCAAGCCCCTTTTAAAAACACCCGTGGAAATCCCTCTCAGACTAAATCTTTTAAAGCCGTCCTTCTCTCCTTTCTTTTGAAAGTGTGCAGCAAAAGAAGAAATGGAACAAAATTAAATTTAAAAACTGAACTTGAATCTTTTTTGACTGAGATACATTCGAAAGAAGAAGTAAAAGAGTTAAGCCAAGTGAAACTAAATGTGCGATCAAACATATATTTACAGTGGGAAGTTGTTTATGTTTCAGTGTAAACTTTAAATGTAAAACAGGTCAAATACAGCTCCGGAAAAAATTGAGAGACCACTCCAAATGTTTCTTAAATCTTTATCTCTACATTCATGGCAGCCAGTCCGGTGTCTGTTGAATTCCCACACAGAGAAATGCTGTCAGTAGTTTATAGAATACAATAAAATAAAGTGCATTCATCTCAAAGACATACCGTTAAAAAGTAAACCCAGACAAACTGATAAAGCTGCGATGGTCTCTCAATTGTTTCCAGAGCTGTATAAAAAGGTAGTAAGCAAAAGTAGAAGAGAAACTCCCTGGAGGGGTTATATATGTCTGTCTCTGTCTCCTCTCTTTAGCATGTGTCGCTGAAAGTGTTGCTGATCAGTGTAAGGTGTGGATACTTCACATCAAACACACTCCAGCAGCTGTACACACACTGGTCTGTCTCCTCGCTGCCACAGGTGTGCTGCGAGAACACAAACCTCTCAGACCTTTAACAACACCCGGTTCAATTAACAGGCAAACACATGCACACGTTCAAACGCACTCAAACACACCCATCCACCTACGGACCAATCACCTAATCCACAAATTACAGCACCCACACACACACACAAACACACTCCAGGATGAGATTCAATCCCGATTGCACATGCTTCTCGATTCAATTAAAACACACCGAGATGCTTCTTTTGATGTCAGTATTGGATATCAGGCACACACACCTGATGCTAGCGGCACTAGTGGCCTCATTGTCCCGACACAATGCTGCGAAAAGCTAACATCATCTGGCTAGAGGTAACAACAGTTTCCAGGCTATAGGGATATTTTCAAAGGTACGACAGAAGGGCGTGCAGTGATTATTCGCCTCTGTACATGTGTACGTGCGTGGTGTGTAGTGCGTGTGTGTGTGTGTGTGCAAATGCTATTTCCGTTTGAAAATGAGTTTTCTCACTATTGCAGAATCAGGGCTAATATTGCAATAGAGTTCCTCAGCTATCATTGTTTTAGTGGAGTTCTGTTAATCAGTTGCGTGTTAAAGTTGTTCATCATATTTTACATTTGTTGCGTTGTTTTAAACCTCTGCTTGTTGTTTGCTAGAACACTATTCTAATACGCCATTGTATATTTTGTAATACACATGGTCTATATTCTATAGTACAAGGTGCACTCTTCAACTAAACTTCTTTAATTCATTTTATTGGATATTTTACTTGTATGTTAGATACATGTACGCTATACAATTTCACTTGATCTTTTAATTACGTCTTATTTGTTCATGTTTATATGACATTTTTGTTTGTAGTTTTTATTATTTTGTATTCTTAATTGGGGCACTGTCATGTAACCCAATGTCCCCCAGGATAAATAAAGTGTTTTAATTTAAATGTATTGTATTTAAATTCTCTATATAGACTTTGGTTGGGTGAAATGTTATACTTGCGGCCCAAGAAACCTCCTAATGTCTACATTTACTGATACAGATGGGATAATATGTAGGCTCACACACACTGATACATATCTCAGAGAAATACAAATTCTGATCCAGGTTTGCATTAGGGTGGAAATTAAAGTTCAGTATGCTTTGTGTATGGCTATATGTGTGTGTATATGTTGTTATTGTGCTCATGAATCTTCTGTGCTTATGAGCTCTCTTATATTTTCTGTAAATGCCATCTCCCTGCCAGGGACTGCAGATGAAGATCAGCCTCTATGGCTAATTTTGGCACATTTACATGATGGACTCAACAGCTCATGTTAATTAATGTGCATTGTCCCTTCTTTAATTAATAAATACACAATCGAAAGGTTACGCCGGTGACTGAATATAAGTCAATTTAAGTCCCCACAAAATAAAAAAAGTAGAGACTGTAGACATTAGTGAAAAATGTTTGGGTAGCGTCTCTTGATATGCAGATGATGTTTGTTTCCCATGATGCATCATTTTAAATGTTCCACCCTGCCCATTAAAATATTTCCAAGAATGAAACCTTACATTCAGATTTTTTTTTCTCCACTCTTTTTAAGATACCATTAATTGTATCTTTTTATTGTGGTGATGACAGTTTGCAGCGATACGAGTGAGAGCATTTTGTTGCCGGCAGATGAGAGTCCGGGGCTCCTCACTGGCGGTGAAATGACATTTTTGATTGTGGCGCCTGTTTTGTGTCTACATGAATACACAACGGCGGGTTTTGCATATGTAAGGTTAAAGTGGCGAAGCTCATCCCACTGTATTCAATCCTTAAAAAAAGACATTTCCTCTTTTCCCCGGAGGCTGTGTGTGCGGGGGGTAGGTCGAGGTAATAGATAGGGTATGGGGAGGGGGGGTGCAAAATGGCATATGTGCACAATCATTTGTGTGTGTGTGTGTGTGTGTGTGTGTGTGTGTGTGTGTGTGTGTGTGTGTCTGTTCATTTGAATGGGGATTCATTGGGCAGCTGTTTGGAAATTAAATGCTTTTGCTCAGGCAGATTGCTTTACGTCTCTGTCATGTTGCTGTGAATGGGATGCAGCTTTGATGGATATAAGGACTGACAGGAGAGCACCCCTAGACACACACACACACACACACACACACACACACACACACACACACACACACACACACACACACACACACACACACACACACACACACACACACACACACACACACACACACACACACACACACACACACACACACACACACACACACACACACACACACAATGTCCTTGAGATCGAAACCTTTACCTTATGCCGATGTCCAGCCTTCATTAATTGGATTATTTGAAAGTATTTCCCCATTCATAAGTCTGTTTACTTAATAGAAGACATTGAAGAAAACGCCACATGCTTTAAAGTAAACTTTGCTATAAACTTTTTCTTGTTGCATTCATACAATTAACATTTTTGTGTAAAACCCAAACGCATGACGGCCTGATGAATATTATCTTGCTTTTGTCCTGTCAGAGTGTGGCATCTGAATAAAACAGACAAACGTAAACTTGATTAACTTAATTTCTGATTAATATTGAATGTAATGAGCCAGGTAAGGGATCGTATTTTAAACAATTAATACAGTTTGAAGTGATTCCTACCAAGCACTTCAGCTTTTATATGCATAATAGCACTGCATATCATGTTCTCTTGTAAAAACGAGTGTTCCTATTTCCTGTATGTTTTTGTTTTGTTCATTAGTTAGTGGAGAAGTTTGTTCAAGACACACACAACCCCCCCCCCCAACACACACACACACACACACACACACAGCTGTCAGGAACTAACTGTACTAATAAGATATCTACAGATGGTCCTGAAGTATCCTACACACATTTCCTTTTCCAAAAACAACTTTTACAGAGTTGGTTTAAGAACAATTTGCAAAACTTCCTCACTTCCATAAGTGTTTGCTTCTGTGTGTGTGTGTGTGTGTGTGTGTGTGTGTGTGTGTGTGTGTGTGTGTGTGTGTGTGTGTGTGTGTGTGTGTGTGTGTGTGTCAGTCATAACTAAACACAATCAGTCCTGTTTGTGAATTTCCTGCTTCGTGACAGTCTGCATCTGCCTTCCTGGTACACGTCATCTGTCTGCCACACGCATGCAGGGCCCACACACTCTCACACCCACACAATCACACACAATCACACACATGCCTTTAACAACAAACAACAACAAAAAAACTGAGGGCAAACTAATCCTAGTTTTAGGATACAAACATATTCTCTAAATATGCATGCAGCTTCCAAGCGCTGCCACTTTGAAGACCAGAGCTCAACAAGCCTGAAAAAACTATTGTACTTTGTCCTGAAATGCTTCTGAATCCTTTTAGCACACTCTTTCTCTCTCCGTCTATGGCTGCACATCTCTCCGTATCTTTAGTTGTGCATGTGTGTGTGTCTCTGTGCGTCTCATTCGCCTCGGTTGCGATGACTTTTCAGTCGAAGAGCAGATGAAAGCCACTGAGAGGTAATGGAACCTCTGTGGAGACCAGCCAGGCCAATCTGCAGCTCGCCAAAATACATTTCACACATACACACACACACACACACACACACACACACACACACACACACACACACACACACACACACACACACACACACACACACACACACACACACACACACACACACACACACACACTAGATATAAAAGAAAACAGCATCTTAAAATTGCATAAACAAAAAAACATCCTTGGACAGATCCAGGCTAGCTGTATGTCTCCAGTCTTTATGCTAAGCTAAGCTAACTGCTGCCTCTAGCGGTATGTTAAACTATGGATCTTCCCATCCAAATCTTGGCATGAAAGTGAATAAGCATAATCCCGAAAATGTTTAACACTTCTCAAGTTTCTACAAAACTGTGAATCCATTTCAGTCAAGTCTTTATCATGTTAGGTAAACAAAAGCACTTAAAAACAAAAACAAATACAATCTGTTATGCCAGCATGCCTTCAGCTAAACTACCTTTATGCCCACATAGAACATGAACATAGACGTTTACATTCTGCTTCCAAGGCTATATATGCGTATTGACATACATTAGTCAGCTTACACACATTAAACTGCCATACAAGGCGCCACCTACTCAGGGAGACTTCACTTCACATGTTGACTACAGGAGCCTGGGCTTGAACCATCAACCTTGTCTCTCTTCTCATTAGCCAGACTACAACACTCATAAAAAAGAAAAGCAACAAAACTAGCAACAGCTTCATTCTATCAAATAATCACTGAAGTTATTCATTATTACAAAATGTCTTAATGAGGAGCTAACCAAAAAACACTTAATGGACAAGTGTGTGTGCTGCTGTGGACATGTTCCTGTCTTTAGTTTCCATGTTACTCCACATTAATGTCCCAGTACTCAGATTTGATTGGGGCAACCCGTAAAACCCAGACTGTGGACCAGATGGACAATGAGAGAGTGGTGAGAGACGTGGAGTGTTGCTCTAAACAACCTCAGCTGCGCCAACATCAACATGAATTTAAAACATAGTTAAAATGTCATCTGAAATATGAGACGTTTTAAAATCTCCGCTGTAAAGCTCATTCTGAATCAACATGATACTTAGCACTATAATTCTGTCACGCTGCTGTTTTCCAGAGAGAGCGTTATTACGATGATTTGTTTGCAGTGGAGCCCCCCTACAGTTGCGAGTATCGATGTAGTCTGGCCATAGAAACGTGTGTGTGTGTATTTGTGTGTGTGTGTGTGAGTACTATATACTATGTTTAATGTATGCAGTACTTGTAAGTCTGGCGTGTTTATACGTCCATGAATGTGCATACAAACAACACTGTGCGTGTATGTGTGTGTGTGCCTCTGTGTGAGACTGAGTGTGTGTGTCTTCATTCTGCACTATATAGATCATAAAGCACACCTCAAAGGCTGAGAGGGTCGATGGAAAGGGGGGACAGGCTTCTGGGTAAAACGTACAGCTCTCAGATAAACTAACAGAGAGAGAAGCGAGCGTCGGAGACAGCGCGCCGCCGTACATCACATGCAGATGCGTTCACCGTAACACCACTTTATCCCTCGTCGTAAAAGTTACTTATGGCTGTTTTTAATTCTTCCCGGTGTGAAGAGGCCCCGGCCGACAGTTAACTAACTAATGGGATAAAAGAGAAGGGCCAGAGATTAGTCTGATCCGATGGAGCGGTCTAGAGATGAGACCTCACGGCAGCATTGTAAAACAACGCCACTGGAGTGTAATATATGCTGCAAGAAAAGGAAGATTTGTGCCTTCACTTATTTATTTCTCTTTGAGGGTCAATGTAGGCCTGCAGGTCTGAGCAGCATTGCATGTGAGCACAATGTATTCAGTCTGAAACAACTTTATTACCTTATGCCTTTTGACGGAAGACATTTTGACAGCAGGATTATCACATGTCGTGGCTTCAGGTTCAGCGCCCTGATAATGTGGATGCTGCACAATTAAATAGAACCTAATCACCATGAAGGTTGTTAGTAAACGGTATTCCCTTGGTACGTTAGCTAGGATAAACAACATTATGATACATTCGATCACAACAAAGCAAACTTATCAGTCACTTTTGATCACATGCTCCTCAAATACTTTGGCGTGTTTGTGAGCTTTTTGTTGTCATGAGAGTACATGGTCGTTACAAATATTTTGTATAATAAGAGCTGGATACAGCGTTGGAGGCGGGGCCTCGTTCATTCCTATGAGAGCTGCTCATTGGCGCATGAAGACCAAATGGCCTGAGATTCTTGAGAGCAAAACGTCACAAATGATCCATCATGCCTGGATGTTGTGCTCGCATAGATGACGCGCAGTTGAGTTTCCCCTTAAGCCCCGCCCCCCGCTCCCAATCTCCCGCGTCGGCTCAGTGGAATGAATGGAGAGAGAATTCAGCTTTAAGTGAATTTAACAACTTTAAGGACATAATGTTTTTAATAGGGGCTATAAAAGGGTTCATAATGGCTAGTTTATTTGGTTTTTAAAAAATGATTCACTGATTTACAGATGTCTCTTTCCCAATGTAAGTCAATGGGAAAAAGTCTTTCTGGGCCGGGTGACGTCACCAACTGATACGGAAGTTGTAGTAGCCGCTGTTTGGCCAATACGAGTATTTTCTCAGAGTCCGGAGCACTTCCTGGGGGCTTGTTTGAGAACAGAAGGGTCGCTGGTTATAGTCCTGGTCGGTGAGGAATGCTTGATCAGTGCATGTCCTGTTAGTACATGCGTGTGTATTTTGCGGCTATGTGCACAATTGTAAAACAACACTAGAGTGAAAAACATAAAGTGCCTATTTAGAAACCAATTTCATATTCTGAGAGCCCATTAATGCTGAACAAGTACCCTGACACACGATGTTTACAACAGTGAACAATAACCTGTGTTTGGGCTCTGTGATTCTGATCCACTCTAAATGTGTCATGTTTCTACCATCTTGCTTCGAGTCTTTTCTGTCTGCGATGCTTACAGGAACATATAGACTATATAAAACTGTCCCACAAAGTGAGTTGTGTGTTTGCTTTCCTCTCTTTCTTTTGTTAAAAACCTGAGGAAAGAGCGCAGAAAAAAAGAAGAATGTAAAAGTAAGAAGGGAAAAACTGATTTAATAAAAGAAGAAAGAGTAGAATGCCAGCTTCCTATTTAGATGATTAAAATTCATAGGCTCCCCACCTCTACCATCCCTTTACCCCCTCCATCCTTCCCTCTATCCATCCATCCGCCCCTCCCCTTCCCTTCGATGTTGAAGCAATCTCGCAGCAGTCACAGCCTTCTCTCCCAGCAAAATTAATTTGACAGGTTTGCATTAAGGCACCTGATCAATACCCACTTAGAGCGGTGAGGGCTAAAGCCAAGAAAAATAACGCACCCTCCTCTCCCTCTGTTCCAGATGAGAAAAAATGAATCTTGGACACTTTTTTCCTCCCCTCCTTGATCGCTCGGCGGTCCTAAGCCCTGCTCTCTATCAGACAGACACACACACACACAAATAAAAACTCACACGGGCACATAAAAGCACAGATGAACACATATACAGACGCACACATGCCGCTCCGAGCTTCTCTATCACAGGGCTGACCTCCCGCCATTGATCGGCAGCCGTTAAGTTGACAGAGGGCCTGCGAGGTGTGTGTGTGTGTGTTTTGTGACTTTCACTGGGCACTTTACAAGAGAACGATCAACTATACAACCTTGGTAAAGTCAGGACTGTGTGTTTGTGATAGACGGCCCCCAAAAAAAAGAGAGTATAATGTGTGTGAAATGAAACTGAGTCTGAGTTTGACCCAACCTCACGGGCTGTGTTTTATAGGAAAAAGTAAGAGGAGAGATGAAAGAAAGAGGGCGAACTCAACAAATAAGATGAGAATATTTGACTATAAGAGGTACTTAGAGGCAAGTTCATTTGAGAATCCATTTGTAAGGCTTTGAATTTAGCCATATAGGATCGGCAAAGCATCCATTCTTACTCAACCACCTCGATGTTTTAAGTTAGATCCTTTCCACAAATCCTCTCCTCCCGAGGAGTTCCAGTAAGTTTCTACCCAAGGGCACCTCGTCAAGAGTTGTTAAATGAGTTGTTCCCTCGCAAATCCATCTTATTCGAAGAACTGCTATCAGTTTTGTCTCTGATGGAAAACAACAACAGATTTTATAAGTGAAGGAAACAACTGACTTCTTATTTGCATACTTAAAGGCGGCTTATGTTCGGCGGGGTTATGTTTACTATTCTTATTAAGTCACTTGCTAGCAATCGGCACTTTTAAGACACAAAGGCTTCAGACAATCACGAGTGGAGTATTAACTTATTTGATATCGTAAAACAACACGTTAAAACCTCTCAGCTTGTGTTAACCAAAGATCTTATTTTAGAACCAAAAACAAATGTCTTGTTTTAGGACTCATTCAGGGAAAGGTAAGGATCTGTCAGGAGAATTGGGCTCTTTGGATCGCTTTGACTTTTTAACACACTCACATACACACACACACTAGACCTAAAATCCCACTTTTTTTTTTTCTTAACCAGGAACCAATAAGTCGGGGTCAAGGCAATGGTAACATTTATAGACGAGTGAAGCGGTCTCTGTTCCGGGACAAGAGCTACACTCCTCCACTTATCCCTCCATTCCTTCCCATCCATCCGTCACCGAGTCTTCCAGGGCTATCCCATCTCATCCAGGCAGAAATCAATACCTGGCCCCTGAGACAGGCCCTCAATAAACAGTGCAGGGAGAAACATGGGCTAGCCTCCAGAGCTAAATCCCACACCCCCCGCCACAGCCTCCACCTCCCGCTCTCTGGACAACACAAAGTAAATGAACTCCCTACTTTTCCTCTAACTTCATCCAACCAACAGCAGAGACCTCGATGCAATGTTTCAGCCCTCAAGGACGCCGTGATGTTTCAATCCCTGGCCGTGATTCACTCAAACGCACCTCCACACTCGTCTGCAGGCGGAGGAGCAGGTATGAGTGTGTGTGCACGGGCGTGGTTACAAGCATGGGATCAATGATTGGGTGTAGCAGAGCTCCCACAAGAAATACATGCTGTCCGTCTCAGTTTGACGGGTTATTCTCTTTTCTATACCCCGTTTTTGGTATCTGTAGGCTGGTCTATGACAGTGAATACTAACTATCTGTACATTGTATATTGTGTATTCTAACGATACTCAACAGATCTTTTCTAGTGTTTATGTTTATGAACAGTTTTTGTTACATTTTTATTTTATTTTGAACTCATGTGCATACCATGCAAACTTTTCCCAATTTGGGATCAATAAGGTACAATTATTCCATTAATTGATAAGTCAAACATTGCTAAAAAAATCGAAAAATGACTTAATTTATTTATCCAACAGTCAGGTGTTAATTAACGTGAGGATGTTTTAAAATAAATTAAAATGAAAATGTTTGAAATCTCCACAGCAAAAGATGTATTTGTATTTATTTTCCCTTTGTTTAACCAGGTTAGGTCTCATTGAGAATACAAATCTAGTTTTAAAGAGAGTCCTGGCCCAAGATAGGTAGAAGATCTAACTGAAATGATGCTGAAACTACAACAAAGGTGGATCTAGAAGAGTTATCCATACACAACGACCCTGATATGCTTTAATTGACACACTTGTTAAAAGTTAAGTGAAAATGATCTTCTTCCTGTCGCATCTACAACGCTAAAAACAGCTTTATATGACTTAATATATTTAATTTGGGAGAAACAAGAGTCAATTGTAGCCATCTTTACATTATAGGTACATTGCTTGTGTATTTTACAAATTCAAATTAGAGGTGTACAGGGAATACACACTCAAGCATTAAAGCACTTCTTACTGTTCACTGCTGCATCACTAAGCATGGACCCAATAAGCTGTCCGTTATTGGGCTATAATTATCCGTAAATTAGACAACAGTTCAATCATTCCTCCACATCTCCACCAAACTCTTCTATTGACCTCTTCCTCCTTGGGACACTGAAGACTTCAATGTCTCCAAAAGTCTTTGTCTCAAATCAAATGTGCGTATTTCCCCATCCACGCAGACTTCAGGGAGAGAACAAGAAAGTGCTTTGTCTCGCTGAACAACTTTAAAAGATGCTTCAGCTTCTAGCCAGGGAACATCTCCCCACTTACTCGGCTCTTGCTTGGTGAATGTGTGTGTGTGTGTGTTCCCTCTCTTCCTTACGTGTTTCAGTTTTTCCGTCTGTGAGTTACTGTATGTGTGCCTTCTCCTCTGAGTGGGACTTGATAAAGGAAAGACAGCGGTGGGGTTTTTTCTTGAGAGAGCCACGATGCAATTTCGCCGCTGCGCTGCCACTTTCGGGCCTATTCATCCCCCCCTGCTGTGCCCCATTAGAGGAGACGGGCAGGTGAACAAGTGCACATGGAAAACAAGTTCCTCTAGGCGCTGAGAAGACACCCCCCAACCTTCCTCGTCCACCTACACACACACAAGGGCAGTCCTCCTTATCCAGATGTAGATTGGAACAGACATCAATAAATAATTTAGAGGTCTTGAGACTTTTAAGTAGGAATCTATGCAGTGTGAAACGCCGGTTAATCGAGGAACTTCTGATGCCGTATCAATCAAAGTGGGTTAAAAGCTGCTGGCGTCGGCGGAAAAAAAGGAGAAGGGGGATTCTTTTCGTTTTATTCCATCACCTCCTCTCGCGCTCTCCTCAGCACCTTTTTGTCTAGTTGATGGGACATTAGGTGACATCTGTATTCATCAATTGACCCGGATCCGCCGGGTCGACAGAGAGAGAGGCAGGAGAGAACATCTGGTGCAATGCAGCTCATGCTAATGCAATGGAAAACAGGCTGATAAAGAGGTGCTGTATTTGGCGGGGGGGTTTGAGATGGGTTTCGAATCAGTCACTGGATTTAACTTGCAGACACTTCATAGAGGAGAACATGTAATGAAATGTCAGAAGAGGATTTCACCGCTAATTCTCACAGGTGCCAGGATGCGCTGATCTGATAAAAAAACAAATAAGGCCTGTATACAAAATGATCAGACTGGGCAAAGATGGAGTGATTTGAGCAATATTTGTCACGGCTTCATGTTGCAACCTCGCATATTTGCTGTTCATTCCGCGACTCCCATACTCAAATACTTTACATTTTGATAGCGATAACTCCCGTGATAGATCAATCTCGGCTGCTGGGGAAGCAAATTGTGCGCCGTGTACATTACGTGTATCCTTTTGTTTTTACCACAGCTGAGCAATTTGCCTGCGAGAGCATCAAGTTATAATAATATTAGAGTGTTAGCCAGACACGGCATGGAAGATCAAACACACACACACACACAAGCTCAATTCTCTGGTGTCATCAGCAGATATGTACATACCCTCGTCTCAATACAATACAGATGAGCTAATAGCCTCGGAGGCTCCCTGCCTGACTCTGATCTCCATAATATCCACACACACACACACACACACACACACACACACACACACACACACACAAACAGAGGGAGACAGGGAGAGGTGAGTGTACCTGCACAAATCCCATAATATCTCAATACCGTCCGCTGGGGAATCAGACAGACCTGGTTTACATTCAGAGGACAAATACGATCACTTAAAGACACATTGAGAGACACACACAACGATACACATTTGGGCACAAGCGAGAATTCTTATACACACACACACACACACACACACACACACACACACACACACACACACACACACACACACACAGAAGTAATGTCATTTAGATCCAACTGTTTTAGAGGTATTAGAGATTTAAAGGCTCATATACGCAGATACACACACTTTAGTCTTCACGCAGTGCATCAGTGAACTGTGAAATGGCACATGAGACGGATATGAAGACATGGCTTTTGTTTTGTGGTTCCCATTTTGTTGATCTGATTTGAATGCCTTTCAAGATGAAATAAAGGCTGCTTTTAAGAGAAGGTTTTTTTTTATAAAAGCCAGGTGACAGCGATGATGTTCGTCCACTGAGTTTCAGTATGTTTTCTCTCATAAATGAACAGTCGTGGACACAGATTAAAGATCTCCCTCAGTCAGAAGTCCTCTGACATGCCTTAGCTCCTTCAGCATGCTGAGGGCTTTCCCTCTAACACGTAGTACAGTTATAGTTTATAGTTATTTTGTGGTTTTTGTTGTTCTTAAATGGATTGTTTTTAAATGTTCTGATTGCCTTTCTTTTTTTTTCTTATAGGAGAATATGACATGTTCTGTAATGTGGGACTCGAGGGTGTCTCTCTGTACGCATGTCGTCAGGTCCTCCATAGCCAGTAAATAAAAAGCAAAGTGAATTCCACTTCAGTCGGAGGCTTGGAGAGGATCTGAGGGGATCTGATAATCACCACAGGGATTTCGGGGAGTGTGCGGGTCTGCACGTGCATGCTTTGTGTGTGTGGGAAGGTTGTTCCCCAGCAGTTAGAGTGAAGTACACAGGGACCAGTCAGAGCAGCTCAATAACACCTAATTTCACAACACACACACACTACAGGAATGATTGCAGTCATGTAAACATGTGAGTCAACACAGCTACACAAACACACAATAACATTCAACCACCAGAGAGCCATCGCTCGGTAATAATTGTGTAATATCCCCGCTAATAAAAAAGGCTGATTTTTTAAATCAAACAGTGAAACCTTCCATTAACGCGCAACAACAAGGACAATTTATCACGGTAAAAACACAACTGGGGCGAAGTAATGACACAAACATTAAATAAATCGCTGCGGAAAATCACATCTAATCTCAACTGTGGACCAAAACAAATAAGATAACACTCAGGGTGTATCATTGAGAATAAATTACAATTCATCTGCATTTACATCAGGAAAAAGAAGTTTACTCTCCATCTTCGCCGTCTTAGGAGAGCTATTGGAAATATTCAGATTTCTCACAGGTGGACCATTTTCTTTTGTCGCAGTGAATATTGAACAACATGTAACAAAACAAAAAACAAGTGTACTGCAGGTCACCGCGAATGTAAACTATTAAATATGGTGGGATGAAAAAACTAAAACGAAAAGCGAGACAGCTGACAATCACGCCTGAACCGATCGATACACGTTTCATTTACTTCCCTCTGGCTGCTGTGTACGAGCCAACATCTGTCAATTAACACACACACACACACACACACACACACACACACACACACACACACACACACACACACACACACACACACACACACACACACACACACACACACACACACACACACACACACACACACACACTGTCTATCAGCCAAAGGGCAATAACCTCCTATGAAGCGTTGTGGTTTGGATCAGCAGTATTGACAGCTTTCACATTAGACCTATTGAAATGCATTGTTGTTGCCGCGACGACACACGCACACACACACATACAGACACACACACACAATCAGATACCGCGGGTCTCTGGCATGCAACAACAATAAATCTAACGCCCCAATCACATTCTTTCCACCTGCTTAAACGGAGAAAAAGAGGCGGGCGGGTCTTGCGACTTTTCAGTGTCACTGAGCCGACCCTCAAACCTTGACCTCTGACCTTTGGAGGTCGTGGTCAAGGGTTCAGGAGAGGGAAGGGGTGGGGTAAAGGGTGAGAATATGACTGATGAGAGGGATCGATAGACGTGTTCTGATGGTCACGCCTGCTTCGGGAGAATAAAAGGCATTATAGATCAGTTAGATCTGACATATATTCAGGATCTATTTGCTTCTTCTTCTGGGCCATAAAAAAACAAATTAAGCCATTGTTTAAAAAACAACTAAGGAACATTTCTCAAGTGTAAAAAAACTTAGCAAATAATCCTGCAATTGGTTAATTAGTTCATGTTAAATCACACTTCAGCCATGTCTCTATCAAAAGCTTTCATGATGGTTGAAACTGAGATTTATGAATGGGTTTGATAGGAACTCTAATAAAGAGAGACGGGAAAAAGGAAGCAATAAAGAAAAAAATAATGGAACAAGCCAACAAAAGGTGAAATATAAGGATGAATGAGAAAAAAGGAGTTGCAAAAGTGTGAATATGCTTGTATAAGTTGCCGAAACTTAAATAAAAAACGCAGTGATCAAAGTGGAGATGGAATAAACGCGTGCGGGAGAAGACCAGAGATTGTCGAAACACTCACACAATGACTTAATGGCTCTTTTTAAAGCACATTAGTGAACAGGTGTTTTTAAAGCTGTCATTTTATTCTAATTGCCTCTTAGGTTTTATGGAATCGTTTTCATTTTTCTGCACATGTCTCATAAACATGCCATCAATTGTTTTATAATCCAGCAGACACGTGTCTTGATTGTGTCCTCCTGTTGTAGTTGTTCATGGAGTCAATCATTTTGAAAACAACAATCGGAAGCGTGGCATGGATAAACTGGAACCATTTATCGGTCATGCTGCTCGCTGTCAGTCGTGGTCATGTAACTGCACCTCCTCCTCCTCCCTTGAGGCATTGCGTTAACCATCCTAAGACTCATTAGCATAACACCACCCCCGAAACACACACACCTCAGGACACATGAATAAATGAGGCTGTGTAACAGATTAAGAAACAGCAGAAGAGATTATTTTCATTGCTAAATTATGAGGAGTACTTATGAGGTAACAATGCTGAGCAGGAAACCACTTTCATCCTATTTTACACGTCACACACACACAAAGTTTTAATTTAAGGTGTTCCCTCAGCCTCTGCTCCTTAAAACATGTGCTGATAAATGTGTCCCACTGTCTGAGCTCTGTCCACTTAACAGCATCCACACATATCTACCAGATATATATATATCTACACATTGATGGGCGGCGTCTCCCGCGACAACAAAAGCACCTCTCCTTCTCCTCTGTCTTTCTTTTATTGTATTGTATTGTATCCCATTCCCAGAGGACCGTGGGGTTGCATCCCTCTCCCTCACATTCTCCGCCGGCAGCTCTGCACGTGTGTGTGTGTGTGTGTGTGTGTGTGTGTGTGTATGTGTGTGTGTGGGTGTGTGTCGTTGTGCTGTCAGAGGGGTAAACGGGGAGTTAAACAGATATATCCAAGCGTAAAATCTAAAAAGGCTCCCCAGTGGGCGCCGGAGGGGGCTGTTGGAAATCAAGCACATATCAATTGAGAAGCAGAGAGAGACCAAGTACTGGTGAGGAGAAGACCTCTGTTCTCCTCCTTTCCCCACTTCCTTCATTGATCTTTTAACACTTCTGAACTCTGCACCGTCCTCTCTTCAACTCAAGATACATTCTTTACCTGCTTTTCTTAGACAGATGTAAAGCCGAATTTGATTCACAAAGCACGAATGCCTTAAACCTTTTAAACTAAAATGAGTATATATGCGATGACTTATTGTTGCTGACTCGGAAGCTCCCTTGACAAAAAGCCAATGGCAGGATAGTCTCCACATTTCAACACCACTTCATAATAGATGAAACATGAATTAAATCGCATGAAAGTCAAGATAGTGCTACGAATGAAGAAAATAACAGTCACGTCAACACACCGCTAAGATAAAGGTGTTAGAACCGCCTTATTCCAATCGTAAGAGCTTTAGAGATTTATGAGTGGGTCATTTCCTGACACATTTTATGATGGAGGCCAAAACGTGAACATCTTTTAAGCTTGTATTAAACACAGTCCTTTTTTAGGCCTCTATTAAAATCTCATTTAAAAAAAAACATTGAATTTAAGACAAGGGAACTGGATTCGCTAAAACGCAAATTCATTTCGAGATAGGACTCATTCCTGCACCACACTATTGCCGGTGCGGTTTCAGAGTAAAACGGAGGCCACTTATTCTGTCTTAATTCCAAACTCCCAAACCAGCGTTTTTTTGTCGGAGGAGCAAACTCACAGACATTCACAATGTGTTGAGATTTGTCTTTAGTATTATCAAAAGCGTTTTTTACAATGACTGGCTAGATGGACATACTGTAATGGAGTCATGTGCCTTGAGGAGAGCATTACATTGTATGTTTTGTAGCTCAATGCAATAATTCCCTGTAGGTCTAAGTTATTATACACACACACTTCAAAATCAGTGTGTCCATTCAGGTGATTTCCCTCCCTGCCAATCAGAGCGTGAGCCGATGAATCCCTGTGACTACAGCAGAGTCCTTTTTCCTGCTGATGAATGCAGATTGTAACTTTAACTTCTCAATACAAAAGCCAGATGTTAGTGAGGGTTAGCAGCTCTCTTGTCCGGTGGGAAAGGGGATTGGGACACTTTCCTTTTTCTCACCATCTCTTTCTCCTTGCTGGAGCCAGAGTGTGTTGATCTCAGCCAAAAAACAGACATAAATACACAATATGACAGAGAAAGCTGCACAGAATTGCATCAATTGCTTATCTAGTTACTTAGAAAAGGGGTAAAGGTAGGACACACACACACACACACACAAACACACACACTGCAGTGTAATGCTCTACTTGATTATCTCATTGTTGTCTGTAAGTACAAGCCCAGATTGAATCAGCCTTCACTCCATTGTCTCGCTTCAGCTTGTGTGCTTGTGTGTGTGTGTGTGTGTGTGTGTGTGTGTGTGTGTGTAGGGTTGGTAATGAATGGCCAATCTAGTCTATCTAGAGAAAACCTTCTCATCACAGCGCTCCCATAATTACTAGCTCTCTGTGAAAACTACGCCGTGCTTTATTACTTTGCAAAGCGGCACAGTCGCGGCTCGGGACTGAAGAGACGAGATAAACACACAAAGTGTTCATTTTATATTTCAGTCATTTACTGCAGCTGATGTTCACACTGAAAGCTAAGTGATTTACAATGAGAGCAAAGCCTCAGTGGCAAAAGACGCACACATCAGATTCAGTTCAGTCCAAAAACCATAATGAATGAACCCTGCGCACTATGAGGCTTCCTTGGAAACGCCTCAACCATTGAAAAGTTATTCATTCTTAACATTTGAGTGGTATTGTTTTTTTCAACCTATGTAAAAAATGTGAATTCCTAGATTTAAAATACAGTATTTTCCCAACACCTGGTTATATGAATTCCTGGATTTAAGAAAAAGAAGGAGAGTTTTTACTCCCACATGTTTTTCTTTAAAAATGAAACAACAGGAACATATTTATTTCACACTGATTAACCTGCAGTAGAGTAATGTGGTTTTCATTAAAAAGGTAGGTGTGAATGATTTCCCACATTGCCCATAAGAGCCTTTTGGCTGAGGTTTGTCGTAAATACAACATTTGTGTGCAAACTATAATATTATCATTATTAAAGCAGTCCTGTGACTACAGCTCCTATTATGTATCATTTTGTGTGTTCCCAGTGTTCCTGCATCCCGAGTCCTCCCTCCCGCTGGGAGCCATCAGACCAAGGGACCAGCAGCCCGAGGCTTCTGGGAACCACCGACGGGAGAGGAGGCCGGCTGGGAGGAGGAGGGAGAGACAGAGTGATGCACAGAGGGATGAGGACACATAAGACAAGAAATGAGGGGGATAAAAGATGTAAATATTGTGGAAGGAAACTGAATTTTAAAAAGGCAAGAGGAGAGAAAGGCAGTACTCTCATGATATGTTTGTGGAATTAACAGACAGTATTATGGGATTCTGTAAGTATGCATTCTTTGTGATGCAGAAAATGCCTCAGAAAACATGACGTCCATTATGGTGATGATTCACTCTGTCTCTGTTCTAACAGTGTAGGCATTGGGTGTGCCTTTCCTCACCGGCAGCTCAAAGTAAATGTGTTTAAGTGAATAAGAAATCTAATTTTCCTGCTTTTATAACCTATTGGCAGACGCGGAGGAAGCTGCCAAAACTCAGTGCTGGAATATCCTCATCCAGATGTTGCCTACTGCAATTGTAGATTAAATTGGGAAGTAAACATTTTAAAAACTGAAAGACAACTAACGCTCAGAATCTAAAACTGAGAGAAATGTGATGTAAGAATGAGGAATAGGAATCAACATTTCCACATTCTTTGAACAATTTACAAAAAGAAATGTTCAATGATTCCTTTTTAAGTTTGCTGTGGTTATATAAAAAGGGATTCATGTGTTTATTTGATTATTACACATGAATATCGGATGATAATCTTGTATCGTATACAAAAAATATACTATACTATAATTACTGCTGGGTACAAATCAGTTAAACCAATGTCAAGTTTGAGAAAATCCACATATTTTGGGAGGAAAGTCCCAAAAAAATAAAGAAAATAAGAGTCTTTGTAGCATGCTCCCCAGGATGAGTCGGTTAGGGGCTGCTTAGGTGCGCTGATATGGCTGTAATAGCCGTGATTAGTACAAACGCAGCCGGCCATGGAGGATGACAAATGGCACATGAGACTGAGCGTGATTACAAGCGCTCGTACGGGCAGAGACGGTATCAGTGCAGAGGATGATGGATGGCGCCCGGAGCGCAGTCAGAGCTGCCTCATAATTAGACCTTGATGGCATTAGTTTCATTTCCTGGTGGGTATGTCACAATAAATGTGCCACAGTTGTTAAAAAGAGACACCTTGACATCTCCAATGTCGGTTTATTTTTACTCCGCAGGGGACTGTCGCAGCATGGGCGATTATTCAACTGTG
The DNA here is from genome assembly GCF_036324505.1 of Eleginops maclovinus. Classification (NCBI taxonomy): domain Eukaryota; kingdom Metazoa; phylum Chordata; class Actinopteri; order Perciformes; family Eleginopidae; genus Eleginops; species Eleginops maclovinus. The sequence continues at coordinate 7,289,255 of NC_086356.1, forward strand.
CAACACTAATAACACTTAGGATAATAATTGGATTACACTGTACATATCAAGCATTAATCTGGTTTTTATTAATAATGTCTTAGTTAGTGAATACTTAAATACTACTGTTTGTACTGTAACAAGCACATTCAAAGACATTTGGTCGGGCCATAAGCCTTAATTTGAGTTGAAAGGGGGTCTCAGGAGTCGAAGCCGATCAATATACACTTAATATACTAACTTAATATACGCATTTTTACATATTTATGTTAGAAAATGTTGTACAATGTGCACATTTTCTAAATAAATATACATATTATTATTTTTTAATGGCAGCAAACTGTCATGAACCTATTTCCCCCCGGGTTAAATAAGGTGTCTTTAATGAACTGATATAAAAGCTTGTTAGAGCTATGCAGGATTGCGACATAAATTAACTCTAAGTAAATCCCTAATGGATTATGTTGTGTTGATGCCCTCTCTGTCAGCCAGCTTCCCTTTTAGAAATTTGACCGCGAGAGGCTTGAATTCACAGACGGCTTCTACCCTGTGATGTTATACGGGCACCGCTGCACAGGTCATCGTCACCGGAGCCTCTGATGTGTCTGTGTAAGCTGAGGTAATTATTGAGAGAGGTTACACTGTGTGAAGGTAAGGTAACGGAGTGGAAGGCAGTGAGTACCTGAGGTGGCTCGGGTGATGTGTTTGCTGGTTTGTGTTTCATCTGTCTGGCCGTGCACCGAGAAGCAGGAGTAAGTCAGGTGCGTGGGTGTCTTTTTTTTTTTTGGAACTCAAACTAAGCTGACATCTAATACAAGATCAATTTAATTAAGAGGGGAATAAGAAAAAGGCCTTTAAGAAATGTGTGACAGTAGTGAACGGTAAACAGACACTCAACCATTCAATCAAACAATCACTGATTAATAAGGGTTAGAAAATATATAACCTAACCATAACGCAAGATAACTATGGATGGGTTTACCTCATGCACGTCAGCTAACCACAGTTCTCTGCTAGATGTTATTTGTTTTGGCAACATCTTACTGCCTTGCACAATTCAAGATAAGATCGTATGTTGCCTCTTGTTCTTTCAACCATCTCAAATGTATCCTGGTTGCTCTTGGCTTTGACAGACTGGTGTCTCAAATAGGAAGTGAACACCTTTGACTTTCCACAAACCTGCATGGGATGTTAATGAGGGACAGAAGGGCAAGACAGGAGCAAAACAAACTCCAAACAGCCCATAATCATGGTATTGACAGGTGTTCTCAATACCACATTGAATTAAATTAAGTTAATAACCAATTTTTCAACAGTACTGAAACAAATATTTAGAGAAAGTTAGGAATTATCTTGAGATTTTACGATGCAAGCTTATAAAAAGAAAGTGTGAGCTTGATTTAAGATATTCTAAAATTAATTTAGGCCTTTTATTTTATTCATAAATTAACTTTTAATACCTTTTAAGGATCTATAGGAATCCCAAGCAGAGGTAGCAATGATAGCTAAAATCAAAGCAGTAAAGCTAACGTAGACACAGTAGGTGCTCTGTGTGTGATTAAATGTGTGTGTGTGATTGTTTAAAAGTGATACCGAGGGAGAGATGGTGTTGTAGTCACTTCTACACTCATTAGTGTCACTCAAAGTCTCTCCTGTATCTGTGTTTACTTCCTCTATTCAAACGATGTTCAGTAAGTCTCTCTCATTCAAATGCACTCATGTATTCCCACCCTCGGAGTACACCAAACCGTGGTGGAAAAGTCAAGTGTCATGTGCAGGTATAACTTTACGACCCCTACTAGACACACACACACACACACACACACACACACACCGAGGAAGCAGCCCATCTAGCAGCTGAATTACTTAGTCATAGCACTCAGCCCGGTGAGGCTGAGATCATGTTGCCAGTGAAGTCGTAACACAGTCAGGGCAGACAGGTCAAATACCTGTTCAGATGACACGCTATGACCTGTTACCGTTACTTTACCTCCGATAAAGGTAACACTCACATCTCGCTAGCTGCTGGATCTCAGTACCCTCTTGTTGCCCTGGTATTAAATCAAAATAAAAAATCAACACAGACTGTAATTTAGTTGGAACAAAAACACAGGGATACAATTCTCACACTCCAGAACTGGAGCCTCGAATAGCTAGCTAACAGCAGCGATCGTCACTTGCCAAGCAGCTGTGTAGGATTTGGTCGTTATTGTGTACGACATGGTGGTGTAAAGGGAATACCTGAACACACAGCGTGTTGTATGTGCACTTGTTGTTTATACAGTAGTATTCAGACTTCAGTGATTGCCCTGGTGTACCTTTGGAGTCACAGATCATGATCTTTCTTGGTCACCTTCCTCCATGTTTCTCTTTCATTTTTTTTTATAATCTAAAGAAAATTTACTTTTTCTTTTTATAAACCCATTTGAGTAAATAGAAACCCCTCCCAAAAAACAAAACAAAAGTGAAACTGCATTGCAATCCCTGCAGGCAGATTTGCGTATAACTACTACGAATGCAAGACTGTAGCTGTTCTCAAATCTGATCATTTAATAAGTAACATCTGGTCAGGTCCTGGCCGCCGGTTCAAAGAGGCTTTTGCCTCTCGAGCTTTATTTTGACTCAATGATGCAAAACATATTCCACTCAGTCAATCACAGAAAGCCTCATAAGACAAAGACGCATGTTTCTATGAAAATATATTATTTGATTACTAACAGAATTAGATCTTTTGCATTATAACCAGAGCTCAGAATTTAAATCCGAGTTGAACTCTTATTAAAAAAGACCACCAAATCTACGGACAGGTTCGGATGAACGTTTGAGTAATTGTTTTCTTAGTAAAGAAGCTTTATGTTTAATGTCCTGTTATTAGAAAATGAAAGGATACAATATGCTCCACTGAACATTTTACTTCAATGCAGTCACTATGTGTCATTACGTTTACACATCGAACATGGAAAAGGGATTTCGCTATAGTATTTTCTGTTGACGATGTATGACATCTGTTTCATTTCATCTTCTCATGACGTGTACTGATGTCAAAGAGCACGATTACTGAAAACTGAAAATAAGAGGGACAGACAGAGACATACTGTGTCCTGTGGATGTCATCTGATGTATTTGTCAGACATTTCCATATTGATGTTGAGGAAAAGAAAGTGTCAATTCAGCTCATCACAAAAGAGGAAATTGGCCCTCCAATAATGTATTGTTTATTCCAAAAACAGAAAGAGGAAGTGAGGGAGGGGAAGGAAGTTACAAAGAAACAAAATGGAGCCAGTCATCTATCCCAGAGTTTACACAGTGTGTGTGTGTGTGTGTGTGTGTGTGTGTGTGTGTGTGTGTGTGTGTGTGTGTGTGTGTGTGTGTGTGTGTGTGTGTGTGTGTGTGTGTGTGAACTTTTCAAGCTCAATGCCAACACGCGACGTTGTAATTAATTTGCCGGCTTGTGATTGCCAGAGTTGCTTACTGGTTGCAGAAGCCAGATCAGAGGTGTCACCTACTAGATTGACTCGGCAAGGTTCACATCCAAACACGCACACACACACACACACACACACACACACACCACCTCTGACAGAAATACATGGGGATACAAAACTAAAAACAAGAAAAGGACAACATGGAAGAAAGAGATAAAAGAAAATAAAGGAAATTAAGAAAAGTACCCCCTGTCCACTTTGTTCCTCCTGCTTTTTAGTCTCTCTCACACACACACACACACACACACACACACACACACACACACACACACACACACACACACACACACACACACACACACACACACACACACACACACACACACACACACACACACACACACACACACACACACACACACACACACACACACACACACACACACACACACACACACACACACAGTGAGTGACAGGGCCTTATTGCAGGTGTAAATTGAGGCTGTGAGGTGTGTGTGTTGTTCATTAAAGCAGAGTGAATCTCTATTGGTTTTCATTAAGGGGCCTGACCACACCGACTACATGGTTAATCTAGACAGCTCCGCTCCTCCGCTCACCCCCCCGCCCCATCTCCATTTCGCTCTCACACACAAATGAACACACATATTAAACTTTGAGACGAAACCAGATTCTTATTTATTAAGCAGAGGTGACAGGTACTGAATAAGTTGTTTTCTGGAACCGTGTGTGTGTGTGTTTGTCCAGGAATTTAAGAGTCGGTGTGTGTGTGTGTGTGTGTGTGTGTGTGTGTGTGTGTGTGTGTGTGTGTGTATAGTATCTGCATGTGTGCATTTGTTTGTGCCATTTTAGATCTATATCCATTTATGGGTTGAATTTTCTCCACAGATGTGCTGAGTGAATGTGTGTGTGTGCGTGTGCGTGCGTGCGTGCGTGTGTGTGTTTGTGTTTGTAAGAGGACAATTGGTGTCTGTGGTTATGAGTTAAGTTTAATTTCCAGGAGGCCTGTCCTGGCTAAACAGAGCTGACACTGTGCTGCTCCGACCAGTTATCTGTCACTGGGAATTAGACGCTAACACACACTCTGAGATGAACCGGGGTGCACACACACACACACACACACACACACACACACACACACACACCCACGTATTACAGTTTTTATTTCGCTCTATGCCTTAAATTATTGTCCACATACAAAGATGTTCACCACAAAGACCCCCAAACACTGAACTGTTATGATAGAGTCGGAGATCTTTTTACAAAACAATGAGACCTAATAAGCTGGTAGAATACACACGGTACTGAAAGTGTATGCAATTCTTAAAGTGCTTTTAAAATAAACTGGATAAACCTTTTTGGATCTTGCTATATGCAAGAGGAAATGTCAGGGAAAGGACTTTCCCAATTATGCAAAATGCACTTTTTGCTGTCTTTCATACATACATATGTGCGTGTCAGAAAATACAACCCTCTCTCTTTTCCTCCTTACCCACATCTCTAAAAACGGGGGTACAAATGAGCTGATCCAGATTTGCTTCGGTTATGACATATAACCGAAAAGTCCCCCCCACATGACACGTCCCAACCTATGTCCACAATATACAGTCGCGAGTTGAATCCCTTCCGCAGCACTTATGTGTATTCAGCAGGATGCCTGCAGGAAGGACTGAGAGTTGTTGTGTATATATAATACATATAATATCACGGTTCTAACGGTAAACACTGATAGGTGATTCAGAAATAATACTTGATGTGGTTTGGAACATAATATGTAGTTTAATCACGGCAGTGTTTAGCTGACTTCTCCGTTAGAAACTTCTCTCTTCAGACAGAGAGCTGCATGCGCTCAAAGGGGCGTGGCCGGCTTCAGGTCAGCTCAAATTTAAAGCACAGTCACAGAATCAGCACTTCAGGAACAGGGCTGAAATAGAGGGGTATGAGGCATGCTACAATGGGTGATCTGTTTGGTATTTTGAGCAAAACACTTCAGAGACACGTTTTGTATAGATATGGCCCTACAATATATTGTTAACATATAGCACAATAGGAGACCTTTAACACATAATAGACCAAGATGGAGAGTATTTTTTAATACTCTATAAACAGATTGTAGGACAATTATTTTCACCCAACATTAAGAAAGGAGAAATGTATCTTTGTCGGACTTCATCCTATTTTCTGTTTAAGATCCGTTAAACACCTGTAAACAGACTGCTCCCTTTAAAGTCACACACACAGTCTCAGAGAGGACATTTGAACCTGTGTGAGCGGGAACGTGTAGGAACTGTGGAGTGTTTACAAGTGTCTAGTAACCCGGTTGTGTACCAGGACATACAGCTTGTCTTATCATTTCATCTCTTTATTCCCCCTCTTTCATTCTCTCCCTCACACAGGGGACTCTTTAAAAAAGTGCGTAAGAAAGATGGTTTATGGAGTGTTCAGAAGTATCTTGCTGCAGATGGGATCGTGGTAATACAGCGTCTGATCTCCCCTTCTCATTATTCCTGCTCAGACACTCGGCCTCCTCGAGAGGCCGTGCTGCACTTTCAGCCGAGCCTCAATCCAATCATCTCCATCTATTGTGTGCTCTGAGGGGCCATCCTGTCACTCAATCCCAGGCTTTGAACGTGTGCAGCACCATTCAAATACATCCTGGACAATAATGGTGAATATGAAATAACATCTACAAACTCTCTGCTGTGTAAAAATGGGGAACTGAAGGGTTTCCAGTTTTATATATAGAAAATATTGGATGCTTGCTGCTGAGTGGCACAAACAAATGGGATTATAGAAAGCAAGTAAAAGTGGTATAGCATGATGAACACTAAAGGACTGGAGTGGCCTACTGACAAGCCTTTAGAAAGCATTATTTTTTTAAATCAATGATATTGCGTAACCATCTTCAACTTTCATCATGAGATACTCATGTAATCTTTTATCTCCAGATTTACTCATCTGGACTTCTGCCTTATTGAAAATATAGTACATGGATTAAATGTTGTCTAGAGGACAAGTTCAAAACTTAGCTTATATTCCCTCACCGGCACATGAATGTAAATTTCTTGGCAGGAATATAATATCTCAAGTGTTCCCGCTGCACTTTCTCGGGCTGCTCTTTGAAATGCAGGTTTAAAAGAGCGGCCTGTGTATTAATGGATTTATAATGCATCTGAAAGATTTCACACAATGCTTTATGGGCCCACAGTTGAGGGATTTAGGATCAATGTTATCAACTTTTCTGACAATCACTTTGATTATTGGCTCTCTCGGTTTGTAAATGTAACACTGAGCAAGATGATAATGCACATTTACAACCACGCTTTGATTCATAAAATAGTATATGTTTAAGAGCTGAGATAAAGCCTGTGAATCAGACACACCCTCACACATACACTTGATCCGGAACAGACAACACAGAGCTCTACTCGCAGGATTACAGTTTTACTTACATTAATAGAAATTATAAAATACACTGCCCGGCCCAAAAAAAAGGTCACAAGACTGTGGGGGGCAGTGCTTTGATCTGGGGTGGCTGCAGTTGGTCTGGTCTACGTTACCAACGTTAGCAGCGTTACGTGCCCAAAGAATGAGGTCAGCTGACTACCTGAATATACTGAATGACCAGGTTACTCCATCAATGGATTTTTTCTTCCCTGATGGCACGGGCATGTTCCGAGATGACAATGCCAGGATCCATCGGGCTCAGATGGTGAAACAGTAGTTCAGGGAGCATGTGACATCATTTTCACACATGGATTGGCCACCACAGAGTCCAGACCTGAACACGATTGAGAATCTTTGGGATGTGCTGGAGAAAACTTTGCGCAGTGGTCCGAATCTCCCATCATCAATCCAAGATCCTGGCGAAAAATGTATGCAAGACGGAAATAGATGTTGTGACATTGCAGAACTTTGTGGAAACGATGCCACAGCGAATGCGTGCCGTAATCAAAGCTAAAGGCGGTCCAACGAATATTAAAGTGTGTGACCTTTTTTTTGGCCAGGCAGCGTAGCAAAAACTAAATTAATTATTTGTTTAGCTTAGTTTGTTGCAGCCGGAGCTTAGAAAAAGAAATGGTGTCCTAAGATGCATAGTTGAAGTTATTCACATGCAAACAGAAATTGAGGCATAATTCCATAATATTTAGCACCAACATACAACAATATGACTACTGTTATATAACGTTTTTGATGTCTAAAATGAAAACTTCAATCAATTGCTTCCATTTATAATTAATATAGCTTGCCCCAAGTTGTAAAATATGATGATTTTGGTCGAGCTTACATTTCACACCAAGGGAGGGATGAAAGAGAGTTAAAATGCCAAAAAAGGTCCTGGATAAAAAACAAACATGAGACATGTGGATCCTACAATAGCTGGCATACCATAATTACATTATTCTACTGAAAGTTGATCATGGAGTCGTCGGCCAGCTGATTGTGGTACTTTGCAGACAAACTGTTCAGAGCTCTATCTTTATATCTGAAGGTACTCTCTCCTTTGAGCAGGGCCCTTAAGTATGGATAAGAACATTTGAACAGAGCTGACATACAGCAAGAACTCTTAACATACAGAAGTACAAAAGACGCATAATCACATAAAAGTCTGCTCTTGTTTTGTGAATCAAAGTCATATACTGTATTAGAGAGGGATTGAATTGGGCTGTGGCTACTCGGAAAGAGGGATTTTGGAGTGTGTGTGTGTGTGTGTGTTGTGTGTGTTTGTATATTCCCAGGGCCTGGACAGGCTATCACGCATCTATCCATCCTTTGTAACGATCAATATTTATAAACCCCAGAGGACCTGCGGTATGAAGCATATAAACAAGCAATGGAGTAGAGTAGCACACACACACACACACACACACACACACACACACGCACACACACACAAGTGGTAACATATTAAAGTGCATATGCAATCAGGCACAAATATAAAAAATACAGAGAGAGAGCGAGAGGACAGAGAGAGGCAGAGAGACGCTATAGGCAGCAGATTGTCAATATTTGTCAGAAAATGTCGTAATCACATAAAGAATATTGTAATTAGTTTCTGATCATAGCTCCCGGGGTGGTTTGCTTAAAGGCAATTTACTGAGTGTGAAATCTGGTGAAACAATGACTATTGATTATCATCACAATTCTGCATTTTATTACTGGCTCCATGATGCATCAAACCAAATATAAAATAAACTATTTCAAGAGCCGTTTGCACATAATTACTTCTGCTTTTTTTGACAATTCCCATTAGCTTAATAACAATTAACCAGTTCAATACCTGAGTAGCAACAAGCCTTCCATTGAAGACCGTTTTAACATCGAAAACCAAATCCTTCAGTCAGCCATAACAGAATAATCAATCGAATAAAACCTTTTGTTATTTGATTTTTCACCTTTGATTTACGGTAATTAATGTGTACTGGTTTGACAAACGATATTTCATGGATTTAAATATGTTTAAGCGTTAAAAGTTGGTGGATTATTTTCGATTGAATAATGTGAATGTCTGTACCCTAAATCAAATCAAAACATGTTTGATACATAATTGTGATATTATTCAAATCACAATATTCAAATCTTAGTGAGGTCAATGTTTGGTGGAGGTAATGAGGTATTGTGGTGCAGACTTCATAAAAGCGTATGTACTTTTATATTACATTGAGAACGAGAGAAATGCTTGATAAATAATAATTCCCTCTAAGATCGCAAATCAAATCAGTATTGCCAAAACATTCACAATTAGTTGTTTTTCTCCGAATGGTGCAGCCCCTGTGTTCAGTGCACCTTTTAATGTGTGTTGTAATGTGTGTCATCAGAGCAGGTGGAAACACGGCGTGTAATTAACATGTCGTAATCAATGTGGGGGAGTTTGACACCTTGTAATCACTGTGTGGAGATTAGCACCCGTAGCCCCAGGACACACACACACACACACACACACAGCACACACACACACACACACACACACACACACACACACACACACACACACACACACACACACACACACACACACACACACACACACACACACACACACACACACACACACACACACACACACACACACACACACACACACACACACACACACACACACACACACGGAGAAAGACGCTTTAGACCACGCTCACACACAAACACAGAGGCACAAAAAATATAACTGTAGGCATGCACGTGCAGCTGCTGAGCTTGCGTACACACCAGGAACACACACAGAGCACACACAGAGGGCCTGTTTAATATCATTTACATAATGAGAGAGCAGCCACAGTAATAGCTTTTTCCTTTCTCTTATTATCATAATTTCACCCTGGGCACAAAATGACAGAAAGAGAGAGACGGAGAAACACAGCAGCGGTGTCTCGTCCTTGTTACCCTGAACAACTCTTCCTCAAAGTCAAGGCCAACTACCCGTCTCTCTCTCTCTTTCTCTCTCTCGCTCTCTCGCTCTCTCTCTCTAAAAAATCACGTGAATTCGGAGACTGTACTTGAGTCAATATCACAAGTTATTAAATGTGAATAAATGAATTAAATTATTCACATTTCATTTTACACGTAATATTCAAAGCAATGTTTCACTGTGTATTTGATCTAAAGGCTGTAAATGTGTATCTAAAGGGGTGTAAAATAAAGTCAAATCTGATCACATCATTATGGTTTTCAACTAATGTAACGATAGTATTTTGGTGACTTCATGTATTTAATGTTATACCTTTTAAGAAATAATGTTTTTTAAACAAATGACAAATTAGCATCATATGAAATCACATTCTGATGTTGTAAAGTGCAGTGTAGTGATCTGGCATCACCTCTCTTATTTAAAGGGGCCCTTATATACTTTATGGGGCTTCCCTGTCCTGTAGTGTGTGATAGGTTTGTGTACATGTAAATGGGTTTGGTAACTTTGACCACTGGTTTTGAAAATGAAGGATTGAAAATGAGAAGAATAAATGGACTATAGATGAACTCAAAAGGTAAATGGTTGATGTGGTTTCTTACATACTATAAAAAAAGTCCTTCCTGTCTATGAGGCTTCAGACGCTTTCTGTCTTATGTAACTGTACCCCGCAAAACCACACATACCGCAATCTCAAAACGCAGGTACATTTTCAAATCAATGATTGAAATCCTTTGAATCCCCAGGAGAAACGTGGGGTCATATTCTTCTGGAATCTAAAGAGTAAAAGACATATATCCGACTCCTGTGTCGGCAGAATGTCATTGATTTCTAACGAAAATAAGATGAAAAAAAGACCACGTTTCATCCGTAAAAGAGGGCTCAAGTGTTGGTTACTGAGATACAAAGAAACGAAAGAGGAGGTATGAGGAGGATGCATTCCCATCTTTTATCTGCTTCTCTCCTCTTATTTTCTCCAGACAATCCCAGTTTGTCCTCCTCTCTGTCCTCTCTTCCCTAGCTTTCTCTTTTCCACATCATTTCTGTCATTTCGCTCCATCTATCCTCTCTTTTTCTTTTTCATATACTAATTATTTTTTCTCAATTCCCTGTCTTACAATCCCTCTTCATCTTTCTGTTCATATCCTATTTGAGCTATTCAACTTTATTCAAATGATCCCTTTCTTAAATTCCCTCCCTTCTTTCCTTAGCGGTTTGCTTTTCTTTTCTTTGTCGTCTTTTAACCTGTCCTAACTTTTGCTCGATTCCTCAGTCTTATTGTCTTGTGATTTTCCATTTTCCGATCCACCTCTTTCAAGCATCTTGCATTTCCAACTTTTCCCCCCGATTTCTCGTTGTTCCTTCATATCCTACACCTTCCATTCTTTGTTTTTCAATCTCCTCCTCCCTTCTTGTCTCCTCTCCTTATTATCAAAAAACTTACTTTTCTCATCCCTACAACTACCATCTCATGATCTTTGCTTCCTCTCCCCCTTTCCTCTTCCCTTCCTGTCATGTCTAGTCACCTTCCTCCCTTCCTCCTCTTTCCCTCCTCGGTATCGACAGACGAGGCATGCATTTTGCTAAAACATTGGCTGATGAATCATTGATGTTGCTGTTGAGGTTTCAGTGGCGCGGGGGCAGCCGGATGTAAATAAGTGAGGTCTAGGAATGGGGTATAGCTTGCTGATATTCATCCCTCCCTCTGAAACATTGATGAGATATGCATGTGTGTCTGTGTGCGCAACTCTGAAGGCTATTTAAGAAGGCCAGATATGACAGTTGTTTACAACTCAGGCCAGACACTGAGGAGCTCAAAGAGAAAGGGAGGGTAAAAGAGAGAAGAGGGTGAAGCATGGATGGATGTTAGGAAAGTTGGTCCGGGTATAGAGAAGGAAGCATGGAAGGGAGAAAGGATTTCCATGTGAGGGAAAAGGGGGGAGAATGAGAGGTGTAGATAATGTTACTCGTCTAGGGGACAAATGCAATGACATGAAGCAGACACACATGTCAGGATCACACACACACACACACACACACACACACACACACACACACACACACACACACACACACACACACACACACACACACACACACACACACACACACACACACACACACACACACACACACACACACACACACACACACACACACACAATACAATACAATAAGACTTGTAGATTGGGATATCTCTGCAGCACACACATTTCACATATTTACCAAATATTGAGCTTATTGCAAATATTGCAGGAGTCCATATTTCAGTTTCAATAACATCTTGATTAATTGTGGAGCCCTAATATTATATGTAAGTATTATATTTACATGTGCTGTTAGATAGCAGAGCTCTGATAGCTTTGAATGTTTACAGCGTTCAATCACATGCTGAAACACCTAAGAAAAGCAGTGCTATAATACCAGGCTTTAATTAAACTTGACTTGAACCCCTTTCGCCACTCGATGAGCGCAAGTGTCAACAATCGCTTTTCTCTCTGATACATGACACCGTGCCAAGTAAGGGGACAGTGCTTTTAAAATGTCGACAACCAACTGTCTCATATTTCCACTGTGATATGATGAGTCATGTAGAATCAGGCCTTTGCTCCAAAATGAATTGGTTTCCTTAAAAGAGGACTCTGGAACACAAGACATTCGGTCCTCATATGAACACACAATAAAATACTCTCTCAGTCATCCGTACACACTCACAGCCAATCACTGTTCCACACCTTCATTTAAAGGTCTTTTCAGGCCTTTTAGTGCCTCTCTTCCTCCCTGCAGTGTGCACCATTAATACGGTCATTTAGTCCACTAATACATCAGTGTGGTCAGTGCTGATGCATTATGTATCAGCTGGGGTCAGAGCACGGTGAACTGTACTGGTCTCCACTCTAACCACACATTGTAAAGACATTATCCATTTCCCACAGAAAACAACATCAACGTGATGCTGAGTGATTTAAGAAGACGTTGGCAAAGATGTGCAAGTACATACTGTGTGTGCGCACACACACACACACACACACACACACACACACACACACACACACACAAACACACACACACACACACAGTGTAAATACAGTATGTCAAACTATATATATATATATATATATATATATATTTATATTCAGGTATATATATGTATACTGCCTGGCCAAAGAAAAAGGTCACACACACTCGCTTTGATTACGGCACGCATTCGCTGTGGCATCGTTTCCACAACGTTCTGCAATGTCACAACATTTATTTCTGTCTTGCATTAATTTTTCGCCAAGATCTTGTATTGATGACGGGAGATTCGGACCACTGCGTAAAGTCTTCTCCAGCACACCCCAAAGATTTTCAATTGGGTTCAGGTCTGGACTCGTTGGGGGTCAATCCATGTGTGAAAATGATGTCTCATGCTCCCTGAACCACTCTTTCACAATTTGAGCCCGATGGATCCTGGCATTGTCACCTTGGAACATGCCCGTGCCATCAGGGAAGAAAAAATCCATTGATGGAGTAACCTGGTCATTCAGTATATTCAGGGAGTCAGCTGACCTCATTCTTTGGGCACATAGCATTGCTGAACCTAGACCAGACCAACCGCAGCAACCCCAGATCATAACACTGCCCCTGTATATCCCTGCATGCAGCTAACATCTATCAAATGTTAGATATGCCATATTAATGACAGTATCAACAGAATGTGGAGAGGACAGTAGGCTTTCTAAATAACCGATGAGTTTAATGAATGAGGAATTCAGATCAAGGACCCAGTAGTACAAGTGAAATACGACCTCCAGCATATTTCTGTGGAGCAGCTGACTCAGAACTACACACTGCATCTTTAAAAAGGCCCTAATGTACTTCTGGGGTTTTCCCTTTCGCGTAGTGCGTTATTAGCTTTTGTGCATGTAAACGGTCTGCAAAGGCTAAAATCCCAAAGCTCCCACTAAAGGGAGTTTCTCTCCCACACTGCCTGAAATGCCCCAATTAGACTCCTTTGTGTACTTCCGTAACATAGTGACATCACTATGTTACAAAAAAGGGGCTGCGGCACAGGCAGAATGAGAAAAATAAAGACCTTTATGAACATTAAAGCATGGAAACAGTAGAGGCACACAATACTAAATGAACTCTGAAAATGACTACAATTGAATATGTGCTTGCAAGCTGAATCAGAAGCTTTTGTAAAAAGCTCAATTTAATGACAATCAAACCAAAGTATTGGAGTTTAGAGTTTGTGTGTATATTCGTAATTTCTGTATTTCAAATGAAATCACTTACACTAAGCTATTGGCAAGAAACAAACTTACACACACACACACACACACACACACACACACACACACACACACACACACACACACACACACACACACACACACACACACACACACACACACACACACACACACACACACACACACACACACACACACACACACACACACACACACACTAAACCGCAGTCAAAGCCCATATCTTTTAACCACAGAAAGTAACAGCGCCTTAAGGTTAAAAAACCCAACTCTCTGAAGTCCATTAGCTATTCACCGCAGAGCACAGCACTTTAGGCCGGTGTTTTACTGTTAACCACTGTTTCTCGAGCAGATTACCTACTTACCGCTGTGTGTGTGTGTGTGTGTGTGTGTGTGTGTGTGTGTGTGTGTGTGTGTGTGTGTGTGTGTGTGTGTGTGTGTGTGTGTGTGTGTGTGTGTGTGTTCTTTTAAAGTCTGAGTTGATTCGATGTTTGAATGTGAATTTGAACATTTGTGTGTGTGTTACAGAGTATGTTAGTGTGATTGTGTGTTACTATTTGCTGTCGTGTGTGTGTGTGTGTGTGTGTGTGTGTGTGTGTGTGTGTGTGTGTGTGTGTGTGTGTGCAAGAAATATGACACTTTAATGAAAGGAAGAGAAAGACTAGGGTGAAAGAGAAGAGACGAGAGAGGAAACAATATTGAGCGACGTAAGAGGGAAAAGAATCGGAGTATAAAGACACACGCGGACATCAATACTTTCAGACCACAAAGTCTCGTCAGGCGCACGAGACAATACCCAGACTGTGTTACAGTGAGTGACAGCGGGATCAGAAATATGCAACAAGAGTGAAACAAGCACAGAGACAGAGAGAAAGTAAAGGGGAAAGACTCAGACAAGACATAAAAAAGCAAACCTCAGAGAAAATAAACCTAAATGAGAAACTCTAAGAAAGGGAGACGGCAGAGGCATGGAGAGAGAGCAGAGAGGGAGGAAAACAAAAACAAAAGAGAAAAAACCGTGTTAAGACTTACATTTTACATTGTAATTTTGCCCTTTTTAAAAACAACACTATTATTAGGAGTGTATTTCATGTTGTTACAGTTTAATTAACTCATTTCTTTACCATTTTGCAATGTATTTAACCTTTTAAATATGTCATCTTCTGAGCCATGTTGTAGAAAAGAAAATCCAAAAGTATTTACATTCAAAAAGGAAAAGATGAAGATAAAAAAAGGAGTGAAACTAAAAGATAAATGAAAAGACACTCAGAGAGGGAGACAAAGACAGAAAGAGAGAAGTGAAAGAAAACGAGTTAACGGTGAATTTCAAAGAGAGGAACTGCGACGAGGCGGCGGCAGTACATCTTGATCAACAGATGACTGATCATAACAGCGCCGGCCATCTTTCACCAGCCGCCGTTTGACGACACAACGTGACCCCCTGTGCACACACACTAACGCACACAAGCATGCTCCCACACACACATCCATTTCCCCCGACGTACCCGGAGGCGGGAGCATCAATAACGTATGGCCTGGCCAGGGGCCTTCACACACACACACACACACACACAGACACACACACACCCTTATGTGACTCTCTTTCACATATTCATGCATTCAGTCAAACTCGTACACAAAAGGTGGTCAGGCTAGAGGAGAATAACAGAGGAACACACACACACACACACACACACACACACACACACACACACACACACACACACACACACACACACACACACACACACACACACACACACACACACACACACACACACACACACACACACACACACACACACACACACAATATGGCTCTGTGCCCCCAGGCCTGAGGTCTCACCCCCTCCCCCGGACCCCTTGTCTTTCTGCTGCCCTGCTGCAGCGTCTCTAGGCTTAGTGACAGCCTAAATGAAGAAATGAGGTAAATTTATAAGAAAAATGGTTGTTTCTACAAAAGGAGAGATGACCAATAGGGAAAGGTAAACACTGATAGGGTGAAACAAAAATTCAAAATCTAATTGTGAACTTAAACTTGTACTAAAGTATATTTGGATGCGAATATGTTTGTACTTAAAAGAACTAAAGGAACGTTTTGGATGCAGGACAGTAAATCATTCTCCACCTATCAACAGTATGGATCTTCCCCCATAAATTCCATATTACAGTGATTTAAAAGACTCAAACTTGTGAGGAAATTAAGCTGAACGGCAGAATTCATCTTATAGTAAAAACATATATAGAACGTACGGGGTGTACTGCAAAGCAACATGGAGATGTAAGAGCTGAAAGAGGATTAAAAAAAGACAAAAGAGCTAATGTAGGAGCATGAAATGAGATGTTCATGAGAGGGGAGGTCAGGAGGTGTGAGGAGGGTGGCTCTGTGTCTCCACCTTTGTGCCTGGAGTGTAATGGGAGTGTACTCCAACACCTGAGTCCACCACATGCAGGCACACACATGTTCATATGAGGTCTCTCACTGTTCATTGGCTCTCTTTCATCTTTTAGTTATATTAAAGTCTTTCTGGCTCTTTTGTTGGTTCTCCTTTTTTCCCGTATTCCTTTGACATTATTAAACAAACACACCTGGTGTCTGGTTACTTGAGGGCGCACATGGGTTACGCACACTCTTCAAACACGGGGAACAGCGGTAGATCAATTCTTCACAGCGCACATCCAATCATCGTACATCTCTTCTTACCTCTCCGGATGTCTCTTTGTTCCGTGTTTCTTCATGTCTGCTTCGATTGCATTGTAGTTATGAACACTGTTGTCCAGCACGATGTGCAATCAAAGGGCGCCTAGGAAAAGGAAGAGAATCAAAGAAGAGTTCAACTCCAACTGTGCAGGCAGACTGTGGTGAGCATGTGTGTTTATGTAAAATAACGTTTTACCTGAAGTTCAGAGGAAAACTTACTTTAGTCTAAAAGTGCACATGTATTGTTATATAAAATGCATATATGAAAGATAAAAGATTCAACTTTATTGTCATTGCACAGAGTACAAGTACTAGGACAACGAAATGCGGTCTCTGCATTTGACCCATCCTAGTGTTAGGAGCAGTGGGCTGCCATTATGTACGGCGCCCGGGGAGCAGTGTAGGTAACCAGTGTCTTGCTCAGGGACACCACGGTGGCACTTTGTCTTTCGGGGACTTGAACTGGTGACCTTCCAGTTCCCAGGCCAAGCCCCTATGGACTTTGCCACCACCGCCTCAATATATCTCGGTACCACAAGTTTAAACAACAAATGTTGTGTGGGTAACTTGTTTAAAAATCACCACGATCTTAGTGTTGTGAAAAATGTGCATGGAAAATGTTCGGAAATACAAATGTCACACTTCTGGTCAACCTGGTGATTAAAAAAGCTCACAATGACATCATCACAGCATACCCAAACTCTTTATTTGCCAAAAGGCGTTTACCCCCGTACTTTGGTATATACTACAAGTTTGACTTTAGATTATTGGCCTTTAAACCCACACTCCAGGTGACTGCTGGACAAACCAACACCTTAAATACAAGTTCTTTTTATTTGCTTCGATTTAACAACATTTTAGCATCTACATGAGATGAACGCTACTGATTTCTCTTTTGGACCGATGAGTAATATACGGGCAGTATTGGCTCCAACATTCCCCACATCTATTATTTCTAATTCCTGTTACTGCAATTGTCATAACTCATACTGTAGGTGGCCATGTAGCTGGGAGTCGTGAACATGGTGAAGATCACACGACAGAAACACACACAGGTGATCATAATCTGCATAGTTAAAATGAAAAAATACAATATAATAATATTAGAACACACGTTCCAATAACACAAGACCTCAGGAAGCCCTACAGGTACATTTCTTATCAGAATGAGAAGTCCTTAATTCATCCCCCAGCGGGTGATAAAAAGGCACACATAGCAGTGTCCCTCAACACTGAAAAATAAATGTGATTCGACAAATAAATCCAAACCAGTGTTAAGCAGCCAAATGCAGAAGTGGTCAGTCTTTGTGGAGGTTCAGTGGTACTTTAATACAGAATGGGCATGCACCTATTAGTATTTGCCATATCGTAGTTTTATTAATAATAGAGAAACAAATTAAATTGATCTACAGTCGGAGAGTCTCAGCCTCCTCTGGTAAGCATGGACCACTCGTGACCATTTATATATAGAAAGAAATGTGCTGCACATAAAGCAGGCTGCTTCTTAATTGAACTCTTTAGTTATTCCTGTTAATGTTAAATACTGGCAGAGAGGGTTTAAAGACTCATTAACACACACACACACACACACACACACACACACACACACACACACACACACACACACACACACACACACACACACACACACACACACACACACACACACACACACACACACACACACACACACACACACACACACACACACACCTTAAGGTGGTATGGCTTGGTGAACTATGCACACAGACACAAACACAACAATAATGTTGTAGTCAAGTAAGTGCGTGTATATATATACACACACACACACACACACACACACACACACACACACTGGATAATTATTACCTTCATATGCAAACGCCTGCAGTGCCCGCCTGGCAGCCTGGCGTTTTTAAAGTGTGTACTTTCCTTATTTAATTAATTAAAACAATCGTCAATGAACTTTAAATTAGTCCAACATAAAATAATAATTTCCGCTGTCTTTGTGTCTGTGTGCATTGTATGTGTGTGAGGTGGGTGTTTTGTGCAAGTGAGTGTGTGTTAATAATTAGCAGGCAGTAAAGCGGCTGTGTTAATTGCATTTAGGATCCTGCCTGGGGAGCGAGGGGGGGAGGAGACAGAGAGAGAAAGGAAGAACAACACAGAGAGGGAGAGAGGAAACCTCTATCTCTCATCTCTTATTCCTGAAATAGAGATTTCCCATGTATTCTCAGATATAAAATGGAGCGTGGAGCCCCTAGGAACAGGAAAACACACACATTCTTTCTGTCACACACTCACACTCATGCACACACACAGACACGCACACACAGCCCCTGGGAGGATGGAGCTAACCTTAATTAGCCTAACACTGTGGTAAAATTGATTGAAATGCAGAACATCAATTATTAAGCCTAACTGTTTTCATAACCCCACACACACCCCGCCATGTAGCACATGTAGGGGGAAGGAGGGGCGGGATAATAGGGGAGCGGAGGTGTGTGTGATGATAAGAAAGGAAAGGTGTAAATGTGTGTGTATGTGAGTGTGTGTTGCTAAGGAGAGTAACAAGATAAGACGTGAAGAAAACATGCTGTAGATTTTCCAACAATGACAAAGACAATATAATATGGACGAGATCAGACAGGTGACACGCGTGTACAGTTGAGGCGATTGCTTAGCTCACGTCATATTTTGATGCAGTCAAGACACCTTGATCATGACAAAAGTCTTATTTAAGATGATTCTGCGACGGCTGAAGAGCATTTCATGTTTACATTGAGTTCCAAAATCCTGACTTGACTTCTGATTACATTTCCCATGAATATTGAGGCTTTCATATTCTTTTATTTGAAGTCATTTTGACATTACATCACAGGAAAAGAATAGGTCTAATTACATTTATTAAAGATGGCTTCATTCCATTTAGGTTTCCGAGTTCCTTGGCCCTTCTGCTATGCAAGCTGGGTCAAGCATGGTTTATAGAAAAGCTACATTATATTTATTATAAAAGCCAACATTTCAAGTTCCCTAAGGGCTTTTTGTTGGGTGAAAAAAAAAGTGTACCAAAAAGGAAAGTCACTACACTGTAAGACCTCCTCAACAGAACCTGCTGTTGTCTGGTGACCTTTTGAACCCGACCCAAGTGCAGGTCACGGATGGGTCACTGTGATGTCATTTCAACCACAAACACACTTCCTGCTGGTTGATCATAGTGGCCTCTGGCTGGTAGATAATGTAGAACTCACAGGTGACCAATAGGAATACAAATTGTGTTTGAACTCCACTTCCCAAATTGATTGAGTAACAAAATCAATGCCAGAACAATTAGGCCATTATCATAACAGCTTTGAGGATAGTTAGTTAGTCAGGGGCTGGATTGTTAATGTCAAAATCTGAATGGTACTGAAGTGGACCAGTTGTGGTTTACATAAAGGCTTTAACGGTGACACCTCCAGGCCTAAGCCATCGAGTATGGTCCTTAAACATTGATGGGTCTCAGCAGCATGATATGCATTAAGGGACAAACAGACATGATTGTAGAGGGAGACAAAAACAAGTTCATTGGCAAAACAGCACCAATCTTCCTCTTGTTTTTTTAATAGTGATTTGGATATTGCAACAGTCCACATTGTGATATCCATATAATGTTGATTAATTGTGCAGGCCTGAATACAACTACGTTCAGTTTTAACTT
The DNA here is from genome assembly GCF_036324505.1 of Eleginops maclovinus. Classification (NCBI taxonomy): domain Eukaryota; kingdom Metazoa; phylum Chordata; class Actinopteri; order Perciformes; family Eleginopidae; genus Eleginops; species Eleginops maclovinus. The sequence goes on from NC_086356.1 coordinate 7,309,719, forward strand.
TCCCTAACCTCAAACTGCACACAGGGCATTATCAGCAGACATCACTGCACAACTTTGCTAATGCTGTTGTGTCTGGGAGACAAATCCTTTCAGTCAGAGTCCGAAATTCTGAGGAAAGCCTTAGCAGAAGAGTGGAGGCGTTCAATTGGCATATTAATGGCTATTAAATCTGGTTTGGGTTTCGTCTCCTCTGAAAAAGTTAACCCAGAAAGGACCTCTGGTTCCGGCTTCCCTTAGTGCACCCTCTCTATTCATACGACTACAGCATGGCCCGTCTCCTGACTCCATGACTCCCTGACCTCCAGTCTATCTTTGTCCCGGCGCTGCATGGCCACGACCCACTGAGTCAGTGGAAAACTCATTTAGGCCTAATTACACGGGCTAGGCTTCTGCCTCTCTTACTTTCTTTCACTGAAGAGGCACTTTCTTTCTTTCACCCCTTCTCTTTTCTCCTACGCTCTCGCGCTGTCCTTTTCTCTTTGCTCTCTCGTTTCTTCTCCTGTTGTGCTCCAGTTACCAGATCGAGGTAGCCCTGCACCACCAGCCAGAGCACACACACACACACGACATCCAACACTCTAGTGTGGCCACAGGTATACAGCTACAAAAGCTTTTAGCTGGTGCATTGTTATGTCCTCAGGGTCAACCATAGGTTAGGGCCCAGTCTTAATTAGTTGACATAACTTATACATGATTAACCTTCTTCAGATCCTATGGCCTTCAAACACACACACACACCTTTCTAAGACCTAAAGCAAACAAGCAAAGACAGTTTGGAAAGAAACACACACACATCGTGTCTAAGGTTTAGAATCCAGGGGTCAGGCAGGTGAAATGTAAGGAACCCTGGGAGGAACCCTACTCCGGGACGGCACAAAAACAACGTCAGAAACAAAAGTCATATTAATGATGGATGACAGTCTGGGGTCAGCGCTCAGGTCGTATATCAGGACCTACATCGCTGTGTCACTAGGAATCGAAGATGGCAGACCGGGAGGGTTAAATGCGTTTAAAGAAATCCTCCCCGGTGTCTGACAGCTATAGGATTTGTACCAGGTATAAAGACATATAGCCAGATAGATAGATAAATGCGTAATAGAAAGAAACCGATTACAAATCATCTAAAAATGTTATTCTTTATCTTTAGTAAAATGTGTCATGTAAGAAGAGCAGTACAGTTTGGCAGAAGTGAGAAAAACCTGAGAAGAACTTCAATCTCAGTCACACTTCTTTGACACATAGACCAATTAAAGCCCATAATGACACTCTGATCTACTCTTCATGCGGTAGGATATCGACAGAAATATTCTCTTCTTTAAGAGCAGATGCTTATCAGCAAAGAAACTTGAACCTGAGCTCAGCCAACCTCATGTCCATATGAAATCTATAACACACTGCAGAGTAGGCTGGAGTACGCTCACTGAATGCTTCTGACTGTAATTTACCAAGCTGAATTACTCTCATAGTTATTGGAAAGCATTTTGCATTTGCGGCCGCTGCATCAGACAGCGTGGTTACAGCACGTCCGGTCGATATCCGGCCCATAAAGAAGACGCCACGGTCACAGGAATTAACGTGCTCTTGTCTATAAACCATCCAGAAACATAAACATAAACTGAAATCCGTTCTGCAACCGCAAGAGATAAAAATGACTGCCACCATTACCAGTCTATATTACACTTCCAGAAAGTTTAGGTACATTCAGGATGTAGTATTAATTTGTTTGGGAAATGCTTACTGCTCTGTACTGTGATGGGGCTCAGGGGAGGGGATGAGATCCAAGGCCAAACCATAAGGAAGGAGGGCGAGTATCAACAGCAGCAGCAGCTTAATGATGCTCTGGTAATGGAGCACACGCGGGTCACTTAGAAGGAGAACTCACTCCGGCAGGCAAAAACACACTTTGCACACACTAGTGCACTAACACAGAAGCAAATGGGACGACCCAATATGTACGTGCAAAGTATTTGTATGTAGACAAACTAAAAAAGAGTGAATGCCTAAAATATGCTGGCCAAACAAAGGAGCAAGCAGAGGGACGAGTCAAATAGTTAGTGAACATGCAGAGATCAAATTGAAACAGGTAGGGCTGGCAATTAATCGATATTATATCAATATCTTGAAATATTACTTGGTAGTCTCTCAGATTTCTGATATCGTAATAAATAATGTATTTTTTCTGTGTTTAAAAGGCTGCATTTAAATCAGATCTTAATACTTTAGGGGAAATTGTGTTTTGTGACAGCTGCTCCATGCTATGAAAAAAAGGTTAAATACAAAAATAAAATAAAATAATTAATATAAACATAAGACGTTCAGGTAAAATACAATAACATTAAATATCAGACATAAGAAATTAAACAGAAAATGTACACATTGTACTACAATATAGAACAACAATAAATATGTAGGAATATTGCAATACATACAGTTGTGTATAAGTATTAACAAATATAATAATAAGGATGATTATTGCTCAAAGTAAAATGACAAAATGCTCTAAATCTACCAGCCTTTTCCAGCTGTTGTTTTATTTGCCTTGACTGACCTAGTCATAATCTCCCTACAACTAATGATTATATCTAAAATGTCATTGTTTGAATATTTAATGAAAGCCCCAAAAGTTAACTACAATGTTGTCGCAATATCAATATTGGGGTAATTGATTTTCTTCATATGGCCCAGCCCTAGATCCAGATTAAATTAGCTATTTTTGATACATTTGGTACATTTACATCATCATGAAGTCAACTAATGGGCTTGTTCATAAAGTAAATAAACAATGGCCATACACACACACAGGCAGACAGTCTGTTCACTCTGATGGACTGCTCACTCCCAGTGCACCAAAGCTTTTAACTGCAATGGTTTTTAATGTGTTTTAATGTCTCTGAGATGTTTAACTGTAAGGCCGTCATTTCGCTAAGTAGACTGCTGCACTGCGCACAGAAGGGATGGGCAGAGGTTTCACTCACTGACAGTAAACAAATCTAAATAATTCAGAGGGAGAAATTAACATTTCATTCATTTGATATTTATCAATTACTGTTTCAGGGTTGCGATCCTAGGACTATGTGTGTGTGTATGTATCTCTATGAGTGTGCAAAGAGGGATAATGGAAAATGAGTCTTGGAGATGGAATTACAGCAAGATTGGATTCATCAGGCTCCATATCTTAACTGAATCTGATTTGTAATGCAATTCTCACCCTGTTCACCAAAAAAGCAACTATGAAAACCTAATTGTTTCAGGTTCTAAATCATTTTGAATTACTTTATAATTACAAATTATAATATTTCAGATGTATGTGCATCAGAAAAATGTGATGCAAAAATACATGAACAAAAATAACCATATCTCAAAAAAACAGGATAACAGATAAACAATGACACAAGTGCAATTTGATGAATACACATCTTCATCGCTCAGTGCTCTATCATTAATGTGAGTCTACCTCCCTCTACTGGCTGTTGGTTGCATTACATAAAGCGCCACTAATACAAACTACACCTTTTGCTGCTGCACTTATCTTTTATTATTTTAAGAAGATACATAAAATGCATTCAATTGCATACCTTGAGTCTTAATTTTTTTTGTATAAAATACAATAATAAGTAATGGTAATGACTGTTGGTTGTGCATAACTTCTTGCAATTGAATAAAGAAAGGCACAGACATGTTTAGCGGACAATGTTTTTCTCTACCCCAAACATAGAGCGCCATGCTCAAATGCAATTATAATACAGTTGAAACAACTTACTTTTGCCTTATGTGTTATAACAGTATTGTAAATGAAGTCCTGCTGCATTCTTTTAATGTGTGCTATCAAAATGAAAAAGGACTCTGTTTGAGCCTTACTTGTATGCTAACCATAGCCTGTGTACATGTTAACTTGTTTGCTAAAACATGAGGCACAACTGGCAGGGCTACTAAGCTCAAGTGGATAAACACAGCTTTGTGAATAAAGCTGTATAAAGAGTATAGTGTATTTGCAAATGAAATAATGATATTTTAACTTTTTTGATGTCATGTGTTGTTGTATATTGTTCTGGGCTTACCTCAAAAGTGTTAGCAGTGACCAGGACCCCAAATAGCAGCAGGTCATAACAGTGTGTTCCTTCCATAGGCTGTATGTATAAAGGTTCCTTCAACTTTTACTGTTGACTTCAGTAAAGAGATAACAACAACGTAACAAAAGGGAATTTACATGAGCAGACAGTTCGGGTGTAACCTGTACAAAGTTCCCAGGTAGCTTTCCCTAAATGTCAGCTCAAAAAGCCCGCGAAAAACGCGCTCACCTTCTTCCTACAGACATGGGTCCTGCTCAGCCAATGAATTGATTAGCTCTGCCCCTACCTGCCCGCTATTGGTCGATATGACACAAACAACCAGACTGCCAATCATTCAGTGACATACACACATTTAAGTTAGGATACGCTGAGAAGTGAACTGATATTTTAAGTCCAATGTTGTTGTTTTTCATTTATTTAATCTACTTCAGTGTGGAGAAGAGACCATTCTTTATGAGTGCATTGTCTGATGAAATATTAAAGCAAGAAACAAAGCATGTAAACAAGGATGTCAATTTCCAGACATGCATGCAATAGTCTTCTATCACTGGTCAAATGCATCCTTTATATCTATTCAAGTATGGTGTGCTTGAGTACAATGTTATATGAATTAGAAATGTGGAGTATTTCCTTTTTCTGCTTCTTCATACATCCATCCACCTGGATTCATTGGGTTCTTATTTATAGACACATGCATTGTCAGGCATTTGGACAACCTGTGTTGTTAAATTATCTTTTTAATTTACACACATCTATTGCACATCTGTCATGTTAGGTTCAAATATACACAACTACCCCACAGCATATAAAAGAGTAAACATTTGCTCTTACTCGCTGGGGACATTTCTCAGCATCATGACTACTTTTAAAAGTGTGGTACCAGGACTTTGATGAGCATATTTTTCAGTGTGGTTATGCACTTTTACTCACAGCAAGTAAAAAATATGCTCAACTCTGACTACATGTCGCACATTCTTGCACATTTCTGCACAGCCATTCACTGTAAAATACAAGTCACTGTAGTTTGCCACATATTCATTGTCATAAGTGTTCTAGTGTTTATACCTTTTACATTTCTTTGTATATTTAAATGTTGTACTTGTCTTTATCATTTTATATTTTTAATGCTAAAATGTTCCTTAAATACTTATTATCTTCATATTTTTTAACTACTTAGCAACTTATTTTCTTAAATTGTTTATGTTCGCACCACCAGACACCAAATCAAAATCCACTTGGCAAAAAACTTGATTCTGATATAAATACATTTTCCACTACTGCTAATAATGAGTGTCTTCTGCCATTAGTTATATACTTTGTACTTGATATATTATATTGCCCTAATCCATCATCACAAACACCACTTCAGAATGCAACACAACACACAGTTTTCAGTTGAATTAAAACAGCTTTATTAGTGTACACTGTAAGAAGTTTTCTGTATATGTAGAATAGTTGGAAAGCTATGAAGATAGTCATGAGTGTTTGAAGAAGACAGAGATCCTAAGGGCTTGTGTTCTAATGGAAATATGCTCCGTTGATAGCAAGAAAAAGAAATGGCATGTATGGTCAAATAAAAGTACAACTTTACAATAACATCACCAGTGACATGTAGAAACTTCACTTTCTCCAAAAAGCCACATTGTCTTTCTGAAATTCATAAGAAAGAGGCTTGATTGGGGATACACAATTGTCATCACAATAAAGAAAAAAGAAATACAATATGTTACCTGTAAATAGGAATGTGAACCCTTGATGTAGTCTACATGAAACTTCATCTCCAAAACAGAACTCTCAGGAAGAGAGAAAAGCTTGTTTGTTGTAGGGTAAAACGTTGGGTGGCACTCATTTGAAGAAAAACAATAAAAGTTGATACAAAGGATTTTACTGGACCCTGGCAAAATGCATAAAATGGCGTGTCTAGCCATCAGAAAATAGTAATTACGGAGGAACGTGTTTGAATACACACTCCAAACATTGAGGTCACTGCATAGAACAAACGTGTGGGTTAGCAATGATAAGACAACCTTAAAAGGTAGCACTGTATTGTTGTTGTATGTGTACAGACCTCTGCAAATTCCAGTTCTCTCTAATAAATGAAGAAATTAAAAACAGACCAGCAAAAGACAGGAAACGACAGACAGAACATTACATCATTTAATTTGGCTGCTTTCAGTCGGGCTACGAGTGACTATAAAAAATAAGCTTGATGAATGAGTAACAGGGTTTTTCTAAAGAAGCATTTGCTGAAAGATGGTCCTTTTTAAAAAGTTTCAATCCATCCGTTTGGTCCAAGTGCTTGTGTTCTAGGAGTGGATGTCAAAGCTGACAAATAGACAAGCAGGATTCTTATTTCAGTCATTAAAGGATTAACTACACGGCAGCGTATGTTTTTTGAATTTCTCCCACATGTTGCAGAGGTGAGAAATGAAATTTTAAAAAATTGTGAATGTGTTTACTTTGCACAAAGTCCACTAAGACCACCGTGTGTGTGTCATCTGTGACAGTATGAACCAAGATCTTGGGGCAAGAACACTTCACTGACAATCCCATTTTTCGTGCTAAAAATCTGCTAATGCATCGCAGTACAGTTGAAGAACTAACTTTGAATAAATCAGACGTAACTTCAGCGTAGTTCAACACCGTACATAAGGAGTATGATAATGGTAAACAGTATAAATTTGCAGCAGCTTTTTCACTGTACTGGAATGTCCTGTTTTGTTAAAGTAGATCAATCCAACAAATTTAACTTCCAAAGTCGGAGCTTTTATACTGGTAAATAATAATAATACTGCATAGTAGCTGCTGGAATAAATCCTAATTTAAATATGCTATATGTTTTCAATAGCAATGAGGTTTACGACAGTGTAACGAAAGAATAGTCGTTACATAAATTTGAGTCTTTGGGACAGCACTATCGTAATTTGGGACAGACATAACGTAAAAGGCAAGAAATCAACAAGCCGATTACTCCAAAATTGACCAAATACTTTCACCATTTAGCAGCCAAATATTGTTTTAAGGAAAATAATTGATTGTGCTGATGCTGACTGGGTCACAACATTGTGGTAAATACAGTGGAAGTGTTCCATCCTATGCTACATACGGCGCCATCAAGCTGTGATCATTTCAAACTGAGGGCAATATCCTAAAAAAATATTGAATTCTAATAAAAGGGAAGAAAGCTTTGAAGATTTTAAATATACTCATATATAAAAAATACATGAAATACAAAAATGTACTTAAAGAATGTGTCAAGAAAATAATAGCTGTACAGTTTCACTAGCTCGTCAAATACTTAAAGCTTATTTTGACTCTAAAATACCCATGGAGGTGGCTTTTTAAAATCGGGGCGAGACATTTTATTAAAAGCAAATGAATTCTCTTTAATAAGCCAAGAATAACAATATACGGGGGAAATAAAGGGAACATTCTTAAAAATATGGAAGATATCTTTAGTAATTGTCAATTGGGCTTTTTCCCCCACATTCCTATCTGTGCAAAGCATATCTTGCTGTATTTTTACAACAAAAGGCAACTTTCAAGTGTGCATAATTTGGGGCAGTGCAAGTACAGTAAAAGGGGCGGCCATTTTTAAAATCCCACACTGCAGGGCTTGTCTTCGTATTGTCTAAATAATGGGATCAGTCCAAGAAAGACTTGGGTTATGAGTGAAACCTAAGTGAAGGGATTGTTTTTCTGATAAGACAGCAGGGGGCGACATTGAGGCTTGAGCTGCATTTTTACAGAGTCCTAGTTTCCAGGTCCGACATACATCTCTCTTTCATAAAGAAGATGAAATCATTGTTAAAGTTAAAGCGTGCACGGTGGAAACAAAGAACATTTTGGGCCTCAAATACCAGAAGGGGGCAAAGTCTGTAGATATTACCGTTTGAAATTAAGCTCAAGAGAAGGGACACGCCCTAAGAACCACTTATTTTACACATTCCAGTCATCTATGCTGCCGTTTCAACTCTGTTCCAGACATCTACCCCACTGCACACTTTAATAGGACCAGTCACACACGGACGTTAACATTATGTCAAAAGATAGCAAATAAAGTGGTGTCTGTACGCGTTACAGTGCATAATGTGTGTGCATCGACATGAGAAGACAGTAGGTCATACTAATATAGACGTGATCTCTCACCACTTTCAGAGCTGAAGGTCCGTGATCACGACAACACGGGAATCGATAACGAGAAAAGCAGGAAGTTCTAAAGTGAAAAACTGGAATAGAAGTTTGGTCACCGAGAATAAAACCCTGGAAATAGCGCCTGATCGCAGAGAGTAGAACGTTAGGTTGTTGGAGCGGACTTTGGTTGAAGGTGAGCTTTGAGTGGCAGTACTACTGTTGTGTAAACAGAGATCTTAATGCTGAATCCAAGTTGTGCTGTCGCCGCTAGGTAGTGGAGCTGTAAGCTGGAGTAGTGGTGGTAGAGACTGCCCCTGAAGCTAGAAGATCACATGCTGAAAATCCCAAAACAGCTGTAGCGGGACAGTAAAGCTCTTTCTGGATCAGAGCCTCAGTCAAATCCCCAAAAATATGAACTGTCCAATATGACATCACTCTTGTCTTTTAGATATTGCAGGGTGATTTCAATTATTAGGTCCATTATTACTGGAATGTAATCCTTACATGAATCCATCAGAGCCGAAGGTGATCAGGCCCGTTGTGACATCATTGTTCCTCTATTGGCGATGTCGTCCTCCCAACCTCCAGGTCCGTTGTGTAATCCTTTTGTTTTCTAAATGTCGGTGTGTCAGTTTAAGACTGCCCGGTGGTATTCTCAGTTAAACTGTTGTGAAATGTCAGATCGGTTTTGGCCCCCTCCCCGTTTAGGACATACTGGAGCAGCGCACTGATGGGGAGCCCATCTGAGTCAGCACCTTATCCAACCACTGGAGGGGGCCGTTGAGATGCAGCTCGATCCAACAGGGAGTGCTGGTGACCGTCTGGCGTCTGCAGGGAGAAGATAAGTAATCAGGTTGAAGGAAAATCACACATTGGTACAGCATGTGATGTGTTAGGGGCTTGTCATGATTTGAATGTTAAATACAACACTAGCAGCATTTGTAGATTTCTTTTTGGAAATTATTTGGTTACAAAGCAAAAAACAAAAGACACATTTAACTGTTCTTATCCCATATTCTTAATATCTAAATTCTGCATAAAAAGATGTCGCTGAGCTAAAATGACATCCTGATTTAAGAAAAATAATGAATACATTTCTTAAGGTGATTTACAAGAAGTGATTGGGAGAGTGCATACTACATTTATTTCTAATCAGTTGAAGAAGAATCCAGTCAGTGTATTTGTTACTACCATTGTGTAACCGGGAGTTTTGAAGATGCATAATTATCGTGCATTGTTGCGTTTGGTGTGTTGTCCTGAATGCCAGTGCCAAAGACATTTCCATTTTATGCAACTCTAATCGACAATCACCTTATCTGAATTGCATCGCCCAGGTCGCAGAGACAAATGCTCTGAAATTTTACAACAAACGGAGGAATGCAATAGAGTATATTAGAGCTTCTGTACCTGTACTCTGCTCCCCAGCCCTTGACGAAGCTCATCCTGATGGTGCACATCCTGGTTAGTTGGTAGACCGCCTCGAAGCCCTGATTGACTGACTGAGCCAGCAGTGCAGCAAACTCCTGGTTGTTAAAGATCTTCAGATTACAGCCTGATAAGAGAAAAGAAGGTATAAAGCATCACTTTTAGAGAAAGGGCATTCAGATTTTCCATCTTGATGAGGAAGAAAAAATGGACCGGGGATTTTTTAGCAAGTTTAATTGCTTAAAAATGTATCATGCATATTTGAAAGCACTGCACAATTAAGCAACAATATCGAAATAACAAATTGTCAGTGTAATGTATAAATGGCAGAAGCACAATGTGTCCAACGCTAAAGATGTGTTTGATTAACATTTCAATAAAGTTTTGTGTAGCTGCCGAGATATCCCAGCCTAGAAATTGTGTACTACAGACTTAAACACGTTTGTTTTACTACAGATCTCTTCAAAATTCAAACGATGATCATATTCATATATTTTTCAATGATAATGATTCAAAAAATGATCAATTCTAACTCTGTTGTGAATCATATCGCAGTTGCAATATCAGTCAAAATAATCACAAGTAGTTCCTTTTTTTCCAGATTGTGCAGCCTTCAGTCTTTATCACAATGTCTCTCAAACTTTCTGTAGACATAACAAAAGCAAAAACCGGATTCCGTTTTTATGTGTGGGTGTAATGCATGATGGGTGATTATTCCCCAGCAGACTGCAAAGTCCCGACCCCTGAATGAGTACTGTTCTGTGGCTCGCTAATGATACAGTTCAGGCTGCTCATTTGGCCAGGAATAAAGTGTTCAATGTTACATGGGCAAAGATGAGTCAGTGTCTCTGTGTGTGTGTGTGTGTGTGTGTGTGTGTGTGTGTGTGTGTGTGTGTGTGTGTGTGTGTGTGTGTTTTAATCAAAAAGGTTATCGTAGATGAAAGGCCATAGCCCGTGTTTCTCCTATCATTAAACAGCTTTTTTTGAATACTCCATTCTGATTCGTCAATTTGCAAATTGAGCAATCAGCCTTTCTTTCGATAGCAGACTGTTGTTAAGGACGCTCTGATCAAGGGACAACGTGCAGTCTTATCAATCGCAGAGAGAAATCCGGTCAATTCAAAGTCAGCTGTGGCCAAAATACCCATCCTCCATCAGAAAACTGTGTGGAATACTTTTTAAATATTCATTTTGATATTTGTGGAGAGCATAACACTTTGGAAACATGATGGCTGAACTGTCTCTCTCTGAGAGCTGGGCGACAGAGAAATCAGTAGAAGAAGACAGGCAGGAAGTAAACACTGAGGGAACACGGTATGGGCTATGCAGTGTTTAAAGACTGGTAACTGGAAGAGGAAATGTAAACAGACTTGGACAGGAAACACTACGCGTGTGTATAGACCTGGTGGTATCTTGCAGACGGTGGCCGGGTGCCAGCCGTATCGCTGGTTGCAGTTGGGACTCTGGACGAAGATGGCACTGTCGCTTAGGCACTCTGCGAACACTTCCCCTCCGATGTAATACAACCTTACACCACGACCTGCAGGGGGGTAGAGAGGGAAAGGTGCAAAGAGACAAACGGGTGGTAAGAAAGTTACAACTGGATAGTATAGTCTCTTATCAACCAGCTTTTTAACCCACTGTTAAAACCAATAGAAAATGTCCCATGTCTGTAAATATTTATTCATGCACGCTGTTTTTAAATGATATTTTTTTAATTTATTAAATACCGCTAATTTTTGTTATTTCTCTATAAAATATTAATTAATTTATGTTTTTTGTATAATAGTATATGTAAAATGCATAATTGATTATTTAAATGATTAGATTTTAAGTTTATGATTATTCTTTTTTCAGTAAATAAATATAACACAAATTATCATTATTAATTAAATATGTATTTGTTTTATTATTGTACTTTTTTGCTGGGAAAAAACCCCCAAAAATATATTTGTAATATACAGAGTTGGGTGTAACGCGTTGCAAAAGTAACGGAGTTACAGTAAAGTATTACTTTTTGCTGTAACGCAGTAATATAACGCATTACTTCTGAAATTTGGGTAATATATTACCCGTTACAATTCCCAGTAACGCAGTTACAACACATTTTAACCCGAAATGATGTGGTGTTTTGTTTTTAAGAATTCACAAACGTCGCGAGACATTCCGACACCAGAGAAATAATTGTGCCGGTAAGATATTAACTCAGTAAGCCTGTTTACTGTTGGTTAAGAGAGCTGCAGAAACAGATTCGCGATTGAGAGCTGCAGGCTCACAATGCAGAGCTGCAGGCTCGGATAAAAGAAATGAAAAAGACAGGAGTGCGCACAGCCCGAAGCAACAGAAGGTAATGTTCTCTCTCGGTCTTCTGCTTGAACCCTGAGAAGTTGAGAGACTCGTGGCAGAGTGTTGAGATCTGCAGCCTCTGTCCTCTGTGGAATCGCCGGCTTTTAGAAAGCTTGTCAGGCAAATCCCCGTTAACACACCAATGATAAGGTGAGCTAACGTTGCCATAGAGACCCGTTCATATACAGCAGGTTACAGGGCCGTGCAGAGGCTCCACTAACATGTTGTTAATAACAAACAGAGACGTAATGTTACCGGTATCACATATTATTTAGCCCGCATACTGCCATAGATAGCTTTAATTAATGAGCTGCAATAAACTACATTTTAGCATTTAAATCATTACTGCTACAGGGCCTTTGTGTGTAGAAGTGTTTGCGTCTGTACCTATATGTCTCCTTGTCATTTCAACAGTTGCGTTCCGGTTGACGTTGCTGAGCAGCCCCAGACAGAAGCGTTCAGAGTTGGAGGGGTCGGTGAAGCCGTCGACTGTCAGAGATGGCTGCGAGGCGTGGAACGTCTCCCCCACCCGCTGGTTCAGCTCGTAGTAAGCTATCGAACACCAGAAAGCTGGCTCGCTGTAGGTAACCGGCTGAAGGTCTGAAAAACAAAACCAAGAAGTCAATGTCAACAACTGAGACTGTTTTAGTTTGGAAAAGGTAAGGCTTTTTCAGGCCTTTATTTCTGGATTTTGACATGGTGTTTCAATATGACCAACGGCAATGATTTGTCCCTCTATTAGAACAAGCTCTGACAAAAAAACGAGTTGCTAGAGCTATTTATCCACTAAATCACAAAACTGATAAAGAGCAGTCTTACCCAGGGCATGATTGACAGGTGACAGGGCGCCAGGGGACATTTCTGCTGGTGAACCTGGGAGAAAAGAAAGAGAAGAAAGTCATGTACCTTGATGTGCAAATAGCGCTGCTTAAGGTCATTGATACTGCCTCTCGTTTTTATTGGTTTTGGTTTGTTGTTTTAATTCAAGGAGACAAGTAGCAGCATGTAAACTCAGTCTACCTGATTCCATACTTTGATTCATCTGTTGGTCGCTGTTTTCTCCATCTTCACTGATGTAGCCAGGTGGAGGAGTCTCTGCAAAGAAACAAAAAAATGACACACAGACAAGCAATAAGAACACAGCTGAAACCACACACTGAAAATCTTACCTTTAACTATCTATTGGATGCACATTGCGTTGGTTTGTGTGGCAGCTAATATAAGATAAAATAATGCTGCATACACACCTGGTATATAGTTATTAGGAGGGTCTATGCCAGCAGGGAAGTTGGTGTTTTCGGGGATGGAGTTTGTGAAATCGTCTAGAGGAGGAAGCTCAGTCAGGATCTCCGTGTGGCGCGGCACCAACACCGGGGGCAGGACTGGAGAGAGGAGGAAGTGTCACTTACAGAGGCAAAATTGCGACAACATTCTGCTTTCAACACAGGTCGAAAAAGAGCGTTAAGGAAAGTATTTTAGTTGCCTGACTTAAGATTTCTTCAATAACTCAAGCTAACACAGAGACAGAATTCTCAAGGAGCATTACCAGGCGTCTCCACTCTCTGGTAGTGGTAGGGGTTGACACACACTTCGTCCTTTTTGAGGTTGAAGGCAAACTGGCAGGAGTCGATGGCCCTCAGCTCGTGGTGGCTGTGCAGGTCGGGCCATCTCCACAGGCGGCAGTAGATGACGTGGGGCAGGCCCTTACGGTGGGACACCTGGAGACGCCCGTCCAGTGACCTGAGAAAATCGGGAGAGAGGACAGCTATAAGATCATGCATGTGACCAGGCCTCGGCAGGAGACTGTACACCAGGAGGAAAGCTTAAAGATTCCTGCTTCTTTAGTTTCTGGTTTTAGATAAGGAAGAAAACTGTCTGACACCAAGTGGAGGTCATTACTTGGGTTATTTTAGGGCCTGTCATGATAACTATACCTTTTGGGAGGATATATTGCCCGAGAAAGCATTGTGGTAAACGACATTATCGTCATTATAACACCATGTTATGTCAGTGATAATATAATAGCACAATAATGCAAGTACACCCTCTCCAACTGCAGTGAATTCATTATTAAAAATAAAACAAATACATTTCCTGCTATGTTGATATATCGGCACAGTTGGAAATATCATGCATTCAAAGTTTTAGTCAAACTAATACCCTGCAAGAGGCCTGTTTGCAAATCCAGCTTAAAATTGACATGCCTCACAATTAAAACTCATTTTTGTCCCTGTGATGTTAGGGTTAGGGTTTTCTGTTGTGTTTTCACATACATATCAGCTCAATCTATAAGGCATTATTACCCTATAAGAAATAATAAGGTTGTATTATGAGTAACAATTTAAAAAAAAGATTAGTGTCAAAGTCTATCCATGGTCTAAATAATAAATAAGAAGAAGAAATGGCATCACAGGTGAGTGTGTTGATACTGCACATGACAGAGAGACAGGTGAATAATGAATGAATGATGAGATACACTCATTGTGTGTTGGAGTGTGAGTGAGTATATTCACCTGCTGTGGTCAGGGTATCCGTACATGCCTGAAGAGTCCCACTGCTCTATCGTGTGGCCTGAGCCCAGACCCCATAGATCTGAGCAGTTACTACACACACAGACACACGACATACACACACAGACACACGACATGCACACACACACAGGACAGGTGAAAAAGGATAAAATATAAATGAAAACAGATGGTAAACATGAGGCATTCCAAATTAGTCGGATGAAATCACAAACATGTACAGTTGGTCTCTTATTGGCACAAAAATCCACCCTTGCTTTTTTTAATAAGAGACGCTAACTGGATGACAGGTGATCATGTGACAAATCCAAATTGGATAGACAGAGATGTGATGCAAGTAGTGGTAGAGAGGATTGAATTATGGTTGAATGTTTTTTTTAGATGGTTGGTTTGAAGCTTTGACCACTCTTACTGTCTATCTCTATATATCCTTCATTAAAAGAGCAGTAGTAGTTACGTAACTATGTCACGGAAGTACACAAAGGAGTCCGATCATGGCGTTTCACATGGGGGGGTGTATGGAGGAAACTTTATCTGGAGGGAACTTATTGAATTATCCTATGCAGACAATTTACATGCAAAAATACTTATAATAAACACACTACGGGAAGGGGAAAACCCCAAAGAGCATACTAGGGACCCTTTTGTTTTTGTTTTTTAACACCTACATCTTAACTACACCTACACATTTCTGCTAATTATGACTTAGACATGAGATGTTGACATGTGAATGAGGAAATAAAGAAGTTGAATGAACTACACAAGACGTGATAACAGAAATAACTGATAAAAATGCGTCTACTCCAGTGTGTGTACAACACATCCATTCCCACTGTAGCAAATTGTCTTTATAGTTTTCACAGCATGTTGAAAGAAGAGGAGATGTTGCCGTCTCATCAGAGACAGATAATTGCCAGACCTGTCTGCACAAAACCTTTTAACTTGACACTTATCAGCGTACTCAAAAAGTTCTCCAACTTCTATCTCCAGACACTGCTAATGCATCCTTCCTCACCTAAGGGGCGCCAGTACAATCCTTACACTGTCTGCCTATCAAAAGCTTTTCGAGTAAGCAATTCATCCTCATCTACTCACTTACTGTTGGATCAAAGCTCAAAATTTACAATGGAAGTCAAAGGGGTTCAATTATCAGTTGATAATGTGTGAAACATCAAGAGACATTTTTCATACCTAGAGCCTGTTTTCAAAACACAGCATGTTTATCTCTTTTTGAGGCCCTCGACATTTTTCCGTCACGACTCAAAAAGCTGCCCATGCTTGCTATCTATACACTCATTCGTTGAGCTGTCGCACTCTTCTTCCAAGCGCTTTTGTTCTAGCCTCCAATAGAAATCTACAAAGCCCCACACCTGCTATCTCCTAACAATCCTCCGTCACATTCACAGAAAGAAAAAAAAAAAATAGGACAACTTCAAGAGCCAATTTATCTTAGACTTTCATCAACCTTACTTCTCTGCGTTCAAACGGAAGTAAGCTGCACATGAAAGGCCTGGAGTGCTATCTCCCGAAAACTGCTGCACGCTGTCAAGTACTACATCCGGACCTAGGACTCAGTGGCGGGGTTACCCCTAACATGAGGCTATTTCAACCAAGCCAATGTCAATCTGTGAAGAATAACAGTAACAAAAAAACAACAACTCCCAACTGTTTCTGGACTTCTATACTCCACTTAAACTCCCTAATTCCTGTTTTTATCATCTGATATACACACAATTACTATCGCTTTCATTATGGCCAATGGAATTAAAACCACCTAACCGAACAGTGAGAGGAAACACTTGATCGTGTGTTTATTGTATTTATTTCTGTCCCAATGATTCAACCATTGGATTGGCACAAACATTTAAGTAACGCAAAAGAAGTAGGTGACTCATTGACTTGAAACCAACATATTGCTACTGTCTTCTTTCGAGGAGACAGTAGCAATATGTAACAAGAAGCAGCATCACCTTATCAGAACCACTTCAGAAGCAACCATCTAACCTACATTCCTCTGAGGCCTGGCATCCGGCACTTTAGCTTCAGATGCTTCTACTTCTGGACTCTTTGTTTCCCCTTTTACCCATACAGCTACAGTTGACACCAGTTTTTAAAGGTATACTGCTTACCGTACAGTATATATAATCACGTATACGGGGATGTACAGTATGCTGCAGTGTGATCTGGGATCCATAGTTATAATTTATTCATTTGAGCCTTGGTGTTACTCTAGAACCGCCTTGCTCTATACTTTACTTTGCAGAGCTTCACAACACTTCCGGTACACACTATTCCTAATTGTATAACTTTGTTACCAAGACATATAAAATAGCTTGTTGTTGCAAAGTGTAAATCTAAAAAGCCTGCATTAAGACAGCAATGTGATTAGATCTCCAAGACCTCAGCCAGCGTCTGTACTGAGTGCACAGCAGACAAACTATCCAGTAACAAAGAACAACATCACCACCTGATCTGGCGATAGTCCTAGAGAATGATCCCGTTCCACGTTAAACGAAAAGTAAACACGCGCAGGATATTACCACCACATCTGCTAACCCTGCACCTGTTGTTGTCTTTCTTGTCACCTCTGATAAAAACCTGTTTCACAAAGTGTGGGCAGAATCATGTCAATATAACGCTGGGAATCAAAATACATTAACATTGTTGTCCAACCAAATGCATACCACATTTACCAAGATAGCATTCTGATAACAACTGGTAAATATTAACATGATTGATTCCCACGTTGAAGAATTGTCTGTGAAAGACAAGGGTTCAAGAAACCATTTAAGCCATGTTGGAGTTGTAACTCAATTCCAAATCGGGTCCATACACCATTTCCCTACCCAATTCCACTCTGTTTGCGCGTTTGAGTTGAGGGTCCGCAAGTAAACAGCCCAAACTCAGATAAAAAGTTAATATTGTCATACAGATGATATATGCTTTTCCTAAGGATCATATATACCCATTTCTAGTCCACAGAGCATTAGATGTGTTTATTTAATTGTACAGTTCTGCATATTTACAGGGGCTGTTGCCAAAACCAAGCAGCTCATAAAATCAATTAGAAAAGAGGTATAAAAAAGAAAGAAAGGGAGCGATGTTTTTAATAGTTTTAATTAATATTATTGCGTGTTCTTTTCCTTCCAAGAGATGCCTCATTCATTAACCACGTTCATTCTGTATGCCCAATTTCAATCCAACCCTACACTAGGAGTTGGATCACCATTGGACAGACATCCCATCAGCTCCAGGTGATCTGTGGATGGATTGGGGCTCAAGAAAAACAACATTTCTCTACAAGAACACTTTCTATTATTAATAGGTTAGAATCAAAGGGAACTAAAAGAGAAGGAAAGGAAAGAGGGTAGATGAGAAAGAAAATTGGAGAAGGGAAGCTCATAAAATCTTCACAGAGCAGCGAGGTTGATTTGACGTTAATCACATGCTTCTCATGGGCCTCGCCTTGACCTTGCCACCTCTGCCGTGATAAGGTTTCACCTGGTCTGGTGACATGGCTTGTGTACCTTGTCATGCGGCACAGGAGAAATCTATACTGAGAGAGACATGACCTGTATGACCCTTCAGGCTGAGAGTCTACAGTACAGTTTTAAAGAAAACATTATACAAATACTAAGTTTTCTTAGGCTGTTCCATTTTCAGAGAGTATCTTGAAGCGTTTGTTTTCACGTTTGCTTAGCTCCTTCTTGGCGAAGACACTCTACATTAAATGACTACTTTACACTTTACTTTGTCTCATCATTTCTAATGTCTACAGCCTGTATCAGGTCATAGAGTGATGATGCGTGCCCTGGAGCATACAGCCATGCTAAGCTGTCAGCCATTCAGATTAATTCAAAGTGTCTTTGTTTCCATATTCAATATTTGGTTTCCTATCACTGCCTGAGAAATGCAAGCGTTTATCAGTTCTGTGTTTGCTTTAAATACCAACCACAGGTGCACCGATTGAATTTATTCTGTTCGTCACTGGTTGAGGCTGAGGAAGTGCTCTATTACATGGGGTGGCCAATGTCGAGCATAAATCAAACCACATGTATACTTAATTGTGTGCCATCAGTTAGACACCTCATCTCTAACAAGATCCAATTCTGCCTTTCACTGAGTCTACAACTACAAAGAACATATTTATTGATTTATTATTCATCTAAAACTGAATTTGCAGGACACTAGTGCTGCATCTCCACACAGTATTCAGAATAATTTTAAGACCGATCATGACTGTTGGAGTCTACGATAAACTCGAGACATTAAAATCTATTTCTTATGATAAAATTCCCCTGAACTTAGCATCATTGGCACCTTCCAATAAGCTGTCTCAACCTATCTAATCAACATAACGGGATGAAAGACGATGCTGATACAAGGTTTGGAGGTTCAGAATGTTTCTAACTGCAACAAAAAAAACACGGCATAGATGTAACCAGAGTTGGTGTGTCGGTGACACACACACACATTTTATGCATATAGATAATGACTCCTGGTTCACTAAAGTTAAGATAGTTTGGCTGGCAACCCGTGTTGCAACATCTGTTTCCTCCAATAAGGTTTCACTTCTGCTGCCTTGCTAACTTATGACCCAACCGAGTGAGGAAGTGGACCTGTTGCTGAATCACAAACACTTTTGTTCCTGCAAGCCCGTGGTCGCGTGGCACCCTCCTACTTACTTTCGTGTGTGTGACACACACACACACACACACACACACACACACACACACACACACACACACACACACACACACACACACACACACACACACACACACACACACACACACACACACACACACACACACACACACACACACACACACACACACACACACACACACACACACACACACACACACACACACACACACACACACACACACACACACACACACACACACACACACACACACACACCTCGCTGTGATGATGGTATTGTGGTACACCACTACCTGAGCATGACGTCTCAGACTTCAGATTCTTCAGAAAGTCATGTTTGTATGTCCAGGACCATGATATGTATGAGTAGGATAGACAGTGTGTTTAACCTAAATAACCCTAACACTAGTCTTAAATGCTCTTTTGGGGTTTAAAAAAAAGCTAACGCCATGTTTACATTTTGAACTACAACCTAAAATATGTCAGTAAACACCCCACTTGTTAATGTCTGAAGCTTCTATGGGTCTTAAAAATGGTGGAGCTAACAGGTGACTAAATAATATTACTAAACTTCATTACGCCAAACATTAGCCACCTTTAGTTAAGCGGCACATCGACGTGAAATGCTGTAACAGTGATGCAGTTTGTTTACACCCTTGGCTTTTTTACTTCTGGGGATTGAATGTATGCTACAAGGTGCTGCCATTAACGCATCTTTGCCACAAAACTTTTTTCTGCGATATTTCCGAAATCCAATGGGAGATCACATAGCTATTTTTCGAGGGAATCCTTGCGAGGCCAACATCCGGGTCGGCATACGTTATCCTGAACCCTTCTATGACCATAATGTGTGTGTATTATCATTTACAAACAGCGGCAGGGAATATAGAAATACAAGATGTGTGTCTCACCTGGGTATGGTGACACACTTTGTGTTGCTGTTCTGCGTGCTGATGGCTTTCTCCAGCTCATCCAGCTGCCCCGTCTTCTTCAGCTTCTTCACCAAGCTCTTCACGGCCTTCTCACACCACTTCTCCTCCTGCCCTCCTCCGTTCTGCTCCCCTACTCCTCCGATGCCTCCTCCTGCTCCTCCACTCCCAGTAGGAGTCTTCTTCCATCCCAGGAGGCGCTTCACTACCGGGGGAGTGAAGGGAAGGATGGAGGACATGGTGGCTGTGTGGGTGTGTGTGTTTGAAATGTGTTTTGATGCTCTTTTTAATCTAACGTAAAGAGAAACGGAAGAGGGGAAGGAGGTGTCTGAATTCCTACTGGAGATTGATTTTGTACTACCTTTAATGTCTAGTCAGAACTAAGGCATTGGTCTTGAGGAAACATCACATGGAAAGTGTGCGATGATTACATCCACAGAAACCTAAGAAACAGAGGGGAGGAAAGGACACGTCAACATTTGTGAACACAAAGTAAGACGGTTGGGAAGAATAAAAGTCTTGGAAAAACATATTGCATAATATTATCTTCTGAAGTGATGACATGAATTATGCCCACACATCTAGGCTCACGAACTCTTTGCCCAGAGTGATATCCATCATAGCCCCCTGCTGCTGCCTCTCCCACCCTGTAAACTACTGTATGCTGCACTGAGCACTACAATCCAGTATTGTGAAATATTCTATGGTGCTCTTCAATAATATCAACAATTATTCTTCCAACTTGCAAAAACCATTTCAACTTTTAGGTTCTTTAAAACAGAACCATTTCTTAAAAGAGGGGGACATTTTTTCACTGGCTAATATTTGCCTGCATATTGTACATCGTACCAGAATAGGATAAACTAAAAAATATATCTGCCTTGAATAGATTTCCTATATTTATCAGGGGATTGATATAGCATATAATTGCACAATTTTGCTTGGCATTAGAGTATTGAAATACAGAGGCGTAAAAGTTCTGATATAAAACAGATGCTCAAAGTAGCAACTTAAACGCAATATTTTTTTTCTCAATACTGAGCATTTAACAAAAACCTAGACATCATTGTGACTTAAGTATTGTGATCATGTTTCATGAGGCCTGACCGCTCTTATTATAAATAAATTAGAATGATTGGATCGTCTCAGCCTTAACAAAATTGTTCCATTTATAGGCCTGTATAAAATTCATAGAGGAACAGTTCTGAAAACGTTCATGATTCTTTTACAAAAACACATTCTTAAAAGCAGCAAGGGATAAATGTGACGCAAATATCACACGTCATCGAGCAATCTATCATCATATATTCCAGACTATTGAGGCCAGTTACTAAATCATTCAAAAACTCATTTGTAAACGTTCTTAGGATCTAAATAATTATTGATTTTACTCTGAAAGGCGAGGTAGCGGATGACCATGTGCTACATTCTATTGCTTCTTTATTTTGTCAACCTTAAACAACTCAAGCATCTTCTTTTCTACAGAGAGGAGAGGAATGCATGTATGAGGTGACAAAGCTATGTCGATACCTGGACTAATCCTATGCTAATCCTGTAGTAAACCCTTATATTGAAACCAACCAGTGTTTCCTCTGTAAGGCTAAAGCTGAGCGAACTGTGATAAACCCAGGTCAGGAGAAGGTGAACAATCCACCGATTAAAAATTCATATAACAAAGGTAACGGTGCTGAAAAAACTAAAAATGTTGAATTCAGTGGCCAAAACGGACAGGAAATAGTTAGTTATGGCACCGCCACAAGTTGTGGTTTGCTTATGTAAACTTGTACTATTTTATAGCTATTTTTTCTTATGCATGGTTCCATTACTTTTAGCCTAACAGATGCTCTGACAGGGCGATTTCCAGGAGGAACCTAAAGAGAACATTTTAATTGAACAGTAAAATCACATTTGAAGACACTTGCACTCTTTTTTATTTGTTATGTCCTATATTACTATGTTGGAGGAGCTTGGGACTTAAGATTTTCGTTGCCATTCCTACACTGCAGCTACTCTGATTGACAATACAGCCTTGGATCCTTAAAAAAAAAAGGGTGGTGTGTGTATATTAGAGAAGCAAATTATTGATAAACTAGACTTAAATAAAACAAACAGTGATGCAGATATCTCAACTTAGCTGTCTGAGTGGAAATGGATAACTGTCCTTAGCATGCTACTCCGAAAGTCCAAGCTCCTTCTAAGAATTAATTTCCCAGGCTTAACCCTTGGACTGCTTACTATTAGTGCAAGGGTATGTATGGCTTTCAGAATGACTCATACCATTCCTGAAAATAATTAACTACAACCTTAAGTACCTGCAGTTGCTTTTTATTGTCTAAACATTCAAGACTGCTGTCCATTAACTGCTTCAGGGAGAAGGCTTTGATGCCAAAAATCAAAGAAGGCTGGAAAAACACAAGTTAAAGGCTCCACGCTTGAACCTTAATTGAGGTGATTGAAAAGTGATTGTTGAGCTAAACCTAAAAAGTAGGATTGTGATTATCCATTTTGCTAAGGGGTGATACACAAAGAAACAGGGAATAAACTCCTAAAACAACACAAAAAAAACATTTGCTGATGGGGGTCCCTGAGACAAAACCATGTCGTGTGAGGGAGCCGTGCAAACTGAACAGAATGTCTTCATAATGTAAGGAACAAAAAGCACAAAACGTGCTCTTGTTGCCATAATGTCGCCGATTTGTCTGCTCAAACGCTAGACCACCGTTATCAGGGCCTTGTCGGCAAAATAAGCAACGTTATTTTGTCTGCAAGGTCCTGTCTTTTTGTGTGAGAAACTGTGTGTTTGGGTTACTTCTTCTCCCAAACCATACACATAACACACACACACGGCTTAAGAATAAGCTAATGCTACTAGCGGTGATTCAACTAAACAGCCAGCGCATGGACACTTTGACAATCCCCAAAAGAAAGCGAGTTCATTTCCCTCCCTTGTGACATTTGCTGTGAGCTACAGTGAATATATGCAGGTTTCTTTTGTCTCGAAATGACTGATAGCCCCCCTCATATCACCTCCTCCCCTCGCCTCCAAAAAGAGTGCAAAAAAAATCCGCTAGCAAGCTTGCTACTTTGTGTCACAGACAAATAAACAGCTCTGTTGCATGTTTTGTCGCTTACAAATCAAACCCGTTTCTTTGTTAAAACACACACTCACCCCACGAGGAGATGCAAGGGCGCAAAACGGTGACTCAGGTACCTGTCAGAAAAGCCTGCTTGTTCATTTTAAACACATCCAGAGAGACTTTAAACTGTATTTTCCACCTCCGAGCCGCCGGGATGATGGCCCCTCATTCAAAGCTCAACCAAACATGTATCGCTTCACGCTAAACATGAACGGCAGCCCTACGCCACCATATCCCGCCTCCTCCCGTTTCCTATTGGCTGTTTCCCGGGGTTCAGCCGATAACCTGTTGCCAGACGCGTGTTCTATTGGTTTGAACTCGTGTCCGTCATATGTTGTCACGTACGAAGGTATGTCTTTGATGTTTATCAGTGGGTACCTCCATTATCCTTGTATAATTGCATGATAATGTAGTTCGTCAATTAAAAATAATACAATTGAATACAAGTAAGAAACGCCTTCTTTATAAACCATTTGGAGTTGAACGTACAGTGACACGTTTTTGCTTGAAAACATAGTCCAGACTCTGGTAATTATGACAAACAAGGTAACCAGTAATCTATTTGTTATACTTGTTACTTATGTGATAGTAGATTCTGAGTCTACAGTATAATGGTCACAGGCTTGTCCTTTTATTTTTCCTTTTTCATTAAAGATTTGTTTTGTTTTTGTATTGATGCTATTTTTGTATTTGCTAATTGCTTTATTCAAAATTTCGTCTCAAACTGCATGGAAAAGTATACAATCAAGGACAGCAATGTGTTGTTAAAAAGAGTTGGTAACTTGTGTATATTGGAAACCAATAGAGCTGCGGTTGGTTCATAGTACCTTGAAAGGATTCCTCTCGTAGGTCCATACCATGCAATTATGCAAACACATGCATCCGAAGCATGTCATGCAAATCAAAATCTATCTCTGTTGAGCAATTGTTTCCTGATTAATGTGTTTCCCGATCTTCAACCAGTCTGTGAAAGCATAGAAACTACATTACTCCCTTGGGTATTTCCCTTGTCAAACACTGTGGCGTCAAGAAAAGAGGCGCATGCTCTGTGAGCACAGTCACCTGGGACCTGTTGCTCAGCTGCGGCAGTACTGCGGAAAGAGGACTCCTGTGTTGGATTTAAAGGATGCTAGTCTTTATCTTCTATTGCTATGGACATACCTGATGTACTGAAGACCTGCTACTTCGTAAACAGACTATAACCAAACCGGATGAAAACACTACAACAAAAAGTGGACGCCACAAGTCACTGTGTCTTTAATCTCAATCGGCAATTCATACACTTGTAAGTAAATGTGTGCTTTTAACAATTGCCTTCATTTGTAAAGGTTTCCCAAAAAGTTATAGAAGTCTATAGAAGTATATAGTTAGAAGACTTAGAGTTGACAAACACAATTATAACACGTTTTTGCTGTGTTATCTATAAAGAAGCAGTAGTCTGTGCCAGTATTTTCAATCGGCAACACTCAATATTTTTGCATGCAATGGGATTAGGGCATTTAGAAAATTGCCATTGCTGCAAAACCAAAGTGTAACGATTATTTAAGGTATTGCGAAGAACTTGTTTATCAGAGCCCTGTAAAAAAAAAAAGTTTTTACTCAACTTGTAGTGCTAAAGAAAAGGAGCTTATCCACTGTTGCGTATTACATGTTCCACACTGTGTCTACAGGGGCTGTGTGGTAGGTAGGCATGGGATGATGCTCTTGAGTGTGTAGACAGGAACAGATAATAACCCTCTCTGGACCATCACCAAGGAGACAGAGACTCTAGAGGGTATCCTGCACTGTTAGCTTTAAGAAATATCTCTCAAGCACACAAATCATCTCAGTGGTCTTTGCTTAGTGATTTTTGAAAGTTTTCTCTGCTATGATTTAAACTATTTTTTATTGTTTGTGCAGGTGCTTGTCTGATTAGTACATTGGCAATGGGCAGATGCTGCAAATGCTGCAGATGCAACAGTAGACTGCTGTGCATGTGCCTGCTGCCATGCATGATGACCGCCCACCTTCTGCTTTATATCGTGGTGTCCATATTGGTGACCATCTCCTACAGTCCTCCAAAAATAAACGTTCACTATATTGCCTCTGGGATTTCTTCTAACTCTTCTGTGCTGGCCTCTCACCCACTTGGCCCTTTCTGGAACCTTCGTCTGGAGGACAGTGCACTGTGGAACCAGTTGCAGCATTCTTGGGACCGCCAACACAACCCAATACTGCGTGGAAAGAATACGGGGATCATGAGTGCTAAGCTATTAGCAGAAATCGAAGATGAATGTCTTTCTGACTGCATGTCCCACAAGTGTTCTGCTCCTCGTTTGCATGATTTAAACAGTTTCCCAGAACAAATAAGGGTGTTTGTACAGTCAATGCACTGTAGGGAGTATCCTCTCCTTATCAATCAACCTGGTATATGTGAGAAGAACATTAGCAGCCCTGGACCCATGCTTCTCATGGCCATCAAATCTCAAGTGGGGAACTTTCAAAACAGGCAGGCCATCCGGGAAACCTGGGGACGCAGTGGTTTTGTCGAGGGGGAATCAACTAAGAATGGTGGAGTGGTGCGCACAGTGTTTCTGCTGGGAAGGCAGGACTCAAGTACAGGTCCTCACCCAGACCTCAAAAATCTTCTGGAGCTTGAGAACCAGAAATATGGGGATATCCTACAGTGGGATTTCAAAGATACGTTCTTTAACTTGACCCTAAAGGATTTGCTGTTGTGGCATTGGCTCCAGCAACATTGCCCCAGTGCCATGTTCGTGTTCAAAGGGGACGATGATGTCTTTGTTCGAACAAACGCCCTTCTGGATTACCTGCACAAGCAGTGGGAGGAGCACAACCTGTGGAGATCCTATACAAATGAGACTGAAATGAATTTGTTTGTTGGGGAGGTGATCAATTACGCGATGCCAAACCGCGAGCCATCCGCTAAGTACTACATACCGGAACAGTTCTACAAAGGGGGGTACCCACCGTATGCCGGTGGGGGAGGGGTGGTTTATTCTGGTTCTCTTGCATTAAGACTTAACGAGGTATCTAAGAGGGTGCGCCTCTTCCCAATAGACGATGTGTATCTAGGCATGTGCATGTACAGACTCGGCCTCTTGCCAAGCCATCACCCAGGTTTTTTGACATTCGACCTCCCTGAGAAAGACAGGTGGAATCCCTGCGCTTACAGATCTGTTCTGCTCGTTCACAGACGGAGTCCCAAACAGATGCTGACCTTATGGAAGAGGCTTCAGAGTCAGCAAGGTCGTTGCTGAGGCTCATTTGCCTGCCAAATAAGACTCATTGAGGCCAGGATGAATGCTGCCACCACATGCCTCTGCAAAATGTACATGTAACTCAAAATAGGCAGTACCCATGTTATGGTCACATTCAATGAACCTTTCCCCCTAAGAGTTACGCAGCACTGAGGAGGAGACTGATCTACCTCAAAGGTTACTTTTATTTATAACGATTCACAATAAGTGCGCGGTCATGCCACTTTCACTACATGTATTTGTACCCGTTTCAATTTAAACGCTTTCATTTACTACTCAATAAATAAGACTTAATATCTTTACATATTGTTTCAGAATGTTTAAAGTGAATACTTGTGACATACTCTGTGACATCTTCACTGGTCAACATGAATTCATTCATGTTTTATTTGTTCAAAGTAGGAGTACATTTTAAAATGTCTCACATCCACTTTGCCCAAAGTTGAAATGAAACAAACCCTTATTTATAACTTTTAAAATGCTGTTTGACTTTTACCATTTTAAAAATTATTATATTATATGTTGTTTAACAATAAAGGGTAAGTTCACTTCGGACATTACTTATTTTTTACTTTGTATTTAAAATGATGTTATAATATGATATGACTGACTGTTATGTAAAGATTAAGTCTTTGATTTGGTATGTATGGAGGTGTCACATGAGATGAACACCAACAACAATGATGCTATTTACTGCTGTCTTCAAGGTTAATGTTCTTTATTAAATATGATTAATAATTTGTGTTGTTTACGATGTTTGAATTAAAGTATATTGTTGTTGCAACAAGATTTTAAAATCCTGACCATCAATACATATTTAACAAGCCAGGCATGTAGTCACAATAAAGGCAAAGCTTTTAGAGCAGTCATATGCACTGCGTTGCAAACCAAATTAAAATTAATATTTACTTAGCACACTAATGAAGTGCACAAGTGTGTGTGTGTAGCGTTTACAAAGATATCCCAACTCGAGCCTGGTCCCAGTTGAGGTGCATTTAACTGATTTGCATGTGGGTTTTTAGACAAAGCTTATGAGATTTTCCACCTTTAATAGTCTTTGTGTTATTTGGCTATGGCTACAGGACACAAAGGGCTTTGTGCAATGATGCAAGTAGATTTTGTGATGACAAATTTAGTTTTCTGACAATAAATGAGACAGATATGAGTACATTCATTATATTAATACAGAAAGAAAATAATCTTTCGAAGTAATGTATTTTTTTCATCATTTGTGGACAACAAAACTAACAAAAAAAGTAAACTACAAAAAATGTCTTCATTTACCCTGCTGGAGGACTAGGAGGAGGAGATAGGAAATGAAACCCCAGATGATGAGTCTCCTCCAGGGAACATGACAGATGTTGCAGAAAACACAACAAACAAAGACAGATAAAATACTATGTGTAACTGAGTACACATTTAACAATTAAGCGACCATCAATATTCTTCTCTTCTCTTCTCTTCTCTTCTCTTCTCTTCTCTTCTCTTCTCTTCTCTCTTCTCTTCTCTTCTCTTCTCTTCTCTTCTCTTCTCTATTTATTGTATTACAGCTTCTTCCTGTCTGGCCTCTAGCATTGATTTTGGTTCTAATAAGCAGACAGTGGTTTCAGAGTAATGTGGTTGCAGATGAAGATAAATGTATCTAAGGGCTAAAAGGAAGATTACTGAACTGCTGAACCCTAATAAGGAAATGGATGTAATAATGATGAAATTAATCCACATCTGAAAACTGTGCTGTTTGGAATAATATCCATACTGGTAACCGTTCTGCTATTGTACTACTACTATTAGTTTTTTTTGGCTAAATATGTTGTCTCCTCTTGACAAACGGGATATAAAAAACGAAACTAGCTTTTATTAAATTGAGAAACCATATCGAAGTAGATATGAATTGCACTTTGGTTAAATACACCAACGTCTAATAGCATGATTGTGAGGGAAATCTTGTGGTGATCGCTTGCAAATGCAGGAAAGTTCATGAAGACACAGGAAAGACCCATTGACGACAGCACCCGTGGGTAACAGCTCTACCCAGTGGAGAGCTGTGGTAATGACAGGAAACTTCCTGAACTCTCTCGGGCGATCATGTTACAATATAAAAGCTGGGACAGTCCTACTGCTGAGACAGAAAGAAACACAGAGGAAAAACACATGAGGACCGAGACCGGACAGACTCTGAAGATGCTGTGCTCTCCTGGATTTCAGTCTGCCCTCAGTCCATTCACAGATTTCTACGGGCTTGATCTGAGGTCAGAGGTCAACCCTCTACTCCAGCAGCAGGACCTACTGCGAAGAAACCTGCAGGAGCTCCACAGCCTGATGGACACACTTCAAACAAACATTCTGGAGGGGCCTTTCCACACTACTGTGCAACCCGCAGTCTCCTGCCATCTGCAGGAAGAGGGGGGGCCCTTTGGCCTGACCCTGGACACTCGAGGATTTTCTCCAGAGGAGCTGTCTGTCAGGCAGGAGGGCCGGAAGCTGAGAGTCAGCGGGAAGACGGAGAAGAAGCAGGAGGACGGCTGCTACTCTTACAGACGCCAGGAATTCACTCAGGAGTTCGATCTGCCTGAAGGGCCCGACTCTAAAGCTGTCTCCTGCTACCTGGCTCCAGACGGGATGCTCCACATCCAGTCAGCCGAGGCTCTGTGTGAGGAGGAGGTGGAGAGAGAGCTGACTATCAGGAGGAGCGCAGAGGAGAACACACAACAGAGTGTCTGTTCACACACAGAAGGCAGCAGCACACAGGAAAACCCTGAACACATGGACTGACTAGTAAATGTTTAAGATATAGTTTTGTATAAGTATCAAATGACTATCATTTCTGCTTTTGCATAATTAATACATGTTAAATTAAAATCATATTTTTCTCTTTAATTAATTAATTAATTTTTAAAATACAATCATTCTTGTCCATCATAAGAATGTGTTTTTTTGTTTGTTTGTAAGATCAATAAATGTTTTAAAATGTACTATTTGTCACAACCACTTTTCTTCCACCACCAGCAAGTAATTATTCAAATGACATTGATTTAGATCTTGGTAAAAGGTCAATTATTCTTTAATCTATTCAAATTCACAAAGTTATGTTACATTACATTTACTCGAAATTGATATCTTCATATCAGCTTTCTTGAAACACAAATCAGGGAGTTAAGATGAAACCAATGATGTATAACTAACTGAGAATTATAGAATTGTCTTGTGAATGGATTTCCAGTTAACTGATAGTAAGTACTAAAATCAACTTTGATTTTACAAATAATGTTTTAATCAGATTTTTTGAGACATTAACATAATGAACAAACAGGATGGATATGGTGACATAACCAGTCATGATTTATATTCAATAGTAGCTCTTTTAATCAAATACTGGTTATAGAATTGCTGCAGATAAGAATAGGTTTTCTGAGTCAGTATCTTCTTTAAAGTCTCTTGTAAAAAAAACATAATTTTCACAGAAATAATATCCTGATTTTATCTGAGCTGCCTTTTTATTTGTTTTGCTTGACTTTTTTGGCATTTTGGTATTTGATTTAATTTGTCTCTCACTCTCACTGAACTCTATTTAGACAAGTGTTCTATAAACAAAGTTACTGTACGTAACAAAAGTTAATAAAATAAATTATTATTAGTAAAAATTGGTGAAACCTTGTTTTTCTTTCTATTAAATAAGCATAAATATTATAAGTATTCAATAATATATGCATATGAAGATTTTTGTATGTAGTACGATATTTTTTTCCAAACGAAGTCTAAGTTGTATGTTCATAAACTAGTAGTATACATTTAAAAAACCGACAGAACATGTTTTAAATTTAAAAGCATTTATTTATTTTACAAAAAATACATTAATTCATCTTCCAAGAAAATTGCATAAAACTTTCTGTTTAAACTTTTACAAAATGTGTTTCAATCAGTCCATGTTTTCAGGGTTTCCTGTGTGCCGCTGCCTTCTGTGTGTGAACACACACTCTGCTGTGTGTTCTCCTCCGCGATCCTCCTGATAGTCAGCTCTCTCTCCGCCTCCTCCTCACACAGAGCCTCGGCTGACTGGATGTGGAGCATCCCGTCTGGAGCCAGGTAGCAGGAGACGGCTTTAGAGTCGGGCCCTTCAGGCAGATCGAACTCCTGAGTGAATTCCTGGCGTCTGTAAGAGTAGCAGCCTTTCCCGTCCTCCTGCTTCTTCTCCGTCTTCCCGCTGACTCTCAGCTTCCGGCCCTCCTGCCTGACAGACAGCTCCTCTGGAGAAAAGCCTTGAGTGTCCAAAGTCAGGCCAAAGGGCCCCCCCTCTTTCTGCAGATGGCAGGAGACTGCGGGTTGCACAGTAGTGTGGAAAGGCTCCTCCAGAATGTCTGTTTGAAGTGTGTCCATCAAGCTGTGGAGCTCCTGCAGGTTTCTTCGCAGTAGGTCCTGCTGCTGGAGTAGAGGGTTGACCTCTGACCTCAGACTCTGTACAGGCCAGTAGAAGTCCATGAACGGACTGAGGGCAGACTGGAATCCATGAGAGCACAGCATCTTCAGAGTGTGTTTAGTGTTCTTGTTGTAGTGTGTCTTCTTTTCTGTGTTTCCTTCTGGCTCATCAGTGGGACTGTCCCAGCTTTTATAGTCTCAAATGGTGGGATCCTGAGTGTTCAGGAAGTTTCCAGTCATTACCACAGCTCTCCACCGGGTGAAGCTGTTACCCAGGAGTGCTGACGTCATCGGCTCATTCCAGATTGATCAGGAAGTTTCCCGTTTGAAATAATCTTATGCCAAAATTATTAGTAAAAATATTGTTTTTGTGTTGGGTTCAAACCGACAAGTAAATATGTTTTTTTTTTTTCCACTGGTGAAGTCATTCTACAGTTGTTTCCCAGAGTGTCTTCATGAACTTTTCTGTTTGATGATAAAGATTATTGAGATTTCTTTTAATTCATCAATCGAACTTTCATAGCAGGTTATTGTCTACAATGGTATTATTTCTCAATTTGTCTTACAATAACAACTTGAGGGGCGTAAAATAACATAATTGCAATTATTAGTCAAGTTTTACACACATCAAGGGGGATAAAGATTATTTCTTAAGATAATGTATTCATTAGTATAGGAAAGTGCTCTACGGGAATCCATGAGATACAGTCTTTTTTAGTATATGTCTAGTGTGTTTTTTTTGTTGTATTTCTGTTTAACTAAACATTCATCTGCACCTGTCATTTGCACATATATCCACTAGATGGCATCATTTCCTTTCACACGCTTCAAGCAGGAAAGCTCTCTTCCAGACACCAGCTACTTTCCTGCTATCTCAGCACTTTGCCACTAGTTGTCATCCTAGTTCAACAAAACACTTAATTAATGTACCAACATATAACATTAAAAAAAAAGAATCCTGGCTATAAATCGTTTTTTTGTAGATCCTAATTAACGTTAATTGTGTCTTTATATTCATTCAATGTTTTGTTGTATGACACATGCTGGGTTTAATTGTGTTTAGAAGGGAAAAACGCAAACATCTGTTTGCTATTATGCATGATATGTTTATAATGCACTGATGTTATTATGTGATATATTTCACATGGATGCATTATAGTGAGTTTACCAGAAGTAAAATAGCACCTGTTTCATGTTCAAACAGACAGGTTTCAATCAAAAAGGGTAACCATTTATTGTGCAGATGGGAACTTGGCTGCCGAATTTGCTGCAATTGTGATGAAATAGATTTTTTTTCACCAGCTAAAAGTTCACCTGTCAGCATGTTATTCATTTATCCATTGTATGGAAAATACTGATAGTGAGGACTGCAGAGAGAAGTAGGGCATCAACAACACAGCAGGCAGGATTTAAACCCACAGTCTTCATTTCAGCATATCTCCAAAAAAAACAAACAAGGACGGAGGATGAAACCTGGACTGGCAAACACAGCTCTATGCTCGGGGATATCACGTCAAGGCTGGTGTCGGTGTTTCAGACACAAAAAGAGAATATTTGAGATTTCAGGAGGGGGGGGAACATGTTTTTTTTTGCCAAGAGTTCACCTTTGGATGAACTCCCCAAAGTGAAGGCAGGATGAAAGGGAGGAGGAGGAGGAGAATGAAGGTAACAAAAATAGAGGAAGGATGAGGAAGAGGAGGAGGAGGACGAGGAGGAGAAAGCAAGGCTCCATGTAAATCATCCGCATTGTTCTCCCAAAGCTGCTTGTACACACACATATATTTAAGACACAAGGAGACATACACAAATCTTGGTCGAAACTTGCACTTCCTTGTTCCTGTCTTAGTTTGTCCCTCACGGAGATGGTTTTTAATGCACCATAATCCCCCCTCTCTCCCCTGAACACATAAAAGAGATATCCTTCTATCTGTGTAAGTGGTTCTGACGGCCACCAGCTCATCACAAACACACACATAGACACACGCACACGCAGAGCAGCCAGCTCATCAACATGCAGTTATTCCTTTGGCGCCGGATTGCAGGCTGTTAATTGGCTGCCAAGCAGAATGTGTGTGTGTGTGTTTCTGTACTGCAGAGCCAGGGTTGCTTAGAAATTCCCGTCACGTCTGCGAGTCTCGATTAAGACGTTGCTCCAGTTTTTTGAACAGACAAACATGTGGGGGGGAGGGGGGGGGGTATGCAGCAGGGGGGAGAGAAAGATGAGAGAACGCCGGAGGAGTGGGAAGGGAGGAAGAGAGGTGATGAGGCGGGACTCGGCAGAAGAGGAAGAAAAAGTGAAGGGCTAGTGAGGCAGATTTGGTGAAATGCTGCAGTGGTCCTGTGTGAAGTACCTGGAACTGATAACTCTCCCGTACTGACGTCCTTATCTCTAATATTGAGTCACAGACAAGGAGGAGTTATTTCAGAGTTCCAGAAGAGAAAATCCTGTTCATTTTCTGCAATGTGACAGTACTGACACACCTGCAGAGCTTGGAAACTATAGTTTACTACCTAGTTTACTAGCTAGCTAGGTAATTCCTGGATGCATCTTCAGTACTTAAAAGAAGTGTTAGACATTGTTTCATGGATTAAATGTCACAAGCTAAAGAACTGTCAGCTTCACGATAAAGTGTTGATCTTTTGAAAACTGTTTCCCCTCTCCTTACCCTTCAGGAGTTGAATTGGTGCCAGAACCCTACTCAGCTTCAATTTTGGATGATTTCACCAACTGCGGTGCAGTGTTTTGATCCCAAGTACACCATGGACGCATTATGATTTTGTAATGGCTCTAATTACCGGCACTGACTAACTGCTTCTGTGTTGCAACGGTGACCCAAGGCCACACACTGATGGGAAAAAATTCACAGAGGGAGGAAGTTGGGGCGGAAGGAAAGGAATCCAAGGCATTAAAGGAGACATGCTGGTTTTAATGTTCAGACTTGCAATTTTGGCTTCCCCTAGAACATGTTTACATGTTTTAATGTCCAAAAAACACATTATTTTTATCATACAATTAATATATCTGTATTCGCCAACTGTTTGAAAGACTCTGTTTTAGCAGCTGTCTCTTCAAGACCACTCTGTGCTCTAATTGATTTCCAGGTCTTTCCCATCTGCACACTCGGTGTCACTGCACCGGTGTTACAACCGTGAAGGGATTGTAAGGAATCTTTCATTATATACTGTTCAAAGTATAGTTGTGACATCACAAAGTTATGGAAGTCCTGAAATATAGTTTTTGAAGGGTTTGTTTTTTGATTATGGGCTGATTTTCTTCACGAGGTGAGTGTTAGTATACTTTCCCAGTACTTGTATACCTGCTTAATAGTTTTTAAAAAATGAAATTTTAACCTAAACTACATTCTTTTTTGATTGTACCCAAGTTGTTATTATGGCTAAACCCAACCAAATCGTTGACTTCATCTATACTCCTGGACAGCATTTTTTGGAAAGCATTGACTAATTATTTAATTGTGTCTCATAAGCGTCATTCATACTGGGGACGTTGGGGTCGCCACCAAGTTTGGAAATGGCCTATTTTGTCCCCACCAATTTGCATTAGGAGCATTTGTTAGAAAAAAACTGAAAAAAGTGTGCACAAAGAATTGCACACTTTGAGAAGAGGTTTATATGCAGAACAGAACATGTACAATCTGGAGGTCTATTCACACTTTCTGGCTGTATTTCTGGTAACCCAAGTTGTGCAGTTTGGACCTGCGACACGTTGTCTGATCACAAAATGGCATACCCATGTGTATCGCTTTAAGGGCCATGAGAATAAAAATATTTTGCCGTTTAATTGTGAGCGTCCAACTTCAAAACACCAGCATGCAGTGTTTTCTGTAACCTTGCACACTGGCATGGTCTTGAGTCAACTTGAATCAAAATGCATAACTGTGGAGCGTCAACCCACTCCTACACTGAAGAAAAGCAGGAATCATATTATACTATAACCTCAATTTGGTATATAATCGGCAACTGCACCTTGACAGCTTCTTCTGTCTGTATGCAATGTTTGGTTAGTGCAATAGGTTGTCAAATACATCAGTTAAAAAAAAAATTGGAAATGAAAATATAGAAGGGAAAAGATACTTCCAGACACAGCTCCTACTTCTTTGCAACCCTATAGGCGAGAATGACAAAGAGAAAAAAGTTAGAGGTAAAAAAGAGAGATGATATGAATAAATAAGGTGGGTTAAGAATAATATATTCAAACACTAAAAAAGAGTGAGCAAAACAACAACACTGAAAACACACTCACACACAGTGAGTGAGTAGGGAAATAATCTGAAGGTTATGGATTCAGTTTATGCCCCTAATGAAGTCATGAGAGACTTTTCCGACGTTTCTAGGTCAAACTAGACACAGACTTGCGTTCAATTGCATGCGCATACTGTACACACACACACACACACACACACACACACACACACAAACAGATTTCACTGCAGATCGCCTCTTATGTAATCATGCCAGAGAGAGTGAGAAAGAGGACAGACACTTCTGCCTAACCAGACACACACTCTCACACTATACTCACACCTCCCAGCTGTCTGTCAGACCCTGACGGAGGCCATGTTGCTCTTTCCCAGCTGCAGCTTGTTTTGGCGTTGACAAGTCATCATCTGCATAAACATTTTGAATATTTTTGTCGTTTATGACTAGTCAGGTTGTGACAGTAGACAATAGCTGCCCAGAATCAATGATTTGTGCCACACTCTGTACCATGGCAGCATAATATTTCCCTACCCAAAGAAAATGGCAATACAGATGCTCATTAGTATAGACTTAAAGGAGATAAATCAAACTATAATCTCACCTAATTGGCCTCATTTGTTACCTTTTTTTTTAAAGTCTAAAAGGTCATAGAACAAGGTTAATTAAAGAACCTGCTATCTTTCTCATTGCATTTGTGTTGTTATCTGCTTTGTTGACCTTGATTCACCTTTATTTAACATATTATAATAAAGTAAAAGTGACCCTTGTGAAATCTCCCTCCCTTACTACTTGTGTGTGTGTTTAAAGGTGTGTGTATATGGGAAGGACTGCCATCTAAGTGATCTCAAGGTGCTATCATGTTTGTTTGATGGAGGTTAATTAAACAGGTAATAGAAACCAGCCTTCTCTCATCGCTATCGATTTATTTCCACATGCACGCAGGCTCGATACCCTAAAGCCTCTGGTCCCTAAGAGTAGATGTCTGATACTCCCACATCAGCTATCAACAAGCTTTCATGTTTTAATGGGTCTGTTTAACCTAATCCACATTAGCCCCAATCCTTCAACCCCCCGCCACCACAGAGTCCTTCACTGGAAAGTGTTTGTTTGATGAAAATCAAACAGATGATCCCACAAAAGACGCATCCTCCATCACACACATTCGCCATTCTTTACATCCATGAATCTGAAGCAAAGCCAATCCACAGGGGGGATCACAACTGAAAGAAAGGGACAAATATTGAATTAAACAAGGACTTTCAGAACAAATTAAGCTTTGACGACAGCTCTATTAAATGAGGCTGTTGTTACCGATAGCAAGAAAACACATTTTGCATACTGTTACAAACCGCTGTTGGTGGCTCTGGGAAAAGCCAGCGTCTAAGGGGGAGCAGACTTACTAAAAGTAAAGCTAAAATAAGTGACCTGCCAGTCATCGCTGTGGGGATGGAAGCTGAAGCCATGATTGTTTATGGAGCCACGGACTATTTATTATTTGATGACAAAAAGGGAGTCATTTGAGACTAGATACTGATCTGTATTGTTATTGTACTCAGTGAGGAATGTAAATATTCCATTTGAGAGAGATAGCTCTACAAATTAGACTGTCTATTCCCCCGAATGGCCAAAACATACTTTGGCCACTGGTTGTGGATAGAAAGAAACCCTCAATTTGCAACATAAGGCATTGACCCAGAAGGCAAGGCCTTCTGCAAATCTAGGGTTACCATCTACAAGATCTTCCTGTGACATTACTTTTTATTGGGAACTCTATAGTGATATATATTGTCACTATACGGACACACAAAAATGAAATGTTTGCCGTAAACAGTGTGCAACATGGCTGTAGTTTTTCACCACCAGACCAAGAAAACGTTACTGGGTTGACAAATTGCTGTTGAAATTTGAAAAAGGAAAATGATTTAAGCTGCACTTTCATGTGTTTAATATCTTAAAATACATCAAACCAAACGTGTCTTAACAGCTTGTAAGTGAGATTTAGTCTTTGATTTGTGATTTGATCTCACCCCAAGTTAACTGAAATCCCCGAATACACAAACAATCGTGTGTACTGGCATTAAAATCGACTATATATTTTGCATATGGCATCGATTTCAGTGCCAAAAATAAAGCGCCTGCTTTTGCCTCTTCAAAGCGCCAGATTTAATTTAACACGAGCGTCATAAACCGCAACACGTTTCTCTTTTCCATGTGCGCCTTTGTTCTCTACTAGTGCGCCTTTGTTCTCCGTAATGTGCTTTGTTTGTCCATGTATCTGTATGACAATGATTAGCTGTGATGGATGATAGTGACCCAATAATTGTGACAAGGACACAACATTAACATTGAAGCGAGGACAATGGCACTGCAGCTGCGTGGCCACTGCATAATTCAGATGGGATGGATGGATGGAGGGAGAAAGAATGGGGTAGGGGAGAAAATGGGGAGTGGGGACAGGAAGGAAGGATGACACCATGGAGGGAAAGTGGGGATGGGAGCCAGGGTATGTATGGAGCGATTTATGGATGGGAATAAAGGGGGTGAGGGAAGGGGAGGGCAGATGGATGTACAGTACAGATGAATGCTGGTAATGGAGGGAGAAATGGTGGATAGGGTCAAACCAAAAAGAAAGGTGAGGTTGCTGTGTCTGCATGGGTGGTGTATGTCGGGGGTATCTGTATGATTCGGTAGGCTATATCGAGGCTACAGATGATTCATTTTGTAGATGTAAAAAGGTACGCTTTTTCTAAGTTCTGTATTTTAGACTGAATTAGAAATTAGTATTGTACAAAAAATCATGCCTATGATATATTGAATACAAAACCTGGTCACCATGTAATTTAGCGACATTATTAACCAAACAAAATTAGTGAATGTAAGTTTTAGTTACAGTATTTGACAGAAAAAAATGCATATTGTTGGTTATTTTATGAAGTATACGGACACTACATTTAAAAATTGTGCAACACAAATACATGTCCATTTCATGAAACTACATTTTCAACGTACATATACGCTCCAATTTTGCGTCATTATCACATTCTCAGATTAAAATCTACCAAAGCTACAATAGCATCTCTTTCATTTACCATATTTAATCATCAATGGTTGGCCAAACACACACACACACACAACCCAGCCCCCGCCAGTCGCTGCCATAGGACCTATTAGTGAAGCACTATAGGGACTCATAGATAAAGCCCATAATTTCCAGAGTACTGATCTGTAATCACCGCCGTTTTTTAACAAGGAATAAGACAAACGGGGCCCTGAGGACTGGTTTTTGATGCTGAAGCTGTATCTGTTAACTCCATCTCCAGCCTGGTCCCACTACTAAGGCGTCAAACACCGACGCTTGGGCACAAAGCACCCTTTAGTGCCTGTATGAGGGCTTTCAAACAACTCCGATGTAAAGCCATCCACGTCATTAATAGAAGGAAGGAGGGGATGGGTCAAACTTACTTAATCCTTTCACCCAGGGGACGAGGGTTCAATGTTATTACTGAGGACGAAACGTTGCAGAGTCAGATTCATGACTTTTCTGCAAAACATGACAACTTAAACCCTACGTAAAACATTCTGTATGTTTTGCTGTCTAGACTTGAGTTAATTCCCCTGTGAAACAACCAAAAAACAGACTATATTTACTCAATAACTGAAAAAGAATTCACAATTTGAATACTTAATCAAAAGAAGTGAAAGTTGCTTGTTAAATGTTTAAAATGTACTTATTTACCAACACGTTATTGTTGATACAGGATGAATTTTGAAGGCTTACGGCCAATGGGGTCAGGAGGTTCAGTATCTGCAGTTCCTGTGTTTGGATCTATCATGAACTATTTTAACTTTTTCTCCATGTTAAAATTTGTTTCGTCTTGCCTTTGGTGTCAGCGAGCTAATAAAATATGCATGGTTTGGACTTTTCACCTTTCCGATTTTTATTCCTTGTATAAATCAAAGGAAAATGGAGCCTTTTATGGATGGAGCTCATCCATGTTTGATGTGCAGCCAGGAGGGAGACCTAGATAATAGAAGCTATCAGAGCTATACAGCACTCTGTGTGTGTGTGTGTGTATGTGTGTGTGTGTGTGTGTGTGTGTGTGTCTGCATGCGTGTGTGCGTGCGTGCGTGCGTGCGTGTGTGTGTGTGTGTGTCTTCCTTTGGATTCTGTTTTATTAATGGCATTAATGGACTTGAATGTAGTACGACACTTTCAGAAGGTCTGACGCTGAGCTAAATGTGTTCACACACATATACATGCTTGTATTTAATAACCATATTGAAAACCTCACTGCAATAAAACACAACAACTTCAGACGAAATCAGCCAATGTGCCAAATGAGGTCAAGCAGTCCAGCCCTTCTTATTTGCTCGACTTCACAAACATGTTAAACGCATTTGAATTGTCTGCTCTGCTCGTTTTAACCTTACTCATCATTCATTTATTCTTTATCCATTCAAACAAATTCATCCATTCAATGTAATTCAACAATCATTGATTTTTTTGCCTGAGACAGGACAGAAAAAGAAGAAAATAACTTGAGGGGAATGTCACTAAAGGGAAAAGTACATGGTGATGAAAGTAGAGAAATGATGGATCGTCTGCTGGGATTGTACTTCACTCATATCTTTATCTGTGGATTTAGTTGTGGCCGTTGGCAAATCGCTCTGCTGTGGGACAAAATCAATAGTCATTTAAGAAACATGGCTTAATAATGACTGATTACACACTGTATTGAGCATTACTTCTGAAGCTAAGGTCAAATTGAGCTGCTAAATTTCTGAGATTTATGTTCATATTAAACTATCTTGCATTAGCTAAATATATTTGTTCATATTTGTTCAGATACCTGCACACTGTTAATAATGAAAAGCCATGCTATAAGTGGGAAATCACAGATCCTATACTGCATATGTAAAATGGAAAAAAGACATGTTAACCCTTAAGAAAGGTTGCCAGGGTAAACTGTACTGTACCAAGCTTTTGATGCTGCGGAGGGATCTATTTTAAAGCTGATAAAAACGTATACGGTCACTCGAGTCAGCATTGGTTGGGGCTAAAGAGATTGAAGATGACAAAAATGTGCAGGTGTGTTGAAATAAGTGAGCTAATCAGACATCTGTAGCCTGCTCCTCATCATCTCTGTTAGAGGCTAGCAGCTAAAGCTAACATTAGCCACTACTGGCATTACACGACTAAATCTCGAACCAAAGTTTTAGTGATTAAGTTGCACTGGATGTTATGTTTCAAGTTTTTAAAAGAAAGAAGAATGTGTGGAATAAAAGCGATAACATATCTCTGGTCCTGCAGATCAAATATTATTTTTTTTTCATTGATGCGAGTGTTATTGTATGGCAATGCTAAATCGGTGGGCTACAAAGATAATGTCTAGGCACACATTCTTTATGATTTCATTTTTGGACTCAAAATGTTTTTCTTTGGGAGGTTCCTGCCATCAACTAATGGAGGTGAATGGAATATTATTTGTGCTGCTCAAATACTTTTTTAATAGGATTATTTATTAGGGAGTTTTTGCACTCATTCAGTATCTACTGGGCTACATAAGTGTCACAAAACTCTCTGCATTGGAAAACAATGTGCATTGGCCACTGAATGTAACACACACTTTAAATGAATTGCAAGGAATTCCAAGGAGACAGTGTTGGACCAAGAGTCATTTCATTACACATATATGATGCATTGCACATGATGTGATAGAGCAGGCTTCATACAACAGTGCAACAGACATACATGGAGACTGACTGAGAAAGAACATTTTCATGCGATCGAATAAACACAGACACACACACACACACACACACACACACACACACACACACACACACACACACACACACACACACACACACACACACACACACACACACACACACACACACACACACACACACACACACACACACACACACACACACACACACACACACACACACACACACACACACACACACACACACACACACACACACACACACATACACACATGCTTTTTGTCATTGAAATACAATATCCAGGTGATGCATTGCAGTCATTATTTTGTCTATGCAGAGCGCAGTGAATATTAAGATAAATGGAGTGTTTGTCACGGTCTCCCAGACACTCATGCAGCTATTAACTCCACTTTATAAATATCTGAGGAAAACCACACATTCTCATATCAACTACTTCAGAATGGTGCTTCCTGTTTTCTGTATTATTACTAAGAAATTAGATTTTCACATAAAAGGTATAGACTTTCTAACTCATATTATTGTGCTCTATTTTAAGTCAATTTTGATTAGATTTTTATGCTTTCTGGGATCAAAGGATTTGTTATTTACTGATTGGAACTGATTGAATTTTAATAAACTGAAATTAAGCTAATTACTATCCACTACATTTCACTGAACTTATCTAAACGGGAAAAAAATGGGTTAATTGAACATATTTATGGAGATTTCAAGCTCCCAAAAAGATCAATAGATTTATTACACAAACTGCAACGAATAATTTAACTCTACATAAGAAAAATATAGATTTTCAACTTCACAAACCAAAAATGTTGTGACATGTTCAAACTGTGAGAAACATCTGGCAGTACTCTCTCTCGGGGCGCTTACACAGAGGGTGGCTGCTGCTTTGCATTACTGCATGCGACGTGCTAAACCCAGTTAGAAAAATGAGTAGGTGCACTGTGCAAGCATCACTGTGAGGGATAACAAATGTTTGGTAAACTAAGTTGTAGGGCTTTGCATGCAAAAATTAGCAGTTAATTTTGATGAGAGCAAGAAGATCCTTAAGATCCCTATTGTGCTAATTTTCAGTTTTTTAAATTGTATTTTGTGCCTCTGCTCCGACATGTCTCCATGCTTTAGTGTTCAAAAAGGTATATATTTTTCTCATTCTGTCTCTGTTGCAGCACCTCTTTTCGACCTCTGTCTGAAACCAGAGCGCAGTCTGCTCTGATTGTTTAGCTGGCCGACTCTGTTGTGATTGTTCATTTGCTAAAAAATGTTCCACCCCTTAGCCCATCAAGCACAATGTATTGGAGCGCTGGCCAAAAGAAGCACGAGTGTATAAAAAGGAGTCCAATTGAGGAGTTTCAAGCAGGGAGTGGGGGGAGTGTGTGGGAGGGAAACTCCCTCTAGAGGGAACTTTGGGATTTTAGACTTTGCAGAACATTTACATGCACACAAATCTATGCACTGCACACACACAGCAGGAAAAGGGAACCCCCCCCAAAAAAGCATAAAAGGGCTCCTTTAAGGAAGCCTCCACATTTGCACGTGTTGAGTTTCACAAAGTAACTGCTACATGATTAAATAGAATCATGCACCTTTATTT
Organism: Eleginops maclovinus; assembly: GCF_036324505.1. Taxonomy (NCBI): domain Eukaryota; kingdom Metazoa; phylum Chordata; class Actinopteri; order Perciformes; family Eleginopidae; genus Eleginops; species Eleginops maclovinus. The sequence continues at coordinate 7,352,192 of NC_086356.1, forward strand.
CAATAAAAACTAAAGTGATTGTAGTCCATTTGAAACTTGCTATTCCCAACACCGCTCTACATGCACACACGCTTTGTACTCGTGCACAAATGTACCCATGCATACTAGCCAGGCTGATTATGTGGAATGTATGGCAGGCAGACACTGCTGAGGATAATTCCCTTCCAGCTCTCAGTGGGTAATGTCAAAATAATTATCAGACGAGACAGCTCAGTGGGCAGGCAGCACCTCTTCATTGTTGAGCAAGGTTGAGGGGGCTAACAACCTCCAAATGTGGCACATCATGCATGCAGGGTTTTGACAGGGAATTCTTTCTACCTCTATTCTCAGTTTTTGCTGATTTTTTGTTGTGCATTTTTCTTGATCTTGAAATAGAAAAAAATATGGTCTGACAATAACATGACCAACGTTTTTTAAAATGTATTTAGCGATCTGACTTGTTAGCAATGATAATGATATTTTTCTATGCATCAACTCACATGCATTTTCATTAAGTCATTGCACATGATTTCATCACTAGGAATGGGTTTGTGGGAACTCAAGATGCTTGATTTCAGGAAGGAAATAGGAACATGGAGTGTGTGCCCACCCAAGTCACATAAAATGTGTGTATATATGTGTGTGTGTTTCCGAGTGACAGACCTCATTAAGCTAGAGACATAGCAACTGTATGAGTGTGTACTCTGAATTGTTGTTGTTATAAATATACTACCCCCCTGTGTCTCAGGTCAAATGCACTTTCATCTCACCTTGACGGACCTTCCACACACATGCATGTACGCACACATACACACGGCCATTGCGCCACAGGGACTTCACATTAGGGACATTTCTGCTCATATGATTGACTGCTTCGAATAAAGGACCTTGGAAAAACATCTGGGCAGGTGACAAATACGTCCCCGTGGCTGCCGTCGTATGAAGGAGAAAGATACTGTGTGAGACCGCGAGAGCAAGCGCCAATGTGTGTGTTGAGTTATCTCCAGCGCTACACAAAGACCTGCCAGACTACTAGTGTGTGTGTGTGTGTGTGTTTGTGTGTGTGTGTGTGTGTAAACGTGTGTCCTTGCCAGCCACTTGACATCACACGGCCCTCTCATGGCAGCCTTCTAGGATCAGTAGCAGAATGGATAAGGCTATTTACCAGCAGCTTATTTGGTCTGGGTCAGACCCCCTGTTACAGTTTAATGGGTGTAGAGGGTGGCTGCTACACGGAGGGAAAAAAAAGCGAGCAGTTTTATCGGGCCGTATGCACCTTGAGCTGTGATTTAAAACATTACATTTTGACAGTCAGGAGGCCAGGACCTGGACATAAGGAGAATATAAAGAAAAACTGTCAATAACTTTATCAGCTCAACAACTCTTTTTACATCTATCAAAGTGAAAGTGGGCGTTAACACTCCCAAAATCCATTTATAAGATGATTAAAAAGAGAGTTAACAACAACAAAACATTGCAATTTCAAAGATATGTATTGTGTTTTAGATTTTAATGACATTAAATTGGTCTTTAGGGTAATTTTGCTGTAGGCAAGCTGTAATAAATGCAAACAGAAGCAGTTATTATTCCAACCCAGAGATGGTTCCTTCCTGAGAAAACATCAAAACAATATGAAGGTGAAGCTGGTTTTAAAACAGCACTGGCATTTTAAACAAACAGCCCATTAAAAACTGCATCAGCATCATCTTTTGACTGCAAAGTACTTCCTGCACCCCCTTTCCTGCACAACTCCCACAATAACCTGTGTTATTTCCAAATAAAAATAGCATAAATGTCATAACCAGCCCACATAAAACCAACACACAGCTAAAGGTAGATGTGTATATCTACAAACCCATACAGATAGAGAGAACAGCATACCCACACAGACACGCTTATATTCTGACATACTTACACAAAGACCAATAGATTCACAGACACCCACACTATCACGCCGAAACTGACAGCTAAGGTTCTGCTGAAGGTCACTCATAATGATTAAAGAGACACCCCTGCAATGAATTTTCAAATGACCCTGGGGACGTCTCGACCACTGACACCTCTTCAATAGAAAATTACTTTATCACGCCCTGGGATACGTGACTTTAGACTGACACAGTGACGGTGGAGTAGATAACAAAACTGTAAAGTGTGGCAGAGCACAAAGCCAGACAGGGAGACCTAATAGAGTCACAAAATGAATGTCACACAGATATGAAGATGTACAGGCGTGTAGCAGGCGGAGACAGTCAAAACAAGGAGAGGCAGACAAGCAGGCAGGGTGAATGGAAACATGTGGACGTATAAAGCAGGGGTTGCCCAAAGTGAGACTGTCCATCTATTCAACAACTATCCCAGTCAGCACCAGTGGGAATATGTGGCCCCAGCCCAATCCCAATCCCAATACACTCACATTCTCACACACACACACACACACATACACACACACAGACCCTGAAGCTCTTTTCCTCATGCCGCTGATACAGAGGTATTGGTAATAGCCACGCTGATGGTGCAATGGCTAATTTCACCTTCATACACGTATGTGTGTGAGTGAGTATAATAATCACCTGGAGCCATGCAGACAGCGGATTCCCCCAAAGATCAGCAAGGCTTGATTTGACATCATAAAACACACACACACACACACACACACACACACACACACACACACACACACACACACACACACACACACACACACACACACACACACACACACACACACACACACACACACACACACACACACACACACACACACACACACACACACACACACAGCTGATATTTACATATAAACTACTGTAGCACTGTAACAACCTTCACAAATGATTCAAGGTTAACACTGAACTCATAAAAACGTGTGATTTAGAGATTTATTTTTCACAAAGACCATTTAGCACTTATTTTTCTATTGTAAAAGCTGCCAAAGCATATACTCCACAATGGCAATAAACCACGCTGTATGAATTTGTATGCAAAATCAGACATAGTGTTGTATAGTATGCTAATTGTAAGCAAGGCTTTCACCCTTGAGCGAGCAAACAACCTGAGTTGCTGACATCAGCAGCTAATGCATCTGACAGACACATCATTGCCGGGTCTTGCATCATCGGGTTTAAAACATCATGCATTTTACAATACTTCACTGCTTATAATCACTGTAACCTCACCATGAACTGTATTCTACTCGATTGTGTTGTCAGCTTTGATGCACTGTTGACAATAAAATTCCCCTAATAGCTCAGCACATAGATGGAGACCATGTTATTGAGGTTGGCTTTCTTTACTTTAACAGGGCAGCATTGGATTTGCTTGGTGGATCAACAACTGCCTCTGTGTTTTTTTTTTTCTCCATTTGCCTCCATATATCCCTCCCTCCCTCCTCCCCCTTTCAGTCTCAATTTAGACAAAGAAAAAGAGTGCTAACTAGCTCCCTTGTTACCCTGACAATTTGGTATTTCAATCAATACACCAAGCCTAATTGCATTGCCGGGAAACGTGTTTCAGAATGATGTTGTTTAGCTGAATAGCTCATTACATGGTAACGAACAAGCGATATGAACACAGACGAAACACAAATCCCAACAAAGTATGTTAAGCTTCAACAAAGTTCACATTATGTAGTTTGGTCTGTTAACTGGTTAAAATGAACAGTCGGAACAGTACCAGGGTTACGATTTGCACTCAACAAAACAAACTACTACATGAATTAAAATATATCCATACAATAACCTCAGCATTTACAAATTATCAGCAAATAAAGAACAGTCGAGGTTGAAAACAGAAAAATAAGGGTTCACCAAAGTTATCACATTTAATTTGAAATATGAATGTCTGAAGAAAACTGTATGATGATTCATCCAATTGTTCCAAGAAGATACGCAGATGTAATTAAAGTCAACATTTGAGTTCTTTCAGTGTATTTTACTGGATAGGTCCACAATTTGAATTTCCGGTCGGACTACACGAAAAGTCAATGGGCCACTAAAGTCAGTAGGATCCAGCCAAACGAGACCATCAATGGCTGTACCAATTCTGAACCAAATCAATGCAACAGTTGGTAAATTTCAGTCTGCTCTAAAGTTGTGTACAAATTCATTGTCAGACATAGAGCCAAACTGCTAGCATGACTTGTTGTCAAGTAGCGTATCTGTTTGTCAGATTTTACCCTAGGAAGGCTGGTTCCATGCTCATACATTAAAGAAATATCTAACAACATGTTGCGTGTATCATGCAGGGACCCTAACTGGCAGGTTATAAGACAATGACAGCTGCCTCAAAAGTTGATGTTTTAAAAGTTTTATTGCAAAAATATATAATTTTATAACACACTACAAAAACATCAACACAAACATAACACATGACAGTCTCAAAGACAAACCAATAGCACACCAATAGTATCTTTACTGTGCTTTCAAAGAATCACAAAACAGTTATTCAGGAGTTTAAAACCTTATGAGTGAATGACTGATGATTTGATTGTTCTCTTTGACCCGGGGAAAACCTAATATCCGCATACCTGCTTTTGTATGTTGATAATTTGAGTGAAAGCTGCATATTGCACCACTTTGACCACATTTCCATGAGCCAAGAAATGTACATATTATCTTTGAACCCAGTCAGATGTCAGTGCAACCTTTTATGGTTGTTAAATTGCCATGCACTTGTGTATGCAAATATGTTTTTTTTTTAAGAACAACAAATAAAATATTGCTTTTGTACATCTGCTAGAATCCAGTCAAACCTCTTTAACTGATGGTTTATGCGGTGCTTTTATTAGAGTCAATCAGAAATGTCAATTTGTACACCTGCACGTACTTGTTGTGGACATGTCTGTGTATATTGATGTGAATAAATTACATTACCCTCTTCTGAAAGTCATATTCCATCTACAAAGTTGGTCAGATTTAACATTAAACATGTTTTTATTGTTATTTGACACTAAAAACTGGCTCCTGCATAACACCTCACTGCAGGTTTGATGAAAGATACAGCTGGAAGTCATCGTAGAGAAACAACACAACAAAAATCTTTACAAGTCTCTGCTGGTTTGCTGTGCTTTGTTTCCTCCCATTGCTTTACAAAGAGACGACCAGGATAAAATCAGGTTGTTGCAAAAGTGCTGACAGTAAATCATTTGAATTAATGAAGATGTCAACAACTACCAACCAAGCTGTATTGTTTCCAATGACACATCACTACCTGCTTTTTTACAATTGGTAATGCAAAAAATGCCACAAACACCAGCGTTAGTTGACATCAAGGGCTAGTGCTATCGACGCTTGTACAAAGTCATATTGTTCGCTCACTGTCCTTCAAGATTCCTATCCAACCCTGTGCTTACGTTCTGAAGGTGTATCGTTGTGCCGTACACAGAAAATGGGGTTCTACATCAATAATGCTTTTCCATATATATAGCTCTGATTTGTTTTCAAAAAATATCACCAATGCTTTGTGCTTAACTGTCAAATTTAAAACTACGGGAAGCATTGAGAATATGAAGTGGTGTATCCAGCATATGGGAATACTGTAATTATTATATTTATATATTAAACTATTAAGAAAAACCTTGACACTGAAAAGTCAGTCACCTATTGACATTTTTAGTCAAACAAAAGGGCACAAGATTTCCCATAAAGTGCAAATTAAATTAGTTCCAACATACACATTGTCTGACATTCTTCTTATTGCCTGTAGATATTGTTGGCAAAAAGAAATTACATAGAAAGTTGGGGCAAAATCGGGGCATAACATTTTGGCAGGGGAGAGGAAAAAAGTGGTGCTCGTAAGATGAGAGGCACTTATAAATGTGTACTATTCACCAATTGTTCACAACCCAGGTGGTGGGCTTTAGGTTGAAAATTAAGGTTGTTGTAAAAAAGCCAATAACATGGAATTTGGGTGGGATCAGAACACTGTGAAACTTCATCAAACCCCTGCATTATTGACCAGCCAGCGCAATTACTTTGACTGTACATGCCTGTCTTAATATTAAAGATTCACCAAATTGTTGATGCATTTCCCTGCTGAATTAAAGATCTGCATAACCACAATAGTCTAAAAAAGTCTGACTGCCAAAAGTTGGACACACTTTTGAGTCTAGGAATAAACTTTGGTGGAATAAAAACGTACAATGTGGCTAAAAAGAGGGACTTACCAGATTGATGTTAAGTAGCTCTTGTGGCCGCCATTTTTCCTGGGATCGAGTAAATCACTCCCAAATTGGAGCCGAACCTCCAAAGTAATACTTCTAGAGTAAAACGACTATGCAGATGTTTATCTTTCAAGCAAACCTTCACCGGGAGAACATTTTGACTTTTAAAAACAGATGCCTGAAAAGTATAACAATTGTGACCATTCCTCACTGACTGTTATAAAACCAGTCAAGAAACATGATCATGATCAGGTGGCATTTGAGTCCTTGGTGGAGGTTTGAGTGTTTAAAAGCGAAACATTTCCACCAAGAAAAGTGAAATACCCCTTTAAAACCTTACAATCTTCTTCTGTGCTTTTCTGTGCTCTTCAAACAGTCAAGAGAAACCACTTCTTAAAAAACTAACTTTACAATCTCATTTCGTTTCCACTCTTAAGCCACAGCGCTAGCAGTACACTGCGTATTACCAAGAAAAATATTAGTATGTCATCTGCAAGAAGATAAATACCGTCAGAACTCATTTGCTGCTCAGGTGAACAAAACGGAGAAGGGTCAAGTTTTATCAATAAAGCATCGAGTAGCAATGTTTGACATACCATACCAAAGAGAAGTAAAGCAAGGGATTGATCATTGACATCATTGTATACCTCTAAACCATACCATAAGTACATATATCCATCCCTGTGCCCAGTACCTGCAAGTATTTATTGCTGTCTCATTCAGGGCCTCTGGATATATTTCTAGGTCTTTCAACAAAACTTGAAATGAAACACAATTACCAACAACAAAACATGAATATTTGATAATTCTGCTACCCTTTTGGGCCCCCATATATGAAGACAGATGTGCTGGTTGCCCAACCTCAGAGTGCCACAGGAATGCTGTTTTAGAATATTTGTCACTATTAACTTGTGTACTCTGAGATGCTTGATCAATACCAACTCGTCCACAGGATGGTAGACAGAAGAACTGCTCCCTGCTTTAAATATATAATACATTATATACATGAAAGACATGTAGGCAGAGCTGCTCAGTAGTCCAAGAGAGAGTATAATGATGAAACAAACACCATTTCTCATTTTTTAAAAACAATTATAAATAAATAAATGATTATCAATATTGCCTCCTTTTTTTCCAACAGTTCTTTAAGAATGAGGTTTATTGTGGTGTGGCAGACATGTAGTGGAGAGAGACTACGGCATGGTGAACTGAACAGATTGCTGAGGGTTTCCTGCGGTACCTGAAGGTTGTTGGTTGTAAGTGAAGGCTCCTTAAAATCTGAGTGCACTCTTGAGTGAAGGCTGCATTGGAATCCTAGTGGAGATATCATTCAAATCTGAGCGAAGGGTTTCCATAAAAATATCAGTAAACAGTACCACCAGAATCTGGACGATCCTTTCCATGAGAATCTGAATGTTCCTTAATAAATCACATGAGCAAATGTTCCATCCGGATTGATCGAACTGTACATGAATTTCCATATGAAGGTCCCAGCTGAATCCTCCTTGAAGTTCCTTTGAACGTGTTTTCCATTTCCATTGTAAAGCCTGTATGAAAGTCTATCAGAATCTGAGAGAAGGATCCAAGAGTGTCAGAGTCTTGGTTCCAGTAGATCTCAGTTCTGTCTATACCTCGAGGTGAAGCTGACTGATTTTGATGATGCTGCTAGAATGAAGGGTTGTCCGGTATCCAGGCGAAATTCCCATAAACATGCGTAAAGTATACAGTTATATGAAGCACTTTTGAATCAGAATCTGTATGGTTTAGGAGTTGATAACTTAATGAGTTTTTGAAAAACCCATTAAGGTCTTTTGGGAAATTCTACAGGGGTTCAGAACAAGGATGACAGGGTGCCAGTTCAATGTCTTCTACAATCATCAGATTCATTCAGAAGCTGGAATTAAGGACCAGAATGGTTACTGCAACCAAGCACAATGTGTTGTGTAGTGCTATACATTCAGCCAGAGGATTCATTATTCCTAGACTTGTATCTTCTCATGATCTTTTTTACTTTGTTCTGATAAAACCAAACTTTTCTGGACAAAGCCAGACCAAGACAGGTTACTTGTCAAAGACTGTTGTATTATACATTCAGTCTCCTTCAACAATGAAGTTTGCATTTCGTAATCTTGTCTTGCTTTAGAAGATAATAATGTACAGTATATGATGCTAGATATGAGTCTGGTCCTTCAATAAGTTGTACAGCTGTGTTAAAAATGAAGTCATGTTGCATGAAGACCTGCCTGAGTCAGGAAAACAAAATCCAAAGCACATCAGCATGGCAAAGCAAAGGTAATGAACATGTTGCTCTTGATCCATTATCACAGTTTCCCCACCTGAGAATGGCGAGGAGTTCAATGACTCGTGATGGAACTCAATTTCCAGAGAAAATTGTCAGACAAATTGTTCAGATCCACTGGGTTCAAATCACTTGAGGCAGGCTGAAAAAAAATCAGTTTGAGCCTTCTGCGTGAAACTCCCGTATTTGTTATAGAGTCAAAAAGTGCTGGTTGCTCTCGGAGCCAGATCTGCAGCCTATGATTCATGTTTGATCTGAGAGAATCAAAACAGAGATTTCCCAATGCTCACGACTCACAGAAACAGAATAATTCAAATGAGAAATGTTGCCCCACGCTGTCTTTTCCTTTGTGTAGCACCACTCAGTTCAGTTCAGTTTGGTTTTACTGCTGCAATGTCAAATTCCCCCAATGAAACCACAAGCAAACTCCACACAACAACCACAAATGTGTGGATTCTCCAGTTTAGATCCATAAACATCGGGTGTTTTTGTCCGTAGAAAGTGCTCAGCTGCTTTAGGTCCAACAGCAAATCTCAGTGTTTTTTCGTCATATTCTAGGTCCATATACCGTGTGTATTTGTGTGTGTGCGCATGCCTGTATATATGCATCAGATGTTTACAGTAGAGTTGGTGCTGTTCATATGGACTCTCATCTCTTGAATGCTAGTGATGATTTTTTTTTGATGACCAGCCAGGTTCACTCCTACTCTTCGGAGATCCCTGAAAAACAGCACAGAGAAAACAAAGCCCTTATTTATCAAGCAGGTTGATAACAGATAAAAAACTATGGATGTATTTGATAAAAAAAAGCCCTTTACTTACAAAAAAGTGATGTTTTATTTTAGGCAATCAGCATTTTGCTACTTGTATTATTGATATTGTAGCGCATTCTTTTTGAAATCAGGAGAATCAATATGTTATATTCTCACATGGCAAGCTCTCAGAAATTGGGGTAAAAGCAAATACAAATAATGCCATTATTTATAAGTCATACTGAGACTTAGTTATCACAGTTATCAAGTTATTCCTAAGTCATACTGAGTACCTGTAGCTATCTGTATCCGTATAAACACTCCGTTCTGTAAAGGGTGCTGGATTTTCTACCTTGTACTACATTGTGCATTTTGTTTGGACCTTTACAAACTTTTTTTTGACAATAACAACTAACCATGATCAGTGATTTCAGTTTTTCCATGTGCTGCATTGCGCATTTGATTGTGGATCATGCTAACCCTAACCCTTGTTATTGACCTTTAATGGTTCCCCCGAAGCTTTTTTAAAAACAACTTCCTACCACAAATAAATAGTCCCTATAAAAACTGATGACAAAAAGACTTATTTTAAAATACATACTAGTGATTCTTCATGCCTGTATGTGTATAAGTGGCCTTACTCTGAAGTCATCTGAGCCACTGTCTCCAGTGAGAATAACCTCCTTCCATGAAGAGCTCAGTGTAACGACCCATCTTGATGGAGTCGAGCCATTCCCCCACAGTCTGACTCCGAGAGCTGGAGCTCCCTTCCACACTGGCATGCTCCACTAACAGGTTGGAAACCCTGAGAAGATGAAGAGCAGAAAAAGAAAGTATAAGACAGTAATCAAATGAAAGCATGCATTTTTTCAGAGCAAAGTAGATTTAAAGACTTTATTTGCACCAGCCCTGTTTAACATCATCATATCAATACTAAGGAGTGGGATTCACTGTGTAATCAAATACATTTTGAAGCCCACGGCTGAGCTCAAAAGTCCTGACAGTGAGGCTTCATTATGCTAGTTATGCACCATCACGCAAAGCTGAAAACGCTGTCCGCTCAAAACTCTTTGTGATTCCGCTCACTCTCCATGCTATCAAACAGACACGCTCATGCAAGCTAACAGCATTCTCCACGCTGTAGCTAGGACAGGAGTGAAGTGTGGAACAAGGACAGGCGTCCCTTTAATCTGGCTAACTGTCACATGTTATTGCATGGGCTGTTAGATATGGCATTAAATTATTAACTGTGTTCCTGTGTGTGTTTTGTAAGTGTGTGTGTGTGTGTGTGTGTGTGTGTGTGTGTGTGTGTGTGTGTGTGTGTGTGTGTGTGTGTGTGTAAGTGGGAAACAGAACGATTTCACATCATTTCATTATCTGTGCAAAGGAAATATAGTAATGAGGCTGTCTGGCTAAATGTCTGCTGCAGAGCATTTATAGCTGTTTCATGCCATTATACACTAATGTAATGCATGTACATAGTGGGGAAATACTAATTGAATATTCCTCTGTTACGATTATCAGAAGATACCCCACTGAATTCAACACACATCCAATTCAAACTAATGTGGAGTTACTGAGAAAAGTGAGCCATTTTCATTTATTTCTCTCATCGTCTTTACAGGCATGCTGCTGTTAGAGACTATGGGTACGGTCGAATAGTCTGTTCAGCTTAGGTTCCTAACGGAGCGAAATGAACCTCAGGTACCTCAGGGGCAGCCATGACAAAAGCGGTTCAAATTCTCTAGATGACAGGAAAGGAGCTCTCAAACTTCCTTTATAACCTCCTTTAGCGTGGGAAACACTGGACCTTCCTTTACGAAATGAAAGGAGAAAATGCTGTCCTTGCGGCCGCAACATTTACAGTGACATGAAAGTTACGGTGCTTATTAAGCAACTTGCTAAAGTGCTTTGTTTTGAACGTTCAGCTCTACATTAATCAAAAGGAGAAATATGAACGTTACTTTTTTACTGAAATGATCAAATAAAGTCCACATCTCAGTGTTTACTGAGCTGTGTGGGGTTTCTTAAACGTTTTAAAACAAGTTTGAATTGTGATATACAAAGTGATAGGTTAAGGCATAACTAATTTATTATAAATACATTTGTATTTATTTTAAAATATTTTCATATAATCACACCTATTGGGATTCATGTGGATTAACACGTGTGGGCCGGAGGGTGAGGGTGACAAGATTAAGTTTCACCTTCCTTTTTTATTTCAATTCCAACCTTTGTAATGAAGAAGATACGTCTCACTGTTGTCCACGTTCATGCAGCATGAATGAACACCATCAGAGAGCAAGGTGCAAAGTAGATGCGCTTTCAGTAGTCCGCTTTATAGGAAACTGTAGTTCCCCACAGCAGACGCACATTAATAACGTCCGCTGGCGCATCATGAATACGGTGGATAGTGTAAGTGCAGTCTCTTTTCCTAAGTCCTTTTGAATTCTCCTATCCACTATTCCTTAACCCCGTGACATTTCACGCAAAGGTCAAGGAATAGTAGATAGGAATAGACGATAGGAGCTGATTTTTGAAGATCTGTTTGCCTTTAATCGGATAGGACAGTGGAGAGTGACAGGAAAGTGGGAGAGAGAGTCGGTGTTGGGATCCGGAAAGGACCACGGGTTGGGAATCGAACCCGGGTCACTGGCGTACGGTGCAGGTGCCCCAGCCAGTTGCGCCATGGCCGGGGCCAGGAGCTGACTTATTGACTATTCAACCGTACCCTATGTCCATCCAATTTTATTTTGCAGTCTTCAATGGAGACTCTTTATACATTTAATTTGAATGGTGAAAGTCTATTAACTTGCAGACCTGGGTTTAAGTCACTTAAAAATGAAAATGAAAATTCAAAAAATGTATTTTGATAAAAAAAGAGACCAAAAATACATATTTTCTTGAAACAAAAATACTATAAAAGTAGTTTTTTACTAGAAAGCTTGATATATTAGTCCTGAAATATTAAATATTTTTCGCAAATGCGAACATTTAAATACAACTTATTTATATATCATTCGTCATATCAAATTTTGATTTATTGTGTGGTGAAACCCTACCTGTGTGAGGAGTTGACCAGCTTTTTTAATGAGCTGGGATTGCGTATGAGTTTGTCTAGCAGACAGACAATTTCATCAAACTTGGGCCGGTTGCTGCGTTCTCGCTGCCAGCAGTCCATCATTAGATGGTACAGAGCCTCAGGGCAGTCCATAGGACCCGGCAACCTATAGCTCTCCTCCACGGCCTTTATTACCTGCAACCAAAACGGGATGGAGAAACACAAATAGAGGTTAGGTTTAAAAAAAAAACAAAACAATAAATCAGGAAAGCCTGTAAGAAGTACTAAGAAATGAGTCTTCATTCAAGCTAAAAAAAAAAGGAGCAAGTAAAGCTTAGTGTTTGCAGAGGGGACATAGCAGTGAAACATCAATTGTTAAGTCTCAATCCTCTCCTCCAAAAATATATACTATAATTTATGATTTATAACAACATTAACATCTCTGCTTCCTCAGGTCTGCATTAAAAGCAACACAAAAACATATTTTGGAAAATCCATCAACAAACCCAAACAAAATAAAAACAATAGCATTTCTCTCACATTCATATTGATCATGATTAAATCAATAACATATAATAGGTATTTAAAAGTATCTGTAACTGCTAAATATTAATTGTTTAGCTTAAACCAAAGTATAAGATAGAGGGTACTATCATCACAGAACAATTTAGCCATGCAGCTATTAAATCTTTAAAGTATGTTCATATTAACATTGTGTGTGTTCTTTAATGATTGAGTAAGGAGGTAAAATGATGATGCAACATGCACCACGAGACCTGTATTATTAGGCCTACGTTTGAAACAGTTTGAGAAATCTACTGCATGGAGAGGGCAAAGCTTGTTTGACGCATAACCATGTAATAACTTTTTCACAGCAGGACCGCAACAAACTTGAAAAGTAGAGTCACTTCCAAATCTCCCCTGAGTTCGGGTATTCTGCTTCAGGGATGCTCCTGCCTTCTATCTGACCCTACACCGAAACCTCCGTGAAGTTAAAACGAGCTCCCCTGCGAGGATCAACAAAGCATAATTTGTGTATTTGATTCGCCGCATGGCTCAGTTAATAATTTCCGCAAGTAACAAGATGCAGCACTGAATCGCAGAAATGTTGTTGTTTTTTTCTGAGGGGGGGGCGGAAATTGAGTTTAGATGAATAATAAATAAACCCTGGCTCTTTCTGTTAGACCCCGCAGTGGAAAGCACGGCTGGAGTTATTTCAGCCTAGTTCTGCCAGTGCAAGACACTGCAGGGAATTGATTTGTCGAGTTCATGACAGCCTTTGCTTGAGTCAAATTCTCACAAAAGACAGACGTGATAGGACTCTCACTGACACGCACAAAATGAAAGGGAACGTAAGCTCGAAGGAAAGCGCGCGAAAGAGAAGTGCGGCATCACATCTTGCTGAGAGGGGAGAAGAGCTACACATGCTGACTGGCAGGGAGGGAAGATCACAGGAAGGAAAACGGGTGAAAGAAAATACAGAGTGGGCGAGGAGGAAGGAAAAGAAAACAGACAGAGATTGCAAATTTCAGGGGACAAAAGAGAGGGTACGAGAAAGGAGGAAAAAGGGGTAGAAATGTGAAACAGAAGGAGAGAGCTTAGGGAAAGAGAGAGTGAGAGCCAGCGACTTTCTGCCGCAGATCAGAGAAAATCCAGCATAACGCTTTCAATTAAACATCAAACGCCTTCTCCTCTGCTCTCCTCTCATCTTCAGCTCCTCTCCTTCCTCCTCTCCAGACTTCTCTGAGACAGACTGCCTAATAACCAGAAGGAGGAGGGAGGGGCCTGAAGGAGGCGATGAGGAGGTCACCGGAGGGGTGTGCGTACATATGTTGTCTGTGTGTGTGTATGTGTGTGTGTTGGTGTGTGTTTAGGGAAATGCTACATTCTCACTCATCGGTTAGTGACAGGATGGCAGTTTTCCTCATTAAAATGACTTCAGGTCTGCAAATTGAAGTAGGTGCTACCTGCCCACCCCCTCCTCTTCATCACCTTCTCTTCTTGCCGAGTAAGTCATTCTCAGCAGTAACCACACGTTTACACGTTTTTCATTTTACCAAATATTTCCTAAATTGCAAACCTAATGCACCTAATGCAAAAATAAAACATGATAAGTGAAGACGAGATAAATCCAATACAGGTTTTAATGACGAATGACATTCCAAAAAATAACTATGAATTCAAAACATAATTGAATGTATGCCTGGGTGTAAATACCACGGTCTGCTATGAATAACTGGGTGCATGTGTCTCTGCCATGTGGCTATATACATCCCAGATTCAAATAGCATTGTTCACCATATTCAACCTGGCGCAAATAGCACCAGATAACCAAAACAGATAAGGGATAGCATCCTGTTCATTTTCATCTACGTCCTATATGAAATGTACCCCTCAGAATATTTGGTATATATATGGATAGCTTATGTACAGCCTGTTATTTCCCCTACTCGTGTTTTTCTGCTTAGCTCTGCACCTCCATATGCTTTCACCCGTTTCCCTCCTTTTGCTGACGCACACCTTCACCAACACCCTGCCATGTCTCGCTGTGTGTTTCCATTAATATTTTTCGACGTCTTTGTCCAACCTTTGCAGTAATATATTTATAATAATAGTCTCCCACATAGCCAGAATCAGAATTTCAACCTCCGTTCTTTTTAAAGTATGTTTTTTGGGATAATGTAATAAAGTGCAAATATGTTAGTCAGGTTTATTTATATTTAAACATACATTTTCATATGGTCCCATGCATAATTTTAATATAACACACTTTTTTACTTTAGAGTTTGGGTCTCAGCCCCTATGTTGGGTCTCAGCCCCTATGTTGGGTCTCAGCCCCAAGGCTAAAAATTCATTTTCCTCCTTGGAAAGTGTGGATGAGTGGCTGGAACAGCAGGTTTTTTCTTCTCAACAATTTTGACATTTCAGGAAATATACTTGTTTGTTTAGTGGCGGAGAATTAGATGAGAAGATCAATAGCCACAGCCGGGAGACAGGGTGAAACAGCTAAATTGGCTCTGTCAAATAGTAACAAATGTCCACCAGCACCTCTGTAAGTCACTAATGAGATATACCATATATCTCATTTGTTAATTGCCACACCATGTCTTGGCACTGGGAAGGTTGCCAGGCAACTCCAGGAAGATAATGGTTGCAACCAAGTTATAGTCCGGCACATAATCCCCATGTAAAACCTCAAATTGACAATTAATTTCTACGGATTAAAAGAGCAAGACATTGTGTTAATTTGTGGAAAAAAAATGCCAATGAAGATCTTGTTATTTGGTGAACACTTTCTTCGGACTTTGAATTATGGGGTGAATAGTTCAAACTGAAGTATCATACAGCAAAATCAAACCAAACTTACATCTTGATTGGACATCTCCCAGTATGGCCTCTCTCCATATGACATCACTTCCCACATGACGATCCCGTAACTCCAAACGTCGCTGGCCGAGGTGAACTTCCTGTATGCGATCGCCTCGGGAGCGGTCCAGCGAATAGGAATCTTCCCGCCCTTTGACAACATAAATACATCCTAATTTCAGTCTTATGTCTTTTGGCGCTTGAAGTAAATCGCTCTGATATGTTTACATTGACATCAACTCAGTGCTATACAACAAAAACGATCTTTCGGTAAAGACATACAGCTGCAGGCATTGAACATTTTCACATTTTGTTGCACAAAGAACAGACCTTAATTGAGACACTTCTGCTGCATGTGGTCCAACCGACAATTACACTAATGAATACCAATTAAGGAGCACATTCATGAAGCTGAGATTCACTTTCAAATTCCCTGTCCCAACAGGGAGGGGGGGGGGGGTTACATTCCTCTGCTTCATTATCGCTCTTTCATTGCAAAGATAGAAAAGTTCACAGGATGACTGCTGAGTTCCAGAAGAAAATGTGTGTTCGGCTGATGAGTGGTGAAATTAGCTTGATGCTGTATTGATGAACACAGCAGCGGGATATCTCAGGGTCTGACTATTTGAAGGGTGTGAATTACGTTATTCGCACTGCTCTGTCAGAGAGAAGGAGAAGAGAAAAAGAGATGTAGCCTGCCACAGTGAGAGGTGAGTGACAGGATATTTGGTAGCACGACTCGGTGCTAATTGAGTGTTGCAGAGACCGAGCGGAGTACTAATTGGCCCTCCTCCTGAAGGAAGCAGCCGGTCTCTGGCTGACAGGACACCACTCGGCCTGGGACACACAGCTTAATTTAAAACCCGCTGCTGCCGCTTTTGAGGGTGCATGTACAAATGCTAATATATGTGTGTCTGTAGGTTGAAGTTTTCAACGTAATCAAAAGTTTGTTGTATCTTAATTCCCAGTGCACATACAGCGATACACACCAGAATGAATATAAAATGACCTCAAAGATACAACCTGGGGTCGTGTAGCTTACTATCAAATTTACAGTCGTACTACAGCCACACACAGTAAAGAAAACATACAAAAAAATGTAAATCTCTCTACTGCACTACAACGCTTTGGCTTTAGTGAAGCTAATGCAGCACTGAACCAGGTTGGGTTTATAGATAGGAAATCCATCTTCTGGATTCTTTGTTTTGAGTTTGTTTCTTCATGTTTGAATGCACTTAATGTAAGTCGCTTTGGTTAAAAGCTATAGAATGGAATGAAATATAATAAAGTTTACAGTTTTTAACACCTGCATGTCCGAAAAAGACGCGGAGAAACGTACCTGGAACAAGGTTCTGCCAAAAAGAAGCTCCTGTATTTTACAGAAACGTTTCAAAAATGTTTGGCTATAACAAATATAGTTTTGGGAAGAATGAAATCTGAATCTGCTTGTAGGACTTTTTCAATTCAAAGATGGGAGCTGGACAAGTAATTGCAATTGATCAACATTCAGAACTTCAATTTGATGCCATGCTAAATTGTGATCAAACTTGGTCAGAGATCTGTAGACTTGATTATCTGAAAAATCATGTAGTGATTAATTTTACAAACACAAAGAAGCACAGTCTTACCCGTGTAGTGTATGCAGCCTCTGCGTCATCTTCCAGGACTCGGGACAGTCCGAAATCAGACACTTTAGACACCAGGTTACTGTTGACCAGGATGTTACGGGCTGCGAGATCACGGTGAACGTAGCCCATGTCGGAGAGGTATCTGCATGCATGTAGACAAAGCAGAGGACTGAAACACTGTGACCCAATGATACACTCAGTAATTCATTGTGTGTTTCTGTTTTTGCGTACCTCATGCCAGACGCTATTCCCCGTAGCATACCAACCAGCTGGATTACAGTAAACTGGCCATCGTTTTTCTGAAGAAAATAACAAAAAGAACACTTGTTGATTTTTGTTTCTGGGCTATGATAAGTAGTCCAAGGTAATACAGTACAAAATTGTTTGGAAAAATGGAGGAGAACAATGTGGTTAAATGCAGGTTATTTTCAATAGTTTTTCCCATGTTTAGCCTGCAGCTCAATTTGCTAAATAATAAAATATAGAGATCATGTATGACCTCTGGAAAAATGATAGCCAAGCATTCCATTATCGACCGTTTAAAAAGTGCCTTCAAGCAAGAAAGCCACACGGCCATTCATGCCACAAAGCCAATTACTGTAAGTAATAGTATCACAGCACAGATCTCTGCAAACATCCAACTACAACTCACAGCTTTATGGGAGCGAAACCTTCTGAGGATAAGCACATTATTGCATCCTACTCTCCTTGCCTCTCTGTCCCAGAAATCAGAAATCCAAATAATCAAATTGTTACAATTAAAGACAAAGGTCGTCGCTGCTCTGCTGTCCAGAGTCACACCATGTTTTATTAAATCGCCCTCCCTCAAGCAAGTAGCGGCCACTTTCCCATTCCTTCTTTCACTCTTGTGGGACCTTCAAATCTACATACCCCAAGTTAGTAATTAGGGCTTTTTAATAACCAAGCAAAAATTATTATGGGGTGAAGAACCTTTTGCCAAGGACAGTATGTTCTTTCTCTCTGCCACTGTATGCTGGTCAGGAGGTATTTCCTGGAACGGAAGTATAGGAGTTCTCCACTGATTTTGCATTGCACTCCTATAACACAGTTAGACTCATTTAAAGAACGGGAATTGTTGCAGCAGAATGTGAGATTTCTTAAGTCTATGTATTCCAGACATTCTTCTTTCTTCTCAAAACCAACACCCACAATGCAACTGAATGCAACTCGATTAGGGTGTAATGCTAGTTACAGCTAACTTAGCCTTGAGCCATTAACCTCAAACTGGAAGCAAGGGTGAGCCAATCAGAGGCCAAATAGGTCAAGTTATGGCTTCACCATAGTATGAAACATATTGACATTTATAATATAGCCATTTGCTCATTGCAGGAAGGATAACTGGCTGTTGGGCAATGGGCTTTTCATTAAATTGTAACATTTTTTGGACTATCAAGGTGTTTGTTAAACTGGCAGAACTGACTGCCTGAAATGAAATGACTTGAGCCAATTGATTCTTTTGCTGAATAAACAGCTGCAAGAGAAAATCAGGCTAACTGGGTAACCATTAATAAGAATGTGTTAGCTTTCTAAACAACATTGATGAAAACAAATCATGGCATACACTTTTTCTCCCCTATTGAAAAGCTTTCCACTAGGCAGACTCCGAATCAGAGTTTTCTCCCAAAGACAGCTCTCTGACTTTTCAAAGCCCAAGCTTTCGCCAATCCAAATGTCAACAATCCAACCTTTCACTCATCCCTTTCCCAAATTTCCACAGCAGACATGTAGCTCTCCTACAACTTCCCTCCTCATGTTTCATATCACTACTGCAACTACTTCCTTCCCTATTCATCCACAGGAGCAGAGCATCCCACATGTGAAATGAGATGTTAAGCCAAAGATGTGAGTTATGAGCCCCATACTTCATTGTCCATAGCTGTGACCCTTAATCCGGGAGCCAGTCCAACCACTGGTTCTCTCACGGCTGTGTCATTTGCACCGGCCTCAATATACCAGCCATCCATGTAATTACTTCACAGGGTTG
This sequence comes from Eleginops maclovinus, assembly GCF_036324505.1. NCBI lineage: Eukaryota > Metazoa > Chordata > Actinopteri > Perciformes > Eleginopidae > Eleginops > Eleginops maclovinus. The sequence continues at coordinate 7,371,442 of NC_086356.1, forward strand.
TCCATGCTGCTCCGACTGCTGGTCTCCCAGCTCTCCTGCCTCGCTTTGCCATCATGATTACTCCCCAAGGCACACAGGGCAGTCACGTCAGCAGTTTCAGACTGACCATAGCACATCCTTCCTCTTTTGTCTCGCAGCATCGTCCCATTGCACACCGGGAGGGAACATCTTGTTCATGCAAAGTACTTCCCTCGTTCCAGTCTGCATCCTCTTTCCAGCACACCCCCATATTATTCTCACCTTTCCTAAATTTCCATGATTGCCGCTTTGAAATATGCCCTTACCATCATGAAATCGTACAAATCATATTTCTCTCATCTCTCCATTAGCCATCTGCTGCTGGAGGTTGCCCCTTTTTCATGCAGGATTTAGCCTTGTTCGCCAAGTGAGCATCTTGCCATTGAAACCAGTGAATGGACTTAAGTGCTCTGGACAGGGATCACTCAATTCAGGTGGTTTGCCAGGCTGCATTACAGTCCACCTTCTCCACTCAGTGAAGTCCAAATTGTCTAGACAGTGCGGACGTGATTCCAGCCCCTGAGTGCTCAGAAGTCTTTCATATTTTCTGGAAGAGTGATCCGTCTTGTCGGCAGGCCTGTAAACATTTTACAAAAAAAGTAGACACAGTGTCTGGGCTCCTCGGATTGTTCAGTAAGATTTCATTCTGTCTTAAATGTATTAGAGAATGAAGAATCGTGCCAACCTGAATGAACAATGTAATATTGGTTTCCCCTTGAAAGACGTCAACGCAGAAACTGCCATCTTCAGTCCATCTGTGCTAATGTGTCTATCTATAACATATTCTTTCCCGGTTGATTTCTGCTTGGATGTGTAGGATGATGAGGTATTGAATTGGAATAATGATAGCTTTGGTGGACATACTCTCCTCTGTGGTGTATCAACTCTACAAACAGCTCTTAAAATACATTTTACTTTCCAGAGGATTAAACATCTCTCTCAACCCTGTGATTGTTGTCCTCCTAATTTGGCATTTGGTAACTATCTTCCCTGTGCCACTTACCTCAGCACAGACCAGTACTTATCTTTGTCAGAGAGCTGACTCCTCTTCATTTTCCTGGACCACCAGTATGCTGCTAAACAATTATTTTGATTGATTTTTGAGAATCAATAATTTCTGCTTACCTTCCTCCTCCGTTTCCCTTTCTGTTTGTCTTTCTCTGCCTTTCATCCTCTTTACTAACCATCTTATCCATATAATTGTTATTTGACTTTTTCCTCATAATAACCCCCACCTTTTATTCTATTATACTTCACTTTATAACATCCTTCTCCCTAGAATCCCCTCAAACATCCTTGTTCCTACCTTGAGGAAAGTGTCCAGTGATCCGTTCTCCATGTATTCAGTGATGATCATCACTGGCTTGCCTAGGAAGCAAATATAGGAACACATTTAGTCAAAAAAACATTAATACACTTTAAAAAAACATTTGTAATTGTATTATTGTTTTCATACTGATGTATCAGCTTTTATATATTGTATTAAATGTGGTTTTGTACTGTTTGGAGACATATGGTATGAACAAGTCACTAAAAGGTCATTTCAGAAGTACAACTGAGCTTGATAAAGCACAGTTGAAGCTGTCAAAGAAATATGTGACCCTGACTGATGAAGAGCAGCTGAGTGTGATGGATGTTGAACAACCGTGACAAAGACCAGCTTATAGACTGAAGTAGAGCTTCAGATTATTCAACATCTACACAGTACAACTGCCATATGAGAAGTCCCAGTAATCTGCAGTGTGACATGTGTTATAAATCCCACAGGGTGAACGTTAGGCTCCAAACGAGAAACAGACATGCTGATGACTCACTCTTGGTGACCACGCCCTCCAGACGGATGATGTTCGGATGGTTGAACTGGCCCATGATGGACGCCTCCCACAGGAAGTCGCGTCTCTGCTGTTCCGTGTAGCCTACTTTCAAGGTCTTGATGGCAACCTGGATCTCTCTTTTCCCGGGAAGCCTCAGCGGTCCGCTGCACACCTCACCAAACTCCCCTGAGGCAAAGAGATGAAGCGTGACTTTGGTCTCACACGTTCGAGAAGCGCAGTCCATCAGTTAAAACCAACCTTTCATAGTAACCTAAATCTAATACATTGAATTTCAAGGCGACAAACTTAACCTTTTTCAGGATTTAAAAGTTAAGCTGCAGAGGAAGAGAACACCTTTGGGAGTATTTTTGGGCTGAATTTCAGTTGCTACTACTGATCAGTTCTCAGAAGGACAAAAATAAAATACATAAACACACATTTAATGAGGTTTTGAAAAAAACAACAACGCTGATTTTCATTATAAGCCCATCTTCAGTTACTTCTTAGCTTCCACATTTCATTTAATTTTGTTTAACATCTTCATCCTTTGCCGTCCATTGTTTATCACGGTCGCTGATGGGCAAACGTGGTACCGCGGCCCAAAACATTTCCATTAGGAGAAACTTGCTGCAGCTTCAGAAACAATGCAAATATAATCCCCGAACGTCAACAAGCGCTCCGGTCCCAGCTGTGTGCATCACTTGTTAGTGTCCCCTTGTTTCCGTTGTGTTATGAGCTGCAGACAGGAAATGTTTTGAGCCGTTGTTACACGTTTGCACCGGTCGGCTGCCGTAGGTTATATTGTTTGTCATCGGAGTCGCAAAGCAACAAAGTCTTTGACTTCTGTATAAATACTGGGCAAGCACCACTGAACACATTTTCATTACCACTAAAGATAGGAGCCTTAAAGGTTTTACTAAGTGGAACTATTTCAGTACTGGCTCAACAATGTTGCAAATGAACAGGTTTTTCAACAGAGCACGAACACCATTGCATTACGAGCTGTCACTTTCTTACAGTGCTGGGCTTAATTGAGTGTGTGTGCAAGCCTGCTTCTAAACAAAGGAGCCCAATTATGAATATGACAGGTTTACGCAAGTTGAAGAACATATGATGCCTTGTTGCCTGGTTGCCTTGTATAGGTAATGAGAAAATGGTTGAGTTGTATATAACATGACACAATTAGGCTAAATTAACATTATTACTGTACATTGAATGAGTTTTATGAACAATAATATATTTGGTGATACATTATACTTGTCAAATCAGCCCCAAAACTCTGCTCAGGATAATAAGTCTGTATCAGACAAACACACACAGACGTGCGACTCACCAGCTCCGATGATTCTCTCTATTGAGATAAATGAGACGTCGATCTCCTGAGCAAATTCATGCACAGCCTGGTTGGGATCTTCATAGGTGAGGGGGTCAATGTAGGTGCGCACGCCAGGGAACTTTACTGCGAACACACAGGCATCCCTTCATTACCATTTAGATGTCATTTTACCATCATTAACATTTATTCAGGCTTGTATTCACATCAGAATACAGCACGGCTGAATTCAGTAGTAGCTTGATTTGATGTTCTATCTGATGATATTTAGATATATTAGATAATGAAATATGTGAGAAAAGATGTCATTCTTATGTTATCAACATTATTTTATAGCATCTATATTGTTATGGCAACCTAACTCATAAAGTCCTTATAATGATTCTACCCTTTAAATCTTAAATAAGTTATTTCAAACTGATTACAGGAACTATCATAGGCATTCAGTCAATTGACAGCTTCTCAACATCCTTTATCTCCTATGGGCTGGAGTAAAACAGGAGAAATTACACCTAGAGAGAATTGCTTCTGAAGCATTTCAAAATAAATATAGTCACAATTTCTATCTAAAAATTGGTCCCTATTCTATAGAAATGTCAACATTTTTACAATGATTCCCACCTTTTGGTCATCCCTAAATCAAGACACTCTTTCAGTAACTTTTTGTGTCCATGATAAGTAATTAACATTCATTTCCAAATATTTTCTTTCATTACATGAATCAATATGACAGGGTACCACACATCCTGGCATGGTGGTATATTTCTCAGACATTGATGTACCCGTCACGGTTGGCTCTGATGCAAGCAGATGGATGGCATGCTGCAATGCGAAAAACGTGGCCAAATATATTAAGCTGTCAGGCCTTATAAATCATCAAAGCTTTTGTGTTTCCTCTGCCAACATGGCTGCCATTGGTCTGGCCTGTAGCTGTGTCATTTAAAGAATAGCTGTGAGTACAAAACACTATCAACTGAATACACACACAGACACATGCGTAGGCCGACAGGGATGAGACAAAGTAATACAGACATGACCGCTGTCTGAACCCTCTACTGTACATGACCTGTTGTGGAAACCCAGGATGAATTTGCCCACCCGCCAACAAGCCCAACACACACACACACACACACACACACACACACACACACACACACACACACACACACACACACACACACACACACACACACACACACACACACACACACACACACACACACACACACACACACACACACACACACACACACACACACACACACACACACACACACACACACACACACACACACACACACACACACACACACACACACACAACTTACTGTGACCATTATGGAAGTGCATTTTCTCCTCTTCGGGATCCTGCTTTGCTTTGCTGTAGCCACACCGCCTGAGAGGCAGAACACACAAGCACATCAATCAAAAATATCTGTATGTCAAAACTACAGGTTATACTGTCCCCCTCGGTTACAACTCCTTGACTGACACTAGCGTAATGTTTAAAGTTCCACAAGGCTCTGTCCTTGGACATGTGTTGTATAGTCTTTATATGCTGCCACTGGGAAATATCACAGGCAAACACAGTATAATTTTCATAGCTATGACTATGACACACAACTTTACCTCTCCTCATCACCCCATCCCATTAGCCCTATTGATAACCTAATTCAATGCCTTATCCATATCAACATGTGGATGTTAAATCATCTCTTCATTAATTGCCTGCCAATATGAGAACAGATTTAACGATCCTTTTACGGATTACGTGCCATGACCCTTGCGAGAAAAGCTCTCAATGTATGCTAACCCCAGATCACTCTGCTCCTCTGACAACAAATGTTTAATTATTCCAAGGGTGAGGACAAAGACATATAGGGAGACAGCGTTGGAATAGCCTGCCAAAAGGAGTGAATGGCATCAAAATGTGTTGTTATTTTCATCAATTTTTATTTTAGCATCTCTTAATCACCTAACACATTATAATCTGTATCTACTTCTCTAACTACGCCATAGTTATCCTATTGGTTATTTCTATAGCATTGTTAAAGCACCTTGTATATATATTTTGAACAAAAGGTGTTATAAATGTATAAAGGTAATTTAAAAGGCACTTTTTAGTGTTTTGTCACTGCAGAGGATCCTAAAATTACATTTGTTTTAATTGCAAACTGCTTGATGTACAGGGAGTAGACGAAAAAATGCCATCATTAAATGGACCTGCTGCTGAAAAGGTCAGGAAGCCAGAAACTTAATTTTTCTCACATAAAATACCAAATGTACAGTATGAAAAAACACAACATTTCCTTATCTATTTTAACTACAGTCCAAGGAGCACATAGTTACATTTTCAGACAGAGGGAAGAAACAAGAACAGAGATCCCCGTCAAGATACCACACAATGACCCAGACAACAAAAAGCTAAACCTAGCATGCACTTGGCGAAATCACATTTGGATCTAAGTGCAAACTAAGCACTTTTTTTCCTCGTAGGTTGCTGAAAGTACTGAATACCTCCAGCATTTTCGATATTAGCGAAGGAGTGCAGTTTTAGAAAAACATTTTTCTAACAAAAGCCTTGTCAACAGATCAACTCTGACCACTTTGCAGAGGGGGGAGCACCAAAGGAAAGAGCAATATTAGGAGAAATGCTATAAATGTTGTCTGCATCCATGATATCTTTCTCTGTAATTCCCATGTCTTTATAACCCCGAAGCTATACCTGTACTCATTTTCTGTGTTGTACAGATGTGTGCCAAAATCTTCTGTATTTCAATATTTAGACAAACAGCATCTGAGATGAACCACATGCCCTAGATTAATCAAGGGGATTGATGCCAACACACACACACACACACACACACACACACACACACACACACACACACACACACACACACACACACACACACACACACACACACACACACACACACACACACACACACACACACACACACACACACACACACACACACACACACACACACACACACACAAACTCAAACATATGACAGTTAAGTGAAGTGTGTTTATTTTACAGATAAACACCTTAACTTCAAGAGTCAATTAAATGTTCAAGCTGTCCTATTTTGTAATTCCTGAAGAACAAAAGCAGGAAAAAGCAACACACACACACACACACACACACACACACACACACACACACACACACACACACACACACACACACACACACACACACACACACACACACACACACACACACACACACACACACACACACACACACACACACACACACACACACACACACACACACACACACACACACACACACACACACACACACACACCATTTCCAAGTCTCTGCCATCCAGGCTCTCTGTAGGATAGCCCAGCTTGGCTAGAGGAGTTTTGTGCGGGCAGCTGTATAGTCTGGGGGAGGGGAGTCAGAGTGTGTGTGTGTGTATGTCTGGGGGGGGTTTAGTTTGTCGGTTCTGTTGAGTCAAGGGGTTTGAGAACGCTCATGCCCAGCCAGACCCCTCCAACTTCCTATGTGTGTGTTAACCCATGCATACGATGCATCTGCGCGCATGTTCGTGTGTCTACACATCTGTGCTGGATGTCTATGCATGCGGGTGGTGTCTGGGGGGTCAGGCAGGCGGGGATACAGTGGTTGGAGGGGGATTGTGGTGTTTGTGCCCCAAATCAAACACTGGAAAATTTGGCATTCCTCCATGTCTCCTGCCCCACACGAAAACTAGAGCGGTCCTCAGCCCCTGTTTTGGACAAACCAAAACTAGCACTGGGTATTTCCCATTTCCTTTTTAATCCTTCTCCACTGTCCATCCCATCTGATCATTCTGTCAAATATATTCAGCAGCATATGAATAAATCATGGCATAGTATGAAATAAATTACTGAAATGATGACCTAAGAGTTAAAGGGGATGGAAAGTTCAAATTGAAAAAAATGCAAGCGTGGGTAAAAAAAGGGAATGATCAGCCCCGTGGATAGATGGGTTTAGGATCAATACTGCAAATTAATGAAAGGAGAGAGGGGAGGATGTTCACCATTCACCCTGAGTATTTTAAAAGTGCGTTTAGCTTTGTTAATTATGGTTCACTTAAAGGCATTCAGGCATATATCTGGTAATTAACTTACATATCACAGGAACATGTCAATATGTAAAATAGTTTTTAGGGACTTTATTTAGAGACAAAGGATCATCTGAGGAAGATAGTTTGTCTACTCAATACTACAAAGTGATTGCGCGCTCTGCATGTGTTTGATTTCACAATATGCAGCGTTTGCATTTCTATGGTGGCCAACAAACGTGTGACAAAGGCCCAAAACACTTCCATTAGATTAAATGCACTATGGTTTCAAAAACGACTCAAATAAAAATTCAGCAAGTGTAACAAAACACATGGGAATGAAGAAATATCAACACAGGGTTTACTAAAAGCGCTGCATAAAGGAAACGCTGGAAACACAAAACAAACAGATAAAAAAAACGCTGCAAGAAGCTCAAAACATAACGGAAACACACACAGCTGGGACCGGAGCGTGTTGGCCAACTGTCACTGTTAGTTAGTCTGTTTTATAATTCTACGTTCGTGTCACTATCTCTGAAATGATAGGTTAGTTACGTTAGCTAGCTAGCTAACAGTAGATCTGCAATAATATCGGAAGGGGTCTTGTGATTGCACCCGACGGCCACCGTACATTTCTGTATGCTGTGTCTTGATGTTTGAAAATCCTATTAAAATGGGCTTGTACCAATTACAAGACAAGGTTAATTGAATGTGGTATTAGTCTGGAGTTAGGCAAACAACATGAATGCAAAGTGTTATCTATGGTGCAATGTGTAAACTACACCTCTTTGTGTGGATCTGGCAACTCTTGCAATTAGTAGGTGTTAGTGCTGTAAACTGATAAATGAGTATGGCTTAATTAGGTAAATTATTCTGAAGAACTTGTTAGACAGAAAGAGAGACATCTCGTTCCATGTTTTTTTTTAGCAAAGCTTGCTTTTCGGATTGTAAAAATGTATTTTGTCTATTTAAATGTTTCCCCCTTTGTAGCAATCTACAGACAGAAGTGAGACGGATGCAAACCGGAGTAAACTGCTGTTTCTACACGCCTCCCCCTGCTGAGCTTACATGATTTTTGTGAATGCTCTGATTAATAAATACATGTTAATAAATAATGCTTCATGCTTGTTTGATTCGACAGTAATGTTTCGTTTCAACAGCCAGCACTAAGGCATTGTTAAACGTACTCAAGGCACTGTGGATTTTTCCTGCGTTGCGTGCCATGTTCCTCTATGATTCAGGACCTCCTGATTTACGAATCAAGCAGCGACCCTAAAGCCACAACCTAAAAAAGCCCACCTTAATCGTAACCTATTACACACTTGCCTCAAGCCATTCATTTAATCCCATAATGCTGCTCTTCAACACAGACATATCTGGGTCACAAATGAGCTTTGATATCTCTTCATTCTGTTGGTCATCAAGAGGTCAGATTAGGACAAAGGGATGCCCTCTGACAAAGCAAACATACTATACTGTATATACACATACCGTACCACATAAGTCCTGGGCTGTGTAACATGATAAGAACAATTGCAACATCCCCTTAGCTAATAAAATATTGAGGCTTGCAAACCAAATTTGAGGTTTGTACTAAAAATCAATCACACAGTATCACACTTTGTATAGTATTTCATGATAAAAACTCATCAAAATGTCTCATCTTTGTAAAAATGTTGTCTAACACCTGCACAGACTGTATATCATGCTTTCCAGGTTGTGTCTATGATCCTTTCTGGTGTGTATTTATGTCTTACCGTCCACTTAGCAGGAATCCAGCGACCACCGCCAGCAGGACCAGAGCCAACGTAATGGCCACCGCTACGATCGAAGCTTGAGCACGTTCACTGGTTGCAGTTACTGCCAAAGAAAAGAGGTGGGATTAGACACAAATAGTACAAACACACAAAAGCACACCTGGGATCTATTCTTGCTGCAGCCTCCAGAAAGACGATGGGAGTCGTGTACAAGTTGAAATTATATGCTCTGGCTCTCTCTCTGAGGTGTACTCACAGTAAGGGCTGGTCTGGAATTCAAAACGTCGGCTAAATGCACCGTAGCCCGCAGAGGTCCTGGCTCTCACCTGTAATGCATCAAATATATCACACCATATTGTTATATACTTTATATTTCAAGTTTTTACACACAGGGATGAACAACGAACTCAAATCTAAAATACTGAAAGTATAGAAGTATGATGAGCAAAATATACTTAAAGGGTCCCTATTATGCTCATTTTAAGGTTCATAATTCGCAGTTTTTGAATCTACTGTGACATGTTTGCATGCTTTAATATTCAAAAAGGTCTTGTGTTGCAGCACCTCTTTTCACCCTCTGTCTTTTTGACCTTGTAAACTACTGGTAAGATTGCTAGTATAATACTGCATCATACCATAAGCACATGTTTATTTGTGCCAAAAGGAATTAAGTGTATTACAAGTATAAAGAAGCATGAAATGAAAATTGTAAATTGTGCTCAGGAACAGTAATTGGAAGTATGCTTATTTATATTCCACCACTGGTTATACATAAAAAATGTCTTTCTAATCGCTTATTCATATCTTCTCGTCAGACTACACTGAAGGGCTTTTTTCTGCACACTGTTATTAATCAATTCCTGTAAAAAATCATTTTTTAACCCATGTTTGACCTGGAAGATGTAGGCTGAAGACGGCTTCAGGCCTTCCACCACCATCTCAGTCGCTTTGGATTTTATAATGGTGTAACTGGAGTCCTGCTCCTGTAAAAGAAAGGGGAGAAGTTATTGTAGTAACATTCTTTTCCTCCTGCACATTTGTATGGCTAAGCAACCTGTAGTATGCAAGTGTGTGTGTGTGTGTGTGTGTGTGTGTGTGTGTGTGTGTGTGTGTGTGTGTGTGAGGTTGCATGTGTGTAAAGATCAGTTTCACGACTGTAACCGCATCAGGTTTAAACACAGCTAAATGCTCCCTCCATTAGCCAGAAGCCATTAGCTAACCACTGACCACAAACCCTGCTCTGCTCGCCTCTATACCTTTATTCCGACCTTCCCAGGAAAGAAGACATCAGAGGACTAAAGACAGAAAAGAGGAAGGGCACAGGAGCAATGACCTGAATAGAGGGATCAAATTGCTGTCTCTACCTTATTCTAAGTTTTATAAAAGAGAGTTAAATCTATGTGTTCCTTTTTTCTGCCACATGAAAGAGTCTTTATAAGGTCAAGGTTGGCCAAACGAATGAATTTAATATTTATTCAGATGTTTTGTATCTCTGAAGGCCAATTTAACTAATGTTGATCAATACATTTCTGCAAATATGTAACATTTTTAGAAGTGTGGAGCACAGGGGTGATATAAGCATAAATCAATTCGACCGGGGAGTCTTTATTTAACTAACTTTAAACCAGATATCTTCATACACACCTATATACAGTATACAGTTGTTGTGTTGGACTGTGCAAAATGCTTTTTATATAAATCACATTCATTTACATTCAGTCGAACATGGCATTCAACATAAACACCAACTAGAAAAGTACTTTAATTTTGAGTCACATTTATATATTATATGCAGAATTTAGTGTATGGAGTTAGAAGTTTCCCAAGACGACAATTATAAAGCTGTATTGTCATATTGCTTTTGTCGATACGAGTGTTTGACTGTATCTTAAATACACTAAGCTTAAGAATGCGTACATAACCTACGGACTTGAGCATATGAGAATGTAACTGCTTGTACACATTTATTTTTCAAAATGTGGTTTACCTTTTCAAAATACTTGATCTCATATTCCAGGATGATGCCGTTGGGGCGGTCAGGCTCCGCCCAAGAAATGGCAATGCTGCTCTTCCCCGTTACACCTTTCCTCACCACGCTCACTGGCGACGGTGCTGCACACACAGAGTAAAGACATAATACAACTTCAGGCACCAAAATGTATTTGTAGCATTATTGTATAGCAAAGTTTAAAATATATTAACATAACATTTAAATAAATAGCAATTAAAAACAATAAAAATGGTTACAAAATATGTAGGGTACCATCAGCATCTAGAAGTAAAAAGGATTTTAAGGACACCTCATGATTTCATGTTTACCAGCGCAGAGCTAATTGTAGCGCTTGCTGTGGTTGTTGTACATTATGAAATATTAAACTGATGATCAAAGAAAAGAAAAATCGCATAAACAAGATGGAAAAAGACTGTGGGGAAAGACTGGGCTTACTACGTAACATGATGGGATGTACATGTGTCTTTTATGTTGTTTTCTTTCTGTCAAACTAGGTGAAGAAAACAACATATTTTCCCCAAGAGTTTCTTCTTTGGAATTTATGTTTGTTAGTTACCAAAGTTCCTCAGAGGTTATTTGGCGCAGTCCATTGAGCTGCGACTCAACAACAGAGATTATTTCTGGATCCTAAGCAGCTTTGCCCCCTTAAAAACATGTCTGCAATCTGGCAACAAGGTGCACCTGTGCCTAATTAAACTATCCCTTTATATCAGGCTATTCGAGAGACTGGCAGAGGAGTCCATGAAGACAGCTACGACTCGACACATCTGGCACACAGGACAAATATTGGTAGAATCCAGATTTCAAAAGATGCCTCTACTATTAAAGTACATTTCCGTATGTTGTTTGCTTTGGGCTTTTTGCAAAGTTTCCATTTTGTTTGTAAGATTTGGGGTATTTTATTTACAAAAGTCTGAAGTCAAGTGAACATTGTTGTTTGCATCAATCAAATCATAGCCATCTTTTTGTAACCTGAACTGAGGGGCCCATCTCTCAGAGGGACAGTTGGAGAGTCTCTGACACATAAAGAGCTTTTCACTGGGTAAAACGCTCCCTCAGGCAACATCCTGATAATGTGTGTGTGTGAGTGTGTGTGTGTATGCCTCTACTGCAATGCAAAACAGCGTTTGGGTTTCAATAGCCTCAGCAGAACTCCACAGAGAATAAATCATCGCTACAAACATAGTAACTGTATCCTGAGTGGATGGTCGCATCTGAAACCAGAGACCGAATCAAACACACACACACACGCACCCACACACACTCAATGCTTAAACGCTATAAATGCTAGGGTGCGATGATGAAAGAGAGGGCTTCTTTTCCTTTCCCAGCAGCTTAACGGGTAACAATACACCAACATCTAAGTTTAAATCCTCCAAAAATGGATGCAGTTTGCCATGTTATACTTAATCAAAGCCTTGAATAGAGGGGGTCATATGTAAGGACTCTGGTCTACAAACTTATGATTTAGAGTTGTATAAATAAACCTTATGTGGTACTGCACATCTAAATTGTGTTTATATGTTAACAAGTGCAGCTGCAAATAATAATATTCTCTAGATGATGAATCTGACAGTTAGTGTCAGAAAAGAGTGAAAAAACACTTTTTTCTTCAAAACCAAAAGTGTTTACCTAAGAGTGATGGGAAAATCAATGTAATAAAACAATGCGTTTTGAAAAAATCAAGTTATCGGTTGCATAAGAAAGAAAAAGAAAGAGCAGGGTCTTTTTTTTCTGCCTGTTTCTCCATGGCTTTAATCTTGCAATTGTCTCCAAATACCACACACAGACGTACGACGTCCAGATATAACACCCAACCCTTAGTCAAAAGGAGCTTCACAACATTTAGTGCAACAACTTTGCGACAAAACTAAACAAACAAGTGTTTTAAAACCTGACGAATCTGAGAAACGCAGAGGCAGCGAGAGAACGGGAGGCGAGAGAGAAGGGTGCTAAAGGAGGGGGAGGACAAAGGGAGACAACAGACAAGGTTGACAACAATGAAAAAATGTGAGGGATGAGATGAGGAATTGCAAACATGGTGCAAGTGTTTAGACAGGAACCCAGCAACACTTTTATTATAGCCTCAGGGAAAGCAGTAGATCACATTGGCTGTTTTAAACACTTCCTGTGGGTGTTACATCTGCTAATGAGCACCTGCAGTACGGTAATGCAGAACACCCATTAACCCATACTGCTGGTGGTGCCATTTTCTCTCTAAAAACGTCCATTCCACGCCGAGAAAGGTTAAAAATAAAAAGAAAGGAGTGCAGCCCTGCAGCGTAACAACTCTGGCCTCAGATAAGAGCAACCGTTATCACCATGAAGAACATAAGCCTCTCAGACCACAATCTGTCTGAAGCATCACCAGAATCAATACAGACCTTCAGCTATTGGCTTTATTATCCTTTAACTACCCTCGGAGAATGACAGAAAGAGAGACACATATACAGAGAGCGATAGGAGACACAGAGAGAGCAAGACATGGCTTTATCAGGGTTGTAATGTACTGAAGCGGCTCTCATATTACTTATTTTATGTTAACCTGCTCTCACTTTATGGGACTTTCATTCATTGGAACAGTGATTTGACATCAGAACATATTGCATTCTATCATTTGAAATTTCTACAAGAATGTCAATAAGGAATTCACAAGTCGTAACAGAAAGATGACTGACATAGCAGAACTTTTCTGGCCTACGGGTCAGTGACATGTTTCAAGCGAAATCTAAACTGTGCCCCCCACGAGCCAGCGTATCAGGGTTAAGGCTGCAATTCCTGATCATTTTCATTGATCAATTAATCTTCAGATCATTTTCGAGATTTTCCAATTGGTCTATTTAATATCAGAAAATAGAAAAATAATGTTGAAGGTGATGTCTTTAAATGTTGCTTTGTCAGTCTAAAATCTAAAGTTTCTCACTGTAATATGGTAACAGACAAAAGCAGGGAACATCCACACCTGAGATGCAGAAAACTGATTTTTCTTTTGCTGTGATGATGAAGTTACAAAATGCATGAAGTACTTTAAAACACACTGAATGTTTTAAAAGTCAAAAATAAGAGCACAACAACCATGCGCCCAACAGTCAGCTTCTTTCCAGGAAACAATCCTTTTCCATATCTTCTCTGCACTGAGCTACACAATGTCTCATCTATCTTCTTTAATGCCTTCCACTCTACCTGTTTGAGAGAAAACACATTTCACATGTCAAACACAAAGTAAAAAATGGCTGAACCTCACTGATAAAACCCAGTCTGCCAGATTGTGGCAATCAGACGCCACAAAAGAAACTTACTAAAGTTTCTTGAGAATGTATCAAAGTTGGACTACTTAAAATAACAAAGGACATGATTATCTCAGAAAGGACAATTGCAGACTCCAAAAAGCACGTCTCTAAAAAGATGATACATTTCCACAATTATGGCTAAAATAACTCAAAGAGGTTAATCCTTTCCTATTCCGTGCTCAATTCATCTCAGTTAAAAAGAAAAGAACTCCGCCACTTTTATATCTAAAAACAAAAGTAAGGCACAGAGCACCAGGCTGTGCACCGCTTTTTATTTTACCTCCCACAAGGTAATGTATCACGATTCATTTGATTAATAGCCAACAACAGCAAACATAACGTATGGGAGCATTTAGTGTGCAGTAACCACACAGTGCTCCCACACTGCGAACAACAAGAGAAACAAATAGGCAGAAATAAAAGGCATAAGGGAGCTTAGCTACCGCAGGAAGTCATGTGTCACAATAATAACCATTGACTAGCAAAAGACTGAATTGCCAATTACTGGCCAATTAAATTTGTTCTTCTGATTTCCACTAGTATTGACATTTTCTCATATAGAATATAAAGTTTATTCAAGGCATCTAAAATAAAGACATCAATGGCAGAATTCTTAAAGAGGCCCATTTATGCTTTTTGGGGTTTTCCATTTCCTAGAGTGTGTTATATAGCTTTGTCTGCATGTCAATGGTCTGCAAAGGCTAAAATCCCAAAGTTCCTTCAAGAGGGAGTTTCTCTCCCACACAATCCCCCCGCCTCAATTGTAGTCCTTCGTTTAGTTCCAAGACATAGTGACATCACTGTGTAACACTTGCACCTCTGTTGGTTAGTTCTCCGTTACATTTTATTACACTGCTTATTTAAATACTCAATTTCGATTGGTCAATTCAGAACACGTGACAGGTTGTTAATACATTAGTAAAGACCGCTGTTAAGCATTATAATGACTAAGGAGGATCAAGGGAGGAAACACGTTAAAAGACGGAGAGCTGGACGTCAGATAAATGGCGGTCTCATTTATATTTGAGCGGGACATCTCTAAGCGGTTGACCAATCAGAGCAGATTGGGTTCTGGTTCAGAGAGAGGGTGAAAAGAGGTGCTGCAGCACAGGCAGATTGAGAAAAATAGAGCACTTTTTGAACTTTAAAGCATGTAAACATGTCACAGTAGAGGAGAAACATACAATTATAGAACGTGAAAACAAGCACAATAGAGCCCATTAAATTGTATTCCTGAACCTAATAGTGGCTGCTAGCTATCTGCCTTATCAAAAATGTGTTTTGTGTTTAAAGAAATCATCAAAGTTGTGAAAAATATATGCCTTTTTTAAATTGTCAAGCTGCAGGACACCTCTGTGTTTTTGGAACTAACACAGGTTACTGTGAACCCTGTATTTATACCCTGTTACCTTTCTGCTTCTTCCCTCACCTTTTCTCACAATTTCCCCAACTACTTCTACAGTTTCTAACTCTACCTCCGTCCTGTTGTTCTGTCCTTCCCTCCTGCCTTTCACCTCTCCTCTGTACGAGTACCAACACTTTATTATTCAGCAGGGCTTCGCAGGGACACTGTGAAATCACCTATTTCACGGATCCCTTATGGAGTGTAACACTTCCCACACATCAAACGGCAAATCCTGTAACTCTTTCACTCTGTCTCTGTCTGAATCCCACCGCCGCCCCCGTCTCTCCATATTTTTTCAACCCTTTTACCCTCACAAGCACAGTCACAAAATACAGATGTTTACAGTGCTCATCAAAGCCCTCATTGGGTAATTACATGTGTGACACAGAGGCGAGGCAGGGTGTTAAACTGTTCATTACGAGTAATGCTTCAGGATTATTGTTAACAGGATTGTTAGGATTACTTTGGGAAATCATTTGATAGGGAAGACCCCCGGTGGTTGAAGTCCTAACCTCGCTACAGTGATTTTTATAAATGCACTCAGGGTCTTCACCCCTTGACATCACGGTTGGCTGGTTAAAGGTGCAGCAGAACTTCTAGCAACATCCGTCAATGACACTGAAATGTTCACTAGACACTATAATGGTTGTGGGGAGGTGTAACTTTAAGCAAGATGGGAGCAAACGTTAATATGATCATAAGTCATATCAGGTACATCTAGTCCAGTAGTGCTGCTAAATATTAAGAAGTTGCTACGTATGTCAGTGAGCAATGAGGTCATGAGGGTAAAAGCTTTAATATTGCACAGCAAAAAGATTTTGTGGACATTTAGGAAAAAGTAAATTAAATGTGTTTTGCTGCCCTTTTCTTATCTGCCTTATCCTTACAGTAGATAGGGTGACCAGGTCCCAACAAGCCACATGTGGAACTAGAATGTTTGTGCGCGACAATGTGGGTCATGTTGCTGCGATGCTATGAGGTAGTTTAGATTGAAATATAAAGTCAACCTTTAAAACTAAACATTTGGATTGAAACTATAAGCTTTGGCCGGTGGTGGCAAAGTCAATTCCCGAGCAAAGCACCGTTCCCTTCACTGCACCCCGGGTGGTGTACATAATGACAGCCCACCGCTCCTAACACTAGGATGGGTCTCCGTCTCCGTCTCCTTCTCCTTCTCCACTTCCTCCTCCTCCTCCTCCTCCTCCTCCTCCTCCTCCTCCTCCTCCTCCTCTTCAAGTATTTATAAAGACGCTTGACTAGAGAAAGAAACTCTGACAAATGTCCTTAAGACATTTCTGGGAATCGCCCTCCACGGGCTACACTCATTAGTAAATACATTTTGAGCTTTTATTGATTGATTAACATCTGAAACAGTTAATGGTGCAAAGCTAAACAGCTATTGGATAAAAGCCAGGTTTTAGATGGGCTACCGTCACAAAGCGGGACATCTGGTAACCGTACATTTACAGTATATTGTGACCCCTTGGAGAGGTCCCAATGGATCAGGAAAAAAAAATGCTTTAGGCAAATTGTAATTATTAAAAAAAGAATTATTTTATATTCATATAATGTTTCTACTCAACAGTTGGGACAACATCTGTACCTTCTGAACAGATGGGTAACAACACAGGTGAGAAATTAGCAGTCTTACAGTAGGAACACCTTCTCATTTTTGAAACAGCACCTACTTTATAGTATTTAGAGTTAAGTGTGAATTGCTCGACTGAACTCTATAAACATTTGCATGTCAGCACATATGTTTGCACACATTTTCAGCAATCTGTGTTTTAGATGTTAGCCTAACATCACTGCTGTTTAACATCTGTCAGGCTTCCAATGCTTCGGTTTATTATCCAATAAAGTGTTTCTCTTTCTTTTATCTTCAATCATCTGTTTGCTTTATAACCCTTCCTTAAATACCAGGATGACCCCAAAATACACTTGAATCAATTGTTATTATAGTCTCTTAGGATAAAAAAAATAATAGTAGCCCATATTGACAGTTTCGGGCATCATCACAAGGACAACAGGAGAGAGTTAGAATAATTGCCAAACATGCTACTATACAATTCTGTTATGGCTTTATAGGTCACTAAAAGGAATAAAAACATGGCAAACACTTTGATTTCTGCATTTAACATCACAGGGTTTGCAATTATATTTAATTTGATTATAAATGCATGTGCAATGCCCTGTTGCTATGCTGCTGTAACAAAAATAATTATCAATTTGGGATCAATAAAGTAAATCTAATCTAATCTGACCTCCTTTGTGAGGCTTCATATACAGTATAAGGGGGCCTTTAAGCCTTGCATACAGGGCTTTTTACTTGTTTACATATACATGTACAGTTACTCTTCCACTACATTTTAAGGAGCAAATGATTCATTTGGAATGAACAGCACGTTATGTTTTGGGGACTTCATGTTGATGTTTTTTTTGTTAAACAGTTCCTGGAGAGACAGGATATTTCTGACTCTATTTGCGAATTTAGGCTAGTATATCTGTTTAATATCAACAGAATTACAACAAAAATAATGCCCTGGCCTGTACCACATGCATGCCAAAGGGCATTTCTGTCTAGGACTTTGCCAGCAATGTGTAATCTAATCTGTAATCCCTAATCTCCATTTGGTCCAGTGACTGGCTCACTTTAATCTAGCTGCATCTCTGATAAACTGAATGTGGATGCTATTGTGTGGAGTAATCCAGTCAGACTGCTGCCAGCCACAATGACAACACAGTTAAAGGGCCGGCAGAACCCTCCACTGTCAGACAGCCATCTGCCTGTATCTGATACACACAACCACCCCACTACTTCTAACTATGACTTGACTGCCAATGAACCATTTGTTCAAAAAACAGGAAGAGACACAGCCCTTCAAAAAGGATTTTTCTACAGATGGAAGCCTTGGGAAAGAAAGCATTAATCTTGTATTTTTCTCATTTCATTCCACCGTGTGCTACCATTTCATTACAGGCCGATAAAGATCTACACAAGCACCTCCCGTAAACATGGAAATGGGCTCCCAAAGCCTGTGTGAATCGTAAGCTCCATTTTAAAAACAGCCAGCCAGCAAATATTCCAATATATACAGCTATGGGGAGTAGCTGTAGTCTTTTATTGTCTAATATTGTCTACATGTAATGGTCTTTTATGTTTGGCCACTGTGCTGCTCACTTTAGTGTAGTGAGTTTAGTGCCTTGCTCAATTATACTTTATAGTCACACATATTTTCTAAACCACTCTGGCTTGCAGATAACAGAATATTCCCAGCAGCTACAACACCTTATACCAGCTCAAGTTTTCTTTTTCGCTCCGAGTTGATTACACCTCCAATTCTAAAAATAAAATGTCATCAGCTTGATTGAACTTTGATAGGCATGCAGAAAGACACCTGCTTCCGAACAACACACCCCACACACGAGCAGCCTACAAATCAAGCGCTTTCACTACGCCCCAGATTCCTGCAAATCTTGCTGATGAAATGCACCGACTAGTCGAGGGGGGCAAGCTGCTTTTTCAATGACAAATCTGGATGCAAAAGCAAAAACAAAGAAGCTTTCCACTGTGCAATGTTCCCTCATTCACAGCATGGATAGCGCACAAGGAAAAAACAATAATAGAAGCGACGTTTTGTACAAATGATGTTATAATATGATCATCTGGCGTCTTTGTTCTCAAACCCAGATATTCACGCCAGGAACCTAACACTTAGGATGGTCTGTGGATGTCTCAATATGGGAAAATTCATGACGAAATGTTGGTGATGTGTGTAGTGAAATTCAGTTTCCACAACAGGGCAGCTGCAGAGCTGATTGGAGAACTCATGGGGAGGCTGAGATTGGGGGAAAGAAAAAGCAAGTATTGACATATGTGACAAATCGCTTGCAACATACCTGCCTGATTGGTTGTCACATTGAGTGACACATACTGCTTGGCGTGTTCTTTTGCCAGCTCTGACACCCCGTTGACGGCCTCCAGCAGGAAGCTGTAGTTGGTGTGTGACTGCAGGTCGGCCACCATGACCGACGTGTTTGACAGGCCGACTCGTCGAGGCAGAAAACGCACGTTGGGGCCACATTCTTCCAAGCCCCTCCCATCTGGCAGGACCCGTCTGCACAGGATGTTGTAGCGCACGTCCTTCCTGCCACCCGTTTCCATGGGGACGGACCACTCCAGGAAGACGCTGGTCTCGTTGACGTTGGAGATAGCGTTGCGTGGAGCAGACGGAGGGCCTGAGAGATGAAAGACCAATCACCTTAATGGGAAATGGATTGCATTTATATAGCACATTTCCATTCTTTCCTAAAAGTGTGTTTGCATATAGATGTACAAGGGGCAGCTATGGCTCAGGGGCTTAATGCACTAATCTACCAATCAGAGGGTCAGTGGTTCAATCCAAACCCCTGAAGAGAACACGTTGAAGGGTCCCTGGGAGAGATAGCTAAACCTGAATTGCTCCCATAGACATTATCATCGCTTTGGATTCCAATTGGACCAATTTAGGGCTGGTTCCTTCAACATGTTGGCTGCAGGGGATGGGGATCGGACCACTTGCTGTTCTGATTGGTGGATGTCGCCCCAAATTCAACGTCTCGTAAAAGAGTCAAGAAACTTTGAAAACATAATCTTATTTCTGCAACTCTATGTCCAAGAGAGTAACGGTAAATCATGGGTAAGTATGTGCAAATATAAAGGAGCTTTATCCTTACGTGTGCAGGCGATATTGGGAGGGTCGGAGTCGATCTTATACCATCCATCCTCACAACTGCAGGCGGTGGCTCCCGTCTGCCTGGCCAGACTGTGTGGTGGACATTTACTGCAGTCCAAAGACTCCAGCAGCGAGCGGTAAAACCCCACTTTGCAGACTGATAGACGAGGAGGGGAGGGGGGCGGATGGCATGGAGTGTTTAGGGTTGGATAAAGAAGAGATGAGATGATAAGAGACGACGTACAAATACGAAAGGGAAGAGGGTCATGGGGAGAGAGGTAAAAGAAAGAAAAGTGGGGGAAGAGAAAAAGCATGGTTAGTTCCTTTGAAAAAAAAAAAAGGAGGTCAGCATCAAAACCAAAAACAATTTACCAGGATGGTTCTGGTTGTTTTGAGGTACCTCATCAGAGATACCGGTGTTGAATTCAAAAGAAGCATTTGTCACCAGGTTTATTTCACATTTGTAATTCCTTCTTTGTTCTTTTTGAGGTCTTTTTATCTCTCTCTAGGGATTATTGCTTTTATCCAACCTGTGAAACCCTGCTTTCGTCTTCAAGTTGTATTATCTTAACAGAAAAAAACACTGTTTTGACTTTAGAGGAGCTTCCCATCAATGCTTTGCTTTATTTAAAAGCTAATGCACTCACAGGACTCTTGTTTTTTTTTCATTTGAATTCTTGTGGTTGAATGCCCTTTTTCTTTATAATTCGCTTTGGATAAGTCAAATGTAATGTACTGAGCATTTTGTGCATCTGCAGCGCAATATTGTCCCGACCGAGCCCCCATATATGACACATACAGACACAGACATCATTTCTCTTCCTCCCACACAAACATACACTCAGATGAGACAGATTTAAGTGGAGTAGGTAAACAGCAGGGTGACACACTCAGTTTGTTAACAAGCATACATAATCAACCTCCATCACCATGGTTACGCCCCCAAGCCAATCAATGACTGACATATTGTCGCATTGTTTTCCCTTCTGATTTTTGGCTGTTGCGCCCATGCAGATACAAATCGAAACAAGGAGGGTGAAATAATGATTATAAGTTTGGACTTTTTACAAGAAGGGCTACAAGATGTCCATAGACTTTCTATAATCAGAGATGAATTAATCTTTCATAAGGAGAAGAGGAGTATAGGACAAAAGAGAGGAGATGTATTTGTCCTCCAAGGGCTTAAAGGTTAGTAGCTGTTGTTTTATAAATGTGGTTGCTGTAAAGCCCATTCAGGCTGCAACTGGGATTAACAACTACATAATTAAACTGAAGGTAAGAAGACAAGGGAGAAAGAAGGGAGGAAAAAGGAATGATGGCGGAGAGAGGAAAGGAAGAAAGAAGACAAGTTTGCGAGGGAGAACGGCGAGAAAAAAAGAGTAGTGGGGATGAGACAAAGAAGGAGAGGAAGGGAAAATGTGTGTGTCTGTGTGTGTGTTTCAGGCGTTAGGCGGCAATGGCTCTGATTCCCCTTGACGGAACCTTGGTCCTTTGTCATGGAACATTAGGCCTGAAAAATTCTCCCTCTGCCCTGAATCGCTCTGTGTCTCACCTCTGCTTCAAACACACACACACACACACACACACACAAGTAAAATAAATGTTGTGTATTTGTGTATGTGTTTGGCATGTACTGTATGTTACCACACACACCCTAATTACTAAGATTTTGAGGCATTTGTGAAGATGACCTAATTTCGAATGAGCAGATAGTAATACAGCTGATGACATAATTCATGCTCAACAGCACACAGACCGTATCGTGTTCCCTCGGGGGTTCTTTTTCTTCAGATGTGGAAAGATGGTCCACATCTTTTTTTTGTTGCTGCTGTTACATTTTTCGTAGAATGCAGAAAAATGGATACCTACGGTTTGATTTGTAACACATTTCCATTTACTTTCTTATAGGATCGATCAAGCCAACGATGATGTACAGCCTCATCACATTCTACGTGTGTCTGTGTCTGTGTGTGGGTCTGCAGCATTCAGGGCAGTAGGACACACCTGATCCTTTGTCTGCCTTAACCCGCCACCACGCGCACATTTATGGTTGCATACATACAGATTTATTGCCAAAGTCATTTCATCCTCCAAAACCCCCCATGGTCAAAGCAATAAAAAAGTGGGTGGCAACTCATTACACACACACACACACACACACACACACACACACACACACACACACACACACACACACACACACACACACACACACACACACACACACACACACACACACACACACACACACACACACACACACACACACACACACACACACACACACACACACACACACACACACACACACACACACACACACACACACACACACACACACACACACACACACACACACACACACACACACACACACACACACACACACACACACACACTTTTTTTTTATATTTATTGATTGTTACTGCTCGTCTCTCACCTCCTGTTTTGTGTCTTTGCTGCACTACCAAATATAACCTGCCAATCATGGGCATAGAATGGTACTATGTCGGCACCTTTTTTGGATTTCCTGTTAAGTTTTTTATGATTTTTTTTGGTCCGTTGCAGAGGGTAACTACTTTGTATTTATTCCACATACAATAGGAACATCAGGCAATATATTAACTATACAATCCTAGAGAATTACACAATGGAATAGTAATGTAAACTTCATTGTGGCATATGTAAAAACAAAAACTGCATTAGAATAAAGACACAGCCAGTCAGACAGAAGTAGAAATTGAAATAGACAAATAAACATTGGCTAATAACGTGGTGTCAAAGACTATATGATTAAATGCATATAATGCATCCATTTCCTCTGGAATCTGCACATGATGATGAGAACGATATAAACATTTGCAATTAAAATGTGCAAATTGGTATGAAAAAAAAAATCCATCGCATGCCACTTTAATGAAAACCAATTCCAGTTCACTAATACGCACCAACAGTGTACAAGTGAGGTTATGTATTACCATTAATTCTAGCTCATTTCCATTCAGGCTAAACAGATTACACATGCTCTGAAGGAAAAATTAACATGTGTGGCAATTAACTGTAAGCATGCATTGTTTGACATGACTTGACAGAATGAGTGTGAGTGACTGCATGGTTATATCATGCTCCTTTTTGGGATATTTTTTCTCCATTTTAAAGATTTACCACACACAGGCAAAAGGGGACATGGCGGTCAGGGCAGCCAGTTGAAGGCAGAGACTAGCAAAATGCCACAGAGAGTGAATAAGAACATGTGTGTTTAGTATGGAATCTAAAAAGCTGAAGGTTAGCCTTAAAGCCAATGGTGTGACTGTCAGGACAAGAGAGGGAAAAAAACATGCAAGTTGACTAAATGCCACTTAAATGGCAACTGGATTAGTGCACATGTGACTTAGTGATTACCAGAAACTGTACACACCATCCACCACAGCGAAATGAACAGTTGTTAATGGAAATGACAGATATATAATCAAATTCACAAGCATAAATAATAAGAGAAAATATAGTTTTTAGTTCTCTGTACGTGTTGCTCTGTGAATGGTATCTAGAGACATCATCATGATAGCAACAATTATGAATTTCCCAGAATTTTCAGCTACCTTATGCGACATTAGGAGAACTGCGCATGCTAACACGCTAAACACCAAGAAGTGAGCAAGGCTAACATATGCTGATAAACACGAAAGTATAGCATGAAGCTAGAAAAATTAACTACAGTGTGAATGCAGCCGTTAGCATTGAAGAAAACTTAAACAAAGGTGAAATAATGAAAGGTTATTCAGCCCCAAAAAAGAACAAACAATGAAGCTGGTAGCATCGCTTTAGACTTGTAAAAAGAAATATTCCCGCTTTCATTGAGACGTTCCTATTTGTTTTTTAGCAGAATTGGGAACTGGTATTAAAACATGTTCAATAATGAGTAATATATCTCTAAAGTAAAGTCTATAGCAAAGTCGATACAATTTTAAACACATCTACTCTTTCAGTGACTGCTTTCTTCTTTTAATTAAATCATCTTTTCATTATTTATTTTATTAGATGTCTTACGATGAAGGCTCTCCAGATGCAAGGACAGCCAGGCTGTTAGATCTTTGGATCAGGTGCTTTACTTGTTAAATGTTCTTTTAAATACACACACACACACACACACACACACACACACACACACACACACACACACACACACACACACACACACACACACACACACACACACACACACACACACACACACACACACACACACACACACACACACACACACACACACACACACACACACACACACACACACACACACACACACACACACACACACACACACACACACACACACACACACACACACACACACACACACACACACACAGAGAGATTAGTTATAGTCATGGCTGGCTGACTGAAATGGCTCATTCCTCGTTGTGAATGCAAGTGAATAGGCAGCGTTGGTGGTATTGAATTTGTGTGTGTGTGTGTGTGTGTGTGTTTGCCCTTGGGCGAGCTGTCGTTCTGATGCCACGCAACACTTAAAGCACAGCACAAAGGGTAATAGGTAATTAATATGCAATACACACTTAATGTTCCTTTATGCATTTGTGTGTGTGTGTGTGCCCGTTTGTGTGTGTGAGGTTAATACGTCATTAATATGCATCACACACTGGCATCCCAGGCAATTAAGGATCCAGCGGTGTCCATTGATGCTTCTTAACGAGCGTCCTCTTTAATTGGAAATATTTCACTGTAAACATGTTGATTTATATGACTGGCTGTCATTTGGTGGGATTAGGGGGAGAAAGCGATTAAGGCAGAGGGAGAGAGGCATACTCCAAAGGGGGGAGGGGCATATAAAACAGAAGTTAAGGGCCCCATACTGTGTATCAAGAGAAAAGTGTCATAATTAAAAAATAAGCTGTCCCTGTTGTCTGCCATTCAGATCTGCTCCTCACCTTTCCCACAAGTTACTTAAATATTAGCCCAGAAGAAAATGAGTTGCCCGGTTTTTATAAAGCTTTTTTGGAAGGATGTAATGAGGACCCAGAAAAAAACTCAGTCAATTTTGGGGCAGATCTGATTCACAGGATGGAACCGCACAATATTTTCTCTATTTGAAACAGCCTCTCCGTTTTCCAAGTGCCCTTCTTATGCAATATAATGTGAGCAGTCTTTTAATGTGGAAGATTTAACAATCTCATGCATTCTGTTTGGTACTCTAATCGCAACCAATGCATCATCTTATAAACTTTTTGCAGGTTTTGTAATGACAGTGGTCAATCTAAGTGGGTATGAATGGGAAGAA
This sequence comes from Eleginops maclovinus, assembly GCF_036324505.1. Lineage (NCBI taxonomy): Eukaryota > Metazoa > Chordata > Actinopteri > Perciformes > Eleginopidae > Eleginops > Eleginops maclovinus. Next base: position 7,397,145 of record NC_086356.1, read on the forward strand.
CACTTTTGAATGATAGTTAGTAGAGTAGAAGTATTAAGAAGAAACACTGCAACTACCCACAAAATGGAGGTATATCAAAATTGCACTAAATTAAACTTCCTAAGTAACTACACTTATACCATTATCTACATGTTCCACCACTACAAGATTTTACAAATATGAAGAAAAAGCCAAACGGGGCATACTTTTTGCTCTACGTGACATCAACTTATATTTCCTCTTTTCCTGTGACTCTTCCAGCTGTACACAGATTCAGCAGGATTGACATGAAAGTAAACTTAGACAGAAGAAACACAAAAATGGAATGGTTGAATTTCAAAACAATGCCTATTTTGTGAACAGATAGTATTGTGAACCAATAAACCAGACAAGGAAACACAGTAAATATCCTCTTCCTGTATTTGTCCCACAGCGAGCTACTGGCCTAAAGGAAAACAAACACTGAATGTGTGTGTCTGTTTGTGTGTGTGCGTGCATGATGGTGTCATTCCTTCATGCATTATTGTTGTATAACTGTGTGTATGTGGCCAAGTACGCTCATATTTGTATATGCTTGTATGAGAACACAAACACAGCCAGATGATAATATCATAACAATATACAACCCGGTCAATGGGGTTTTCCTGTCTGTTGGGTGGCAGAGGAGGGTCATTGTTCTGCACCCAATTATTCTCAGGCCACAAGATGACACAAAGAGGTCAAACTGGTCACAATAGCTTTCGAACATAAATCAATTTATCGACACAGTGACAGTCTGGTGGCGGAGGTCAAACATTACCCATACATCATAAGGTTACATCAAGTGTCAAATGATGCTGAATATCAATGAAACTACATCCTATATTGCTATTACATACATTTTTATTTACTTGATGGATGTGTTTACCAGCATTTGATCAACACAAATTGCAAGCACATATCAATGAGTTGAAAAATGGTCAGGATGTGACGCCATTCCAATACTCATGAGACATGAGCAATGTGCATGAAATTGGTGGTGAATCACATTTCTTTTGACCTATTTAAATACAAGAATGAAAAAAAATGTGTTTACGTGTGCACAATTATATTACATTGTTCCTTTTCCCTTGCACATATGGTTAGTGTATAATTCATGCCTTCAATTCACCAGATGCTCCATAAATAAAGAAATGATGGGGTTATTTACAGGTTTCGAAATAAAAAATGTCTCTGACGCTGGAAATATATAGCCAGGATTTAATGGTTTGATATCTTTTTACAGCGGCGGTATATTCTTCTAGGGCTGTTTTTTATTATTGTTTTTATTATACATTTATTTGCATATTATTTTCAAAGTTTATTACTTGATCATAAAATGTCAGGAAATAGTGGAAAACTGTCTATCCGTGTTTGTCAAGAACGGTCTTAAATGTCTTGTTTTGTCAGTCCAAAACCCCAATATATTATCAATTTAACATGATGTTAAACAGTGTTAAGCAGGAGATTTGGGAGGCTATTAGAAGCATTTTATGTATAAAAACCTTCTTAAACAATTATGTATTAACAATTGTTTGTCTTCTTCTTCAAGCTGTGGATTGCAGAATATACATTTCTCAATATATGCAGTTGTCAAACTTTAATTTAGATATTTTCTAAAGTTAGAAGGGAGCAATTAAGGGCTACAATACATACAACAAGAGCTTCACTTTGTTTTTTAACGTGGTTAGGAATTAGGGGTGTCATAAGATCTTTAAATGGTGTTTCATTCGATCTAATTGGAGATCAGTTTGAGGTCAGAGTAGATAATTACCAAGAATTGGCAAAAATAAGCCAAGACAAAAAACGTCAATAAGTGCATGCATTATTTTTGGTAATTGATATAGTGATTGTAAAGTGTAAATGACACAGTACATACAATTTAAACGACACACAAAATGCATGCTCCATTTCTATTTATGTCTGCATGAACTCCACCTACTCCTCTTTCCAGACTCCAAGAGAGACTGCAAAGAAAAACATATTGTTGATGTGTGACTGCTGTGAAACTGTATCATTGAGAAACTCGCCGCCTGACCTAAATGCATTGGAAAGGGTCCACAACAACCAGTCTAACCAGTCCTGCAAACCAACGCTGACTGGGACTCCAGAGACTACCGGGCTTTCGTAGAAAGATGCTGGCTGTGCCAAGTGAAGCATTTTATTAATATTTCACCGACTGCAGGAATGTGGGTGTGTATGTGTGCTTATATTTTTGTGAGGACATTGTGGCTAGCCCATTTTTCTTCAAAGGGGTGTTTGAGGGTTGAGGGTTAGGATTAGGTATGGGTCAAGATTGGGGCAAATGGAGTTAAGCACCTAGGTATGTTGGTTATGGCTCGAGGTGTGTGTGTGTGAGTGTGTGGGGGGGGCGGCTTGGCTGTGTCAAGAACAGCCCTCAAAAGTATAAAAAAAACATGTGAATATGTGTGCACGTTAGCAGGGGGGAGGGTAAAAAGGGAGGAAGCACTTCTGGGAAAGTCAGTTTACCCAACAAGCACTCAGGAAGCACTTTAGTTGTCATGACAGCATCGCCACGTTGAGATGATGGGGTGATGGTGAAGGGGGCGGGGAGGAAGATGGAGGAGGAGAGGAGGGAGAGAATGTAGTGAAAGAAGTCTGCAGGAGAAGCGGCTTGCTATTGAACAGGATCTGGAAAGATGAATGGTGGCTCTTTCGGCAATACATCCAGTCGATTCATATTTCAGGAGATGACGGAATCAAAAAGGCTTCCTGCCACTTGCAGATTTTGGCGCCATCATTCACCATGCTGTTCTGTCGCTTGAGCAACTCAGGGATGAGTAAGCCTTTCTGAATACTGATATCCCGAATGATGAAATGTAAAAGACACAACCCAATAGATAGAGCAAATACCTGACTTGCGATGCATTCAAGTTCAGTTAGTTCTTTAATTTAGCATCAATCGATTAGGGCTGAATAGTACGGCAGTCCGGCAAAAATGTATATTGATTTGCTTAAATATACAATCATCAAACATTTACGAAGGTTAAAATTAAATAAAAATACAATTAAAGGAAAGTTACATTTTTACTGGTGTCATTTTCCTTCCTCTGACCTTGGAAAAACAGCGCCAGGATTAAATGGTTTTATATATTTTACAGCGGCAGTATAATTTTTTCTTGTGCTGCTTTTTATGATAGTTTTTATTATATACTAATTGGCATATTATTTTCTTAGTTTATCACTTGCTCGTAAATGTCAACAGTAGTCTTTAAATACTGAGGTTTTTTTCAACCTTTGCTAAGATATTCAACCATTACAGATATGAGCATTAAAAGATTACTTAGGTTAATAACAATAGAAACTTACATTTTACTGCTGTCAATTTTACTCGAAGTTCCGCCATTGGGGGTTTACATTTTTTACTGGGAGAAGTCTTTCATTACTGTGTCTTGTAAATCCCCTGAGAAATGGGTAAAATCCATTGCTTGTGACATCACAAAGGTGCAATGCTATTTTAAAATGGTGTCAATTAAGCAAAAAAGATGCTCCATTCTACAAAAGTCTATGAAAATATTTAAAATCTATTAGGATCTCCGTCAAGTCAAAATCAAATTCAACACAAAAGAAAAATAAATCAAAGAGGTGTTAGAGCTAGGTGGATCCTTATCAGCAAACATGGGTGATCATTTCGAATTAGCTGATGCTGTCACAATCTCTGTTACGCAAGCTACTGTAATACCCCTTTTCACCATCCACCACAAGCTCCACATTGCAAGCGTGAGCTGCCTGTTCGCTATCTCATAATTCCCTCGAGGGAGAAGCCAGAAAGCTTCCTCGCATTACGTCGCCAGTGAGAGAGTTTCTGATGGCACCACCGGCACCGTGACCAGATCGAGTTTGACATGTGCTGCAGTGACGTCTGACAGGCAGGCAAACACAGTAGAACATCATGGGAGCTCTGAAACCGAAACAAAGTATTGCCATGGGAAATGCAAGACTACCAATGACACACTTATGCGACACTCGAGGAATGAAACACTCCGTGGTGTTATTATTGGACCATTGAGCAGCCCTTCATCATGCCACACAATTCTTTTAATTGATGATTCCTTAGTTAGATCTTTTCTCATTTGTATTCCTCATCTTCTTTCCTTCTTTTTATTCTTCTCTGCCTACCCTCCCCCAACTTCCCGCTCTGCTCTTCCCCCTACTTCACTGCCCATCTTATACCTCCAAGTCTTTTCTTTTGTCACTTGAATTCATCTCAGCCTGATTCTGAACATCACAAAGCTGTCAATCCCAGGATTCCATTCAGCCTTTATTTCATTTTCCCAACATTACATTCAGCTCATCTTCCGAACGTATAATTTAGAACTTATTCTATTATTCCAACATTAAATCCAGCCCTATTCCATCATTCAAGTGTGTCACTTAGCTCCTTTACTACAATACGCTCATATGCTATTATTTAATCACTCAAAAAACCCTTACTTTCACTCTTCTCCCGTCTTCTTCATTATAGCAGCACCATTTCCAACTAAAAGTCTATCATTCAACAATCATTTACATTTTTATTCTACTCTTTTTATTACTCTTGTTGTAATGTTCTGCCTGAAACACTTCAATTGGGCTCCTTTGTTTACTTCAGTAACATAGAAACATCACTATGTAACACTTGCACTTTTATTGCGTTTCAACACATTTCACAACACAAGACAGGCTAAGGGATGGGACATCTCTATGTGGTTGACCAATCACCGAGCCGGCCAGCTAACCAATCAGAGCTGACACTTGAAAGGAGTTGCTGCAGCACAGGCAGTATGAGAGAAATAAAGACCTTTTTCAACGTTAAAGCATGCAAACATATCACAGTAGAGGCACAACATACAAATAAGATACTGAAAATGAGCATACTTTGTCCTCTTTAAGCGAAAAAACCTTAAGATTCTAAATGTATGAGAAACCGACTTTTCTCTTTGATCAAAGTCACAAATGTGTCACAGAGAATAGTCATAAATACTTGAAGAACCACATGACTTCACTTAAGGTAGGAAAAACTGTAAGACACCATAGAGGTTTACCCATATTACACCGGCAACGGACACCTTACCAAATTATACTTTGCAATAGCATTCAGCAATAGAACATTCCCTTTTAAGACAAGTGATTTCAGCCTGGATTCGCCACTATCCTGTAGAAAATTACATACTGATTTGGTGGCAATAGCTTTTGTAAGTGAAGCAATATACCGTAGGTCCTTGACAGGTTCTTTTTTCTCGTAAATTTGATAGTTTTTCTGTAAGGTTTACCACTTTTTTCCAACGGGAACATCAACGTTTTTTCTCTCACAAATGTACAATGCACTATGTACATTTTTAATATAACCTGCATACTTTTGATATAACAGCTATTTGTGTGTTTTGTATATATTGAGTGTGTAAGTGTATGTATAGTATGTATAATAATGCATCTCGATATTTCTGTCTGCACACACAAATTGAACGATTGACAATAAAGTTGACTTTGACAACTTCAATCAAGGAATTTCTGAGTCTCTCTGAATAGAACCCCCATCCCCCTATGGCTCTTTAATGTATAGGACATATTTTGTACCTTTAATGGCCTGAAAATACTGTCATATTACATGGTGAAAACTGCTCAGCGAACCCAAATGAGAAATAAATGGCAGAAAATGGCTCTCATCAATGTACAAAATGTTATAAATAGCCATGTTTCTCAAGTGCCATGCAAACGCCATTCAGCTCTTCTCCTCACATTACTCCAATGTTCCTTTCAGCCATTATTCTCACATTCTTTCTAGTACTCACTCAGCCTAAATCACATCTGCGAGGCTGAACTCAATCTACAATCCCCCCCTCCCTTCCTTCTCATCCATCTCCTCATCCATCTGGCCAATTCTATCCTCAGTTATCCTTTTCTTTATCGCAATCACCACTGAAACAACTCTCATCCATCTCTGTGTCTCTGCCCTCACACCCTGTGGCGAGAAACCTTCCATTTATCTTGTGTCCCCTTGTTTTGCCATCACTTCTGCTCTCTGTAATCCTCCAATCTTTCACTCTCTCCATCCATCCATCCATCTATGTACCCACGGAGGCGCTCCCCTCCACCCCCATGCCTCTCTTCACTCTCTCTGTGCTGACAGTGCTGCAGGCTACCACCAATTATCCCAGCTAAAGTTGTGCCTGCGTCTATACATCTCACACAACCACATACAATATCTTAAGATGTCACCCCACACATAATCATAAATCTCCGGTGTAACGAGACAAAACCACCACGCGCTTTATATGTGAATAAATTCAAGTTCCATCTCCGTGACTCTTAACCATGAACAAATTATATGGAAACAGGTCATTTATTTGCTATAATGTCATTTGAATAATCAAAAAACTCAAATAAAGAAAATAATACCTACCAGAACAAAGCAATGAATAACAACACAAATCCAACAATGCATTTCTGTACAGAAAAATGCATTGTTCAGCCTTTTCCAATATTTCCCCAGGTGAAAAAAACCCTAACACAGTGTCTGCATGGGAGAAGGATAGGAGGCTAATAAGACAAAATCGTATTGTTGACAGCGAAAAATGGAGGGATCTTTCAGAGAGTTAAAATGGAAAGTTAAAATTTGGCACTGCCAAAAAGTGTATAAAGACAGAAAAATGCTGATGTATCTGGCAGCAATAAAAAGGAATAGAAAAAAGGAAGGAGGGAGACGCAATGAATGGCAGTCACTTCAAGACAAAATGAGCAAAGGAAAAGGACATGAAAGATTGCAAAATAGAGAAAGCAAATGAGACAAAGCACAGGAGATGTATGAATGATGGGAAGAAAAAAGACAAAGAGGGGGAGAAATAGCTGTCCGTAGCGAGTTTTGTCCTATATTCACAAAGGCTGCGTTAAATCATGCTCTACGAGGTAGCACAAGCAGTCATTTCAGCCAGGATCCACACAGATATAGCCATTTTCTCTCATTGTAATGTAGTATGACCTGCAACCCACAGATTCAAAATCGACATGCTTAAAACCCTCACTAAAATGTGGCTATTAACAATGGTGTATTTTGAAAAAGAGCTCTACCCTTTAGAAAATCCCACTGACATTCACAGAGAGGGCAAAGTAGACATAATAGAGAGGAAATTAAAAACCTGGTTCATGTTCTCAAATCCAAATTGCTGGATATTTAGTACCAGAACATCTTGGAGCCAAACAAATCTAAAAAAGCCTGAATACTAGAACTCCTTGGGTATGGATACCACGTTTTAAACGTCTCAGAAACAGGATTCAACACTTAATTCCGCCGTCAGTGATTGAAATGCAGATGAAAATGTGTTTTCGAAAGCAGCGAGCACGTTTGGTTACGAAGCTGAAGAAAGAGAGGAAGTCCCGCCATGTTTCTCTCTGTAGACACTTCAAAGATCAGTTTCATTTGCATGTGAAATTGGTAAAAATAAAAATCGTCATTAATTGCATGGAGTGTGTTCTACAGAGTTTGTTTACTTCCTTTTAGTGGACCATTATTCAAAAAATCAATCAATCAATGAGCACCGGAGATGTTGTTTTATTCTCTAACGTATAACCATTGGAGGAGAAATTAACATATCACACAACTCCATCCTCACGGTATGCACAACACTCTGAAACTCATTAAAATGGAAATCAGTTAAAGCACCTGCAACTTTGTTCTGTTGCAACCGGACGGTGGAAACAGTGCTGTTACCTTCTTGAAATACATGGTGGCAGATTTTATCAGTTTCAACAAAAAAAGCAGTCTCACAGCCCTACGTGAAAAGGAGTACAAAGGGAATGCCTGTTTTTGTTCGTCTCTTTTAAGCTTGGTCGGTCTACACCAGAGAAGACTTTGCTGAAATTTTTTTTGATCATGTCTCTTCAAACAAAAAAAAACGGTTTTAATCTTTACTGCTGTCCACACACCAGCCACATACAGACGAGAAGCACTGTGTCTTTTTTATCTACAGAAAAAATGGAAACACATTTCACAGAAACTAAAAAACCTTGTGAATTCCAAATATTAAGCATCTGCCCCAAAAGGGAAAAATGGTTTCCCCCATGATCCTTGACACATACAGTATGCACAGTTTGCAGATGATAATGTTGATAGTACATCAAATTTTCCCAACAAAAAAGATTCACTTACTGAAAATACTGTGTGTTCATTTATTTGCTTTATTTCGTAGTCTGTAGAGCTTCTTAAGACACATATTTCTTAAACTGCACCTCAGTCTGCAAAGGCAGTGCACACGCAGCTGACATGCTGCTGATGCAATCAGCTGATGTAGGGTAAATAATGTATGACTGTTGGCACCATCAAAGCATGTTCCTTTTACTTCAAAGAATCATACTCTTAAGAACAAACAATACTCAAAGTCTACAGCCATGCTAGCGGCTCTGTGATGCTGTACTTATAGATATTAGATAAAGCTAATGTCACACTGACAATATAGCCAGCAAAAGTACATTGTAACGTAACATAGCAAAAGGTCACAAGATTGCATTATTTTTTATCGATCTTTCTTCCAATCAATTCTTTATATATTAAAAGTAATCTGAAGTTTAAACATTTTCATTCTTGCACATTTCCATTATAAGTATATTACTCATCCAGTGGTGCGATACATAACACACTGCAATAGGTCCCTTTACTAAACTGCACAAATATAGCCATCACTTTTAAAATACTTGTGACCAAAACCTGTTGCCATGCAGCACTGATATATACCCAGTACCGAATGAGCACTCCTGTATTACTGCTGAACACCAGAGTTATATTTTAGCTCTGTCAGCGTCAGATATGTGACAGTATGTGTGACTATACAGTCTGTGGCAGTATGACTCCGGGCAAGCCAGTGGCACACTGGCAGCTATTGCCTAATGAACTCCCCACAGAGACTCACTGTCTGACTACCTTAAGCTAGAGATAGTGCACACATTGTTACACAGCTACTATCATTTGGTTACAAGTTACTGAGCTAATAAGAGAGGTGCTGTTTTTAAAAGCAATGATTTAATTCTGCTGGCATTGTGTGACGAATTCAATGGAAAACCACTTCTGCCACGCATGTCACCAACGAGCCTCCTCTCACAGTCAGGTAACCACTGCATGCTATCATACAGGCTTTGTGGCACAGGAATAATATACCGATATTTGGTGTACTAATGAGGCCCCATTATGATTTTTGGAGATTTTCCCTTTTCTGCAGTGTGTTATATAGGTTTAGTGCAAGTAAACGGTAAAATGCAAATGTTCCCTCCCACACACTCCCCCCCCACTGCCTGAAATGCCTCGACTGAACTCTTTTATTTACTTCCGAGACATTGTGACATCGCTTTTATGTTCTAGCGCTCCAACACATTGTTGACCAATCGTAACAGATCTGGCTAGCTAACCAATAAAGCAGACTGGGCTCTGGTTTCAGACAGAGGATGAAAAGAGGTGCTGGGGCCAAATACAGAGCTTTTTTTGAACATGAAAGAATGTTAACACACAGTAGAGGCACAAAGTACTAATATGAACCTGAAAATGAGCATAATAGGGCCTATTTAAAACTTGAAGCACAGTTTTGAGCTAAAACCAACATTTGTCTTTTGAGTACAGAAGCCAAAACTACATTTTTTTTGTAATGGAGTATATTTATAGATTTCAGAACAATACTGCACATACTTACTCATACTCGTGCAAAATTGAAAAGCAAAAGATAATCTCTCTTCATGTACTCTTCAAGAGTTGGCTATTTGTGATTGAGCATCTTAGACCAATCTTTAAGTTCATTGCCTGAGACTGACTTTCGATTGGTTAGGCATTTTGTGAATAGATGAAACATTCGAGTGCTAGCAAATAATCACACATTTTACGTCTCTGGTATTTTTCTGAAATTTTGCTGCGCCACTCAGTGCTTCTCTCGCGTGCACACGTAGAGTCTAGTGAGTAGTAGAGTCTGAAAATTGGGTAATTTACAGACAGCGCAGAGGAAGATTGGAGAGGAGTGAAGGAGAGAGAAACATAGAGACTCTTGGTGCCCGTGGAAATGGCAGTTAAGGTCGGCAGCGGGGATGTTTGGGCTCGAGTCGGAGCAGAACAACGGCTGTGTGAGAGCAGCAAAGTGCTGTAGGGCTCGAGGGAATACCCTCCACTAAGCAGTGAAACACACACACACACACACACACACACACACACACACACACACACACACACACAGACACACACACACACACACACAGACAGACACACACACACACACACAGACACACACACAGACACACACACACACACACACACACACACACACACACACACACACAGCGAGAAACACTCTAAGTAAAAGAATAAAACGGATCTGTGCGCAAACTCAAAACACACAATACTAAAAACAAACATGTGCATGGTTATAAAAATAAACAATCGGAGGAAGATTGCAACCCAAAAGCAAACACACAGGCCTGTGCACCCTCAAACCTAAAAAAAAAAGACAAAATGCTATCACTGGGTAATGATTTTAAAGGGTCAAAACAAAGCACTTCTCAAGTCAAATAATTAATTAGGCTCTTTTGTTGGATAAATTAATAACTGATTATCATAACATTACCATTTTTTAATCAATCATTAACTGACTGTGACAGTTTAGCAGTACTCCACACACGAGTGTTTCCCTCTTACCTTGACAGGACCCATTGATTTCCTCAAATCCCGGCTGGCAGACACACTTCCCGATCGGCACCAGCCATTCACCCTCTGTGCTGCAGTGCATCCTGGGAGGCTCATATAAAGGCAGGGAGTTATTGACGCATCGGCCCACTACCTCCACCAGCTGCGAGGCTTCTGAGCCCGGAATGGTGTCGGGGAACTCGGCCAAACTCTTCACCAGAAACGGGCATCGCTTGTAGAAAACACGCACCGAAACCAAAGCGATGCAGGCCCCCAAATCCTGAAACGCCAGGTAGAAGCCTTTGTGGGTCAAGGGACCTAAATCGCGTACTTCAGTGTTGAGCTTCATCACGCGGTCCCCGAGGTCCAGCTCTGTGAAGCTCTCATCAGCTGCTATGGTGTCGACTTTGATGTATCTGCTCTCCTTCATCGCCCTGTCCTCCTCCTCAGTCATCCCCGTCCCATCGTTCATCTCTCCGTCAATTTCCTCATCGCCCTCGTCCGTTTCGTAGTAGTACATGTTAAAAGTCTCCTTACAGGTCCCGACCCCCCCTGGCAGGCTGTTGCAGTCTCTCAGGGTGAACTTCAGCTCGATGAAGACCCGCTGGGCGCCCTCGGTCAGAATCCAGTTGGTGTGGAGCCAGTTGTTCTGGTTCTGCTCCATCACCCGGCACACTTGGTAGGTGTGGATGGGAGCATAGTCCTCGTCTACTTCCCCGATCTCCTCCCACTGAGGTAGAGAACAGAGGGAGATAATTAAGAGAGTGCCAAAAAAAAGGTAACAGTGAAACAAATCAGGATGCCTTCCCTTTTGGTCACATAAAGTAGAGCTGGGTTTAAAACCTCATTTTTTCTTGGCTCTGATAAATATCTAGGCAAGATTTTGCCTGAAACAGTACCTGGTCAAGGTAGAGTTAACTTTCCCTACTTCATATACACCCAAGTACATCAGTCCTACGCTTTCCAACATCGGGATCTTACCATTTTCCAAGAGTCACAAGATAAATCTGGGGTGCCTTGAGATCAATAAATCGTGTTTCAAAGAAGAAAAAATAAATTCCAATAAAAACAGTTTACTAAAACATGTTTATAGTATTTTTTAATTGCAGGTGAGAAATAAAAAAATGTATATTGAAAGGTATAATTGCCAAAACACTCATATCATATCTGCACCATAATTAGAATACGGATGTACAGAAAACCAGGAACCATGGGAAATTACCACAGTATAAAGGAGCAACAGTAACCTTGTTGAAGGGCTTAACAGTGGCAAGGAAATCAGAAAGTGTGTGTGTGTGTGTGTGTGTGTGTGTGTGTGTGTGTGTGTGTGTGTGTGTGTGTGTGTGTGTGTGTGTGTGTGTGTGTGTGTGTGTGTGTGTGTGTGTGTGGCTAGGTAGAGTAAAGATGGCAGAATAATCCTCATCCTTTCCACCTTGATTCATCCTATTGCAACAGCCAGCATATAATGGGATGATGTATAGTATAGAATTGATATGCATTTATCATGAATAAGGGGAGGAGTTCTTGTCAGCAAAAAATATAAGTACAACAACTTAGACTGTGTTCATCTTTTCATACTGTAGCCATACCTCTATAAAGTGTGTGTGTGTGTGTGTGTGTGTGTGTGTGTGTGTGTGTGTGTGTGTGTGTGTGTGTGTGTGTGTGTGTGTGTGTGTGTGTGTTAATTCCTGCCTGTGTGTGCATATATGCAAATGATTCCGTCAGTGTTCAAGCTTGTGTGTGTGCGCGTCTGCATCCCTGCCTGTGTGTGTGTGTGTGTGTGTGTGTGTGTGTGTGTGTGTGTGTGTGTGTGTGTGTGTGTGTGTGTGTGTGTGTCAGATAGCAGCATTAATTCCCTCTGCAGGTCTCCTGGGACGTGGCTATTATCTGCATCACTAGCACTCTCCCATGGCTAATACAGGCGCTTTATCATGTCACTGTAATATGGCCAGAGGGACCAGACTATGATCTGGTGTTATAGCTTAATAGCTCATATTAATCAATGCTGTAGCCGTTGTGTAAAACCTTCTGTCTTGTTCTCCATCTGTCTTTTTTCATACCTCCCTAGTTAAGCCTTTTTTCCTTTCTGGATCTTGGTTCTGTTTTACTAGACAGCACGTTGGTTGTTCAATGCCTCCATGTTGATATGATTATAGTATGATCTTATACTTCAATCTTTTAGCAGTCCAACTTGAAGTCACTTCCACCAACTAACATCATTTTTAAAGGCTGTTTCAGTTGAGTAAAGGTTAGTCATAGCTTAGGGTAACAGTAAATGCAGAATGCTAATAAGTGTCCTCACATGTAGGGCTGCTCGATTATGGAAAAAATCATAAACACGATTATTTTGGTCAATATTGAAATCACGATTATTTTTAAGTTTGAAAACACAATGCATTTATTCAGCCTTTCTCTCAAAAAAAAACAAACTCACTGTAACGGAGAATTTTAAAAGATAATCCTACTACTCGACATTTTTCATACATGTTTGGCAGAACCACTCTGCTGAAATTGTGTCGAGATGGCAACGCATACCGTTTGTCCAAAGTTTGGACAAGCTTCTTGAAACCCTCGCCCTCGACTGTATTGATAGGGTGCATATCTTTAGCTAAAAAATATCCAATGGCAGCTGTGATTTTCTTGTGCCTATCCCAATTCGACGGACAGGGAGTCGCATTACACAGTGTGTTTGAAATCGACGTCTGTGTTGATGTCATGGGGGTTGTGGCCTTGTCTTTTTGTTTCTTTACTAATTCTTTACTTAAAGTTTGAGGTGATTGAATAAGTTTGTTGTGTTGCCAAGGGGCGCAGATATCACTTTGCAGCACATTTTGCACATTGTGTGGTGCTGTGCCTCGTCGGATTCTTTGAATCCGAAGTGTTCCCATACAAGCAAACTTGTTCTACCCTTTTTGTTGCTCAAACGGGGCTGCCCTCCCTCTGCCATTTTCCACTCGCGCTGTTTTTTGAATACTGCGGGTCACCACACGCACAACTCGCATCCTTCATTTACAGCTGCTTTGAGAGCCAGTCAGCAGGGCCGTGTTGAATGCTTTGAGGGAGGGACTGAATTGCACATGTGCGTATCTTTCAGAAAATCTGTAGGCCTACCATAAGCAACGGAAAATGTCAAATGAATCATTTCAACTCGATTATATTAGTTTGGAGATCGTTTGACCCAAAGATCGAAATCACCGATCAAAATTCGATTAATTGCTCAGCCCTACTCACAAGTATACTGTAGATGCACAGACAGATCTGTGTGTGACCCTATCTTTCCAAGACTCCAACCCAGTCAGTCCCAGTGCAGACATTAAGCCTCTTACTGGTTAGATCACACAGATCCACCAGCCTGCTCTGAGCTTTACACAGCTTAACACACACACCACACACAACACATACACACACCAATCATTGTTGCTGGCCCAGCAGGGAGTAAAAGAGGCGACCTTCTCCGAGTTCGCCTGGGAGCAAATATTCAGTATGTGTACAAAGCGTGGTTTCCGTTGTCGGCACTGGGAAGTCCCCTACTGTGCAGCTTTACTGTAATAACAATGTGTGATTGCTAATGTTGATTGGCATCACTCTTGCTTAAGCTAACTCATTCAACTGAGTCATCAAACTATGATGAAACTGGGTGTGAATATGTAAATACCCTTGGAAAAGAACATTTAAAGCTTTAAAAAGATAGAACAAAATGACATCCCAACTTCATTGTTGCATTTTTTTTTAAAGCAAGGCCATAAAATGACACGTGTCAAACAAACAACCTGTCAGCCCCCACCAATCCTTAGCATTTCAAAGCGGTATTATTATTGGTACCACGAGCGCAAAAACAACCAGATCCCATTCCTTTTTTTTCAGAGCTTAACAACTATAAACAACACTGGACACGCTGCACTGTTTCCCACAGTTATTTGTGTTGCTTGCCATTTCAGCTTCTCATTAACTAGGGATAGCTACTTGGGAAAACCAAACCACTATAACCTTCCTGTTTAAGCTGAGCAATGGTTGATGCACTTCCTTTGTGCAGTATATCGAGCCTCTCTATATCGAGATCGTGTCCAGGAGTAGATAGTAAACACGGTGCTTAGAGGGATCCAATCTAAACGCCAATGGTGACTTTATTCTATAACCATTACATTGTGCAATTAATATTACTCAAGGTTGATAAGTTAAAGCAAAAACGTCATTGCCTCCATTTCCATTTATGTATTATGTAACCAAACGCTATTAATGGAAAACATGTCTGATTTGATATAGAAGACAGGCAGAAAGAGGGGATTGTGATAACTTTGACCATGGTTTTCCAAGCATGAGCTGCTCTATTGGAAGATTAAGTGCTTATTCCACTCAGTGTTTAATACTGTTGTACATGGATTTAAGTAGGTACAGTAGGGGCCTCCTGAGGTCAAACATAAGCAAGCAAAATACTTACACTGTAGGGTCAGGACCACCCATGCCATCATGAGGCACTGAAGAAGCAAAAGAACACACTCACAGTCGACATTTTAAACGTGTTGGCGTTCATTTTACAGTACATCAAGTCCTCTTTGTCTTAATTCAACATCCTCTTGTTTTCAAAAAAAGTGATTTGAAATGTGCCATACTCACTACCATGGAATTCACACAACCTCTTCTTAAGGGTCAGTTCACCCAATTCCAAGTAGAAAGAAAAATCCCTGTTTCTCAGAATAATGCCTTGTTTGCTGTGGGCAGCTCCTGTAGAAATTGTTGGGAATCACACAGTGTGATGTTTGGGACATTGTTTCCTAGAAGGAATGTTTCTGATGTATTTTCAAAGGTTGATCAAGATGTCATTCACTCTTGTTATACAGAGGAAAATATCGGGCACAGAAACACAAAAACTGCATGACTAGATACAGAATAGAAAATTACAAATAATTGATTGGTTAGATTTGGGTGAATAACTGTGATAAACCAAGAAGCCAACACATTGAAAGTTTTTGGTCTCACTGGAAATGATTAGTCTTATAAATCAGAAGTATCATTGCTTTTGGACCTGATCCCACAGCCCTAGTGTCTATCTACTCTCTGCACCACCTTTTCTCCACTTCACTTCCAAACTGAACTGTCCCTACAGGCATCCTTGTAGCTACTCATTAGTGTGCGCGTTTGTTGGCTGCAATGTGTGTGGGTGTGCTGTGCATCCGGGTGTCACAACCCTCAGTCGACCCCATGTGGCTTTGCTGAGTGGCCTCCTGGCTCTAAGTCTATAAAGCTGTCTCCAACTTATTATTACCGCCCATTACCGCTGACCGTCATGGCACTGTGACAGAACTGTCCCTCTCACTCCTTATCCATGGAGGAACCCTTCCCCCATGCTTAACCCCTAATTCCTGCCCCTATTTAATACCTACCAAGATTCCTCTTCTGCTTCATGTCTTTGCCTTTTCCTGTCATCCATGTCGATCATAATTTTTTTAAATGTGTCCTATATTATTCTCTCAATTATCCAATCCTAAATCCAACCTGCCTTGTAGTGTTCCCCTCTTTTCCTTTAACCCTGTTCAAATGCAGTTCCTTAATTCCTCCCGTCTTCTTCCTTGTCCCTTATTTCTGCTTCTTCCAGCCTTCCTGTCAGACCTTCTAAAGCTAAGTTCCACTGTTCTCATATAATCTTCCTCTCCTGTCTCGTTTAGCCCCCCCTGCCCTCCTACCTTCATGGTACTGTAATGTGCAATTGGGGGGACAATGGAAAAGCATATAAGCTCCAGAACAACAAATCTGTAACACAAACTGTTCAGCCCCTTCTCTTTTTCAGGAGCCTGAACCACAAAATTCAATGTTAGGATCATTGGGCCATTGTTGAGTATCTGAGTCGCATTTACAGCTGTCAACTTTTAGAAAAAAAGTAGGTTAACTTGGATCAACGCTTTTTAACAGCCATCCTTTATCAGTGTGAGGCTCTTTGAGTTTGGCATGGTCTGTGTCCTTACAGGCCTAGTGGACTTTGCCTACTAATGCAGGGATACAGATAGAGCAAAATGGGGAGGTCATTGAAATATATGGACATTAAAATGATCCATATTGTGGGGTCCATCTCTTTAATGGTACCTTTTCATGCTGACTTTTCTTTCTGTATTCTTGTCCCTTGAAGATGCTTGAGGAAGCAGCAGATAAAAGCATCTACCAAATTGCATGTGATTGGCAGCTCACACAATCTACGAACAAGCACTCTTTCCATTGCAATTGGAACAGGGAGTAATGGAGTTATTAGATGACAGGCTTGACAGCCAAATGGTCCAAAATGGGCAAGGAACCAACATTTAACCATGTTTTTTTCCTTCACCTTTATTTGTATCCTTTTCCTATCCGACACAACATTAATATTAATGTTGAGCCTTTCATTAACTAACATATAACATTATGAACAACTCATGAGTCTTCCAACTATAGCTCAAATAAAGACGTTCTTGAACTTTGGTGGTTGTTTTCGTCCTAATTTTTCTGTATCAGCATTCAGCAAAACAACTTATGAATAATCTATAGCAAACTCTCAAGCTGTAATTATTGCGTTCAATTCCGTACACAACTATTTCTCTTAATTTTGTAGTCCCATACTATACCCATACAGCTCTTTCCGACTTCATCAGCCCTACTGCTGCCAACAATGAGACAGACCAAATTACCTTTTCTATTAAAATACTCTTGTCTCTTTCTCCAGTTTTTCAGAAACTCCTCGCCCATGAGTTCTTCTGTTATAGGTTACAGCGAGTCTGATTTTCTCTAAAGTCTCTCTGACACTATTTGTTCATCTTAAGCTTTTGCTGTCTGACTGCCTGAAGCCCTTCGTCTCTTTCCAATCTCTACCTCTGACGCACCCATCTCCAGATTGTTAGATTAACCTGCTAGGAGGCCTCATAGCTACATTAACTCTGGCCTCCTGCTTGCTATAACCTAAAGACAGACTTCTGAAGTAGACTTAAAAAAGGACACTTCTCAAACCACTATCATTTCAGTTTCTATTGTTCCAAGGAGCTTGTCATAGACGAGGAGAGAAGTGTTTTCAGTGACAACCTAATCTACAGCCTTCAAGTTCAGCTACTATGTCAGTGTCATGCTGTTCATTGAAATGTGTCATAACATTTCAAGGTCGTCCATCAAATCTGAAACACTTTTTAAAACCCCTTATTTTACTCAATCTGCTATTTGCTTAAATGTTTCGAAATCTTTCAAAAGTCACTGAAGCTCTGGGAAAAGAGGAAAAACAGCAGAAAGAAGATAGTGAGATAAAAAGACAAGAAGATTACAAGAATGAGAAGAAAATGGGGATAAGGAGTAACATGAATGTTCGACGACAGGGAAGGATGGGAACTGAGCCAGAAAAAAAGTGAAGGATGACAGAAGAGATGATGATGATGGGGACGAAGGGGGGTTGGAGGAGGAGAAAAAAGGACGGATGAGGAAAAACCATCTGGAACATGAGACAAAAGAAAAAAAAGTCAGTGCCTCCTCAACATCTTATTACGAAAGACTGCTGCCACCGGGTGTGAATGTGTGTTTGTGTGCTGCAGATTGGGTTCTGTCCGACATATGCTGAACACAATAGGAATTATAATGGCCTTCATTGATAACATCTGTTATTTAAAATGACAAACAAACAATGATTCAATTATTTATTTCATGGGACACGTTGGTCATTTCAGTGTCAGACAGGTTTAATAGAAAAAACCAACACATTTTAATAACCTTAAGCCGTAGCTGAATAAAACACAACAGCTAATAAGAGAGGATGTCATAATGAGATCCTTATCACGTCTTTTCTCTCCTATTCGTCCAGCCTGAATGCAGTTATTTATACACTTGCATTGTGGAAACCACGGGCCATAATCACATCTTCATTAATATGATGGCGCATACAGCTGCTTTTGTCAGCACTATCTCTCACATCTACATACAGCCACATAGCAGACCGTGATTTGAATACCCAGAGCCGAGAAAACGCCACGGTCAGCACCATTGGTCCGGCTGAATGTTTGCCAACAGTTGTGACTATATGAGAGATTTTCCATGTGGATAAAATAGATGCACAAAACCAACGATAGCACAATCAATCCCCCCGAGGTTGGGGAATTAAATTGTTCCCCGGAAAGGTAGCAGATTACCGTCTCACGAGATGAGGTGGTGTTGAAACTCAAGAATACATGAATACATTTTGTAATCTTAACACCAGTTCTTTTTACTTTAAAATACACTCTACAACTCAACTATTTCCCAACTCAAGTAAGTAATTCACCAATTAGCCTTCGCCCTGGGAATACTTGGAAGTGGAAACTCAATTCCTGGTTTGAGAATAATATATTCCATGGTGACTTTCAATATCTTACTCATGAATTCAATTGACCCCGATAATAAAGTGAGAGTTATTGGATATTGAATGAACTATAACATTAATAAGATCAATCAAGTGCTTAAGTGTAAAACAATCAAGTCATAGGTGTCTTCGGTCATATACAGTGAGTTTACAACCTCAATTGTGCTTTAACCCTAACCCTAATCCTGGGCTTATTTTGATATTGTTTAAAATTCTTTGGTCACCTCCTATCGATCACTGGTGATGGGTTACTGGGTCTTACGGAACTATTGACAGACTACAACAATATTTTAAAAGCTTTGTGGTGCTTTGATATCAAATTGTATTAGTGGTAACAACCATGTCTAAACAAGACTAACGATGTGCTTCTAAAAAGACAACCAATCAAGAAATAATGACACTACGTTTGATGAAAAACATCAACTAAGAAAATGGGGTTTACTTGCGACACAGTATTTGTCAAACGTAGCCAATTGAACCACCTCACAACAGTTATACTCACCCCATTCTTAGGATAGGCCACCCATCCTAGGTCACCCATCACAGAGCGAGAATCCAGCAGGTTCACTGTTAAAGAAAACAAAGAATGTCTTAAAACTAAAACAATACAAAAAAGGACACAACAGAGGTTTTTCTCGTTATGTAACCAAGCTCCTATTACCCTCATTATGTGCTTTGCTTCAAGCAGTGTATGGTCCGCTGGAGTTGTTTATTTCAGCAGATCAGAATGTGACCAATATAGAACCATTAACAATCCTGATAGGTATTCAGGTACTGTCAACCTATCTAACTTCACATCACAAAGGCTAAATGGTATGCATTTTCAAACGGAGCTTTGAGTAGTGACACAATATTATTCAAGAGCTTACTAAAACAAGCCTTCGATCTGCAGAGATATTCAAGTGAGTCTAAATGTCTTTAAGGGTACTAATCTTGTTTGAAATTAAGAGGAGTGAGAATGTAAAGGTATTTAGAACATCGTACTTGAAATGCCACAATTACTAAATCAGAGTTGAAAAGACTTTGGTTGACTGGCTATTATCTATTTTTTGGGATACTGTCCCTTTACAGTGCTCTCAGCTCTGATCCATTAAAATCCTCATTTCTCAGCCTTTCAGATGAAAGCTGTCAAGTGTAATACCCTGGCCAGTGCACTCCTCAGAACATGTTTCTTTCTCATCTTTTACAGCAATGGTGACGATGTAGTCTCCTGAGCTCTGTATTATCCGTGTGTCCAAGTGTTCTTCTACAACAAAGTCACATTGTAAATGTCAAGTTCTTGTCTACAGTGTATTCCACAGGAAACTGTGAGGAGAGTTTTTGGACTAACTGTAAAAGTGCATTTTACCACAGATTTTCGTTCACAAAAATGTTAATTATGATTAAACAACAATTGGTCCAAAGTATGTTTCATCAGCTGGATGATGTTTCTTCCTGCATTTATATGAAGTGAAAAATACCTCGACAGCATTTTTACAGACAATGAACACGGTCAATAACATCAGTGAACATATGGTGTATCTGTCTTGCAACAGCTTAAAAACCCATCTGAGTTTGTAATGACATGCATGTCATAAACGCAACTCAAGTTTGTCAGGCCGGAGTTCAGTTTTCTTTATCTCATCTGTGAAAACAATGGGTTTGTTCTTAGTCTGTCACAGTGTGTGGTCAAACAATAAAAGAGAAAGTCAAACTGGTTGCTCCAATGTTAATATTATCTACTTGTTATTGGATCAAAACAATGAGCAACCCCCCCACTAAAAGCATAGTAATATCTTATCGATCTTACAAGGAAACAAATACATTTAAAGCTTCAATAAAAATGTTAACCAAGTGGCTAGGAGAACGGCTTCTTAGAAGAACAGACATTTTCCTGCAGTATATCTTGTTTGAGTTTGTCTACACCCACACCAGCAACAGCTAACCCTCTTGACACCTGTGATGTAGTGCAAATCTGATCAGCAACGGCATGCTTTCACTTATAGGTTCCTCTATGGTATATCAAGTTAAGGGGCTTGGTTTAGGCCCTCTTTTTGTGAAGTTGTGTAAAATGTTTTCAACCACTTAATTTTAAACTGTAACTGTTTTCATAACTTGGTCCACAGAGCTGTCAAATGCTGGGATAAAAGAATGATGGCCTACAATCCAAAATATGCAAGTGTGTCTATTTAAAACCTCTTATATGCAAACACATGCTCAATAATGTGATTAATTCCCCTATAAAATCCTTGCAAAATGTCTTATGCTTTGATGCCTAACCAACGCCTCATCCACGATAACTTGTGTGTATTTCACACTTTTGAAATTATTGATTTTTCGACAGGTTCTGACAAATTAAAAACTGTGAGTGACAGCTAATTACAGAGGACAATGGACTTCACATTATCAGACATCTGCTTTCTCCTTTTCCCCTTGAATGTAATTAAGTGTCACAGACAAGCCATATTGGTAGAAACCAGTGATCATCTCGCCAACTATAAGCCTTGAAGATGCCCTTGTGTATTCCTGTTTGGAACTGCCAACAAGAAAGTCCTGTGAAACATTAATGAAGAGCAAACAATGGTACTTCATGCAAGAGATTAAATCAATCGTCCAAAGGTTTAATATCATAAATGCCATCCATCTCTTAAAGCAGCTGGTAGTACATTATTTCCAGCTCATTGATAAGCCAGGTTATAAAAAAACCAATCCTCATATAAACTTTGACATGTCAACTAAAGAATAGAACATCCGCAGTTAGCAGAACATCATATGAGGCGAAGGCTATTTCACTGACTGAGACACAATCGCTCTGTAAACCCCTCCCAACACACAGACACACACTACACTAGTCTTACTGTCTCTGCTGCTCTGCAGAGAATAATAAAAGATGTCCTTAGGAGGCGATTAGACAACTAATTAGGCCATAAAGAAGAGATAAGTGATGCTGAACTAGATCATAAAGGGGTATGTTACCTCTTTCACTCTTTAGCTCTCTCTCTAAGGATCAAACCACCTAACAAGTTTGAGCTCAGCTGTGACAATGATCTACAGAACTTATTATTAAAAGTCATCACCATAAAATGAATGGTGACATTACTTCAAGGATACACTAAATATTACAAGAGTGCTCATGAGTAAGTGGATTTTTGAGCATTGGGAATACGATTATTTAAAAAAAGGAATATTTGAGTTTCAAGTACTCTAGAAGGTGATGGGTTTAAGATCCGACTAGACCTCAGTGACCTCTTGAATGTTGTCTGAATCCATATCTTACCTTCTACTTTTGAAACCAATGGTTAAAGCATACCACTTGTATCTCCTTATCACATTTCCATTTTAAGTGTTTGAACGTGACATTTACATGGATTGCTTCGGGCTTAATGGTCTCTCTAAAGCAGACCAACAGGCCATGGGCAGACATGCACTTCTTTCAAAGCGTTTAACTGTATCTACCACCCCTAATTTAATCAACGCCATTACCCACAAAAACAAAAAGTGATGGATTTTCAACTCCCTAAAGTGTCGGCTAACACACCCTTCATTAGCCAGACATTATTATTATTATTATTATTATTATTATTATTATTAATAGAACACAATGACAATCTCTAAAACAGATGTGAGGTACCTGGCTCTGCATTGAGGAAATGTTCGCAGAATAAGAATGGGTTAGCCTCAAGAGAGGAAATTAATCAAACAGTGTGTGCAGTTTTCCTCAGTTTCTGCCATTAGAGGAGGAGCCATACTGCAAGTCTTCACTGCTTAATGTTACTATATTAAGAAAGTGTCAGGAGTTTTCTTTGTTCACTTATTTCCCTTTCACTTCAGGATACACTTACATCTCAATTCAGGGTAAAATTGAAACTAAAACATTCATATGAGGTAAGTCTGCAGTGTGATGTGAGGACACAATATGAAGCATGTAGCCTGAAACAAACATTTAGATGGGTAAGTGGGCAATCTCTCCGATGATTCTTCCCAAGACATCTAAAGTGATCCGAAAAATGGTTAAATCCTACTTTTTCAATTACAATAAATCAGCCCAATGAGAGAATAGTGGCTATTTTAATGATGGGCTTCACCATCCACTCCAATTATGCATGCAATGTATGATTATCCTATGCAATGCAAATATGAGCCACATTTATCTAAAATGTGCATTGGATAGCAGCCTTTGGCTCTTCAAGAGTCTTAAGTTATGAGACTATGCACAGATTTTTTTCAGTTAAATTTAACTGGGAGCCTTTTTAGAGACAATAGATTAAAGTGCTGTTGCAGAGCAAAACAAATAACAGGTGCGATAAATAAAGAGGACAAAGGATCATGTGGAGGCGTATAAGGACACCTCTCTTTTTATCACTGTAGTCAAAACGCAAACTTGTGATTCAGTATGCTATTGATTTTTTTCTAACAGCCTCAAGCTCGGCTTTAACAAGGCAGAAATTCAAGTATTTTAAAAGTACCGGTATTGTTGCTGCAGACAACAAACCTTATGAGTAATTAGTTATCATGGATTTCATGTCAAACACTTTTTTTGACGTTATTTCAACTTTTCACATCTTTGGGGAACTTGTATGCCAGTTTGCACCAGTATATTGATGTAATATAACCCATAAAGCCCAGAGTACAAATCCCTAGAGAGGTCATTTAATTCAGAGTACACTGGCACAAACAGAAACCTATAGGTCAACTTTAACTGTTATACATGTTCACCCAAGTCTGCCCTGCAAACACTCCAGGACCCCTGAGTGGAAACACTTTTGTGACTGTACATTTGATCTAATAAATCTGCCAGGTGAAAAGTAAGCAGATTGATGGATGTTAATGCTGTCTTAATAGCCTCCAACAATGGCATTCATGTTGAGCCATTAAAATGCTGCCTAGTCTGGGACAATAGCGGGGGAATACTGTATTTTTTTCTTATTTTTAAGCAACACTGTAATTGTCCATGTTTTATATTTAGTACAGGGGGCTGCAGGTGCATTAATTCAGACATGAAAATGGATTAAATACCAATTTGCACTGAACATTATGGAAATGTTGTGCCAAATAATGAGGGGGTGCCAAATAAAACTTGTAATATGTGACAAGATAAGTAGCTTTACTGCAAGCTACTGTCTGAACTCACTAGCTGTCGGGCATGTTAACAGTATCAGAGGTTACAAGGATTCAATGCATATATTTAAAAACAGAATGCCAGGCTCGACTGAACCAAAAATAAGCTTTAAAAAGCGAATGCAAAAAAATGTCGCAGTGAAACCCTAAAAGTTATATTATTATAAGTGATATTAGAAAACCTATGGTACATTAAAACTCACTAGCACAGAACGAAAGCAAGGAAATTGGAATTCCTTACGAGAAACCTTATTTTATAACACCACAGGCAGCTTCATGGTCAACGTCAAGTGAGCAGTTTGAGTTGCAACGGAAGATGTTAAAGATCTTCATAGTGAATTTCTGCAGCGCACTGCGCGCCTGTCGGTTCTCCAAGGACTGGTTATCTTGATAGACGCATGTTCTGATCAAAGGTCCTCTTTTTATCTCAGCTTTTACCATTTCGGAACAAACAGTCATTAAACACTTCGGGGACACAGCTGTCATACACATTCCCGACTTAAATCTATTTTATAGGCGACCTCCTTTTCGGTCAAACAGCGTCAGAGCCGTGGCAGCCAAGATAAAGGAGACCGTGGCTCTGGAGCACCAGACACGGACCCTTAACCTTTAATCGTGCCTGACAGTGGCAATTTAAACCAAGACGTGTCACCGAACAGAAGTGTCATCAAACCCAAAGTGTCCTTGCATGTTTTACCTTCATTTGCAGGGATGCACCACGCTCCGTGCAACGCCAGACTCCAAACCCACGTCCATGCCACCAGCCGAATTCCACAACTCCACCAGCGAGATTGCATGGCGCATCCAAAAAACACAAAACCGGTCACAGGGCAGGGGGAGCTTTTTTCCTAAACAACAGCAGTTTCGGTCACCATGAAGCGGGATGCCGTAATGAAACCATCTGTATCTGTGTGCGTCCGCTCAGAGAGAAGGGAGCTCATGTTCTGCAGCGGGTAGAGGAAGCAAGTGAGAGCAGAGTGCGCTCTGGGTTTGGGGAGGCGGGCAGCCCGCCCGAGCGAGGGGGGCGGAGTGAAGCGCAGGTCTCTCCAATCACAGAGTGTCCACAGGTGAACCCCAAATGATAGTCCAATACTTCTCTCTCGTTCCAAATGTAACCACATTACTTTATTAAGTTCCTCCCGTTGTACTTTTGCACGAGTCAGGGTTGTTTCATACCAACCTTGTTAAACAATTATTTACAAGACATTTGAACAGCCTTCACTGACATGTTCACGTCCCCATCATGAATTGGTGGATTGGGATTGGGCCTTTTATAATTTTGAAACTTTTGACTATTTATTGAATGTCACATTTGCAATTGCATTATCATGAGATTAGGTTAGAAGAGATTAACCAAACCATGAACCTATTATTTAATCAGTAATTGGATAATGACTCAGAACAAAATATTCCTTAATGGACCCCTGATGGACAGTCACCTACATTGCAGGATAATTATTGCTTGAATGCAGAACTAATACGCATAGGGAGCAATAACATGTCATCTAGAGGTGGTAAGCTTCTGTTAATAAAGAGAGGAGAGTAGACATGATCCTTAAAGTCTTGTAAATAATCTTTGACATAAAGCTGTTATCTGATATTTTGCAAAACCATCTTATAAAGCCAGGCAGCATTTTCTGTCTCCCTTAATCCTTTTCACTGTTTGTTGTTGTCTTTACTTTCAACATATGTCACCTCAGGAAGTTAATTTGGAGTGTGGTCATGGTAAAATGCTTCGTACTGTCCTCTTAATTGGATACCCATTGTTTGTTAGTATCTATGATATCCCTTTTAATATCTTTGGACAACTTGACTTTATTAAATGATGGAAGGACATACAGATAGGAAAAACAGGGAAATAGATAGAAATGAACAAGGTTTAAGTTTACAATTAATTTAATAGTATGTGTTACAGTGAATCCCTCCCCATACTTGTTTTTACTTACCGACTACATTGTGAAGTATGCTTTGAGGCAAACCTCATTTGATTTTGATCCCCAGATCACTTTTTCCAAAAGACCTAGGAAAACCGAATTTGAAATCACATTTTATTGAGGTCAAACCAAGGAATTACATCCGGGACCTCAAGAAGGCTCTTTGCATTGGGACAGAGATATCTGTAAATGTGTGCAAAAAGTAAATCAACTTCCGTATGATTACCTAAATATTTTATTCATTGTCTACAAAGTTGTAAAACCCGCCCTAAAAGTTAACTAAATGTGCCCACAAAGGATCCTTTAATAATCTTTCATAACAGGGTAGGTGCACGCATCTATGAAGTGTGAATATGAATTAAATATACGCCTCCACCCCGTCACCATCGCACGCATACACCTTCTGCCAACGCTTCACACCATAAATGCAAGTTGTTCTTTGTCTGCTTTCTTCTTGTTAAATATGTGTTGAAGTTGAAGTTAGAGAGTGTTTTATCATCACGTTTCCTCAAAATGTGTTCAAGTAGTTGATATTTATGGCATCATAAATCTGTCAGATGATGTTGGATGATTCTGTGATTGCATCTCGTCTTTGATCTCAATTTCTCTTCAATCTTTCTGTTCTCTCATTTCATACCGTCTAACTGAGGCTGTTACTTACACATTAAAGTAATTGCAAGCAGTTATTTTACCCCCTTTTGTTGCGACTTCCTTTCTTAGCCTCCACTCTAATTGTCTTTCTGTCATCCTCCGAATTTCTCCCCATTTTTCCTCCTTCATTGGTCAATTAAGGTGATCACTGAGGGATTGGGGTGATTACCCTGAGCAAATACAATTTTTCTTGTCAACCTCAATAGATGTTAAAATCCCCTCATGCTCTTTTTTTTTCAAGCATCTCCATCTCCTTTTTCACAGTAAATGATAAACACTTGCTAACAACCATACGTGTAGGTGTAATGCCGAGGTGGTGATGGTGGTGGTGTATTATAGACATGAAGGGGTCTGATCAGCACTGACAGCGGGTGTGGAGGTGGTTCTGGGATGCCAGAAGCTGTTGTTGTCTCGTGGAGGTGTCGTCGGCTTAATTCTATGAAAAATGTCTGTGGAGAAAAGTGCAATAAAAATTCCACCCCCAAACTTCAAACCACCCCCTACCAAGTCAGATATCTGTGAAGTATCTTGTTTTCTGTTCTTCAGGGATGTGTTTTTGTTGTTCTTTTGGATATTTGGTTAGTTTAGTTATTTCAAGATCTGCTACAATGAAATTTGATGGTAGTTTTAAATTGACTTTGAACCAGGTGGTAAAGATAGGAACTCAATACGGGACAGCAGATACATCAGAATACCATACAGCAACATATCTTGTGTGCAATTATAAAAATCTACATTACGTTTTTCCACCGCATTTGGAGATCAAAAACAATATAAGAACAGTCATCACAAATATGTAACAGGCTCTTGTGATTTTGGGGATTTCCCTTTCCTGTAAGGTGTTATGCAGGTTGTTGTGCTTGTGAATGGTCTGCAAAGGCTAAAATCCCAAAGTTCCCTCCAGAGGGAATTTCTCTCCGACACACTACCCCCAGCCCGGAAACGTTAATTGGAATCCTTTGTTTACTTCTGTAACATAATACCATCACTTTGTAACACTGGCACATCTCTTAGTGTTTGACCAATCACAACAGGGCCGACCAGCTAACCAAACAGAGCAGACTGTGCTCTGGTTTGAGACAGTAGGTGAATAGAGGTGCTGCAGCACAGGCAGAATGAGAAAATAAAGCACTTTTTGAAGAATAAAGCATGTCCACATGTCACAGTAAAGACACAAAATACAAATATGTATTTTGAAAAGTTGTCTGAATAGGCCCCATTAAAATGCTTGTCATGGAAAACAAAAACAATGCGCTGAAAGGGGCTACAAAGGACCATAGGGGAGGCTGGTTATTAATGTTAATAGTTTTGTTACCACAAGCGACCCATGGTCATATAATGCATTTTGGGATTTGAAAATGTAATATTTCAAATTAAAATCTGCATGCCTTTATGTTACCCATTATATTTCCCTTTACTTTGCTGGTAAAATGACTATAGGGTTTTATATAACCAGGACCCAGCAGCAACATTTTCCCAAACCAATGGTTTGCTGCAATCAGATGTGCTGGTACCTTAAGGGCTGAACGGTCAGCTGTGATTTTGTGTCTGTCCACTCATGACAGTAGGGGAGGAAATGGAAGAGCAAGGTCAGACAGGGGCAGTGGAGTACACATGCAACTCCCTCTCAGTCAAACACACACACACACACACACACACACACACACACACACACACACACACACACACACACACACACACACACACACACACACACACACACACACACACACACACACACACACACACACACACACACACACACAGCAGGGAGTACCTTGTTTTTGGCAGTAAGGACATAAGGCTGTGGCAAAAGCAGGAAGTCAAAACTGACTCAGTCCTCCAACTGGGGGGGACACAGGGACATGATTTTTTCAAATGTCTTTTGTCATATTCTTGTGATTTGAGAAAATGTAACATCACATTACCATGAAATTATTGAAACATCACAACTTTTACTGTGTACCTCAACATTGTTATATTCCTACATAAATACTAATATAGGTTTTATCCTAATAATCCAACTTTCAATTGAAGGTTAAAACAACCGATGAACCCGTAAAGTAAAAATCGTCCTTGTTGGAGTACCACACAATTTCAGTGCCAATTGAGTTTGACTTATTTCACTTATGTTACAGATTCCTCTATGAAATGGTAAATATTGGGGAAGTGTGTTAGTGAAGTGATATCTAAAATAACTCCTATTCCTTCCGATCAGCCAGCCCTGGGGAGACATGGGCCTTGAACTATAGTTGAGGAATTCCCTACACCTCTCTTAACATAGGTACACACACACACACACACACACACACACACACACACACACACACACACACACACACACACACACACACACACACACACACACACACACACACACACACACACACACACACACACACACACACACACACACACACACACACACACACACACACACACACACACACACACACACACACACACACACACACACACACACACAGCACCCCCATTCCCAAAATAATCAGCTTTGGGGCTTGACCAGCTGGCCTCTGATGCTAGGAAATCTTGGATTTTCCCGAACACCCTGGCAATATGTGTTAAGACATTGCAACATGTAAGGCCTCCAGATAAAAGTCTGCTCTTATTACTCTGAATCAGATGCTTGTTTATTTTGGGCCCTGGAGCCATCAGCATGTAACAGTGAAAATAAAATAAAACACCCATACCTGAAACCATACCAAATTATTCCTTAATTGGCTTGATATGACAACTTCATGAAATCATCTGTCAGCGTTCACTGCTTACGTTTTAATTCACAGTCAAGCAATTCAAATGAACTGGAAACAAGTTGAGTCTAACACAGCTTAAACCGTTTGAGCCTGAATGAGTTATATTTGGGTGGCACGGAGAAAACGTTTACAAACCTATTTTTTCCAAGCGAGCATGATGGACCTTTTTTATTGGCAGACATTTTGGCATTTCATAGCAGGAAAAGCATGTGTCTAATTACTAACATGAAAAGTGGCAGCTTTCCATTCCCATCGCAATTGCAGGACCCTTCTATTGTGCATGCTGGCTCACTGGCAGGGTTTATTGGAGCACTTAAAAATAAAAAGAGCCATCATTCATGTTGTAAGCTACACCTGCACTTTTTGAGACAAACACAAAATACCTCACGTCAAAAGGATTTGACAGCAGTGGGAACTAAGAAAAAGATCTTGCTACTCCTGCTGGTTGGTCATGTCGACAAATCGTTGAGAAGAAAAGGAATGATCCTGGGGATATCATTATCTGTCCAGATCTCATTGTGAAAGTCTTCCCTGTCAGTCTAACATGTCTCTGCAGTTAAAAACACCTTCTTTGTAAGATTACACAGCAAGACCCGTGTGGCGCCATGTAATCTAAAGCCGTATTTCCACTGCATGGTACAGTATGGCACGGCTTGACGCAACTCAACTTGCTCTTTTTGGTTTTCCATTGACAAAAGTAGTGGATACTACCCGCATGGTAACACCTTGGTCAATGTTCAAAGGGAGCTAAACCATTACAACCAGGATGAAAAAACACCAGACCACTGATTGGTGAGAGAAAATCAATAATATCCAAGCTAGAGCGAATAGTGACTGCAATTACATTATCTACTTGACCCAGATTCCCAAAAATGGCGGCCCACAAACCGCACAATTGCGTATTGAAATACAGTGCATTTCCCCTGTTTAGTAACCGATTACAGCATTCAGCCGTTTTACATCCAGTCACTATGGAAATCAGATGAGCAATCCACCGAATAGAGAAAGATAGCATAAGTTAGTTGGATCGAGTCGTGTCATGACAAATTATGCACTAGACTCCAATGCAGGTAGAAATTAAGTTTTTGATATCTAAAAAAGTTGCATCTACAGTGTACAAACTACTTGACGTGTTTTCAACCTCTCAAACAAAGTTCTATATTTCAGATTCTGGCCTCCATTTGACCCCGAAACATGAAGCTCTTGTTTCGGGCTTATAAAGATGGAAAGCACACCAAAAATGAAACACACACACACACACACACACACACACACACACACACACACACACACACACACACACACACACACACACACACACACACACACACACACACACACACACACACACACACACACACACAGACACACACACACACACACACACACACACACACACACACACACACACACACACACACATAAACACAACCCCCTGGGCGTCGTTAAGCCCTGCTTAGCAGCTCAGTGAGGCTGGCAGGCAGCGGCGCTGATATTCTCTCTCTATTTTGGCTGCTCCCCTCTGCATGCTGCTCCAAATCCTACAGCTCTCTTTTCACACATTTTATCTCCCTACTCAGGACCTACAGAATATATACTTTAAATGAAAAAGAGGGTGCAGGGGCTGATGGAAAACTATTCTAAGTGCAATCCGTGGACAGGGGAAAAAAAACACAGCCGCGGCATGAAGACTGTTGGATTCCTTTAACAGTTAAATTACAGAACCATTTTCTATTTTTTTCTTGCTATTTTTCTTGTATTTAATCTTATATATCCTATATTGGAAGAAAGTGCACTACATTGAAATATATCTATGTGGTAATTGTGAGTTTGATTTAGATAGTAGAGTAAAACGTTTGTGATGTATTTGAGGTAAATTCTGCTTATTTTTGGTTGGATTTTCAAAAAACGTGAACAAATACAAACTCTACGGGAGATTGATCTAAATAATAATAAAAAATAAGATGTATTACTCAATAGCTCAACAAATTTGATAGACACGTGAGATCAAATTGATCTATTAGAGTTGATAATGACCCCCATAATATTTACCATACAGAAATCCCTCATTGTATTAAGTGTAAGCATGCATGAGATGCATTTTACTGCTGCTGCTCCCCCCCAGGTTCAGGGGGTTTACAGGAGACAGAGGTTTGATTAGATGCAAATCAACTTGGTTTGGGATGTGTGCGCTCCTGACTACAGAACACTTTAAAATTCAGGGCTGCCATTTTGGAGTTATATAACATAAATCCCCCCCCCGTCTGTTTCCCCCTAACACTTTGGCATCTTTTTCCATCGATTGCCTCCATTTCCCAAAGGCATGCCACGCTCCCGCAGCCTTTTTTTTATCTGTTTCATCCTTTTTGTCTCCTCCAATCCAACCCCACTTCTCTCCCTCTCCTCAACCAGCAACCCATCACCCCCTTCCATCCCTGCACTTTTCTGCCATTTTGCTTTCCTCCCCCTTACCCTTTTTCTACAAAAAAACATACAGTACTTTATGTAGCTCCAACACCAACCTTTCTTATCAACTTTTCCCTTCCCCCTCGTTCTTATCATAAAAGGCTCTTTTATTTATATATATGTGAGCACAGCTGGGCTTATGTTCCAATTCAATAATGGGAGTTAAGAAATACATACATACTTTGTCACTAGGTTTTTCAAATTAGTATTGAAGCCAATGAGATTAAAGCGGTGAAACAGGGGTCATATTCAGATAGAACAAATCACAATTTATTCCATTGGATTAAAGTGTTGTATATAGAAGAAAGAAACTCTCACTTTTCAGGAACAAAAATGCTATCTTCTCTGAGCTTAAATATGGTTATTCTGTGCTAAAATCACAAGTATTTCCTTATTGTAAAATTTGAACAGTTCACCCTGTGCTTATAAGCATTTCTGGGGTGTGATGAGGCTGCAAAGTGGAAACCTTGCAAACTTGGCAAATAAGCAGTTTCTTCTTGGTAATTTAGCCCTGGAATCTTGAGGAATATGCATTTTTTTAATCTTGTAAACGTAGATTTTTAATATTGGAAAGTATGAGTTTTTCTTTTTATGCCGCTGTGTAGTTTTGTACCATTTGAGCCCTTTGAGAGGATGTTTATCCCTCATGAGTGCACACATCAGCACACACGCATACACACACCCTCCCATTTCTATAGACCTGCATTTCCTCTTGCTATTAACCTACAACTTCCACTTCATGCTGGCGACGTACACACAGCCTGGGGGTCTAGGGCAATCCAATGAAATGTTTGTTCAGTTCAATAGTGTTAGCATAATGTTGGCTTCTCGCTGCATTTATTTTCCATTTCTGTCCATCTCTGTCTATCTCTGTCTATCTCGCACAAAAAAAGACACCCTATCAACAAAATACCATATTTTTGGAAAATATAACAGGCAGAAAGAAAACTGCAGATTTGAACATTGAAAAATACAATTTTGAGGGGTACCAAGAGAATGTGTGTATACTCCACTACTTTGGCAATGTCCCTATAGTTTATCCTGCCAAACAGATGGAACTCCTTGACTTCACACAGTAATACTATTCAATATGTGAGAATGTACAAAGAGCTGGAAATCATCCCCAAACAAGCTTCAGAGGTATGAGGTGGATGCAAAAAAACCAACAACAAAAAGCCTTGAATGTACAAACACCGGAACACTTATATGCTGCAAGGCTATTAACCAGAGACATTTTTTCACACAACAAATTGATTTGAAAGATTTTCCTTACAAGCTAATTTGGCTTAGTAGCTTCCTTTATCAATCAAGGCCAGCAGGAGTATCTGCATCAAGAAGAATCCCCAAAAATCAATAACATCAATAGAGTTTACTGCAGATAGACGTAACCATAATGATGTCTTTTCATAGTGTAAAAGTGAAAATACAGCAGTGAAATAATAGCACATAAACGAGCTAAGATGGCTAATGACAAGATATGTATGTCTCCATGTTCTTGCAACTGATGATAGTAGAGTGACTGTCTAGACTCATTTACATATTCAAGCAGAGAGCAGGTATATTTTCCATATTATCAGAAATCCTTATTCTGATGGTTTGTTGCAAGCAAAAGAAACACATTCTGTCCCACCAGTCACATGACGTGGAAACTCAAACCTCTAACACCTACACAATTAACATACATACATTCCCAGTATTTATCCCCCATGTTGCGACCCCCTGCCAACACATGAGGCTTAATTTGAATATAACATGAAAGAATGGACCTTCATGGTGAAGGCGTGATATGTGTGTGTGTGTGTGTGTGTGTGTGTGTGTGTGTGTGTGTGTGTGTGTGTGTGTGTGTGTGTGTGTGTGTGTGTGTGTGTGTGTGTGTGGGTGGGTGGGAGAGTGTGAAGGTGGGAGAGTGTGGAGAGAAGTTCCCTGGGGAATAAACATATATCATAGAAGCCCTCAAGTCCGACATAAGGGTCTATTTCAGTTTCCACCAGTGCTTGAAGATATGTGTGCATAATTATAGCCATAAGTTGAGGTGAGGGGAGTTGATGGGAGGAGATGAACAGCTGTTGTTGAGAAAATGTCACAAGCGCCCACATATTACATCTATTTTTGCAATTCATTGACTTGTTTCAAATGTATAACCTAATTCCTACTTAAGTTAGCCCCACCTTCCATTATAAAAATACACCCACACACCTTCCCCCGTTATCATTTCACAGACACCTAATGTGGAGACAGTTTTTTTAAATGTTTTAATTCTAATTTCTGCATTTGCTCTTTTTTAAATCTTTTTACTGAATCTGAATTTAAACGTTTTACTCCCCACTATTTATTGTAAATAGTGCAGCACTACCAGTTTTGACTTGTGTCTCTGCCATGTCATCCTTAATGTGTCATGGCTGCATGCACTTAAAACATGTCCATGTATTATTATAAACATCTAGAGCTTCTTTAAGACCAAACTTTATCAAATATACGCAAACAGAAGAAGGGTTGTGAATATAAAGTGGGTGAGGTCAGCACATTTAAAATCGGCAAAGATTTTTTGAGGTTTGATCCAAGAGGCATCATAATTGGCGGTAAATTGGGCCCATTGGGCATGGGGGTCAGCAAGTCAAATCCTGAATTTGAAAAGTTAAAGAGACAGGCCTTAGCTCTCATTGAAATCAAACTGTCCCTCAGCGACCAGCCATTTTAACACTTACTGACATAAAGTATTGAGGTATGAATTCAGACTCAGGTTCTTATAATAAATACTGAGCAAAACCAAAAAAAGAAATGGAAATGACTTCAAAATAATGGACCCATGAAATTTCCCTCAAAAGGCAAATTCGCTAAGCTAGGCGGACACGCACTTCACGTCATGCAGGGAGCCTCCTGAGTACAACAGACTACAATTTGCCACAGCCTGGGATTTAACTCAGGTCTTATATGAAGGATTGTCTGTCGATTCCACATGGGACCCATATGTTCCACACCTTGCAAAATGGATTCATCATGCCTTTGTGTAGCAAAGAGTTCCAGTAATTAAAACCACTATAGCCAGGTCAGGGGCTATCATTTTCAGCAGATTATCTTTTAGCATTGCTTTTGAAAAATGTCCTTTCTTCTTGAAAGCTTATTTGCCTTGCAGTTTTATTATTTCAATCCACCTTACATTGCCCGAAATAAGAAGGACGAAGATGTTCGTCTCAGCACTCCAGGTCAAACTGCGCTTCATCTGATGATGTAATGTGGAAAATATAAAATGTTCTTGAACCAAAATAGAAAATACGGAGCCAGTACTTAACTGTTTGACTTTTTAAGCAGCATGAAAAAATGCATTTGTTCTATCTCCGTAGCAGTGGAGGATTAATGGTATCATGCCAGTGTAAAGGCGAACACATATACTGTATATATAGTAGTAGTGTCGCTGCCTGATGCCCGCAGACACAGATGGTTTTGTAACTGTATGCCGCCTGCCAGAAAAGAGCTGTTACATCTGCTAGACACTTTAGAGGATCTCTCATAGCAGCTTGTATATGGGCTCACTGGATTCTCATTGCACTAAAAAATTACGGCTGTTGTGCTCAAGAGGTCATTCATTAGTTGGCAATCAGCTGCTTTACAGAGAGTCGAACAAGCTGCTACAGGGTATATAAAGAAATATGGTTATTTTGAAGGTGAGAATTGGCTTGGAAAACACTCAACACTACAATAAATAATTTAACTTAGAAAGGCATTGTTCTCCAGGATTCTCATTTCGGAAACCAATGAAATGCATTGCTTCAAATAACCAGTCTATTTGCCATGTCAAGGATTCCTGAAGGTCAGAAGGGTAATTTCTCTCATGTTTCTGATATTGTCTTTACGCCATATGCCATAACACATTACATTACCCATATATTATTCAAATCAAGCTATTTGGGATGCAAAACAAATTTTTACTTAACAAGCTCGCTGTTACGACGCTATCCTGTCTCATCAGGCCTCATCAGTCAGGTGCCCGGGGAGCAGCGGTACAGCTGGCGACACTGCAGCGGTGCCGGGTGAACAGCTTGCATCAAGACATATAGGACAGCAATGAAAATAGACATAAAAAGGCCTTATGGCTTTATGTTTCTTTCATGTGCTGGGAGACACCGTGGCCCAAAAATGCTGAAAACACTGGTTTCAATTGGAACCTTCATTGACCCAGAAGAGATGATTGGGGTCCTTCAGGGACTATGTATAAAGACAAAAGGGCAAATGGCACATTGCAACTGTTTTTACATTGAAAAAACGTCCCTATTGCAGTTCATACAGACACTTTAAATCAGGAAAATAAATAAAATGCTACTTCTACTTTCCGTAAAGATAGCTGAGACATTCTTTTAGCTCCATTATTAAGAGCATTAGACATGCACAAGGCCAGGAATAATGCATAAAAGAATAAAAGTTTCACAGCTACAGCAGTCCACACTCCTCTCTTAGCTTATTCCAATCCCCACGATGTGACCCCTGCAGGGATCTGTCCTCGCTACCCGAGTATAAAAGAGGTGGCTGATGAGCTCTCCTTCCAATTTACCGTCCAATATGTTCTTAATAACAAAAACAACAAAGAGCTTTGCTTTGTGTATATTTGTGTGTGTCTCCTGAACAGGATAGGTGGATTAGAAAATGGACAGATGGATGGTTCCACTTGTTCGTATTCGGGGGTTCATGTGGAATTGAACCGTGTCCGAGCGGATAAAATAAAAAGTCTAAGCATGCCTCTATTATAAGTCCAGTCATTATGAGTGGAATCAAATGCCACATTGTGTTTTGAGAAATAAGGGAGTTTGGGAGATACTCTCTGGATTATACTTTGAGAGTGGTTTGAGTACTTTTGGTAATTTCTATTTGAATGTTTTGGATTTCTGTTGAAATTAGTCAGTATGTATAATTTTAATAATTCAAATGAACATCTTTTCAGCTACAATTGATGAGTGTTTGATAAGTCCACGAGTCTAAAATATTAAGTGTCCAAAAGACACACTTGGGCCAGGACATCGAGACCAACTTCCTGTTGACTTTTTCAGGGAAAATGTAAGTCTGCTATTCTACTTTCTAATTATTGTCAAGTATTATATAACGCATGAGTTTATTCTTTACCTGAAGTTCTGATATTGGAGCCTTGGTTACTTGACAGTAGAGGGGTACTGATGAGCTGATGTAAGGGACCGTCTCAAAAGGACATGCAAGTGAGCTTTTCAGATATTTATGAGTAGCTTACTTATTTAATTCCTGAGACACTTTAGAAATACTTTAACTTAATGTGGACCTCCTCCCCTTGCATGTTCAAACTCCAATGAGCTGGTATGGTCACTTTTTTAAAATTACTCTAGACCAAGAGATGATGCAATACGAACACATGCATTTTTATTTTTCAACTGTTAAAACTCTTGTTTTTCTTTGGAAGATGGCGTTCCATGTTTTATCATTTGCCCAATTCTGGTTAATGGGTAAAATATTATATTATTTTGTATGTTTTTGTTAGAGGCTAAAACCTTTGTTATACATACTGTATGTGGAATATAAAATGAGGAGAAATAAATGGCGTTACAGCGCTAGGACTTTTGAAAATCTTCTGTTGATTTGCACCCTTTTATGTTCATGTACATCATCAGTTTCATGGCCTTTAGCATGGCCCCACACCTAATTACAAATGTTATAGATGTATGTTCTGCCAATGATCATCCAACATTATACTGGATTACGAAATACAGCTTAACATGAGTGAAGCCTGTAACTGTAGCTAAATAAACGTACTACATCTCATTTCTCTGTCTGTTTGCTTCCCTTGTTTCCTCTCCCACACAGCAGCAAACATGAAATTAGAGAGAGAAAAAGAGAGAAATTAAAACTGCAAAAGAGTTAATGCAGGGAGAGAAAACAAGCCCATGTGGTCTGATACCCCCAAGGCGGTTGCCACATCTACTGTAGTTATGCCAGTATGACAGCTTTGTTAGTTTGAGGTGTTTGTTTATGTATGTTATATTTAGTATACATTTCACTGTCATAAGTAGGTAAATTGAGTCTTGGTGTGTATACAGTATACCCATACCTGGATTTATATGCATGAATTTCACCGTCTGTGCCTTTTTGAGTATGAGGTTAAATTAACAACACCATACTAATGCATATGAGTGTTTTGCATGTGTCTGACAGCCACATGCTGTTTATCCTGGTAATGCAGCTCTTTTCATTTGGATTGTTGCATTTTTTTTTTACCAGAGGATCACAGACAGGGCCTGTCCCGAACAATACACATTCTCATCCCCATAATCCCTCCATTCCTAAAGGGAGGAGAGGCAGAGGGAGATACAGCGTCAGGCAGAGGGAGAGACATTGAAAGGGAGGAAGGAAGATGATGATGGGAAGAGGAAGGGATGAGATGGATAAGACCAAGTCAGAGATGAGATGACGAACCGAAAAGAAGCAGGAAAGGAAATACAGTAGATTGACTTGAAAATAAAGAGGGAAACATCTGTAGGTTCAAAGGAGAAATGACAAAATATGGGACAGAATATTGTTGATCATGCAGAGATGTTGAGCGGGTAAAAGATAAAACAAACTGTGATTTATGTGAAGAGAAAGTACGGGAATGAAAGAGGGAAGTAGTGCAAGAGTGAAAAGTCACTGGGTTTGGTGACAGCTTCACTAAGCGCGAACACACACACACACGAACACACACACACACACACAGAGTCCCAGACAGGGAATATTGGTGCACAGGAAGCGTGATGTCAGTTGACCCCGATATAAAAAAGAGCATGGAGAGTCACCACACACACACACACACACACACACACACACACACACACACACACACACACACACACACACACACACACACACACACACACACACACACACACACACACACACACACACACACACACACACACACACACACACACACACACACACACACACACACACACACCCCCCCCCCCCCCCCCCAGGGCATTTGACAGAGCTTATGCTTCACAGCCAGATACAGGATACAACTAATTACGATTAGTGTACTCAGTCTCACAAACACAGACACACTCATATTAAAACAACCTCAGTCACACATCCATACTGCATTGAGCATGTGCTTCACCGAGACACACAGAAGGGAAAAAAGGTGTTTCTGATGACTGAGTCATCATTTGAAATGCTACATGAAGTTTTCTCTGAGGGGGTGCCAACCTACTTCTACACACGGATCAGGGAGGAAATAACTGAACAGAGGGAAAGAGACAACAAAGACAGAGAAGCCAAGTAGATCATGCAGCAAGAAGAAACACACCATCACTAAAGAGCTGAAAGTGAGAGGGAGGCGAAGATTCAACGCAACTTTGCAGCGATATGAAGAAGGAGTGTTTATATAATTCTCTGTACAATTCCCCTTCCACTTATACTTCTTTATTGTTCACCGAAACCTTACTAAACGAAAATAATGATTGATTTAAAAAGACTAGAAACCAACAATTAGCTATAAAATCAATGGGAAAATGTTTAGACCAATCAAGTTAGAAAGGTATTTTTTTTGCATTGACTTCTATACACTCAGACTTTTTTCTGCAAGAAAATGAGTCGCCCCCTGCTGGCTGTCTGAAAGATTGCAACTTCAAACACATTCCAAATTTAAAAGACAAGACCCTCACATGTATACATGCAAATACACAAAAAACAAAAGCACATACACCTCAAACTCCACACCCATTCGTCTGAGTCCATGTAATATTGATTAGTTTGCTTAGGTCCCCATTGCTATTTCGTTATTTGTCTTACTTCGTACATTCTCTCTTTTGTCTGTATATGTGACCATGTATATTTCAAGAAATCAAACCTCAACACTTCTAAATCATGTCTGTTGTTTATTTTACATGTTATGTTTGTATATGTAACTATGTGTTAGTCAAGCACTGGACAGCTTTGTTTGTTAGTACTTCCTTGTTTTCCTGTCAAACAATTAACATGTATTCCTATGCAAGCAGTGCATTATGCTTGAAATAGTGCATTATAGGCAAGTCGTGATTAGGGTTTATATATATCATTTAAGAGCAATCATCGGTATCATCTACATTGTGCACATTACCTCATCCAAGTGAAAATGTTTTTTTTATTCTTAATGGTTACATTAACAATCTTCGCTCTAACGCTCAATCAAGTGAAGCCCTGCTAGAGCCAGCATCATGTTCACCATCAGCTCTTTCTCCTGTCCAAGTGTGAATGCATTGACGCAAAGGCAAATCTTTTTAAATGAATCTGAACGTGGTTTCGGGAATAAACCCCTACTTTACCTAGCACATTACATTAAAGCTGTATTCTCACTCCCTATTTAGTGCAAGACATGCCCTGCTGGGGTTAGAGTCAGAGTTTGGAGGGCAGCCAACTCTATTTCAAAGCAAATTCCTGTATGTCAAATTTTCAATGCATTGGTTAATGGTCATAGAATTTGTAAAATAGAGTGTAGTTAAAGGATATTATCCCAAAGATACACATTTTCATAAATTGCCTAAAAGTATTTTTTTCTGCAGATGTACAAAATACAAAAACACACTAAAAAAGGATGGACCTCCAAACTTAAAAGAAGAGCTCACCAAAAGCCTCCAGTAAGTGCCTCTATTGATCTTTAAAGCGGCATTGTCTCCTGCTATTGATTTCAGATGGGTACGCGGGTAGCCAGAGGATCCTCTAAAGTTTCAGCTGAGTGCAGATCCGAGGGTTTTTAGGTAAATGACGGCAGAAACAGCACTTCTCATATGACACAAGTGAAGGTTGGAGTTTTACTTGTGACCTTAGGTGCCTTCTGTCTCTACATGTGACTTTTTCTATGAAATCATGACCCTAGATGACCCCCAAGATCTGCCTGTTTTGTGGATTAACTACAATAATTACATTAAGGATTTAAAAAAGATTAAAAGTGACTGTTGGCAGCTCCCAATGTTCATATTGTTGGGAGGTACGCAGAGCAACTCAAATTATTGTTGAACTAAGTCAGTGGTAAAAAAAAACCCTGTGTTCTCCACATTGTTTTGAACACAACATGCATTTTTGGTGTTTTCTCGTCCCCATAATGGTTTTCTCATTTTGTGAAATTGTCAGCAAGATGGTTTTAAAGTTGTGACTGAAAGCAATGTCAAATTATAACTTAATAGTAAGCCCAAAAACTTCATTTTAGCCCCACTGGCATATACCCTTAGACATCATAATGAAAGCTGTGATTACAGATATAATGCAGGATTGCTACATGTTAAAATCGATATGTATTTTATCCTATTTCCCGTAGGATTCAAAGACTATTTAATTGCTTTGTAGGATTATTGATCACAGTAATTATTTTTTCTCTGTTATAATGGCATTCAGGGAAGCCATCAGACAGTCTCACACTGCTTACTTTTAGCGCTGTTATTTGTAACTTACACTGTAATGCGAGAGAAAAACACAGTGCACTTTCCCTAATGCTTCACTGTGTCTCACACACACATTATCTTAAACGAAAATATCCAACTGCGGAACAAAGTGTGTTTATATTGAGCGGCACATAGGCGAAGACTTATACAATATGCATGCATTCAATACTATGCATGGCTGGAATAATAAGCGCATACATGTAAACACATAAAAGAGATGGAGACAAAGGAAAACCTGGAATTTAAACCTGGATCAATCAGGAAGCTTTTGCAAACCACAGAAATGTGCTCATGGGATTACAATGCAATGGGCTCTTACTAAGCAAGTCTCGGTGAGCTGGAATATTCTAAAGCAAATGATGTAATGTATCCAAGTGAGGAATAACTACACTACGAAGCAATGACTATGCATTTAGAAAGTCTTCTTTTGTTAACCCGAGAAACACAAGGGAAATCTAATTCAAACGAAAACTCAATGTTGACTTACGTTAAGGTTACGTGAAATACTCAAAGGTTAGCGTTAATGTAGTTAACTTACTTATGTCACAGGGGGGTGAGGAAATCAGAATGAAAAGGAGGCAAGTTAAAAGAAAATGCAAGCTATATTTTAAATTAAGCTTATATGTGAAAACAATGATCGAGTACAGTTCGAAGGGCATTAGGAACATGAGGCGGAACCATAGACGATCTGATTAAAGAACACAAGGGCAGACAGGCCTATACAGACAAGACTAATCACAAGACAATCATACAAACACACAGGCAGGAGAAACAAAAAGAGAGTTTGAAAAGTTAATCAAGACAAGACACAAGGACAACATTCAGACAACACCAGATTCATGACATCCATGTGTTGCCCTACAAGTTAAAAAGGTGCAATACGTAGAAAAATATTTCCAACTGGTCCTTCCTAAGTGTCCGTATGAGACGATAAGGAGGTAATAACATGTTGCAATGTGTCTGGTCAAAACACCACAGACTCAGACTCAAACATACAGTATGAAGTTACAGCTCTTCTAAGTTTTAATATTCATATGCAGGATGTGTCAAAAATTCCACTTAATACTTGTTATAAGTTTTTTGCTGCTTTGCAACAACTCGATATGCTGGCTGCCATTACATTTTTTAAACCTGTGTGCTCTCGTCAAGGTGGATTATCAGACATGAAAACAAAACGTTTCAAGGACATCTTATTCTCCAAGCTTTTTTATGCAATACTTTCCAACACAATGGCATAGCAATACGGAAGCAGATGCCAAGATGCTTAGCCTTGTTCCAGCTCTATCCATGGTCACCTTGTTTTGCCCTATACTTGCACTTTTTCCAAGGGTGGTTCGCTGTGCGTATGTATCAGGGTTGTGTGTCATTGTCACAATCCTGCATTCTGTTTTCTCCGCTCAGCTCCCAAAGGAATACTGTCCTCCATATACGATAACACGAGCCTGTCCTCCTGGCAACACATGCATAAACACCAAGACTAAGAGACACACATGCACTCTCACACATGCTCTATCTCAGTCCAAAAGTCATTGTTATTCACACCATGCTCTTTGCTTTAGGGTCGTGACTTTCCCCAGTGTACATGGCCCAGAGCTAGAAAAGCACAGGAAAAAGTGCACACTCTCTCTGTGATATCTCTCCCTCTTCTTGTCTGTCAGTCCCTCTTCCACCCTTCTCAATCTCGTTCTCTATCACACAGCTGCTAAATGATGTTTGAATTTAGATCATTTCGCTCACAGCATCAGACCAAAGAGAAGCAGTCGAAACGTTTGTCTCCATGTCTCACCTCTCCATCCAGAGAATACCTATCTCCTCATTTACATTTTCCCTACTTGCAGCCCCTTCTGACTCCGACCTCCACACCACTGGCCTCCAAAGACCTAACCCAGAGGCATGTTGTCAGTGCCAGCCCTGGGTATTATAGGCGAATGCTAAGGGCGCATCCATCCATGGGGGGCGCCGTAAATAGGGGGGGAAGAATAAAAGTTAAAGAAGTTTTTTTTTTAAACTATTAACAATGTCTGAAACTACGCTTACATTGCATACAGCGCCCACAAACTATGATGCACCCCCCCCCAAACATATTCATACCAAACATTTTGAAACTAGTTTTACAGGCAACATTTTTCTTCTACGGTAACCAAAAGGTGCAAACGGCCCAAAACACTTCCATGAGGAGAAGTGTGCTGCATGTCTAAATACGATGCAAATATGGAAAAACAAATGTCTCCAAACACATGCAAATGAAGAAACATGTTCAACAACTTGATGAAACATCGAAAAATAATGAGGATAATAGAGCTTGTACTCCTATTATATTCCAAGATGGACTCCCCTTGTAACATCTAATGACAGGAAGCCATTTGTCCCCCCACTAGGCAGCAGAGTTACGCTTGAACAAATGCATTCTCCTCTTTCTTTGGTAAAACAAAGGACCAATGATAAACTTCTCTCTTTAGTGCAGACTCCTCCCCTTTCCGCCTGATAGAGATGTCTACCACCCCTCTTCCCTGTCTTAAACTCTCTGTTTTCCCCCCACCAAAGAGGGAGAGT
This sequence comes from Eleginops maclovinus, assembly GCF_036324505.1. NCBI lineage: Eukaryota > Metazoa > Chordata > Actinopteri > Perciformes > Eleginopidae > Eleginops > Eleginops maclovinus. Next base: position 7,441,013 of record NC_086356.1, read on the forward strand.
GTCTTTCCGTCCTCTATTTTCTCTCATTGCCATCTCTCTCCCTCTTCCATGCCCTTAATCTTCCAATTTCCATCTTTTTCTCCGTGAACCCGAACACAATCTGCAGCATGTTTCCCCTCATTCAATTGCACTTCTGTAAAACCCAAATCCTGTTGCCTCTTCCTTTCTCTCACCTCCTCATCTCGACACTCTCTCTGTCTATATCCTTTTCGTCACCCTCTTTCTCACTCAGCCCTCTCATCCTTCCTCCTCTTCCTCATCCCCCTTCCCCCTTCTCTGCCTGTCTCTCACTCTGTCCTAGTTTCCACAGCCTGCGTTATGAATTATGTGCAACTAGCTTGCCTCATGAAAGAATCATCTTGGACGATGAATAATAGATGTTGAGGAGAATAGAAGTGTAGGTTACAAACTGTGTTTACCCTCGCTGCCTCATCTACTGCCTTATTAATTTCATCATATTTAAACTACTGACGGACACATTTTATCAAGCAAGAAAGCTAGTTAGAAATGTGTGATCCAAAATCTGCCATAGAGGGGAAGTACTCATATACTAGGTCACTGCTTCACACTGCTTTGTAGATTTCCTAATAAAAAAAGACTGACTAATTTTATTTAGTCTGCATATCTGTCCCCTCTCACTATCCTGGCAAACCTTGATTATGTCATGTCATCTACCAAATGCTTTTATTCAAAGTGACTTACATAAACTACAATACTGTAGAATGCCCATGGGAGCAATTTGTGGTTAAGTATCTTGCCCAAGGACACTGTGACATGCTGGCTGCAAGGGTCGGGGATCAAACTACTGATCCTCTAATTGGCAAATGAAAGAAGCCCTAGGTCACAGCAGATACAGTCTTCCAGAACCACCAATTGATGAGGTGTTATCAATTACTAGTACAGTGTTCCCACTTCTTTTTTTCTACCTTTCTGCAGATGAGGCTCAGCAGAAAGAGCAGGTTGTCTAATGATCTCAGTGTTGGCAGTTCGAACCCGTGCTCCTCTCTAACAAGAAGTGGCCATAAGCAAGACACTGAACCCCAAATTGCTTCCAACAGTTAGGTCGGGGTGGTAGCTTCCTGCAATTACTGAGTGAGAAACTCAGTAGGAAGTGAATTATTTACCGATGATGATAAAAGCACAATAAAAAACCACGGTGAATGAACTCGATTTATTAGAAGTGGTCTATTCTTTTTGATTACCTGGCTGCAGTGTTATTCTAGCACATATTGTTGCATGAATAGTAAATCAACCTATAAAAGGGAAGGAAATGAACTGCCTTATTTCTCTATCTTGATGTTCTATCACTCATTATTTGTGCGTCCGAATGCCAAACAAAAACATTGATATACAAACCTTTGGATTGCACATCGCTGACAATTGTTTTCTTTATGTAAACTCAATGCCAAATTGTTTTAAATTCTTGCTACCACATCTACAACATCTGTATATTGAAGAAGAAATGTTGTAGTCATCGTAAAACAATTCAGGGTACAGGTATGTTATTTGTCCGGGAACAAAAATATTTGCTAATGTTAAGGGAAATGTTGTAACTGTCTTTTTTCAGAGTTTTCAAATGTCTTCTGCCGCAAACAACGTAATTACACACATACGCAGCTGTAAACAGCACGAGCCACAATGTTTTCTGAGCTGCCTAACAATAGTATACACATCTTGATTTGTAAAATTGGTGGTTTCCCTTTTTTTTATCACCGGCCTATTATCCAAATCCTGACAGTTTTGAGAGCTAGACAGTTCTGTCTTTAACTCATTTTCCACATCAAACAATGGCAACAAAAGATGTCAACTGAGAAAAGACATACTGCAAAAGATGCACTGTAGTACATGCACATTTAGCCAATGATGAATTCATGCATGCACCTATTTAAATGAGCAACACAAAAAAAAATGCACACTTATTACAACCAAGCTGTCAAATAGTAGCTAAAGAGATGCTCATACTGTATATACTCAGCACAAATAGCTGACTAAACCACCATAAGATGAGCTTGCATGAAAGAGGAAATATGTAAATGGTCATGAATCTGTCCGCTTTTATCTGCAGAAGCACATATTTTTACTGACCAAAACACATTTGTGAAAACGCTGCTATGATAAATTGTCACACTTAACAAACCCTTGTATCAAGAGCACCTGTTATGAAGGTGAAAAGGCGTGACGCGAGACATCTTTCAATATATAGGTCATGTTATCGTGCATAGTTATTCGGTACGGGTTTAACATCCTCTGTTGAACATCTCAACGTTTGATATATTTGTTCACACAAACAGGATGAGGCTGTTATCGGAAGGACAATGTTTAAATGATGATGATGTGTACATTCTGAGACTGGCTGGAAATCCGGCAAGGAGAAAGAGAGCCAGGGGTAGAGAGAGTTGTGTGGTAATTATAGATCAAGAGGATGGTAATTCTACTGAGACTCCATCCCTATAGGGTGTGGGGGAAGGAGGGTGAGAGAGGAAGAGGTAGCAGAGGAGAGAGAGAAAGAAACGACTTAGGGGGGAGAGAGAAAGAATAGGAAGCGTGAGAAGAGAGAGTACGGGAGAGAAGCAAAAAGGCGACAGAAACAGAGGAGAGGAGGTTCATGAGAAGGAAAGAAAGAGCGGGAGAAAAGAAGAAGTGGGGGAAGGAAGGGAAGAGGAGTGGAGGAAGAGAAATACAGAAAGACGTGGTGGGAGAACAAGTATGTGAGATGGAAAAGTGGTACCAAATGTAAAACAGTAATTATTGATATGTTCATTTAATTCTGCTTTTTTGGACGTAACACATCGGGCTGATTTAATATTTACAGTACCTCATCCACTGTAAAACATTACCCCAAAAAATAAAGAGAAGAAATGTAATAATACCTTTTCTATTATACATTACTAACTTGTATTGTAAAGCAGTGTTATATAAGAGGATTTAACAAAGATAAATGGTGGGCCAGATAGCTGCTGGTGTTTTGTTTAAAATAATGGATGAGCAATGCAAGTGATGCTTTATGTACATACATAGCAAAGCACTGTTCAAGCGCCTGGCAACACAACTTTTTCAAAAGTGCAACAGACATAAACGCCTCACATCATGGTAGATTTCTTGACTTAAGCAGCTGGCATTGTTATGTTCATAGAGGAATGCTTGGATAAGCAAGACTCACTTTTGAGCCCTACTTCATTAAGCATGGCTTCATGGTCTATGAGATCATTTTCACTAAACCAACATGTGGCTTTTCTCAGTGGGCTAATGAAGTCAGTCTTGTGCAGCCATACGATGAGCACCCAGCAGCGATTTAAAAGCAGACAGGCTAGAAGAAAGCACAGTTCAAATAATTAATGGCAGAAAGCACGACAAAAGAATGTGCTGCGCCCTTCATGGTGACAGAACAAGTGCTAATAATGCAGTTTTATAAAGATTACTAGAAGTTGATTGAGGTTCAACAATGAGACCATGTCAGTCTCATTCACTGTGGCACAGCCTCTCTTCTCTCCTTCACACCCCCAATTCATCCCATTCAGCCGATCGCTGCATGTGATCAGACCTTCTATAGTGCTTCTTCCATTAATGAACTGGCCTGACTTACTAAATCATTTTCAGCTATCATTGTACCTTAAATTCCTTTACACTGAAGCCCAGCTGAAGTTGTAGGTTTTTCCCTCTCTGCTCGATTAGAAAAGTGTATTGGGAATGTTTTTACTGTTCTAAAATGCTGTTTTTCTGTCAAGGTCGCTTGTTTCTTGTCATGGTGTCTACACAATGCGTGAGACAAGGGAAAAAGCCGTTATGCCCAACTGTCATTTGCATTTTTGACACAATAATGGCTTCAGATCAGGCCATTATCAGGACTTATTTGCAGTCTGTCGGAATTAAAATAAAGTGGTGCTAAAAACCAGTCCAGCTCAAGTGAGACATTTTCCCTGCTGGCTAAACCAAATAGTATGGGAATTTGTTATTTTAACTTTAATGTATTCTTTATTAACAGTCTTAGAGATCACATGTTTATTACATTTTATTCTAATAGTTTCATGGCTTAACTTTTTCTGAAACAACCAACTTTTGCAGAGCAGTCTGTGTTCTGATAAACATTTCAATGTGTCTAGAAAGTGACATCCAGCCCTCCCTTCAATTTCAGCTTGAAAAACCCACTGTTTTGAGACAATGGTTCCATCATAGACAGATTGCCAAATTGAGGCTTCACAGTTTCCCTGATTTTCAGTAACAGGAGGCTTGGACACCTGCTGGTGTCGACTGACTGACTGGACTACCCATCCTACTCAGGGAGTCCTAGAATACTATTTTATTTTTATAATACATTCCTCTTGTTTTGTTCTTTGTACAAGAAAAAGAAGAACCAAACAAAGAAATAAATGGCCAGGCAAAGAGGGAGTACTCAAGAAAGCGGAGAGAGACAGACAGAGGGAGATGTTGATTATGAATAAGGTTTAAGGGAGACTTGAGAGGACAAGTCAGAAGAGGGGACAGAAAGAAAGAGGGTCTGGCTTTAGCTTAATACTGTAAGAAAGAGGTGGAAAAAAGCAATAAGAAGGAAAGTGTTGATACAGAGAGAGAAAGAAGAAGAGACCAGAGGAAACAAATCAAAATAACAACAAAGGTAACAAAGAGGAAGAAAAACAAACGGGGAAATTAGCCTGCTCTCTTGTCTCTTTAAGCCGAAACGTCTCAGTATTGACACAGCTAGCTGCAAACAGTACAGTCTCCTTGGTTGGAGTCAGGAGGATACAAGTTCAGCATGCATTGACACTTAAAAGCTACAGCACCTCATTGATGTTTGTATCCCCCCAGGTATCGACATCAGGACAAAGTCCTGCTCTTCTTCAAACTTAATATCAAAACGTTTTATTATGTGGCCTGAATATGAGTTTAAGATCAGATGTATTTCCTCACCTTCTAAGAAGCAACCAAAGTCAAAGAAAGGTTTGTCATTTTCTCACGCTTAACCAAAAAACAATCCTGTCATTCTTCACTTCAGTCTCGGGGAATTAACTGAAATGTCAAAAAGGGGAACATTGTGTTAAACTGTTACCATCAAAGTAGTAGTATTTTTTTTATAGAGCACCACAGATATGCAATAATGTGATGCAATTGTATTTTCGGAGCATAACTGAAGTTTGTTTCTGTTGTAATGAATGCGGTCTAACATTATATTACCAAAATGCATAGCAATAAGGCATCTATACAAATGATGCTGCTCATCTCTGTGAAGGCTAAAGCAACTCAACAAATGTTAATCATTTCTATGGCTTCTTGTATATAATTCTTATAATTAGACATAATATTTCTACAATAGAAAAGCTTCATCTCTATCTCTATTTCTGCAGGAATGCAATATTATTTTTCTTGTTCCCATGTGTTGAAAAAAGTAACTGAACGTGAATGATTGTCAAATTTCTTGGGCAGTTGAACCCCAACTTTGAGAAGTAAAAAATAAAGAATGGTATTAATCCTCAGGTTATTGTCAACGTTTTTTTTTGTATAAACTCGATCAAATACACTTGGTGCTACCAGCAGCTGATTTCCTTTACTTTCTTTGTACTCCCAACTCACTTTTCCCCTTTGACTGGTCAGTGCATCACCTCTAATCCAATGGCTTCATTAAATGATAAAGCATGGCTTTAATGAGCACCTCTGTACATTCTCAGAGAGATGAGAAAGAAGAAAAGGGGGACCTAAAGACACAGGTGCAGAAGAAGAAAAATGAGTAGAAAAGGATGAAGTTTAGCAAAAAGATGAGTGGCAGCTGTATTCAGTTGAGTTTTGTGTCAGTAAAAAGCAATACGTCCAAGTCATTTTTAAAAGAGCTGTTATTATCTATAAGAAAATGATGTCATCTGCTAAATTTAACTCATGGTAAGAAAAACCGTCCCTGTTCATATCATCTCTGGTTTAATTGGCGTCTGAGCATCAAGCTCATAAAGGTCTGCCGACGTCAGTCCACGCTTGATGTCCCCCCAGCCAGACCATGAAATACCCCAATAGCCTGGATCTAAGGTGATAACTCACTCATTAATATAAATCCAATTCTCATTGTCAATACTAATTAGCAAAGTTTGACAGAAGTGCTACAGCGCACAGAGCTTCAAACTTCAATAAGGCAAAGCTTGCTGCTGTTCAATGGGGGTTTAGTTTGTTATATTGGGTGTGTTGCTTCAGTATACACACCTTTAGAATATACAGTATAATAGATATTTAATCTGTTATGTAAAATATGGGATGGACTAAATGTGTAGACTAAATGGATTATAATCCAAAATCCTTTGATTGTTAAAGTAAGTGGGACAGTTGTGGTTATAGGCAGTCTAATAACAAGCCGCGAGAGGCGAAATACGGGAAGATAAACACTTTGTTTGGTTTGACAAATTATAGTGGGAAAAACAAGGGAAAATACAATATATCCAAGTGCTTGAATCACTGATGGTTTAGAATATTGCGGAGGAAACATTTTGTGTATAAATTGTGATCAATAGACAGTTTCGCCTCCCAACCTTACACAATAAATTAAAATACAACCTGGCTCCTACAGGGGACATTAAATTGGCAGTGGCAGGAGAAAAGAAATGTGTCGATAGCCAATGAGTGATCATGACCTTGTCACACCTCTGAGAACTCATCAAGGTTTGCGTATAAACTAAAGACTCTCTCCTCAGGCTAACCATGGTTTATATGGAGCCCATATGTGGAGCATTTGGTAAATTGAGAGGAAATTGAACCTGGCGACCCTTGAGTTGTTCTGGGAGTTGTGATATGATTGCAGAGAAATCTGTTGGAGCTCTCTCTGGGCTCCTTACTGCAGAAATGTATGAAGGGACCAGAGGCAGTTCAATTCCTGACAATAAAGCCAGCGAGTGACAGTAGGACGGAGCTCAAGGCAAACACATGTGGTGACACTTTGATATTATTATTCTCTGTAGTCCAGTTCTGGCGTGGATTGATCCAAGGAGGTTGTTCCGCCTTCATTTTAAAATTGAACCCGGCGTAATAGGTGTTTACGGAATCATTTTTAGGAAATGTGTAGCAAAGAAATGGAAATAAGCTATTGTATCATCTGCATTAAACCTAAAGACAAATGGTAAAGCTATAGTGGTTAAACTATAATTCCTTAACTTGGTTTTTGTAAAGATTCTTTCCATTTACTTTGTGCTTCGATTCTCTCACATTGCTTCAGACCTTGTACCAAAGCTTTGAAGATGAGCATCTAAAGCCAAGCTTGGCAAAACAGTTTCAAGGATCCCCCTTTGTTGCGTGATCACATCAGTTTTCCCGTTTTCTCCTAACCACAGTTCAGAGGCAAACTCAATTAAAAGCCTTAGTCAGTGGCTGCAATGTGCATGCCCAGTGTGCGTGTGCATGCCGTGTGTGCCCTCTCATCTCTCTGCTCCTCTGCTGTGCTGAGATGCCCACTTAAAGCCTTTCAGCTTGAAGGACTTTCACATGACGTTTGTTGCAGTCAGTTGATGCACCAACAAACAAGCCTGCTTCACCAACAGTTCCCACGCGAACACAACACGCAGCACATTCCCATGTGAGAAGCACTCTCTTCTACACGTGTCACTCTTCCGCTTTCCTTTTCCTTTGTTGTGGGGAAGGAGTGATGGGAAGGTCTTGAAGATCAGGCCAGGATATAAAAGGACAAACGGTGCTCATTAATTAAACATCTCCCACAGTCAAATCAGAATCAGCGATGATGGGCAGGGAACACAAGGGTACGCTTGATTCACTGGATGACAGAGCAGCTGGCCTGAGGTAACTCCCGTGGACGCCATGTTTGCGTGCAAACTTCCACTTAGTGTTCATGTTCACAGCAGTGTAAACGCGCAGGCTGAGGCAGGCCTCTGTTTGTGTAATAACGTGTGGGTTAGCATGAGTGTTTGTTAGGCTGTGTGTATGCCCCGGCTCATATTTTATTGACGTGCACTCCTCTGAGGCCGGCTAAAGCTGGCACTGTGTGTGCCTTCGGAGAGCTGTGTGTTTTGGCTGAAGGGAACTGTAGCAATCATACACAGATAAAAACATCACAATACAGAGAAGAAGGATACCTCAACACAGGAACAGAGGGGGGAAAGATGGCTGGGAAGAAGTGGTGAGGGTGCGCACACACACATAGACACACTCGCACACACGTACTGGATGTGCAAGCTTGTGTGTATATGTATGGTTTTTATGGATGCTGTTATGGGAGGATGCAAACAGAAGACACACAACTTCATAGAACAATAAGGGATGCAAACACACGTAGTTACCCATGGCACAGGGCATTTTCCTTTTAAAGACATGCAAGCGCACAGTTTTTATTTATGAGCATGGACACAATAAATAACATCAATTCCCCCACGGACTATATGGCTTGCCTGACTTAAATAAATCCTTTGGTTGCATGCAACAGAATTTAAATCAAGCTCTCCCTCTCTTCTCTCCTCTTTTCTTTTCTCTTTTTCTTCTCCTCTCCTCTCTCTCCTTTCACATCTGTGATAGCAGCTGGGTGTAGATTCTCTCCTGAAATAGCTGCCTAATATAATCACAGTTAATAGCATTATAGTTCACTCTATTTACATTCTGGTGGAATACATTTGAATACATCCTGCCCACAAAACCCTTCTTCGCCTGTGAATGCTATAGCTCCTTGTATCTACTGCATGAGTTCCTCCCACTAGAGGGAACTTTGGGATTTGAGCCTTTGCAGACCATTTACATGCACAAAGCAGTTTGCCTCTAACAATTTGTTTTAAAACTGTTACTTGTCTGTATATCATTTTTATAATTTGTATTTTTATTTCATGTCCTTGTGTGAATCTGTACTGTTTTTTCTTGTTGCTGCATAAACGCTTGAATTTCCGAACGGGGATTAATAAAGGTATATCTTATCTTATCTTATAAACTGACATAGCAGACTACAAGAAAAGGAAACCTTAAAAAGAACAACGGTGTGTATGTGTGCACATGTCACTTTAGCTTACTCATCGGATAACAAAGTCATTCTGTGGGCGCATAATTGTCTAGTTTCCTACACAGTACCCCCACACACACACAAACCTACACACAGATAAGTTCATAAAAGCTTAAATATCATGTGAACAAAAAGTCTATATGTAACTTTAAAGGTAAAAGAGTGAACTGTTTGAAGAACATTCCTAATCTTTGATGGAAGAACACAAAGATCTCAGAATGACTTCACACCAAGTGTTGAAAATGCGTAGTACTTTAACAACCAGGGTAACAGTTTGACGTTATTCCAAACAATTTGGGGGTTGTGTTCAAAAATGTATTACTTTAACAAGGTATATGGTGGATTTGTGTATAAAGACAAAAGCTAACAACTACGAGCTTGTTCACATTTTATCTCACTAACAGCTCTTACATTTTTAAAGAGGAAGTCATTTAAAAGGCAAAATGCTGATCATCCTTTTTGATAGTAGTGTCAGATAAAAAAAACAACTTTATTGGGGATTTATTTAATTTATTATTTTAGGTATTAACTAGGTATTCTGTAGGTCAAATTTGGAGGTTTTTCATAAGATGCTGTACTTTTGAATCCGTAGTGACGCGATGCAATACTGTATGTGCATCCATTCCCATCACAACAACTTTTCAATTTAATTTACACTCAGAGCATAATCCTTCTAAAAAACACTTAAATGGCATCTTTCTAAATGCAACAGTGTTACGGAACAACGCACTGGCTAGTCTCATGATAGTGTCTGAAAGCTCATGGATGAAATGAGTCAGCAAAATCAGTCGAGGGCACATTTGTAGTGCAATCATCTGTCAGCTTTCTGTTGAAGCACCACTAAAATAAGGCTCATTAATTCAAAATGGCACATTTGTACACCAAATAACCAAGCACAAAGATATCCCCGTGTTCTTTTTCAGAAATGGTTGTAAAATGACTCCCTTTTCACCTCAGTGTTTGGTTATTTTCACACAAGCACGCAAGACAGATGCAGAGTAGATTAATTATGAGAACCTCAACAATAGCGTCCATTGTTGCCAAGCAGCTAGAGCTGGCTCTGCTGTCAAATTATCTGCTATGATAAATAATATCTTCATTTGTCATAATAATCGCCTTTACTGCCCGAGACAAACAGGGCAGCTGGTAGGCCAGACATGAGCCAGCCTGGCCAATAGGAGATGTGTATACTGAAGAGACCAGGGGGTGGCCAATCCTCAACTGTAATTATTCTCAATAGAAGTCTCATCTCAGCACCATGACCTGACCTCCATCTTGACACTGTATGTGTGTGTGATAGGGGGAGAAAGAGCGTGTAACACTGGAGAGTTACAGCACAAGAGATGGATTTAGAAGATGACGTGAATGGATGAGGCGTGAATGGGGGTCCCAGGGTGTGAGGGAGACATGACACCTCATTATTCAGTTCTGGCTGTGTGTGTGTGTGTGTGTGTGTGTGTGTGTGTGTGTGTGTGTGTGTGTGTGTGTGTGTGTGTGTGTGTGTGTGTGTGTGTGTGTGTGTGTGTGTGTGTGTGTGTGTGTGTGTGCATGTTTGTATGTGTGAGTGTGTTTATGTTGGGATAAAGGGCATGGAGGTTCAGGGATGCCAGATGTCTCGTGAATTCAACAGAAAACACACCCACAAACCCCCTGCCCTACATGTTTGTTCACACACTGATCCTCTTCCTGATTCTTAAATGTTGTTGCATGGCTTGCAAGATGCTCACAGCTGCTCAGTTTGGCATCATGCACCTTGGTCTCCTGCCTATGGGAACATATTGAAATAAAACCCTGTCATATGTTGAGTATATATTGTATTGGTATGAGCATTCCATGTCAACCAAATCCAAATTTGCCAATTCATAGCCAACAGAAACAGTTTGGCTTGTTTACTGTTAAGATTAGTATCGCAACGTGTTGTTGACTCCAATTTATTTCACTGCATGTTAATGAAACCTGTTAGGCTTGCAGGTGTGAAACCATCTGGGTTTGTCAAAAAATATCAGCTTTACATGTGTTGGCAAGCACAGCTGCTCAGAATCTCAAAAGCACTGATGTTACTTTCTAGCTGAATAACTGGAGAGGACAGAGGTTGGACGTTTTAAGTGGGAATTTCCAGAATTTCCCTCATGCTCCACATTCCTCAGCTCATTTTCAGTATAGATTCGAGTCTAGACCGTCTTGCTGATGTTTATTTATATAAGTGCCAAGCAGTGACCTCGAAGACAATACTTAACAATTAGATCTGCATGGTGCTCCATCTGGTGTGGAGTGTCATTAACCGACTCAAGCTGCAGTGAGGATACAGACGTTGGCTCGCTGCACCGTGTTTAATAACTGTTTCCAATCAAATCATGTCAACTTACATCTTGATTATAATGAGTATGTACGTTTTATTAGAAAATAAAAATTTAGACAACAAACGAGGGCCACAAGATATAGTTAAACTAACAGAATATAATAGAAGGATAGAAAAGACTTGTTTTATGTTTTGTATGATCAACAAGCTGGATGTCAGACAGCCAGAGGTGTCTGTCTTCATATCAATAGACTGGGTTAATCAATAATTGACTTCAGTTACACCACCTCCAGGCCATATTGACACCACTTGACCTTTTGTCTCAGCTATGTTCCACATTTAGATAAATGAAGAGCGCTTTTTGACACCCCAGAGATGCGGGGCGGACCAGCATTGAGAAAAAGTCACAATAATACGACTTTGATACGGGACAGGTTTGTTTAATCACAAGTACTTTGTTTCCTGAATGTGGTTTTAATTGTAACCATGAGGACCAAGGAAGCCTAAATTCAAAACATGTTTCACACTAACTAAACATTCATTTTGATCCCAAACCAGCAACAAGTGTTAACCCTAACCCTTCGTAATTGGTTCTGCTGTAACACATGCTAGACCAGAAAACCCGACATAAATCTGGTTTTACCCAAGTAAGCATGGGGTCTGATGATGAAATATGCTCAACTTTCATTCTGTGATCTCTTAAAAGTCAGGCAAACCAGAGCACCTAAGAGCATTCCAGTTGACCAAACTTGATCCATTATTAATTAGGCAGTGTTGGATCGATTAAGGGATCTGTTTTTACAGTACAGCAGTCACTCAGACCAAGCTGGTAAATATACCCCAGAGAGAGATCAAGGAAAGGGTTTGACGGATGGAAAGAGACAAGAGAGAAACAGACACCATAGAAGAGGGACATTCTACATTTTGTTGGCATTTCAAAGGGTCCAAACCTTGTTGCCAAGAAACTCTTAGCTGTCATGAGCAGGATAGAGTCCTAATCCGTACATATGTATAATACTACACATGGATGCATATACTTGCATGTAAACACAGACAATTGAAGATATAAAGCTTAAAAAAATTCTTAGGAGTGAAATATGTATTGGGCTTAAACACATAGAGGTAAGAAGGTAGTGTTTCATTGCCCTCTGCAGGCTAATTAAAACGAAACATACACAGTTTTAGATTAACCTAAATAAAATAATATATAGGGTAGGGTTGGTATAGATTATCATGCATTGTGAATATGATGTCTATTTGTCTGTGAATATCTTCATTAAAGTGTGTTATAACTCTCTGAGGAGTGATAAAAGACCTTCACTTACACACTCCTACACACACACACACACACACACACACATTCCTGTCCCTTTATTCCTCTTCGAAGCTTGCCAGCTTTGTCTTCCACACATCTCACCGTATGCCCCGCCATCTGGGGACGTTTTCTCCTCCCTTTGTTTCATCCTTCTGTTCTCCCTCTCGCTGCCTTTTTATCTGCTTTCTTTTTTGTTTCATCCCCTAACTTCCTCTGTTTTTCTACCCTCCTTGCCTCATTTCCTCTCATCTGAGAGTGTGAACCGTGAATTTCCTCCACACTGTGTTGTGCTGGGTCTCAGGTGAGTGCGGTCTCCTTCTGTGGGCTTGGCAATCGCCTCCACCCTTCTTCCCTTTGTGAGACCCACCGCCTCTCTCTAGGAATATGTTAATTGCTTCTGGACACTGATCAGTGTTCATTAAATAGGCCGGTATTCACCATAGCAGATGCTCATTCAGTGTAGCAATTGTTGGCGGTTTTTTGTTTTGCTTGTTCTTTGTTTTTTTTCTATGAAAACTATCTATGGAAGCCTGAAGAGGCCACACATGTAATTACAACTCAGCTTTGTGTGACTGTCTTGCAATTCAGTGACCAAATACTAACATTCTACTGCATTATCTTTTTGTTATGTCAAGATAATTAAATTACTCTCTTTAGTTGTTTTCAATGAACTCATTAGGTTGTGATCCACTGAAAATAAACATGTTATTTTTAGATTAGGGAACAATATTGTGTTAATCTCTGTAGAACATGGCAACATCCCATTAGTGGTAAAGGAATGTTGTGTCACTGCTTTAATACCCATTGGAACCATATTTATTAATATCTCATAATAAAAAAATGTCACTTATTGTAAAATATATGACAAACGTATGGACTTTACGCTTCTTTCCAATACATCAAACCGAGGGTCTGCATAATTGATGTTGTGCTTCATCTCAGGTCTTTTGTCTCTCTACACAATGCTGTCATTCCACTTTGACCAGAGAGGCGTTTCCTAGACGACTACGGAGACTTGGATAATGATGACAGATGATGTCAAATAGTGGTGTGGTTGTCAGGGTGATGAGTCAAACTTTCTTATGAGGGCTAATGCAACTAAAAAATACTGTGGATGGGAACTAAAAATTGGGTTTAGTAAATTCTTGCGATTGAAAACATGCAAGAGTATCAGTATAAATCCTCAAATACAGACATCTATATATCTTGTAAAAGAGGTCTAGGTTTTGTCTAATTGAGGTGTTGGTCAGTCTGGCACTGTCCAAACCAGGTTGGGTTGAGTTTTGTTGGGATGTGCCTTGTCCACTTTGGTTTCACAACTTTGCCTTTTCACAACCCTGTTTGCTGGGCAGAAAATCATTTAGCTTAATAGGGTCACCATAAGCTCCCAACGCGCAGCTTGTTCTACAAAAAAACTATACACTTCCATACTTATAAAAACAAATGTAATCAAGGACAAAATTGATTCCCACACAACGTGATTGATAATACAGTTAAACTTTTCCCGGATGCCTTTTTAAGAAGCCGCTGAAGTCCTCATAGGATGGACAGGCCCAGGTAACCGGGGTTTGTGCCAAAGCAAGTCAATGTAGACTTTTCTAATTTACGTCCACAAGTTAACCTTGATTACATGTCTTTTCTTAACATAACCAGGTAGTTTTGTTGCCTAAGCATTACGTGTATGACACTGTAAGATAAAAGAATATTTATTCAAAACTTAGGTCTTATGTGCCTCATCAGAAGATGTATTAATCGACCTAGTTACGGTTTCTGTGACATAAATGGACACAGTAACTCTCAATCTGGCTTGCGCATTGATCTTGATGCATTGTGATGAGCCAGAGATATTTAAAAGAATCAAAGAGCAGTAGTCTTAATTCTACATGTGTTTGGACAGTGTGAGACAGTGTCTGAAAGAGGGTGTCACAAGTCAAAGGTGTGAGAGTTGGCATTGCTGTGAGGCTGAAGGAGATGAAGGAGCTCCCACAGGGTGTGATATTGATGCCAGGAGGTACAGTAGAGCTCCTGGCAGCGGCATCACACTCTGACCAGGCCATAGAAAATATTAACGCAACTGACAATGTATCAAATACCATTAAAAGGAGCTGAGAACTACTTGCCTGAAACTCAACTTATGTCACGAAAACTTTGTTCCTCCACTGTTAATGGTATTCTAGAAAGATTTCTGGGTCAACTCCATTGAGCGTTCAAACGGAAGGGTTCATCCACTGATGATGAGACCATGGACTGATTAGTGTATTCATTTCCAGGTAGAATATATCACATTAGAGTAGTATCTGGATCTGAGTGACCCCAGTAGTCATTAATGTCCCGATACCCAAAGGGTTGAATAACTTATATTTCTGTGCCACTCTTCCCATTTTTTCAACCACTATTCAATCCCCCATTCCCAATCACGTTGTCCATCAGTAAGGCCATAATTATCTTCTAACCCCTCAGGATTGTTGGACAAATGAACAGGTAGGAGCATTTCCTATCAAAGGTATATTAATAGGTAGATATTATAACAAGTTTTCTCCATTTATCATGCATTCCAGTCTCCAGAGCTCATATGTCTTAGTCCCATTTGCCATGTCTCTCCCGGCTCATGATTGAATGCCCTGTTTTTCTTTTTTCTCCTTCAGTCATGCATCGTGAGATTATTGTGTGGAAGAGAAAACAGATGCACGTCTTAATGTATGGATCCTATAATTCTCAACTTGCAATATGTCTGTGGGTGTAAAGCAAACAGTTAATTTAGCAATAATTGGTCTGTTTAATGGCATGCCCCCCCCCCCACACACACACACACACACACACACACACACACACACACACACACACACACACACACACACACACACACACACACACACACACACACACACACACACACACACACACACACACACACACACACACACACACACACACACACACACACACACACACACACACGCTCATGTGTCATTCATCCAGATGGAGCTCTTCAATGGGCCTTTTAACTGTCACTTGAAACCATAAACACATGGACACCCTCACACACATGCACCCAGATACACACTGGCAGAAACACACACACACAAAAAAAAATCATAAATGCACAGCCAGAGTTATTTATTTCTAAATAAGTAAAAACATGTGTGTATCACGGGTTTTAAGATGCAATCACTATGTTAAAGTAAGTGCACAGTAACATGCACACATTTTAAAAGTGGACATCTAATTAATCACACAATGTATTTGTTATTGTTCTGCCAGCTGTACATATGAATAGAATAGAATAGAATTACTTGATTGATCCCAATTTGGAAAATGTTTATGTTGCAGCAGCATAAAAACAAGGCAATATAGTTACAATACAAAACATATATATAGATAGATATACATTTTTGACCAAAAATGTGCAGAAATATTAACAAAAACAAATATATATATTTCAAAAATGAAGCAGGATGTTATATGTACAAAGTGTGAGAGGTGCGGAATATTATTAGAATAAGTATAGAATGTACAGTATGTAATGGTTTAATATGCGTTAACATTTGTAGTTGTTTGGTGATTTTAAATTCGTATTATGGTAATTAACCTTCCAGAGGAGGAGAAGCAGTGGGAAGATTGTCTGACAGAGAGATGACCCTTTTCACTTGACTTGACTTTAGCTTTAGCTTGAACAATATGTTTTATTCAGAGAAAGTTCTTATGAGATTATATATATAATTGAATAATTTCACTAATCTAACCTCTATAAAGGCCCCGTATACCACAAGAACAGATCTCTTGAGAACATTAACACAGTGATGTTCATTGTCCATGATCGTTGTTCAGAAGATCAGCCACTGACCTGCTTCTAACCGTAAAACACTAATTAGATCCATTAATTAGCCCAGTCCAGTGAGATTCGTGGCAATGAAATGGTCTGTCTAGAGTGTTGGATATATGTGTCATGTTGGTCCATTGTACATGTACATTACACCGGGGTCATTTTCTTATATTAAAGGCTAATTACTTTGAATCGGGAAAGAAAAGTGAAATGGAAAGTGTAACAATACAATATAATAGCGTGTTTGAATTGAGCGTACAGTGTATGGCCACAGAGAGAGGTTGGCAATAGGAATATTTAACACCACACTTTCAGTATCTTCAGAAAGAAATGTCACTTTTGAGTACAAAATACTAGTCTAGACAAGGATTGTTGTTATTTGCTATTGCTCCAAATACTTTTTCGCAGCACCATAGCAGGAAAAGCACAGGATACATTGATAACATTAACAATGGCTCGGCTCCATTAAGTTTCCCAGCAAGTAATGCAGTTCACCCAGAATGCTAAAGAGGAATGCATTCATCATCAGTTGTTTTTAAACACCTGTGATCTATACTAAGGTAAAGGGAATTGTCTTCTTGGAAAAAATGTCCATTATTGGTTAAAGTAGGTGCCTGAGAGGAGATAAAAGCACATGCAGCTAGCTCCCTCTTCTGGTAAGAAGCCTCATTTGACTGTAAGTCTTTTACTGTGCCATAACAATAAAAAGAAATAGTGGAAACCCCTCAAAAGACTCCCATGTCCAATGCATGTGCTGTACTAATGTCTTGCACCTCAGGTTCTTTAACCCTAGTGCCACATCTTGCTGCTTTTACACAAGAGTTAGGGTTATGTGATCTATGTTATGGGTTTTATTAACACATGTATGACCTTTCATTGTTTTAGAATAGATCTACTTTAAACCCAAGTTAGGAAAAGTATTAGCGACAGCCACACATTAACTGTTGTTCATCAAAGTGCATCCCTGTGCATAAGTATAGCTCTAAGAAATTCAACACTGCTTTGAAAGGTTTGACTAAACCCCTGTTTCTGTTTTGTGTGAAAGATAGATACCAAATAAATATTAATCTCTTTGCTGCAATGTGTTCTGAATTTTTGTTTTGCTTCATAAAACGTATCTCAGTTTGTCCTTACGTGAGAAAAACCTTGAACATTACCCACAGCAGCTTCCTCCTTTAGATTGAGCTTTTATCCTGTGACCTCCATGTTTGTCTTTTAATTCATTTGTGATTACTCCCGGGGTCCACTCAAAAGAGCACAATATAATTTTGTTGAACTCCTGATGTGTTTAAAAAGGTGCCCTGCTGCCAAGAAGGTATACTAAATACATTTAGTTCATGTCAACATATTATGAAACTAATTTCATTTCTGGAATACCTCCACAGGGAGGCATGTATAAGGCACCTGGATAACATGCCCCTACCACCTCAATTTGTTCACCATGTGTACCCCTGTCACCCTGGGAGCTGCCATTCTCCCAGCTAGAGTCACCAAAGACAAATTGGTCTGAGTCAGGGGGTCAGAAGCAATTCAGAACCATATGAATCTGCGACTACTGGAAAAAACTACTTTGACCAATAGGTAAAGGCTAGAGCCTTTGTGACCAAAGCCTTGAAAATGCCTGGTGATCAACTTGAGGGGACAATATGGAGCCCATCACTTATAAACGTGACATAAGAATGAAGTAGATTGCCAATTAAAGCTCTAGATAGCCTCTTAAAGAACACTAAAGCTTAAAGAAGGAAACCTTGCCACAATATAATTAGAGTTTTGTAGAAAGACAATAGCTATTTTGAAGCAAAGGGCACTTTAATTTCAGCTACAATTTGTAGAGGACAGCTCTGTGTCCACACATCATCCATTCCAAGATAATATATCCATCTATCTATCGTCATCCATTCAACCCATATGTCAGTTGTCTGACCACACATCAGAAGATGTAACAGCTGTGTTCACCACTAGATGTCAGACCCAGCCAGTCTATCAGATTCAAACGGTAGATCAAACATTGCCCTGGTTTCCTTTGTGGACATCAAGGAATAGCCCTGGCTGAGTCATTTTTATGACACCAAATTCCTCTCAAGAAACCCGTTCACTGCTTCCGTCCTATTTGGAATGTGCTTATCATAACTGTTGTTGCCTGGCACAAAAACAGGCACATTTGACTTTAATTGCACATCATGTGCAACGACAAATTGGACATGGGCATGCATTGAAGAAGGAAGCACTGGCGGGATTATTTCTTGAGGGTTTCACATGTGAGAGATTATGTGGGTCAGTCATACAGTAAAGCACATGTGGACGTGTGGAGAATGTGAACGCTTAGCTCGGTCACTAGGAGCTACAGACAAGAAGAAAAGAAAATATGGGGAGAAGAGATGATGCAAATTAGAGTTCAGGATTTTAATACAGAAGGGTATAAAGGGAAACAAGGGAAAGTCAATCAATACTAACCCCTTTCCTAGAAACACTTCTTTGTCATGAAAACGTCCTTTATAACTATTTGGAAACTACATATCTAACAATCATGATGACAGAAGCTTACAGGGAAAATGCCATGTTATCAGGAGGTCGTTTTTGCTCATTACTGTATATCACAAACCATGTTTTTTTTCTTTTACCGAACACATTTGTCCATCCTAAATCAGGCGTTACATCCAAAAAATAAGCCGTGCGTTATCACATTACTGATGACAGTGTTTGTGTTTTCCTGGATAAAGTACTTTCTTTTCATTTAAAAAGGGAAAGACCAGGTTGTGAGTTTAAATTGAAAAATGTGATTGTGAAGTTAAATTAATAATGAATCATTTCCTTTCCAGTAACACTTTGAAACAGCTAAGCTCAAACTAAAAAGAATTCAAGCGATTCCAATTGCACAAATCAACACTGTCATAGGATGTCCCTGTTAGAGCTTCACTTTAATTACAAAAGCTTAGATGTGACTCTTACATCCAGGTCTGTTTGATACTGTTAGGAATAGATCCCACAACATTGATTTGATAAGCCCTTGTTTTTGCTTCTTGCCTAACATTGGTATTCTAAACACAATTCCAGTACAAAGGATAGAAACATGTGTAGCTCACCATCTAAAGCTCAAAGACATACACACAGCTACCACAATGCAACAGTTTCCTCAGTAAGAAGTCAATTCTCATTAGCCACCATGCTACGTCCATTAGTCACCAGCTGGTAATGGCTGCAGAAGCCAAACTGCTTAGCGCTAAGTCAGCGTAACGACTGTTTACACAGATGTTAGCAGAATGGTGTTCAACCCTTCT
Source organism: Eleginops maclovinus (assembly GCF_036324505.1). Classification (NCBI taxonomy): domain Eukaryota; kingdom Metazoa; phylum Chordata; class Actinopteri; order Perciformes; family Eleginopidae; genus Eleginops; species Eleginops maclovinus. The sequence goes on from NC_086356.1 coordinate 7,460,690, forward strand.
GCTCTATGAAATGCAGTATTTGATTATGTGTTTATAATAATTGATCTCCAAAATTACTGGTCTTAATTTGAGTTCATATTGAAGTATCCTAAAAAATTGTCGGGAATTAATCTCAAAAAGTCACACATTGGCAAGTGAAGGTACACCATTTGTCTTAATTATTTTTTTAATTAATGCAATCAATCGCATCACTTTTAATTTCCAGAAATTGCAGATATCTCATTAAGAAAAGATGGGTTTCTGTTTTAATCTCATGCTGTTGGGCTCATATTTGAATCAGTTTCAGGTCAAGGAGACACAACACCCTGTGATTCAGAAAACTTGAATGCATTACTCATATGTATCATCAGTAATAACGATTCTCATGCTACATGTGCTGATTTGAATCGATCATTATTTTCCATAGAATTTCAACTCGGTGTCACAAATATTTTTTTTTTTGTGGACTTCCTTTGGCTCATCTTTTTGGATATATCAAAATACTTATTTTTCATAGGAGAAAACACATTTGAAGGCATTTCCCTTTTATTGAATACCCCTATGAATGCAATGTACTTTATAGTGGCTAGAGGACAAATCATTTACAGGTCTGAGTCTCTAGCAGTAGTCAATTGCATCAGTAAATAAAGAAAGAAAAGAGAAAACTTAAACAATTAAGTCATATACTCCCTCACAAAATACTTGATAATGTCATGACAAAAACTGAATAATAACTCCAAAGCGAAAAGTAATGTGTTCAATTATTAAAATAATAATAGAGTCAGCACAGCTCATGAAAAAAGATGCCTATAAGCACTCAACGTTATCTTTTATACCACTGTGAAAATATACAATAAAAAACATTGAATATGGAACATGTAGAGGATTTGAATAACTTTTATACAGTATAGTAAAAGCAGTCAGGCTGCAGGCGGCAGGTTCTGCTGGCTCAACGTTAATTGCATGCAGCACATCACAAGTGCTGCACGCACAGTGAAGCTGCAGGGTTCACACACCCTTAAAACTGTGAACACTCAGGAGACTTCTCAATGTAAGCTTACCGCTTACGTTAACAAGCAAGTTAATAAGAGACAACGTGGAAAGCATTCCTCCTCCACCTCCACAAAACCACCAGCACAGCACTACGCTTGCAGCTCCAAGACAGTCAATACAGAATACGCACATTTAATATCAGCCCTCAGTGAAACTCATAGACAGCAAAACAAGTGTAGGCCAGATGAAGTCACTGTAAGGCCTTTACTGAATTCAAGATTTGAACCCCTGACAATACTTAAGTAAAAATTGTTGTAATGCACAAAGGTGGAGGAAGTACTCAGATCCTTGACTTTAGTGAAAGTAGAAATAATATGGTCCTGCAATACTTATCACAAGTCTTGAATGCAAAGGTTTAAGAAGAAGTACAGAAATAAGGTCAACAAAATATACTTGCAGTCTTAAAGTAAATTTCACTTTCACTTTAATATTTATTTTATATGACGGTTATCCTGCTTTTATCTCTAACATATAGCATCCGGGCATTTTAATGTTTTAGTTCATCAATGTGTGGCCAATTTCAGATACTTTTTAAGTCCTGAATTTCCTTTTTGTACATTGGTAGTACGGTACTGCATCATATTATATAAGCAAATCCTATGTTTTAAAATGTAAAAAGTGTAAAACTATGATCACTGAATAATTGAAGTGGAGTAAAAGCACAATATTTGCTTCGGAAACAGTGTGGAGTAGAATTTAAAGTAGCATGGAAATACTCAAGTAAAGTACAATTATGTGAAAATATTACTTATGTATGATACTTAAGTTAATATACGTTGTTACTGTCCACCACTAATGCATTAAGTAAGTCAGTCCATGCAAATGGTGCTGCGATGCAATTCAAGTCTGCTTTTTTTCAAATTTAAATTTCATATAAAGTAAATTTTACTTTATATGAAATTCAACTTTCTTCTTTACAACAACAAAAATGCCATAGTCTGAGTGTTACAGTATTGTGTTAAAATATCCAACCACATGCCCACGCAGTTCAGAATGAGTTCACACACATTATATAACTGCTACTGAACCGAAATCATGCCGGCAGAAGGTAACCGACACTGAGGTGTTCTCCCTTTGAATCACCAACAGACTCCGAAGGTAACGCACTTTATCTGAGTTTGATCAGTGACTCAGAAGAAACTTTGGATTACCACACACCGAGAGACTACTTAAACACCTCGCACAACTTTGCTGCATGACCAAGCTTGACTTGACTATTATTTCCAAACTCAGTTTAAAGGAATATTTCGGCAGAATCCTAAATTGCAAATCACAGCTTTTCTGAGACAAAGTCGACTTCATCAACATGTACCACACACACACACAGGGGGCAGACAGCGAGGGAAAGAGAGCTGAACTAAGTGTTACAAAGAGCAGTAATGAATATTTACAGAGCCACGGTAACAGAGTGAAACACGGGAAAGTAGAAAGATCGGGAAAAGTCTCGTTGCGCGCGCGCGCGCGCGCGCACACACACACACACACACTAAATACTTGTATGCATGCGCAGAGTTTTTTAGGGACTCCTACTAATCATATTTCTGTGGACATATAAATATTTAAACTGTGCCCTGCTCCTGTCTCAACACCTACTGAGCGTCTCGACATGGATACAAGCACGTCAGCTGAGTTTTTAATATCTCACATTTCAGAACATTGAAAACGCAGCACAAGAGTCTCTCTGAGGTGATGACGCCTCCTGTGGTGAGGATTAACTGAAAGCCAGGGGAATGTGAAACAAATATTGTCTTTGTGAATGAGAGCTTTTTGTGCCATCAAGAGAGAAGTGTTTGTGTGCAGGATGCCTAATGAGTGTTTTTTTAAAGGAGTTAATGTATATTTTACTCTGCATTCATCATATACATATGTTTGCAGTGTGTGTGTATTATAACCAAACTAGTGGGGTTTCAACGTTATTTTACATAATCCAGATTACTTTTCTACTGGTCAGTTGCCTATTTTATTTTAGCTGCCGTTGCAATTTTACCCCTCTGTAATCCCTGCTCTCTGAGACAGCAACACTATTCTCTCTCGTTATCTGACTCCCCTTACTCCCCCAATTTGTTTTCCTATTTTCTTATTTTATGTCTTCTTGTTTTCTTTGTCTATTTTCCTTTTCATGTAGTGTATTATGTAGTTGTTTGTGCTTTTAAAATAGTCTGCAAAGTCTAAAATTCCTGTGTCAGATCCAGAGGGAGTTTCTCTCCCACACACACTGCCCTTCACCCAGGACTCCTTTGTTTACTATAGCTAAATTGTGAGATAACTACGTAACAATTGCGCTTATATTGGCTAGCGCCCCAAAAAATGGTATGTGACAGGCTAAGGGGTAAACATGTTACAGTAGAAGCACAAAATACAGATATGCAAGGCCCCTCAAAATGTATTGAAATACAATGAGCCAAGTGCTGTCAGAGGAATTGGGCTCTGATGTATCCGAGTATATTCACAGTTGGTTTTGGGCTGTCCTGTTCTATGTTAAACACTATTGATGTCATTTCATCACTCATGTCCCAGAAGAGGGCGGTTCAAGTTGGATTCAGCAGGTTATAGTAACTCTGATTGTCCTTATATCATAGGCTGTGACACTTAATAATTCATATTTTAGTTTCAACCCCTCTCAAATAAAGAGGAGAAAAGAGGCTATGATTGAAAACATGTCCCACAGAAAGAAAATAAATGTCAGCCTGTGTTGTAACAAACAAACTAAGCAAACATTGGGGAATTGACGACATCTTAATTTTGAGCTAAGCAGCCATGAGCGTTTTTTGAAAGATTTCCATGTACCAGCAGCGGTGCAGTGGCTCAGGTGTTTCTATTTGTCTCCAGGCTATTGGATCATGATTCGCAGTGACAGCTGTGCTTGCCCTAATGTGTATCCGGCAGGTCAGTGCATGCAAGAGTGAAGTTGAAATAAATCTGTCTTTGTTTTGGATAGAAAAAACAACTAAAGAAATGTTAAGTTTATTGTCATGCACCATGCACTGTGTATTTAGTTTTTCCTCCTCTTAGTGTGTGGCTATAGTTTTAATGAGATGATTGAAATGCAAATAAAAAGGGACAAAGTCATCTGTTTTTACATTCATCAATTTATATAATGTCTATCAGGAACAGTGAAAATGATTCAACCATAATACAAATGTGGATGTGTCCTAGTAAGCATAGACTCATTTTCATCCGTAGTCATTTGTCAGAATGTTAAAATGGCGTTTTGCTGCAATGATCCATTCTAATTATTTAGACACACCATTATGACATGTACATTAAACAAGACTATTGCTATTTCTCTGACCACAGTTCAACTACAAAAAAAGAACGTAGAAAATTGTTTCTCTGTGCATTTTCTCCTCTTAAGGATTTACTTTTTCTAAACTTCTGTCTCAAAGCGCTTCGGCGTCTAATTCCCATTTTGTTTTCATTTTTTAGCGTTATCTGTTCGTCTCTGCATCACTTTCATTCAGTCTCTGATTTTCCTCCCTCTTATTCTATGCGAGTCTCTGTGCTTCAGTGACTTCTTGAACTTGTTTGTGAAGTGGGATTTTTTATCCATTCCCTACCCCTCCGCTGTCCCACCGTGTTCCCTCAATGTGATTTTGTTTTTATTACATAACTCGTCTTCAGTCTACTGTGCTGTCACAATGAATCTCCCTGATGAACATTTGTTCAAACACATCAAACAATTTCTCAACTGTAAACTCTTTCTTTTTGATCAGATTTCTTTGACTGAGAATAACACTATTTATACTGCGGTAGGACCAAAGACATTGAAAAGATCTCAAATATTAAAAAAGTGTTTGGGTTGAAATAAGGGGATGAATATAAATACAATTCAGTATTTGAAGATGATTAGGGCAAAGCCTCAAAATTAGAGCCACAAATGCAAACACAGATGAAGCTAATTGTACAGAGAGTGTTTGTAACTATGTTAGGAATTGGATGACTATTAGATAAGAGCAAAGCATGTTAAGCCTTAAAAGACATGAACAGGCTTTAGTTGCTCCTCAAGCATTCAAAATGTGTCTTATAATTAACTTTATGACATTCATTTTAACATTTGTATAAAATGAATAACATCTGCAATAATACTGCCCTGCCTGACAAAGAATCTCTAAAAATGCCTGCTTGTTTTAAATGATTTCCTGTATGTTGCAGTTCCAACAAACTTCTGTGTTTACTGGTTTGGTTCGACGTTGTTTGGGCTGGTGTGAAAACTGTCGATCAAATTTGGGCACAGACCAAACATGCTAGATCAAAACTTCCTTAAAACAGGCTTGGGCCACAGTTAGAGTCATGAAAAAGTAGCATTTTAACCCAAATGCAGCACAGAGGATAACAGGAACAGTTGGTAATGACGTTCAATGCCTCACCACAGCAGCTACAGGGCCTAGCAGCTAATGAACACAGGTAAGTGCACAGTCCAAGCAGATGAACCAATAGGAAACAAGCAGAAGGTAGGTAGAGGACTTGCAGAGGATAGGGGACACAATATGTAGGTACTGGCAAGAAATACCACAAAATAACAATGAGTGAGAGTTTCTGGACCATAGGCAAACTGGGACCAAAGACACAGAGCAGATCTCAAGGTAAAAGACAGCAGTTTGCTGGGTTTACTGGGATTCGGACGAGACTGACGGATCAGAGGCAGCCAGGGTCGGAAGTCCGCAACAACATTTTTTGAGAGTCTTGGATAAAGCCAAAGGGCAACCTGGCAGAGCATGAGAGGCTTATATACTGGCTTGATTGGAGATGAGATGCAGCTGAGAGCCCAGGTGAGCTGATTGGGTGGGAGGGGCTGGCTGGTTGGAGGCGGGATGAGTGGAAAAGTACTGAGCTACTGTGGAAAGAAGACCGTGCCATTGACACTTGGTTAGGAACCCTTTGTACAAAATCCCTTATTTATTTGTAAGAAAAGATGGTGCTTATGGTACTTAATAATGACATAACTCTCCACAAAGTCACTCCATGACACAGGAGTTTGTAGGTAGAGAACATATATTTACATGCAGAAACATGTAGTTGATCATACTGATAAAACCCAGCCAGGGTACACATTTAGACAAGATAAGAAAAAGCTTCAAAACATAAACATTGGGTCCTGAAATCCTAAATTTGGTATGATTATTAATCATCATGTTTTTCTTTTAAACAAGCAAGCCACTTTGATTTACAATCCCTAGTGGATTCATAATGTGGCCGTCTGACCCTTAATGAATAAAATAACAACAACAAGCCACTGCATGGGATTCACGCTCACAGCCGGCTAAATGAGAGTTTGATGAGCCCTGTGTCTTCATACTGACGCTCTGATTGTCAATACTGAGACTCAAATGACTGAACACCATTGTGTGTTCATGTGTGCATTTCTGTGTGTGTATTTGTTCTCGCATGGCCAAGAGTGCACATCCAGTCATGCTCGGCTGTCGGGATTCATTCAGCTGTGTGTTTGTGGCTAATCATTTCAACGTATTCCCCCAGCCAGCTCACCAACTCCATCTATCCATCTCCCATAAGGGACAATTATGTCCAGTATGCTTCAAGTATTTGTTTACACATTTTTATGTGGCATGCATCAGTGACAGTTCTAAGTTACTATGTTGGAATTTGTTCATATGAGCTTTTATATATCCGAGGGAGTTTGTTGTGGTTGTGTAAAAATGTGTTTTTGCCCTGCTATCTAAATTATTCCTCATTCCCCTGCTACGCACACCAGTCCACCTGTCAATTAAATGCCAAGGTTCTTTTTCTCCCATGAGGCGATTATCTACAGTCTGGTTCATGTGTTTATTATCTCAATAGGTGTGTGTGTGTGTGTGTGTGTGTGTGTGTGTGTGTGTGTCTTTGTGTGTGTGTTTGACAGAGAGAGAGAGAGAGAGAGAGAGAGAGAGAGAGAGAGAGAGAGAGAGAGAGACATAGGGAAGTAGAAAACTGCATCCAGTCAATGGAAGATGAGGATTTTCTCCTGGTTTTTATTTCCTCTGGGATCAACCCCCCAGGTTTTCCTTCTCTGTTGACCTGTTTTCCCCTTGCCCCAAATCCGTTCCCCTTATCTTACTCTCCTCCCCCCTTCTGACATACTATCGCTTTCTCCAATCTTGCACCCTTTTTTTCTCACTGACCCTCAACTATTTTCTTTTTGCTATACAATCTCCCCCACATCCTAACCTTCCTCCTTTCCTTTCCTCTTATTTCTGCACCCAATAACCTTCTACTATGTGATTCAGCCTCCTTGCCTTTAGGGTCAGCTTGGCAGAAGGAATCTGTGTTTCAGAGGCGCACAGAGGTTAGACTTCAGTCTTGAAACACTCTGGTAGAACATGGACATCTGCTTGTTTCCAGCACACCAGCCAGCATACACTCATCTCCCAGGATGGATTTCAGTATTTTTCCTAACTCTTTTTACCCGCTCTGACCTCTGACTTTGTATCTAATTCTCACCATGCTGTTTTTTATTCCTCTTGACACTCCAGTCCCTACCGCACCGCTTTACACTGTGTCTCTACTCCTCCAGCTCTTGTCTCAGGATTGTCAACGATTTGTCATTTGTCAATCAGTTTAAGCAGACTGGGGAAAAACACACACAGATATAGGTATGCATATGCAAACATCCTCACACAGGCTACACACTTAAGCAGATTGCACTGCAATGCACAATAGGACTCAAAATATGACTCAACACAAAACTCGAAACAGCACAACCTTGTACACCCAGCCACAGTATGATACTGCATATCCGAAATACTTATTTAGATAAGGCTCAGTCTAAATTACACTGTTACTTAAAAATACATTCATATTTTCCAATTCCTTTGATGTCTAGATAAATATAAATTGAAAGAAAGAAATATGTACAATGATACATCAATTACTTAATGTATTTGTCAGTGTGTAGAGATTGGTCATAATCCTGCAGGGTAAGAGCTTTCTTCCCAAATGAGGCCAAGCGTGTGAGCGATGTGTCATGGCGACAGGTACTCCATCCCCTCTGCCTCCAGGTCATCTAATTAATCTCTTACTGTGTTCCAATTCAAGGGCCGAATCTTTCAAAGTCTGTATTTGTACATCATACTGGGCTGCCAAGGTCTTTCTTGTTGCAGAAACAGAGCTGGCAAATGTAGTCTTGTCTAGTAAACCTCAGTCGGCATGGTGTGAATGCTTTGATAAACCATTCTGACAATCTATTTCAACTTTGGAAATATTGACCGATCATGCCTTATTTAGCAGATATTCACCCTTGCAAGCAGGGGCATTCAACCTACCCCTTAGCTGCAAAGAGATAAAACAAAAAATAGAATTTCAAATTATAATAAAGTGTAGAGCTGCGTATGTTTGAACAGATCTCTTTACAGTGCATACAAAACTAAACATTTCAAATAAAAGTACACAGCCCTAGCTTGCTAGTATGTTGTTTTTAAAGGTGCCATAGAATTTATCTATCTGGTATTTTATATTGTTCTCTGATGTCTACAAAGAAGGTATATAACTTTAGTTGATCCAAAAAATGTCCAGATGCAGTTGTACAGGCCCATTTACAACCCTATGATTTGGTCCTAGAATGAAACCAGCTGAATTGCCTTATTTGGGGGCTCATTTAAATAATTATGACGAGCTCTGCTCTGATTGGCTGGTTTACAAGGCGCAATCCATGGCTGCCTCAGTGCCCACAGAAGTAAGTGAAGTTTGCGAAACTGTGAGAGATGAACCATGGAGGCTATTGGCCTCCAACCTTACATGTTTGAGCCTCAATCGGAGGAGGAAACCGATTAATTTGAAGAACAGCCAGTTGGTCGGAGATTGGAGAGCAATGTTACGGCGTGGTAAGTGTTAGTGTGAGTGTTTCCAGCAGCTGGTGAATGCAAATGTTGGGGCTGGACTGCCGTGTTCATGTCATACAAAAGATTGTTGTAATTCTCCCGTTTTACCGCTGTGATGCATATTCATGATTTGCACGTGAAGGAGGAAACAATGGTGTTTGAGGTTCACGGTAGGTCAGTTCAATGTACCAAACTCTCCTTATTCAACTATGCCAAGGTAAATACAGTTTTCCATTCTATGGCACCTTTAAAGTGTCGTAAAGTGATATGAGTTTAATATTTACAAGCATCTTTGTTTTTAGAATTTCACCATAGCCATCTGATTTTGCAAGAAGAGTATCATCTTTTTTAACTGTTTTGTTTTACACTTGTTAAACTTTCAAGCAGTCCAGGGCTTAACAAGCAAGAAAGGAAGATTCACATGGCAATGTAAAATTGTGTTTTGCATAATATGTGACCTATAAACTTGGAAATGTTTGATGTTAGAAGTTGAGGAGGGTTGCCCAAATGCACCATAGATCTTTGTGAAGGGGTTCGTTTGGGGCACTGCCACATCTTCAGCCCAGCCTTCAGGTCGTCAAAAGATCCCATCACATGCCTCACCAGCTGTTCACCATCTGCAACCTCTGCCTGACCTCCTGGTTTGTCTGTACTGACTGTACGTTTTTATTTGTCATCGCAGAAAAAAGAGACGTAGTGAATAACATTAACGATGGCTCAAATTCTATTTGACTGTCTCGAGTTAAGAAAGCCTCTTTTCTCTATCCTCGATCACTTGACCCAGAAACCATTCCAGACACACCATCTTGAAAGAAGTCTGTCTGAAGGAGTGGAGGAGAAAGGAGGCTTCCAGAGAAGAGGGGGGAGGAAACACTAGGACAGCCTATGCAGAAGTTTTATTGCCACATGCGTATAAAAGCTCCACCCCAAGCTCTACATCCGTCTGGATACTGCAGCTGTTCTGGATGGTTTAAGGGTGATCAAAGACATGAGTTGTTTAAAGGTGCTTGAAAGTGATAGCTGATAGGGAAATCATTAATGAGTGAGGAGCTACTAATCTATAACAAACATGAAGGTTTGTAAAATATACTGACACATTCAATAATGTTTGATTCATCTACATTTTCAGTCCGTAACAGTGGTTTGTGGCTCATGTTAGGACTGTAATGCTCTGTGATGTGTTATGGGGCCGATCATTTGATTCATATTAAGTTATTGTTCAGAAATAGGGAAGGTGAGATTTAAAGTTGGTGAAATGGATCATGGGTGGATCCAAATGTAGCAAAATACAGGAAACAGGAACATGTTACAGAAAATACTTTAATTTAAAGGTTAACCAGGTGAGACAAAAAACAAACTTCAAATGACATGACAAACAGGAATCCAACAATGACCAAACTAAAAATTAGGTCTTAAACACAAGCAGAATTAATAAGGGGATGAAGTACCATACAGAAGGTCAGGTGATCAGGAACAGGTTTACAGGCAAGGACAGACAATCAAAACAGGCGCGGAAACACACAAAGACAGGAAGTAAAAACAGACATGACACTGGCTGGGGATTTCTTTTTAAACAAAACAGGAAACATAAAATCCAAGAAATAGGATCACGAGAGTTACTTGGTGAACAAAAACCCCTGGAAACCCCTTTAAATATTACAACACTATGTGAGCTTTCCTCTGTGAGCTGTGACTGGGCTGAGAAGTCCAGACCTGGCAGTACTAGGAAAGGCAACTTGAGGGAGTCATAGAATATTCAGTTAAGGACATAACGGCAACAAGTCCCATCAGGCCGAAAGCTGTATGTGCCCCAGATGCCTTTTCCTGTGGACTGACTTTGCTCAACGTTCCTGACAACATCATCCGCAAGATCCACATGGAGATAACTAGTCAATATGTCGTGCCAGTCAATGAGTTTAGGGGCGACATCACTGAAACATCTTCAAAAGATCAGGAAGCACCGACATGTCAGCTTCACAAGCTTCAAAACATTTAAAATGATGCGTTTCATTTAATATAGTACTGCCATTGATCTATGTATTGCTTTTGTTTGAATTCACATGTTCAAGAAGCCTCACATAAGATATTAAGGTAAATGGTAAATGACATTTCAAAGGATAATAAATATAGCTACAGTATAGTGAAATAAGACAAATAAACAGCACACATAGCAAATGCAAAGTTGTACTTAACAAAATGCAGCCCTGAGCCTCGAATTATAAGAATTGGGAGTTGGAGAGTTTTCTAGAAGGTTCTTTCAGATATGCGGTGCAAAAAATAAAATCGATGAGATAACGATCCAACAAGTCTGGCCGGTTCGATAGAGAGCTGAATCAAATCAGAAAATGCTTTTATTCAGAGCTTTATAAACTGTAGTCAATTATTTGACTAAGAGGAAGCCCCGTGGTAACCATTAAATGTTTACTTCAGTGTAAAATCATCAGATCTTATCTCACCATTGGACTCCTTATTGTCTCTGTTCCTTTTCTCTTTCTCCTCCTGTGTCCACCCCAGCAAATATCTAAACACCATGACTGGATTAAGGCTTAATGGGTCCCTGAGTGGTTAATGTCAAAGGGCCCCGGCAGCACCACATTGAAAAACAAGCTGCCTGTAAAAGGATAAGTGAGGCCATTTTGTTGGAGACTTCTTATTGTGTTATATAATCACATTAACACAACCATTATTTCCTTTTACAAAAGGTACACAACCATTAATACAATTAATTAGTACACAAATCGTGACCATGGGTTTGTGTCAAATAATCCTGATAACCTTTATTTATTTATGTTTTAACCAACAAACAAATAGCAAGGATAGCTGTTGTTGAAGTAACCCACATTAAAGTATGAGCATTTTTTCCCTTCATTTTCTTATTTAAATTTAAGGGCCCACTGGCATGCTAGGACCCTGGTTGCGCATCAAGGACACCCTGATTGAGGCCATGCTAATAGCTGAATATATTCATCAACTGAGTGTTATGTCATACTTTCCTCTGTTAACAGACTAAGCAGCATTATTGAATTATAATAACCTCAATGAGCCTTAATCACTTCATTCTTAGCATATATCCTGTCATGAATTAAGATAAATGCCTTTGAGTGTCACACAAAATACATAGCAATAATCCCATTAAACACACAGAAGGAATTATTAGGATTAAAGAACATACAAGGTCACATTTTAGGGCGTTGAAAAGTCAATTAAATATACAGAGTGTGTGACAGTCCTGTCAGTGAGTGCATGTGGAACTCCTCATGGAAGAATGCAGAATATTGATTACAATGCTGTTGATGGTGAAATGATTATTACCAGATTGAAAACATTGATTCTCTGAGGAAAAACCGTCCTTGATCAAGATAGGCTGTAAGGGAGGCATCTACCCGTGTCCCTCAGTCCCCACATGTATCACAACCATACACACTTCACTCATACTGTATTGTGTATGTTTGCATTCGCAAATACAGGGCTGTAATTTAGAATCACTGAGGTCCTGAGCCCTTATCCCCCAATGCAATTGTAACCCACACTAAAATATAACATGAATAAATATAAATCATTCATTGAAATGCATAAATATGTTTAAAAAGTTAAAATAACATAGGTATGTGGATTTTCTGAACTGAACTGAACTGAATTAGATACCAAACTGGAACTGAACTTGAACAGAGTGTATGTGCTTGAGTGTCAGACAACATTGTATTTCTGGTTATCATAATTTTCAATATTGTGATTTAAATTATAATGGTGTTTTCACTGTATTTTCATTTGGTATTGATGTTGTTTTCCTACCTGTGGAAAGAGGGAAAAGAGTTAACTCATAAAAACAGATCATTCAATGTAAGTGTTTTTTTTCTCCTTTAAAGGGGCCCTATTATGGTAATTTTCAGGTTTGATAATAGTATTTTGTGGCTCTACTGTGACCTTTTGCATGCTTTAATGTTTTAGAAGCTCTTTATCTTTCTCTTACTGCCTGTGCTGCAGCACCTCTTTTCACACTCTGTCTGAAACCAAAGCCCAGTCTGTCTGATTCTGTTGTGATTAGTCAACCACTTAGAGATGTCCTGCCCCTTAGCCTTTCACATAAACTAAATACTCAATTCATCATCAGTTGTTTATACATGCATATATGCAGGATTATTGTTAACGACCCCTGAAGTAAGTCTCAGAAACAACATTTATGTATCGTGAACTCCACCCACATAATTTGAGCAATCATTACCAAATTTGGTAGAGTGCAACCCTTGACCAAACAAAAGGAGACTTACCTTTTCAGACCTGATGAATGTATTGCATAGTACCCAAGGGAGTGCATTGTTGAGTTTGAAAGTAAATCAGATGAGCGGCCCTTGATAATGCTGCAAACAGCACTTCCGTGGGCCAAGCAATCAGCCTGTTCCTATTGGGCCCGCCCCGAATGGGCAGTGCATCCATATGTGCATGCACAGACACATTCAAGGGGTATGGGTTTGTGCAGAGCTCAGGGCCTTAATACAGATATCTTACTTTTTTATATATGAAAAGTGCACTGTCAGCATGAACCTGACATCAGATATTATCAACTTTGTCGTCCCTGGAGTCCTTCTTTAAAAAATCAAACATTCTTTAAAGACACTTCTGCTTTATTGGTAAGTGCATGACAGACTGAGAATGTGAGATACGGGATGATTTAAGACAGATGCTGCAAAGTTTTCAGCTCAGTGCCAATAAGAAATTCAGGGAAAGTTTAATGTCACTCAGTTTCTCCTGAGATGTCAAAAAAAGACATTAGTACATGCAAATAATAAATCACGTACTATCAGCACAAGGACACTGGTCCGTGGTCTCGATTCTAAAATGTCTTTTTCACCAACCTTGAAACTAACCACAAGGATGCCCACATATTTGCCTTTTTTTTCTTACCCTAGCCATATCCTACAATTTTAGAACCTTACCAACCACATTGAGATTTTGATTAAGTGTCAAAATAACCGATTGCTCATTCTCTTTGTTAAGAAATGCATATCGTTAAACGCATTGTGATTATCAAACTTTGCCTGTGTTAAAAATAATGGTACTTTATTATTCAGAAATGCTACAGAGAAGTCATTTGCTGATAACATTTTCCTTTCCCATCCATAAACAAATCAACAATTCAACAATTACTCATAATTCATTTATTTTATCTCTATTGTTGTCATATTTTCCATTAGGATTCAGTGTTAGGGTTAATAAGGGGCAATTAAAGGCAATATCAGAAGCTATTACAGAGGTGTTCTAAAATGAAGAACAACGGTTAAACGGTTTAACCAAAGGCTCTCATTGGCATAAATGTCAGGTCAGGATCTGACAGAATGATTTCTTTGTTGGACCATTATGCCTCTCATGACTTATAATGTCAGTCAAAGTTCAGTTTCAGCAAGAACAGAAAATGGGTGGAGGTTTGGTTGTTGTACTGGCGTGACGTAAGTTTGATGTTCATTCAGCAGATTTGGACAGCATCGGTCACCAACCAGCAATTAATGGTTGGATTTTGAATGGCCGTAACTGAGATGTTTCCCAACATTATCCTTTAAGTTCCCAATCCTAAACATATGTTAACAGTTTTCTAACCACTATCTTCCCAAAAATAAATAACCGTTCATGTGTGCCATGCTTAGCAGAGGTGAAATAAAACAACGGTAACAAAACAGTGCATCACAAACTTACAAAAACTGACTAAAATTACAACTTCGCTTCTGTTAATTAAAATGTGCATTGATTGGCAATTTGACTCTTTCTATGTAAATGTTGCGTTTTCACCACTTGTTAATTAAAACTTGCATGATTCACAAAAACGGTAGTTTCTAACTTTGGAAAGAATGAATGTCATTGAATATTTAGTTTGTTTATTTGATCCGTTCCAGATGAGGCAGTGATACTATGGTAATGTCTTACTCTTAGGGCAATTATGCATCCAGCTCTCTTATCCGCTCTATCGCTCTCTCTCTCTTTGGCAGCCTTTTGAGGCCATTATGTGATTAAGCTGAGATCGAGCTGATGTCTGATGAATAGAAATACTGTAAAATCTAATGACCCTTCCCTCAACATACACATCCACACTCAGATATGCTCAATACTGCAAGGAAACACCCACCCACCATCTCACAAATGTAAATTCAGACACACACATATGCACACAGTCTGATAACACTCCACTCTTCTGGTTTTCTCTCAGCTTTTTGTCAATACAGCGCTTTAACAGACACAGCTATGCTAATTAGATACAAAGGCTTTAACAATGTTAGCCTGCTCTTGTATAGAGAGACCACTAACAACATTACCATAAAGCACCTAAAGAGTTATTAGAGCAAAGGTTCTAACAGAGTTGGCGTAGGGAGGAGCAATGTTGTTTGATATGGTGCTTTGTAAAAAATGGTCATTCAGGATAATGATGATTTATCTAAGGGGCAGACAGAGTCATGTACAAATACATTAACACCCTCATTGTGTTAGTGTTCTGTGTTGACTGTACGCAATCTGTACTCAACAATCAAATCAATATTCCAAACAACCTGTATTTGTATAATCTGTCAAACAGATTTACCTCTTTCTTAGCTAAAGAACAACCACTCCTATTTCTGTCACAAACAACAGACTTTGGTAAAAGGCGCAGTGTGTGGATTTAAAACAGACTGGCATGATCAGACACCGATTGCATTTAAACAACCCCTAAAAGTCTACAGCCATGTGAGAGGCCGTATGATGCCAAGTTTACATCATATTGGATTAATGAGGAGATAACAAGGTAAGGACTTGAGAGCCATTATATGATTACAGAGTTGGTCATGCAATGATTAAAGTACTGTGCGTTGACAACACAACACCATATCCAATACATTTTCATTTAATTACATTCACAGTAGTCTTTGACGTCAATTTTATTTTAGGGTCGATGTAGCCCTACTTCTTGAGATGAACACAAGTAAACCTCTCAATTACTTTAAGTCAGATGACATGTCATGAATGCTAAACTAGCAGAAGGTATAATGTCTGCCATGTTCTCAGTTTTAGTTTAGCGTATCTGCATGCTAATGTACACTAATCAGCATCACACACAAGTGCAGCTGCCTTTGAAAATGTCATTAGTTCTGCAGGTATTTGATCATAAAAGAAAATATTGGATGAACCACATTTTTTTTGGATTAACAAAGTTCCCTTTTTCCTGGGGGGGAAATTAGCGAATGTTTTGCAAACCATTCAATCATTTTTTCCCATGTCAATAAAACAAAATTGTTATCCCTTTGTTGGCACTAGAGGGGGATTAAGAGGATTACCAATTTCCTGGGAATCCTAAATGTCGGCACAAAAGCAATACTTCCATAATAATCGTTGATATATGTTGTGGAGACCAACAATGCCTTACATTTTGTGGCTTTAAGGCAGTTTTTTTTAGCTTTTCATTGCACACTCTGCTGGAGGTATGGGGAGTAAGTGATGGTAAGAAAGGTCTAATCTTGACAAGGATGTCAGATGAAAAAACCTCTAAACGATTATATCAGCTGAAATACAAGAGACAATAAGTGAAGGAAGAAGACGATAGAGGGTCAAAGGTTTAACACGAAGGCAGACACATAATTATGCAAGTAGTAGAGAAAAAGATTAAATTGGGAAAGAAAAATGAAAAGGGAGGAGAGAAAAGCTTCAAAAGATGGACGAAAGTGAAAGGAAATACTGACATGAACTGAGAAAAACAGGAAGAAAGGATCAAACAAAATGTGAGAGGGAAGGTCAAAGAGGAGACAGAGAAAGACAACAGTTTTTTTTCAATCTTGCGTGGGTGAAACTTTGTGTTTGTTAACTTTAGTACATATCTCCCACACTAACACTCAGAAGACCGCTGATGGAGGCTAGCTAGATTTATTTGTCATATATTAAAGATTTGGATAATTTAGAAACTAACTTTTATTTTGTAACTCCCTCAAACCACTAGCTGTTATTTGCTACTGAATTTAACTGTAATGGGAAATAATTACATCTTCAGAAAAACCTTTAGCACATTTGGCAAATGTATGTTTTTTTAGATGATACACAGGTAATTGGCATTCCAGCACATGCCTCGATATTCTCAAATGAGATGAGTAAACCCGAGTAGTCTTAATCAAAAGTCTTAGAAAAAACATCTTTATTAAAACCCCATTTATGGGTAACCGCAGGAAGAACAAGAGAGCAGTAGAAGGAGCATAGGGGCTCTAAAGTAAAAAAGAAAGGAGAATTATAGGCGGCGGGGAACCATTTATGTATATTGGAGACAACTTCAAAGAGGTTAGTTGAAATGAGAGTGGAGCAGTAAAGGGTGAAGAAAAAAGAAGAGAGGATAAAGTGTCTTAAACAAGGAGTTCTGATCTAGGTAATGGCGGTGCAATTTACATCAAGACCATCCAAGCAGTGATTCCAGCTCAATTCTCTTCAAAGCATGAAGTAATGAAGGCAATGATCAGAAAACCAATGAAAATCCATCACAGTGAAAGACTTGATGCTTGTCTAAGACAGCAGATATAAGGTGAACTCTTAAAAAGGAAAAAACCAATGATCCTGACTGAAATATCAAATGCTAAAATAGTAACATCTGCCTATTACCCAGTTACTTTTGAGCGGTGATGACGTTAAATAAAATGAGTTGTTTTGCAAGATTCATTACGTTGGATTGGTGATATAGCCGTCTGCTTTTGTGAGAATCAGACATACATTGTGATTTTCTCTGTTGGATTTCTTTTTAATAACAGGATCCCAGGGTTTTTCAGAAGAATACACTTAATATTACTAATTAATACTGCACACATCAGACTGTGATGTCCGTCCAAAAAGATATAAACAATTAAGGAATTAAGGAAAGGTGTAATAAAAAAGGTCTATATTTATCACTTTGGGCTCAAGGATTAAGCTGGGATAGGATTATTGTTCGTATATAATTTAATAAAAATGACTCTGCATGATAGAACAGCTTCAGATTGATGTAGTGGCTCAAAAAGCTGTTACAATAATTAACAGAAGTGTAATGATTTCACATGCACACACATTTAATGTTTGGACCAAATTTATGAAGCTAATAAAATTCTCGATTTATTGGCCTTTTATTTAGAGTGACATTTCACTCAAAACACCATTTGGACAAAGACATTATGGAGATTCATGGAGCCACAAAAACTGTGGAACTGTATTTTTTAACAATTAATTTTGATAAGAAAAGGTTTAAGAAACAGAAACATTTTGTCTTTTCCGTCCCATACCTAAAATGCAGAGAGGCATGTTTCTAGAAGTGTCCGTGTCAGTCGGCCTGTAATGAGCTTTGCCTGCCTCACGGCTCTAGAAGCAATTAGCTTAAAAGGGGTCTAGTAGACTGACTGTATCGGATGGATCACTGGTGCGCTGATGTGTGTATCAGTGTGAGTGTCGGGGCGGTGTGGGGTCACATGTGTGTGTTTTATCATTATGATTGTGTGTGGGCAGGAGCTGTAGTGTTGTGTCAGCACAGATATATTACTCAGATTTATACTCACATGTCAGGGACACACACCAGACATCAGCACTGACAAACACACACGCACCCTCACATGCACACACACACACACACACACCCGCACACACACACACACAGGCACTCGTTTAACCCCTTCATGAGGCCCAGACTTTTTTATACATGCTTGTGACTGCACATCACACACACACACAAACCCCTTCCTTTCACTCTCTTCCTCCAATGGCCCAACAAATATAATATCAGTATAAAATGGAGAAGACAAACAAATTCAAGAATATGCAGAATGAAATTGTTGAGGTCAGGCTTCTGGTTAATTGTATTCCATAATCAATCACATGTAATGCTGATGACCAACAGTTTGAATCAATCATTACAAGCAAAAGTCACATTCAGATACAACTGATTTGTTGCTGAATACCACTTCTAAAGAATGTTAAAATAACTCTTCTCATCCCTTCCCTTACTCAAACTTTGATGATTAAATGATGAAAGTTTCATAACAGAGAGAGTTGGGAAGCCTTTCACTGTAATGTGAGGACATTAAAAAAAGTCAGTATCTTTGATTAACAGCCCCCAGAAGGCAGAGAGCAGCTAAGGGCTCCTCGTATATCAGCTTCCCCGGATGCTCCACTGGGATACTTAAACATCACTATACATGGGCAGGCACATGGGCAACCAGTCAGCTAAAGCATTAGAAATAAAGATGACCAGCCGCAGGCTGGAGAGCAGACAAGGTAACAGAATGTTACAGTATTCAAACATTAGAGTCACTGAATAGCATGAAATTGGCAATAAGGTGTTGCTTTTATCTTATATGTTCGTTAAAGACAGGTTGAAATAATGCTATGTCTCATTAGGATGCTGGTCACATGTTCCTGTTACTATGATTCCAACTTGAGTGTATTAGCTATGAGCATTTCCATTGAGTTATTGCGGTGGCTCTAAGCAATTGCTCGTTCTGCTGTGTCGCTGGTTCTGAGTGCATAATATAATCACTTCAAACTGACTGTTTCAATCAGAACTTAAATGTCATGAAGCCATGAGTCATTCCCTTATAATGAAATAAAACACTGACCACTGACTGGATGTTCAGCCTCTTTATTCTTAATCATCCTAACATGTTCTCAGCTTGACCAATCACAGTGTGGCAAAGGGGGGTGCGAGTGTGAAGAGGACAATTTGGCAATTAAATATCGTACAGGCCCAATGTATTGGGTGTTAGTTGATATTTTTGTCAGTGCTGTTTGAAAGTTGTTGGATTTTAAATTGAGTATTCTGGGCGCACAGCCTCAGACAGCAAGTTTTGTGTTTATACACTAGCCATTTCTATCTCTCTGGCCGAATGGATGCACTTCATGAGCTAGATTTCATTTTCCATTTATCTTCATCTGACATCCCTCTTCCAGTCTTCCTATAAGATTCACAAAGAGGGAATTAAATGTATCTCTGTAATGAATGGAGTTTTTATATCATTGTCATGGAGATGAGTATTAATTAATGTGTGCAGAGTGGAAAGTACAGTGATTATATAACATCAGATCTTTGAGAAGCACTGAGTCTAGGCCTATTGGACGCCAAAGTAAAACTGCATTTTGGGCTGTTTGCTTTTACAATAGTAGCACATGCAAGCGGGTAAAAAGCCAATGCGACTACAGTGTAATGTGATATGATATATACATATTTTACAACACTGTATTCTGTATTGTGTGTGAATATCAGATAGCCATGCGCTGTGTTTAAATTCAGTTTGGTCTACATTTTGGTGACTTTTGGATGCACTACAAATCAACTTTCCTCAACATACCTTTTTTCGAAAGCCGAGATATAAAAAATACACAATCCTGCTGTGCTGTGGTGTCACCTGCTGTTTCAAGGATTTAAATGTTGGAGAGACAGCCAAATTGAAAGGAAGAGACAAGATAAAAGAAAGGAAATGTTTGGCATGTTTGAAGCAGTCGTGGGACTGTCTAAAGTTCAGACTTGTTTTTCTCCCACTTTAATCCACTGCCATGAACAGTTTGCAGGGAGGCAGGGGGAGTTGTGAATAGATCCACTGGGAATTTGACCAAAAGCCAAGTGTGAGCATTGGTTGGCTGATACTATAGCTGCTGTGCCTTACTAAATTAATTTAGCAAGCACTTACATTGTTAAATTAAATCATAACAAAACTAGATTTTTTCCCCCTTAAACTAAAGCTTACTTCTCTTCTGCATTTATAAGATGGACTCCGAAAAGTATTTCCGACACATTGAATCCAATGTAATTATATAACATGTCAGCATGTATGTAGTTGCTTTGCTCCATCAATTCATGTTTCTGGGTTTCTACAGCATCAGACAGGCTAGCTACTCTAAATGAAATCAATGGAATTCCAAGTAAAATCTCCAGTTTGGTCGTCTTCAATTACTTGGTTAGGTTAAGAAAAAGAGAGAAGAGCACCCTACCCCCAGAACCTAATCATCTCTCAGGCAGCACTGAATAAAAAACACAAAAAAACCATACCATTCTGGAAACAACGTTGGCTGAGGAACACTTCAGAAAACTATTGTCAGTTAACACAGTTTCTCGCTACACCTACGGTATAAGTGCAAGTTAAAACTCTACAATGCATAGCGAAAGCCATATATCAACAACACCCAGAAAACGCCCATTAGAAAACTCTGTCATTATGAGCTCATTAGGAATGCCATGCATATAATATATACCGTAGTGTGTGCATGTATGTTCATGTGTGTGCGAGTATAATTGAGAAGATACCATGAAGGATGTGCGTTAACCACATTACTATTATCAGGCATTAGCGCTAATGAGATTTTGCCCATCACTGGCATTGTGATTACAGTTCACACCAGCCCCTATACGGTCACAATATAAAGACACACAGGAATATTTTTGCCCGGGCTCTACAAATGTTAGCCTACTGAACTGTCACTTTAATGTTTCAAACATTTTGACAGGAAGATGTCAAATACAATTCTCCGACGGACTTATAGATAGTCTTTCAGACAGGTAAAGACACAGGTGGTCTCGGTGAAAAATACAAAGAGAGAGAATAAACAGAAACAGAGCTGTCATTAAGTTTGGAGCAGGTGGACCCAATCAAAGGAGACTGAAGACAACAGAAACTTCAAGAAATTGCTTTTACACAAATTCTATAGCAAACAAAAACAAAGTGCCACATCAAAGTGAAATACAATGTATTGATTGTTTATTTTCTGTGAGAAATGTTTTAATCCATGTCCTCAGCTGCAATATACCAGCAGTTTAAAACGGAATTCAGCAAATAATGTTTGAGCATAGAAAACATCCAAAGTTGTGACCTTTTTGTTGTGCTGGATACACCACATCTCTAATGCGTGAGAAACATAGTCCTTATGAATATTATACTTCAATATTAGTGCCACAAACTTTTCTTAACCTATAACCAAATCATTTTGTAAACTGAATGTTTTTCCTAAATGTTATGCATGTAAAAAAAGGTGACACATGTGTTGGACATTTGTAAAACAAACTTAAAATGAGGAATAACTTTTCAGAAGATATTGTATGAACGTGTAGTGCAGTGAGGTGTGTGTTCAAATTCTCTGTGCATTTACTCGTATGGCTTACTGCCATATTAAAATCGAACAGAGCTACATTATTGATATTTTAAATGGCTTTCTATTTAACTTTGTGAGTGCATAACGCCCCCACTCCTGATAATGGTGACTAGAAAGTGAAACATTAAAGCAATGACCCCTGCACCAACAAATCATTTCAGTAATTGTCTTGTGGAACACTTTAGGAACACCATAAAGAACATTTAGGTTGTTTATGACCTAGGTTAGGAACTTTTAACCAAACAATTTTAACTAGAATCTGTGATAGGATAATGGAATTTTAATTAAAAAACTGTAAACTTTGGCCTCTCTGACAAAAAATATAAACAGCCTATATTACAGAAAATGCTTTGATCCATCAAGCGGGTACTTCTTTAAACGTAAGAGGCAGTGTTGGCGGGAGGGAAAGTGGTGAGGGATTAAGTTCTTGTCTAGCACTAGCAACTCCAACTGCTCGGCCAGAGTACCTGCAGGGAAAGTGGCAGGATCTTAGGGGGATAGCGTGAGCCACTGTATGTGTCAAATCCCCCTTGCGAAAAGGTGAAAAGAAGTAGCTGTCAACTCTAAGTTTATCAAAGGAGACACGTGGCTGTCCTAACCCTCCACGGAACAGTAGGATTTAGAAATGACGTCAAGTGCAGTGCACGGAGCTCCGTCATTCCAATTTCAGTCGAGGAAGGGGGGAACATTTGTTTGAAAGTGAGCATTTATCCATTTTTTGCGTGAATTTCATTGGACCTGGCAGAAGTCTATTACATAAAACCTTAAAAAGCACCAAAGAAAACCGCCAGGTCTGATCACGTCGTGAATCTCAGGGGTTCAGCTGAGTGTCTCCCTCCCTGGACACCTTACAACCCTGTGTTAAACCCTATAAGGATGGGCTCAGGTGTCTGTGCAAACTGCTGTCTGTTGGAGTTATAATGACAGAGGGCAAAGGGGCCTGGTTGTGAACAAAGAATTGCAAAAGTCTACCTAAGCAGATAATGGCAGCCATCAGCAAGGTGGGTAATATAAAAGTATAGGATTACAGAGTACACCAGTACGATATGAATGTGGGGGCCATGTGGCAGGTCATTTTAATAAAAGTGCACCTAAAGACTAAAAGAGCTGAATTGGAGTGTGTTTGTGAAGGCGTATACGTGTGTCGAACCAGAGTAAACAAAATGAGAACCTTTGCTTTCTTTAAAGCCTATAGCTGTTTTTCATCAAGCCCAATCCTATAGAACAGCAAAGCCAGGCCAATACTCCAAATATATCACCAAATTTGATTATTTTCTACCACACTCGACTCGTTTCTTCTGTTTGTTCACAGGTGACCTTGTTTGAATTGAAAAAAAACTCAATTTCCCAAGCTCAAATTGTATTCATTTAGTTTTTTCTCCATCCCAGCATTAATGAATGCACTTGCATGCTGCAGAGGTGACATGTCCCTGCTTATACTGAACAACACATTCAATGAAATCCAACTGCCCTCACGGTTCCATGATATGTAAATGTTTTCTTGAACCAATTACAGCTTTCTTTTTTTTTGTTACCTTTTTTCAAAAACGCTTACAAAATTCGATGACATCTAGGTTGTATATTAGTTAGAATATTACTTTAGGAATAACTAAATACTGTGCAACAGATTTCAGTAAAGTGTGTGATCTGTACACAGAACAATTTTTGTATATCTTCTATTAAAGTGGGAAATAAAAAAGGTCTTACAGCCTAAATTCAAACAACATAATCACTTAGCGCTTGAATTGGCCTCCGCTAGCTAGGTCTTGGTGCAGATTGCGATAGGCACGGTTCATCTGTTCTTATTCGGACCTGGCCTTTTTTTAATGTGTGCATTGAGGATTTGGGGGTTGGCGTTGCTTGCACATGGGTTTATTCACAAAACTGTTTGACAGTCCCCGGCAGTTCAGTCTTTTTACTTTTTTTTCCAATGACAAGTTTGAGTCAGACTGAATGAATCATACTTGCTGGTTTAGGATTTGGCAATCTTCTCTATTAAGTTTCTAAATTGCAATTGATGCAAAGGTGAAACAACAGCAGCAAAAACATGAAACTGGAAATGGAGTACTCCGTTTTTTACTTTGAAGACCCTTTGACCTAATCTAAAGTCTTTTGATTAGATCAACAAAATATTTGGTCAAATTGGGGCTAACCCTAACCCTAATCCTAATCCTTGGCACAAAAATTAGGTTAACAAAAATACCATGGTCATGTTAAAACTAACAACGGCTGGTAATAAAAATGGAAGTGAACAGCATTCACCCACGTCACCCTTTATCCCATGCATTGAACCCTGCATTTGAAACATTGTGTTGTTTTAGGAGTGAGGACTCTATTGTGTAAAATGCCCCATTTAATTCAGGAAAATGCTAATTGCCTCATGTGTTGCAGGCAAAAAAAGATATGCTGCGTTCCAATTAAACTGAATATTCCAGCCACTTTCAATTTTCGATCCGTCATCTGTTTAATAAAAAGTACCGTCTCTATTGCCGGGTTCATCCAGCGGCGACCTTTGTTTTTTGGGGTCCAGGCAAGGATGAGGAATCCAGCTGGATGATGATAGCCAGCTGCATTGTATCAGCAATTCAATTATCATCACAGGATTTTTGATTTGATCCATTCAATGGGACACTGTGTGTTATTTTGTCATTTCTTTTAGAACATATTTGTGCAAATCAAACATATTGAACAGATGATTGAGCACTACTTAAGACCTCCAAAATAACACTCCAGTACTACTTCATTAACAAAAAAAAAAGGTCATGGTTAGGTTTTTTTTGTTTTGTTATCATGTTGCTTTAAACCAACCTGGTTCAAGTAAAAGTAAACCCTGTGATGAGGTAGTGCAGACTGAAAGGTTCTGAAAATGACTGAGTCAGACAGGAAGGGCTTTGGGGAAACATGAGTAGCTCAGCTGGTGCTGCCTGTGTGCTCCATCAACAGGAATGTTAAAATCAGAAATGGCAAAACTGACTTTTTGATCCCCTCTTGAGCATTGCTCAGCTCTCCTAAACCAAGTGGGATGTCAGTTTGATGACTGCACTGGCAGGAGATAACGTTTTCAGCACTCTCCTAAAAACATAATTTTAATAACACTCCATACTATAGAGCATTGTATTGTATAGATAACAGAAAATATTTTCTATACTCCATTTGTTTATTCATTTTCACTGTATTTTATGTCAAATGATAAGGTGAGAGGCTATTATCTTCAGTGTTTGTGATCTCTCTTTTTCTCTCTTTCTTTGGATGTATATTCTGCATAAACATTCAATGCCTGTATGAGATTTATCATTTGGTTGCATATTTATGATTGCTTGGGGTCTGAGATTCATTGATAGAACAAGACAGATGCAAGCACTCAAAAGAGGTTCAATAGATAACGCAAAGGAAGAGGAGAGACAGTAGAAAGAGGAGAGGAAGAATGGAGAAATGCCTTCTGAGATTGGATTTCTGACAGGAAAGAATGGGGAAAATAAAAAGAGAGAAGCTGAAAGGGGCAAATGACAAAGAGTTTTACTGGAGACGAATCTAGGGTCAGCTTCCTGACAGGGAGGGTCACTTGGGAATGTGAGGTAAGAAATGGGATGAGGAAAGAAAAAAAGAGTCGGGAAAAAAAGGGGGGGAAGAGTTCAGGTGTGGTGCCATCCAGAGCAAGTGAAGAGTGAAAGGAAAGGTCAAAAAGAGAAGACAGGGTGCAAGGAGGAAAGAAGACAACAAGGTCAAAGATAGCGCAGCATATGAGGAACCATTAGCATTCAAATGAACCTTTGCTGAACCTTTTCCATGTGGGTATGGACAAAGATGATGAGATACTTAATCAAAAACACCTTCATTCAACTGTCCATTGGGCTAAAACCGTTGACTCTATTTAGTATTATAGGAAAAATGCCACAACATCTGTTCTGATTGGGCTCACTCATTCAGGATTTTTTAGAAAAAGTATGAAAAATTCTAGTGTTAGTTGAATGTGTTACACTGCATAGAATTATACAGTATGATTGATATATTCAATGTGCTATGACTACATAAATACCAAGTACTGTAGCTTGAAACTTCTTACCTAATTTCAAAATCTCGTGGAATTTATATGACCAAAAACAGTATCATCATCTGAAAGTAACAACTCAATACTCAAACAGTCTGCTCGAAATTTGAACTTCCGATTTGTGCTTTAGGCAAGCCCAGAGAACATATCCACCAATAGGTCTATTTAAATAAAGTATTTTTATAAAGGTAATGGTCGAGGATAGTTTTTACACAGTCTCTTTTTGTGTGAACCTGAAACATTCTGAGGCAGCCTTCCTCTAAAGCCTTGGAATCGGAAATGCTCTCCAGGAAAAAAGGGTAGTAAAACTTAATGCTTTGAATATTTCACCACACAGAGAAGTAAAGAGAGCAAAATGTCTCTCCTTCAAACTTTGATGCACTTCACATGAACTAGTAAAACTGACAGAAATAATATACCTTTGTCAGATAACACTAAAGGACACAATTAGCTCACATGTGTTATCTAACATAGGGGGAGAAAAGGTTGCAAATTCATCCATGTACAACATGAAACACACTAAAAGATATGAATTATGCAAGAAATGAACACTTAATGTATTATTTATTACATTTTTCTTTTGTAAAACATGTAAAGCGTACATAATATTAAATATGGAAACATGTCACAGGCGGCACTTTGTTCGTGCTCTGCTCATTTTGTATTTCAACTGCTGGAAGTTACCTGTGCTACTCATCATAGATGCTGCTGCAACACTACTAAGTGATTCACCGCCATGGGGCCCTGGGAGCAGGAGCCGACAGAGCTGCTGACCACGTCCATCCCTTTATGACCACAGTGTAGCGATCTTCTGATGGCTTCTTCCAGCAGCATAACGCGCCATGTTACAAAGCTCAAAAGATCTCATATTGGTTTCTTGAACATGCTGTGCTAACAGGCTGTGTCTCAAACCCGTTGTTTTCCATACAACTACAAATAGCACGTGATCCAAGCGTAATTTCTGGCTCTGTTAACAATGTTACGGGTGGCAACCACACACAGATAAACAAAATATTCCTCTCTATATTGATCCTCTTGAAAAGCTGAATTTGCAATCCTTAAAAGAAGGTATTTGTTGAAATTAAATGATATCAATACCATTTTTAAGTTTTGCTTTCAAATAATTAAATTGGAAAAAAAACGAAAGAAATGCTCCCACTGTCGAGGTGTGTGCGCATTTGTGTGTGTATTTGTGTGTGTATGTTTGGCCCATTGCCATATTGATTAGTTTACAAATGCTCAGGGTTTGTGTTTGCTCAGGGATCGTGGTTTATTTGCTTAAGAGTGTTGCCTCCTAAACCACTTAAAATATGTATATGGAAGAGAAAAAAAAAACTGTAAGACTGAGACACTGTAGAGACAAAATAAAAGGATAATGGAGGAAGCAAAAAAAAGTGAAATTGAAGTGGCAACAGAAGTGAAAAGAGACAGAAAAGGGAAATAGGGAAGCGAGGACCTCGGCTTCTGAACAAGGGCCAGATGTAGAATTAAAATTCCCTGTTTTAGTGTTTGGTATGCTGAACACATCATGGATCACTCATCGCTATCCAACTGCCTTGGCACTCAGGCAGCTCTCTCTGTCTCTCGCTCCCTTAGTGTTTGATGCCAGCTGAGCGAGAGAAAGGGATGAGGAGGGGGGGGGGGGGGGTTGGGGGAGCTGCACAGTGCAGATGTTAAGTGTTAAGTAGATCTGACATGCAAAATATTTCATAAGTTTAACCCTGTGGGCTCATGTGGAGGAGGACGTTGTTGTGCAATAGTTTAATAAACAACAAACAAGAATTGGTGCATTATTTTGCAGATGAGCAGTCCCACAAAGAATGAATATTGGAAAGGGACAAGCTGTCACAACACAGAGGGCACCGGATGCATTTAGCTTAGACATTTGGGACATTTTGATTTAAAATACTGAACTTGTTTTGTAAAACGATACACTTCAAACAACAAACCTAGCAACGACATTGTTGTTATTATCTGCACCTCCGCATAAGCAGTCAGTAAGTGCTACTGCAATTCACGGTGATTACCTACTAATCATGTCAGTTCATTACTAAGCAGCATCTAAATAATACTCTGAGGCCCTCAAAGTCCCTAATGCCCCGCCATAATCAACATGATATGATGTTGTTTTCATGACCAATTGGGGTAATTAGCCACTGAATTGATCAACTTAATTCATTATTTGCACAGTAAATAATATAGGAAAAATGGTATGATATTGATCTCGGTATGTGTTTCAATAACATTGTGAGCGAGCATTTTATTTATAGATTTCATTTTATTCCTGCATACTGTAGGCCAGATGGCGTACAACTCAGTGATCACAAGAAGAGAGGTATAATATAACAAATATAAGCATGTGCTCAAACAAGCTGTAAATCCAACAGATTTGTAATACTAGCACAGCCGCATGTGAGCCAGGCCTATCATTGTCCACATCTTCTAATCAGCTAAAGAAATACAAATGCTAAAAAGAAGGCGTGCAAAATGTAGTTTTCCAGAGGGATTGCTTAGCGGAGCTCAATCGTGCTAATCGGCATAGCAACAGACAAGATAAGATGGCAACTCCTACTTTCCTGACAGCTATTGTTATAACCCTGTTAAAGAAAGAAAGCTACTGTTGTGGTAATCACAGCCCAACAGAGTCCGGAGAGTGAAGTGTAGTGTGTGTGTGTGTGTGTGTGTGTGTGTATGTTTGGATAAGTAAGACACAACACAACAGCGCGGCAAAGTAAATAAGCGATAAGGAGCGAGGGAGATTTATCAAAGGACTCAGACACCTGTTCAGTCTACCAAAGTTGATTTCTCTGACAGGCTGGAATTCCAATTAGCACACGGGGGAATGCCACTATTGGTAAAATAATCCAATTATTGTTTGGAGCAGATGTTCTTTCTAGAAGACAATACGCAGTCAGAGACTGTTTAGTCATTAGCGATGTGGTCTCTGGAGCAACAACAATATATGGTTAAGGTGAATGTCCCTTAATCCCTGCACGCAGCCAGCCCAAGTTTCCAATTTTCTAACTGCCCGTATCAGTCTCTCACCTTCTCCACAATTTTTTCCTGTCCATAAAAAGATAAGAAACAATGTGATGGTAACATGAGTCACCACCAGTGTGTCATGCAAAATGTCCATCTCTGCAACCTTGTACAAATATGAATTCCATTAACATGAGCTCATTCCAATAACTCTCTCTCCTAAACATGTATTTTGTTGTGAATGTTTTAATCTTTCTGAATGTGATAGTGACTCAAATCTATTTGTTAAGACAAACTTTTGTAACCAGATAAACTTCTCTCTTCACTTTGCAATTCAATATACTGTAGATATGTTGTACGGAGTCATTGAAGGGACATCGAGGAAAATTGAACGGTGGAAAGTAAAAAGAAAAGGGTAAAAGAAAAGCACTCGTACCTTTTGCATTCACCCCGAAACATTTGCATTCCCTCGCAAGCTATTCCTGAGAGGTATTTTAGGTGGAGAAAAAGTACCACTAGTCAAAACCTGGGGGTCAAAGTAATGTGATGTTTAACCCCGATGCTTTACCTGCCCTGTCCTACCCTGTAAATAAAGTAGTACCATTTGTCAGAAGCGTAAGTCCTGAATTTGAATGCAGAAGAATCACCTTGAATAGAGCCAGCCCTTTAAATGTGTGTATTTAATACTGTACAGGCATCAGTTCAACATTTGTTTAATAAAGAGGCCCTACAATGTTTTCAAGGGTTTCCCCTTTCCTGTAGTGTGTAATGTAGGTTTTTGTGAATGTAAATGGTCTACCAACATTGCCATTTTTATTTGTTTTTCCTACTTGACAGTTAACAAACGTTTCCATTCCATCCACATCACGTTCAGTTCGGTCCGGAGCTGCAGTGCTGGTTGCTATTAGCGGTTAACTAACGTTAAAATGAAGATGTCAATTCAGAATTTTTCCATTTCTGTAAGTTAAACTGCAACCTGGACAGCTGTGTCTATGTCTTCCCACACTTGTTTCTATTTTTAGTCCTGAACCAAATCTGGTTCTGACACGGAAAGATTCCCATTCTGATTGGCTCTGCTGATATTATATCTGAAATGCAGAAGAAAAGAAAGAATCTCAAAATGCAGGAAGCAATTTAGAGGTCTGAAACCAACAAGCATTATATTAGAATACCACATTGACTAGATGACCATTATCTTAAATTAGTATTATTTGAGTGCTTTAATAGTTATGAGACTTACATTTTAAGGGTTCAATAATATGTGGTGTTTGTGCTATTTGTAAAGAATGTAGATATAAGCATAAACAAATCTTGAGCCATGAAGATACAATGTGAATGTTGGTCACATGCTGTGCTGTGTCCGAGTGGTGACCTACCAATGGACCACAGATAACTAGTGGTGCAAGGTTAATGTCAGAAAACGGGTGACGTTATCGATTTGTGATAGTGTGCGTTAATGGCTTTGCTCTCTCTTTTTAACCTGGATGTCTCGCGACAGACATACTTACAAACTATTCCTATCCACCACAGACGCTCCGCCACGGTTCCCATTGGACTTTTTGTAATGGCTTTATATGTGTTCTAACAGGATTTCAACTCACAGAGCACCTCCAGCTCTGATTGGTTAGAGAGTCCTAGAGGGCACACTGGAACATGGGAGGTCAGAGTTGTCAGCGTTATCGGGGAACAAAGGAGGGAATGAGCAGAAGATGATTTGCACTCACACACAGTCACAGAGACTGGAGACAGATGGCTCTCATGGGATCATATTACACAGAAGTATGAGAAGCTGTGTGCGACCACGCCGCAGGACACACATCCATGAATGATCAGACAAAGAGGTTTTTTGTTCTTGGCCTATATGTATGTACTGATTGATTAAGGTTTCTTTTTCCAACCTTTTTCTTGAAAAGAAGGACATTTTGACACACTTAACCTTAGGGTTAAGGTCAAAGGTTAGGGTAAAGTGCTAAAGAGCGCATGGAGTTCCTTAAAAGTAGAATATGTGGCATTTCTGCATCAAAATATTTAAAACAAATTGCTTCTTTTTTGCTAAAGTACTTATCTTTTCGGTCCTGCAATTTTCAAACCAAGAGAAATATATAATAATCAAGGTCAATCATTAGTTTTTAGAATGCACTTTGAGATCATGATTGTTTATTATGCTAAATTTGAGATTCATATTTTCAGATTTTATTTATTTAAAAGGACTACAATGAAGTTGTTTCAGGCAGGGGGGGGGGGGGGATTGTGGAAGAGAAACGTTTGTATTTTAGCATTTGCAGAACATTTACATGCACAAAAACCTATATTACCCACCAAAGGAAAGGGAAAACCCCAAAGCATAAAAAGGCCCCTTTACTGCAGATATGATATACATGATTATGCAGATGAAGGATTTGAGTCATTGGACCTCTGGATTTCAAACATTAGCTTCAGCCAAATAAATTTGGAGAAAGACATTTTTTTTGCCGTATATGAATGTGACTTGGACACAAATGTGTTCATGTGTGCTGTACATATTGAATATGTCCTTCCCTGACAGTGCCTATATCTTTTGTATGTGTATTTAAAGATAGATGTGTGTGTGCATAATTGTACACGTGTTCATGTAATCCAGCCTGTGAGTGCAGTCTGTAGATGTCTGCTTCTGTCTCCACAGTGGCAAGTTCCTTTCAAGTGCTCAGCTGCATGGGTGTGAGTGTGCATGTCTGCATGCTTATTTTACATGATATGTCGGTGTGTGCATATGTGTCTCTCTTTTTATGTGTGTGTGCGTCTTAGCAGGCCCCCTGAGCGGCAGGTCTGCTGTCTGTCACAGGGATGCAAGTTGACAGCAGAGTCTTCTTCAATGAGCTCATTGGAGCTCAGCCAACAACCTGCTCTCTCCCTCAGTTAGTGCGTCTTCCTCTCTGCCCTCTCCCTCCTGCCTCTCCTCCCCTCCTGTAGACCTCTCTCTTTCTCCTGTGGCTCAACCTCTTCCCATCTCATTTGCATTCTCTTTCTTCCATCCGTCTCTCCCCCCCTTTTAACCTTCCACTTACCTTTTGAAAGGTATTCTACCGGGGTATAATGAAGGTGTAAACACAGAGAGAAGAAAAGCGCTTCATTTTATTTTCCTTCCTCTACCCCACAGTGTCAACACATCTAGAGGCACGGTTCCATCAAGAGCTGCGGAAACCTTAGAGCTACTAAACAAAGGGAGACTCCAGCGGGGACAAGGCTTTAAAAGCTAAGACAAATGGCATTGAAATTCCTGAGATCTAATGTGTTTAATTCTGCAAATAAGGGATGTTAAGTTCAGAAAGTCAGCACTGGTTAGATTAAATGTGGACATTTACATAAATTCTGTAAATTACATTGAGAATAAAACAGCATATATTTATAAATTCAGTACGGTTTTATCAATGCATTTAGTTTTGCCTTTGAACCGATATATACACAAGACAGCACACATTCAGAGCTTCTACTTTTTTTGGAGGTATATATGAAAAAAATGTGTGGCTCATAATCCCTCATGGCACCGTGACGGCAAATTATTCAGCAGTTTAGGTAGGTCAAAGGTCAATCAGGAAGTCCTTCTGAAACCTTGGGAGATTTTGTTCTACCTGTGTCATACATTGTCCAACCAATAGAGCCTAATGTCTGGCAATGAATCAGCTCATCTAACCAGCACGTTACAGTGGTTTCTCCTCCAGCCATGTGCGCTGACAAGTGGAATATTACTAATTTGCTGCACATAGCAAAGCCTCTCAGCAATTCTAAATAAAGGTATGTTGTAGCCTTTTCATTTTCAATTTTTCTTTGGACTATTAAACCTTTTAATTTTTCTCTGTTTGTCCCTACAGTGTATGACTAACAATGCTAATACTATTCAGGCTACAACAGCATTTAAATCTGCAATGCACAACTGCAATATAGCTCAGCAAACATCAAAATGCTCTCCAGTGTTGGTCAGCTAGTTTTGCTTGTTTCATTTTCCCGTAGGACAGGGGTTGATAGAATAAGGACCATGTTCATTGGTAACTGCACACACCTTTCCCGGGGATATATGCGGCCCCCGATAACAGGACACTGTTAGTTTCCACCTATTCCCCGGAGACCATATGGAATAATAACACGATGCAAACAACCAGAGGGCTTGTTAATCAGACATCCAATAGCTTTGATATATACACACATGAAGCTGACCTCGCAACAGCACACTTTATGAGCTTGCAA
The DNA here is from genome assembly GCF_036324505.1 of Eleginops maclovinus. NCBI lineage: Eukaryota > Metazoa > Chordata > Actinopteri > Perciformes > Eleginopidae > Eleginops > Eleginops maclovinus. The sequence continues at coordinate 7,493,879 of NC_086356.1, forward strand.
GGTCCAACTTGGCTAATGACTTCTATTTTGTTGTCCTTGCATGTGTACAGGTATGACTGTATGTCAGTGTAAATAGGTTTGTATGTAAATGCAATAAGTGCTGCAGTAGAAGGGGAAATAATACCCACATTGTTTACTATACAACTGAATCAATCACCTTTTTAGCTTGATTTCCTTTGGATAAGGCATGATCTTATAGGTGGAAAAATGTATTTAAATGTACTTACATACAGGATATACAATTCATTTGTACTGAGAAAAACTGCACAACAACGTCCATTCAATCTCTATGAGCTATAAGAAAATATGAGTCTGCAGAGCCTCTTTAATTTTGATCCTTTAGAGTTATTTACACTGTGCTGAGGTAGAGATCTTAAGGAGTGCAACGCACTGCATTGTTGTCCAACCCCACTTCCTGATATTGATCAATCCAATCAAAGTGATTACCTAGGAGAGAGACAGAGATGTAGGGTGTGTGGGTGAGGGATGATCGGGAGAAAATTAGCATGGGAAGCTTGGGATGGATGAGGGGAAACAGCAGAGGGAAAAGGATTCGGGAGTAAGGACAGGATTAAGATGTCGATGGGAGGGAAGGAGAATGGATGTCAAACGGTACATTTGGGGGCTGGGTGAGGGTAAATCAGACTAATTCAGGGTAGAACGAAAAGGAGAGAGGACTATAACACATTGCTGACATGTCTGACTTATCCTTTGTCTATGTCCTAGCTTACAGTAAAATAACATGTATTTTCATCGTATACCTCCTGGCCATTAAATGTAAACGGTATAAAACAAAAATAGAAACAAGCTAATCAAAGGGACATTAAACATCCTGTACGAAACAATTCAAATACCAAAGAGTACCCTGCCAGGCTCTGTCGGATCCAACAACAGCTAATGACTGTTCCAGTTCCACGTAAAAGCTCCTGTAACCCAACAATCTGTGTTATTTATATGTTGTGTTGTGTGATGTGTTACCAATTTACTGCACGTAGCAAAACCTCCCAGCAATTCTACCATCCAGATAAATGGTAACCTTCCCTCCTTCGTTTTGCCTTTCAAACAATATACCGTTAAGATTGTTTTCTCTTTGCCGCTACAGTAAATGCTTGAAAATACAAGGTTTTATTCAGGCCATAACTGGATTTTAATTTGCAGCAAGCAGATGTTACAATACAGTTCAGTGTTCAGTCTTTTGTGAATATTTCTTCTGCGGATATTATGAAAAAAAAACATTGGCAAGAAGAGGAAGAAACAAAATAAAGTTTGACTTTTTGAAAGCACTACACGATTGAAACGTTTTTCTGTTTTCTTGAGGCCCCAATGATCAACGACTTTGGCTTCTAGTCAACCTGCTCATTCATGATGACAATGCTCACATGCTGAAGGTTATATTTACCAAGTTTATATTTGTAGGCTTCATTTATTGGCACGAATAAGTGATGTGGGAAACTAACGTCATTAATTTTGCAGATATCCTAAACCAGAGTATTAGTCAAATGCACTGATGAGGGCATCAGAGAAAAGGTTAAGGAATTCATCTATCACAAATTGAACATGACTGTCCAAATTGAATTGCAATCTATGCAACAGTTGTCAACATTGTTAACAAACATTTAAAAATTGTGTAAGTACTTAAGGAAAAAGCAGGGGATAAAGTTATAAGGACTCTGGGCAAAGGGAAGAGTTAGTGGTCGATAAAGATATAAAGATTCATCCTCTGGGGACCATGACTGTCTGCAAAGAATTCATTAGAGATTTGATTTCTCTTTTCAAAAGTGGTTGACCAACAAACCCATTAACATTGCCATTCTATGAGGTATGCTGACATAATAGCTTACATGGTATTGAGATTATCTAATTGTAAATACCATGTTTATCACATGCCTTTTTTGCTCTTCATGAAGTGTGTGAGTGTGTGTGTATGTCTCGTTTATTTACCTCGAGGCAGTAAATCAACCTGCATATGTCTGCTGTTATGACTGTAGTTTATCAGTTGACAGCAGATGCAGGTGGAGACAGAATGACAGATATAGGCCTGTGTGGCTAAGTGTGTGTTTATGCACTTTACAAAAAAAAACGTCCATTCGCTGACAGACAGCCTTGAAAGCCACACATTTATTTTTACAGGATAGGAGACACATTACAAACACACATATTTTTCCATCCTAGGTGATGCCCCTAAGGTTATTTTTCAGTAGGATTTTTAGCTTCTACATAACTCAAGTATGAGGCTTTTGCTGGCAATAATACTGTATTAACTACGTGGAATTTAGACTTGAAATAGATCCAACATTGAATCCCCAAAGTACACAATACATGCTTTAATATCCCTGCATTTCTACAGAGAACCTTCCTAAATTATCATTCAGAACTCTTATTCTGATTTCCCCATGGCTGTATGATCACACAATAAAATGATAAGCAGTGGCATTGATGTGAAGACTAGTAAAATCATTCCTTGATCTAAGGAAGAAGTACTTGTAAAACAGTATGTAATAGAGATTAAGTGTCCCTAAAAACAGTCAACCATTGAATGCAAGGCATGATTAAATCAAAGCCAAGTGTACTCTGATACTGCCTGCTGAAGTGGCAGAAAGGAGATTAGGTTGAGAGAACTCTAATGCATGCGCAGTCACATACGCACAAACACTCTGGCACTGTTTCTTGTGTATACATTTTCGGTGTCCCTTAATTTTTGATAAGCCCTTTCTGATGAGCCAAAATGCTGTATAAATACAGCTGACGTAGAATTTTTGGACTTGGTAACACCTCTTCCCTAGAGGTAAGTGATATAAATATGAGCGCACACAAAAGGAATGTTTCTCAGAGATACATGACTCACTGCATGCAGTTTCATACTGCGCGAATATGTGGGTAAGAACGTTGATTATTTTTATTGAAACTGATGACGCATACAATACATACTTTGGACTCCAGCAGAGGATTATGTAAATAAAGAAAATTGCCAGTGTGAGAGCTTAATTAGATTGGTCGTGAAAACATGGCCATATATATGTCAAGAATGTAAACTCGCCTTAGGCATTTATTATATTTAGGGCTTTGAAAATAAATAAAAAGCTTAAAAGTGAATTGGTTCACGTATTAAACGAGTAACCATGCCAGACACAGTTCAAGAGCTTTAACCTCGCTCTTCAAGTAAAATTGGTGGACTTAAATAGTGCCGTTCTTTGACGCTGTAGCCTAATTTTTTTCTAACCCTAGTTTTATTTGATTAATCAGAAATAGAGGTGCTCCACTTAGCACACAACCCTCGTTACTCAACGACAGGCGCTATTTATCTTTCTCCGTGTGTTTTTCTGCGCAGGGGAAATCCATTTATTTCTCCTGCTGCGAAACCACATGTGCCTGATGTGTTGTACTTCCCTTTGCTTGCTGGTGTGCTGCCTTTCTTTGTCAAACAGCTGTTCACAATGCAGTTCCGTGACAAGGAAATTGTGGCTGGAGTTGAAAAAGTAACCTGTGAAAAGTTGTGTGAACGAATACAGTACACAGATTTAGAGGGATATCATAAAGTGGTGCCCAGCATGGGATGTCATTACAAAAACAGGTAGCTAGAAACGCAGTGGGGGACTGGAGTTAAAGTTTCATTTATTTCTTTTAACAAGACAGCGAGCGGCTTCAAACTAAAGTAAACACACATACATATGAGAGCTGGTGCAACATTCACCAAGACCTACTTGCAACAATAAAATGTCAATCAAACTTCCTGTGTGTATCTCAATATGTGTGACGAAGGGTGTGTGTAACCACACTCATCTTTATTTCATGTTCTATCTTAACTCTCTACCTTCAGAGACCTAAACGAAAAAACTGAACCCGGACTTGTGCAAAAACTCTCCTTCTGAACCTGTGAACATCCAGGGAATGGACTTTGAGATGTGGAAATCTTACAAGTACATGAGTGGTATCTTGAATAATAAACTGGACTGAACGGAAAAAACAAAAACATTTGATAAGAAAAAGACACTCCAAAGTCCCTGAGTCTCCTCAGCAGTTAGAGTTCAAGTGGACCTTTTTTTGACTGTGGTGGCATAAGCCATCTTCCATGAGGTAGTGCGCTTGGGCAGCAGTCGCTGAGCTGCTAACAGGAAGAGAGGCCAGCTCTGTCTTGGGAGGCCATCTCGACCAATGGACAGCTTGATCTCATCCCTTTCATGTTTCGGCAGAAGCAGAAGGTTACATGGGGGGGGAGGGGGGCACATAGGCACATGGGCACAGTATGCAATGTAAGCGTAGTTTCAACGTTGTTAATAGTTTATTTTTTTATGTTCCCAAATTTGGCGCCCCCCATGGATGGATGCGCCTTTAGCATTCGCCTATACTGCCTATGCCCATTGCCGACCCTGATCGAACATCTACATTATAGTACTCAACAAAACTTCTCGGTTAGGCTCAGGCATCAAATCACTGGGTTATGGATGAGCAAAAAAAAACCTATTGGTAAGGTAAGATACCAACATAACTCAGTTTTAGTTTAGGCAGGTAGGTTAGGGCAACAAAACATATAGGCAAGGCCATTAAAATATCATGGTTAGGGTTTAAATTCCCTATTGTGACTCAGTGAGGTAGCATCCTGTCACAACATCACGTGACATAATATTGTCAGTAAAAATAACTCACAAACGCTGTTCACAGGGCTTGAAGTCCTGTGTTTGTTTGAATCGTCCGTTGCTCCTGGCATCTAAAATTGACCCAGGTGAGTTTACACAGGATTTTGTTAAGGACCAATGCATCACACAAAGACGCAACACCTTGCCTTTCGCATTAGCATCAAGAACCCAGCACACAGTGCACAGGTGTCACCGTTTTAATTCTCTGGGAGTGAAACTAGGCTGCAGGGAATTGGTGGAAGGCTGCTTCACCCGCAATGTGAAAAAGAGCTACCACAGGTACTTCCTTCATGCTGTGGTCAGACGTCCACAATCAATAAAGCTCCAAGTAGATTGTCAATTCACCAATGAGCAATATGGTAATCTGTGTAATATCCATATTTCCTATATGTGCAATAATGTGAACTGTTTAGTCATCTACTTATTTTTCTATTTTGCATTTAACCGTTTTATTATTTCATGATGATGTTCTTACTGTACCAACTCCTTTGTTCTATCACCACAAATCCCCTATGCGGGACAAATGAAGGATTATCTTACCTTCAAAATGTCATACATTCCACAAATACTTGATTTTGAACTACAAGATTAAATCTGGAGAATGAGGTTAAAAAAAAAGCTAGAAAAACAATAGTTCTGCTTTTCTAACATTTAGGCAGACAGAAAGTATCAAAACATGTGAAAAATGTTGCTCAAGGCATCATGCAACTCCCCCTCTGCATCTCCCTCGCAGCAATGACAACAGGATTTTTTTATAGAGCGGATGAAGGAAAGATTGGCTGGTTTGTTGGCTTCAATGATCCAGTGCATCCCACCTGATACTGTCACTGTAGGACAAAGAGGTACTGTGACAGCATTAAAGAGCTCGCCTATCTCACATTTAATAACTCAGCAGTGGGTTTTTGCTACAGTCATAGATTAAATTGTGATTTCATGCTCATGTGATTTTTTGTTTTTAATCTCATGTGATGCAACCAATAGTAGAACTGGGGAATACAGTTTTTATGACATTTAGAGGCATTATTTATTACTGAACGGAAATACGTCCCCTAATACTATTTGGTTTTGTTGACTTTCATGTAAATATTGGCTCAGCCAACATGCAGCATGCCAAGACTATGACAAATGTGTCAGATAAATAGTGCGGTTTGGTGGAATGCCACAGGGTTATATTTTGTACATTGAATTTATCCAGATTGGTGCTGCAGAAATTCATATTTTTAGCGAATCCGAGAGTTTACAGAGCTGATAAACAAATCTTACATTTAAGTTAGCATGCCAGAATAAATGCATATCTGTACATATCAGACAGATTGTCATATACAGGGCTTCTTTGTAAACAGGGAAGCAGCACATATGCAGCAAAGTCAAACCAAAGTAATTGAAAACACTTCTCTGAATGCACCCACTGATGAGAAAACATCTGTCGCCACACAAAGACGCATTCTGCGAACCACCTGCAGCAAACATAGTCTAAATTTGTTAGCACACTCTCACTTTAGAGTGCACACAGCATAGCAAGCACGCGTCCCATGGGTGGAACAGGAAGGTTAAACAGGCCGAGAGGAAGAGGAAGAGGACGGAGGTCACTGCAGCTTATCTTCTCTTCTGTCTCTCTGTCTCCTGCCCCTCAGGCTTAACAAGAAGGCACACGCACACACACACTACCACACAAGAGCACACACACACACACACTTTAGGCCATGATGTTCACCCATGAGGACACTCTGTAAATTGGTGTGAGGGACTTATCTCATACCGCTCGCACCAAAACTGAGAGGAGAGGCTACTCTTCCACTCGATTAGCAGCCATTCATGTTTGTCTTCCTCTTTTATATTTGGGTTTATGAGTCACTTGCACCGCATTGCATTTATGCAGTGCCTTAGAATATTTCTGCTCATCTTTCAATCCACCTGTTTTTTTCTGCTTGCAGAAGAGGGAACTTGGTGTTTTGAAAGAAGCAAAAATGCAATAAAGCTCAATGGAATCAAATTTGGCAAATGAAAATATCTTTAACTTTCAGTTAAGGTTCTTCTGCTCTGCTGAAGAGACTAAAAATAGCAGCAGATAGAAATAGTCACCTTGTCGCTCAACACAGTCTGACGTAACCTTACTCACATTAATACATTAAACAAACATAATTGTCAAATCTCCATCCGGAGAAGCTGTTTTAATAATGGACTTTGTTGCACCCTCCTCTTTTGGAATGGAGTGACACCTACTGCTAAACTAGATGAACCAACCCCTAAACTTTTGCAGATTATTTCTAACATTAAGTAGAAAATGGCAGTACATTGGCAGATAAACCTGGCTTATATTTAAATTAAATCCTATTTGAATGGTTTGGTTAAATGTGAATAACATTTGTTATGTTAGAGGAGATTGTAAATCATCAATACCCTGTAAATATAGCATGGGACACTATGAAATAAAACTGCCAATGGTATGTGATGTGAAGCTTGAATTTACCTTGGCATCCCCTTCTTAAAAGTTAATGCTACAAAGTGAGGCTACAATAAAACAAACGTAGGTACGTACTGTATGTTCACCTCTATTACATTTCAATGTAACCTTTCCCACATAAATTTGACTTGTCCAAAACACAACATCCCTTTATGTGTCACAATTTGATGTGAAGGTGGATCAAGAGTCAATATTTCAGGATTATTCAAGTTCAAACCAATTTGGGGAAACATATCTGTATTTTGCCCACTGCCATTGCCTTCGTGCATGTTTCCTCTCCTCTCTTTCACCCTATTTTGGTTTTCTGTACTTCTCTTTTCTGTGATATGTCTTTTACCGCAAACAGCCTGTCTTTCTCCCTCTCTTTGCATGTTTCCCTCGTCCCCATTTACCTGCAGCATAAGCAGGGATGGATGCAACAACAGGTCAGGTGTTAATGTGTATCGCCGGATTTAAATAATCTCCTCCTTACATAATCTCACAGAGACACAACACTGACAGACAGACACATCGGGGATGGCTGTCTGCTGCTTCGCTGACTCTGTTTTGTTGTTCACAGCAGCAGGTACCCGGAATTTGAACAGCAAATGTATTACAATAAAGACTGGCAGGAAATCTGGACAGCTGGTGACATTTCTTAGCATTCCACAATTTACTTTCTTTTAATATAACGTTATTTAAATTCAATACAGCACACCAACAAACACCACAAGTTATTTTTGACTTGACATGTGTTTGCATTGGTCATCAAAATCCCTGCAATGTCATGGCAAATAAATGTTAACATATCTTTTCCATTTCCCAAAATAAAATATATTGGAAAAGACATTTTCATTCAATCTTTCTCCTGGAATTTGTATAACTGTGTTGTGAAAAAAGAGCTTACAACGACCTCTGATGCAGCAAAAGCGGTTTTACTAGGTCACTGAATCTCAGCAGGCGTGTTTAAAAGTCAAAAGGATCAGACAGGATCTTGTCATTGGGCTGTTCTAACCTTGGTTCTTTGACTCCGCCCACTGATATTTCAGCATTTCTGCCTCCAGTGTACCTCTGCGTAGCTGCCTGTTTATGCAACAACAAACTTGAATTGTATCCGAGAGTGATGAGCAAATCCAGTAAACAAGTTCTCCCTGACTGCATCAGCCCTTTCATGAGCTGTCTTGTCTGTGGGTCTCCCAGTAATCCTTCAACACGTACTACACAAGTTCTACAATCCAGCAGAGTGCAAAAAACAAAGAGCACTTCACATTAACTACTGTGCCCATATAGAGTTTCCTGTCACGCTCTTTCATTGGTGCTTTCAAAAAGCAGAAATGTCAGAAAATCAGATTGTTTAAGACAAAAACAAATCAACTGAGGATTTAAACCCCATAAATAGAAAAGGACATTTTCATCACATTATGCAAGAACATGTTTAGCACTTGTTTTAAGACACCTGAGACTTAATGCTCAACACATTTGCACACACTTTCAGAGTGTAATATCATAAGCTGAGACATTTCGGACATATACAAGCATCTTTAATAATTCATTAAGGATTTCCTATATCAAGATGATTTACAGTTAAGTCCTAGAGATCAGTTGCCAGTTTGTAGAATAAAATGTGGGAAAAGAGAACAATAAAATCTTCCCTAATACCAGAAATAATGCCAGAAGTGGGATTTATGGATGCTTTGTGAGGTTCCAGTAACTTGCCTGGCTCCTGCTGCAGAATTCAGGTAAATCCTCCTTTCCTGATTTTCATACATTTATTTTTAAGCAGCCCGAAGTGCTGCCAACAGTCTGGGGGTGCAGCAGCTCTGGCCCTTGCCCACACGTTGCCTCTACTTTAAATAACCAATACTTCAGAGAAAAACACTTGATTACTCCATAATTCTGAATGTATTTTAGGGACAGTGTGTTAAGTTGTTTTGTTTTGTTTCAATGGCACGTAGCATCAAGATGCATGGTTTATATCTTTGGTAAGAGTAAACAATGTGTATGATCCCAACTCCATTTTGAGCTGTTAAAATGTACGGAACTTTGCAGAAGAGTGTAGCATGAGCCACTGGAAGAACCCATTTAAGTTCGGAGCACACAAAAAGGCAACGTTCATTTTAACGGTTTCTTACATCCACTCTCTTTCGAAAACTCTGTACTACCACTGTGCACGCCTAAGCCTGCTGTGACGGATTTGGACGGATCAAAGATTCACATGCAGAGACAGGCATGGGGCAAGAGTTGAAGTTCAAAAGCTCAGTCTTTACTGGGCAACCAGCCAGCTAAACACAGGTTAACCATCTAAAAAATAAATTCATGCAGGAAGTAGGCACCAATCCCCCAAACACAGAACAGGGCAAAAAGCAAAAAATCTGACAATCTGGCAGGGGAATAGGGAAATCAAGGAAGTAGATGAACAGGCTTGGCTGATGGAATCATTAGGGGCAGGTGAGCTACGAGGGCAGGTGTGGATCGTCAAGGAGGGGGTAACATTGAAGGAAATAAAATAGATAAATACAACACTCAAAGAAAATGGGATCTTACACCTCCATTTATGTACAATCAATCATCTAATTGAGCACGTTACTTTAAAACGAAGAGTCATTTGTGTTACCCTTCAGTGACAGTTTCTACACTTTGCTTCCTTATGAAGCAGCTTTTTTCTTGTCATGTTGAATTGATTAGTCTCAAAAGGCTTTCGGAGCAGAAGAACAGTACTTAATGTGCTGTATCAGTAAACTGTGTTACATTTGTGTTGCAGTATCTTTTTATCATCCGTCTTGCAGTGTGCTTACAGAGCATGAGGGTCAACTCTGACTGCTATAAATAATGTTCTAAAGTTACATAAGCTTTGCCTCTAGCCAAACCGTGCACAAGTGAAGTCACTCCTTATTTTCTAATCTAATTTGAATTGATTAGATCATTTCATATCAATATTGTACAGCAGGCAAGATATATGTTGCTCAATAGAAAATGTGTACAAATGATTGACTTAATTTAATTAGACATTATGGAATTTGCTTTAAGTTGCCAATATGTCATCAGTTGTCGGTAATGGCAATTACTGGGACGCATCAGTCATAGCATCCATCACGTATGACTGCATGGTTATGTGATGTTTATCTTCATGAATGTTAGCCTCTAGTTTTGCCCATTCTCTCTCTCTCATGCAATCACACATTTGTTGACACAAACACACATGTCAGTCAAAAGTTAGCCATTGGCTTCATCATGCAGATTCAAGTTCATTCACACAGAGATGTCGCAAGGGCATACTGTATGTGACTTGCTCAACACGTCTGCTCATGTTAGCAAGTGATGAACACACAAGGACACACACACACACACACACACACACACACACACACACACACACACACACACACACACACACACACACACAAGCCAACATTTTTTCTCAAAAACGTGGTCCCTACACAAGCATTAAAACAAACTCTCACACACACACTTATTGTTTCTCATTACTTGGTCCTCACACAGTTAGAGAAACAAACACTTGCACACACATAATCTGGCCATGTGTTGACTTCTCTTTCTGATAACTTCTAGGACAATAGACACATTTTAAGGATACTGTAGTTAATCGTAATCTTGCTTTAAATGAGCTTTACCTATTGTTTTGCTGTATGATTATTGGTGTAAAATTACAAATGTATTTATTTAAAATAAAAACGGAAAATTATCACCTGGATAGGAGCATTTTGAAGCAGCCACATTTTCAACTCTATGTATGGTGTTACCAAATCGGACTTTAGAAACCATTGCATTTTTTAAATAGTCAGAGCATCTAGCCGCATCAAAGATACCACATTGAAAATTCATAAGATATGGGCATTTATATAGTCCATCTGCTTTGCTGGCTAGAATCAAATCGCAATAAAATAATTCAGACAACACAGCTTGCTTAAAACGTCTATCCTAATTGCATTTTAAATATCCAAAATGCTTTGTGAAGCTTTGAAATCAAGACTGAGAGCAGGAGTGATAAAAAACATTTACTCAGATGCTTTTAGATTCAAGGTTTATTGTCACATGAGAGCAATGTGGCTTCCAGACCGGATTAAAGAAATAAATACAACCAAAGGCACATTAGACTTAGAGAACTGTTGGGGACATGTCTAATGATAAGTACAAACAGGGAACTTTCAAAAGCATCATATTTTAAAACCACAGGTCTTTGTCTACCCAGAGAGAATAATGACCTTCTTAGATATTTTGTCAAACACTTTGCCCTCAGGGAGAACATTGTCTGTCTACCTGGAGCGAGACATAAACATATTCGGTTACTCAAATAAATCAGGAAAAATGATGGCCAAGTAGAAGCAGAAACATACTAGGATGTGCACAGTATCAAACGTGGAGATAGCTGGACTCAAGGTAACATTTTATAGTGCAGTATCATGCATGCACAGAATCACTTTACATGTGGATTAACATGAACTCCCTAGCGCACATCACATAAACTACAGTGGTTTTGTTTTTCTCATCTGCTCACTTTATACATTTCTCCCTTGATGAATTTATTTCGGTGAAGGATTTTTATGAGGCGTCCCCCAATAAAAGTTTATGATTCATGAAAGGGGTCAAATAAATTCCACGGAGGCGAGCCAGGTGGCCTGTAAACCTACAATACACGTTTTCTTCCCCCGCTTTAAACCACCCCAAAGTCCCTCCCACTTCCCTCTGCCTCGCATCATTCCTTCCATCCCATTCTCTGCACGTTTCCACCTTTCATTGTCCCTTTCCTTACTTTGTTCTACATCTAGTGCCAGATAATACTTTAAACGATGGGTATTTTATTATGATTATGCTCCGGAGGTCTATTTTCAATCAACTTTAGGACAATTTCCCCGGAGCCCAAATGGACATTTTTAAAATTCCTTTTTCATCTCAACAACAGTCTACAACCCAGAGATATTTAGTTTAAAATATTACAATCGATTGCACAGTAAAAAAAAAAGTACAAATTACAGTTTGATTTTAGTTGCACTGGTTCACTCAAGACTTTTACATTAGAACACCATGGGATTTGCTTCAAGTTGCTAATATGTCATCAGGCATTGGTAACGCCAATTACTTCAATGAATCAGTGATAGCAGCATCCATCATGTATGACTGCATGGCTGATGTGATGTAATCTTTATGATAACCAGCCTCTGGTATAGCCCATGCTTGTCCATAAATGTATTCAGTAAGTACAAAAGGTTCACATTTTAAAGCTGCTCCTTCTTTTTTAATTCAACTGTCACATCTTTCTCACCCCATTTCTTTTCCCTTTCCTTCCTTAGTAGGGAACCCATTTAGCCTCCTGACCCGGCAAGTAAAACCATTTCAAATGTATTATTTTAACCTTACATTTATACTACTGCCCTTCATTGTTTTTGTCAATCTCTTCATTCCCCCTTTCAATACACCCATTTCCAATTCAACCCCTTACTTGACTTCATCCATCTCAGCAACACAAGGCTGTTTAATATGATTACTGTGTAACATCTTCATTTTACCCTCCGGGTCCATCTCATTCTATTATCATCTCATTCTTTTGTTCCACCCTCTCATCTCCCTTGTTTCTTGACTCTAACACCTTTTCTCTGCCAGCAACAATCCGGTGTAACTCATGAGAAGATGAGAAAGGCCTTTTTAATGGTACCATTTCCCCCTCAGTTCCCTCCCAGGTGTATCTCAGTTTGTCTTGTTGACTGTTTTCACCTCTTTGAACCCTTTGCCTTATTTTGCTACTCCAAGGTTGGTATTTTCCTCTGCGTTTGTTATGTGCCTATATAAATAGAATACGCTTGAATCTGCCTCCTTTCTTGAATTATTTGTGTTCTTCTACCTTTAATTCATCACAACAAATATGTCATCGTCATCGCTCTTTAGTACCAGCTGAAGAAATGCAATGTAAGCTTTCTTTTCTTCTTGAAACCAGACAGTACAAAATAAATGACTTTCATTGCAGGTCAACTTATAATTGTTGTGATATTTAATTCAAGATCACATGCTCAAAGGATCTCCAATTAGTGGTTGATCAATAACCCAATGGTTAAAAAGTAGGGTGTATTAACAGGGGCTGGAGGAGACCAAAAACAAAGCCAAAAAAGAGTGAATACTGAATTTACGGTCATCAAATGTCCAAAAATCATAAATAAACTCTAGATAAAAATAATGAAATTGCTCCAGTTTCTGCTAGAAGTCTAAACTTGCTGGTGAACTTGCTAACACCACACCAACTTAAAAAGGTGTTAATGTTGGTTGATTTTACAGCCTCTCAATGACCACAAAGTCTATTTCTGATAATAAGGGAAAGCAGGGCCGTATGCTCCCTATGACAACTGCTTGACATGTAAGTTACATTAATCCTTAAGCTCATCATTTTAAGGTTCAGTCATCACCAGAGTAAGTAACATGCTCTGTATCGTCTAAATCAAGAGCTCAAAAATGTACTTTGTGCAGTAGTTCAGTGTTGATTGGACTGAATACATTTGCCCCGCATAATTCTGTACACTTAGTCTCCAAATGATAACATTAACTCTCCTTTCTTCTTAGACTTTTCTCTCCTTTGGTGTGCTTCCTCCCATAGGAATACTGTACATCCACTTACACCTTATCAGTATATACTCCCTCGTTTCAACCTTTCTCTGCGCCATTCTTCCTCCTCTTTCACCTACTCTCCATCTTTCTTCCCATTAATAATCAGTTTACAGTTTCAGCTGATGGTGTAGGGGTGTTTAATATTTCATCAGTGCTCGTTCTCAACGTCCTTAACATCCCATCTTCCCTCCATCCATGTTGGTAGGTTAATAATCTGGTACATTCATTGGAATCCCCCCTTATTTCCACAACCTGCGTCTCTTCTCGTTCCACTTAATATTCATTCATCTTTCCATTTTTGCAGGATTTTAAACTGTTGAGCAGCTAGGAAGAGGTTGGTGAATTATGTATCACAGTGCCCTTCCGTCCTTACTTTCATCTCCCCTTTATTGCCCTGCATCCATCACTAAACTAAACCTCACACATACACTTCTCAACAGAGCAAGATGATGAGCTTAAACTCTAAGAGTAGTAATCAGGAAAAAAGATAAGCTTTTACTATCAGTATTCAACCTTGTTGTCACACTCTGTATTGGATTGGACCACAATTAGCTTCTTCATATTGCTCCCTTCTCCTCTCTTTTACCATCCCTCTATTCCTCCGCCTCCCCCATACTAATAGTGCCGAACATCAGTTTAGAGTCTTGGAGTGGTGATCAGTGGAGCAGTTTAAGTTTTATTGTCCATCGGAATTAATCTGGTTGATACGGGTCGACGTGGGGATGAGACCGATAGCTGTGAGTCAGGGCTGAGTCCGAATCAATAAACTCTCAACTTTATTACACCCATAAAACGTGCATGTACACACAGAGGTGGATTCCCATCCGCCCTGGCTAAAACAATAAAATATAACATAAAAAAAGACAGACGCATGGACACAAACATATCAAAACAAATTGACATCCAGAATCCATATTGAGGCCCAAACATACATTCCTTTACTGAAACTAACATTCATATAATATGCATGCACGTACAAACGGTGGCTGTATGAAGAGAACTGGGAACAATGTTGGAGGAGGTGCACTGTTCATTCCTATGATAGTTTCTCAGTGGCACATGGAGCTCAAAATGGAGTGACTGTAGATTAAAAAAAGTACCCATATCGCGGCCCATAGAGAGCGCATTTAATTTTTCCGTAAGCCCTGCCTCCGATCTCCACGCTCATGGTTCAGTCAAATGAATGGAGGGTTAAAATAACCCTGGATTTTTCAAAATGAATTGTTTACATTAAGGGTTATAAAGTGTTTGTATTGTGTTGTTTATTTAGCTAAAAAGGATATTCTTATTTTACAGAGGTCTCTTTCCCAATGTAACTCAATGGGAAAGGGTATTGTTGGAACCAAAAGAAGTCGAGGACATAAAATGTAAATGTAGTACTCCTGTTTGGCCACTATGGAAGTTTGCGCCAATGGCTGGCCCTCATCCTATGGGCTTGGCACACACACACACTTTTTCTGATCCATCTGTCTTCCACCAAAAACATCTGGGAGGCACCCTGACAACACACAATGCCTCTATTCAGCCATAGTTTCCTGTGTGAATTAGTTTTTCCCATTTGTGCGAGTTTAAACCTTTTCACTTGGAGAAGGTTGATGGATTCCCCATGAGATTACAATTGCTGTTGGGATGAGATGTGGGAAAAAATGACAGTGGGGAGAAAGGTAAACGAGGGTAAATGTCAGGTGGTGTGAAGGGGATGTGAAGAGTCCTGAAGGAGAAAGCCTGACTGAGGTTTCCACTCGAAGCGCCATAATAATTATTTTCCACTCTAGGAACAATCACCTCTCACTAGTCTTTCCATTTTAACCTTTTTGTTTCCCGTTTTCCCATCTGTGTCTGCCTTGCTTTTTTCCTACAAGTGTTGCATTGTTTGCTTTTGTGAATCTCCCTCACCCTGTGATTTTGACTGGCCTCAAAACAAGCTCTCTGTGTTTGCTCAGTATTCATGGTGAGGGTTGCTGAATATAATGCGTTCACTTTACAGAAGACTGCAAAGCGTGTTTACTTGTATTTTTTGGTGTGTTTCCTCAAGTGTGTGTGTTTACAGTGTTTTGACTGATGTACTGCATGAAGTCAGAGAATGCATGACCAGACACTTCTGTTATGACAGCTAGCAATGAAAAAGCACTTCTGAACACCAACTATTGACATCGTCTTCCTTTGCTATCCATTCTTGTGTCAAGCAGTACATTACTCACACTGAATACAC
Source organism: Eleginops maclovinus (assembly GCF_036324505.1). Classification (NCBI taxonomy): domain Eukaryota; kingdom Metazoa; phylum Chordata; class Actinopteri; order Perciformes; family Eleginopidae; genus Eleginops; species Eleginops maclovinus. Next base: position 7,509,780 of record NC_086356.1, read on the forward strand.
AGCGCAGAGGAACACTGTCACACGGACGCGTTAAGGACAATGATGAAGGAAGAATAATTGAACCCTTTTGGCTTGTGACATTTCACCTACTTTTTTATGTTGTGCTTCTACATACCATATTATCTGAATGTTCGCTTTTGTTTCTCCTCTCTTCCATTACTCTGAAGAAGCACACACAAGTTGATATACAGTCAGATATAGCATATTTAAATGCATTACACAAATGGCAATCTAATTTTCACACACCAATGAGTGTAAATTAATGTCATCCTAATGTGACCGACATCTGTAATTGCATGGTGGTTTGCTTCATAATATTTGTTATTATATCATACTGTATTTTCCATTCTTGAACCTCCTTGATTTAACATATTTGAATATGTGGGACTGTCCTCACCTTACCTTACCTTTAATAATGATGATGGGGTATTCAAATCTTTATGTTAAAGTTATTTTCTGAGTAAATAATTGTTGGTGTGATGGTAATGTAATACAGTATTGATCATGTTGTAAGGACAGAGGTTATTTAGACATAACCCAGAGAAATGATTGAACTGCACGGCAAGTCAGAGGTTTGGTGAAGTAAAACAACAATACCAACATTTCATGGCAATCCCTACAATAATTGAAGAAATATTTCAATTTGGACCAAAGTGATGGACCTATGGACGGACTAAACGGACAACCCAACATTCTCATCTCTAGAACACGGCTAAAAAGACACAGAGATGCTTTAACTTCCCAGGGATGAGAGATGAGGCTCCTGCCCAATCAATGAACAAGAACCAAGAGAAATTCAGATTTGTATTCAAAGAGGGATGATGTATTGATCGGCTTCCTAGCAATACCTTTAGTTAAAATGATATGCACGCTGTCTGAAATTAAATTCCAACACACAGTGTTGTTAATCCTCCATTTACGGGTTACCTTTCATGAGCACAACAAAGATTTAACTCACGGTTCATCTACAGTGACGCTTCATTCAGGTGATGCGCTCCAAAACAAGCAGGTACAGCACAGTAACACATGGCAAAGAAAGATCAAGAGGGGCAGTCTGGGAAAGACAAGAGGGGCATGAAATGGAGATAATGGTGGCAGAGATAGAGACAATAGAGACTGAGGTTCAGTGGGAGATTGGGCTGCTGGATGACCTGGCTTTCGTTTGGGGAAAGAAAAGTCAGGCAAAGAAGAACATGTCCAAGGGCACTGGAAACTTGCCTCTGTGTCACTGAGACACAGTGTCAATGAGAAAAAGAAAGATCTAAGGGCATTACCTAGTATCCAGCAGCAGGTATAGCCACAAACAGACGTGTGGATTAGCAGCTTCTGCTTGAAATGGTTGTCACATTGTCTGACAGTGGCTCAGGCCTCGTCCATACTACTGCGTTTTCGTTTTAATCCGGAGTTTTAACGATCTCCGTCCACACGAGCGTTTTAGCTCCGTATCAGAAGTAATCTCCGTCCACATTACACACATGAAAACAAACATCACGTGACCATTCACGTATACTGGGTATGCGCGTGCCGGTGTAAACAGGAAGTCTAATCTGCAGTTGCTTTCAGTTGGAGAAGGCTGATCTGACTCGATATCAGCTGATTTCAATTCTTCTGGGTAAGAAAGGGTCACATGGTAGGAGCGTGACGAATCAGAGAAGGATACTCGTGATTGATAAGACCCAATCAGAAAGAGCTCATGGGTGCCTACTTCAGCGTTTCCGAAAGTCTGCGTTTCTGTCTGTCCACACTAATCAGCAGCCCCGGGCTTTAAAACTGAAACGGGGCCAGCAGCCTCCCGTTTTAGGGGCTCGAAAACGCCGGAGTGGTGTGGACGCGAGGTGTAAACGTAGTCAAAGTTATACGTGTTAAAACGAAAACGCCGTGAACGAGGCCTCAGTCAGTAGGGACATGGACTGGCAGCCGGAGGTAGCCGTAGGCCCCGAATAGACCCTTAAAAAAAATAAGGAGTGTGGACTGCTACTTGGAGAGGTCCCAGTTCGCCTACTGGGCTCCTGACGTGGTGCCCTTGAGCAAGGCACCGGACACACTGTGTTTTGTGTGCATGCATGTGTGACAAGTAAGAGGGTTTCATCCTCCAGTTCTAATTGTAATTCTAAAATGGACACGTAATCGCAGATATAGAGAATGTATGAATAGGTTATAAATAGGGTGATGTATTCTCGTCACAAAGCCTTGTTTAATGACAGCTTCAGGTAGTTAACAACTGATAAACAAACCCACACATACAAATGCAAATGTGCCCTTTACACAAACATTCACAAAATCTGTAGCTGGTTTTAACTCAAGGTCACACACAGCAATCTCTGTATGTACAGGAGCTTCATATTTGATTAAAATATACACCTACATAGATGTATTTTTATTTTTGACATGATGAAGCACACCAATTTACTGTCTTCCATAAACTCAGTTTTATTGGCATAGATATTGCTATCATGTTGTCTGCAGACCTGCACAGTAAATCAATGCAGTTCATACCCCGAGGCTATTAAAGGTCCTAATAAATAATGTGCCAAATATTTAACATCTTACATGGAAGGTATGAATTAAGGTGAGTAATAAAAAGAGGGTTTTCAACTAATAATGTGCATTTAAGAAGTGTGTAAACCTTGGTCACTTAAGAGTCAATGCACATTATTGCTCTCGAAGAAAACACCTGACTTTCTCTGCATCCTACCGACAAGCCTTCACCCATAAACAAGTAAATAAACTGTTCCGTTTTCACACACACACACACACACACACACACACACACACACACACACACACACGCAAGCAGGCGTCCTGACACAGTCCCCTTGCGGCTGTGCAGGATGAATGTCTCAGCTGTCCACTATTGACAACAGGATTGATGTTGTCTGATTCCCCGTTGACTCATTTGACCACTGTCAGAATGGACCTCTTCTCAATGCTTCACTGAATCCCTGCATGTGTGTGAGTAAGTGGGAGAGAGAAGCAGCAAAAGTGTGTGAGCGTGTGTGAGCGTGTGTGTGTGTGTGTGTGTGTGTGTGTGTGTGTGTGTGTGTGATATATTGCAGGTCTCTGGTTCATTTAGTTGCCATTGGTATTCATAAGGAAGAATAGAGTGAAACGAGAGGAAAAGGGAGTAAAATAAATATAGAAGTCAGTAAAGTATATAGTCTTGAAACAGCAGCAAAGACACAGCGAAGAACAGAAAAAGCAATACATAATGAATACTTGATTACAACAATTACACAATACACTTGGAATAATAAAAAATAAAGTATATACACTTGAACCGTTTCCCTCTGGATAATCTACACGATAAAATAAAAAATCTATCCCACTGACAGGAGCATAACATCCCAGACAACATACAAAACAGCCTAGAGTGCTTGATATTTTCAATCAATATACATTTGTATGTCATCCAACCAGTCACAGAACCTTTTAATATTGACACAAGGTCGAATTACAGCTTTGTTGTGGACAAATTTAAAAAAACTACAAACCCAACAAGACTATGATGACTGAGCATGTCACTAATAATCAAATTACGGTACCACTTTACAATAAAACTACTTCATTTATTAATTAGGTTGTGAACACTTTATAAATCATTAAGAAGCTTTTATAAACAAGAGATAAACATGGCAATTGTGACCGGTTACTTGCCAAATAGTGAGCCCACATTTATCTGTACTGCTAAGTCTTGTATTGGCTGCTTAGCTTAAGAGATGCCAAGAAACATCAAGATGGATGGAGGGAGAATCAACTCAGTGAACAACAGATACCAAGGATGTTGGCTGATGAAGAAGACGAAGTAAGCTAGGTAGCCAATATAAGGCTTTGTGATCTTGCCAAATAGTGAGCCTGTGTTGATGCATGAAAACTATGTTAGAACTGGTTTATAAATGGTTCTTAATGATTAATAAAGTGTTTACAACCTAATTATAAACCCTTTATGAATCCTTTATATGGGTAGTAGTATTGTTAAGTGGTACCAAATTAGTGTTATTAGCAGCAATTAGCACATTTGACAATGCTCACTTGTGTTAATGCACTTAGAATAGAGACTGCAACGCTGCCGAAAATGAATACTATATATAATTGATGGCACGATCTCCAGAGGCCTGTTACATATTTAAAACTCCCATCTGTTTGCTTTAGCAGAAAGACTGCAGAGAGCAGCATTTCCTCAGATACCCTACATGTTGTAGTACAAACATTGTTGTTTTATGATTTCACGCTTAATTAGCTGGATATGTGTCTGTTCAGGCAAAATACATTACAGGCTGGAAAAAATGCCCCTGTTTATGTTTTAATTTGCAGGTACAGTCAAGTCAGTAGCTCGAGAGAAATGATACTGTACTCCTGCACATTGATCCGACACATCTTTTTTTCGGTGTTATCATTATTACTGCATCATCATCACCATGTTGCCTGCTCGGTTCTAGACTACACTCCTCAAACAACCCTTTCCAAGAAGCCTGTTAAATTTGTCGATTTAAAAAAAACTATAAATTCATTATATGCTACTTGAGGCATGGTCTTTTTGCTGTTAAATAAAATACAGGGATCCATCCATTAATACAAGTTTTTGTTTTTTCTTAATTGTGAATTATTGACTGTAGGTTGTGCATTTATTTCCCCTGGATATCTGAGGGCTTACCTACCACAGCACATTACAGATACAATGATCTGAACAGGTTTCAATAAAACCCGATGATACCAAAGTCCCTCTACCAAGGCTTGGTCTAAGAGACTGGGGAGAGGGAATTGGGATACGAGTTCAAACCATGACAGATTCTTTTTTATTGACTTTTCCACGGCTTGTAATTGTAAACTGCCCCATGTTCTCAGAAGCCTGTATCAAACTTTGACATAGACTTTAATATTGGCTGGGGGAATTTAAACAGCAGGACCAAGGGTAGTGCACTTTCATCCTCTGCTGCATCACCAAAGGGCAGCTCCCCTCCACCTCACCTTGTTTGTATGTGTTTGCCAAATTAAGACTCAGGGGTGAATTCACAAAAGGATTGTGTGGCTTTTTTAAGCCGCTAAACCTGCACAAATAAAACTGTTGTAAACCTCAATAGACCCTCTGATGCTAAAATATTGTCTCACTTCTTTTGTGCTAATTGCAATCATTTGAAGAGGCCCTAATATGCTTGTTTTAGGGTGTGCATATTTTGTGTCTTTACTTTGACATGTTTATATGCTTTATGTGATTTATTTTTCCCATACTGCCTGTACTGCAGCACCTCTTTTCACCCTTTGTCCAAAACCAGAGCCCAGTCTGCTATGATTGGTTAGCTGGCCGACTCTGCTGTGATTTGTCAACCACTTAGATGTCCCATCCCTTAGACTATCACGTACAATGGGTTGGAGCTCTAGCCAATCGAAGAGCGAGTGTGAGTGATACATAGTGATGTCACTATGTTACGGAAGTAAACAAAGTCCAATCGAGGCGTTTCAGTCAGGGGGGATTGTATGGCAGAGAAACTCCCTCTGGTGGGGACTTTGAGATTGTACCCTTTGCAGACCATTTACATGCGCAAAAAACAATACACAGGGAAAATCGAAAACATATTGGAGTTTCTTTAAACTAGGTTACTTGTACTTTTTTGCCAAAAATTGCCTTTTTTATGCAGGTAAACCACAATCCAGAAACAGTCCAATTTATTTCCACTCTGCTCTTGTGGCTTAGCCTTGTTTGCCTCCATATACTTTGGAGTTGTATGACTTACCGTTATTCTCTGAACAGATTGTGTTTATCACTCAAAGTGCAGGAGGTGGCTCTGGCTCTCCTGTGTGTGACCAACAGATTTCCATGACCAGAGCACCTGCAGCACTGTTGTAAAAGTGGTTGGATTAGGAGGATTAAATTATCAGTGGGTGTGATAGCAGGTGGCATCAATCAAGGCCAATCAGATCAACTACTCTCCAGCCTTTTAAATGCAGGGCATTGCAGGGGTGGACTGACAGCTTTGTAATGTAGAGGTGATCTGGCACAGATTCCCTTATGAGGGAACCAGCTGCATAGAGGAAATTAAAGGTAACCCGTGGAGGTTTTTTGTACACAAACAACGTTATGTTTACATCCTCCGTTTTTAGCCAAAACACATTGAATGCATCCTTGAGGCTTGATTAGACTTTATAATGTTTTGCCTTTCCTTCTAAAACAAGGCTGATTATTGGACACATTATAGAAATGCCTTGGCTAGGGCATTGCAACATTTCTTTTTGCCTTTCAGCCATAAAATGCCAATCAATGGAATATTGAGGAATCATTGGCAGGACTGGGCATCATATCGCCCTTGTGTAAAAGATAATGAAAATAGTCAAAGTTAACCTTTATCTAGGAATATTACGTGATGCTGCAAATTGAACTCGATTCTTGATTTTTAGAACATTTAAAAAAGCTTTTGGAACTGTCCCTATGTTTACTCTTTCACCAAGTAAAGCCTTAACTAATAAGAGAAGCAGGATGCAGGCATTTGGGATTAAAGTGGGTCTGAATAGAGCAGGGCTGAGGCATATCTAACATTCCCATGGAACCTAGATTGCATTTATTCTTTTCATTGAAACTCCTTTGTTGTATAATCACATATTTTGGCCCAAGTAATGCAATGATAAGCCACAAAAACTGAAAAAAAAAATTCCAGGTAAATTACCTGATTAGCTCGCAAAAAGTCATTGCATCCTTAAGGTTGGCTAGGTTATTAAAAATGGGAAAAGCAAAGCATGTTCTGTTATTTGATGATAAAAACAATATTTAAATGTTTACAAGCAGCTTGATATATACGCACCTTCATGTGCCTGTCTCTGTATTTGGCTGAATACAAACATGTAATCTTGTGTACATTGAGCATAGGTGAACCTCTTTTTTGTTGCTGATAGGAGAGGTTGCATCTGGTAGGGTGGGGGGGTCAAATCCCGCCTGACTTGAGCATGATTACACAGCCTTCTGGTACAAAATAACCCCATCTGTTTACAGGGGCTTATGCCCTCATAACATGTAAGGTCAGTAATCTCAATTTGTTGGGCTTCAAACATTCAATTACATTGCATCAATTTAGGAAAGAAAAGGCCCAAAGCCCCCCATTCGACTCGCAAAAAATAAACGGTCTCACGAGGGCCCTAACCCTAACCCTGCAGAATATTGAGCGTGCAACAAGATTCAGACAGTATTTTTAATACTTGGATGTACTGGATCAAACACACACAAGGACCACACATTACCATCATGTTCCTATCCATGTGATGGTGACACCTTTACCGGTCCGTTTACATTGATATTCCATCTGCGAGTCAACCTTGCCTCCGGAAGTTGACATTACACTAAAGAGAGTTACCAGTAACTAATGAGGGACTCAGACTGCGTCTCACCATAGATTAGAGCCAAGGGTAACTAGAAAGGACACATGGTGATGACATGAAATAGCTTCCTCGTGTCCCTCTGGCTCCCTGTCGCCAGTAGTATATCACCCTTGAACACACACACACACACACACACACACACACACACACACACACACACACACACACACACACACACACACACACACACACACACACACACACACACACACACACACACACACACACACACACACACACACATACAGACACACACACACACACACAGGGGTGGACATTGGTAAAGTATTCACACACACATGCAGGATGTGGCTTTTACTGATACAGCTTCTGCACCTCATACTGTTCTGTACATGGGCGTGCATGTTATACAACTTGAATGTAGCTCCCAGCAACTTTACATGAAGGTCTATCACTTTCACCCACATACATGCTGAATGTCTCTGATGTAACCTAGTGATACGTCTGATCTGATCTAGTTTATGATGCAGATTAATATGCAGTCTAATAATAGGGTCAAGATTTAAACATACATTACTGATCACTTTGTGTCCACTCTCAAAATAAAAGCCAATGACTATTATGGTTGAAAAATGTGCTCAATATTAACCAAGTGAAAAATAAATCTGGATTGACATTTTGGTAAAAATGCACAAAATTGAGTTATTAGGATATCAGATATTGGAAATTGCAGATGAATTTTGACGGCTAGCCAAGTGAAATATTGACAGTCTAACATTATCTGAAGGCTTTCTGAATGTTCAGAGTTTATAATATGGTAATTAGACATCATTGTGAAATTTTCAGCACTATGACACAATTCACCCGGTGGAGTCTAAACGCTGGGAGGTGGTGACTTGGCAGGAGAAATGACTGTGGGGTCGAGGCAATGTCCGGGAAAGACCAGCAGCAGAATGATGGCTCTTATGATCTGATGACTGATTGGTTATTTGACGTGAAGTGGCAGCATGTTAAAGAAGATGACAGCGTGTGAAGCTGTGTCTTCCAGTAAAATTCCATGTGGAAGTTGAAGTGTCTGTAGATATCTTAATAACATTTCACTCTTAGTCTTGTTTGTATAACTTAAAGCTTTGCTTTTTGTTGTTTTTCCAAAATGTTGCATGTCTTCTACCGCCTATGATATTGAGATAGACATTGATTTGAAATACTGTAGTTATGTCTTGTTTAAAGACGTATTTTTTACCATTGCAAAGCATGATGTATTCGTAGAGCATTTTATACTCGGGTAGAGAATGAAATGTACACAATAACATGGTGTAATAAACCAAACGTGAAATCTTGCTGTCACACTGTTGACTGTTGTATTGACAAAAACACAAACATTCTGCAATAACCCTCAAATAGATCAGTCAAAAGTTAATGTTTCAACGCAAGTACGCTAACTTTCTGCTATGTAAATGTAAATGATTCCCCAATGTGGATTCGGCATGTGTGATAGGGATACTGAACTGGGTCAGCGGTGTGAATTTGCATATCAAAGTTATTGGAAGAATATTGATGTTGGCTTCCTGATGTGAGAAGATTTACTTTGGATTTATTGTGTTTTCACATTTACAATAGATGACTATCTTGAGTCCTAGCTTGGACTCTTCAATAATGAACTTTAGAAAACATATATAATTCCTCATGAGATTTCTTACTCTTATATTTTTATAGTGTTTTGCCATTGATACTTTTGGCAATACTGAAAAGTGGGATAACATTTTTGGATTGGATCCTACAGATATTTCCCTGCACCTTTAAACATGTGTTCAGCTATATTCCATGGATTTCGACACACGTCAGCTGCTCAAGATAGTGTTTTATATCCACACTTAATAAAAGCAACTAAAAGCAGTGCTTTCTCCACACTGCATGATTTCCAATAAAAGCTGAAACTGAGCAGAGTCTTGCCAACCAAATTGGCCCCTCCTCCACAGCCAATAAACACAGCCAAACACACACACACACACATACACACAAAAACGCTGATCAAGCTGTCAAATTCTTAGATCTATGGGCTGTCCCTGCATAACCTCCTGTAGCGCTAAAGAGCAGAGATAAAGCTGTTTTCACATCATAAAGCCACTGGTGTAACGATACTGTTCTTCTGGGGGCTTATATCATTTATCTCAGTGACTTAATGAAAAGCCTTCAGCGCTCCTGAAAGCATTTTTAAAACCAGGAAAATGAGATGATAAAAAAATAAACAGAAATAGAAGAGATTCAGCCCATACAGAGTTTTGGTGTCTTCATCAGCGGCCAAGCTAAATGGATTGAGGAGAGGAGAGAAAGAAAGGAAAACTTTCAAAGTGAGACAACCAAAGGACCTTTGGAGGGCAACAGAGGTGCTGTAGAAGTTCAGAAAAGAGCCAGAGGGACAGTAGGTGATGGCATAAAAAGAGAGCCAGTCACCCATAGGTGCGTAAGTGCTGACTGAGGAAGAGGAAGGTGTAGACAGAAACACAGCGAGACAGAAACATGTGGATGCAGGAAGACAAGGGAGCGAGAAAGACATGAGAGACAGATGCTGCAGGACAGCAGAATCCCTTGTGGAGTCAGGGTGTCAACAGGGTTGTAATTGTCATCTCATGGTGGACAGTCCGGGTGGGATAATGATGACGGGGGGAGGAAGAGAAGGGAAAAGGAAAGTGGCAGAGATAAAACGGTGAAAGACAGAGGAAGGACATGGGGAGTGGCATGTCTCACTGGATTAGAATCTGTCTGGGTTGTGAAAAAAGAAGGTTATCACTGCTCTAAGGAGTTCACTTGCACAAACACACGCGTACTTTGATCTCCCAGACACATTCAAATGAAAGCAGCTGACTGAGCAGTGCACAGAAAGCATCTTCAATGCAGTCTGTGCTTCCAAATCATGATTTGATTCCAAGTTATTTTACTCAAACTTTTTACAGATGTTTTGTTTGTTTTTAGTGTTTAAAATGCAGTGTTTTTAGCTGATGCAGATTCAATCCAAAACTATTTCTTGTCCCTTCAGGTTTTGTGTCAGAAAATGCATGTTATAACAGCATTACCAAATTGAAACTGCTGTCCAATTCATCTGCTTTGTGATGTCAGATCAGATGTCTGATATGAGATTGCAAATCACTTAATTGATGTTGAAATAACCTTTGTGCCAAGAACAATGTCTGAGAATATTGGACTTGTTACATTTTGTCACAAAGGTCAAGATAAGAGGGAGAGACAGCTCTGAGAATGTTCCACCTAAACGTTTTCCAAAAGGATATCTTCAGATGAGCAAATGTGTGTTATACCCTAAATGTGCTTCAAATGAGGACAGCATTAGAAATTAAAGGTATGCGTAAGATGGCGTACTATAAATATATATGATCAAGTAGTATTATGTTTTCTTAATTTGTGTGTTCTGGGTTTGATTTTGCTGAGCGTGTGTATACTCTAAACTTGAGATGTACACTCTCATAAAGGAGGGCTTTCTATAAATGTCAAAAAGTGTATTCAGTGAACATCTAAGCAAGAATCAAGTGTCTGTGGGTTCAACAAAACACTATAGATTTAAAGGTTGATAAAAAATATTTTACACTAATGAAGAGCTCTGACTTACACATGTAAATACATTGGTTTAACCCATTTAAGAAATGTCTGACCATCAGTTTTTATTCTATAGTAGAGTGCACATGCTATAGGTAGTGGTGTAGACATGCACCATACTTTAGATATGGGCAAAGTAATGGTATATTTGAAATAAACCATAGAAAATCTAGAAGTCCTTTTTAGATCAGTCACAGAGGGGCATTGTGGGGCCGTACAGGAACTTGTGGGTTTATTAAACAGGGTAACACCTCTTGAGGGGAAAAGAAAGGTCTTTCGGATTTAATATGCTGGCACACTGTGCCAAGACAAAGGGGTTGAAACAGATGGCAGGCTTGGTGGGAAGGGATGGTGGCAATTATTCCAATTCCTTTTTGCAGACTGATACAATGCACTTCATTTTCACAGCTGACATTCACCCACTCTGCGCCAAGGGATTTTGTGGAAGAGAAGTTTCACCAGGATAAACTTTACTTCACCGACATGGGGGATTTGAAAATATGTTTAATCACTGACTGTAAAAATGGACCATGACTGTTTGTGATACATCAATTTTCCTTGGTGGCAAAAGCAAGAATAATCTACTTCTTCACTGGTGCTTCTGTCCTTCTGGCGGAGCGATAATATCAACTTCTTCCAAGCTTCTGCAATCAACTGCAGCACCCCCAGGTGTTTTCAGTGTCAATTAGGGACATGTGAGCTTGGTGAATCAAGCTTGTTGAGTCATACACACCTGCAAAACATCTTGATATGTGTTTGAATTCTACCCACTTGACATCATGCTTATCTGTTTCTCACTATGTTCCCAAAGTTAAGGGCTCTGCATCGAAGAACCTTGAAGCAGTTTTTTTATAATAATCATAACAACACAAACATTTTGTTGCAGCTCTCAATAGTAGAGTGAGATTGGGCTCCGGAGTTAAATGAAAGTGCTGCCATCCACAGATGGTTTGCTTCATGCAACAGTCGTTCATTTGAATAAAATGTAAAAGTGGATCAGCTATGGTAAATTGGCTTAGCAGTGACACAGAATCAAATGAGCCAATGTGCTTGAATTACAGAACCTATAGCTGCTGGCCCTGATTCACAACAGTGAGTCACATGAACCTCTGAATTGGTTAACTACTGTAACTCTAGGACAAAATAAGTGAGTTAGTCAAAAGAGAATAGCATTTCCTCCACATTTGAAATCTGTGTAATTTGTTAGTTCACTTAACATTTGATTGAATTGCATGACACAGTTGTAGGTCAAATATCAGCAACATTTAAGACATTGATCAGTACCATTCAAAATCAAACAAAAATAGGCAGATTATTTTCATTTTAGCTGCATTCACATGATATACAACTTTCTCTTTGTTCACTGTGAGATTTGGCGCAGAGCATTGCAGTAAAAAAAAAGTGTGTTGGGAGATCAGCCAAAGAAATACAATGGAAACACCAACGAACGGCCGCTTTGCTGCTTGTAATGTAAACGCAGCTTTACAAAATGTTGAAACGCCGCGTTATTTTTAAGTCTGCAAGCTAAGAACTTGAAACAATTCTGATCCTAAGATTTATTATGATGTATGACCTTAAAACTCTACATTTGTCTGAACGTAATCACTACCACTGTAGTGTGTTGATGTCCTAAAATGAAAGCTTTGTAGTTGCTTAAATATGAGGTTAAAATTGGTCAACCTGTTAAGATTTCAGTGGATTTATCACGTTCAATGATACATTATAAAGTCCTCCTCTGCTTCCTTTCAACTCATGTCTTTGATCCTTCCATTACGCGCTTATCAGCTTTTCATACCAGTCTTTTTCCTCTTTCCAGTTTTATCGCTTCATCCTTCTGTCCCTACTACTCATTAGATGAAGAATCATAGAGTAGGCTATTCATCTAAAGTGCCACTCCCTATAGTACCCTTCATCTCTATAGCTCTGTTGAAGTGTTGTAACTTTATTCTGGCCACTTTTCACAGCCAGTCTGCAGTTTATGGTTGCTCAGATAAAATGCACCATCAACTTGAAGAGCTACACTAAACTCCCCAACACTCCCCAACAAAAGCATGCGCTGAATAGAAACTAAGTTATGACCACCATAAATTAACCCATAGTCATTGTCAAAGACCATGGCAATTCTGGTCATATCGTGGTTCGTTAACAGCAAACATCGTAAAAGAAAAAAACCACTATCAGTTTTCATGATAGTTTTTATTAGATAGTGATATAATTCAGCTTGGTATTGTAATTCCAGTCAGATTAATAAGGACAATTTATGATTGCGCAAGATATGGTTTTCAAGCCTCTAGCAACATTTTTCAATATTTCAGGAAACTTACTCCCTGTTGCATCCTGATTAATACTGGTTCTAAACTACTTCATATTTCCACCCTTTATTTTTCACCACATAAACAATATTTACATGCTGTATGTTGAATGAGGAAGTTTTTGTCAGGACAAATAGGATCTCTCTGTAAGCCAAAACATCAACCTTGATTTATTTCCTGTCGTGACAGAGTTAAAGAAGTAGCATCTTATCTTTCAGGCTGGTTTTGATGTACTTGCACAAAGCTGAAGGAATCACATATATGTGTCATTGTTAAAGCAGCAATGTGATAACAATGACTCAAACAAACATGTAAAAAACAAGGTGCGTTGGAAACATGATACGTCTACTGATTATTATTATTTGCTACTCTCTGCAGCAAATTAGGGTTATGGTCAAGGTTGGGTAACTAACCCTAACTGTACTAGGGTCACTTTTATTGATCAATCGTTGGTGTTGTAATGTAATAATGCTCATTAATGACCAATGTAAAATGCATTTGTCTCATAGCAAACCATAATGAAAAAGGCAAACATGTTAAACAATGCAACATTTAATATTATTGAAGCATAAGCAAACTCTATCTGAGTCTACACTTTAAGAATGTTAAGAGTTTGCGCACTGCAGGTGAAGGTACAGCGTGTCCTTTAACTCATTGAACAATCTGTCTTTCAACAATTCCCTTTGTGGATGGGCTGATCAGCAAAACAGTCTGGAATTTTTTTCTCCAAAATGATCTGTCTGTATCTTCAAGATGAGATGAAAGGAATCAAATTACTCCATTAAGGGGTCTGAAGGGAATACTTCTGCAAATGAAATGAGAATAAAGAAATATGCTTACAATCTGGGTTGACCTAGGTTAGCCTATTCCAATGTTTTCAACTTTCCTGCTAACGGTTCTAACACACAATGCTGCTGCTGAGATTGATAAACAGCTTTGGGCCAGAGTAAAGTTAGCCGCCAGCCACCCTTCATCCATTTTTTATGTGCAAGGTCAAGTATAGGAAAGACCTGATTGGATGGTCACAGTTGAGTAAGTCATAGGGCCATTACTGGTCCATAATCGTAGGATAGTACTGTTCTTTTCCCAGTTAAATTTCTATATTAAATATGTTTTAGTTTTGTCTGTTTCCATTTACATTATTATGTCTTCAAGTACATAATGCAGTTTAACAGCTGCAGCCTGTACTCAAACAAACTAAGCAAACAAGTATAATGAGATGACATTCACCAGCCTTGCCCAGAACCATTTCTGACACACACACACAAAAATGCACACACGCACACACACACACACACACACACACACACACACACACACACACACACACACACACACACACACACACACACACACACACACACACACACACACACACACACACACTACACACACACACACACAAACAAACACACTCCCACACACTTCCTGGCCTTCAATTGTAGGGTCCACACACACAAAGACAAATAGAGATAGACATTGGACTTTCACTCTACCTATATAAATGCATGTCTATTGACATATTGCCTTTAATGTCAGCCTGCAATCATTGACCAGATATTCTGAAGTAACCTCCAGTGATTATGTTTATGCATACTTAATATTTTCATGAAGTTTTGAAGGAACTTTTGTGTGTGACTCTTCTTTCGGTATGGACACCTCTCAGAAGGACTCTGCATGAGATTCGTACTGTCAGGGGAGCGGAAGCTGAAATATAGATGAAGGATACTTTTAACATGGGGAGACTGTGTATGTGCGTGAATGTGTCTGTGCACGAGTGTATGTCCTTTTCTTAGGAAACTAAATGTTTAAAGTGTTTAAGCTAATCAATAGTCCATGGATACTGTCTATGTCATTAAGCCCAAGAAGGGTGCAAACTTTCAGGCGTCAAAGACTAACCATTGGAAAATAGTAAAAAAGTTCTAAACATAAGTTCTGTAAACCACAAATGTTTCATTAGGGGTTATCCTTGGAGAGAAAATTTCCCCTTACTTCTCTTAATGTTTCATTCAATTATATGCAATTGTCTTTTCGCCCATATATTAAAATAGTGTAAGAAGGCCTCGGCCGTGGCGCGACTGGCTGAGGCACCTGCACCGTACGCCGGTGACCCAGGTTCGATTCCCGACCCGTGGTCCTTTCCGGATCCCACCCCGACTCTCTCTCCCACTTTCCTGTCACTCTCCACTGTCCTATCCGATTAAAGGCAAAAAGCCCCCAAAAAATACCTAATACAAAAAAAATTGTGTAAGAAAACCATCACTACGGCATTTGGTGACAATGGGTCCCGAGAAAGGTTGATTGCACCCTGAGGGGTCTGTAAAAATTCTCTGCTCAAACAAATGAGTTTGAGTATCTCGGGGTCTTGTCCACAAGTGAGGGTAAAATGTATTGCTGCTTCAGTTTTGTGTCAGCAGTGAAGCTGGTGATGTGGTACCTAAAGCTCAAGATGTTTTAAGTCCATCTACCTTCCAATCCTCACCTACGATTAAAGCTTTGATATGTGCCCAAAAAAATGAGATGGGGAAATAAAAGGGGCCATCAGACGTGGATTGGGCATCTGATAAGGAGGCTTTAGGCTCCTCCTGCTAGTGGCATACCTGATGGTACGAAGCTGTGTGTTAGACCTGGAAAACCCTGGAAAGATTATTTGTCTTTTTCGGTCTGAGAACACAAAGGAGTTGCCAACGAGCAGCTGGAAAATGTTGATAGGGAACGGGACTTCTGTAAGAGCCCTCTAAAGTGATACTTAGAATAGGTAGATGGCATTATAAGAACAATTAAAGAAAGTTTGGTCTAAATGCATAACTTTATACTGCAAAAAATCTTAATCAACACTGACTCATTTTCAGAGATCAGAACATCACACTGCCGAGGTTAAGGGTTCAAGTCCTTATGGGCCAATCAATGTTCAAATGTATTCAAAGATGCTTTGGCCAAAAGCATCCGCAATAAAATAAGTCAAGACCTGATTTCATCTGGATCAGGCTCAGCTGGATAATGGAGAGTATCAGCGCGAGCAGTGAGAAAAGAAAAGAGCTCAGCACACAAAAAACTGAAAATGGTAAATAGGCAGACAGATGGATGAAAGGGTAGAAGAACAGAAAGAACTGACAGAGCAGCATATGTATCATTAAATGAATAAAAAAGCAATTGAAAATAAGAAAAAGTGTGACATTATCATGACAAGCCAGCCTCACCAGATATATTGCAGCCGTACAGTACCAGGCAGTATGGTGGAACCCTATTTGCATTGAATGAGAGGCTACAGCCAAAACCTACTGGCTGTACTCGCATGAGGCGGAGCAGAAAAAAAGCTAAATTTCTGTTTAATTCCTTCTTCCAGTCACTGTAGAGCAATTCCAACTCACAATAACATAATTCACCTTCATTTCCTCATTTTCTGTCCCACACTTTTCTGTTTCTTTGTGTTTTGGAAGATGCCTTCTGTTTCATTTCATGTCTTTTTTTGTCAAAGGCAATGGTTGACAGAGATTGAATGGTTCTCCGACAAAGTGGTGTGTGTAACCGTCTTTGTGTTAAAGTCTTGTATAAAGAAGCTGGAGTTTCACCAGTGTCTCACTTCACAAAACAGGGGCTCCCACTGTTCTTTCCCAGTGGCAGAGAGAAATAAGGGTGAGGGGATAAAAGACGGTAGAAAGAAACTTCATAATATCTTGGACAGAGAGTCAAACAGAGGCATAAAAAGGCCCTAACATCGGACAAATACACATAATTAAGGTCCCTAACAAGGAACACTTAAAGGTCAGAGTCTAAAAGTTAGATAGGCAATGTCTTGTTTACATTGCAAAATGCAAAATGATGAATACGTATAAATATACATGGTATTATCTCAACAAACAGTCAAAGGTTGATGAAAGAGACACAAATGTGGATCATAGTGTACAAATATCAGCATAATTCCTTTGACCTCAGCTTGGCAAACCCAACCATATTTACACAAATAGGTCACTTCAGAACAGTCTATATAAAGCATTGCGCTAAAGAAGCAATTCCTAGTATTTGAAATGGTGAATCTCTACATTGACTTGGTAAATTAATCGTTCCTGGTTAATTGAGAGCATTGACTCACCAGCCACATCCACACTATAAACCCACTAAGCCATTTAGCATGCCCTAATTTTGAACAACACTCATT
This sequence comes from Eleginops maclovinus, assembly GCF_036324505.1. Taxonomy (NCBI): domain Eukaryota; kingdom Metazoa; phylum Chordata; class Actinopteri; order Perciformes; family Eleginopidae; genus Eleginops; species Eleginops maclovinus. Next base: position 7,527,183 of record NC_086356.1, read on the forward strand.
TTCCTCAATAATGGGTAATCCAACACTCAAATGTTCAAATCAAGTTGTGGATGAACTGGTGATTTAAAGCCTTTTTTCCTAAATTGGTTTTTGGTGTAAGCGTAAGTCATGCAACTCATTTAGATCAGAAAAAGAGTAGAAATGCAAGTTCAGTTTTTATTTGTGAAGGAGTTTCTAAAGTATACCTTTTCTGCCACTATTGTTTTCACTGTCAAACCAGCTATTGAATATGAATAGGCAAAATGATAATTATCCAAAACTGTTTTTCACTAAGTAGAAGCAGATTCACATGGAGCGAGAGGTGACGGCTGACTGCAAATTATAAAGAGTGATTGGTTCCACGCCTGCATATTAAGAAATCTAAACTAAAAACCACTTGATGCCACATCAAGGACCCACCAAGGTTCATTTAGCTCAGAACTGAAAGCAAAATACAGTTCCACCGAGAGAAAAGAGCTGGAAGCTTATCGAAACATTTTCATTACTGCCAGAGCTCTCAGAGGGTTGTCTTTTATGTTATGGATCAACAGGCTTCGAAAGCAAATGAATAGAAGAGGGAGTGTGACAGAGAGAAATTGGAAGGGAAAGAGATACACAGAAGAGGGAGAAAGAAATCGTGTACATGTAAATGTATTTTTAAAGTTACACTGGGTATACTACGCTCACAGTAGGACATCATTCAATCACATTGAGAGGCAGAAAGGCGAGCTATGTCAAGCGAAGGTCAGAGGGAAGACTATTCAAAACAGAGGATGATTCGTACCATCATTAAGGTCAGTAAAGATTGGACACAGTCCACCCACACTAATACACCCACAATAATGCCCAGCGGACTATAACAACACTTGGAGAGCGCAGGCCTTCACTGAGGCCAATCGTGAACTCACGTGCTCCTCGAATGGTTCCAGAGTTGGAAAGTTGTTCTTCTATTTTTGGGTTGTTCATGAGCAAAGGAGAAATGTTCTATTTGCTAAAGCTTTCTCCACATGACGAGCTGTAAAAAGGCTCTGCGCTGACAATGTGTTTCTATGGAGAGAGCGTTGCCACCATAGGGGCAAGTGCTGACCTCGGCGTCGCGCACTGCTCGTAAATGTCGCCAAGCGGATGACAGCTGCATGTAGTGGCTCAAGCTAGTAGCTGAAGTAACCATGGAAATAAAACTAAACAAGCTGTTTTCATCGCAAGTCCGGCAACCTCGCTGTGAGGAAACAGCAAATTGCGTATCATCTGAAGGCTAATATCTTTTCTTTTCCCAGTTGAGAATTATTCTATCACCACATGAATTACGCCTTGTATTGGACACTTATAATAAAGAGGAATTGAACATGTGTATCAGCTTTGTGAAATGGATCTGCTGCAAAATGTAGCAGGTTCTTCTTTGGCCCATGTTACACCCTATCAACAGTGGCCAATAGTTAAAACTGCTGACAGACAATCAAGACTAAAACCTTGCCTCCTGAAGAAGAGGTCACGAATGTTTTCATGAAGCTACTGTATATATACGTTTCATACATCGCAGGTTATGGTTAGGGTTATAGGATCATGGGTTAACCCAATCAGGTCTTTTTGTTTTTAAATTCATTCATTAGGGTTAGGGTAAGGTAATTTAACACAACATAAGGTTATACAAAAAACACAAGAACATTTTCACACCATTGCAAGACCATTGCACACACACCTGATGGACATGATGGGGATCATTCTGTAAAAGAGTAAAACAAGTTTGATATTTGGTGCTTAAATTGGAGTTCCTATCTTGGAAATACAAGTATGATGACTCACTAAGTGCATCTTGCTTTCACGGAGATTACTCTGCATTTACTGTTCTTACTTAAACCAATATTTCACAGTCTCCTGAACAATTGAAGTAATTAACGTGTCATTAACAGGGGTGTATTCATCTGTGACACTAGTATATGATTGCCTGTGGGGATAAATGTAGTCTTACATTCTGTTTTGTTCATCAGTTTCCCCAAATATGTTTAAATATACATTAAATGTGGCTTCTCATTACAAAAACGTCACTGATCACATTTAGCTTGAGCGCACTGGGCAGTGACATAAAAAGATAATGTGACATTTATCCCAAATTGCCCTTTCATTTCTCTATGATCATTCTGACGTTCTTTGAAATTAGCACATAATCATTTATAAGGAATAACAAGATGTGAAATCTGTAATGGATTACGCTGCCAAAGTGTCTGCGTAATTCAAACTGTTGAAATGATGGATGAGGACCATCAGTAGGAGTTTAAAATGATCACACACACATCCTCACATTTTAACCAAACTGTCACAGACAAGAAACACTGCAGACTGTTATAAATGTGCATGTGGGCACAAATTAGATACACACTATTTAAATCAGCTTTCCCTGACATACACCTGCATACACACCTCTAGCTGGTGGTTAATTGCTGTCTCATTAAGTCCCTGTAAGTTTGTGATGACTCCATTTGTGAAAAAGACACTGTGGTGCAATCAAGGATTGACAGAGTGAAGACAGAAAACGAACCCTCCTTCCTTCTCCTCCTTCCTTATTCTCGTTATCTGCTACGTCCTAAATTGACGGGTAAACCAATAGGGGAAAGAGCCTCACAAAAAGTGAGCTTTAAATTGTGAAGGGGAGGTTTATGACGAGAGGAGTGTATGCAGGGTAAGATTGTAATGGGTAGTAGAAAATAAATTTCAAAGATGGGCCGAGACATAGAGTGACACACAGACATGGGAAACGGGGATTCAAAAAAAAAGTATCAGTATGAGAGTGGCAGATCATTTCAGGGCAGCTTGTAGTGTAATACCTCGGCAACGGGGGGGCCCCCTGCCGAGCCAGTAATCCCCTGCCTCTACCAAACAGAAAATAGAGAAAAGTTTGAGGAATGAACTAAATGCTGACTCCAGCGCCTCTTGGAAATAAGAAGGTCCAAAGTATTATTGGATTATTTATCTGATTTCACAGGGGGACAGGCTGATACTGTGGCTTTTGTTCAGTGAACACTGCACACTCTGACCTGCTTACTGGCGTTGTGTTGAATATTCCCTGCCCAGAAACTGCATCATTACTGAAATAGATATTCATATCTAAACAAGAAGTTGAGATACAGTCTGACACCACAGGCTCATCGGAAAGAGTAAGTGACCTGATTAGATTCCAGAAAGTACTTTTACATAATTATAAATATTATTTGTAATGACAGTGGTTCAAACCAAAAAGTTTCCCCTCTAATTGTTTCATGATATGGACTGTGAGAGGACGACTTGACATTCCTATTAATTTATTCCCATTTGCATAACTGGGTACATTAAGTGCAGTACATCATTATTATGGTGTGGCATTAGACAGCTGAAGTGCTTCCTGTCTCCTTTTATGTGCGCTGTAGACATGTTAAACCATTTATAAATCGTCTGCTTCTCTTCACATGGAGAATTACAGTTAGGTGAAGGTGAGGTTATGGCGGACTAATCCACTGTTTGCTTTGGTCGCACAGGCTCAGGGGCTGTTTGTCTGTCTCTTCATGGAAGAAAAAAAAAACATTGCACCAATACCCAGTGTTGATTCACTAATAACTCAACCAGCTGCATTTGAAGACCACTGGAATGGAGAAATTATGGATGTGGTGTATTTTTTCACGTTGTATTTTTTTAATATCCAAAATACATTTTCAAATTGAGTAAGATGCGACATATAAACATGATCCTAGCTTTTTGAAAATGTAGCAAACACAAGTGGAAAAAGATGATTGTTAAAGTGTGTTTGTGGATCTTAGAGAGGTGTACGGTATATGGCTGTGACCTTTGCAAGTAACCGGAACAAAATATCTTGGAGCAGAATTAATTGAGTTGATGACTGCCTTTGTGACAAACCTTTTTCTTCGATTTGCATTGTGCCACTGGATAAGCATCACCAAACTTTCTAGATTCTACTACTCCATTTTTCCCACTGTGGTGCATTGCACTAGCCCAAGATACAGCTAACACCATCCCCAGTTGTGATCATGTACCTTTCCTTTTACCATTGAGAATTGTGGTTGGGATCAGCCATTTCCCATGGGGAATGAGAGATCTGGAATGATAAATGTGGTCTAGGGGGTAGAAGGAGAGTAATTGGAGTTTAAAGAGAGTCTTAGGTCGAAGAGAGGGACAGGCAAGGTGTCCCCATGACAACCTCTGTGATATATGGGCTGATGACAGTGCAAGCAAACGATGTCATTTAAAAAAAAAAAAAAGCTTTTGTGTCACCTGATTTTTTTTCATTGTCTAACAGATTGCAAATCTGAGGCACTTTGAAAAAGTGCTCTTCATTCAGCTCTTGAATTGTTTTGCATTCCATGTGTGTATATGGATTGTCTGAAGGAGAGACGACAGCAGTAAACAGTACCAAACATCTCAAATGAGAAATGTGTCAAGTTATTGTTTGCATTTGTAGCTGGAAGTATTACATCAAATCCCTGTAATGATGTCAAAAATACATCTCACAATACACGTTACTATGTTGATATCCCCGCAGGTCTTCACCAGTCTTGAATAAAAATGTGTAGTCTTCTAGGTCTGAGAAAACAGAAAACTACAGATGGGTGTCGTAGCGTTTTAGTCCTTTTCTTTTAAAATTAAAAAGCCACTTTCAGGATGTCGGGATTCATGACGCGCCTCTCTTTGTTCCCAAAAACATATGCCGAGATCGTCAAGTTGAATAATCAGGTTTATTGGGTGATCCGGCCTACAAACGAACATAGACGTTCTTGTTTTAATGTAAAATAAAAGGTATGTCTCCGTCTCAAAACTATCACAAAAACAACACGGTCAAAAAGATGATACGGCATCCCGTCTAAAGTCACCCAGCTGTGTAAAGGCACACAGACATGCACACAAATACAGATTATTAAATAACTTATTTAAAATGGCCCTAAAAAATGGTTTTACTTCCTTTCCATGCTCTATTCACCATTAACTGACCCTCATGCACATTTCATTGAGGGAAACTATCCCAGTCACTATAGAATTGTTTGGCCACACCGTAGAAAAAATGTTTGTTATTCAGAGTTGTATTTGTTAATGTAGTGGGTAATGCTCTTGAACACAGCTCAAGGCCTGACTCCTCCCCCAACCACTCCCCTCGTTAGAGCTGTGTATAAAACGCACCTGTTGGCCTATTGCTCCTTGCTTTGGCTCTGTCATGGTTGGTGGTACAGGTAGGCTGTCTATTTTAAAATCTGGATGAATTGGTCTCAGTTTCTGCTAGTATGTTATGCTCACTTTCTGCTTGCTTACAGTTTTTCCTGCTTCCCACCAAAACCTCTTCCTGTGGTGAGTAGGCCGAAAACCTGAAATGTTTGTATGCCGCATGGTTAGCCATGTTTAACCTACATGTTAACTTTTTGTTTGTAGCTTCACCTGCTGCTGTGTTAGTTGACTTTGTTTTTGCTTTTACTATTTTAGTATGTTTTGTTTAGTTTAGCTTGTTTCGCATTTGTCTTATAACAATGTCATAACACAAATTATTACTTAGTTTGATTGTGTATACTTGTTTTGCATTTAGTTCTTTGCCTTTTAGCCTTTAGCTTTCAGTTCATAGTTGTATTGCTTTGTATTTAACCACAGATTAAAGTGTTTAAACCGACTGGAATCTTTTGGGGGATCCCAGTTGAACCTTGGGGAGCACGAGTGAGTGACCTGCTGACCTGGTGAGTATTTGGTAGACACCTAGTTTCAGGTAAAGTAGCCACCCAATTAAGTGGCTTTTCTTGCATAGATTTTGAATTTGGCGCCACTGATAATTTTGCCTGAATATTTCTTGTTTGTTGTTTTAACCAACAACGTTATCTTCGATTAGTCCTGATTAACTTGTGAAATTAAGTGTTTTGGTCAAATGTAAAGCATTTCCTTTGTGTGTCTATTTCCTGGGGTGTAAACCCTCATGAGGCGTTATCGGCACTGCTTATTAAACATCTAATTTATTATAAATACAATTTTTAAAACACCACCCTGTCACATTTACCTCTCACCCAGGGAATACTGTTGGAATAAACATTTCACAAAGGTGCACTCCTCATTGAGAGCTGCTGATGTTTACTTCATACTGTAGGCATTAACTGTAGCGGCTTGGTTTGTTGCTGGCTTTTTCTATTTGTTTGAAATAATATTGTTTCACTAAGACTCATGTACATGCTTTTTGGGTTTCTTTTTTTAATTGGGCAGAGATGCGCATGAGATGCATTCAGGGACACTCCAAAAGCTTTTCTCCATTCGCGTGAGGTAAATTATCTTCCAACAACTATTATATTGGAAAATCAAACTGGGAGGGGAAAAAAAGTAATGGAAACACGGTGACGTTGGGGAAAAGGAATAAGAAATTGGTTATTCTATTGCTGCTGTTTGACAATTTCCAGTCTATCAAGGGACAATGTAGTTTTTCTGTGGTTTGCTTAAACAAAGTGTTATTGAAACTGTTTACATTCTGAATCCTTTGTGCATTCAACCATTGTATAGAATCTCTATGACCTGTTTTGTTAGAGACTCCTTAACTGTGCAGACAACCCAGTGAGGGGTGACTCATCCGACAGTGTCTTCACTGGATTGTTACCTGTATGCTCTTTTCAAAAAATCATTGACTTAAAGGGTTTATGAAGAGCAGCTGAACCAAAACATTCCTCTCTGTTTAACCTGCTGAATGACACTTTAGCAGTCACTCTTCTTTATTATCATGCTTGACATAATTTTGTGCAATTAATCATTTGATTCCAGTATGACTCCACTCCTACTTAACATCCCCACCTGATCCCCATCAGGGGCGACTCTGGCTGCGAGGTAGTGCGGTCGTCTTTCAACCAGAAGGTTGTGGATTCGATCCCAGCCCTAGCAGTCAACATGTGGATGTATCCTTGGGCAAGATACCTAACCTAATTGGTCCAGCAGTGGCTCAGTCAGTAGGGGCTTGGACTGGGAATCGTAGGGTCGCCGGTTCAAGCCCCGAACAGACTTGAAATATGGAAAGTGGACTGCTACTTGGAGAGGTCCCAGTTCACCTCCAAGGCCCTGCAGTAGTGCCCTTGAGCAAGGCACTGGACACCTCGAATCCCCCATGTGCATGTATGTGACAAATAAAGAGGGTTTCATCCTCCGATTTGCTCCCGATGGCCAACGGTGTATATGAGAGCATAAAGTGTACTGCTCTGTACAAATGGGGTGAATGACATATAGTATGAAAAGACTGGATAAAGCGCTAGATAAGTACAAGTCCATTTACCATCAGGTTCCATGCTTTACTTTGAATGTGATTGTATGATTCTGTTCACATGATGCCTTTTTTGTTATTGCATGCCCTCTCCAGCTGTGTCTTTTCTTTGTGATTTTAGTCTTGTGTGTGTTTAGGCCTGCTTGTCTGATCTTCGTTTATGTTCCTGTCTGGTTTCCCTGAGGTCCTGCGTGTGTCCATGCTCTTGTAACATCCCTGTGCTCTGTACTCGTTCAGCTTTTCTTTGTTTTGATTTACACTGCCTGGTTCCCTTTTTTTTCATCAGCTATTGGTTCTTGGCTCTTTTTTTTATGCTTTTGGGTCCAACATCCTGCAAAACCCTGACATTGATTGATTTCCCTATCAGCTTGCCATGCCACCTATGCAATTTTGGGGTATATGTTCCTAAATAAACAATATCTAAAATAAAATGCAAATGATTCTTCCCATTATTGTTAGTATTGTGATTTTATATCACTTACTGTGACCCAGACCTAAGTTAATTACTTTAATATAGTGTTTTTCTTTGCCGTAGCGATTATCCTGGATAGCACATTTAAATGGCTGCAAAAGCATTTTGATGAGGTATGACTCTAAATTACAGTTTGACTCGTGTTTAGTTGTTGGATGTGTTTTATGTCATGTTCAGGTGGAATGCTACACCTACATTTGCCTCATTACAATAAAGCAATTTAGCAGCTTTCCCAGCTTACATGCAGCTTATCGCCCAAAAGCTCCTTCCTGTTGTTCACCTCAGTGTTCGGCTGTTTCCAGGAGCACGTTTGGGGGACAAAAATCTATTTATTTTCTGTTAAACGTGTTCCTGACAGACTAGATTTGGAGCTTGGAGTAATTTACACAGGTGCCTTAGATGGTGGAGGAAACCCAATATTGCAGTGGGGGGGCGGGGGGGGGGCATGCTCAAACCTGGCAAATCTATTGATTGGGACTAATAACGTGTGACTGCGTTTGTATTCTGTGCTTACCACGCTCAGGTTTGCATCTATTTTGAGTTAAAATAATTCAGTAATGATGATAAATTGGGGTAGAAAATTGTCATTGCTTCCCCTCATTCAAAGGCAGAGATGCAGATACTCTCCAGTGCATAGTGTGCAGTGTTATTTTGCTTCTATAAAAAAACATGTGGCGAGGATTCGGTCAAGTTTGGGGGTTGAAAATAAACCAATTGGCTCATGGCAATGAATGTTGTGCTACACAGCTCCCACAGCCAGCCTTACCATTTGGTTTTCTGTTTAGCCTTTGGCATGGTTTGGTTTGACTTGCATTAATACAAGTTCTACAGCAAAAGACATCCATCTTTTCCCTGGTACAGCATACGTCTTAAGCCTTTTTTAATAAGTCTCTTAAACTTGAAGTGCGGTTTAACTCAGTCTAGTATTTTACACACCAATTAAATATTTCTGGGTATGGGTCCACAATCTCAAGACAGCTGTGTTGGTTTTAGCTGATGGATAGTGCTTACTGTCAATGACAATCCGTTTGATTAAACATCGTCCCATTATGGAAAGAAAGCAATAAGTAAATGTTTGCTGGCCCTGTTTTCTTACACAAGAGTGCACCTCCAATCACGACAGCCTTCCAGCTAACCAATCGGAGCACACTGGGCTCTGGTTTCAGGCAAAGGGTGAAAAGAGGTGCTGCAGCACAGACAGTATGAGAAAAATAAAGACCTTTTTGAACAAAGCTTGAAAACATGTCACAGTAGAAGCACAAACTACAAATATGAACCTAAAATGAGCACAATAGGGTTTCTTTAAATCGTGATATGTTCCATTTTCCTGGTATTTGGCATTCTATATGCTTGGACATTTCAAGCTAAGCACTGTCCAGGCCATTTTCCCCTTCCTCTTAATAGAATATTTTTAAATTGAATATGTCTGTCATGTCAAGCAATCTGTCCTTTATGTCTTTCAATTTGCCATTCACATGAATCCCAGTTCTGATAGCATAAAACACGTCTCAACATTTAAGTCCTGAATTCTATGAAATGATGATAATTACATTATATACATCTGGAAATGTAATCATTTTGACTTTATCTTACCCTGTATATCTGGTTTGAAAAATTACGTGCAATCTATTTTTAATTTTTGTTAAGTTAAAAAACTTTTGTTTAACAGTCTATAACCAGATGCAGGCCTAATGTATTGCAGTAAGGAGTAAAGTGAGTTCAAGTGATCAACGCTGTGGACTGCAAATAACCAAACATTCCTACATTAATGGGTATTTTAATCCCTGTGCAAAAACCTTTCTAAACCTCGTTTTACACAGTTTAATTGTTATGCAACCTTCATATCAAAGTATAATAATTCTTTGTGCAAAGGTGAGATTAGGCAAGAGAATTTCTCAGACCGATGTGTTCTCTTCCCACATACTGTAGGGGTACAGTACACTGCTATTTTGGTCACCATATGTGAGTGCCAGTGCCAATATTAGCATTCTGGTCGTATAGAGAGCGGTCTCCTTTTTCTAATAGATAGTGACATGAAAGCGATTGGCATGGAGCTAACGTCAGCATGAGGTTAGCGTCACAGGGGATGATGGCTTCAGCTCTGTGTCAATATTAGCATTCTTTGCCTGGTGTCATCTGCTGGATGAAGGAAAAATGCACATGAGCTGGTGTAATAAGCAACTCACTAGGACGAATGAGCGGTATTGATTATGTATTGCTGATGTTTGCTGAAGCAATTACCTAACGCAGTATGGATCACGGCGTGGCATTTTTCGGATGACACTGCACATTTTGATGCCCTAATTGAAACCAGTGGAATTTATTTTTTAACATTGCAGATTAACACTGACATGATGGCAAACAGGCCCTTGTTGGTAAAATGAAACATGTCTTGTCCCATCGTTTGAATCAGTGCAGCAAAGTGTTGATATTGATGCAAAAGAATGGGAAACCTTTTCAAATACAATCTCTCTCCATAAGAATAATGTGGTTTGCACACACACAGAAACAAATTAGAACAATTGTATTCAGTGGTAGAATATAACGTATTTCTCGCTCATATTTTTTTCAAGAAAACTGAGCAGAAACTGCATACTCCAAAAAAAAACTTGGAGTATAGTAGCTTGAGAAATTCACCTCATTGGCACTACTGAGGAATATCCTATAGAGTTTTCCCTCACTCTGGCATCTCTGTATACATTAATGCATGTGTATAGGTGCATACAGTGTATTTAATGCCTGTGTGTAAATATATAACAGTACACATAACAAAAAGCCATATCAACATGGCATCGCCCTTACACGCTCTGTCATCATCTTGTTGCTATTTCTGTTTTGTTTTGTGAAAATGCTGTCCCTGTTTCATGTTTGTTTTTACTTCCTGCCTTTTTTTGATTGTTTGTCCTGGCCTTATTAGTTTCACCCCCATAACACCTGCCATTTGTACACCTCCACTTAATGCCGTCATTAGTCTGGCTTGAATTGAATTTCCGTGTTTGTTTAGTCTTTGATGGAGTGAACTTGAAGTCTCTTAAGTTCTGTTTGGCTTCTCTTGCTTATCCTTCACCTTCTTCCCTCGATATAACTTAAATAAAGACTGTTGCTGTTGCCTACGCCGGCTCCGCTACAGGTGAAATATCCGCCTACGTACAACCCTGAGAGTCATAATGACAGCTAAAATGGGAAGTGCAGGTTCCAGCTCCTTTTCTGAGAAAAGTTTTAGTATCTCAGGTGCAACAAATTCAGAAAGGGCAGACTTGAAGGATATGGCACGAAATGGGTCGCAGCACAAACCCCCTGCCTGGACTTCATTCTGCTTTCGAAGACAATCTTTGACTCCTCTCAGGCATTCCTACAGTACATCCCTGCAGAGTAAATGGGTGGGTGCAAAAGAATAATTGTGCTCATTTCTCTCTTGCTTGAAACTACCACTTTGCTTCTTCAACAGTCAGAGATATTTGCAGTGACCCTAATCATTACCAAATCCAGTGAAAACCACTTCCTGCGCTATTTTAGCTTGCCCCTAAAACTTCTTCCTGCTGATAGCAATGTCTTACAAAACATACTGATGCATAGACCATTTTGGGATATAATCACACTTGCTACCATGCCAAATTGGGATAAGGTCTCAATGGGTGGGCTTTGAAACCGATAAATCTATGATGTTTCTTGGATTGCTACAAATCTGTCCATAAACAAACCCTCACCAACCTAGAAAACTATTCAAAACAGCTTCTGCCTCCTCTTTTTATTTTGAAGAGTTTGCCATGATGACAAACACACAAACAGTTAAACAATGTGAATGTGAAACTTTGATTGAAGTCAAAAAATGCTTACATCACTGTCATCACTGCCTGGTAAATACCCGCTATGTGTGTCAGTTTTCTCTCATTTATTATATTATTGTTCTGAACGTTATTGTCATATCTTGGAAGATATGTGGTCTTTCAATTCAGGGATCATGTCCAAACAGGGATTATAGATGCCATTTACTGTAAAATGGCGATACATTCATTGAATTTTAAACCAAGTGTTTATTATTCCTTGTGTGACTTTGCTTCCTCATTCAACTAAATGGCGGGTTTAAGACATCGCAGATAAATTGAAAAAAATGGGGAAATAATGTTAGAGTAAATATAGGGGGAATAGAATAGAAAAGAGGTGATAGAGGACTGTCTGTGCTGTCCTTTGGGTGGCCAGCTGAAAACAAGGGTATTGTTCTCCTCGGTCAAATTTGGGCTTTGTAATCTGGGGCAATGGTCCAAAGGGGGACTCAGAGACTGTCTGTCTGAGAGATAAAAACTGGGCTTTGGAGTGAAGGACTGCTGATGAGATTGGAAAACAGAAGAAATAGTGCTTTTAAAAAAAGGACATTGCCCCTTTTTGCTCTCCTGCTGTGTTTCCTTAACCTCTTCTGCTGCCCAAACTCTTTTTATCACATTGTATTCTCTATAAAACACAACTTTGGTCCCACAGATGACTCAAACCAATCTCTCAAGGTTATTTAGCTGGTCCCTAATCACCCTAACTTAAGTTTCCATTAAAAACACCACTGTTGATAATAACTATTTATTTACATTTAAGAGTAGTTGTATCCTCGCCTTTTTATACTATTTGACCTAGACTTGATAATTAACACTTTTTTAAATGAATGGATAAAAGCAATCGTTACAGTGCCTGCTCGTGGAGAAGCTTAGCTGAGATCAAACTGGGTAGGATGCATATTTCCTTTCCTTTTCTTAACTCACTTTTACTACCAGCATAAGCAGAACAATGCATCATTTAGTCATAAAATAGAACTTACTGCAAACCACCTTTCTTGACCTTGACAGAAGAGTGTTGAAAGATTTGAATTCCCATGGTGGCGTACTGATTGATTGAAAGCATATCAGTCTTTCTGTTTTATTCCTTTTTCCCCCCGAAGCGTAGGTTGTGAGTGAAGGGGTGGAAATCAAAATCTTGAGATTGTTTATTTGTATACACTCCATGAGTCCGATTTCTACTGAGTTCACTTCATCACTCGAATGCCTAATCAGGGATTTTTCACTGAACAGCAATCCTCGTTTTGCTTTCTTACATCCATTGCCTCGCTTGACTAAAGCCATTCATTTGTGACTCACAGGAGAACAGCTAAAAAAAGAGAAAAGTGTGTGTTTTTTTGCATATGGTCCACTACAGGACATTTGTAAGAAGACACCCGTAGTAGAAAAAAAACACTGTAATGATATTTTATGAGGAAAGGAAAAATTGTTTGGAAAAAAAGGTGCATTGTAAATAACACCAGAGTGAAACCCGGAATTTTGTAAAAGTCTCTCTTTCTCTTCTTTCTTTACAGTTGCGTCAACAGATTAAAGCTGATGAAATGATTTAAATCAGGCGTTCGTCCTTTCTTGCTTGATCTGTGTCGAAGCTTCAACGCAAATGCTAAACAAATAATTAAGAGGCAGTCACACGACAAGGGCAGATTGTTAATCATTCATGCCGAAGTCAAACAGATTATTCATCATCCTTTTGTACCTCTGTCATAGCAGTGCTTTCTCGCAAAAACTCAAAAAGACAATCGTGTAACAATATTAAGTAACATTTTTGAGCAGGTAAGAGAAAAATAAATATATATAGTTCAGATCTAACTGTCCTTTATCTATTTTTGATCTTTTCTTCAGTTATTTTACAAGAGAAACTGTAAATAAATCCACCTGTATGTGTAAAAGGCTATTTGTTTCTCATTCTGCATGCTGGTTTCTTCAGGTGTGTGTCAAATAGGTGCTGTTTCCTTGATTTGTCTTGTGTGTGTGTGTTACAGCCTCGAAGTTCCACCTACTCATAAGCCTTGCTGCTGGGGAGCGATTTATCGAACCACGGAGGAATTAGTTTGGCAGGTGTAAAGGTCAGCGAAGTCTGCGGCATCACCTTACAGCAAGCGAAATGAGAGACAGGCAGGGAGACAGACAAGCAGACTGTTACGCAATGATGCTGATAGAGGAAGAAGGAAGAAAGCGGAAGGAAATGGTCAGCAAATCAGACAAGCTAAGCGGACGCATAGGGATGTGGATGAATATTGAATCTGACAGGGGGTCAGACAGATATTTAGACAGGGGACATAAGACGGTGCAGAATTACAGGTGTTCCTAACAGGCGGGTGGACAGGGATGTGAAATCGAATGAGCCTGCAAGCAGGAAGAAAGGACGACGGCAGGAGGTCAAGGAAGTTAGATAAGAAATCTAAAGTGGACTGAGGGACAGACAGGCAGCCAGAAGAACAAAAAAGAAAGTAAGGAATAGTTCTGGGAAAACTTTTGAATAGGCTTGTAAGGTTGACATTTTGGTCGACTCCTATTGACTTCTGTTCAAAAACATCCTTTCTTGAGTCACACGGTGGCAAGACACTTTCCCTCTAAATGAGGATGGGAGTGTTGCACCAGGTACGCGAGTCAAAATCACATTGCAAATATTAAAAGACAATTAATTACTGTTGGAAAATGTGTATCGCTTTTTGATATTATAACGTTAAGCACTAGCAAACTCTCGTTGGATGCACAGTTTTAGTTTTCAAAGAAAGTATTACATCTACATCAAATTGGCGAATGTTGAAATATAAAGCGTTTGCGTTCAGATCTGATCTTGGATCATATTTGTAACAGCCTAATCTGCAAACATACATTGACATGATTAATTTTACTGAGCAGTTAACATGTTGAAGTGTTGATTCCTTAGTCACACAACCTTGACCATTGATCACCAAATTCTAAACAGTTCAAGTTATTAGTGCACGTGGACATTTGTGTCAATTTCATGCTAAAATAAATTATCTAAAAACACAAAATCAGACGGATATGAGGTCACAGTGACCTTTAACCATTTTTGCCAGTCGATTCTGCAAGTGTTTCTGATATCAAATGGGACCGGAGTAACGTATGTACAGACGGATGATCCACAATCATTATGCCTCTGTCAACGGCATAAAACTGACATTTTTATTGCCAGAGGAAACGTCCATCCATCCATCTTCTCCCGCTTTTCCGTCAGGGTCGCGGAGGTAACAGCTCCAGCAGAGAGCCCCAAACTTTCCTTTCCCTGGCCACATCAACCAGCTCTGACTGGGGGATTCCAAGGCGCTCCCAGGCCAGCGAAGAGATATAATCCCTCCACCTGGTCCTAGGTCTACCCCTCGGTCTCTTCCCAGCTGGACGTGCCTGGAACACCTCCCTAGGGAGGCGCCCAGGTGGCATCCTCACTAGGTGCCCGAACCACCTCAACTGGCTCCTTTCAACGCGAAGGAGCAGCGGTTCTACTCCGAGTCCCTCCCGGATGACTGAACTTCTCACCTTATCCCTAAGGGAGATGCCAGCCACCCTGCGGAGAAATCCCATTTCGGCCGCTTGTATCCGCGATCTCGTTCTTTCGGTCATGACCCATCCTTCATGACCATAGGTGAGGGTAGGAACGAAGATGGCCCGGTAGACAGAGAGCTTTGCCTTCTGGCTCAGCTCTCTTTTCGTCACAACGGTGCGGTAAAGCGACTGCAGTACCGCTCCCGTTGCTCCGATTCTCCGGCCCATCTCACGCTCCATTGTTCCCTCACTTGAGAACAAGACCCCGTGATACTTGAACTCCTTCACTTGGGGTAAGGCTTCATTCCCTACCTGGAGTGGACAATCCATCGGTTTCCTGCTGAGAACCATGGCTTCAGATTTGGAGGTGCTGATCCTCATCCCAGCCGCTTCACACTCGGCCGCGAACCGATCCAGTGAGTGCTGAAGGTCACAGACCGATGAAGCCATTAGGACTACATCATCTGTAATTGGCACACACCCTCTGATCCCCCTTTTTAAAGAGAGGAACCACCACCCCGGTCTGCCACTCCTTCGGTACTGTTTCCTACTTCCACGAAATGTTGATGAGACGTGTCAACCATGACAGTCCCTCAACACCCAGAGCCTTCAGCATTACTCGGCAGATCTCATCCACCCCCGGGGCTTTGCCACTGTGGAGCTGTTTGACTACCTCAGTGACTTCCCCCCATGAGATTGGAATTGATCCCCCTTCATACTCCAGCTCCGCCTCTAACATAGAGTGCGGAGTTGACGGATTCAGGAGTTCCTCAAAGTGTTCCTTCCACCGCCCTAACACACTATCAGTTGAGGTCAACAGCGTCCCATCCTTACTGTACACTGCTTGGATGGTACCCTGCTTCCCCATCCTGAGGTGTCGGACGGTTTTCCAGAACAACTTTGGTGCCGACCGAAAGTCCTTGTCCATGGCTTCTCCGAACTTCTCCCACACCCACTGCTTTGCCTCGGCCACGGCTGAGGCTGCTGCCCTTCGGGCCTGTCGATACCTTGCAACTGCGTCAGGAGTACCCAGGGATAACATATCCCGGAAGACCTCCTTCTTCAGTCAGACGGCTTTCCTGACCACCGGTGTCCACCACGAGGTTCGAGGGTTACCGCCCCTTGAGGCACCTAAGACCTTGAGACCACAGCTCCCTGCCGCAGCTTCGGCAATAGAGGCTTTGAACACCGCCCACTCTGGTTCAATGTCCCCAGCCTCCACAGGGATGCCTGAAAAGGTGTGAGTTGAAGGCCTCCTGGACATGGGACTCCTCCAGACGTTCCCAGTTCACCCGCACTACACGTTTGGGCTTACCAGGTCTGTCCAGAGGCTTCCCCCGCCATTCGACCCAACTCACCACGAGATGATGATCAGTTGACAACTCCGCCCCTCTCTTCACCCGAGTGTCCAAAACATGCGGCCTCAGGTCCGATGATACGATAACAAAATCGATCATGGACCTTCTGCCTAGGGTGCTCTGGTACCACGTACACTTATGAGCATCCTTATGTTCGAACATGGTGTTTGTTATGGCCAACCCATGACTAGCACAGAAGTCTAGTAGCAAACCACCACTCCGGTTCAGATCAGGGGGGCCGTTCCTCCCAATCACGCCCCTCCAAGTGTCTCCATCATTGCCCACGTGTGCGTTGAAGTCTCCCAGCAAGACTAAGGAGTCCCCTTCAGGAGCCCCATACAGGACTTTTTTCAGGGTCTCCAAGAAGGCCGAATACTCTGAACTGCTGTTTGGTGCATAGGCACACACAACAGTCAGAGTTTTCCCCCCCATGACCCGCAGGCGTAGGGAGGCGACCCTCTCGTCCACTGGGGTAAACTCAAACAAAGCGGCACTCAACTGGGGGCTTGTGAGTATCCCCACACCCGCTCGGCGCCTCACACCTTGGGCAACTCCGGAGAAGAATAGAGTCCAACCCTTATCCAGAAGTAAGGTTCCAGAGCCGACGCTGTGCGTAGAGGTGAGCCCCACCAGATCCAACTGGTAACGCTCCACCTCCCGCACAAGCTCCGGCTCCTTCCCCCCCAGAGAGGTGACATTCCACGTCCCCAAAGCCAACTTCTGTCGCCTGAGTCTGGTCCGTCGAGACCCTCTGCTTTCACTGCCACCCTTCTGGCAGAGGAAACGTTCAATCACTAAATACCTTATAACCTCCACAGAGCCTGTTTTAAAAAATCTAATTAATTGGTTGAATTGGCCTTTACGTACATTTTAGAAAAATAAGGTACAGTGCATTTATTGTCTCTCTTTTTAGTAGGCCTATAGTAAGTCTGTGACTCCAAATGAATAAGTGGTTTCTCTTCTCTTACTCTTTGTGTCGCCTCCTGCTATTTGTCATGGTTTTTGAGCCGGCATTGACAAATCTCACAAGGGAGGGCTAAAAAAACAGCTTGACCAAAAAAAAGAAGCCGCCCCTTAAGCAAAAATAACAATTACAAGTTATTTCCCTCCATTAATGTTCATATATTACCAAGAATGTCAAGGGGGACACATCTGGGATAGGCCTGTGAAAATATATTTAAAAACTTGAGTTCAATTGCAATTTCGTAGGTAATCTCCAACATTTTTGTCATTAAACTGTCTTTTCATAAGGAGCCCAAATTAGAATGAACACTCTGACTCTGAAGTCTTTTTGACAGTCCCATGCAGCATACTGTATGGTTTGCTGATATCCTATTCCTCCACACGGTGCAAAATGTACAAAAATGGAATTGGTTTTTTGGTGCAACAACTGTGATGACTCTTTTTACAAAAATTGACTCTTAAATATCACCTTGAATCTCCTGCTCAGTGCTATTATCCCCTTTTTCCCATTCTGAGTTTTTTTATCTTCAATAAAATACATTTTCTGTTGTATTCTTAATACCCTCTATTATTTCAAAGAGGTTGCAGTCATTTGTATTGCCTCTTCATTTACTTGACCCCCTCTCCCCTAAACTCCACAACTGCTCCTCTCCCTCCATCTTTCCCCTCCTCATCACCTCCACCTCTCTCTCCTCCTCTTCTTCTTCATCTTCCCCGTTTCCTGTCAAAATCTCCTCTCTGTCTCTCTCCCTCTTTCCTCCAAGTCCCATCCTCTGAGGTCATGCTGTATCAGATCGATCAGCAGGTCATTGATCTTCCAATATCCTGGTGTAGGCGTGCCTCTCATTTCAGGACAGACCATTAGCCAATCATTAATCTAGATCAGACCATTAACCTATCATTAATCTGGGTCGCTATTTAAACTGAGGCTGCTGATTAGGTCAATGGTGAACTCTGACCTGCGGGTTACCACAGCAACATGAGGCACATCAGCTAAACCTGCAGCAGCTGTTAATGATCTAATTGGGTATCTTTGGATATGATTAAATAAAACAATCTGCTTAATAGCCGGTTGCTGTCTGTATGTTTAAGTGTCCAACCAATTAAGATAAAACTAAACAGGACATATGTACAATAGAAATATTAGAAATCCTCTTATGTCATATCTAATTAAGAGGTGCAACAATTTCCCAGTGCCTCTCTGTAGATACCAAACCACATTTCCCATGTATCACTCCACACTTCATGTACCACAAATTTTAAATAATACATATTCAGCCTATGCAGTTCCTCTGGCTGTGTGACGGTACAACCGGGCAGCAACCGCCAGGGCTGAGCAGTCAAGCCCAAGAAAAGAAAAAAACTGCAGTTTATCAAATAGCCGCTTGAGACCAGCTTCACAAGAGCAATCTGTTCAAATGACTAACTTCACAGAAGAAATACACTTGTGTACAGCCTGGTACAATAGTGGTTTTGGTCCCTATTGCTATTTTCGTTGATGAAAACTGTACGTTGATACATCTCAACCGTTTAAATCATATTAATGGATACATTTCCGTCATCTCAAATTTGATTTCAAACCAATTTGTACACCATGTGAATGTGCTGTGTATATAAAGAACTTTAATATAATGACAGGACACCATTTGGTTATTAAGGAGAGGACTGTTTTGACGTGTGAGTGCAATTGTTGGGTTTATTAGCATACCACCAAGAGAAGCAGTGATCCATGTTCCTGTTTTTCTTTTTTACATGTTTGGCTTATGCTTAAAAAATGAGCTTAATGCTGCCTTTAAATCCTGTCACCTATGCAGTGGTGATTCATACAACACAACACTGTGACATGTTGATAAAAAAAACAGTGGGCTGAGCGGACATTTTTGGCATCACGCAGGATGATACTCACAGCTTATTGGCTGTTATTAGAGTTTTTCGTCATGCGTTCTTTAAACCCACTCTACTGTATGTCCACCTGAACAGCCCAGGTGCTTGGTAAATAGTGTGGGATTTACTATATTATTGACCATTTTGTAACACTGTTATGCATTTCTTAAAACTCTAAGTGTTAATTTATCTCTTTGGTAATACTATCTCACATCAGTCTACATTGTGAAGCATTCAAGTGTCACCCACACATAATGCCATTAGCAAACACCTTGCACATATGCACCCACGACAGGTTGAAAAATATAATGAAAATCTGAATTATCGCCTTTTTGACACCTTCACAAATGTTTTTATTTATTGCAGCGTTGTTGATAAGATAAATGTATTATGGCATGTCAAGTTTGAGAGCTTCAGTAACAGTAAATCCCGCCAGATATACAGTATGCCTGCCATACAGTGGAGACAACAAAGGATGTGTTGTTCAGTTGACCTAATGAATCAGATCTGCATTCAACCCCCCCCCCCCTCCTCCTCCACCAGATACAATGACTTTCATTTGCCTTTCTACTCCATCTATCTATCTATCTATCTATCTATCTATCTATCTATCTATCTATCTATCTATCTATCTATCTATCTATCTATCTATCTATCTATCTATCTATCTATCTATCTATCTATCTATCTATCTATCTATCTATCTATCTATCTATCTATCTATCTATCTATCTATCTATCTATCTATCTATCTAGTTATGTCTTGTGTTATGCAACTAGTTCATTCATAACCTCTCCCCCTGACTCTGTTGGAGGGGATGTCGATGGGGTGGGGGTAAAGTGAGGACGGGGTTAAATCTCATTGGAACGTGTGCAGAACACCGCGCTCTGGTGCCGGAGGTCTCGCCGGTACTAGTGTCTTTACAGAGGTTGACTCGAGCCAAGCAGCGCGCGCGTTCTGGAAAGCTTGTATCCGGGTGTTTAACAAGGGGGAAATCAAAACATTTGTTTTAGTGTTGAGTAGGCTACTGGGATGGAGTAGTGTTGTCACGGCTCCTGCTCTCTGGATGATAACGGGATCCTTTTCCTTCGAAGCCATCAGAAGTTTCCAGTGGTGGATTTCATTGTTTGGGAATGTGTTTGATGCGCATTGACCTTTTTTCCTCGACATGTTCTCCTCTGGGCTTGCCTCCACACTCTCCTTTACATTTTCCCTGGAACATGTGGAATATTTTACCATTTGATTCCACGACCTGTTCAGTCATAAAAAGGCTTGAATGATGAAAATCTTTTGAGATGAAAAACAGCACTTTTGGGGATCGTGTTTTGCTTGTGCGCGGCTCGTGCCTGATCTCGCGCCTCAGCAGCCTGTTGTCTGTGTCCGTGGAGAAACGCGCAACTTTGCCGCGAGCTGGAGCTGGATTTTGGGCTGCAGCTGGTCTGAGCGGCTCGCCAGGGCCACACGCAGAGGACCCACGGAGCGGCCCCGGTGTTCCGCCGTTCTGTGCTTGGACTGGGCATCCGGTGCAGCTGTGGAGTGCGGATGATGAAGACGGTGGTGATGATGATGAGGATAATGAATGGCCCGGCAGCTCGAACAGGCTCTGGGGTCTCGCCCCCGTCATTATGTGTACTGCTGTGCGCTCTACTCTTTCTCCCGTCGTGCGCTCACTCGCACCCGCAGCCGTGCCAGGTGCTGAAACGGATCGGACACACGGTTCGGATCGGGGCTCTGCACGTGCAGCCCCGCTTGCTCTCTACAACCACTGGCAGCTCTAAGGACTGGGACGCGGATAGAGGATGGATTGGAAGTGGGGAGTTGGAAAAACAGGTAAAAACAAGTTCTGGTGCGCCTGGATACGGAAGCCTCAGGACTAGAGGCACCGTTAATACCCAGAGGGGGGGCAGCAGGAGTAAGAGCCAGGCAAGGCAGCGTGAGGAGAACACTCCGAGGGAGAACCGCGTGTTCGCACCCCGAGACTCGGTCCTGCTCGCGGTAGAGGCTCTTAACCGGGCCGGATTGTTGCCGTACAATTTATCGATGGAGGTCGTCATGGCCGTTGGGTCCGGTTTAGGGGAGCTTCCCTCGTTCTCCTCCTCCTCTGCCGGCAGCCCAGAGGGCGAGGACCCGCTGTCTTTCTTGGAGAGCGTGTGTCACACCGTCATCGTGCAGGGGGTTTCCGCCATGATCTCCTTTCCACGGGACCGGAACGAGTTCGTGAAGTTGGAGTTCATCTCGCTGGCGCTCCAGGTGCCAGTAGTCAGCGTTGTGCAGAGGGAGTTCACGCGCCAAAGTGAGGTAAAAGAAAAGTTAATCAATTACAGCTGAACTTCTCTTAACTGTTGATTACTTCTTGGCATACAGCTGCAGTGGTTGTAGCAGGTGTTATAGGAAAACACGGAGTTTCTGTGACAACTCAGTCGTGTATAAAATTATGTCAACATAAACACATTTTATATGTAGGCTACAAATAAAAAAATAAATAGGGGTTTTCACAGTTTTTAGACGTTATCGAAAGGAGGATTTCAAAACCCATAGGTGCTACCAGTGACCCACAGATAAGAAAGAGTCTGAAAGAGAAACTCTTCCTCACAGTTTCATTTGTTTCCTTTTCCTCCTACTGTGTACTAGTCATTCTTTCAAATGATTTTCCATTTTCCTTTCATTGCCTTGCTTGTTCAGTTCACCATTCTTGGTAAATGGCCTAATTAAGCCATATTGGCAACACAATTTGGTACACATGCTGCTTTTCCTTTTCACAAATGACATCAGCTTGTGGAGTCTGAGAAAAGCTGCAGAAAATAGCTTCAAACTGGAACACAATTAGGGAGCATACAGGCTGTGTCCATGGTGCAGACAAGGAGGAGTATAGTGCATTGTCTTTTATAGACAAGGTTTGCAGAGAAAAAAATAAAGGATTTGATATACTGTAGATACACTATGTACACCAGGCAGCACAGGCCCTGAGGTTCTTTGTTGAATCTAAAGCTCTATTGGTATTC
The DNA here is from genome assembly GCF_036324505.1 of Eleginops maclovinus. NCBI lineage: Eukaryota > Metazoa > Chordata > Actinopteri > Perciformes > Eleginopidae > Eleginops > Eleginops maclovinus. Next base: position 7,549,425 of record NC_086356.1, read on the forward strand.
AGCCTTCCACGGGCAGAGGTTCAACATCATGGGGGAGGGAGAGAAAAGTATAATGTAGGAAAAGCAGTTAGAACATTTTAAATTGCAACTCTAACCTCAAGCTGAGCTGACATGTCAAGTATTGATCTGACTCCTTTCCTTGCAACAAGAAACCTGCCCTTTCTCAATCCATAAATTATGATCAGAAGCTTATATCATAATCATACTTTATGTTAATCTGCTAACGATCAGCTGCACCATTAAAGAAAAGTCAAAAATCTGACTGGTTGCTGGCGTACTGTTATGTCTGTATAGGAAAACACATGTTTTATAGCCACCCATAAGCAAGAGAAAATTAGATAGCACTCTTGACATTTGGTATAATCCACTGAATGCACACTGATGAGTGCACAGGGACTCAACTATACAGATTGTTTTACAATAAGGTGAGCGATGTTCTTCCATACAGCATATGTTCTCTAAATGACTCCACTATAGCTTTGTGTACACTACAGTATGTACATCCCTTTTACTAAGAACTCTTTATTTTGAAACAAGTGGCCAATAGCTTTTAGAAGAAGAAGAAGATGATGAACCTTTATTAACTTTTACTATCATATCTTGTTTAAATCAAAAGCAATCATTCTTCAAAAGTATACATGATCGCAACTCTCTATTTAATTGAACTCTTTAATGACTATAGCTTAGGTTGCTGTTCTAAAATCTGTCGTCTGAAATTTTGAACCCTAACCGTAACCCTTGGAAATAGTTTATAAGCCATGAAACCTTGGAAATATGAGGTGTTTGTAGGCCTGCAGATCCGTAAAGGCAGCCTTAAAACAAAAAGTTGTTGTCATTGCCTTGCAAAACATCATTATCCTATTGATATTGCGGTGTGTAAGTAAGTAAGTAGGGGCTTGGACTGGGAATCGTAGGGTCGCCGGTTCAAGTCCCCGAACAGACTTGAAAAAATATGGAAAGTGGACTGCTACTTGCAGAGGTCCCAGTTCACCTCCTAGGCCCTGCTGTGGTGCCCTTGAGCAAGGCACCGGACACCTCCAATCCCCCCTCCGCATTGCTCCCCGGTACTCCCCTGCTCCTAGTACTAGGATGGGTTAAATGCAGAGGACCAATTTCACTGTGTGTGCTCTGCTGTGTGCATGTATGTGACAAATAAAGAGGGTCTCGTATGAGATTTGTAATTAATTTAGATTTTGATATGGTGGCTTTAATAAGGTGGCACTAACATGGCAGTAATCAAATTTCAAAGAATACCTGTCGAGTGTCCGTGTTTTTGAATTTCCACGCACAACCTTCCTGGGAGGGACGAAGAGCATCATTGTTTATTTTGTATGCAATTGACACACACACACACACACACCCACACACATCCAAACCATTAGTTAGACTGAAGGGTTCTGGGACACTTGCCACCTACTGAGCTTTAGTAACGTGTGTGTGTGTGTGTGTGTGTGTGTGTGTGTGTGTGTGTGTGTGTGTGTGTGTGTGTGTGTGTGTGTGTGTGTGTGTGTGTGTGTGTGTGTGTGTGTGTGTGTGTGTGTGTGTGTGTGTGGTAGCCTAAAATCTAATTTCCCGCTCCGTGCACAAGGAAGCATTTGCTTTAAGCAGTTAGCCCTAGTCCAAACTGGTTCTACAAAGTTCAGTAACAGGTACGTATGTAACAGACCAACCAACAGACAAATACTCATTGGTCGATGGATGGATAGATGGTTTGTTGGTTGGTCGGATGGATGGATAGGCAGAAACATTTACTCTACACTTGACAGCAAACAAACAGATTGTGTCGAACTCACGTGTGACTGTTGGTGAGATGGCTTAACTCCCCCCTGAATTAATCTAGTTTTCCCAGCAAATCCAAATTGATGGCTGACTGCAATTTCTCTGAAGAAGAGTTTACAAGTTTTAAAACGTCTGAATGTCTTTAGAGGATTCCATTAGTCATTTTTTGGTGACTTTGTCTGACCTTAGCCTTATGCCAAGAAAGTTTATACAATAGGATAGATCAAAAATTTAAACTGTCTTATATTATCATAATGATGTGAAGGGGTTACAGTGTTGAAATGATGTCAGAGGTCTATGTATTGTGTTGCAGATGTATATTGAAAATTAGCATGCTGAATTAATAACCCTAGCCCATTCTATCTTGTAATACAATTTGTTCCTCGAGAGGCAAGAGGACACATTGTGGTGTCAGTCTTCCCCCTGGCTAGAGGGCGCTTAAGTACAGCAGCCCCAAACTATTGTCAACAATAACTCCATGGTTGTTTGTTTAATGGATTGAATCCAACATGGCGGGAACAAGACAACAACTCACACCCTTGCCAGGTCCTCCCTGCCTCCAAGAGACTGCTTATCTGGGACAAGAACATGTGGCAGTTCCGCCAGAGCAAAACCCAGCAACATAGTTCTGATCCAGGGATACTGCTTCTCTGACTCCCCACTGCATCAGCAATCTTCCTATTGCTTCTGTTACACATGTTAGGCCCGGCACTCAACCAGCCCGCTGTGGCTGGCGCAGCAGTTTGTGCTAGCTGAAGTCGAGCTGCGGAAGACCGCTGACTGTGTCATGTTCAGTCTCTGTCTTTTCTGTAGAATTTTTTTTACCCCCTGTGTTATGTCTGTTTTTATTTCCTGTCTTTGGGTTTTCTCGCCTGTGTTTCTGCCTGCCCTCTCCAGCTGTGTTTTTTCCATGTTATTGTCTTGAAAGACATAAGATAGCAGTGTTTTTCGGACCAGAGGTTGGATCTCGGAGGTCGATCAGTTGTTCCAAAGACTGCCCCAAATTTTTGGGGGAACTCGTGGCTACTACACATTGTTCCTTTTTAAACAGTTCAATGATGAACAGAATCATATAATCATCCAGCAAGCACCCTTTATTACTGTATACGCCCAAATTCTGTTATGCAAGCGTTGAAACGATGCGGCTGCATGAATATTAAGGGAAGTATGCTTCTTAACCAAAAATGTAATGTAAAGTGAACTCTGAGCAAAGGGATCAGGTGGGTTTGGCGTAGAGGCTTTGGGAGCACGTAGGGTTGAGAATTTGGAATATAATAGACCAGTGATTGAGAAACTCCCGAGCAGGGACCAGTTGTCTGTGATAGGAGGACCTACTTTTAAAATGGATATCTAGAACATTTTGAACCGCTAGAGCTTGTGTGAAATGTAGATCCAGCATCTTTCCTGAGAGCTTGGGGCAATATATGCAAATATTGGTTTCTATTTAATCCAATTATGTACACATGTATGCTCTTTGACATAATGAGAATTTCTGCAACACATTTGATATTTAATGCAAAGGGCATCTTTACATCTAATCTGATTTACAAAAATCTTGCAGTAAACCTCCTTTGGTGGATTTAAGAAGTTCAACATTTGCACAAAGTATAAGGTTTGTGGTGCATTTCTGGACATCAAACATGTTTACAGCTGGAATTAACAACTGCGTTCCAGTTGATCCGGTCCATACATCATTAGTGTAGCTAATGATGTATGGACTGTTGAAGGGGACAGGCGGAAGCCAATTGTTTTCCAATGTGAACAGAAATTAGTTGACAAAAAAGCTTTAGAACATCCTAATCACAGTTACTATCACCGTCTCACAATAGGGTCATATTGGACGCAAATGAGCAGAATTTGTCAACTATCACAAGAAGCATTCACATAATTCTACTTGGCATGCAGCAACTTACCATGACCCACCTTTGTCATGTTTTAAATAATGGCTTCAGTAAAATAACTATTTGTTTTTGACAGACTTTTGTCTGATGGTGCCTATATGTGTCAGAGATAATTTGTGGAACGCAAATCTTTACTGAGAAACTGTTTTTAAAAAAAACACTGTAAGCCCGGAATGTATTTTTCAATTAGATCCTGGTAAATTAATTTGTAGATTACACTGATTAGGATAATGGAGTAATTATGTTCTCAGAAATCTATCCAGGCATAGCAGATGAATGATAGGACTTCACTGACTATGGGGAGAATTAGAGACGTTTCTCATTGCCCCTTAATAAATATGCCAGTGACATAAGGAGGCCATTAGGATGAAAGGCTGAAACTAGAGTATGGGTAGGTCAACAAGTGGTTTAGGCTTGGGGCTGAGGGGGAGTTGTTGATGTAAAAGCTGCCAAAGATATTAAGATTTTTGCAACATATGCCAGAACTTGACTCTTTGCGAACAGTTTTTTTGTAATTCCTTGAAATGCTGGGACAGCATTTTTTAAGTATATTAAAGAAAGCTTGCAAACTTGTTAAACAAAACAAAAAACAGAAATGCAACTTAATTAGTTTTCACACTTTCCCAACAATGAATCATCTAATCAGGGACGGATCGATACCAACACATTAGTAGTTTATTCGATTTGTCCACTGGCTCTTGATTCTGCCAGTCCCTGCACTTTTACCATAAAGCAAGCCTTGCAAGTTTCCTCACACAAAAAAAGATTCCTAGCAAATGTATTTAAGCTGTGGAAGTCATAGGAAAAAAACTGATTTCTGCAGCGAGAAGAGTGATGAAATAGAGCACAGTGACTACAAAGCTGGGATTTCCCAGTCTTCGACAGCAACTGTTCGGTGTATTTATTTAAGAGAGCAGACTGCCGCACTTTGTGGCAAATTTCTTCCCTGTTTATTTACATGAGGAACAAAGCAGGTGTTACAGATTTATGGTGATCACAGTGCAGAAGTGCTACAGCTGAGAATTAATCCTCAGATCCTCCTGGGGGATGAGAGGAGGTGAGAGTCTGAAGCCCTTTTGGACTCCATTACCATTTCTTTCCCAGAAAAAGGACTTCTAAAACTGAAATCAAACACGTAGAATTGTTTCTGTTTGTGCTTTTGTTGCAGCAATAATCCAGCCGTGTGTATGCAATAAGCAGATGAATAATGATGATCTTATTTGCATGCCCATTGGGTACAGTGATTAATGGGATACATGCAATTAACCAATAGCTTACTCTAATGGACTTTTAGTGAAAAGCTTGTGGAAAAGTTGTAAAGGTCAATCACACTGAGATGCTGAGGGCTTTTGAAGATGGCGCTTGTGGTTGTGGATGCAAGCAGGTTCATGACGGATTGATTCACTAGATAACCGGTATGTCGGGTAAAGTATGCCAAGACACACTGACATACTGTACTGTAGATCTGGCAGTTCAGTATTTAAAGAATGACTGTGAAAACTTTACATTTCATCAGCTCATTTTCTTGACTTCTATAATCCTGTAAGTGGAATGCACGGTGTGTGTTGAGTGGGTTTGGACTGCTCTGATCATAAAGACACTGACCGAGTTATTGGAGTTAGAAACAATAAAAAGAAAGAAGCCACTTTTTTAATCCTGAAGGATTATTGTTATTTTAAACAAACAGTTCAAATACACACAAGCACAGGACCTGTTCACATGAAGTCTGAATAAACACATTCATTTATTTTTCAAGATGTGTCAGAGGAAGGAGTCTGCCGGGTTTTTACAACGCCAGTGAGCTGTTGTGGGCTTGGTGCCTTGCCTGCAGCTACCAGTCCATCTGTTTTTTTTCCAATTGAGACTTGAACTGGCAACCCTTCGGTTTCCAAGTCCCTTGAGTGAACTACTGACAGGTGGTTTGGCCTCTTTCAGCCAGCAATCTACAAATCGTACATATTTCACATTAATGACAAACATTTCTTGTAATGTATGAAAATATGTAATGCTAAAGTCCAACTTTGCAGAGAGCTGTTTCAGTTTATCTAAGTAAGGTCCAAACATGAGTTGTTGATTTACTTGTATTACCTTTGCCGTGTGTGTGTGTGTGTGTGTGTGTGTGTGTGTGTGTGTGTGTGTGTGTGTGTGTGTGTGTGTGTGTGTGTGTGTCCGGCTTGGTTGAGTTGTTTGTCAGCAGTTTTATTGAAAAGCTTCTGTTTCATTTTAATTTAAACTTGGAAAAGGCTGTAGCATGGGCCAAGGACAAACCCATAACATATTTTTCATTCAAACAAAATTGAAATTGGATTTTTGTGCTTTTTCTATTTTACATGAAAAATTGTAAGAAGAAAATATAGACCTTTTTTTTTTTGAAAAGAAGGTGGACCAACATCCAATAAAAAGGTTTTTGTCCTACTTGTGTCCTGGGTCATATGACACGGAAGCTATTGAAACATGGTGCCCACTTGAGATGCTGTTAGGGCTTGATTGTGAGCTAATTGTCCTGTTTGCTGTAAGTAAGAAAAACGCTGCAGGATCCAATGTCTGCTGAATATCCAACTTTAAAGTATCCTTTACTGATTGCACAATGCTATGACTATGAAATAATGAATCCATCTGCTTTTAAGTTGGTTCCATGTAAGCTTTGTTTCTTTATGCCATTGTGGCTGCCACAGGCTACCATCTTCCGGGGAAACGTCTCCATTGACGGCACAAAGGAAGCGTGTTACCCATAGTGCAAGAAAAGCAGGAAAAGCATGATCATGTTATGTTTTCCCCGGTAGCCATCCTTACTTACCAATTGAGAGTTAATGTTAGTTATTTGCAGTTACCATCGCCAGGAGCAGAAATGAGTCAGAGGAACAACTGAAGTCACTGAGGAAAACAGAATGCAGTATGACCTGTGTTGTTAATACTTGCTAAGCTTTGAGAAAAGTTGATGGAGTTGAGAAGTTCTCTGTTTTAAATTAAGTTACATTATTTTTTATAGGGTTTTAACGTTCGGAGACTTGTGATTCAGGCTCTGAACAACTTCACATAACATTTCAGTGTATAGTTATGCTTATAACATGGGTTTAATTGGTCCTCTGAAACATTAAAGTTGCAACCAAAAGGACTTCTCAAATGTGTCTGCTTTTAAACTTCCACACAGATAACATTATTTGTGACCACAAATAAAACAAAATTAGTGGAGAGTTTTTTTTTTTAGCTATCTCAAGCTAATTCAGAGGCTTTCAAAGTGTATTTAACAAGCCGAAATTGTGTATCCGGAGGCATCATAGAATAGGATATCAATCTAAAACATACCATTTTAGTTTGGAGAAAGGTCAACAACAGTAAAGAACTTGTCGCTTATGGTTATTTAACAGGATACTTGTTGTTGACTATTTAAATCATCACACACTAAAAGCACATTTCCAACAGTACAAGACAAGCAAGCAAGAATTTCAACATAATGAAGGCTCAGACAAGAATATAATGAAACACTTTGAATGATAGTCACCCCATCTTCATCTTTAAAAAAACCTACTGCAGCATTTTGGATATGAAGTAGCGCACAGTTAGGCTGCTCACTCTAGTCCCCTTCAGCGTTTAGCCGTTGGGTGGATGGTTTTCATTGCAACAACTGCCACCATTGTGAGGCAACACTTTTATCATCGCTGGTCCAGGTGGAAATTCTTCACCATTGCCATGCTCTTACCCATTGATCTGTCCAGGCCTCATCAATCAAATGAAGATCTCATGAATTGCAAATCATGGGTGTGAATAAATTACATGGCATTGACCAACTTTGGTTCTCAGTTGAGTCTCTTTAAGATTTTAGGTGTGTTTTAAATCCAAATAGAGTACATATGAGAATAGATATGTATTTCTTGTGATGTGAGTAATGATATTCATGGGAGCAGGTAGGTGGAAGCGGAAATCTATTATACCTAGCAGAGTGTGTTTGTTCTGAAGGAACAAATTGAATTGTTGGGATAGAAAGTAATTCTGTTGGATTTATAAGCTTTCTGTGTTTCTTTCCTCTTTTTCTTCTCTTCTTCCCTCTACTACATCTGGGTCCTTATGCCCTATCTTCCTATTCTCACTCATCTATAACCTTCTCCGTAATGTTGCAACTAACCTCCTCCACCATCCTTCCGCCATTGTCCTTATTTTGCATTTTCCTTTCTCACTTTCCCATTCCCGCAATCTACCCTTCATTCTCATCCTCTAATGTTTTCCCATCTCTCTGCCCTTTATGAAATCTGGGCCTATTCAACCCTTTGTCTTCCCAATCATCACTTTTATATCACCTCTATCACCATTATATTTCTATTTCCTCCTGTTTATTTTTTAACATCTCCATCCCATCTCTCCAATCCCTATGCCTCAAATATATTCCATTCTTTTTCAATTTATTATACCCTTCTCACCCTTTTACATTGTACATTCCTCCTCTTGACCCTTTCCCAAATCCCTTGCCCATTCATCCGTTCCCCTTATTCAATCTGCTCACAGAATCCTCTCCATTTCCAACTGGCGATGCGGACCGTTGAGGCCCCGCCGTCCCGTCTCCTCTCTACCCTTCTGATGATGAATGGCTGGTGGGACATCAGTATTCTGCTCTGTCAGGATTGGGACATAAGCGATTTCCTCCTCCTTGTCAAAAACAACACCCGCTTTCACCTGGGCACTCTAGTCAACCTCACCAGTACTGCTTCATCTTTGTCACCATCATCGTCTTCATCATCGCACTCAGGAGTGGCATCAGGAGGGGAAACCTCATCATCTTCCTCTTTGCCTTACTTTCCCCCTGCTGCCTCGTCCTCTGCTGCTTCTGCCTCCACTTCCTCCTTTAAATCAGACCAGCAGCAGGCTCTCATGCGGCAGCTGGAGGCCCTGAGAGAACCTTCGTCCACGAGGGGAGTGGTGACATTTGGGTGCGAGATCCGCGAGGTGCGGCGCCTGTGGACGCTGGCCAGTCGGATGACGCTCCCGGAGTTTCACTGGGTTTTGGGGGACAGCCAGAATGTGGCCGAGCTGAGAACAGAAGGGTTGCCCCTGGGGCTGCTGGCACACGGGATCATGGGATCCCCCTCTCTGGATCACTACGTGCAGGACTCGGTGGAGCTGGTCGCGCGGGCCGTGGGCAGTGCAGCCAAAGAGAATCCTGCCCTGGCACTCATACCTGGAACTACTAACTGTATGGATGTACAGCTGAGCAACGGCAGTTCGGGACAATACTTGTCAAGGTAAGGTGTCATCTAAATACCTCCTACAATACTTCTCATCACCCACATATTCCCTTAAAAGTAAATGCAATGACCAAACACCCTGAGTTTGTGTGACTGCAAGGATATCATGTGATTTAAAGATTCATTAATTGCAAAGGACTGTGTGAGCTTTATAACTTTCAAGAGTCTATTTGCACATCAGTCAGACACAGATAAGCAATCATATTCATATAGAGTTGTACTTCTGGGCAACCCGACATGTGCAAGTCCAACATTCACTCTCTGTAGAGTTGGCTGTAGAGCATAAAGTGGGTTTTTAGAGCCATTCCGCTCATAACATCTGCCTGCCGCATCGGAAAACCTGGGTCATCTCCACCCTAACAGCCCTCATTCTACATTCCCCCCTCCACGCTTCTGTTTGTTATTCAGCTTCCTTTCTCTACTTTTGTCTCCTCTAATCCTCTCATTGTGTTAGAATGTACTTCTCTCACATCATGCAGATGTTTAGTCACAGTCCAGCTGCGATGCCAGTCTTGAATTCACCAAAGAAACACATTCATAGACATCTGAGGCTCATGCATGCACAAGCAGTCAGCGATTGTAATAGACAATAAATGCAGCAGTGGTGTAAAATGATAATGTGCAATGAACTGCATTCAGCAGCGAGCGCTGAAATCTGGAGCCCGGCCACTCTAGTGTATAGTTGCACTGTAAGATATGAGCGATGAAGAGTGTGTGATCACCACCAATGCATTACCATAAGAGTGTGACCTTTCCTATTGAGATTCTCCTCAAAAAACCTGAGTCGGCAGAACGATCATCCTGGGAAGATAATTATTTGAAAGTGTTGAGCTCCCAGGGGCTGGAGGAGATTTCTGATTGTCTTTGAATTCTTTGCTTCATTTTAAGCAGTTATAAAGTGTTGATTAGTCTGGAAGTGTTTTACATATCCAAGCTTAAAGAACACGTGTTACGGGACCTTTTACCAGGTTTAAAAGTGCGCTGTCGTTGACCTTGTGAAGGCAGGGGGATTAAATTAAAGAGGTTTAGTTTCCCATGTTGGATATGGGGTCTTATCCAAGCAGTAACACACACTTGGGATTTTAAAATGTCAGCCATATGCCAGGAAACTTTGTAGCTTTAGATGGCTTATTTGATAAACTATTACCAGTTTTTGATGCTGTGAAAAGGAAAGGTGTGTAACCTGCAAATGTAAAAAAAAGTTGAGAAAATGTTATTCCTTTTTCTTCAATTAGTTTCGACTGCCTTATCATGTTTTCCAATTTCTGTAGGTCTCTTAACCGATTGAAAGATTGTTAAATAGTGTCAGAGTTTCTATCGTCATCTAGCATCACTTACAATTTGTTTCCTTTTCTTTTGTAAATGATGTGTTATCTGATTGTGGATGCAGTTTTGCTGTCAGATGTCAACTGTGTTTTGTCAGTGTATATTTCTCCCACCTGGGTGCAGGAAGGTTATTCCATGAAGCTAGAAACCAGTGTTTTCTTCAATACAGTCATGTTTTTCCATTGATCACACGCCATTGCTTTATCATGATATTCCACACAATGACAGAGGGCTCAAGGGGGTGGAGAACGCCTGGGGGAGACTAAACATATAAACTGGTTCACAAAAAGTTGAAGTTAGCATTTGCAAATGAAAGAGCAAGGAAGTCAGACTTTGTATATTTTTAAATGCAATTTAGAATGATTTTGCTTCAGGGCTGACATTTAGACACAGGAGAAGTACCTCGATGTGTTAAAGTTTCATATCAGTCTATAATATTGCTGTTTTTATTAAGTCTAGGTTCAGCTGCGGTTCATGGGATGAAATTTGAAAAACAAAACAGTTCCAGTGATGAAATTTCAGGAAGTTTACCTGAAATATTTTTTGGTCCTTACTATTTGAATTTAGAACAAATTACTTAAAACCCTGATGTTCTTAAACTCAGTGCATCTTAAGACCTACTTGATGACCAAATTACCCTTTTTCAATTGTTTCACAGTTGTATAATGAAGAGTTATTAACAGTGGGGGGCCTAGGACGAACCCTTGTTGAATAAAAGTTGAGTTTAAACATCACACATCACAGGGTAAAACGACTTTTGAGCAACATACTCTAGCTAATACAGTATCTATATGATACAGGAAAAAAAGTAAACAAAAATAAAAGCCTAAGGCACCTGTCATGAGACATGAAATTGTTAGTTGAACATTTGCCATTGGTGCTGTATTACAGCTTCTCAGGTGGGGTAGTGGGTGAGGCAGTGTGCAGGACTGGAGGGGGTTACTGTCAGCTAAATTGACTTTAATATCTCAATCTGTTCCTGTTTCCAGAATGTTGCCATGCAACAAAGAAAGTCAATGTTTGCATTTGACACTAGTAAAAAATATCAATCCACTATATCCTCTAGCTTAGTGGTAATGTGATTTTTCTGCATGTTGCATCTGCAGATACTAAAAGGTGTTGTTATCTCATCATGATTAGCTGATTGAAGACAATGCTGACTCACACAATTTGCTTTTTCTTAAACACTGATATCACAACCCATGGTGCTCCACCCACTTCTGACTTTAAGGGTGGGCTTTCCTGACTTCATTTTTTCAACTTATTATCATAAGAACGAATATGTGAACACATTTGTGATTCAAAGACATGTATATTCAGAACAATCAGACTGTTCTTTGGACCTTTTCAACAACAAAAAAAGAACATAGGAATATATCCGTGAGTAAGGGTCAAATGTTCCCATACACAACGACAAAGGTACAATTATCAATTTATTCATGGATTTGTTTTCCCGCCTACCTTATTGATCACCTGGTGATCCCTAAGATTTCTTTAGGCGACCCCCACGTAGTAAACTTTGTCTTACTCTCTCCAAAAGTCCAGTGCTATTTCAGTAATTTTGGACATTTCTGTCACAGTGAAGGGACTGCCTGTGGTTTGGTGTGAGAGCTGACCTGGAGGAAGTGTTATCAATAGTGTTGAAGCCAGAAAGCAGATGACAGATGAGCAACAGGGGAAGCTTCAGCAGTTCTCTAGCTGGGCATTGAAACCCTCCAGGGAATATATTGCATGATTATTATGGACTTATGATGGCAGCAGATTTGCTGGCCAAGCAAAAAAAATAATACATCAGAAGGGGAAATTGCTGATGAAATATAGAGGTGTTTGTCATCAGATAAGTGTTTGTAGAGGATTATGGCAAATGAGCCTTTGTGGAAATTGCCGGCCAGATGTTAAACCACTTCCTTTATGACCAAGCAAATTAAGAGCCAGATGTTGTTAGTAAGAAGTAAGAACTAAATGCAACCCAACTGATTATAAAAGCTAAATAGCTATAACAATCAAAAACCTATCAGGATTATGGATCAAACCCTAATTAATTTCTACAACAGACCCACCTCTGATGGATGAAAAAGATCAAAAATATGAATTCCAACCAAGGTAGCCAGAAAGCTGTTTTCCTGATCGCTATGTGATAAAACAGGTGAGAAGGTGTCAGACATCATCGTGGATGGTTAATTAGTAATGCATGAGGGAGATATTGGGGAATCTTAAATGCTAACATAGTCAAATGAGGTAAAATAGGTGTGTGATCTTCAATAATCAAGATGCATTATGTTGATAGTAGGAAGAAAGTATTGTATTATATCGGTCTTAATAAGAAAACACAAGCTTGTGAATCCTTCTTATTATTATCCTTCTATTTGCACTGTTGTTTGGTAGTATTTTTCTTCCTAAAGTAAATCATTTTGGAATAAATAATGAAACAGTATTTCAGAGCTGCAGGAGTTGAACTAACATGTTTTTCTGCCGCTTTGAACATATTTGGATGTGTCCCTAGTGGCATTAAATATAATTCAAAATGCATTACACTGTTAGGGGAAAACAACTGTGATATTTAATAACTACAATTTCAGTTAATGACATAAGATTGATATGCATGTGTGTGTATGAAAACGCAGAATGCTGAATTTCTTATTTTTCTAATCATGTTGTAATGTGTGGCTAGTCTGTTGAATTGTTTTGAAATTCCTATGTATATATTTATACACTAATTCATCTGGAATAATTCTTAAAAGAATGAATGTTAAATATATGTATGTATTATATAATAATATATTATATAATTATTCCGTTACGAGTAAACAGATGATTAAATATTCTTGATTTCAAACAGGGTTAATTAGACATCACAGGCTTTTCTGTTTTTCTAATTTATTTGGTTTTATTACGTTGTTGTTTTCTGTAAGGTCTTCATGCTCTCCAGAGGATTCATCCAATTAGTGTTCTTTTCTAAAGTGTCACCAATTGGCCCAAATTTCCACTTGCATGCAGATTATTATGTAATGGGCAAATCTGAAGATTATAAAATATTAAAATCATAACAGTGTTTTTGTTTCATCCAACATTAAAGTTGTAATAGTGTGATCATTTTAGCTAAAAGAAGCTTCTCTAGGAGACGGCATTTATGTTTCGAATCATATTGTTTTGTTAAGCCCCGTCCCACTTACTTTCTGTTGCCATGTCTGTCGAGCTCTATGTCCTTGCCTGGCACAGTTTCCAGCAGGTCTTAGTGGAAGTTGGTGGAAGACATTTAGCAAACAGATATATTTTTTCATAGTTTGGTATTGGATTAATTCATATGTGTATAACTGTATCACTTAAAACAAAGTTGTGAAGTGAACAAAACAAAAAAAATGAACATATATCATCCTACATTTTTTTAAGTGTAACGTTTTGTCACCTTTATCTAGTTAAACGTTAGGATCAGTAAACAGGTGGTAGACAACAGAGCAGTGCGCTATTTCCAAGTAGTTTGGCCTATTTATAGTGTGTTTGAAAGGAACTGATAAGGTTTGCTCACTAAACTAAGAATCTGAAGCAGGCGAGAAACTGGGAGGCTTACGATGTGATAACATCTCAGGGGAAGAGAAAAAAGGAGTGAGAAAAAGAAAGCGGAAAATAAAGACATCTATGATCAACACTGTATATAACCCCTGGGGATACAGATCCAGATACACTAAAGGGGGCAAGAGTCTTATAATAACAGATAAGATACAGACATGGATCAAATATCTTATCCTATTCTTTTTTGCAACCACGTTAATCCCTATCACAATCATTTTTAAATGGCCATCAAAGCCAGGTAAATTGTCCTGATGTGCCAGCTGAGCTATAAAGATATAAATGCTATACCATAAATGTCTCCTTTGAAGTTTGCATTTCCTGAACAAATGTAAGTAAAAGACTCTCAGGGAGGGAACAAGGAGGGATACTCTTGGCAGACATTTTTTATGCTGCAAAATATCAGCAGCATCTGCTTATTCAAGTGGAGAAGAAGACATTTCAACACTACATGAAATATATATATGTAATGTCTTTTCGGTTTGTGTGCAAGTCATACAAATGAATATGAAAGTGCATTTTGGCCCCTTTTCATTTAGTTTGCTTTTTTACTTAACTTTCTAGTTTGGCCAGTCAGTGCGGTAATAATACCCCTGCATGTTAAACTCATGAGGGTGTTAGCGTGCATGCAGATTTGAACACATGCAATTGTAATCAATAAAACGTTTTGATTTCATGATATGATACACACTCTTACTGCTTTTTGAATAGTCCCAATCATACTCCACTGAGAAGTAATCAGTCACCCAGTGTTATGTCTGTTATTGAATATTGTTCAAAGGAACACTTCACCCCTAAAACGAACATTTGTATAACAATTACCCAAACTATGTTACCATTCATTCTTTAAAAAAGCTTTTCTTGTCTGCCTCCAAAAATTGAGAAAAAGAGGGATTCATGGAAGTAAATGGGGTTTTAAAAAGCCAAAACAAAACATCCTTTTGCAAACTCTCACACAACCTGTTCGTTCAATCCAATATTCATTTATCCAGTCCACTACTGTCCATACACATGCATATTTTTATAAAACATCACTATTTAACTCATGTAAACTACTTAACTTGTATTTCGATCATACTGCAAGGTTGTCGGAGTTTGTAAAGGTTCAGAAATTGGTAATAGTTTTACTACTACTATTTACTTGAATTGATCTTGACTTTTCTCTGTTGAATGTTAACCAACATTTGCATTGTGGGATTTCTATAAATTCACGATCTGCTCTAAATGTCTTTTGATCCTAATTTAGTTACGTTTATGGTGACTGTCAAAATGATTCAGGTCATTTACCTTACAAATGCACAGTTTGATCTGCAACAATGCATCATAAGTGATTAATGCACTACAAGTCTTTAAATCTTAATTTGTTAAGTCTTTAGCAACTGTCAGAATATGTAGAGAAGTGAAAACTATACCTCTGTTTTGTAGAGTAGAAGTGCAAGTCTAAAATAGAAATCCCCAAGTGCAATTCATCTCCTACTTCTTCTCAAGTCATTAGTCGGGTAAATTTGAATGTGTAATTACATTCCACAGCTGACAATAATTAACTGCAAACAGGAAGTGACATTTCTATTGTCATTGCTGCTTCCTGCAGACTGAGAAGTTAATGCAATGTGCGTGTTCTGGTTCTCTGGTTATCACAGGCACAGCAGTCCTGTAGGTGTGTCCGTTCTATCACTGCTGTCTAATTAGAGGAATCCAGTAGTTCATTAATGAGTGGAGCTCGTCAGGATCAAGCAGGGGTGTAATGAGTACCCCGGAGTTTTGATTATGTAAGTGTAGTGGCCGTGTTTTCTGCTTGCAGCTCTATGCCTGCTTTCCACTCTGGCGTGACAGAAAAGGGACATCAAATCCCTTTAAAAGAGTTACATGGGAAAATCAACATGTACAGCCACACAGCACTTAGCTTCTCAACGTTTTCCTCCAAGTTAATTGTAGCATGTCATGTTTGTTACACTGTTGAGATAGAGCAGTGTTGGAGCAACCTCTGAGTGAAAAAGAACATCTCAGAGTTTATAAGAAGCTGCTTTCAGCTGCAGGCGAAATTGTGAAACTCATCTCCCCTTGTACACTCTGCTGACATACCATGATGGTAGGAGTCTAAAAGGGTCTGTAACTTCACATTCCTGAACACAAAACTTTTACATTATGTGCCTTTTTACCACTGTGTGACATTTAGCTTTTACCACCTTCTGCACTTTCAGGAAGAACATGTCACTTAAATGGTGTACAACAGGGAATAAGACAGACTCCCCGGGTAGCTTAACAGCTACAAGACGCAGTGAAGACACCGACCTTCAGACGGAGTAGTTGAGCTGTCAGGTTGACTTAACACCCCTTAAAGACGGAGTAAAGTAGACATGGTTTTAAAAGAGGGAGTTTTCACAGTGAGCAAGGTGACACGAAAGAGACATTTCAGGGAAAGGTCACATCATTTACATCATTACCCTGTGAAAGCATATCAAAAAAAGTGTTGGTTATTGTACTTGCACAGGACATATGCCAGAATTCTTTATTGTTTCCAAATGTATCCACCCGTGTGTGCTTTTTTCTTTGTGTGTGTGTCTGCTCCGATATCTGACACTCTCAGACAGCCAGTAGCATGGCTCAGTGAGAGAGATGTGGAGATCACTGGACCATGGTCTGTCTTATCCTGTCACACACACACACACAGATGCACAAACACACACACTCCAGACGGCCACTGAGGCCACCTAGATAATACACCTCTCTGGTGCTGGTGTTACATCATTCAATTGGGATTTTTTCTTTTTTTGTAAAAACTAACCAAGGTTAAAACATAATCGTACTTTTTTTAAGCCTGTAAATTCCAGCTACAGAAATCCTACATAATAAGGTTTTCTTATTGGCAAATGTACAACAAAAACAACAAGCCAGCAGAAAGCTCATTTAGCAACTGTTCTTTGCAGTTGTTTCGACTTTTTGGCTTACTGCATGCATACATAATGTTGTAGACATTGTTAAAAGACAAAAGGTCTTTCACCTGAGTACAGCTTTGGGTTGTTGTGACCACTTTCCTCTTTGATGAGATTGTTTCGTTAGCAGGAAAACTTCAACACTGTTTGAATGCCTGTAATGCCTCATTTATGCATGTACAAACGTCAGGAGAATTGGAACGTGGTGTTGCCTCAGCAGGGCAAAGCCTCTCAGGGAACAGGCTGCATTGGATCGATGAGTTAACAAAGCATGTGGCTTTGAAAAGTGTGTGAGAGACTGCTGTTTCTTCCAATAGATGTTACGTTTTCTTTTTTACTACAATCTTTCAGTATTGTTAACTTAGTTATTCTTCTTTTTAACCACGGCCATGATCGATTCTCTCATTTGGATTAAGTATTTCTTTCTCCAAAGGACAATCTTTGAGATTTCTGTAGCTTTAATCAGGTAAACAACTCTGGGGTTACGGTTAAGGTTACTGTACCTACGTACGTGTTGATAAGTGACCATATCACACCATCTTTATTAGTAGATTATTATGGAACTGAAATAAATTTCTAAGAACAAAGTTTCACTTTTAAGTGAAATTGAGGCCAAGAGGTGTAGATCTTGATCATTTATGGTAAATAAACCACGGCATCTGCTGTTTCCTCTCTTTTAATGGCATGACAAGAAGTATCAGCCTAATTTAACTTAAAGATGGAGCTGTTTTTGCAATTGTCATACTGATAATACATCAACATGTGTATATTCCATTTTATAGCACAAAAACAATGGTTGCAAATGGCTTAAATCTGTTACAAACCCAGTTCAGTTTAATGCCCTACAAGAGAGTCATTTCAAACATAAAACTACCCTAGCACTTTGCACATAATGAAAATTAAAACATGACACTTAGTTTATGATGTCTTTTTATACTTACTAAATTGTAGTATAAAAAACAAAGATTATATGTACAAAACATTTTAAATATTTTGGCTCTTTCTCATTTAAACAGCATGTTTTTTAGCCCTATTTTTTTAGAGGTTTGATCATTAGAGTGCAACAGCAATAAAAAATGTTTTCCTGTCCATGGAGGTGAAACTTTGGAATCCAGTCTTGCCAATTTGCCGCCTTCCAAACTTTGGTTATACATATTGTATTGTGTATTGTATTGTATTGTATTCATTTGGTTGTTTGTTGAGTTACTCCTATCTGTCGAACGTATTTATAATGATACACCTGCAAGGAAAGAAACACTATACTTATATACCTTGTGTACCCATATGTCAATTTAAATAATGATCTTTCATCTTGTCATTGTTCTGCTTTTCCCTTTCCTTATCATCCTCCTCCCACCACTTTCCTTCCCCTTTGTCCCACTCCTTTCAGATTTCTATCCAACACATCGTTTGAGGGCCAGACCGGTTTTATATCCAAAGACTCTCACAGCCAGAATGTCATCTCAGAGGCCCATCACTACATCTGGTCCCTCCAGCTGGACCCTCTAGGCCAGCCAACCTGGACCCGCCTGGGACGCTGGCGTAGGGGGGAAGTTCTCATGGACCGACGGGCCTGGCCGAGCCATCAGGGATCTGGGAGTGGAGGAGACTGGCGTCGATCATCGCGACTGCACATGCGGGTGGTGACGCTGGTCGAGCACCCGTTTGTGTTTACTCGAGAGGTGGACGGGGACGGGATGTGTCCCGCGGGCCAGTTGTGCCTCGATCCGCTCACTAATGAATCTTCGGTTGTTAAAGGATTGTTCCAGAAGCTTGCGGGACGCAATGGATCAGTTCCCACACAATTGAAGAAGTGCTGTTATGGTTACTGCATAGACCTGCTGGAAAAGCTGGCAGAGGACATGGGCTTCACCTTCGACCTCTATATTGTAGGCGATGGGAAGTATGGTGGGTTCAAGAATGGTCGGTGGACAGGATTGGTGGGTGATCTCCTCAGTGGCGCCGCCCACCTGGCAGTCACATCTTTTAGCATTAATTCGGCCAGAAGCCAAGTCATCGACTTCACTTCACCCTTCTTCTCCACCAGCCTGGGAATTCTGGTCAGTACTCTCTCTTCCTCTCTCACCCTTTATACAGAAACTGTTTGGCTCTGACCTCTCCTAAACTCTCTCTGCTTTGTATGCTGGTGGTCAGTGTCAATATTGTGTGTTGAGTGTCCAGTGTTATTACTGCAGGCGTTACGTTATTGAATTTTAATACTATTCCCCTATGGGGCTAGACTGGTGATCAAACAGCTTTGTAAGGTAATCCTATTACTACAATTACCGGCATACTGATAGGAAAATACTCTCCCCTCGAAAGACACCACTACAGTTTTTGATGTTCAGATTTACAGTCTCTTTTTTTTAAATATTGTATCCTGATTGTCTGTAATTATCCCTCACACAACACTTTCCCAGTTAGATAATGAACCTAATAGTTGTCCAGTTGATGTTAGGCTTCTGAAGATCTAGCTTTCTTGTATTTATTTCCTACTTTCTATCTGGCTTGCTCCAAATTTATTCCTTCCCTTTTTAATCATGCTTCCATGGGACCTGTATTAGTTCCTCACTCAGATTATTCCTGCTATATCCTCAAGATGTATTGAAAAAAATACAACCCAATTCACGTTTACTGAAAAGCATTTGCAAAAACACTAATTGTCTTACTTAATATTAGTTGGTGGTCTAATCCTGTGTTCCCCATACCCAGGTGCGTACGCGCGACACAGCTGCACCCATCGGTGCCTTCATGTGGCCTCTCCATTGGTCCATGTGGCTTGGCATCTTCGTTTCACTCCACGTCACCGCTGTTTTCCTCACCCTGTATGAGTGGCACAGCCCGTTTGGTATGACCCCACGCGGACGCAACCGCGACCGGGTCTTCTCCTTCTCCTCGGCGCTCAACGTGTGCTACGCCATTCTCTTCGGGAGAACGGTGGCCATCAAGCCACCAAAGTGCTGGACCGGCCGCCTGCTGATGAACCTCTGGGCCATCTTCTGTCTTTTCTGTCTGTCCACCTACACCGCTAATCTAGCTGCCGTCATGGTCGGGGAGAAGACCTACGAACAACTGTCAGGGATACATGACCCAAAGGTACAGAACAGAGATGTGCAACTCTACAAACAATGGATGTTTCTCAAGCTGACCAAGTGTTGGGGCTTTTTCTCTCTGCGGACCTCTGATTGGTTTAAAATTAGACAAAGATGATGTAAGGTCCTCCCTTGCACCAATCAGGATTGAGCAACATTTAAATCCCTATCTGATGACAATTTGGGTTGTTTGGTCACTGACATTTAAATCTAATCAAACCCATAGTCAGACTTATCTCCCCATTGCACAACCTCCCGGTCCTGATTATTCTACATTGTGAAAGTCCTAATAAAGGAAGATTTGTTTTCATTTCCCTATTTTGTCAATAATATTTCAAAAGCAAGGGAGATACGTATTCAGGGCTTTATTCAATCAATAGACAACATAGATTTCTTGTTTTTATTATTTATTTTCTTTGCTTTTGTAAATTAAGTTCACATTTTGGTCAGAATGTTCTGCTTAAAATGGGGTTTTGAAATTGGATAGATTTAATGTGTTTGCTCAAGGCTGAGGCCGACTTTTTTTCTCGCAAAATCTCCCCAATCCAGTTAATAAAATGGCCGACTGCAGCATTTGGTATCTTTTGTCAATTTCAGAAGAGCTGTTGTTTTGAACTTTAAAGCTTAAATTAGGCAATTGATTATTTAATTAGACTTACTTTGTTAGGGCAAATGGGGTAAGGTCATTCATTTAGTCAACTCACCAACTCTCTGAATCACAAGAGCGCAGGTGTATTTAGAGTCAGAAAACAAAAGTATAAGGCACTCCTGCTGCATTTGAGAATTACAAAATGCCAACTGAAGTTAAGAGAGAAAAACAGACTAAACTGAAAAGTAGTAATCAAAGATTCTGACAGCATCCTTAGCGTAACATCTTGGTTCATTTTTTTCTTTCCTGCAGTTGCACCATCCCTCTCAGGGATTCCGATTCGCCACAGTGAAAGAAAGCAGCGCAGAGGACTACCTCAAGAAGAGTTTTCCTGAGATGCACGACTACATGAGAAGATACAATGTCCCGGCGACACCTGATGGCATACATAATCTCAAGTAAGATAATGTCCATACACTGTACTGTACACACATGGGGCCGATGTCATACATGTGCTCTGTTAAAAAGCAATGGGAGTTTTGTGTAAAGGAAGAAGGAGAAATGTCATTCCCCTAACACCAGCTGGCCTGTTTGCATTCATATCTCATATTCCTCCTTACCCTGCCATTGCTGTCATCCTAAGCTGCTTCAACATTCAACTCGCATCCCTGCGGAGCACAGCAGAATACAGTGAGAAAACGCAGCTGAACGCACGGCCCTGGCTGGGAAGGGCACAATTTGAATGGATGAAACAAGATTTTTTTTTCTTTGCTGAGCTTGTAAAGTGCTGATTAGAGGGTTCAAGGGGAAATGTCCTCTTTGGAAAATTACAAGATGGGAACAAGACAGCATACAATATACCGAGGTGCAACTTTGAATACTCTGTTCCCAGGGTTTACTAACAGGGACATCACATAATCATATAATAGACTGAAGCCTCTGTTTTTGTATCTCCCGTTTACTGCACTGAGAGGTGTTACCCCATGTGGTTACCAAACTCAATATTCATGAATTGGTTAAAACTGATCGAAAGATGTTTGTATTGCTATGGTAACCTTTACATTTACAACAAGAGGGAACTTGCCGACATCTGCCAAGGCCGTTTCCTTAAGTGACAAATAATTTGTATCTGCATGTGTTTTTAGGATCCAGTCCAAGATTTAATGGGTTTTCTTCTTGGCCCATGCTAGACTGTAACACTAAGTTTCATAAACATCAGACCAGTGTTATATTTTCTCTGCTGACCTTACCTATATAGTTTCTTCAAATGTCTAATTTGAGTGGTTGTGGACATTATGATGGTTTTATCCCTCCATTCCCTTCTCATAAATACGATATCTCAGGAATTCTTTGTGGTAGTTCTAAGTTTGCACAAATGTTCACTTTGACTTAAAAACGTACTGAACAGATTATCATGCCCTCATGGTCGTACAATTCTCAAAATATCTCAGGAAATCTTACCTCTACCTGGCACATTAGTCCACTTGGACTTTAGGATAAACTTATTAAGATTTGATCACTCAAGGATCAGTATGACATCAAATAATAGGGTTAGCTTATGAGGACAGTTTCACACAACTAATAAGTGATGACATTTTGGACGGATTGCTCCTAAAAAATTATTGCATGTTGACATTTTTATACTATAGAACCAAAAACAGAGCTTGCAATGTTGTTTTCTGTCAGTTTGGAATTTGAATCAATATCATGATCCTACTTTTGATCATGGTAATTTGACATTTTATATCCTTTTCAACAGATGCACCCGGACTTTCCCTCCTTTCCCTACCACCTGACCGCCCCACCCTTCAGCACACCTGTTCTCCTTTTCTTAACCCTGCTGTTACCTTACCTTCCCCGCCAAGTCTCTCACCTGTTCCCACTTCCCCTCATCAGTCACTTGTTTTTAGACTTGATAATCACATCAGAAAGCCTTTTGTTCCTTTCACGGTTGCCACTCTCTTTGAGCCCGTGTGACAAGGATTTTGTTTACACCCTGGTGACTCACACACCATTGTTGAGATATTTTTCAGAATTACAGAGGTGTTCCTGCAATTCTCTAGGTTTCCATTGTTGCAAACCACGTCCCCATTCTGAATTGGCTTAATGACATGCCCAACTAGTCATTTAAACAAACACAAACTCCTAACTGCAGCCTCTCTGCTGTATAATTGTGCATTTTAAGGGCAATTGCTTGAGCATTATCAGCCATTAAACTGTTTTTGTTGCTAGCTTATTAAAGTGACAGAGATATTAGAATGTGCTGCTTTTATATCCTTTAATTCAGTCTGAATTCACCTGAAACAGAACAGATTATTGTATGGTATTTTAACCTAGGTGCTATCCGTTCTTACCTTGTGATGTGAAGACTTTTCACTGACATACATTGCATTTCAAAAATAAATGGAATTGCTAAGTCCCACATCATTTGGTATTAAGTAAAGCCCTTAAACAATGATGTCCTTTCACCAGTGTAGTTTTCCATTAATATCATGCTGATACCAATACATGATTCAGCTACTTTTACAAGCATTTCCTACAGGAAGAGAATACATGTCAGCATCATGTTTTTACCAAACTGGTCTGGTAATTGGTTGATGTCAAGGTAGTTCTCTGCAAATAAAATACATATAATCAATACTGTACTATCGTGGAAAGACCAAGGACATAAGCTGCAGCCTAATTCAACCTGTAATAATGAACAGCCGGCAGAAGATAGCAGAGGATTTTTCAGGCGCCGTCCTTGATAACAAGCAAAAAATAAAGAGAGAAATCTAGAAAAAAGGCTTTGCAGCATTTGTGTCCCTGTGGGCTGTACCTGTCAGTAAAGGGTTGATTTGTAAAAGCCTCGCTGAGAGTGTTGTGAATTAATATCTCGCCTCAGTGTAGCAGACTTGGAGTGAGGAATGGGAGTGAATTGGCAGAAACTGGCAGACAGGCAGTCATTTTTCTGGCACAAGGCAAGTTTTGGAAACTCAGCAGCAAATGGGTGAGAGAGGTTTGGTGAATCATTTACATCCATTGATTTTGGTGAACTGCCCTGTGAAAAGCCCAATACTCTAAAGCACGAAGCATTCTTTTTAATTTGTTGTGCTCTTTTTTCACTTTGCCTTTAAAAAATAAAAATAAAAATGTATTGGACACAAAACAAACAATCCCCCCACCAGGGTGTTAACCCATTTAAGTTTACCCTACCCTTAAAATGAAAAGAAAGCAAATATGTCAAGACCCTACCAAAACCATCCTTTTTCATTCTTTAAACTCACTCTGAAGTCAGAGGGTAAGCATGAGGACACAAACAGAAAATATACTACTGATAGCACGGAACAGAAAAGGGGGAAAAAAATATGAATTCAATGTTCACGTCCCAGGAGGTTTTAAAGGTGAATTTTCGAGAGGCTTGCTTTAAAATGTCAATCCCAGAAGATGTAAGATTGTGCTATGGATAGAGCTATGGCTTCTTCTATCACCATAATGTATTTGAGAGAGGTTACCCATAGTCCATCTATCTTTTTGTCTATCCAGTCATCCATCAAAAACATCTCAAATGTCACTGATCAGATTGTCATAAAACTGAAGGGTATATTTCAGGTCAACACTCTTTTGGTGGAATGACTGGATACATGCATCAAGTTTGTGCCCTGACATTTTTAATTAGTCTAACATGATTTGTTAGCTGCATGTGGTTTGGTTAGTAAGTAGTGTCAACAACCTGTCAAGGCACCAACATTTTTGTTTTGTTCCCGACACTCCCAATAAATTCCATTGCTGTGTGTTTACAGGGCTGATCCTCAGAGACTGGATGCATTCATCATGGACAAAGCTCTCCTGGACTACGAAGTCTCCATAGATGCAGAGTGTAAGACACTAACAGTCGGGAAACCCTTTGCTATAGAAGGTAACATATGGCTTCTTTATATACTGTAAGACAAAACACTTCTTTTAGGGTTAGTGTTAAACAATATAGTACTGTATTCCCAAAATGTTCCCATATTTTAAGAGGTATGTCTGAATGGCAGGAGACTGATCGGACCATGAGCATTTCTGAAAGCCCTAGACTTAAGAATATCAATCACTCGACGTTTCCACAGCAGTTAATCTTCTTGCTTTCAAAAGCTTAGATCCTCTACTGTCTGCTGTTAATCTCTGGGTCCATTTAGCAAGCTTCTTCCTCCCACTGTGAAGATGTTCCCATGGTGTTTGCTTCCATTACAGGCCACCACAGTCCCAGATTCCAGTGTTGTTGTTAATTACTTAATGCACCCTTAAGCCTCCAGGATACAATCCAAATCAATCAGTGTACCTCCTACCAACGCCAGGTACTTCTGTAATTGGCTATTGCTGGATTTGTCAAACTTTCCTGGCATACTAAAAATTCAGAGATGTATTGGCATGTAAAGTAACTGTTTTGTTTTCGAAGTGAGAATGGGGAGGGTAAAAACTCTCCCTTCTGTCTGTTCAGCTGATGAGAGCACATGGAGGCGAAGTTAACAGGAAATTGCAGCTGCGACAGGGGAATAATCACATTGTATGTTTGTGTGTGTTTCTATTGGCAGGCTATGGCATCGGCCTCCCTCAGAATTCTCCACTCACCTCCAACATCTCAGAGCTTGTTAGTCAGTACAAGTCTGATGGCTTCATGGACACGCTGCATGACAAATGGTACAAGGTTGTGCCCTGCGGAAAGCGCAGCTTTGCTGTGACTGAGGTAGGAACAGAACCCCCTCTTGTGTACAACTACCAGCCTGGTCTCTTTATAGTGGTGCCATACAAAACAAATGTGTTAATTAGGCTTTAAGGTAAACGTATTTTTTTCCATTTTGTGTTCCAAGATTTGCCAAATGTAATGTTCGAACCTATCGTCATCATGATGAAGCTTTTTATTAGCTTGTAAACTGGTTTCTTGTGAAACAATGCAGTCGTAGACATTGTGTCTAATGCTCCAGCTTACTTTCCCTCTCAAGTTGTTAAACTGACTTTAGACAACTGAAGTCTAATTGACCACCATGCGGAAAAGGCAATCTTAGCCCTGAAACCTAAAAATATTGGCCCTTGTGCCAAACGGCTAAATTGTAAGATGAACAAATTACCTATTTATTGAGAATTCACTAGTTTTAAAGAAACATTAATAAGGGCTGCAAACTAAAAATATGTATTGTTGTGTATCGTGGAGGTATTTAAATATATTATTAGTTCTTGGGCCTAGATAAAGCGCAATACAAATACAATCCATTTATTATTTACCATTTCGATCCTAACCAGTATATTTTCAGTCACATTCATAGTTTCCCCTCAGTTATATTTGTTATATTTGAACATGTTTACCTTTTATTATGCAAATGTTGTATATGTGTTGTCATAAATTCATTGTAAAGCACTAAAGCTAAATTATTCTGTAGCGCTAAGGGGAACTGAATGGATTTTTCAGCATTTGTTTTGCGATTCTTTACCTGTTACGACAAGTAGTTGAATACTTTGTTATCATAAGAATATTGATTAGTGCAGATTTAAACTAGGTTGGTGGTTTTTGATTTACATAGCAGGCTTAGAAACCTGTGATACCAACTGAAAGACCACTTTTTATTTGAACCTTTTCCATTGTTTGGTCAGTTTTTTGGGGGTTTTTTTTGCTTATAAAGTGTCATTACCACACAATTCTCCTTGCTGGTATCTCAGAATACCTTCCTTGCACTGCCTCAACAACCTCCATGTAAAGAAATTGCTCCTTTATAGTTCAGAGTCCGCCCCCTAACCCTCCACATGCTAACCGACCTGTGTCTCCAAAACTCCAGTCCCATTCAGCTCTGGCCCTGTTGTCCATTCCCATCTGCTATTACCGAGCACTTAGCTCTCTCAGCTGCCGTCTCTCTGCCCAGCTGTGAGTCAGGAATCCCCAAAAGTGCTTCTAGCTCGATGCCGACAGCACACTCACTATTATCAAGCATTAATTAAAACTCACTCTTTAAAAAGTCACGTCCCTCTTCTGCCACATTTTCATTCATTTATTTTATTTAGCTAATGTGCGACGCAAAGGAACATAACCCCCTGCTGGTTGCTCATCAATATGTCTAATTAGGAAGCACTAATACACGTAAATAACCATATTCTCATATGGGTAGCGGAAGTAGAACACTACAGTACACAAATTCCGTGAACCAGTTTTTCTCAGTGTCATAGCTAGACTTGTTACAGATGCTATCTACAGTTGCAGACATCTAAATTGCTCGAGGTACATCTCATTTTGCAGCATCATGCCTCCTCCCGCCTCCGCTGACAGCAGGGGAAACTGCTTGACCAGTATTTTATTTCACCTGCATGACATTTATTAGAGATACAACTATATTAGTCAGTTGCTGTGCACACATATTATAGATAGTGTTGTAAAATGAGTTATATAGAATGTCATATTACATTTAATCAACTGAGTAGCAGTTTGTCACACTTACAATGTGCTATCAAAATGAACACTGGAAATTATAAAAACGTAAATTCACTTGATCATAAACATAGATTTTTATTTTATTTCACAAGAACACATTCTTATCTCTGGCTAAAGCTCCTTTAGGGGAGGAGGTCAACGTATCCTCATACAAAGGATTTTATGATATCTTTTAAGAAGTTAATTATTGTTAAGTCCAACATCAAGAGCGATGAGTAAGCTTTACTTAAAGTAGTAGATATTATGCTAATTTTCAGGGTGATATTGTATTGTGAGCCTCTCCTGGGACAAGTTTCAAAACGGTCTTTATTTTTCTCATACTGCCTGTGCTGCAGCATCATTTCACCCTCTGTCTGAAACCAGAGCCCAGTCTGCTCTTCTTGGTTGCTCTGTTGTGATTGGTCAACCATTAATGTCCCGCCTCTTAGTATATCACATGATGTGTTTGAGCTATAGCCAGTGTTACATAGTGATGTTACCGCAGTAAACAAAGGAGTCCAATGGAGGCGTTTCAGGCAAGGGGGGAGTGTGTTGGAGAGAAACTCCCTCTAGAGGAAACTGTGGGATTTTTGCCTTTGCAGACCATTTACAAGCACAAAATCCCATACAATACAAGGGAAGACCCCCAAAAACATAATAAGGCCCCTTTAAGTACATAATTACGTAACTAATAAGCCAAAGTTGACTTCAGGTTGAACATGGGACAATAACAGCTGTCTCCAGGGTTGAAATCCAGCTGTAGGCAAAAGAAAAGTTTAAAAGACATCTGCCACTTGTTACAGACAATCACAAAAGTCATTACATGTGACAACAAGCATTGCATAAATGACTAGCCTTCCAGCACAAAACTGCGAAAAACAGCCTCAGGGTATATAACAACAGAACAAGAGTAGCATACACATGCAGTTAGACAAACAAGGAACAAAAGTATGCATGGACAACAGTAAACAGCAGGCTGGCTTTGTTTAGTCCAGCTCAGCATTTTCTTTACACTTTTATTCATTGTAATAAAAGCTACACCTCCAGCAGCAAGCCTGCAAATCTGAAAAGATGAACAATCTGATGGATTGGCTTCAAAGACGGCAGCCAACCTCTCTGGCGTGCATCCACTTCTTTGTCACCCCAAAGAATTTGAGTAAAACAATCAATACCAATAAATGACATATTATTCAATAACTTTGTGATCAAAGGGACGAGACATAATGATTTTTATGTTCTTTATTAAGATGTTCACTGTAAATGTATGCAGTGGACTTGCAAATTAT
This sequence comes from Eleginops maclovinus, assembly GCF_036324505.1. NCBI lineage: Eukaryota > Metazoa > Chordata > Actinopteri > Perciformes > Eleginopidae > Eleginops > Eleginops maclovinus. The sequence goes on from NC_086356.1 coordinate 7,577,553, forward strand.
AAGATCACTGTGAGAAATAATGGTTTTATGTGGTTGCATGCAGTAAAAAGAGACAGGAAATGTGTGTGTTGCCAACGAAACTTTGTAGAATATGTGCTTAAATGTGCTGATCCTAGGAAGCCCATAACTGTGAGGAATATTGGAGTGGGTTGGTGCACAATAACTCACACTGGAGCTAAGCATTACATTAGATAAATGTCATGTATCCTCAGTAAGCTTGTCATATTTTTAAAGGATAATACCACTGACTTGAAAATGTCTTCCCCAGCCGTCAGAAATGACTACTGTCTGTATTTCATGACTTGAAATCATCAGCTCCCCCCCTTCCAAAATGTCTTTACAGCCAGCTTGCCAAGTCACAATACTGCAATGACGAATTTAATCCATCATGTAGTTGTTTTTTTGTAGTTTTCTTTTTACCAGCATGACTTTATAATGCAATCATTGCATCTGCTGCTGTATCAGGAGCGGTTCCATACTCAGCAGTAAAAAAAAAGATTCATATGAGAACTGCATCCGGCACTTAATTAAGAAAAGTGTAATATCACAATAGGAGATGCCAAACTTGTAGACTGGTCGTATATTTCTGAGAGCTTTCCCCATGGTGACACATTTAGAATGGAATGAGGGCCAATTAAAATGTGAGGGGGAAGTGTGATATCGCAGCGTGAGTGTATTCGAGGGGTTTTCTTGGTATAGCAGGATTATAGGAAAGTCAAAGTGAGTTTAAAATAAAACTAATGTGGTTATATCCTATTTTAGATGTCTGGAAAATGCAATGCTAATTAAGCATTGTGCACAGACACATGGCAATTTAACGTGTTTCCTTCTAGGTTTCTTCAACTGCATTGTGTTGTTTACTTTTGATAATAACAGAGTTGAAAGAAAGACAGAGCAAAAACTTTTTGGGCGAAAAACATTTTAACGACTGAAGCCTGTGTGTGTGTGTGTGTGTGTGTGTGTGTGTGTGTGTGTGTGTGTGTGTGTGTGTGTGTGTGTGTGTGTGTGTGTGTGTGTGTTTGGTGGTTATAGTCAAATAATGGGGAACAAGTACATGATTCCTTACAAATGTCAATGCTGCTTTTTGTTTATGCAAGATGTTTTTAATGGGATTTCTAAAAAGAATGGAGCCGATGACTTCTAGTTGCTGGTTAAACAACATAGGAATTTTTAACTATTGTGAATACATCACCCGGTTCACACATACAAAATATAATTACAGTATTATCATGAGCTCCAGAATCATTTTTTATTCAGGCAAATGTCACACCTACGTATAACTGAAAGCAACATGTGTTTATATAAGATAAGGAGGCCAAAACACGTGCTGTATTTCAGTATTTTTCTCAAATGACTTTTTTATTACAATAATGTAAGTGGTGGACAGTCTTATTCATTGAAGAACCAATACAGGGAAAAAAGCTTTTCATGAGCATAAAAATGTACTTTAAATAGAGAAAGTAAAAGTACTCTCTATTTCAAAATTGTATATTATGTAATTAATGCATAAATGTGTATATGACACTAATGCAGCTTGAAAATGTGTGAGCCAATTTGAATTTCTTCGTATGCCGCTGGGTAGCCTAACACATGTATTAACATAATATATCAGCTGATTTACATGTTGTATTATTAATCTAAATCTGCAAACCGGTGCCAAATGTAAAAAGTACAAAAATGGCCTCTAAAATATACAGTAAAGTAACTTACAATGGAAGAATTGAGGTATGGTAATTCAGCTTTGTACACAAAACGTGGGTAAATGTTCTTAGTAACAGTACTGAGGGACTTTGTATCATTTTACATCCCATATTTTTCATACTTCCCAGACTTGTCCTAGAATTTAGTGGACAACTGTTCATGAGAAGAAACAGATTTGCATCCCTGATCTCTTTTTCTGTGTCTCTATCCTCTCTCCACCCCTTCATGTTCTTCCCTTTTCTCTCCAGACACTGCAGATGGGAATAAAGCATTTCTCCGGTCTGTTTGTGATGCTCTGTGTGGGTGTGGCCTTATCTCTGCTGACCACAGTAGCAGAACACATTGTGTACAAGCTGGTGATCCCGAGGGTCAAGGAGCCACGCTTCAGATACTGGCTGCACACGAGCCAGGTACTGAACACACACACACACACACACATTTAGAACAAAGCGAAGCACTCTTTGGATCATTAGTAAGTGAATAACCACTCCACAATCACCACAAATCTGATTATCTGAGTGAGTGAAAGTAGCTTTAATAGAATGTAATTGCACTCTATTGTTCTTCCCTTCCACACTAACACACACATGCAATACACATGTTATGTTCCAATTAAACATCCGAATAATAGCTGATGTGTTTCTTGTTTTCCAGAGATTACACCGAGCCCTTAACTCAGTCTTCAACGATGACAAACTGCAGACTGTAACCAAGCCTGATAAGAGGTACTGTCCCCGCCATTGAAAGCTGTAATCAGTACAATTTCAGTTGTATCAAATAAATCCAGCAGACAAGCCATGACTGTAATATATTCATGCCTGATGTGATGTTGCTTTTAAGAATTTGATTTGTGGTAAATCATATTCCTAAGGGATTGAACTGAATATGAACCAAGACCAGTTCTGATGCTATTTGTTATGTCCCATTTAGTGCACTTTATTTTGACTTGGGACTTCAAGTCAAAATAAATCTTGTCACGCAAGGACACAACAGAAACAGGCGAGCAACTACCTTAAGATAGCTAGTGAAGTAACATTTCCTCTAAGGTGATTTATGAAGACTCAAAAGAAAATGAACACAGTCCCTATTCAGAAACCATTCCTTTCAATGAGCCTTCATGACTTCCTAAAGTGTATGCCACAATTATACACTTATAGGTAAAAAGCGGTGCTGCAGTGTTGTAACAGGACAGCCAAAAAACCCGAAAAAACACTGACCAATCACAGCAAGCTGGAATGTTTTATTAAGGGTCTTAAAGAGACAGGCGCTAAAACAAAGCATTTCAGTCAGAGGGGGAAAACAGGTATATTCCTTTCAGACAGTATGTGGAATATTTTGTTTTTTAATTAAAGCATGGAGATATGTCTAGTGAAACCCAACACAAAAATGAACCTTGACATTTGCATAATATGTCCCCTTTAAGTATTGCTTTGTTAATGTTTTCATCCACTTCTGTTTGTAATTACAGTTGTTACTCTAATTTTCCAAATATGTCATCAAACCACTGCAGAAGAGGACACAGAAGTGATCAGAATATAGAAATGTAGTTAATAACAGCATGACAACATCACTAGAGTATTAACTGAAGTGCCTGTGTATCGTACTGAAATCCACTTCATCACATTTGTGCATTTTTTCGAGTTTACTGAGTGTTCCATAAGCCAATAAACCCACTTTTTTTTTAACATTTGTACTACAGAGTGGTATCAGGCCATTGTACCCTCTACCAAATGCAATTTATTTCCCCATCATTTCACACCTGAAAATACCATAACATAACCGCAATGCAAACAGACCAAGAAAGATTTAAGGAAGATGCAATGCTAAAATGTACCGTATCATTAAACACATCACATCAAATAAGTGCCTATAATCACTCAAAATCAAAAATATTTTCGAGCAGGAAGCCAATTTTCCAAACTTAGACAGCCCATTGGCCAAATTATCCGGCTGCGAATAAGTGACATCAATTAACATCCAAGTGGCAGTTTAGCCGTTTAATCAGGAACTAAATAGAATGGTCAGTCTGGCGGAAGCTAATTATCAGTAAGGGAAATTGAGGGAATAATCTCAGGCTGACGTAGCGGCGTATTGTTTGGCCCAGTGGGTGACAGAGGGAGATTTAGTAAATCATGAGAGCTCCTCTTGGGTTCGTTTCTTTTCAAACGTGGCAAATGGGTGCACTTTGTTACGGTTTATGTAACTAATCTGGACCGTCATTTTGACATCAATACAGTTTCAGTCATAAAAAGATCCCCTTTTATTCACATTTGGTCGCTTCTGCCGTTGCCAAGTAGCGCCTTGCTATCCTACAGCAAGCAAAGTGGGACGTTTATTACTCTTTTTATGGTCTCTGAAGGGAGATCAAAAACAACCCTCAAGCTTTTGCCGGGCAGTAGAGTTCCATTTCATCTTTCTCTATTTAAATTCTGCTTTACACCTATCCCTACTTAACACCATCGCTGAGGGGACACTCAGGTGGAGCAGTCAAAGTGGGGATTAAGTACACATAATAATTATGGAGCCAAAGCTATGTGAGGGATGGCTGTGGTAATGAGGATAGATTACCTACGGCGGCATGATTTAGCTCATTCAATCAAGCTCTTCTGCCTCGTGCCTGCACGCTGTCTATGAGTCAGAAATGATTACCGTCATGTTGCCGGTGTCCCATACAAACCTGGTGTGTCTGTTTTGAACAGAAATATGATAATCTTTCCATTCATGTTGTGATATTTAGTGATCTTAATAGATCCAGCTTGAGGTCTGTCACCAGAAGAAAACATGTGCTGCATAAACACCAGTTTTATCGGCATTATGAAAAAGAGGCATTATATGACCAAATGGAGCATATGGGTAAAATGAAATTGGTTAAAAATGACTTCTTAGGACAGATCTTAACATATTTTATTCTGAATGAGTCAACAAGGATGGCAGAAAAAGAACCAAAGGCCCAAAAGACATCAGAGAAGTGTATGTGTGAAAGAATTAGGTGCAATGTCTGTGATACCACAAAAAAATGTCAAATTAGGATTTTGCGATTTAGAACCAAACGCAGTGTTCAGTTCATGTAGATCCAACAAGGACCTTCTAACTGACACTAAGAACAGATCATGTGTCACTATTAATACATCAGTTACAATTCAACTCTTTGAGGGATTAAATGGGATTGGATTATTGCTTCCTCTGTTTTTAAATTTACTATTAAAATTAGCATTTTCTTTATAGATTTTAAGCCTCATTTCAGCCCGAATGTTTTTGCGTTGTCCATCATTCTGTCCCATTCTTGTAAACGCAGGATGGAAGGAAAGACTAAAGTGATTTTTTTCTCAAATTTTGCACACACATGCCTTAAACCCAATGACCAATTACTTGAGTTCGGTTGTTAAAGATCAGAAGTCAAAGTCACTTTGGCCTAACTAAAACTAGTTTCTGGCCATAATGTGAGAAGTCATTCACTAATCATGACAGAATTTCACACAAATGCCGAAGGATAAAATGATGAAATTATAGCATTTTATATTCAAAAGGTCACCTGCACTGTGACATCAAAATGTTCTGCAGAAACCCTTTTAATAACCCAGGAATAGAAGAATGTGACTTTATTCTACATTTGGATGGATACTGAATTGCTGAGACTAATCTTGGGTGCCTGCTCTGAAATTGTGGGGATTGTACTTTATATATCTTACGTGCTGCAGGGGTGTAGATGTGTGTAAAACATACACTTTTTGGAATGTGCAGCTTCTTTGCAGCAACACTGATAGTGTACAGTCCTATTGGGTTATGTTCCTCTTCTAACTAATAACATCTCACATGTTCAGTCCTTCTTTTTAATATTGGTTTCCGTTTTGCTCAACAGTCCAGCTGTGTTTCATTCATTGTTAAGAATATCTAATCAAAGTATGCACTGTCTGCGCAGTCTAGCAAACACTTTGTATTGAGCGTTTGATGTCTCACCTATACATTTCCCTCAAGAGTTCAATTTCAGGACAACTTGAGCGACTCTTCAGAGTTGAAATAATTGGGCTGGTTTTGTTCTCTCCTGTCACTCCTGCTGTGTTAGCACACCATAACAATTATTTGAAAGGAATCAGAAAAGACAAAACCTACGGAATAACAGTCTACTGCAAGAACACCAAATCTTACATTGTTTTCAGCCTCACCAGGGGGGTCAAGAGGTCATTTACAGCTGTATGACCTGCTTGTTGGGATTAAATATCTTGCCCAAGGTCACACCAGTAGGGAGGCATGTCTAACGTGTCCTGCTTGCTGAAGGACAGCCTCCCTATTCACTGAGCTACAAGCTGACGCACATCTGTGCTGACAGATGGGTCGGGAAAAAGAAATCAGTGGTGAAATATTTTGTTTCTAGAGAACTGCTGCAAGGAAGCACGGGCTGTGCTTTTCATGACACTGATTTACATGAGAAATAAAAGTATTTGGAGGTAGTAAGCTTAGATTCTCTTTTGGTGTCTTAACTGTGGATCTACAGTAGGTTGCAGAATTCTTTGTAAAATCCATATTTATGAAATTGTAAATAAATAACTGGAGATAATTTAATGAAAGGAATCTGGTGAACCTCCAAAGTGGATGTAGGCGGGAGCAGATATCTGAAAATGATGTGGAGGAGTGTAAGAACTGTACATGTTCTTTACTTTTTGTATTTGGTAAGGAAAGACTTGCTTCCCCAGCAGATGTGAAAGCAGCATTATATCCCCATAAATGTTAAGGGAAAAATAGGCTGACTTGCAGCTGTCTATACTGTAGGCTCTCTGGCATCTTCACATGCATAATGTAAAACCAAGAGCCCTGTTTGTTTTTCAACTTAGAAAAGGAGACGCCCTCTGATGTCAGTGAGAGCAACACTATAATGAGCTTTACGTTTAAAGACTTATTTTTTCCACCATCTAGGTGAATAATGATTTAAAGGACACCAAACACTGCAGAGAGAAATAATGATTTGTATTTCAGCGTACTTTTCATCTTTTAAATACTTTGCACGTTGCACTTTCTGACCTTGACATCATTATTTGTACTGGGAATCTCTTACAAGGAACCAAAAAAGAATTGGTGTTTTTATACTTTGTTATATAGTCAGTCACAAATCATCACGTCCATTCATATAATGAAAGTTGAACAAGCTCCTATTCCATATGGGAGTGACGCATAGTCTCCACAATGCTAAATAAATCAAGTCAGAGTCTGGGTGATTTCGGGCGTTTTAGTTGTGCTGAAAGACAAGAGGCTCCGCTAAGAATAATAATGATCTATATTTGCATCACGTTTCGAGAACAGCCACAAAGTGCTTTCAATATGAATGATAGAAAGACAAAAGCTTATCAATCAATAGAAGCAAAAACAAAACATGCAAAGCAAAAGTACAAAAGAAGGTCAGGATGAGGTATCTAGAGATAAAAGCATGAAGGAGTGTCTCTAAAGGTGAGGTTCAGGGAGTTATCTAAAAGCCTGACGTGCCCACACTCATTGAGAGCGAACAGCACAAAAGCAACAGTTTCTGTCTAGACACCAACAAGGGACTTGCTGTCATAGTTTATGCCATCAAGTTCATACACTTACACCCTCACGTAATGCTTCTTAAGAATCTGAAATTGGGTTGATTATGTTGAGACTCTAAACTCAAGCAACTTATTAGGTTAAACCTCATTGCGAAATGATTCTCTCTTTCATTGCAGCCGTGATGTAAGCACAGGTGCTTTCTTGTCAAAATTGCAAACATCATTTAAAGATAAGACTCTTTTCATGTTCCTTTCCACTGACGTCTCATCATTCAGCTTATGGTGTCTTTTGATGTCAAAGAGTAGCTCATTAGATTCTTCTTGTCGCTTTCTTATCGCTGTGGAAAGCACCTTTGATTCAGAGAGTTGAGGGGAATCTCTCTTTTTCTAAGTCTCAAAGGAAATCAAGGTTATTTCTCAGCTTCATCGATGGATACAAAGAGTGTTTTTTTTGCGACTGGAAAAATAAATGTAGTTATTTTCAGAACTATCTTATACACGTATGACTGCAGGAAACAATATTTGTGTTCCTTTACGTACTAGTTTGGGTGATCCAGGGGCTTTACGATGTACAATCAGTGTACCATTTAAACCCAATACTAATGTACCATTCTTCGAAATATCATTTTGAAAAAAGCAACGTTTGAATGAGAACTCAGGATGTTGAACTCACTCACCACTTACCATCCAAAACATCCCATAACGTTGTTTTAATAAAGCACTAGACTGCAAGAAATACCACACAGTTCATTATGTAAAATGGGGCTTTCTCTAGAGCTACGGAGATACTAACTATATATTTGGAATCAAGTATCTGGACAAAGACTAAGGCTGCCTACAGGAAAAAACTATCCATTGTTTTGAGAAGCATAATAGCAAGGACACTAATTTCTGTGATCTCAACACCAGCCTTCTGTTATATCCAATCATGTATTGCAGATGTCACTTTCTTTTTGCCTTCCAACTATCAAGTGCTGATGGTGTATATGAAAAAAAGTTTGAAGCTTTGGGTAAAGGTTCAGAGAGACTCGATGTGACAGGAGTTTTCCTATGGTCAGTGCAATCAAAGTTATTGATGTGGCCAAGGACAACATGTCAGGTTGTTTTTTTAGTTGGTGTAACTTTTTGCTTTGCTTATTTTACAGATGATAAGACCCAGTTATGCTTGGTGATTGAGTTGAAAAGACGGCTAGGTGAGGGCTGTTACATGGGCAATGATGGATCAATCTGTTGGTCCATCCCTAGCTGAACTAGCACGAAGAGAGAACATGATATATTTGATATTGTGACTGGCACTTCACTCCTGTACTGCTGCTGGTGCTCGTTAGGTTAAAGGCGAGGGTAGACCTCCAGGATGGATGGGAGAGTTCAGCGGGGCCAGTGCTAGTCCAGGAGGATATTAATTGGACCTGAATTCTTCCAGTAGGCTAAGCCTTGTCAGTCAAGGTCTACTTATTCGATCTTGATAAGCAGCATGTTTTGGGGGGATATTCATCATTGCTATTCATTAATGCTTTTGTTGCCTTATATGTGACATGATTAAGACTTAATCCAGGCCTAAGTTCATCATTAACTGCTCAAGCTGCAGCATTACAATCATCAGCTACACAATGTTTATTGGAAGCCATTATAGTTGAGCTAGAACAATTATATTTTCTGGCCAAAATACTGGTAATGTGACCATTAGGGCAAGTTAGTCTGAGCACAATAAACGAAGATGTACAGCTTAAGAATTTTATGGGGTCATTCAAATGATTGGCCCACCCAAACAATGAGAGGCCTTATTCACTTCCAAATCCACCAAACTCTACTATCATATATTATAATAAGCTGGGAATCAATCATAAGACCTACTCACACTTTTTTTTGCCAGAAAAGCATGGACTAGCGTCGATTAAAACAAGGCTAAGTGGTTAAAGCTAGCTGCTCTATGAGGCTACAGTAATGCTTTTAGTTAAATGCTAACGTCATCATACTACTAGAATGTTGTTAGCATTCAAGCTATTTCAAGCTTATTTAAAAATGTCTGGCCCAACTTCATCAACTTCCAAAGTGAGTATAGAACAGAGTTCTGAAGAGGTTCATATTTCAGTTGTTGTTGCACTTACAGGTTGGGAGACCATTGTTGTTTCACCTGTGGTTTTGGATGACCTTGTCTAATAAAAACCAGTGTTTTGGCTAGTCAAAAAATGTAAATACATATATAACAAACCATAACAGATATAACATTAACCCAGGGAGGAAATTAAAGGCCTTTTTTTAATGGGACATTTAGGGAGTACAGTTGTTGTACTTGGTCTTCGCAACCATTCATGATGTATTCCTCCAAGAATCTAGGCGTGAGTCTCTTAGGAATGAACACGTCAAGCTTTCCCATTCAGCATTTTGAGGCTTTTGATCTGCACTTTTTCACACTCACATTTTTGATGTCTTGTGTCACCTCAATAGCAGTTGTCATACACCATCATTAGAAATATGCTGTATGTGAGCAGGGTTGACATCATCTTTGTACCTGTAAAATTGTCTGGGTCAGACATGTGTTCTGGGCCAATAGTTGTGTTGGAAAGTAAAGTCACCTGATGTTTCTTCATATATCTGTCCTCTCTCCAGGTGCAATGAGGGAAACAATCAGTCAGCATGTTGGAATGCTTCAGAGTCCTCCCACTGCAACAGACGTAGGGTCCTTCCTCAAGAGATGCAGAATGACCTGGAACACCCAACCTCCCAGGAGCTTCCTGGACCACCACCCCCATCCCCTCTGTCTCATCCACATACCTTTCCCCTACTGGAGAAGCACCTACCCATAGTGACCAACACTAACGGTCGCTCTGACCTGTTGGGGCGGGGGTTGAGCCAAGGACTTGGGCCAGGCCAGGGTGGTTCCGGGCAGGGGATGACATCGGGCCCATGCCGGGCTTTGGGTGTGGGTGACTGTGGCCCCGGGCTGGGTGTGGGCAGGAACCCGCTGGTTCAGGAGCTGTCAGAACTTGAGGGTCAAATCCTTGTTATCAAGCAGCAGCTGCAGACAGCCATGAGAAGGAAGCGAGAGCTAGAACAGTACCAATCAGAGAACCAGCAGGCAAACCAGACTGCACACAGTCAGCCCACTACTCACCAGTCCAACCAGTTTGCTCAGTATACCCAGCCCCACCAGCAGACTAACCAACACACAAACACACTACCAGAGTTCTGAAAATGTTCTCCTTTGTTCTGCCTGGACAGATGTGATGAGTCATGGGACAAGTTTCCAAAGCCTTCTGAAAAGGTTATGGAAAAGGATCCTTTTATGATCTTTGGAGATGGAACCTTAACCTTCTGGAAGTTGAATCCTCCTTAGGAGTTCCCCTGATTGCCCAACTAAAACGTTTTCCAGAGATCCTGCTCTGTCGTTCCAGTGGAAGAATTCCTGACTTCTGGAACGCGTGATTCACAAATACGACAGCCATTGGACAAAGGTGAACCAGGGACCCTGAACCAAATCGGTTCTCACTAGCGTGTTGCTGTCACTGACAAGCTGTCCAAAGTTTCCTCTTCGTTACCCCCATCCCCCATTTTTTTACACCTCAATGATCCCTTCATTTTTTCCTTTTACTTCCATTCCTAATGCCCTTTATTTCGTCCTTCTCATCCCTTTCCTCTAAGCCTTGTCTCTTCAAGGGTAAAAGATTTGCTTGCAATGACCGTAAGCTTGATCATAGATATGAAGACAGGTATTTAAGCTTAATGGGCTAATTCACCTGAGTCTTATGCTGAGCCTTATTGAGAGTGTAAATGACCTAAAGTTGAACCCATACAGTTAAGTCTTAATAGCCTTGCGCTGAAACCTTGTACCTTTTGAGGAGGAAAGAAAAGAAATGCATTTGCTGGTGATTGATCAATTGGATGATTTGATTGAGGACCTAATGATTCTTGCATTTGACAATGCGGCAGGTCAGTTATTTCTCGTGCACTTTTTGGTATGATGAAAGAACAAAAGAACCATCTTTATTCATCAAGAACATGTGGTTGGCATCTTGTTTTGTGGATCACTGTATGTTGTCCTGCACTTCACTGATGCACTTCTAGTGTCTTAAAGAAAGCAGCACCTGTCATCATTTAACTTGTCAGATTTGGATTTGTGGTCTGGATGAATTTCGTCTCCATAACAGTTTCAGGGTTATAAACACAGGATCTGAAAATGTATTACAATCTGTTGTAATGAATCCAAGAGTCTTTTCAATCAGGGATCCAAAAACAGGACCTTTTTACCCACCATCTTGAATTCATACCGGTGCTCTCGCAGTCTCTACTACCATTAGTACCACCAGAACTAACATTTAGGTTTTGGTGCAATTACAATGTTGATTAGTAAACATAAACATAGACCACTCGTCAAACTCTGACATCTTATTTGAATATGATGATCACTCACAACTGAACACGATGAAACAATCCCACTGTGACTTTTTTGTGTCTTTTCAGTTTGAGTTTGGATGTGTCCATTATTAAAAAACATACCTCTCTTCTTTGAACTTGATTGAATTGAAGCATTTTCTTTTTATACCTTCCTTCCGTGTCAAAATACAACTTAAAGAAGATAAAAGAAAGCAGAGCGGTGAGGCTTTTAGCCTTGTGCATACTCTAGTTACATTAGTTTTGATTTATTTTGCTTCCATAACCTTGGAACTGGTATAATCATCTCCTTTCAGTTCTCTTACAACCTGATTTCAAAAGAAAATTATATATATTTTTAACTGACTTGAGAGAGGTGCTTTCACGCAGAGGTAAAACGTTTTCAGCTCATTATTCAATGAAACCAGGGGTAGAGAACAGCAGCTGACATTCAGGGTACACCAATCAAACAGTGCATTAAGGATTTTCTGGAATACCTTTATTATTTAAAGTTGGCTATTGATTCAACTGCAGTTACTAATTTCTTCCTATTTAAAAAGATTCCATTATAAAAAAACACCCTGAAGCTACAACAAACCCAGTGAGTTTATTTTTCCTGCCTTGACATGATATTTGGTTGATGCATTATTCTTCACTCATATTGCTAGGGGACAGCAATTTGGGCAGGAAGGCGTACTCAGAAGAGCCAAGGATGACATTTTATAAACACACGGCATGGTCAAATTCTGCAAAACACACACACACACAATCCCTATCTATTTAGCCAGTGTGTCTGCAGGGTAAGCACAGGCTGTCACAGCTGAAATGAATACCTGACAGAGCAAAAGAGCAAGTGCACTGGCTGAGCCGTCAGCTCTCTTTGTGTCTGTGTGTCTGAATGCCTTGCTTGGCGGTGACATAAACATCGCAGCACGAGTAATAGGATGAATCAACAGAAAATAAGATCATGGTTTTAGCGTATCTATGCTCATTCTAGCGTGTGTGGTTGATCAGTGGGATGGTATGAAGAGGAAAAGACAACCTCGTTTGATATAACACTCAAAACACAGCAGAAAAATGGGTCATATTGACTTTTTGGGGGCCTGGCTCAACATATGTTTGCTAAAAACCTAATCAATTTCTTCTCATTTGTTCTCAGAGGCAATGAGAGGGGGTAATCAGGCTTTCTGTTCACATTACACGCATTAGCATTTGTTAGTACACAAAATAAATGTCAGTTTTGTTTTTTGTTCAAGGACAACCCCGAAGGTGTTCCAGTCCTCCCAGAAACGTTCATTATCACAAACTCACGGCATCGTGCTTGAGTACATGTTTGAAGAACATTTAAAGAAAGAAGGTCTTTTTTCGCCTGAACCGAGCAATTAGGACACATAATTCGCTCAACTGTGTACTACCAAGTGCACCATCTACATGTTCCATACTGCAAATATTCCCTCTGTGTCCCATTCACTTCTATTAAAACCACTGTCAACTTTAATCCCATTCACTTATATTAACCAGAGTCCACCTTTGAGTAATTGACCCTGAACCCTGTGTGTCAGTGTTTTAATTGGCTAAGTGTGTGCCATCCCCAAGTTTAGTACAATTTTACTACTAAACCACAAATTACTTACAGATTCCTACAGTTGATGTTTACATTGCGCACATTTCTTTTTAACCTACATCACATCCTTTTACAGGGCTAAATGCAAGGCAATTTTGTTCAACAAAATGTGATAATATATTAATGTTAACATAACTTTAGGCTGTCCATGTTGATGAGACCTGGTTTAAGGTTAGGTTTGATTTGTATTCAGCAGAAGAATAGCGGTTGGGCTGCACACAACTTGGAGGTAAAGGAAGTAAATATCTAATACATATTCAAACAAACACAAGGGCAGACATGTTTTCCATTTTTTTGGCAAGGTAACTTAGTAAAACTAGAGTCCTACCCTGTGCCCTATTCATTTTGTATTTCAGTTTAACATTTAAATTGGAGAGGACTGAAGCTGTGTTCATAACCTACTATCAGCCTTGTCCTTCGCTCATCAAGGAAGAAAAAAATGACCACTTTGATTCCAACAATATCACACAAAACAAATAAAGACACAAGAGAACACATTGTTGCTACTGACTATTTAATTTGTGGACAAACCAAGAAAAAAATATATGTTGTATTTCAAATGAAACACTTTTTTTGTTCTGAAAGTAAAAAGACGTTGATAATCACAATGATAATGAGCATAATTGAAATCATGAATATCTATAAAACATCTTGACTTCTCTCGTCATGCTGGGCGTATCTTCCAATGGGTAATGGAGTCACAACATTGCATCACAATCCACTGGTGGGTTGGGAGGGGGGGTGCCTCAAGGAGGAAAAGGGAAGCAGGAGTCATTAGCCTGGTTTCTATTAAAAGGGCTAGCCAGGCCTTAAGTAAATCACTCTGATTTACTCCAAAGAGCATTTCTGTCTCTTTTCCTTTTTTCATGTATTTTACAAGGATGTATTCCACTGGGATTAGAGTTAAAAGTTATTTGTACAGTCATACCAGAGACATCTTCAGTTAGATCTGGCACAGGCTAGCCCCACTGGACCTCTCCATGGAAAGAAAATCTCAAAGTGAATCAGGAAATTGGGGTGAAACGCATTCATAATGAGAATTTCAACCAATCATATATCATTGTGGCTGATAGCAGGACAGTTCAAGTGCCAAACCCCATTTTCTGACTCGAAGGATATCACTGACTCTTCCTTGTCACTTCCTCCAGCAGGGAGAGGTAACGCTCCCCATAACACCTAAACTGATACCAAAACATATCCAGGTTTACAGAGCAAGCAAACAGGTCCAAATGGATCATAATAATCATACAGATTGACAAAAATCTTTACAAAATATGACCTGACACGGTCAGTTAATGTACAGAGAGATAATAAAAAGAAGGTTTCTGTCTTTTTTTTCTGTACAAATGACAAACATCACAGAACAACAACATCAATATTTTTTTCCATAGCACATTTTTTCAGACTGAGTGGGAATAGATGTGGTGATCGACGAGGCAAGTCACCTGACAGGATGTGATGTAAAACAGAGTGAGTTAGCCGACAGGAAGTGCGCAGGTTTAACACCGTCAGGATAGGCTACAGCACTCGCTCATACAAAATGTACAAAACACCGTCCTCTAACTACAAACAGCACACCTTTTGAGGGAAAAAAACGTCTGATGTTTCAAATAGTTTCAAATATCTGGAACAAAAATCTGTGCTTAAGTTTGCTTTGTGATATTTTTGATGCAATGGATGTGCCTTGGCAGGTATAATTGAGCATAGCCCAACTAAATAAGAACCATTCGAAACATGGTGCATTTTGTCCCCCAGGTGATTTAAACAGATATATCAGCAGTGTTTTTTTATTAAGCATTCGGAGCCACGTGGCATGCGTCCTCGTCATTGTGTCTGGAAGTGCTGTGGAGACGCAAACGTGACCCGGTGCTGCCCCCTTAGTCATGTGACCTCCGTCATCGATGCTGAGTGGTTCTAAAAACGGACGTGGAAGAATGGAGGAATGGAGAAAAACGATAAGGATTGAAGGAGATGAGAAGGAAAGGAAAACAGGAAAGAAGAAGGAAAAGTGTGAGGAAATAAAGAGAAAGAGGGAAATCATTGTCCAAGAGTTTCAGGAGTGCTCTGAGTGTCTTTGTGTGCGTTTGGAAAGGAGGCAGGGGTGTAGTGCAAAAGGTCATGCTTGTATTTTCCTTTTAACATGTGTCATTGCTTTTTATGGAAAGAAAAGAAAGAAAGGAAGAAAGAAAGAAAGAAAGAAAGAAAGAAAGAAAGAAAGAAAGAAAGAAAGAAAGAAAGATTGAAAGAACACATGGTGACCCTCTTTAGCTGATTTATGCAACATACTTTTACATTAAAATTCAGGAAATCCTCAAATTAAAGAAGGACATGAAAGCACATTACAACAAATTTGAGAAAGCAAATTACAGTAGACTAATTTCCAAAGTTGTTTTTCTTTTGTTTTAAGCTTAAATATCAAGGGAGCTCTGCCAATTAATTGGGAAAGATAATGTGCATCATTGTGATAAAGTTTTTGGAAATCCAGGTTAAGTGTTTTAGGGTACCTGTGCGCTGAGAGTCTCCAGAGGGCTCTCTACACGGGGGAACGTCATCAGAGGGAGGCCACGGTAGTCTTCAGTTTTCTGTTTAGCTGCTGCACTGTGGACGCCTTTGAAGTTGTTCACAACACATATGCCCTGTAAAGTAGGAAGACAGTTCATCATGAATAGCAAGGTAAGCTCACAAAAACACAGGTTTAAATGTGGGAGTTTGGCAAGTGAGAACTGTCATTGATTCAATACATTCCATCTCAAATCACTAAATGTAAATTCCGTCAAACAGTTGTTAAAACCCTCCCGTCAAACGGTAACGCAGGTGTCCTAAGGCGAGCCACTCAAGCCCTCAAAAAGCATGGTAGCGTGAGAGGAAAGTCAGGGGATCACAAAGGTCCTTCGGCTTCATTAATCAGAACGGCCTGCCAGCTCTAGTGTCACAACATTATCAGGCTCCAAAAAGAAAGAATTGAAAGCACCTATGAGTGTTTTTTAAATGACTTGAACATGTCTTTTAGATGTAACAGTTATCGCTGTAATAAAAACGTTAAGAGCTGTGTAAAAACTCAATGACACATTGTATGACTCCACAAAATGCAGCCATGCTCTAACAGAGATACTCTGGGTTGTTCGCCTTTGTGGCATGGTACTGCGCCCAGCAGGCACTGCCTTGTTTCTTCATTCATATGTCATAAAATAACAGTTACTTGTGAGTTCTACGTCAGGTTGTTTTACCAGTACAGACACCACCAAGGTTACTCTTGTCTGTACTCCTCCATGGACTGTTTAATCAAAGAAAACAGCCTGAGGGGGAATCCCCCTCTCCCCAGGCCAACCATGCCCTCGGGCACTGGCAAAGGAGAAAGTGTATCAGGCAGATTCAGCACTTGAGGTTTCTGAAGTCTTTTTTTGTTGCAGTTCATGGACAGTGCTTCTTTAGTGAACCCAGACAAAAGAAATTAATCACAACAGCTGGGAAAGAATCTAAGGAGATACTCAAGCATTACCGTTCCATAAAAAACATTGATTCTTTCCAAAATGTCTTCCACAGGGAATCTAAGCGACCTGTTGTTTCCACAAACTGTTTTCATATTACCTTCAACAAAACATTTTAAGCTACTTTTTGAAATGCCCAACATTTTGGTTTCACCTGTCTTGTTTTTACTCAGCTGAAACGCATCCCTGAAGACCAAGGACGACTGTTTTCTTTCCATTTTTGTACTCTGCCATCCATGCTAAGACAATCTGGGCCAAGCTGCCATCTTTTGTCTCTGGTGAGCAAAATATCATATGGTTGTTGCTGTGGAAAGGTTGGAAAAATGTCTTACCAAGAATCTAATGATAACTAGATCCGGATTGATCTCATTCATTACTTCTGATTCTGATTTCTGATCTGATTTTCAGAAACGCACAGTGGACTCTCATTCTATGTTCTTACATCAAAGGTCAGTTACTTTTTATGGCAATTTTACATACCTTGAATGGCTTGAATTTAAGGGTTTGCTTGTAACACATTCCTAATTCCGGTCCAGCAGTGGCTCAGTCAGTAGGGGCTTGGACTGGGAATCGTAGGGTCGCCGGTTCAAGCCCCGAACAGACTTGAAATATGGAAAGTGGACTGCTACTTGGAGAGGTCCCAGTTCACCTCCTAGGCCATGCTGTGGTGCCCTTGAGCAAGGCACCGGACACTTACAATCCCCCCTCCCCATTGCTCCCCGGGCGCTGCACAATAGCTGCCCACTGCTCCTAGTACTAGGATGGGTTAAATGCAGAGAACCAATTTCACTGTGTGTGCTCTGCTGTGTGCTAGATGTGACTAATAAAGAGGGTTTCATCCTCCGATTCTATCTTCTATCTATCTTCTAAATTCCAAAGGATTTGCTTCTAGAAAACCTGGCAGGCAGTAAGCCTATGCCCATGACTTGTCTTGGATCAAGTGGACACCTCTATTTCCAACATTATTCTGAAGCTCTACAAGCAAGTGCTTATCACTGATCCTCAATCTCCTTGCAGGACAATGTTCTTGTAACACCAAAGGCAGCTGTCCATTTAGATCTCCTCCCTGTCAGTACTGATACCACAGAGATTTGAGCTATACCTGCTTTCTTCTCTCTTCGTACCAATTAATTTCCCTCAACATAGCAGTCCGTCATATCGCCTCAGTGTTCAGATGACAAGACCTTGATAAGCTTTATCAGAACCATTATGGTCAGTGTGAAGTCAAAAGGCAGGCCCCTTCATTTTATAATAGGCTGGAAATGAGCAGGTTAAAAACTGCTGAGGTGATGGTTGACTATCTCGTGTTCGTCGTTCCCGGGAGACAACTAACTCTAAGAACGTCAATTTTTATGGATGAATCATTAAAAGAGAATATCCATCATTAGAGAGTGGGGCCCCGTGGCTCCTCCTTTTCAAGGTCCAAGGACAAGCTGCTACAAGATGAACCAAGGCACATTGCAGGCTCGTGGCTTCCATTTGAAGTCGACAACACAGTATCATCTAGTATGATCTTCAGTCTTCCTTGTAATTCTCACCGTTGGACCCACATGATTTCAACCCTTCCTAGCCATCCCTACCATACCTACGTATTTGGTTCACCGATCCTTTATCATTAAAACTGTAATTTGCAAAAACAAGTTGGTGTTAGTGGCTAACCCTAACTCTAATCCTAAGATGTGGCCAAATGTTCAATACGTTTAAGATACAGCGACGTACAGGCAGGTTTTTGAGACATACGCAAATGATTGTCTTTGTCATCAAGGTGCAAAGTAAGCTAATAGTTCTTGTTCTGCCTCTCAGGCAGTTTATCTTATGTTTGTGTCGCTTGGCACCCCCTATGTTTAAAGGTGGTACTCCAGTATTTAAAAGTCAATCAGGCCACATGCTTAGTTTCGTATGAGAGCCTAGCAGAGTCACATGCTGTTCACATTCCAGTGCAATCCTTTGATTTGGCCAATCACACGGATTGTCTCTGAGTACTTATACAGTATGTTGTTTAAAGCTATATCTTCTAGTTTTTAAGGCTTATTTGAGTTGTTTGGATGTTTTTGGTCCATACTGAAATATACCTACAAATATCGATTGGATTCAAATTTGGTACCAACATTAAGGGTCTCCAGAGGATAGCTTATTGACTTTGCATACTTCCTGACTTTCCTCTTGTGCCACTAGCAGCTCAGCTTTCACTCATCCAGTGAAATATCCAATTTTGTGCAAAGACAAAAATGTGTACAGACAATCATGGTTTTCAGACAATACTGAATGTGATGAGTCCCTGAGTTTTACACTGACGCTACAATGAGCCGGTGGTTTTGAGTGAAACAGTTAGGTGTGATCCTTTTACTTTTATTCCAGCACATCAACACTTCATCATTTTATTTTTCCAAAATGTATGTGTAACACTAAATATCCCCAAAACGAAAAACGTTTTCTTGGAGGAGTTTCTCTGTAAATACAATCTTTCCTACATGTGTTATCCTCCACTCATTTTATTTTACTGGCTCCATGCTTTGCAGCTTGGAGCCCTGCCACTATTAACATGAATTGAATCCTCTGAGAATCTTCTCCTTTGATTTGTGGGGGTTTACCTTCACCTTCCTTTCTTCTCAAAGGGATATTAGCATCAACTCCAAAACCACTTTGAGGCTTCCAGCTGTAATTACTAACCTTTATCAAATGACTCTTTATTGAAAGCCAAAACCCCTCAAAACCAGGAAGAACAATATATAATGTGTCACGACATTTGTTTCAATAGGACAGATCCCTTTTCCCTTCATCGTGTTTGAACACACCCACTATTTCACACAGTGTTTACCTCAACTTTCTTCTCACTGTGCCTTGAAATACCCTTCCTTGTTGACCTCAGCAGAAATCCAGGTGCCACCTCAGCTTTTTCCTTACTTTCTCTCTTCTCTTCCTTCACCCAATCAGCCAGTGAATGCTTACCCTTTTTTCCCTCTATCCTTACTCACCTGCAACTGAACTTCCTTCAAGCTCTGGTATAAAGCACCCTTCATCCTGTTTCTTATCTTTTCCATTTCTATCACCTGTTCCCACACTTCGCTGTTAAATTTCTTTACCAAATTAGTGTTCAGGAACTTATTATACACAGGAATTTCATTTAAGCACAGCTAACGTTTTACATATACTACCCGTTAAAGATCTATGTAAAATAATACAACAAATAGATGCTGTCTTTTATATTTTTAGGACATTAATTTGCATTCAGACGGACAAGGGCTGCAACCCTGAATTAACCATTTAATTAATTGTTTGGGAGAGTCAAAAAAAAGCTGAAAACTATAATTTGAAAATAAATCACGACCAGATTACACCTCAGAATAATCAGCTTCACTATTCTTCTCCTCTAATCCCCACTCCTCAAGCCTTTTACTATTTTTTATCGTCCTCACCAGAAACAGAGCGACGGCTGATCCCAGTATAAATCCAGCCACCACGTCCGAACAGTGGTTCCGATACTCTGAGACTCGGTTGAGGCCGGTGAGGAAGGCCGAACAGAGCGTGCCCAGACAGAGCACAGGCTTGGCCAAACGACTGGACTTGGTCTTGATGGTGCTGGTGATGTACATCTGGAAAAAAAGACAGAAGGTAGATGTAAGAAAAGTTATTTATTATGCCCAAACGTTTTAACTAGAGCTCCTGCACCAGAGAGAATCTCCTGTTGTGCCACTGAAAAATTAATATTTGACCATTTATTGAGAGCACAAAGCCTCCATTGCAGAGCAAAACGACTTGGAAAAGATGTCAAAACCTTACATCATGTGAGTGAAATATCTCTTCAAAACAAAAAGGGTTTTTTACAAGAAATAAACGATTTCAAGATAAACCTAACAGAGGAACCTCCTAACTGGGTGTGAAGGTTGTGAGAAGACTTTCAGCAAAAACAGACACTTAGTATTCCTACACGTACTCACTTCTTTTCACAAATGTTAACCTCCTCCCACGCCAGATCGTGGAGTTCAAATCTTGTTTTCATCAACAACCTGTTCTTGCATTTCTCTTGCTCCCGCTGATCAAATCTGCACTTCTGCTTTTTCATTTCATTTTATGCAGCTGAGCCTCTGTGTCATTCTCATTTTAAACAGAAGCACTTTTCATGAAGACATTTTTCAAAAAATGCCTGAAGATTTGATAAAACGTTCCTCAACCCTTTGGCAAATATGAAGTCCCTCCTTACCTATTCCTCCATCAAACATAGATGCTATGTACCACATGTGTATACTAAACCATATTTAACTTAAGAATGTGTAAAACTTTAATCAGTTCTGTGCAAAAATGTGTATTTAGTTCCGATTGTTTGGATGCTGCGTTTACTGTTCAGAAATGTGTTTACACCTAGATGTTAAATAATTACATTCAGTCAGTCCCGAATGACTAACTGTGGCCAACAAGTACTCTTCACATTGATTTTTAATTAACTGTGCTCCTGCTGTTTTGAAGAATAAAAAAAAAAAGTGTTTACAATATTATGTGGGATGAATTGAAATAACTAGAACAACAAATGCAAATAAAAATTAAAAACACTTGAGGAAAACCTTTGTTTTTGTGTCGTATAAATTAGCTACATGTAATTTAACTTTACCAACTACTAAATATACTTAAGACTCGGCATTCAAACAGCATATTAAAAGATTCAACATTTAGTTTAGCATTTAAATAAGTCTTTATTCGCGAAAGTATATTATTATTCTCTAAAGGAAAACTATTCTCAACTTAAACGTAATTAAAGTCACATGGTATTTTATCTACTTGTGTCAAAGCAATATACAACACATTTAAGAAGACATTTGAGTTCTTCTGATGTCTAAAAAGGAGAAAAGACAATACCTTAGCAACTGGTATAAAATGTACGATGGTAAACCTTGAACTTTATGAAAGTGTCTGCTATGCCATTTGTCTCACCGTCAGGTAAACAGCAGAGTAAACACTCAGCGAAGCGTCCTTGGATGGGAACGACCGGCGAGCGCTTTCCACAACAATGGGGTTCCCGGTGCAGATGTTGCCGTTGATGATGAACTGGTGATTAAAACGACACTCGGTGCCGGTGTAGTTGGGCTTGCAGACAGACAGGAAGTATGGCGAGAGACCTCCCGTCACCACCTGGCCCGCATTTACGAAGATGTCCGTGGCAAACAGACCAAATGCGAACACACCTGGGGAACAAAGACACACAAGGAGGAATTATAGCCCATTAAAAACATTAGGAACATTAAGACATCACCGAAAAAACCCTTAAAAGCTTCACCCACATTACCACTTTGGTGCTATCACCTTATATCCGGGGTTAAATTGGCCTGTGACCATGTGGCTCCCAGTGCTGGCACTTAAGCTCCCAGCTGTCATTAGGCAGAGCTAAACCCCAGAATATCTAATGTTCAAATTATTCCAAGAAAAACATAGGAAATGCAAATTGTATTGATTTGGCAAAAATGAAATTTAAGTTCAAAGTTAATATGGAAAGGATAAAAAAGTGGACAATAGGCAGAGAGAGAAACATAAACGCACACAAAAAGAATAGCCTCTTATATGAATGATTGCACTGACACTTTCAGCCCACCAACCCTGACCAATGTCTGCGTCTGCATTCCTTTAGCTGTGAAATATGACTGCTGATTATCTGGCCTGCTTAGCCATGAAATTACTCTGCTTTGTATTCTCATCCAGTGGGGGGGGGGGGGGGGGGGGGGGGGGCTGAGGGCGATGGTGGGGATGCTAGTGAGGGGTACAGGGACACGATTGTGTGAAGGGCATCGTTGAGGGAAATGGAGAGGGGGAATTAGGGTGAGAGGAGAAGAGATGGGAGGGGCCGCGGGAGAGAGGCAAACTAAAAGCCCCACTGATCCTACAAATTTGAGGGATTGTCCGGGAGCAGATGGCGGTATAAATCATGCGAATTGCCTAATGAATGTCTGATGAGTGTTTTATAAATTGAAGGGACATTATTTAAAAATGAACAATACGGATATGATTGCGCCAGGAAAGTCCAACCGCCGACCTCAATTACTGGAACAGATAGCAACGAGTCTGTCAGTTTGCCCAGTGCAACACAAGCTCTGGGGCTTTAAAAATGAGGATTCAAAGTTGGAGCTGGATGTGGGCTCTTTTAGAAAAGCGATACAGGTGTCAAAGATTACAATGAGGTGTAAAGCAGCCCTAGTGTAAGGAATACATGATCCAAATATCGCTTCTATATGATGCAACGTGTTTGATTAAGATGTTTCATAGGCGGATATGGTTTTAGAAAATCATGTATCACAGCTGGACTAGATCCCACTTGGCTCCCTTCCCTCAAGAAATCTGTTCAGTCACGCCAGTTTGCTGTATTTTAACGCCTTAACCAGCAAGTTAAACATAAGATAAGGTTTATATCAAAGCAGATGGTGTGTTCCACCAATGAGGATACAATCCAGCGTAATTGGAAGGGCTCTTGGAGTGCGCAGACCTTTGTCAATCAGGATTCGCTCCAAAAAGAAGTAATGGGTTCCCCCTTGGCCAATGCTACACCATTTTATCAAGTTTCATGAAATTTGGGCCAGTTGTTTGTACGTTATCCTTCTGACTACTGTTAAACAAACAATACATAAAACCTCCTTGGCAGTGCTAACCAGTTTCGATTAAACCACTGATGTTTTCCAAAGAGTGTAAGGGTTGGTTTTCCCTCTGCATCCTCAGGCTTCCTCCTCGAGTCCAAAGACATGCAGGTTACGTTAATTGGAGTCTAAATTGCCTATTGGTGTGAATGTGAGCGTGAATGGCTGTCCGGTTGTCAGGTTGTGATTGACTGGCAAACTCTAAGGATAAGCAGTTGCAAATGATGGATGATACACGGATGGTGTACCAAAGTGTAAACTCGAGAGGATTACAAAACAAACCAATATTCTTTTTTTTAAATGGATGTACATAGTTATTTAGTATCTATAATGTAATGTTGTTCACAATAACAATGTGTAGCTGTTTGCAACTGTTGACAAACCATACAAAAAGCCTTTTATAAATTATAAATGCAGGCCAGGGATTATTTAAACCAAGCCCATTGCCTACATCTAATGGAAAACACACTATTACTGTATGATCTCGACCCATATCATCATCTAAGGCAACAGTCCAACTTAAACCCCTCCAAAGAGCAGCCAATGTATCATAAGGTCCACAGCTTTCATTAATTCACTGTATCTAGTGTCTGCATATCTCTTTTACTATATTTTCAAATAACAAACATGGACGATCAAATGTTCTTACCTGAAAACGTAATTTTTTAGTGCTGTCACAGATAGTGATGGAAGAAGCTGCTGCTATCCTCCCCCCTGGCTGACCTTGTTAACCTCATGTTGTGAACTCTCTCATTTTGTCCTTCACTGTGCATCGACCATTCTTTGACAACAGAAAAATGGCCTATCCCGTCATATATCATGTTGTTTGTATGTTTCTGATTGCTTGAAGAACCCATGTGTCGGTCCACTGCTTAGGTTTCACGGTCTCCTTTCCCTCTTTTTTCTTGGCAGGATATATGAGTCCTTTTTACATGATGCTGGAGTTGTTTGAAATCTCAGAACTGACACAACATACTGATCTTAAATACCAAAATCCTCAAGCTTTGATTCATCAGTGTAACTCTTCACATATCTCTCTTTTTGCGTTGGAGCTCCCCTCACAGGTGATTGCCGGAAGCCATACTGAACTGTCAGCTTAGTCATACAGCGTGTTGCTCCCTGGTTAAGAGCTTACTGAAAGACTGTGAAAGCCACATTGAAAATCCTGATGTTGCAGATTTATTGTTTACTGCGCTAATAACCTCATAAACCGAGCTTACATAGACTTGTAGAAGACTTCATGAAAACAAGGCTGAATGCAATCTAAGCATCTTAGTGTCACTGTGATATGAATGTGGATGTGATCACTGAAGAGGACACAGTCATGCTTTTGAGTAATTATGTTATGTTAGTAATTATGCGTAGCTCCAACATAACAAAATAATAAGCAATCAGCTGAACATGACCCAACCAACTGACGTTATGTGTTTCAGTCGTACAAATGCCCGGACAAAGGACGCAGCCAAGGACGCACAATGACTGAGCACCCAGCGGCGTGTTGGTGGCTCATGGTTTCATCTTAGTCATGGATAAAAATAAGTGTGGTAAAACATATCTTGTCATAGTTTTGGTTAACAGAGTCAAGGGAATATCCAAATTAGCACTACATTACTACATATAAAAGGCTTGCATACATCATTGTGTATGTGTGTGTGAGTCATTCGTCAATCTGAAGTAGCTAATACCTTGATCCGCATGACGGAGCTCAAGGCAGTTTGGCGTTATTGGCACGAAAACTTACCTACGAAGCGTACGATGCGGCGTATAAGGGGGTTGAGGTAACAACAGTCTCCTGTCACAATGGTTTTCTCCTGGGCCAGAAGAGCTTCCCTCGTCGATTTCATCACATACATGGACACCTCTCCGACGAAAATCTTAGCACAAATACAAGGAAAATGTCAGAGAGGGATACAAAAAAATATGATGAAATTCAGACAGAGAAGGAAGAAAATACCTAGTTAGGCATGCCTGTGTACATAGACCACTGTGTCTTGATGTAGCCTTTCTACGGGTCCATTATAGTTTGGACATTACATCAGGTCTAATGGAAAAACTGCTGCTGGACAAACACAATAAAACTCATCGCCGGCCGCCTTAGGTGATGCAGGGTGCTACGAAAATATATGTGTGTTTATGTCCAGGATTGTATGTGTATGAGTGTTCACGTGGTTTTGTATTTTGGTGCGTTCGTAAAAGAGTTTGTTTCAAGCCCCCAGGATAGGTAACAAAACTCCTGTGTTTTCCTCCCGCTTGTGTATGCCTTTTTATCATCAACATGCTCCTGTTAACTTTAATATATATTTTATATAGCAGTGGAAGCAGCTGGTTTATGAAAAGTAGTGAAGAAGACTCCACATGAAAAGGGTACGAATTTTCAAAATCTTTGCCGTGGATTCAATCCTGTCTGTATTCGTCAACATAAATAATAGAGAATTATTATTTTCAAACACTTCTTTTCTACTGGATGATGACAGATGAAAAAGCATGCAAATACCAATTGAAACTCTCATAGATGCATCATGACAGAATAAATCCATCTTTTGATTCATATCGACCCAGAAACATCGGTCTTCAAAGGCTACCCAACCAGAAAAAAAAACCCTTTATCTTCAAACAGTATGAGCCTGTTAAAGGCAGGCAACTTGTGTCATGTCAAAATGTGATTTTTTTTTAGGCAGAGGAGGGTTAGTGTAAGCGTAAAAGAAAACACATTTGCTACAGGCTATTAATATTGGGTAGTTAAAAGGAAAAGTTAATGATCTGAAAGGCAAAATGATTCATGGGGTTCTTTAAAAATCGTGGATATCACATAATGAAAGTTAATCAATTAGTTACTTGACTTCTGTTTGAAGTAGGCAAACAGACCTTTGCTATTTTTGATATAGATGTAATAAACTAAATACATGTTGGTTAACTATAAAGGAAGCTCAGATGTAGAAATGAAAGTCAAACTTAAAATACCTTTATCAAAACAAGTTCCTCTTCATTTCGCTCCTTTAAATGCTAATAAAAGTAAGAGTCATTTCCTGATAAGTTTTCCTAAATTATGACTTTGACCTTCTTCAGGCAACTACTAATCGCCTTGAAGTATTTGTCTCACTAGAGTCTGCCTGAGCACTGAAAAGGTTAGCAACCACTGACTGATCTTCTTATTTCAGCTCGTGTGACCCCCACTCTGTGAACTGAACTGACTGAGAACAACTATCTCAAAATGTAACGTCAGAGAATTCGCTAACAACTCGGCATTTAACTGAAACTTTGGGCTGTCTGAGCAGAAAATGAAAAGCTTGAACAAAAGGCACGAAAAATCAAACACTTATCCAACTATTAGAGCAATTAGCTTGACACTAAATTAAAAGAACAGACTTCTTGCAATGACCCTTACAAAAGTGTCACAGATTTATGGGAGCTCGGGTCTGCAAGACCATCAGTTTGAGTGCCTAAAATGATAGACAGTGACCGCCCAAAGAGTTAAGGAGAACTTTTTTGTATGGGTTTCACATATTTATTCCCTTACATACCAAATGTGACAACCGTCCCCTGTGGAAAACCATTAATGATTCATGGTGCGGTCCCCTCCATCTTACTGGCTGCCAAAAGTCAGAGATTTTTGAAAACATAATCAGGCATGTAGCCTGAGGTAGCAGAAAACTTTTCTTGATTGTATACAAGCTGTGAGGTAAGTGTCAAATTCCTTTATGAATTGGAAGAAAAACAAGCCTTAGTATTTAAATTTGACAAAGGTTATTATCTCAGCCTAGGAGGGTAAGTTTTCAGTTCAGTTTGTTTGTTTGTCAGCAGTATAACGACAAACTTCTGGGCCCGATTTTCATGAAACTTGGTGGGAGGGTTGAGAATGGGTTAAGGAAGATTGTTTTTTCCCAATTATTTTGGCTGGAACACAATAAAAACGACCAAGACAATAGTTTATAAAATATGACTTAATGTTGCACTGATAAATATTTTTATTTAAGAAATGGATAAAAAGACTTGGTGAAATGTCAAAGGTGGAGCCCTGAACCCAACAGAAAAGCTAAGATCTTCTGTGCAAATAGCTTAATATTTACCCCTATTTACTGTTAGGCGCCTTGTGGCTCTAGAAATTGTGACACAAAGAAAGAAGTAGGGTTGATGACTGGGTCAAACAAAAACTTAACCTTCATCTTGGACACAGCTGTTCATGTCCGACTTATTAAATGACTTATGTTGTTATGTTACATTGATCGTAATTGACGCATGTAACCTGAGCTACGTCAAAAATTAACTAGTTTTGAACCCAAACCATGTGTTCCTAAATACTAACCAACTTGTTTTTTTGTCCGAACCTAAACATCCTCAGATTAATAACAAATGCCAGTGGTCGGCAAAGACCAATTCTGCCATTGACGTATCTTGTTTCATCTTGTTATGAACATCGTTTTGGATTTACCGCGACTGAACTGTTTGGTTCAGCAATGGTATGACACATGTAGCCTGGCTCCTCCCTCTGACGTACTTCCGCTCAATTTTCATTTCCCTCCTGTATGTCTTGGTTTTCGGTATATTCGCGGGTTTTCTCAGGCCAATCTTTACCTGTCCAATCAGCGAACAGAGGGAGTGTCGGAGAACGATGACGTAGAGGTTGTGCGCGAGTTTGAGTTGTAGTTCAGCAATGGCGGTGGAGAAAGATGCTGCACCGCATGACATAGGTCACGACCAAACGTTAGCGATTGGTTATGGCAAATCCAGAGTGGCACTGGGCAGATCCAATAGTTTTAAACTTCAACAGAGTAACCGCCTTCAAGTAAAAATCACTTCTCAATGGGGAGTGGCTAGAATCTCTGTACAAATTAAATGTAGTACAGTCTGGTAGGACCAGGCTATGACAAAATCCACTGTAGACATCCAATTCACCTTAGCACTGTTGACAGGCAACGTTAGCAACCAACCGGTGACCATAGTGGATTATTTAGCAACTAAAAAAACAGGTATTTCCCTCAGGAATCTTTGGAGACCAAACCAGAGCCAAAATAAAAGTAATAAGTGTCCTTATGGATGGCTACAACTAGGACACATGTTGAATGTTACGGTTGCTTCATATCTGCTGGAAGTGTAAATAGCCAGCTGTTAGCTCAAACACTTAATAACGACTTAATAAGGAGAGAAGATGTGAAGCTGCTGTAACTTAAAGCTTGTTATGCATCCCAAAAGTGAAGAAGAAATCAATTAACGCTGCTTTAATGTCTTCCTAATGAGCCTATTATTTTCAGTATGGCCACCAAGGGACACATAAAAGGAAGTGGAATGAGTCATTGAGGCCTTAAATTGGTATGGAAAAAATGATATGGCTTTTTTGCTTTTTACTTTCAACTTTAGACAGAATTGATCCTAAGTAACTTCTAAGTAACTTCAGTCATAGGGACTACAGCTCAGTAACTCTTAATTTCTCAGCCACCTGTTTCTATTGGATCCCTGCTAAACCCACAAGAAGAACTTCATGCTTTTAATTTGTTGAGGATGAAGGATTGACTTTTATGGTGCCTGTCCTTAGCTGAAAAGCTTTATAGCCCGTTACATCAAAATGACCCATCTAACCTCTACAACCTCTCATTGGTTTGGCCATGTGGAACATTCTTAATAAATTACTGCCTCCTTGCTAATTGGCCAAAATCCCAGCCTTGTCATCATTAATTCTGATTGGCTGCTCTTTGGTTTTTATAAGGCATACGCCGACAGAGCGATATACAGTATGTAGCGCAACTTAAGCACCTGACACAGCACTCTCAAAGGGCACTATTAAAAAGTTTGGGATAAAGACACTAAGGCCACATATAGCCAATGAGAGAGCTGAAAAAAATGGGAAATGGGAAATGACCAGCAGTGTTAAACAAAAGTTGAACAGCTGACACAGCACTCGGTGTGTGATCAGGGACAAGCAGAAAATAAAGAAGAAAGAATTCATCTTATTAGGATTGAATGAGTTTTATATAAAAATACTTTTGTTTAACCGTCAGACAAAATATACCACATAATTTAAGGGAAAAAGAGAACTTTGTGCCCAGAGAAAGGTTGGTATTTATTTAACGTCAGTCAATATTTATATTTTTCAGCTGTGAAAAATAATGTATATTACATTTTTGACCTATCAGAGCACTCAATTTATTTTATTCCATTATGTCAGAGTGTGTGTGTGTGTGTGTTTGTCTCCGGTAGCGTCTACACACCAACTAGCTACAAGAAGTGAATGCAAACTACAACTAGTTCAATTAAAGTGGCAGTCATCCAGGTTTTACTTCAGAAACAAACCGGTAACAGTGTTTAGAGCCTTCGAGCACACCCCAAGTGTCCCAGATAATAAACACAAATAGTGGGCGGCACAAAGAGGCACAGTAATATGTCATTAGAAATGAATGGGTGGCATCTGTCCAGGGAACAGACATCTTTAACGATCCCATCCCAGATTAAGTGCCTCTTGAAATCGTAATAGAAAAGGAAGATGTCTCTTGATGAGGAACCTGGGATATCAATATTGGAAACGTACAGCACACCGCTAAAAGCCTTCAAAGGCACTCAATTTTAAGTGTTATATGACTTGTGGTACTTGACCAAGAAAGGGACATCAAATTCCATAATGACATCAAAACAGTAAGTTATGATCCAGTGGTGTAGTTAGCCATGAAGAGGTATGCTTTGAAAAAGTATTCTGACATGCCCAGACTCCTACAGTCATCCCTGTCATGTGGCTGAGCGGAGCCACCTGGGCCACCTTGTTAGGTACCGGGTTGAACCATCAATCAGTTATTTATCTTTATTCATACAGATATGACATGGAATAACTTTTCCTTATCCAAGCTTTTTTCTGTTGCAGTGTGTATTAACCTTGGTGATTTTTACTGGTTCCATTACCTCCCAAGCAATGGATAAGTCCAATTAAGTAACCCCCATACAGTGGTTTAATCCAAACAAGGAGGGGTATAAAAAGCTTTTTGCATTGTCTGTGGGTTTTGGTGGCAGCATGCTGGGAAGCTGGGATATTTTTAGGACTGGTTTCAGTGTGATTTAAGGTTTATAAACTCACCAACCGTTATGCAATGGACTTCTGCCAGATTTATGCAACAGAATAAACCAAAAACATACTTTTAAGACCGGACCATAACATCTGTTTTGTGGGACTAACTTGTTCCTTGGCCTTTAATGGTGAAACACTCTTTACAATGTGTTAAAAAAATCTTAGAAACTGGTCAAAATTAAGTGATTCAGAGATGCATGGTGCCTGGTGTGTGTTGGAGTCTACAAGCATGGAGCTTAACTGACACCTAGTGGCTGTATGCTGCTACGCCTATATGAAGTCTGAGTCAGCAATGCAGAGATCTTGCCCTACATTTATTCACAACACGTCACTCAGCCTTACAACGTACTTCACAGAACCTTTTTCAGACACTCAAAAAGTTCTCGCAGGCGGCACAGGTGTAATCAACAACACTAACGGGGGCCTTGTTGACTGATACACTTAAACAGCACAGAGCCATCCTTAGCGGAGTTAATTACACCTGTGCTCCTCCTGTGATGACAGAGCCCATTAATGTTATGAGTTACACCTGCAGCTTTACTGCAAGGTCGTACTGCTGCACATAGCTATCTTTGTACACCGTGTGTGTACAAAGATAGCTATGTGCTCCTATGTATCTTGTTTTTACTACCAGGAAAACATACAATTCCACCAGATGCAAATCAAACTTAGTTGACAATGAAAGTAACAAAGAGGCAGCAACGTAAAGATTATTCCCAATTCTCAACTCGACCTGCTTCACCAATTTCCACAGTTAATTAAGGCCCAATTCCAGACCACACCCTACCCACTCCCGCTCATTCTGTAGAGACACTTGCTGCTTAACGAGGCTTCCTTCTTTGAGGAGGGGCTGGCAAATACAGTGAAAAGCTTTGGAACTCCCCCTCCCCTCCCCTCCCTTTGGCAGAAACAGGAAATGCCTTAACTTTTCGTATCAACGGTTTCAAATCCTGACTAAAATAAAACTCCAAGCTGCTTATTTTTTGGAAAAGTCCCTTAAATATACATCACTTTATTATAAACGCACACATTTAGCGTTTTCTAGACTAAACTCCGGGTATATGATCATAAGTTAAAAACACGGTAACCATGAAGTTGTTTGCATCTGAAAGTCGATATTAAATGTATATCTTTTAGCACAGTTTATCAGTAAATGTTTTGGTAAAAAGTGTGTGTCATGACGGACACAGAGACCGTTGGGTCGGTCCGGCAGAGCAGCAGGTGACATTAACGTGACAGAGAATGCTGTCCATAAACAGCACAACTAAAACTAAAGTTAAGTATTCTTTACTGTATTCCTTTTCCAATGTGAGTACAATAGTTAAAACAGTATGAAAAATGTAACTTTATAAATGACCAAAAAGTATCTCTGTGGTTGTGTCAAAATGTGTTGCAAACGCAGCATGCATACAGAAGCATAGCACTGAGTCACGATGTGGCCTAGATGACTAAGAATCTCAATGAGATGCTGTTTAAGAAATCACAGCCTAGTCCAAGAAAATATATTTGTTCTACTAATGCAGCCCACATCCACTGCTCTTTCTACTCTTCACTGGAGCGCACAGCGGGTTGTTTGTGGAATTGGTGCCAAACTTATCATCTTACCCATAAAGAGTCTCATTTGACATTTCCAGCAGGGAAAATGTACTAAGGGTATAGACTAATATGCAGAAGTTACAAAAAGATAACACGCATGACTGACTTTCTATTCTGCATATTATGTGTCTATATCAAATATACAATTCAACAGAATATTTACTAGTGTGCACTTCCAAACACTGCCAAGTTAGCATCATGGGTTACTGAAAGTTAAGTCTGTCAACATTATGTTACTAAAAAGAACAAGTGGTTATTTCAATGAATGGTGTTCCTAGCTTTTGAAAACGTGAAGGCAGAACAAACACATTAGTGCCATATCTAGAAATAGTCATTTACCCTCCAGCCTGGGTCGCCAGTTTACCACGCTGCGCTGAAACCAAACATAAAAAGTGTTCTACTCACTACAGCGGTGGGGGCAGCAGCCACCACGCAGTACAGGATGAGAGGGGGGATAAAGCTGGACTCCTCTGTGCCGGGGTAGGGCTTCATCAGCTCAGCGTCGTTGCAAAAGAAGCCCTGCATGTGCACGCTGAACAGGTCCGTGCACTCCATGTAGTAGGCCAACAACACCGTGCCGGACATGATGACGAGCTGGAAGAAGAACATGTCGGAGAGAGCAAGTTGAAAAACGAGAAAGGAGGACTTAAGAAGCTTGAAAAGTCCTTAAAGTAGTTGTTTTGCGAATGAGTCCCTGAACATCACGTTGCTCCTCTCTCGACATGACGCGTCTACCAGGTTTTAAAATAAAAAACAACCATATAAATCCTCAAAAAACCTTCCCCCCCCCCCTCTCTCTCTTTCCTTTTCATCCTTACTCCCTGTATACCACCATCACTTACCACCTCCTCTCCTCCCTCACCCCCTCATCCTTTTATCCCTCTAACATCATCTTTTGTCTCTGGCCTCTTTTTCGCTCGCTTTCCAGAATTGGCTGCAGGCAATGTTATTATTTTCTCTATATATGGTATCCTTAGTCACTGCTAACGAATCAACACTGGAATATGCAATGCAAGACGTTGCACAGCAAGGCTTTTCTTAAATAGGTTGTTTTTTTTGTTGAGAATCAGCCCCAATCCTGTTATTCAAACACTAATGTGCCGGTACTGCTGCAAATCAAGCAAACATGCTGGCACTTTGCAGAGGTTTGTTTATCAAAAGAAAGAGATGAAGGTGTTTGTCCAAGTTCTAAAGCTGCCAGATAAAAAAAGGGACGAAAACATCCCCAGAACTGGAAGGAGTAGGATATCTTAGTCACACAGTGACAGTAAATGTTGATATTAGACAAACAAAACTCCCTATGATCACAGTGAAAACATGTGATAGTAACATACTTTATTTATCCTGCAAGAATAAACATTTTTATGAATGATTACTGATGCTTAGAAAGGGGCTAAACGAGCCATTTGTAATACTTCTCCCAGACACCAGGTGACACTATGCTACCACAGAAGGATGAGCACTGCCTCAAAAGGATGGCAACTCAAATCTCATGTTGTGTAGAGCGCAATAACAATACATAGTAACATGCTGGGACCATTTTAATTATTCAACATGTTTAGTCAGCCACAATAGTGATTGTTTGTGGAAAAAAATGCATGCATCTGGAGTTTAATTTAATGGATCTTTCTTTATAAATCAGTGATATTCATATAGAATTTTGGGAATTTTATGAACCACAACAAACAAAACTCATTTTGTGTAGATTCATTTTGGGACTTTGTTCTACAAAGCCTATACCAGCCCCAAGGCCCACCTCATTTAAGCTAGTATATGCTATCTGAAACTGGGGTATATAAGCTATAAGCTATTTACACCTGAGTGACTGTAGTCAACAATGCTTTTTGCACCCGGGGTCCCAATACACACTCTGTTTAAACACTTTTAGGTCATGGTTTGGATTTGGTGGTTAGGTACTATTGTACACGGAACATGAAGAACGCCCCTGTGGGAAAAAGTCCTGTGACC
This sequence comes from Eleginops maclovinus, assembly GCF_036324505.1. Lineage (NCBI taxonomy): Eukaryota > Metazoa > Chordata > Actinopteri > Perciformes > Eleginopidae > Eleginops > Eleginops maclovinus. The sequence continues at coordinate 7,611,479 of NC_086356.1, forward strand.
CAACCAATAATCTTGACCTCCTGCACAGAATTGTTCCCATTTTGCCGGGGTCGACAGCCTGATGCTACAGTATACAGGCACTATATACTGATTTCTAAATTACATTAATTTTGCCACAGCATAAGAATGGTTTTCCAGAGTCAGATACGACAATAATAAAAGTAAACATGCTAGAGCTGTTTTACTTTATGTCAATATATGATGTCCTTTCAAATCAGGCAATGAGGACTAACTCTTGTTTGATGCAGAATTGTAAACACTGTAGACCATGCAGTGTGTGTGGACCAGACTGGACAATATGGTCGGTGGGTTTCAGACAGGGATTGGTAGGAAGGTGACTGTGCTTACAGAGGAGAGAAGAGTTGGCATATCTGGTGTTGTGACAGATGGCCATGTGGAGATGTCCAGGTGTTTGTGTGTGTTACTGGTTTCTGTGCCAAATTTGGGAATAACACTAAGATAGTAAGCAATAGCTTTAGCTTTCTCCTTTTATCACAAAGGTACCCTGCTGAGGAGATTTTTACACAGTTAACAACTGGTTTGCCACAACAAGGGCTATACTTGGAATTGAATAACACATGTATTGGTTTGTTTAAAAGAAACAGATTAAATAGCAATTACACAGCCTCATCAGGAGACATTATAAATGACTTGTGACTGTAGTAACTATGACATTACGATAACATTAGAATATGTAAACAACATACTTTGGGAAAGTATTTCACATTATAACTTTGAATTGCTTAGTTAATTTGAAAAGTCACACTTATATCAATAGAAATTCAGATACTAAATATCTACAATTTAGGTTTTGAGATTTTCTTATCAAGCTTAATTATGTCTTTGCGGATATGAGACTCCTTCTGATTTTTCCCAAAATATAATAAAAAATATTGAATAAAATAGTCCTATCTGCCCAATAAAAAAACAGTTAGGTAAGAATACTTTTGCAGCCAAAACAGCCCACAGAACATTTGGATTACAAGAAATTAAACAGGTTGGTTGAAGGCACAAATGGGTAAAAGAAGCTTACACTGATAAGGAATAATGTCATGATTGTCATGTTTATCCACAAACACGTTCCAGCGGGGTAATCGGCTAAAACATTATTCATAGGACTCTGCTGAAAATATGTAAATTCCTATGCTTTCAGAAATGCCATGTAATACCTTGTGGGATCACATAGCAAAGGACGTCAGGTTTACAAGGAAATACCCGGAAAGGGCTCGGGCAGATTAATGAGAGGGGTGTACACTCACTAGACACTACACTAGAGTACACATCTTAAAATTTAGAATTACTAATGTGGCTTCATTTACTTTGACCCTTCCCATTTTTTTTTAAATATCAAAGCGCTTCATGCTAAATCACTAAAGTGACCACATTTGTACACCCCCTACATTCATCCCAATCCCACTCTCTCTTAGATCCATGCAGAACTCACACTTTCTCTACCACTCACGCCGACTCCCCCTGCTTCTCCACATTATAAATCATCAAAAAAAGTCGTAAACAAGCAGTGAGCCATTAGACATGATGAGAGTCATCAGGCGGTTGCACATTACCAAAACAGGCCACGAGAGACGAGCAATCTCAGCGTGTTCAGCCTTACTCTCTGCTCTGTCAGGTCTTAATATACATTAGTCAAGTGCTTTACTTAAGAACAAGCTTGAGGAGCTCCTGCTTTGAGTACTTCCATTTTGAACTACTGTACATTATACCTTTACTCCGCTTGATTTTGGAGGCAAAAAAAGAATGGTACTTTCAGTGTTATTTTGACTTTACTCACTAGTTACCTTTCAGATTAGTATTATAAAATTATCATTTTTAAAAGGATGATGTATTAATATAGATTAAGCTACCTGCCAGTGTTTTACATAGAATTAGTCCCACTATCACTAGCTGCAATGTTAGTGATTAGTAGTGACAATGATATCATGACAACCCAAAATATAAAAAAATTATGAGCACAGGACTTTGTAGAACACTCTATTCTGATTGGTCAATCACAGAACTCTACAGTCTGTTATTTCTTCATATCCGACCGCTGCTATAATGTAGATGCTGTTCAATCTTTTCACCTCTACACAATGGCCCTTTAGTAAAGTGAAACAAAGTAGTGGTGCAGTGAAATCCCTGCAGGCTGGAAGCCATTGTGACTTATTTATGGGCTGGCTCCTCTGTGACAATTTAACACCTGCACAAGTACCCCTTTCTTTGCAAAGCATAACTTGTGGCTTCATTATATTCCCTCCCAAGCAGGCGTCATGCTGCATTAGCAGTGTGAAGGGCAGACTGACGAGACCGACCGTCGTAAAAACGGTTATACAAAGTTACTGCAGCATGCCATTATCCCTCTCCCTCAACGGGTGCAATTCACATCTCTATTCAGGCAGGACATTTGGTGCAGTTATCCACCTTTGTTGGGTTTTACCACGCTACATTACTCTGTGACTTCTGGGAAAGTATTTCACATGGGAGAAGAGAACAAGAATTTCCTGCAGCCACCATTTATAAATCAATTACGTTTTTTATTTATTCTTCAAACCTTGAATTTGTTTAAATCCATGTTCTAAATAAAAACTGGATCACAGGACTGCCTCTGGTGTTAAAGGTGTTACATATTCACTCAACTCCATGGAGATTTACAGTGCAGGATCTCGCATACATAGCTATGTTTTGCTCACAACTTCAGCCACCTTGCTTTCAGCAGGTGCGTGGGCATACGTGTAGGCTAAATACGGTTCCAACTGTTTGCTAACACAGTCCTCACATCCCTCATCATCTTTGTATGTGGTCTTGTTTCACTTGGAGCATTCAGCATATAACGCTGCCCCAAAGTTGCCTTTAAAGGATGCCAACGTTAACGCAAATATATGACTTTACCAAGTTTGACCCCAACTTGCTCTCGTAATTCCAGCGCAGATTTTGACGGGAGACTACTAAACTTCTGTAAGAACCATAAATACCTGTGTAACGGCACGCCTGATCCATGACAAATGGCAACTGCGATCGTTGGCGTTAGGTGTGGTAACATCGTAGAAAAGGAATTTTGTTGAAGCATGCGCCAGTGTCTTCAAGTTGGACAGGAGAGTGAGGTATTGGACAAGATCCCCACTGTACGAACAGATAGTGCTCACAATACGATGGCAGCAGAGAATACTAAGATATAAGCATACGCCCTATGTAGCATGCATTACTCAAAGGGTCATCGAAGTGACTCTCGATGACAGAAGCTTTGTCGATGCTTAAGCCAAGTGGAAAAGATTGACACCAATTCTTTGAATATAATACATTTAGTAAAGTGAAAATAAAGTACTGTAAGTTTGTGTAACGTAAGTAAGTTGATACATTTGCTGCTACTGGTATCACTTGGTCTGTAATGACCAGTAGACTATAATGGTTAGCTAATGCTAGAAAAACATATTGTACAAACTTCTGACTTAATGACTCTACTTTTTCTTCTATTACAATATGTTCCAGCATTTAAATGTAAAGGGTCAGATATTAAACGTCAAGCTAAAGTAAGATTATTCGTTTTTCCATATTACTCTTCTTTTTGTTTGCAATCACTATCTACACAGTCAATTTCATAATAAGAAAACTTCTAACCAAATGTGAAAAAAATACCCATCCCTCCCTTTCTCCAGCACTCCCAATCTTTTCCCTCTTCTTCTCTTCACTCCCGAGTCTTTTAACTGTCATTCCCGACGCCCTACACCCTGAAAACAACCAGACGAACGTTATATAAATCCAACACCAAGTCCTACTTTTTCATTTCACTGTCATGTTGCGTTAGTAGACTGCAAAGAAAAAGACTGACAGGAATGGGCATCTTAGTCTGGTGTGCCTGGATTTAAGCCGTGACGCTACAGTTCTGTTGTCAAACTTGTCTTTACGTTACAAAAAAGACAGCTACTTGTTTCTCTTTTTCCCCAACAACAGTCAGTTGTTAAATGGCAATGGTAATGGTTATTATGTTGTTCCAAAGTGGGTCAAATGGTGTTCTCAGGCAGACAGCTGTTACTCTTCGTCCCGTGGGGCATACTGTTAGTCCACACACAGATTCATACCAGTCCAATATCGCTCTCTAGGGGCGTCTCTCTGTGTATGTCCCACAGGTGTTGCTCCCTGCCCTGAGTGATCACCTGTAAACAAGCCTGTGCTCAGGTCAAGGCACCAGCTTCGTTCCGCAACCTGTTGACTTTCTGCCCTATTCTTAAAATGACAATGGTTTGGCCCATCCATTGTTTGAACCTAGGCCTAACTGCCTGTTGGATGTTTTTATTTATTATTCAATTAAGATATGTTTTAGGCCAGCGAGTGCCTTTATTGTAGATACAGAGATTAAAGGGGGAGATAGAGTTGAGGACATAGCATGAAATGTTTGGCTGGAACAGGAGTTGAACCAGCTTACGTGGCAGTGGAAACCATTGAGCTATCCAGCGGCCCAACTGTCCAATTTTTGTAAATGTTTTACAACGGTTGGTCTACTATTTTGCTTCTTTCTTGTCCATTGTGTCTGAACTTTTTTATTTAAAGATTATCTTGAGAACCATTACTAGAAAGAAGAAAGCTATTTCTGGGATTTGAGTTTCTGACTACAACTGAAAAAAGTACTTGAAACAGCTAAAGTGGTAGTTCCCGCTACAGTAGGTGTTTGAAGAGTAGTTTTTGCCATGATGGCACACACACAAACTGACAAGATAAGAACATGTCTGTCTTGGCAGGAAACATAGTGTTTTTCAATGAGTGTGGGTCACAGATGTCAAATTACAGAGTCTCTGCTGCCACATACATAATTTACTATCTACCTATCTTCTCCTTAGCCTCCTTCAATCAAAATCTCAAGGGCTCTGCAGATTTCAGGCATGTTTCCTGACCAAACGTAATCAAAACTAGCAGGTTTAATGAGGCTGCGTGCTGTTCCAAAACTACATTTAAAATATTCCCCTGATAGAAGCCCTTTTTTTGTATCCTTCAGGTTAAAAATCCTATTGCGTCATCACAGCTATGAGAGGGTCTGAGCAACATCAAAAACAATCGCTCACTGTGCTCAAAATGACACCTCAGAACAATATTACATCACACAGGTACGGGAGATTGAGCTAGATGAAAGGAAGAAATCATCTCTGAAGGTTGACAGCAGGAAATTTCACAGATGATATTCATTTCCTTCCAGCCCGGTTGTTTTTGTAAAAGATTTCAAAAGGTTTCTGTTTTCAAGTCTAAGTGAGTCCTAGTTAGTTGAATGAAAGCCTGAGGCTTTATGTATTACAAAATCTCATCCATAGGAAGGAACGGGATATATCTTTTCATTCTTCACAGCTCACCTCCACAGCTTTGCAAAGCATTAATTCATTTCTCATACTTTTTTGCAACCTTTCACTTCCTGTCCTCTGTAGTACTTTCGTCATCCTATCCATTTTATCATATTCTCCTCCCTTATGTCCCTTCCTCCGGTTTCACTCCATCCCAGTCCTATAATCCCATTATTATTTCTATGTATCTTCACAGTAATTGCAAATGGCAGAAACAAATGGTAATCTTGGGGTTAAGTTACATGACTAAACAAACAAATCCACACAAATAAGTGTGTTCTCCGTCACACCGCCTCTGGCACTCGAGATGCTCCAATCAGATACTCTTTGATGCGGTCATATGACATCACTGTCTCTCTGCCTTTGCTCTGTTCGTGACAGGCAGTGTGAGTAAGATGAAGAAGGCAAACAAAAAAGAGAGGAGGAAGAGAAAAAAAAAACTGAGAATGGATAGGGAGGAGGATAATGAAGGTGACACCGTGAGAAATAGGAAGAGATGAGGGGAGAGATTGAGGGAGGGAGGAAGGAGGGGAGAGAAATGAGGCTATGAGGATGTGACAGAGACATCAAGGAGAGAGAGACGGAGAAAACGGGGATGGGATGCCATTGAGAGCGAGCTGTGGAGAACAGGGGAAGTAAGTGAAAACAGAGTCGTGAAGTTAAAGAACACTCGCTACTCAATGGGCTATTACATCGCCTCTCTGAAGAGCACTCTGCCTTTGCTCTGCTGCAATATGGAGGAAAAACATGGTGTGATACATATTTAAGTACATTGAGATTGTGATTTTGAGACAAAATTCCGCTGTGGAACACAGGATTTCACATTTTCCTCGATGCATCTTTTGTTAAACCCTCCCTGTCTGCAGGAAGATCTCCTTCACTGTTTAGCTATACCTATGTAATTCTTATACTTTATATATCCCACAAAATCTATTTGCATGTTTTCCACGTGATCGTGAAACAGGAAGTATAAAAAGCAACAAAGTCCCTGAAAGTAGACATTCTGGATGGATGGGTGGGTCCTAAAAAATTGGACATTGACCAAATATCGAAACAGTGTTCAATGGTGTTGTTTTTTGTCACGCAACCTCCGTTATTAAGTAACTTTTGTGGACATCAAGTTGTTTCCTGGGAAGATGGAGGTTTATTTTTGATAGGACTGTAAACATGTGACTTCGTATTTTAGGTAAGATATCAGACGAGGACCAAACCTAATGCAATGCAGGCCTTTTGTTAACGTCTCCAACCGAGCCCCTGCATTCATAACTCTGACATTACCCGTGTTATTTACTTATGGCTTTTGAATGTCCCTAAAGAGACATAAGGAAAATGTACAATCATTGTGATGGTTGAATAATACTCCTAATGAAAAGTGTGCTTAAGCAACATATATGAAGTAAAGTTGTCGTCACATTAAACAACAATATAAATGTGGGAAGGAAAAAAGACCAGAGTATAAAACTCTACTGTTTAGTTTTATTTGAGACGAAGATATTTTCTAATCCGTTCAGGCCACGCTAATGACACTGTCAAGGCTTCCCTTTCTGTTCTGCAGTGAAACTCACTGACACATTATGAAAACAAAACAGCCATTCCTGGATAAATGTTCTCGTCAGATAGCCAAACCCTGATGGTATTTCATCAATAACAGCTGCTCAATGATCTACTTCTTTCTGGTCTGGCTGCCAGAGATGATCAACTTTGAAAACGCAGACGTTGCTATGGCAACAGTGCAAGTCTCCCAAAATTGATTTTTAACACCAAATGTGATTAGCTGACTGTTTCATCATTAACAACGAGGACATTTCACAGTTCGATAGCTCATACTGCCTCAATGTTGCCTCAATAGTTGAACAGCAATACAATTTATGTATTGTATTGTTGTACAAAAATCAAGATACATTTGGGGTTTACCATCTAGATGTTAGACACGTGATGTTGCCGCCAACATAACAATTAGTTACACATTAATACCCCCTTTAGTTACCCATCCTAATTAAACAAATTGCACAGCCATGATGAGCAGTGTACAACTGAGCATTACATGCTGAGCAACAGCCAAGACACTTGAAAGCAGTAAATGAGCAAACTGCTGAACGGTGAGCTGATTGATCATGTCTCAATAAAAACAGTTTTCAGCAGGACATTGTTTGAAATGTGTCCATATTCATGTGTTATATGTTACTGTCTCTCATAGGCTTAAAAGTTCTGCTGCATGGGAGTAAAATTGAGATTTAAATCGACACAAGTGGGATTTCTCATCATCTATGTCTGATTTATCCTGACAAACACAAATAGGAATAGGCCATACAAGTACTTGTAGTTTCTATTACCATTGCTAAGTGAATACATGAGGGTTTAAGAGGCCCTATGCTCAATTTCAGGTTAATATTTGTAATTTTGTGCCATGTTTACTTTAACGTTCTCTATTTTTCTAATACTGCCTGCCAGTTTTCACCCTCTGTCTCAAACCAGAGCCCAGTCTGCTCTGAATGGATGGTTGACCAGCTCTGTTGTGATTTGTCAAACACTAAGTGATGTCCTGCCCCTTAGCCAATAGAAGCACAAGTGTAACATAGTGATGAAACTATGTTAACAAATTCAGAAAAGGACTACAATCAAGCGGTGTGTAGGAGAGAAACGGTAGGGATTTTAGCCTTTGCAGACCATTTACATGCACAAAAAGCTATGAAACACAGTACAGGAAAGGGAAAACCTAAAAAGGCACATCGGGACCGTCTTTAAGTCCTTCTCCAGTAAGTTATCATGGTAATAGCTTAGACAGTACATGATATTTAACTTGCAAACTGACTCACGTGCCTGTTTATCCTTGCTGTAAAAATTGTAATGGAAATAATCTCACAACTGGAGGCAGATTCACTGACACGGAGCTCCATTTAAATTATTGATGTGTCCGGGCAATCAATAACTGGGGGTGTCTTGAGTAAACGTTGTCAGATGTGAAAATAAGTGCAGAAAAATAATCATCCTTACAAGAATAAGTACAGAGGCAAAAAAAAAAAGGCTAAATCCCACAAGCCTGCTCCAAAAGCGGCAAGGTTGAAAGATAACATGAATCAAAGGGACATTAATGATAAAATAGTCACGTTTCATTTATCTTAGAGGACATACCCAGGCACACATAGCGGCCAATTATATTAATTTAGGGTGTGAGAGAGTCCTTTAGTGGATGGCTGTCAGAAAATATGACACAAAAGACAAGTCCAGAAGAAGCCATGAGATAAAAGAAGAGGAGTAAACTCTTGTCAGACTCTGAACGCAGGATATTTCATCAGAAAAGCATTGTGTGTGTGTGTGTGTGTGTGAGAGAGAGAGTGTAATGCAAGGCGTCCCAAGAAATCTCTCTGATTAAGGACTTTCAGCTGACATGGTAATTAATTATGGAGGAGCAGAACAATTCCTATACGCACACATTCAGCTTTCAACTCATTTCAAGACTTTACGCTCTGGTTAGCTGCTATAATTTAGCAGAAGAGGTCATTTGCGGATGGTTAAACTGTCACGCACACACACAAACTTATTGTGTTCACTCCCTCCCATCCTCCTTCCAAAACCAGGATTAAAAATTCCCTTCTCACCTCTACAAAGATAAAACATGGTATGATGGAGTAGCTGCGCAGGGTGTTGTTGGACGCCATCTTGTCTCCTGCGGGGAGACTTCTCCTCTCAGGATTCACGGCAGCTCACTCTGTAAAGAAGGGAACATCAAGTGTCAGCTCTCATTGTCTGGTAATGATGGAAACGCAGCGTTTTAAACTTGGGAGGGGAAGGGTCAATAAAAGTGAGGATTGATGAGAACCACATTTGTTAATGACCAATCACCAACAGCTTAAAAGTGGGTTATTATCACAGAGTATCTCATTTCAAAGACTTGGTGACAGTTTATTGAACTGTTATAACATCAGACCATTAAGCTTCATAAAGAAAAGCATTTGAAAACTATGCATTTGGAAAGCTGAGTTGGAAAATCCCCAATCAAAACGTCTTTTTCCTTGGCACAATTGTTAGAGACACCAAAAACTCCCAGAGACTCACTCTGTATGTTGTGTCTAAGGTCTCCAGGTTTGGCCCACAATTTAAAAAAATAAGTGTCAGAAAAGTATGAAAATATAAAAGAAAAATGGCCGTCATAAGTTCAAAATTTGAGGTTTTCCAATGTTTAGATTTTTGATGTGTTGTTGTTGTCTGTGAAGAAACAACTTTTAAAACATTTTGAAAACTAACCTGATCTTAAAGGTAACACAATTCCAAACAAAGCTTAATTCCTAATCACAAATAACATTATTAAAAACAAATGTTAACCACTCGCTCTGACTGAAACCTCACTGATTTAAACTGGGCCTGCAAGTGTATTAGTCATGTCAGTATCTGCTCCAGGAATTATTGATTTATTGGTTTCAATTAACAAAGCTACGACCCCCCCCCCCCCCACACTGCAGATATTTATTGGTCATAACTGGCTTTGTGGGACTTCAATTGCACCTAATTCCCCATTGAAGAGGAATGATATGTCTAATTTCAACTCTCTCTCTTCCTACTGTGCAATTATGACTTATGAAAGGCGGTGAGTGAAGAGACGGGAGGATTGCTGTAGAATCAGGAAGGAAGTGTTTTGGATCCTACATTTAAATCTTTATTTCTTTTATACTTTTAAATAATACATTATATATTCACGCTAACACTGGCTGCTTATTTTTAACCAAAAGTTGAATTTCGAGACCATATTTCTACTTATATAAGGAGAATATTGCTTCCTTCTGCACATTTTGTGGGAAGTAGATCATTGCCTAAAAATGAGTATCAGTGTGGAGATAAAAGATGCTTATCTGAAGCCGCACAAAGCTTGACAAAACTCCAGAATAACAACAAGTGTCGCAGCAGAGTATTGAAGACGTTACCAGTGCAAACACTGAAATATTGTGGGTATTTCATTTCAAGATATGCATGCATCCCTACTTGCCATTTGTGTTGATTTTTACGTATTATTAGATTTGTCTGGTGAGTATCTGGCAAACAAACCAAGAAAGTCAAGAGAAGTCAAACTAAGAATCATCTTACAATCACCAATCATCACTGTCACCCTTCACTACATAAGGATAATTGCTGCCATTAGCTTACAGGATAAAATGATGGATTTCCTTAAAAATTATTAGAACATTTCTACAACCCAATGTCTACTATCCAACAGTCACAAATAATATACAAATTCTCCCAGAGAGAGGTATCAATCTTCTCCAACTTACGAAAAGAAAAGGAAAAATAATATTCCTTAAATGTTGAAGTGTGGCTTAATACGATAAAGAAAAGATTGCATTGCATTCAGGTCTGGTGTAAGGAATCCTCTTGGATGGATTTCCCCCTGGAAGGATGTGGCTATTTGATTGTGAGTGACTAACTGCAAAACCTGACACTTAATGCTGACTTTTAAACATCACCGAACCACACACTACATTGCAAGAAAGAACTGTGACAATCTTGAACGTCAAACACAAGTTCCTTTTGCTGCTGAAGGCGAAAATCCAGACGATAAACAAATGACAACTTTCATCCTGATTTGAAACACTTCCATCTCTCTGAGTCAATGGACGTGTGCAGACAGTGATGTTGACAGCTCTAATCATTCCCTAAATGCCTGTCCCATCACATTTATCACTCTATATACAGGCTAATCGACACAACATTAGACAGAATAAATCTGACCCAACGCCTTTCTAGCACTTAAAAGTACAACGTGTGTACAAGAGTGCCCGCTATCCTGCCATGTGGAATTTAAAACGTTTCCCATCTGTGCATAAGAGAATTCAAGTGATTCAGAATTAATGTTTAATCTTATTTACATGCAGAGGATCAGGGCAATGTTCTACAAACTCACTGTCCTCTTCAAGGACACTTCAGCAAGGTGGAGAGTTTTTAAGGTTTTCCAGATGATGGACTCACTTTTACCCATATTAAAAGTCTTACATGTAAATTTAATTTTCTTTTAGTAAATCCATTAAAAAAACTACTGTGCGACATCCTTGCAATCCGTGTTAGTGCACCTTAAGAGTGACCTTAAGTGACTCAGGAACTTTTCTGATTATGGCAGGTAGGGAAAAATCAACTACATGTTTGTTTGTAATGTGGTCAAATAGTCCCCATATTTAAATGTACGTAATGATCAGATTTACACTGTTATACTTTCCGATATGTGCCTGTTTTTTTCTAATTCTCTCTTCGACCACCAACGGGAGTTAAATTATTCATCGTCTCTGCAGCTTGCTCCACTGAGCCATGTTTTTACCAAGGCAGTCAAATGGAAACGGTTCATGTTCTGCAGCCAACTGTGATTTCTCAGTTGAAAGTCTGTCTTTTTTCATAATATATACAGCCTTGTATCCTAATTAGCAACAGATTATAACTCCAGAAAAAAACTTCGAGTTGAGCTAACTAGTTAGGAAACAATGAGATAAATATGATATGGTACAACAAACATAATGAGCAGTACAGCCTATGAGCCATCATCATTTTTACCATGATTCAACCGCTTAGCTACAATCCATTGCTGACCATGGGAACTGTCAAGGGTGCAATATGTTCAGTATTAAGAAATATAAAAAGAAGAAAAATGTCAGGGTATATTTCCTGTTGATCATATATGACAGGAAACAATGGACGAAATAGAGGTAGAATGACGTGGAACTAAAAGGATTTTTTTTAGTGAGCCCTTTGTAAATTCAGAGAAGATAAATCAAAATATAAAATCCCACTTAAGCATCACACAACATGTTGTCAGTCACAGCAGCTTTATCTATCGTTGCAGGTCCATGTAGCAGAGGTTGACATCAGAAAGAATCAGAAAAGTCTCTCACAGGAAAATGTATTTCAACGCTCTGATCCAAAGAACATTTTCTTGGTTGCATCCATGTTATTTCCACAACACAACTAAACTAAAACCTCATAAACACACCAAAGTTGGAAGAATAGCTTCCCAGCTTGGGAAATGGACCCCCACGTTAAGCACTCTAGTTTCATTGGTGATACGAGTAAAAACATCACACAGAATATAGGCCACCAAATATGTTTTTGGAATGGACAGATTGAACCAAACTACTGGTTAATGAGCGTACAACCAAATAGGTCTATTACAATTCAATGAGAAAATACAGTGATTATGAAAATAAGAATTACTGGTCAATTTAAGATAATGGCTGCCTGGATAGTAGGAGAACTTGTTATTTGCTTAAAATGATTGGCAAGTAGCATCTTGTTGATGTTCAAAGTGAAGCCCTAAATCTTTAGAGACTTCTGTTGAAACTGTGCGGTCTAGGCTTTTCTGTTGCCTGCTCTGTGGGCAATGCTGCAGAGGGGACAAGTCAAATGGCAATTTGACAGTTGGACTGTGAGCTTGTTGATTTGACTAGGGGGCTCTGCGACAGATGATTCAAAACAGAAAGATGTAATGGGGCCGCACTAGATGTCAAAGAGTTTACACTGCAATCGCCCATTTCGCACTCACAAGAACAGCCTCGCAGCTCTGAGTGGTCACAGCGCTGAACAATTGGATCTTGTCGGAGTAACATAATTCCTCCCTTTTTCTCGCCTTGAGACAGCACAGCTTCAGAAGATGCTTCAAAGATCATAAACCAAGGAGCGTTTTACTTCCAATTCCGAGGGCCGGCTAATTACAATCGGATGAAAGGTGATCGGAACGTCTTTCCGCAGGCGATTTCCTCATCAAAGAGCAGCCTGCAGGACTTGTCAGGATTCATCAGTGTCTCCTTTCCGCTCAGCCAGCCTGTGATGACTTTGTCTAGACGCGACCGCTCTCCTCTCAGAGGCGGCAGGAGCTGACTATATATTAAGCCCGCAAATATCATCTGATTGACCATCTCCTTTTCTCCAGCCGCGTTGTTCTGGCCTACTGTCTGAATGTGACTCAACTGTCAGGATGACAGACTTGGTGATAGTGCTGGGGAGATATTACCTCCAGTTATTATGACTGACCGTTTGCCCTTCTCTCCTGTACTGAGCAAGAGTCTTACAAATGCCAGTATTTAGGTGCTGGTTGGATATAAGATTCTTAAGCTGTAAACCGAGGACGGGTTCATGAAACTTGACAAAATACCAATATATATTTTAAATTGCAGCGTACTGAAAATATATGACCTTGCAAAAATGTTGGGAACACAACGTAATACCCTAGAAAAGAAACAAATACCCATATTTCCCGACAACTTCGAGGTGAGAATTATAAGACCTTTAAGCGTTGCAGGGCTACAACACCAAAATTAAACAAGAACCATGGCTGAACGTGAAAAATGGTCATTTGTTCCAGCATTTGAAACAGTTTCCCCGATTATATTCTGAGAAGAGAAGATACAATTCTCTGTTGAATCGCTACCACCTAGCTTAAACCATAAGCAACCTATTGATTTGGTTACCCTTGGCTTGCTGTTTCCACCCGCTTAGAGTCCTAATGCTAAGCTAACTAGCTGGCTGTATCCTTATATTTGAAGTAAAACTTGAGAGAAGATGTCTAAGGAAAGCAGTTGAGGATATTTCCCAGAATCTGAAATTATTTTTGGTAATCTTTATAAAAATATGATCAAATCACTTCAGGGTTAACCATTGGATGTATACAATTACAAAAGTTTATCATAGCATAACCCTTTTTTATTTACATGGGTTGTAGAGGAGATCATAATCATGATGAACTTGTTAGATTGAGGGTATTTTGAGTCTGTCTTGGAGTTTTCTTTTTGGGATAGAAAACTAAAAGCTTACTTTACTGTGCGCCAACTCAGCATGCAAGTCTGTCCAAACATACACCACACTGTGCCTTTCAACATGACAAAAGACAAAGTTTTTGGATGCTGAAATTGCTCCCACTGTCACCAAGAGGGATATTTGTTCCCATGTATTATACAATCCTCATAAACCATAAATCCCCATTTTTCCACAAGGCTTCCTTTAGAAATTCCAACTGAAGAAAGGGTTTATAACCTACAAGGTGCATACCCTTAGAATTTGAATTCCGCACGCTCTTTCCCTCAGATACAGAGCTGTCCCATGGCTGCTCTACCCTCGCCAGCTGAGCATCTTTGTAGCTATAAATAGTCCGTTTTAATACTTCCCTTTTGACTTTCCTACAAGTAGGGAATATGTTCTGTAGAAAGCATTAATAATGGGTTCTCACAAAGCATTTGTTGACAAATCAGTGCAACTTCTGACTAAGCACATTCAGTACATTTGGGCAATGAAAAATGTTATTCCAAACTCCATGAGGCAGCGATGAATCACCCATCATGCACATACTGGAGTGTAAAATAACATTATCTTTCCTCTCCCATCTCTCTCTAGAGCCCAACATCAGACCGTACAAGGACTTTGAGTGATACAACAAAAAGAATTGGATAGTCAGATACAGAAAACACATGAAAAAGACAAACAGCAGTTACTCTAGGAGTACAATTTCTCGAAGAAGTTGGTTCATTTTAGGGGAGAAGAACTCTTGCTACCTCTACTGGGACATCCTTTCATTCTGTAGTTTTCAGCAATTACAGTCAATGCCTTCAAATGTGTTTTCTTTGGTTGCAAACAACCACAGCTCTTGACTCCTCCACATATCACACCTACCAGGAACACATGGAAAGTTATAAACAGGGAAGTATATGAATTATAAAGACCTGTACTGTTTCTTACATTTTCAAACTGATGATGTTTATACTTATATTTATTTCTGACTTTGCAAACTAAATTAGAATTAAAAAATCTCTACAGAACCCCACCCTCACTTTTAATACATGTTCACCAGATACTGAGCTTCAACCTTACTGAATATATCCAGCATTGTCAGCTTTAGCAATCAAATCTGATTAACTTGTTTGGACACACAGATGGTACAGACCAGGTTCAAGCCCTCCAATTGGTTGTGTATTCCAACTAACACAATTAATTGCCAGTGTTTGGGGGTGCAAAGCTGGGGAGGGATTAAGTAGCAGAGAAAAAAATCTCGCAATCTGCTCGCATTTAAATGGAGACTCACTGATGTAGTATTGGAGAGCTTTTTAAAAGCACTAAACTGTGCTGCATTGTGGGTTATGTAGGCACAAACATTTTGGATAATCATCTTTGTTTCTGCTTCCCCAATGTAAGGGAAAGCAATGCTAAGTGGGCCGTTTACACTTTTTAAATTATCCAAAGCCACTTTTGTATGTAAGAGACTTTTGTGTGACTTTTGATGAATGTTAAGTGGTTGTTTAGTCAGATAATATTGAAAAACTGCAAATCAGAATGAAGTTTAGCATCACTTGATATGCTCTTTTTTCTTCCTGACAAAAAGCTTAGCTGGCAAATCCACACAGCGGCAGGCAACGACCTACAATAGAGGACACAAGAAAGTCAAACAGGGAGGCAAGTAAGACGAGATCAGAAACAGAATGAGTTTAACAGAAAAGGATCAGGAATGTCCTTTTAGAAAAGAAACAAAACTTCTCAAACTAAGAAGGAATAAAAAACATTCCCCCAGAGACAGTGCGTGAGAAGCAAGACATGAGGAAGCAGCAGAAAAGAGCTGAGGAGATATTTAGTTTCTTTTTTTCTAAGCAGTGGCAAGTACAGTCTCAAAAGTCTTCAAACACATTTCAGTTCTTCCACATATCACATAAGTGTTTGCCTCAGCTGCTGGCCTGAGTTTCACCCTCTTTTTTCCTGATTTAGCAAAGTGATATTTGTCTCTGAAGCTAATTACAGCTCAACACTTCTGCGTTGATAATTCTTGCCTCAGCGTCACACCCTTGTCTGCTCTCTTCTCTCACACTTACCAAAGAAAACTGTCAAATTTCATTATCACCTACTACATTATCACGATTAAATATTCTGCGATTGTATACGTGCGGTGAAACCTTAATGAATCTTTTCTGTTCAACTTCATGTTTCACCAACTTTTATTGACTTATTATTGATTGTTCATACATAGGTTTAAGGCTGAATTGTAATTTATAATATTTGATCTATTCTAGATTCAATTCTATATATTCACTTCTAAATAGACGGCTCTCGTTCAGCCTTCAGGGATGGTTGCTTTTTGCTTTGCATCCCAACAAATGTCATTAGTAAACAACTGCAAATGCTTCAGGTGCATTTGCATATGTATGAATGTAAATTCTTAAACTGAGAAAATGCTCTTCCACAAGTCCCCCAAGGCTTCTGTACGTGTGTGCGTGTGTGTGTGTGTGTGTGTGTGTGTGTGTGTGTGTGTGTGTGTGTGTGTGTGTGTGTGTGTGTGTGTGTGTGTGTGTGTGTATTCACTGCTGAATGATGCTGTTAAACTTTTTTTTTGGTCAATTGTCATGCTGTCTCGAGATTTCAGTCTATATTTAGATCAAAAAAGCTCTTGATCTCGGGGTGTTCTTCTATTTTTTTTTGCTCAATATTAATCAGAACTCTCACAGAAGCCTCCTCCTCCTGACTCAGCTGCAGATAAAGAAGTCTTTCCAATCCAGGATATCTATATATTTCTACATTATCATTGTATTGGGCTCTTAATCATCCTCCTTTCGATTATTAACCTACGACTGTATGTGTTTGAGCTAAAGCTTTTGTAAAATGCTGAATACGGGTACATAGAAATGCTCTTAACCTCTTATCACTTGCTTAAAGAAGATACAAAAGCCTAATTGTTGAGCAGATTGCATAGAAAATATAGGCATTAAACATCCTGCTAAACAGTACTTCTACATAAATGTACAGCACAAAAAAAGGAATGCTGAATCTTCCATTTGGTTTTGTCTTACTGTATTTGATGATGACAGTCTAGACAATGTTGAACTGTATACCTGGTCCACTATTGTTAATCAGTGTTCATTTGCCCTAAAAGGAAGTTGAACAGGTGCTAATTCCCTCTCTCATATCTATGTTATAGTATTGTGACACACTCTTTTTCAAATTCATACCAAAAACCAGAGACCAAATTTAGAAACCTTGTACATGATATTATAGCTAGAACACATTCAACTGCAACTCTACTGGGACATGGTATCTGCAGCACTGTAAGACAACAAGTAGGGTCAGGTTCTCATGGAATTTAATGTTGCTTTGGTACCAAAATATCAGTTCTTGAGACATGCATACCAACTGTTTGGTATTGGGAAATCTTTCTGACCGTGTGTTTGTGATAACTTGGACCCGTTGCCAATATCAGAAATCACTAGGTTCTTTCTGATATAACTTGACAGCATCACTCTGTTTATCTCTCTACTCACAAAACCTCAGGGGGTACGCAAATGTTTAGCTCAAATTCAAAGACTCACAGAGAAGCTTCTTTACCTCACTTCATAATGAATGTGCTTCTAATGTAGTCGTCTTTACATCAACATTGTATACAATCTTTGATATTACACAAATACAATTGTGATACAAAACCTGCTTTAGGTTCGATCACAAGAAGGCAAATGACTTAATTCTGCTTGTCAGTATGATAGATGTGGAGGAGGTCCCGCAAGAGTTATGATGTTCACTTCAAATCCAATCATTTGTGAATTCATATTCAACGTCTGCCAAAGAGGGCGAAGATTCATTGAATGACACTAAAAACAACAACTAATCATATTACTCTTCATCAAACTGTAGTTGTTTACTTCACCCAAATAACTAAAATTACCAATCTCAACTGACTCCTTAATACCATGTATATACAACAAGCAAAACCAGGGCTCTCAGCCAGCAGCAACATTTGGCTGTAAGTATTTCTCCATTAGCTCCCATTCAAACTAATTACATACACAAGCCTGGGCTGAGAAGCTCACACTGCATTCTGGCAGGCTACACATACTGAGTTTATTTGTGAACTGGCGCCAACAACACGCCACTCTCCCCTCAAATGAATCAAGCATCCTTGTTGATATAGATGTTGAGCCACATTAGCTGCTACTGTATTGTATTGCTTATGGCAAACCCAAGCAAAAATATTCATGAGATGCCCCTCTCAGACCTTATCACCTGTATCAGCCTCCTTCTAGATAAAGGCAAGGACCCTCGGTCTCCGGAGGCAGTCCTTATCTCACCTTAGGGCTAAGCATTCCCCAGAGACACTCTAGCGACAGATATATGGCCCAATCAGGAAACCCCCAATGCTCTAATAACAGTGCCCCCACATCTTGTGGTAATCAAATACCTGCTATCTATGGAGTGTGGAAAGGGTTATGTGTGTATGTGTGTGTGCATGTGATCAATAGCCAGTCTCTCGTGTGGGAGTGGAGGAGGAGTTAGATATCAGACGTGAGATCAGAGGTCAGTGCTTCCTGCAGACTCACATCTATATGGCCGCCTGATGGTTTTTTAAGAACATAAAGCATCTGCTGGTGTCTCCCTGTCATTATTTTGATTTGTTACCAGCCTCGTGTTAAGAGCAATATTCCAGCTTTGCATGCTCCAAGATGCAGGAAGCAATAGCTGAAACATTTTTTGGTAAAAAGCCAGAAGAGATGTGCATTTGTATGTTCTGATTTGTCACGTGTGATGTGTGAAGAGGTGATCATACACTACTGCTGAATTTCATTTCAACAAATGTCACGGGATGCTCTACTCTGTCACAAGCAATCATCTCAGTGTCCTTTACTTGGTGATTTGAGACGATAAGACAAGCGTGTTTGCAGATGTATGCTTCCAGCTGGACATGTGGGACTAAATGTGGTGTAGTGAAGAATTCCAATACAGTGGAAATCAAATAGTGATAAACTATGATCCGGTATAATTTTAACTTTATTGGAATATAATTATAACAGATGTTTGTATATTTGCTTTTGACAGTTTCAAACCTTTTTCGAATGACAGTACAAAATAAATTACTGTACAGCGTATCATTTCAGATACACTGTGATACAGAACAGTACTGTAGCCAAATAAAATACAGGTGTAGTTCAAAATTACACTGGACATTAGCCTAAAACAGTATTGTGTTGTTAAACAACCAAGTTAGCCGAGTATTGCCAACAGGGTACAAACTGAGGTCCATTCTGAGGGCAAAATGTACAAGATGATGAGCAGACTCTATTTCCTGAGGAAACTGAGATCCTTCAACGTGTACAGCAAGATGCTGGAGATCTTCTACCAGTCTGTTGTGGCCAGTGCACTCTTCTTTGCTGCGGTCTGCTGGGGGAGCAGCATCAGAGCCGGTGACACCAGCAGGATCAATAAACTGATCAGGAAAGCTGGGTCTGTCATCGGCATCAAACTGGACAATTTTGAAGCTGTGGTGGAGAGGAGGACACTCAACAGGCTGCTGTCTATCCTGGATAACACCACCCATCCTCTCCACCTGCAGCTGGTCAGTCAACGGAGCTCCTTCTCTAACAGGCTAATACAGCTCTGCTACAACAAGGACAGACACAGGAAAACATTCCTGCCCACGGCAATAACTCTTTTTAATGAATCTCCTCTGGCTGGCAGAGAACTCTCGGCTTCATAGCTTCACTGGACTTACACCTCACTGGACATTCACATCCACATTCATTTAAATTATTATTAATCCCGTTTAATCATTCTATGTATATATCATTCTTACTTCCCGTTCTTTTTCTTTAGATTTGTAAATAATTTTTTGTTTATCCTTATATTTTACTATTTCTTATTGTGTATATTTTGTATTGTCTCTATGTTTCTAACGCTGCTGGAACAAAAGAATTTCCCAAATTGGGATCAATAAAAGTCAGATCCATCTATCTATCTATCTATCTATCTATCTATCTATCTATCTATCTAAAAACTGAATCAAATATTTATTATTTAATCAGATGTCAATAATCTCACTAAAACTGGCAAAATTCTTTGAAAAATACAAAAATTAAATCAAAATCAGTTGCTAAAATTGGGACATCACAATAATGACAATTGGATCACTTAATAAAAATAAAATCAAGGAGTTAAATGAGTGTTGGTGTTCCAAAGTGAGACCTCACATCTGAAGTATTGATGGTGCTCATGACGTCACAGACTAACATCACCACGGTGTATCATTGCCAGCCATGATGATGTCACTGTGACCTCAGCCTATGATTGGTCAAAAGTGACATAACCTTTTAAGGATAGACACACACACACACACACACACACACACACACACACACACACACACACACACACACACACACACACACACACACACACACACACACACACACACACACACACACACACACACACACACACACACACACATACATACACAGCCTACAGCAAAACAAGGCCTTCTGTATGAGTAATATAGAATGGGACCTTTTTGCACATGCACTTGTGTGCCTTCACTTGCACGCAGGATTCATTTGCATACTCAACACCACACACAAACTGTATGAATGCACACTTGTGCCACTATGTAGATGGTATAGTGGGTGCATGCCAAGAGGTTTCTTGCAATCAGGCGGGCCCTCCTGACAGCCAAGAAAAAGTCTCACCTGATGCCCAGCCACCTGCCATCTGTCTGCTGAATAATACTATTTGCTGCTACACTACAGGGACCAGCATGAATACACCTGTCAGATATAAACACACACACGCAGCAGAATGCACAAATTCACAGGTACAAATAGCTGGTGGAAATATACTGTATGTGCCTCTGGGTGGTTGATACTATCTTACTTGCAGTGCTCGGCCAAGGGGCATGATGAGGATTTAATAATGATGGAAGATCCATAAAGTAAATATTATTCAGTAAAAATAGAAAAAGTGAATTAAAATAAGTAGCAATGGTAAAACTATAGCTAAGGGCAACATGACTTCTGCTACACTGAGAGTCCCGAAAATGTTTGGTCACTGGCATGCTGAATAACTTGGCTCATCTGCAATGCATGGCAACTGAAAATCTGCAAATAATTGTGTTGCTATTCATCCAAGATTTAAACTGTACTGTTTAAACACGTTCACAAACTGAATGCACAACTAACAGTGATTTATACCCCTCATGCATTTTTTCCTTATGTGCAAATTTCAGCTTTATAATGAGGAGGGAGGGGACCAAGTTAATCCTTCCTTTACATGAGATATAGGATTGTATTCATGTCTAGCTGGTATAATAGCAATAATAAAAGAGCAGGTGCCACTCAGTTGTCTTACTCCAACTAAAGCCAATCCTGCAGATCCTCACGTTTCTGAATCTGATAGGATAATCAATCAATGCTGCCCTAAATTAATCACCCTATATCGTCCACAAAGGCATCTTAACAAGCATAGGATTACATTCTTTCAGTGATATGAAAAGCAACCATTGCACCGTGCCATGTCTAAGGGGGGCTGGTTGGGGAGGAATAGCCTCCCTAGCTGAGATGTTGGGGGGCGGGGAGATGGGGCCGAATTTTTCACGCTGGTCTTGGAGACACATTTTGCTCGGCAACGAAGGCGAAACATTTGCACGAATGTTTGTTTTACTGCAATAAAAGCAGAGATTCACAGCACTGGAACACACAATTTGGGCAAAATGCATATTTGTAGGGGCGTAAATAAGCCCTCGAGGGCGGTCACTGTTGCTGGTAGAGACAGGTGTCTGTGCAAAATACCGATATCGATTCTTTACAATCATTAAAACACTATTTTACACCTATTTCCCACTGATGGTGCGTTCACAAACCCGTGTTTCGAGTGAGCACTGATTTGTTTTATTTAACGAGACCCCCGCGTTGTGACTTGATTAAGGTCCGAACTTGCCTCAGCAACAGACAATAGCGTTTCCTCGTATTTCTCCCCCCATTGCATCTGCAGACACCACGCACACTTACCGCGGTGGGTTGAAGCAATATTCCAGAGAAAAGGCGAATCCATTGAAGAAAAAAAGGAGGAGAATAGAGGCCAAATGAAGCTGCGAGCACTCCCACTACTACTACTACTCCATCGGCTCAGCAAAGCCGCCGCTCTCGGTTTGTGATGGGGATCACGCAGCGTGTGAGCGCATGAGGATGGATGCTGTGGGTTGTCGAAGGGGGGCGGGGACAAGACTCGTACTCGGGTCCAGTGGAGCGTGCTTAATTCTGTGTAGGGACCTTGTGTTACAAGCAAGTCGGCTGTCTCGTCCGCATATTCCCAGGCAGCCTGCCCTATAGACCTCCTGGTCCTATAGGAACTCTCCTCTCCTTATCCCGCAGAGGATACTTTGTGCCATTCTCAATCCTGCTTCATATTCATGGGGCTTCACTCGTTCACAGTTAAACAGGCGGATTGGTTTCTCTGTCGAAGTCTATGTAATGTGGATATGGGTTTCTCAAGATTCATGAGGTGAATGGTGCAATTTACCACAGTTTCAATATAAACCAAACTACTGCATTCAAATATGACATTATTATTTGCGTACATACATATTTTAGTTTCAAATATTTTGATCGTGTTTTCCATAATAATGTTTGTTGGACAAGTATGAGGCTCTTACAGGATAGTAATACACGTTATATATCCAGCACCTTGGTTTAACGAAACATTTAAGGACTGTGATGAAATGGGATTACAAAGCAATACAAATTATAATTGAAAAAAACAAACCAATACCAGAAGGTCACTCTGAGAGTTCAAACGACAAGGTCAATTCGGTCCAACGTGTAATATGTTCTTGATCAAGCCACATCACAAACAGGTTAACAGGATACAATCAATTTGGATGATTTTACTTAGGATTTGTCGAGGATTTCAGGCTCATTCCTAGTGGAAATAGCCAAATGCTATCACCGTCTCGCCCCTTTACACTATCGAGTAGTTGCTCTGCCTTATTGCGTAACATATATTGTACTAAAGTCTAGATCTGCAGTCAAACCTCTGTGACCTGGCCAGTCGTGGCTTTGCAGTGTGAATGCACTGTTGCTAGAACTGGGACAGACACAGTGAAGTGAAACCAGGGTGCCCATCTCTGCTACAAGAAATTACTAAAGAAACACTTGTGTGTTCAGTGATCTAGATTCAGGGAGCACGCTACATTACACTCTGTACTAAGGCTCCCCCACTTCCAATCCTTAGCTTTTTCAACCCAGTTCTTTCACTCCTCCCCTCGTCTCTCTATGTGGCCTTCAGTCACATTAATCAAACTGAGCAGAAAAACTGATGTTTCTGTAAAATCAAGAAAAGAGGAGTCAGCACACGCTATATTTAATTGTTGCAATGAAGCAGTCTAAGGATGTGGTGGATACATTTGGTGAATTTGGGGTGTTGTACTAGTGCCTAACAAAGTGGTAGCCTTGGGAAGACATTGGGTCAAGCACTAGAGTGTTGGGTATAAATACCCAGATTTTTTTTTAATCTAAACTCTAATCCTAGCTAGAAGGATACTCTGAGAGAGGAAGAACTCTGCCAAAAAACAATGGCTTATCTCCCAATTTTGAAAGAAATGTATGTATCTATCCAGTGATTTGAATCTGCTCCAGGAAGGAATGAGTTCTACTTTGAGCCACCTCTGTCCTGTAGTTCTTCTGTAATCCCGCTGACAAACAGACAAACAAACCAAATACAAAACCATAACCTTTTGGTAGAGGTAATACATTCTGAGGTTCTCTTAAACAAGAATACCTAATTGCTCAGGACATCTGTGTATTTGCTGACAGCAAAGAGACCATAGATGTTTGGTCAATGCTAAGGTATGTTTGTGTTCAACTGTGTGAATGTGAGAAGGGTGATGTTAGTCAAGAGAAAGCATTGACTTTGAGTTCCTGGTTCGCATAACTTGGATTATATATGAAATATTAATGGTGCATTCATTTTCGAAGGTAGCTCCAAATGGTGTCGGGATCGGGGGTGTTCTTTTCCTTTCCTAAAAAAGTGAAATTGAGTTTAAAAGAACACCACAAGGATTCATCAAGTCAGCTGCAGTCTTCAGATGAAAATGGAGCCAGAGAGAGGTCAGTTGAGAGTCGTTCAAACAAACACTTGAGCCATAAGTACACAACAGTCCCGCAATGTTGGCATGCAGAGGGCATTACAGCAGATCTTTGCTCACCAAGACCATGAAATGGACAGGGTAGATTCCTGCACTTACAAATTGTATAAAGTTGTTATTCGTGGTTACATGATGATGGCAGGGCAATAATGTGATAATTGATCACTTCTTTCCAACCATTTAAACAGGAGATGAGTGTATGGTACTTCATTTAAATCCACATCTATCCTTAAATATTCCTTCCCTTTCAAACACGAAACAGGGTATCTACGAGTCTTTTCATTGTGTTGTACATCCATATGAAGGCTTTCCAACACACACACACACACACACACACACACACACACACACACACACACACACACACACACACACACACACACACACACACACAGGGAGATATCAGCTTTCACTACTTCAGAGTGACTTGTGATCTCATATAATGTATGCGTGCTATTCTCTTCATCTGCCAAAAAGGCTTCACACAGACTACTCAACACAGTGCAGTGTTTCACCTATCTGACAATAGATAGTGCAATAAAGCATGTCGGTGAAGGGGTCACACAATAATGAGATTCTGTTTTATTAATGACCACGCCCATTGACCTATAGTGATATGCCAAAATCAATTAATACCAGAGTCTAAGATTAAATATTTATTGGGCTGAAAAACCACCGGGTAATGTTTGGAGGACAAAATGACGGTTGGTTTTAAAATAAGTACATTCACGACATATGTACGTTTTTTACGCGGGTAATGTAGTTTGTGACGTGGATGTGTCGACGTCTTATAGTGGAAGGAACATAATCATTAACGTTATTTAAAATGACTTAACCTGATTGATTTGACTCAGTGATCTCCTGGAAAAAGTCCTGTGTTTATACTACATCACCTGATCCACCTCATTTGCTCTTGTCATAATTACTTTGGCCACTAAAGCTCGTCACCTAACACTTAAAGGAAATTTGGGTTGTAACGAACTAGCATACACGAAGCTGCTTTTCCTTTCCGAGATCGCTGAAAATGATATCTGCAGGCTGATGATACACCACAGTTTTACGCATATTTTCAAATGTATTTGATGTCACTGAGTTTAAAAACCTTAAAAATGTGTTTTCAATTTCCCTTTTGAGCTCCCGAAAACCCCAACCAGCACTAAGCGTGATGCCTTCACAAAAGTCTTATTCCACCACAAATTATCTGAGTTTTTGTATATATTAAACCAGAAAATGTTTTTTTTGTACAATTTTCCCCCCATTATCATATTTATAGGAGTAGAAAGTCCTCTTTACACTATCAACATCCAACATGTGTATTCTGTATTTCAAAGTGTCAGTGCTCCGCTCACAACATTTTGGAAAGCTGATAGTCATACTCCAGATCCCCCTCTTCAGCAGTTTGCCAACTGCCATGACTTCTCTCTGTGACACTCAGTTAAGTCCCTCAGTGGGTTTCAAAAGACTCTTCCTCTCTCTTTCCCCTCACTGTACTCCCTCTGAATGAGTAGCTGAATTTCTATGTATTGATGGAGCTTCAGAGTCTCGCTCAGACTGCTGTGTGTGTGTGTCTGTGTTTTGTTTTAGTGTGTGTCTACGACCCTATTATTCAAGAAGCTTATTGATTGGAGGGTGTTTGGTTTCTCGGCGGCTCCTAAACGGTGGACTGGTTTCCATGGTAACCTCACAGGCTGGCCGCGAAGCACCGGCCTTGGCTGTGATCAATGTTGAGAGACTTGCATACAATGATTCACACAAATACATGCACACACACAAAAATACACACGTACAGTACACACCGCCGAAAGACCAGACAATGAGAGGTTTTATATGTACTCCTATTTCCAGTGCACCCAAGTTACATGCCAAGTAATGTAATTTTCGAAAAAATAGAGAAAGATTTTTTTAGTGGCCTCATTCAATTTCACTTAACTATAAAGGACTAACTTGAGAGAACATACTGTAAACACAGAAGCTTGCTCTCAGAAAATAAATCCCCTCAGATCTGCTCGTTGTGATGAAGTGTTACGTAATATTAATTACCAGACGTCATGAGGTTCAAAGGGATGCTACAACTTTGTGGGCATGATTCTTACTTGTCTATCAGACTCACCACAATCCTCTGCTATTAACCTCTTTATCTGCCTTGCTGTCATCGTAGAGTGGGAATAACAAAGCTCCAGCAGCTTCCAGCACTTACATCAAAAGTATAAAGAGAAACAAAATAGACACGTTGAAATTAATAATGTAATGGCCATGCAGGCAAAGGGATTACTTGGGACCATTGCAAAATAGTTGGATAGACAACAAATGTATGCGAAAAAAAGTGAATCTGAAAGACATTACATTTAAAATAACTTTTGCGCCCTCTTGTATCAAAAGAATACAGTAATCTGTCATTCCAATGCATTTTTATGTATACAACCCAATCATATGGATAACTCTGAAGGGAAAGTTTACACACAGGCACAAATCTATATAAAAAATAGACACTTCCAAACAGCCCGTATTGTGTGGGAGCCATGCTGATCGGCTGCTATAAATAACTTGGCTCAGGGGGTTGTCGTGGCAACCAACAAACTGATGCCAGGGTGGGTAGCGCTCAGCTCCTTGAAGAGAAAAGCACATTGAATGAGGGGACAAGAAGTGACAAAGGAAAGACGTGAAGGAGAAAAGAGAAGGATAGGGAGGTCAGAAAGGATAAACCATCCCCGGAGATGGAAAACACTCTAAGCGCAACAGAGATAGAAAAGAGAGGATACAGAAGAAGGTGAGGGATGAGAGGGAAAGGAAAGATAGAGGGAGGAGAGAGGTGTTGGAGTGGATAGAGACAAACAAAAATAAAGATGGGTGATGAAATTACAAGGGATGAAAAGAGGAGACCGGAGAAGAGAAAGAAGTGGGGCAAGAAAGAGGATTGGAAGAACATCAAGGGCAAAGAAGAACCGGAAGACAAAAGAACATAAAAGAAGAAGTAAAAAGGATGAACAAAGTAGGAAAGATGAAGGTCAATAAGGGGCAGTTTCTTTTGTACGATGTATGTCCTTATGTTATAAACATGAGCTCATTTAATGCATCCAGTTTGGTCCATAGATTCAAAACTTGGTTAGTAAATTACCCCTTTTCTCTCTCTGGTATGATGAATATATTGATACCACTCTCTTTGCATTATGAAGCTAGAGCCTTAAGATGGTTAGCTTAGCCTAGCATAGTATAAAAGATTGGAAACTGGAAAACAACTACACTGGCTCTGCGTAAAGCTAAAAGAATCTGCCAACCAACACTTCTAAGGCTTACTGATGACTTTGAGGAACCACGGTCCCCCAAAGGTTGTTCAATATTGAAGATGATGCAGTCCTGAGAAGTGACCCTCAATCATTATTGAACCGCAATGGTTCAACTTGGTTTGTAAATATTTTGTGAAGTCATTTTTCTTAGGTGCCTCGTTGTTAGAATGAATGGGTTTGCACAGTGATTTGTCAGTCAGTACAATAAACTGTTATCCCCAGATCCAACTCCAGCTGTACTAACCCTACTTCCTTATTTGTCATAGGCATGTTTGTGCACTTGACATTGAATCTACACACAATGTAAAGCCAGGCTTAAATTGCTCAGAGGTGTTTTATTTTGTAAGTGTTATATTATGTGCTGTTGTGCATGTTTGTTAATATTCTTTTGACATTCACTGTGCTCTATGTGAAAAGCAAGATCCCAGTTCTTCTTTAAGTTCTTCTTTAATTAATTTCCTTTCTTCAAAATGACATCTACAGCATAGGACTTTCAACAACCAAAAAGCAAACCAGAAGGACCTATCAGAAATTCAGAGTACTCGTTTTAGGTATCTTTCTCGACGTCATTTCTGGAAGTCATTTCAAGTAAAAAAAATGACAAGTTGATGCATATTGTGGGGTTGTGCGCATGCCATTTTTTGCTGCAGGTAGTCATCTCCTGAAAAGGCTCCACAAAGACGAATATGTATTTATTATATGCGAACATTTAAAACTGTTAAATGTGGTATTCTTCCTACTTTAGGTAAAAAAAAATACCTGGATCTGCTTTCACTGTTCCATTTCGTTAACCCCCAAGCTCCTTCCTTATATTGGCCATGCAGGACAGATGCTGGTGCTGACCTAGACTATTTCTGCCTCCAACTCCCAGTCTCACACAACGGCTGTCTAGCTTAATATGTGTCATACAGCTGTGCGAACCGACACTAATGCTGACATGAGGCTTTAACGGGATCACAGGGAAAGGAGGGGTTGGGTCGTGGCTGGGAGGCGAAAGGGTGCGGAGGGCAGGATTGAAGTGCAGGGAGCGAGGGAGATGTTCGGGAAAATCAAAGAAGAAGGGTTCAATGGGGAGCGAAGGCCAGAAACACGGTCCACTTGACGGGGGAGAGAAGGGAGAGGGATGATGGGGAGACAGACCGGGCACGTTCAGGGAGAATGTGGGCTTAAGGAAGAGAGAGAAGGGGGTGCAGGGAGGATTAGTGAGGCAAGACAAAAGCCCAGAGCTGCTGAGGGAACGGGAGCTTTTCATATGCATCAGCCATAAATCATCACACCCATTCTGTAGTATTTTCCTGTCCCGCTTCATACTGTGTTTATCTGTTTGATCACAAACACAGCCACTGGAAATTCCTCTATGTCGTTGTTGCCTCTAAATTTCTCTTCATCTGTCCGTTTATTTCCTTTTCTCTGGCTCCTGAGATGCCTCACCATATCTCAACGTCTCCTCTGTATCACTCTGGTTCTCCATCACCATCTCTTTTCTGTGTATTTCCCCAGAGAAATATCACAAAGGTTAAGCCGTCCAGAGCATTGTTGTAAAGATGTTATCATCTTTTCTTGACACAATACAATCTCACAAGTTTTGCTTCAGAGCCTTCTTAGGGTTTATATAACTTTCAAACAGTTCTAACAAAATTGGAGACTGGAGGCAGACTAATAAATCTGACATTTCAAAAGTGTGGTTGCTGCACTTGAACTTCATCCCAAACTATTGGATGGATTTTATGTGATCCGCAACCTCCAGGTCTGAAAAGTTAGGCCAATGCGCAAGTGCCTTTAAACTTTGATTATTTCTAAAGTTCACAGGGGCCAATTTTAGTGGTTTAAAAAAGAAGTCTAATTTATAGAAGTTTATGAGATAAATGACGTCTGCTTCTCTTATTAATTACCCAAATAATAAATATTTTCTTAACAAGTTAATGGTCATATCCAAAATGTCAAGTCTTCTTCAATAAAGCATGATGATTATTTTGTAAAAATCGATCCCATTTCGAGTAAAAGTACAAGAGTAGGGAATGATTTAGGGTGGGGCTACCTTGTGACAGGCTGCAACAGGATGCTATCCTCTAATATTGACTCTTTCTAGTGTGTTTTCAGTTCATGGAGGTTAGTGGTAACATGTAAGTCACCTAAAAAAGTCTAATGTTCAGATTTACTTTACTCAGATAACAAGTCCCGAGGGCAACAAAAGCATAATACCATTGCCAAAAATACCAAACCTTTAAAAAAGTTTAAAATACAAACGAATAGGTGATGTCACATTGACTTTCTTCTTATTTACCTTCTCTAATTTGATCCAGCAGAATAAGCTAAAAGCGGGACAGGAATTTCTGCTAGACAAAGATTAAAAAAGTACATTTTTGCCACACGTAAAGAAATAGAAACATGGACCCCAGTTTTATTCCTTCTCGGGCTGTTGTACTGTATAATCTCTCAATCAGTGTGCATCAACAGAGTGGCCCAATTTTCCTCTTCATCAAACTGAGCTTACTGCACATTTAAAGCCATTGATGTAACCACATTCTGAGGCTTTTTGTTCTTTCTATGACAATTGAAAAGCAAAACACAGGGGGCTAAAAAGCTAATTTAAAGGGAAAGATGACTCCTGCTCACTGAGGATGGAAAAGTTTTCCTGTTGTGATCTAATCATAACCAACTGGGTCTGTGAGCAGTCAAGATGCTCCATACGACACGACTGGAGGTGAACAATTTGAACTGAATGGTAGCAGATGTTCTCTGAGAGGCCTGGGAAGCATGAATGGGGTTATGATGTCACGGAAAGAGGACTTAAAATGGTTTCTATGGTGATACAGATTAAGCTATTCACTTTGAGATATAAAGAAAGTAAACTAAATGATCCATAATTTACATTTTAATTTAAAACCGAAATGTTCATTGTGCAGTAACCTTCTCTTTTGAATAAACTCACATTTTATGCTTAACCCCACCTCCGGCAAATTCATCATAATTCTGATCTCATCCGTAAACTCGTTGCCTGATCCAAAAATAACTCCTGAAAATGTGAGAGAGCTGCTGGATGTCCTCAAAACGCAGATTTCTCCCTCTCTAGCGAGGGCATTGTCCTCATGGAACTATACACACACACACTCTGACATACACAAACTTTCATAAATACACACACTGTCTCAGGACAACGGAAGATTACACACACACACACACACACACACCAACAAACACACACACACACACACACACACACACACACACACACACACACACACACACATATACTGTACATATGTATATACATACACATGGTTCATACACACAAAGGTGAGTTGGACTGCAATTTGTGTGATTAAATCAGTGATGTGAGGTAGAGGAGGCAGCATTCATCTCCATTAGAGACTCAGGGCTGCAAGCTCACTGTGACTCATCACACACACACACACACACACACACACACACACACACACACACACACACACACACACACACACACACACTGGGGACACAGAGAGGCAAACACATGCTCAGCATAGTGAAGGGAACAAGTGCCAAAAAAAAAAACACATTTAGTTTGTTTGTTTGATTCAATTCTTCACCATGTCCAATGCCGAAGATCTGGACTGTAATAAAAAAAGTTCCGTTGCCCATGAGGATAAATAATGTAGACATACATCTGCAGGAAATAAATAATATAACATACATTCTTTTATTTCCTCCTCTCCTCCCTCTTTAAACACCTACAACCTTTTCTTCCCTTCCTCTTCTCTCATGTTTTGTCACCTCCTCCTCCCCTCAAACACTCTCACAGGTCAGTGAACACAGCACAAGAACAGATGTGATGCAAATAAAACAGTAACCCGACTGTGCACAAACATTTTCCACGCTGTAAGATTTGTATTTATCAAAATAGAGAACAATACATATAAATCTCAGTAGCCCTCATGCAAAGGTCACCGATGTCTCACTGAAAGACTTTGTCATCATAAAAACACTGAACTGAAATGAACATAATGTTTGATTGTAGCTGTAAATTATTTTGTTTTCAATCATACACACATTGATCTTATGCTGCTGACATTATAAATGTCAACACTGCGATAATTATATTACCAGAATGTGAGAGGGGGTGTAATATAATATGCAGGCTGACATCATTGTTCTGACGATGACATTTAGCCTCGCAAAGAAAACGGCTACACAATGTGAGATTTAAGTCTGGAAATCATCCAACCAACAGTCTATCCATAAGGTAAAAAGGAAAATTCAATTAAAGGCGATGTTGTGACTCACAAATTCAAAAAAACCTGTGAACAACTTAAACAGGAATTCAACACGATGACTAAGACAAAGCATGACTCAGCAATTGGTGTACAGGACTCAAATGTCTCCTGAGACTGATTTGAATGGATAATGAGCTTTTTATACATCATAACAAGGTGGAGAAGTTTGATGACACATTTCATTTGGTATTATTCTAGCAGAATCTGAATGAACCCCCAAAAATGGCCAGACTCGACTCATCTGTTTCAGATTTTAATTTCCTTCCATCATGACAGCAAATGTTATGATCAAGTTCACAATGGCGAACCTTTTCGACGTGCTGCCAGGCTCACCATGCGATTTTAGCTACCTGCTCTGGTCTGTACAGCGAAGAACTTTAACTGTTTTACTGTTTGGTGTCATGATCTTAGATTTAATGTTTCCTGTTTGAAATTATTTATCTCTGTCTGTTTTTACTTACTGTCTTTTTGATTTCCCTTCTGTGTGATTGTATGATTCACCTGCTGCCTTGTGTTTCTGCCTGCCCTCTCCAGCTATATCTTTGTAACTCTTGTGTGTCTATAGGCCTGTCTCCCCTTGTGTTCTTTGTCTTCGGTTGTCTATGTTGCTGTCCTGTTTCCCCGAGGTCCTGCCTGCATTCCTGCCCAAAAGCTTGCATTTTGATAGAAATGCCTGCCATCTTTTTTTTACTGGTTTTATGGTCCAAAATCCTGAAATTTGGACTGTAAATGTAAACCTTTTCAACAGCAGAAAACAAATATACTGCATCAAGATATAAAAATTGGTCAGCAATATCGGTTTCAAACAATGATTATTGAGTTTGGACCAATAAACAATGTGGCTACAATAGTAAGCTTAACTTGCTAGCTTGATTGTTTGTCAAATGGCAAAATTACCCTTTCATAACATGCTTGTGCGGAATGGCTTCTGGTATTGCTTTTTGCAGCTTTCTTGAGAAGCACTCATCTGACCGACTTCATAATGTACTCTCGATTCCTCTTATGCTGAGCAATGCACCGCTATAGTTGAATACCTTATCTATATGCTATTCAGGAGTTATTTGGGTGCAGAAACTCACATGAAGATTGACAGAGCGCGAGGTGTGCTTCTGTAGTTCTAACAGTGAGCAAACAGGCTGCTTACATTGTGTAACGGGATCCCCTCTCAATACACCTCTGTGTGTACATGAGGAACTCCTTATAAAATGTCCCATAGATCTCAAGACTGCGCACTCTAAACTACACTTCCTTGGATCCTTTAGCAACACATTGCCAAGTGTGAAGTCAATTGGATTTCTGGAAAAGCAAAGGACAGCGGAGGTACTTCTTCAATTTAAGTTAGATTCACTCTAATTGATGGCACAACCTATTTTGAGGCCATGATGCATCAACATTGTGTAAATGTGACATCATGCTGCCTTCTCTGTTTTGTCTGCATCATTTAAGCAGGCCTACAGCCTTATTCATTAAATCAAATTATTCTTTAACGACTGGCAGCGTGCATGTGACATCTGCGCAGTGACTTACTGTGAAATCCTCACGCTTTAGAGTCAGTATCATTTTAAGCAATTGTGATGCACACAGTTTGACACAGATCTGTGAAAAGTCTTTCAATCATGGTTAGAAAATGATCTGTCAAAGTAACAGAGCGTTAATTAAGTTAAAAATAAACCAGGCCAACATGAAGCCAAGATAATGTTCTGCCAGGCTTCCTCTGAAATCTCTTTGTTTTAGCGGTCCTTTGAAGATGAGCTGTACAGCAGAAGGATGGTGTTCGCCGGTAATTACAGCGTCCTCCAAGCCCTCGTTGTGTGCCACTCTTCACAAAGCAACTGCAGACAACTTCTTACACTTGTAATGGAATTTAGAAATGATTATAATCTTTACTTTGCTGGGAAAAAAACTGTCATTTTATACTTTTCTGTCAAACAGTGTAGACAATATGTCTCAATCATGACAAATTAAGTCAAAATCAGCTGATCTGGTTTTTGTGATGGTGTCACACCGATGATGCAGATTTCCAGAAATCAGTTTTTTGAATGAGAAATGTCTTTTGTCTCTAATGCAAACAATTGGATCCCACAAGTTCAAATAATTACAAACGAGACAAATGCTGGTGAAAAGGTATTGTATTGAATGCAATGTTTATTACATTTTTAGGCAGAAAATAAGTGATAACATTTAAAGGACATTGAAAAACAATGGAGGGAGCACAACAAATACATTTTCCTTGTCTGTAAGGATTTAAGACAACAAAAGAAGGAGTGGGAGGTGCAGCCTAAATTAGGGAGATGGAATGTACGAAGAAAGTAGTGCGGATGAATAAAAACTAGCTATGAAGGCAGGGGGATCCAGAGACTGAAGATTATGCAGGCAGCAAGGAAGCATTATTATGAAACTGCATTTTTTGCAGCTTTTGGCCTAGGGCAAAGACTTGAATCTATTAGGTCTAACACATGAGGCCAGTCAGCCAACTGACAAACACTCACAAGGACAGAGCAAGAAACAGACACGCGTGTGCAGGATCTCCCATGAAAAATTCACATTAATATTGCATACGTCAAAGCTGCAGCCATCCTAACACCACCATCCTTTCTTTTTTTCTGTAGAATAAACATGGAATTCAGTTGGGAATCAAGTGTTTAGCCCGTAGGTTTTCTATAACATTTAGTTTAACCTTTCTTTATGGTGGGTGTATGGACTGACTACGCTTGATGGGCTTATAAACACACACACACACACACACACACACACACACACACACACACACACACACACCAATGTATTCAAGCTTTAGACGAAATCCAGCTCAGGAGAATTACTCAGACACACAAAACCAGCAATGTAAAGCGGCAGGATAATACATTAGAGAACGTAAGCTTACTGTTGTCAGTTCGCAATTCAGTGCCTGTGTAGCACGGATGTATTAAACGTTGGTTTATAGAGATTATGATATTACTGTTCATGTAACACTGGTCATCAACTGGTGCAGCTTCTTAGACATTTAGAAACAAGATAGTTTCATTGGATTCGTGTTTTAAAACGAGCCAGCTGTTACATTTTGAAGACAGATGGAGGCTGCATTTTTAGCTAACATGAGAGGCTAATGTTAGCTTAATTTGCTAGCTTGCTACAAGACAGTTGTCTTTCCTGACAAGTTTTCAAAATAACCTAACTGACAAACCAATTAACACACACACACACACACACACACACACACACACACACACACACACACACACACACACACACACACACACACACACACACACACACACACACACACACACACACATTTGTAAAAACATTCACAAGCTCCCTCTCTTGCCTGCTGAGTCCAGCTATTTTCTCTTTCACAGCACTATTTTATTATTGTCCCATTAACACACACACACACACACACACACACACACACACACACACACACACACACACACACACACACACACACACACACACACACACACACACACACACACACACACACACAAACACACACACACACACAACCACACAACCACACATTCCCAGGAGAATGAAGAGCCGTTAATTGTGATATTGATGCTGTAGTTTTGGCTGGGTTTCAACACAAACCATCTCATCTCTCATTTGATAAATACCAAAATGCTACTGATGCAAACGTGTGTGTGTGTGTGTGTGTGTTCAAGAGAGAGACGTTATGCTTGCTTTGTCTTGATGTGAATACATTTTGTGCATGTGTGTGCAGGCATGCAGTAGTGTGCTGCTCTCCATTTTAATGGCAATTCCAACAGAGCCTTTCCCATCTCCCCGTCTCCATGGCAACCGAGCGGGTAAGCGGCCACATTTGTCTCGGGGGCCCTGGCCTTCTTTTACGTGCCACAGCTGCGCACACACATACACACACACACTCGCAAAACCAAGACACATAACCTTAAACAGAAATCCCAATTATAAATACATTAAACATACAATACACACATTTGCTGCTAAATGCACTCACACACACATACACCAATGCTACATATTGCGAGCACCGCTCCTCCACCCTTTGGGGGGGCGGGGGGGGTTCTCCTCAAAATCATTCCCACATGCCTCCCCCTCCTCCAAACCAGTGCTTGGGATTTCCCAGTTAAATGCCAAGAGGGCTTTCCCAACTGTCCCTCCAATTACAGAAAGCGCTTTGATATCTCTCTCTCTCTCTCTCTCTCTCTCTCTCTCTCTCTCTCTCTCTCTCTCTCTTTCTCTCTCTCTCTCTCTCACACACACACACACACACACACACACAAACACATACACACACACCACCCCAGTGCTCTGACCTATTAACTTGGTCTTTGCATGTGTCTGCTGGAACAGGCTGGCCAGTAAATGGACTGGAATAAAAAATTAGACCTCTCCTCTCTCTGATGTTTTATTCCCACCGGTCACATATGGAAATATGTTGAATGCAGCTGGGCAGGGATGATCACTAACATGACCTCGCACTGCACTTCAGCCAGGTTGCTTGGCGAGGGAGAGGGATTTAAACAAGAATTTAACTTGTCACTATTGAACCAAGAGAGCAAATATTAAAACAAGGCAATATGGATTCAAATGAAGCCAGATTCTATAACGACAGCCGATCATTTAGGAAAAATAACCACCAGGACTTTATATAGTGGGGAAACTGGAAGCAGCATGCCAGACAGGTGTGTATTCACTTAACTGGTTCATGTCAAGGACTCACTCGAGGTGAAAATTGTGACTTTTGCAAGCAAATAACAATTATATCTGATAAGATTTGAATATCCGCATCTTCTTAAACTCCCCTGAGAGTCGATAATCTCAGTTCAGCATTTGATTGTAGTTTCTGTGACTTTGACGTTCATCTGTGGGATGTTATGGTTCATTTTAGGGTCACAACTGTCTGTGCTTTAAATGAACGTCTTTCAGAATTGTTTGGATAAATAGTGAAATACATTGAACTGGCATTTTGTTAGTTACGAATAGCAACACAATTTAGTAATTGGATGTTATTGGTGTCTGGCCTTGCATGAGCACAAATCGGAAGACACTTTTAAAATCTGTAAAATGTATTGTGCACAAATGGATTGCGGAGAGCGCAAAGTTGCAGCAACTATGAATCAAAAGATCCTTTGAAAAAACGTGACCTTTATGTCACACTTTGTTATTTTATCTGATGCAGTTTGTCACATTTGTTTTATATTCTGATGGCAGACTTGACCTTAAAACTCGGAACCACAGATTTCCCCGCTGCAGTGATCCTGCTTCTATTGTTTAATAATATATGTGCTTTAATAACTTTGCACTGAAAAGAAGGATGTCATCATGCTTCATCATCACCTATATCCTGCCTAGGAAGTTAATGAATTGTTTATCAGCCCCATTGTGGCAAACACAGGTTTTTGCAAAACTGAAGTAGGTCCCACAGAGCAAAATAGCTTTTTCCACAACACAATACCACATAAAACTACATGCTTACAATATTTACAGGTTTATAATTAGATTACCTTCCATGCAAATTTTTTGTGGAAGTCAAATTAAGCTGACTCCCTGCGGGGGAATATGTTAAAAATACAAATTAGCGTTGTTCTCACACAGCATACAAATCAAAGGATGTGTTATATTGCTGCTTTAGCTAAATGTAAGTTAATATTTAATCTCTTCATGTCACAGATTGTACCTATAAAAGTAAAGTTTTAATATTTTATACTGAATGTCTTAAGGCTTGATAAAGCTGCTCATCAATACTCGTGATGCAAGGTGCTGAAATACCTAGATTTCCCTCCTGAGACTGTTGCCCATTTATTTTGGTTCTTTTTTGGATACAGTATAATTTGGATAAATTAAATTTGACATTTCTTATCTTTTCTTTTTGAAGCATTTCAAATTCAAAAAGGCACATTGTTATGTTCACAAAGAAGGTCAAAAATTGCAATGACGATGTTTATTTCCTATAAATCAAAAGGCTTTAAAGATCATACTTGCTAACTCCCTGCGACTCATAACATGTATTTTTATAGTTATTGTCTGTTACAATGCATTTGTACTTATCACATCAAAATTGCTTCCCGAACTGCATCTGAATAAATGATGTAAAATAAAACCACAGTGTTTTGAAAATATGTTCAAAGTTGAAGCATATCAAAGCCTTTTGACTTATTTAGAGCCTGTTTTTGCCCTGGTGTAAGAATATGTCAAACATGTGCTGTAGTAAAAACAATTTGGACTACTTCTGAAGCGGGTTACACTAAATCCCTGTTGTGGTTACCATGGGATCACTGGTTTATCTAAACTGACAGACTTTCTGGATCAACGCCTGAATAACCCGTGGGAGCATGAACTGTGTCTGTTTCACAAAGTGTGTGTGCTTGTCTGTCTGCCTCTGAATGTGCAGGAATCTGACCAGGCAGTCTTTCTATAAAATCTTGGTCTGACATTAATGAGAAATAATAAGCTCATGTATGATGCAGAACTGACCTTGCAATATATATGGAATAAACGTTTCCTTATGATGCAAAACATACACTTTCAGACAATTGAAAATGCAGGTCAATTTCTGTGTATTCCAAAGAAATTAGCCGGGGGGAAAATATTGAAACAATGGACTTTGTCCTACTGCTGTGTGAACTGGGCCACATACATATAGGTATGGCATTAGTGATGATACATCAAAAACGCAGGGGGATCCAGAGACATCAAAAACCATGAACAGGCTTAAGCTAAAGCCTTAAAATGTGTAATTGTAACCTGAAACCCATCTTTGAAATCTGATGAGCACTGCCCTCTACTGGAGGTACCCTATCAGTGCAGTCACTGTAATCCTTGAAATTATGCACTGATGCTGCAATGTACATCATATTTTTAACATTATCTTCTTTATTTACTTGTAAAATCTCTAACAATACTAGTAGAATTATAAGCAAACACAGCATAAATGTGAAATAGAAGAAAAAAAATAGGACAAGAAATACTGCCAAATATTTGTGCAATAATGATAATTAAAGAATAAAAGAGAAATGCATTAAACAAGAAAACATTTGAACATACAATATATGTATATATGCATTTAAAGTGTAAGAGTTGTGCATCTTTTAGTAAGGAAGTATGTTTGACATATGTTTAATAATTGAATGACCCTATCTGCAGTCAGCAGTCATTGGTTTTTGCCCCATTTCTATTTGTTATACTTCCAGTAGTCGTCGCCAAAGTCGGATATCTGATAAAAGGCTTCAAAAACCCACAAGATGGCGCCATACTCTATACTTCAAAAAACAGCCACCAACATGAACACGTTGGATCACATAAAAGAGTTTCCATACCAATATTTGAATACTAAAACAACTACTTGGATTGTAATACTAATATCTGATTTGAATTCCAATATTCCAATTTTAGTACTATTATTTATTAACCAATATTCAGATTTGAATTCAAATATACTATATGGATACTTATATGTGTGTGTGTATTACTAATACTAATATTCAGATGTTAATATTAATATGTGATTGGGTTATATACTTATAACCTGATACTAATACAAAAACTTGCA
The DNA here is from genome assembly GCF_036324505.1 of Eleginops maclovinus. Classification (NCBI taxonomy): domain Eukaryota; kingdom Metazoa; phylum Chordata; class Actinopteri; order Perciformes; family Eleginopidae; genus Eleginops; species Eleginops maclovinus. The sequence continues at coordinate 7,650,778 of NC_086356.1, forward strand.
TTTTAATATTTGGATAAAAACACTAATATTTGGACTGGATGAAAACGTTGATATTAAAGCCAGTATTTGGTTACTTATTCAAAATGGTTTGGTTACTTATTCAAATGGGTTTAATACCATTATTTGTTGATTAATGCTAATATTGATGGGTTGTGTACTAATATTCGTATACTAATATTTGAATGGATTGAAAATTAATGTTTGAATACTTAACATTCTAGGGATTCAATACTAATTCACTATATGGACACAGGGAGGACTAAACATATAACATGTATAGGTTAATAGAATCTTTAGCCATAGCACTGCATGCAGCAGAGGGTGTTGGCTGTGCATGACAGTGTGGAGGGTAGAGGGTGCATGTTTGATGCCCATTTAAGGTCACTACCTAAACCTGAATAGCAGCCTCTGCATTACTAGCATACCTCTCAGTGTGATAACCACGGGCTGGACTGTCATGAGTGGAAAGAGAGAGGGAAGGAGGAAGCAGAGAGGAGGCAGATAAGTCAGGAAGAAACAGTCCCTACAAGTGTAAACTTCTAAATGTTTGACTGCCAGGAATGTCAGATGTCTCTGCACTTTAAGAGATGTGACCTTCACTTTCTCCTTTGAGCCTCAGAAGAACATGTTGTCTGCTTTACTAATGGTATATCCCCCGATTCTACTTGGCAATGTTACATTGAGCTGTTACATAAAAATGTTTTTATGTAATTTGCTGTTTGTTTTAGGCCTGTTTTTTGGCAATGTTATGTGATTTTTAATATGTGTATGTTGCTGTCTGGACCAGGAGTTGTTTGTAAATGAGATTATGAATCTCAACGGGAATATTCCTGGTAAAAATGAACGTCAAATAAAATGATTAAAACATTTATATTTATTTTTGTCAATCAATTTTTGAATAATTCTTTTTAAAAAATCAATTTCTTATTAGTCTTGTTAAGTAAATTGCATTTCATGGTGAACCTCAGCTACAGTATGCAATTACTGAATTTCCAGTTTGCATACTTTTTTTGCACCTAATTCAAGGGTGTTCATAAACTGAAAAACCTGAAACGTTGATTTAATATAGTCCTTGATTAACGAGTCACATATTCTGAATTGACCAATCAGGATCGAGTATATAACCAAGCCATGTATTACATTTAATTGAAGGCAAGGTTTCAGTTTTTTTCAGTGTAATAACCTTCAACATATAAAGAGCTCAAAAGTGTACAACAACAAGTTCTCTGCTGAGGAAAGTAAGGAATAGAGAAAGTAAGAAAAAAAAAGAGAAGTAAACAAATTGAGGGAGGGAATGTTAGAAAGATATAAACTGGAATATCAAATATTTGTGGGAGGAATAGCAGTACGGAGGAAGCGCAGAGCGATGGACTGAAGATGAGCTTTAGCTTTGACTCTCCCCTGCAGTCACTGCTGCTAAATACTCAGCCAGCAGGTTATAGATCCAATAAAGAGTCTACTGAGCGTCTTGTTTGGATAAATTACTGAGGCAAGTCTCTTCAGACTTTTCTCTCTATACTCCACTTACAGAAGCATCTGTGTTGCTTTGATTCAACATGTGGCAGCTGTTCCTCTCTGTCTGTTTGCCTCATATTTTCATACAGTATATGTTTGGTCACCGATATCAAGATTTTGGATGGTTCACTGGAAGAGAATCATGGAAATGCAGCGAATGCTATATTTAAATGTAATCTCATATGGAGCTTTCTGTGAATCCAGCTGTGGAAATCGGGCATGTTTGACATTAACATGACAGCTCCAACTCGTCTGGATCTGGACGAGGAGGATTTGAGTCCTAGAGTGCAGCCATCCGTTGGATAATGTCTGTCCCTAGAGACGTGCCCCAGTTCTCACAGACTCTCAACAATCTTGAAAAATCAGCTGTCATGGTCAAATCAGGATTGTGAATACTTACATTTTTATTTTGTTATGATTGTTTCCAATTTAAAAAAAAAAACATGTATCAGCTTGTTTTAGCTACTGCAAGGGCAGTCCCGGGGGTACAGTACCTTATCCAGTTGTTACTACTGGAAGGACACCGTATAGGGAGCACTCAAACACATCCCCAGAAGGCACTTGATCTCGTTTCCTCCACTGGAAGGGCACCAAGAGGGCACTTGATCATGTTTTCTCAACTAGAAAGGAACCAAGAGGGCACTGTATTGCATTTTCTACACTGGAAAGGCAAACTTAAGGGGAACTTTATCAGGTTTTCTCTACTGAAAATGCATCCCAGGGGGCATTTACTCTAGTTTTCTCCACTGGAAGGGCACCAAGAGGGCACTTGATCATGTTTTCTCAACTAGAAAGGAACCAAGAGGGCACTGTATTTAAATTTCTACACTGGAAAGGCAAACTTCTTGAAAAAGTTTGAGAAAGCAGGACAGAGAGCTAAGGATGGGGAACTTTATCAGGTTTTCTCTACTGAAAATGCATCCCAGGGGGCATTTACTCTAGTTTTCTCCACTGGAAGAGCACCAAGAGGGCACTTGCTTATGATTTGTCAATGGATAGGCACTCAAATGGACACGTTATAACGTTTTTTTCCAAAGGAGGTTCAACTTAGTGGGCACCTTTTCATGTTTTATCTATCACAGGGGCATCCAAGGGGGATCGCCCTCCCCCCACTGCATCCACATGTGCTTACCTCCATTTCCTGGGAGCCCTTTAAGGTTGCAGGACAGCAAAGCCTTACAATGGAGGTTTTTCTTTAGTATCTACTCTTTAAATGAATCCATCAGCAGCGGGGAAAGGTTCTCATGGCAGCAGCAGGCTCCTGGCTCCTTTCTTTACACTGTAACTCCCATAAGGCTCTCCTTCCCTCTTCCATCCTTAGCTCTCTGTCCTGCTTTCTCATACTCCTTCTCCCTCGTCTCAATCACACTCACTCTGAGTTACAGTATCTTCTTACCTCATTCTCCTCACCTCCAAATCACTCTCTTTCTTAGTGGCATCATCCCCTGCTCCTTTAAACACACACATACACCAAACCACTCTTTCTCTCCCTTGATCTCTCCTCTTTTTCTCTCTTCCTCTCTCTCCCTCACCAATGTGCTCACACCCATCCCCTCCTGCTTGCAGAGCAGGGCGATGCAGGAGCAGCAGAAGCAGCTGCTCTGACACACTCTGACGTGACAAACACACTGAAAAGGCAGGAGGAAAGAAGGAGGAGGAGAAGATAAGACGGAGGGGAGGGAGGAGGAGGAGGAGAAGAAGAGATAACGAAGAGGTGGACACAACTCTGTTAAAAAAAACAGAACAGAGGAGGACAGGAGAAGGAGAGGAGGACGAGGAAGAAGTGGAGAAGGGAAGGAGAGCAGAGGGTGCTGCAGCCATGTCAGACACACCTCTGCAGAGGAACGGCACCGCAACAGCGCCGTGAGTACATGTTCTTTACCTTTATGTTCCCATCTTTCTTTGCCTCCATCCCTGCATCCCTCATTCCTCTCTCCTCTCCATCTGACAGGCTGTGTTGTCATGGGAACGGGACACGGTCATGGTGAGGCTGCTGCTCAGTCATGACTGGCGAGGAAACCCGCTGTACACCGTGTACACTCCTCCCTCTCATCTCCTCTCTTCTTTCTTCACACACTCTCACGCTCCCTCTTCAAACCTCTCACCTCACCACCCATCTACCATTCATGGGTTTACTCTCTTGCTCTTTTTCCTCTTTCTTTCATTTTCTCTCCTTGTATCTTTTACAAGAAATATTTGTACAATACAGTCCTGGACTCCTTCCTCATGTTCCTCAACATCCCACTGTTCCTGTTCTGAGCACCATGGTATAGATAGAGGGTGTGTGAATGTGCATGAGTGTGTGTGTGTGTGTGTGTGTGTGTGTGTGTGTGTGTGTGTGTGTGTGTGTGTGTGTGTGTGTGTGTGTGTGTGTGTGTGTGTGTGTGTGTGTGTGTGTGTGTGTGTGTGTGTGTGTGTGTGTTTGTGCGTGTGTGTGTGCAAGTGTGCAGTAGGGCATGTGTTAGCATAGTCAATGTGGAAGCTGCAGGCTTGGGCCGGCTTCTGTGTTTTAACACCGTCCGCCATGCTGCAGAGCTTTTCTCCCTCTGTCTGTATCCGTGTTTCTAGGCATGTCTGTATCCAGAAATGATACTTATAAGTGGAAAAATGCCCACATCAAGACAAAAAGGTAGAGACATTAACTGTACCTTTTATTTGTTAGTCGTTTTCATTAGCACAGCAAGAAAAGCAACCTAAGAAGACTTGAAACTTGTATTAAGATTCATGACTCATACTCAAAAAAACAGAAAGACATATCAAGCAAAGACAGTGTCTCATGGATCATGCAGGCTGAATTTTGGTGGATTTTAGGATCGAAAAATGTTGCTGTTCTGAGGCTGACTGTCAAGTTGTTGATGGTGTGTCCCACAAGTACTATATCAGCAGATTTGCTGACCCTCCAGCTGCATTCCAGACACAGAGTTTCCACATATTTAATCAAAAGGCAGAAAAGAAAAATACATAATAGGAGAAAATAAGTAAAATTGTATATTGCAGTAGTTTGTGACCTTCAGTGTACCCCATGAGTAATGGTGTACTGCAATTGAATGTTGCACCAATATTGGCCCTAACACTTTAAAAAGTAATATTTATGTTAGTGAGTTTCTCTCTTTCTTTATATTCAAAAAATAACCTCTACGTTTTATTCAAAAACCTGAAAGCTAGCTAACCAGGCGTTTTATAACGAGCCTTTACCTTTAACAGAGAGTTGCATTATGGGTTGTTTTTAGCCCAAACTTAGGCTAGCTAGTTTTACCTGTGTACTGTGAGGCTAGTCATAAAACAATTCAGTTTGGTTAGTTTAATTTAGAGTGTTTTGCTGCTTCGTTATACTGAGGAAATACACTTCGGGAGTGGAAATGCGTGGTTGATGAAGGTTTAACAAAGATATGGAAAAGATTGCACAAAGATCCTCAAACAACATGACTGAAACTACCTGTGAAGAAAGCAAAGGTGAGACTCAAACTGAGTAAAAACATTTAGAAATAAAGCTTCAAGAGACTAACTAATATAGCTATTTAGCAGAATTATCTTAGGTGAAGCTAACTCAGGTCCAATGTAGAGCACTAATCATATGCCTTAAGCAATGGTACAAAGCGCTGGAAAACTCGTGTGTCTCAATGAGATGAAAAAGAAAACGTATTCTTTGTTTTTTTAAATCATTTTTTGCGCCGGTTTTAATTAGCTGCTTTATGAATTTGTGTGGGGAGAAGTAGTGCCTGTGATCCTGAAATATGCAGTGCAGTACAGTGGGAGTAAGTTGTTCCAAACATGTAAAGCTTTGTTGTGGGTGTTGTGTTCTAGTAAAGGTATTGTGAGTGGAGAAATTCATATGGCTCCTATACAACAACTTGAGGTTTTGGAGTTGCGTGTGTCCATAGTAGTAGCCCACAGCTAAGTGCATTTACACCAGACTTCTACAGTACTAAATTGACAATGCATAAAGCTATAGCTTCCCAATTTAACATCTGTCTCTTGTGGGGGCTTGTGCAACTTGAACATGTTATTTATTTAGTGACATCTGGTGCATGAGTACTGTATATCATGAATAATACAGCTTGTTCAGTTTATGTCCTTATACAGTGTACCCATCATACAGACCTGCATTTTTGGCTAGAAAAAAAGCCTCAAACCCAAGAGATGTTGCAGATTAGAGGATGCTGAGAGTCTTTCTGGTTTGAGTGATAACTGCCTTGTTATTTTGCGGCTCACCCACTAGCTTAGTGTCCTGATCAGCTGTCGAACAGGCCGTTTGAGTGACAGCTCAGAGTGATTCTTGCATCGACTTTCAGAGCCGCACCCACGATGCTGTGCAGGGGAGCATGAAGCAGACATGCTTAGCTGGAGCATCAATAGTTAATGTTATAATTGGGAGAACGAGACAGTGCTGTCGTCGTGATTCAGTCTGTCTATCACATCTATTCTCCCTGAACTGTATCTTGTTGTCCTCTGGGCTCATTTTTTAATCAGCCTTCTCTAGGATGGCCACTGAATCAGCGGAAAGAGGAGGTAGTATTTGTGGTCATGCAGAGCGCAGACGCCACGATGGCAGATGGCCCATTCTCTGCTGCTATTTATTGCACACTCAGGGAAGTCTTACGGGAAAAACACTCTCTAGTGATGGCATGGATTGAGTGTATACAGTATTACAGGGTGGCAAGAGCTTCAAACTTGCCACAAAATGTCTTCGTTTTTAGTTATCATTCATTGTTTGGTTTAAATTTGAATAAAAGTGCAGTTTCATTGATAAGTCATTTATTGGCTTGACATTTTAAACAAACAAAGGAATAATAACAATACATACATTGAAAAATGTGCCTTTGCTTTGCCTGCAGAAAACCATTATTTTGGACATTAAATAGGCTTAATAGTAAGCAAATATTCAGAAAATTAAAAATATGTATTTATCATTTAAGGTGTTGTTAGGTTTAGCCCTGAATATAAAACACAGTAAATGTATCCGTCAACATCCATGCATAACAAGGTGGAAGTCTTGAGGCTTTTAGATATAGAATCGGAGGATGAAACCCTCTTTATTTGTCACGTACATGCAAACAGCAGAGCACACACAGTGAAATTGGTCCTCTGCATTTAACCCATCCTAGTACTAGGAGCAGTGGGCAGCTATTGTGCAGCGCCCGGGGAGCAATGGGGAGGGGGATTGGAGGTGTCCGGTGCCTTGCTCAAGGGCACCACAGCAGGGCGTAGGAGGTGAACTGGGACCTCTCCAAGTAGCAGTCACTTCCCATTCCATTCTATTTTACTGAACTGAACTAATGAGGTTTTACACAATGATTCTTTTTGCCCAAAACCTCCCCACTTCATTAGAAGGAAAATACCAGAACATGATTTTATAACACTGTATGAGAGAAGATGTGCAAACCATAGAGAGGAAAATAATGGTATTCAGAGAGAGACAGAGCCAGAGAGAGGATGTCTGGGGACTACGTCATCTGCTTCTTATACTGTATGAAATGCATCTAAGGATGAAAACGAGTAAAACATTTAAAAAAGGCTTGACATATTTTCTAAAAAGTCTTATACATGCATGTATTTGTATGTACAGTGTAGACATGAATGAAAATTTCTCTATTAATATTAAATCCTCATCAATAAAAAGAAATAGGCTGTGTGACACAGCTCGGTTTTCAATAAGACAAATGAAACTATGCTATCTAGATTACTATTTCTATTGTGAGGGACTGTAAATGAGTGAATGTATTATCTATTATTATGAATGGAGATTGTGTTTGCTTCTACATCATATAGCCAACTATTGATAATTCACTCTTTTTGAAAGAAGTTTAAACTTTAACTTTTTGACTCACTTGCTGTAGTCTAAACAGTCAAATAAAACTTCTGTCTTTGCGTGGCTGCAGGGAACTGAATTCCTGTGTTGTATCAGAAAAAACATGGTGAGTTTTATCTGATTATTTGCGGAGTTGACTTTTAGAAGTTATACTCACCTAGGCAATTGTTTTTGTTGAATTTAAGGCCAATTATGAAGTGGAAAAACAAACATACTCAGCAGTAATAAAGACGTCATGGAAGTGCTGAATTTTAATAGTTTTTGGTTAAACTTTATGTGCAGACAGACAGACAGACAGACAGACAGACACCCAAACACAGCTTGACCTCCCTCAGTGATCTATAAAATATGAATGAGATCAGGGTCTGGCACTCCACACAGCCAGAAATATGTCTTTTTGGGTTGCTCCCTTCTTCCCTCCCTCTCTCAAACACACACTCACACACTCACACATACACACACACACACACACACACACACACACACACACACACACACACACACACACACACACACACACACACACACACACACACACACACACACACAGTATGTCTTTCAACAGAGGCATGTCTGTACCTGATCTATGTGTTTCAGTTATTTTGGGAGAATTAAATTGTGGGAGCTAAGCCCAGGAAAGGCAGGCAAAAGAGATGGCCAAATTAACATAAAGTGTGTGCACACAAACACACACACCACAATAATCAAATGCAAATGCACAGTATATTTGGACTTACTTTCTTTGTCCATATTTGCACATTACTTCCAACTCACTCTTTGTATGTTGTTATATGTAAGTGTGTGTGTGTGTGTGTGTGTGTGTGTGTGTGTGTGTGTGTGTGTGTGTGTGTGTGTGTGTGTGTGTGTGTGTGTGTGTGTGTGTGTGTGTGTGTGTGTGTGTGTGTGTGTGTGTGTGTGTGTGTGTGTGTATATGTAAGTGTGTGTGTGTGTGTGTGTGTGTATGTAAGCCTCTGGTTCCACATCTGGAGGCCATTACCTCTTGGCTGGGATAGGGGGAAGAGGCGGGGCCGGCCTGGCTGTGCAGTGAGGTCATCGCGTCGTCGTGGCGATGCAGAGGGAACAATGATGCTGTTGTGTCCATCGACGACAGACCAACATAACTGACGCCAGGGTTTAGGGGTTGAAGGGGGGGAGGGAAGGTGGCAGCGATAGTTAAAAAGTCAAGGAAATTGAATAGAAACACCTATAATGAAGCGGAGCAATGTTAAAGCGAGGCGGTATGCTTAGCAATGACAGCGTGTGCATGCAGCCAACTCCAATGATGTGATTGGTGTAAGTCCAGATCGAACAGAGACGGGCCAGAAGTCTTGGAGCGGCTGCACAGTCAGACAGCTGCAGCGCTGAGCCGGCTTCCATACAGTATATGTTTCTGAGACCTCAAACAGGTCATGCTCTATGACATGCACGTCCACACATTGAAGCTGGGTGTTTTAATAAGGGCGGGCCCGGGGTCAAAGAGTCCAGTTTTTATTTTTCCTATCTTGACAGTGAACCTCAGTGAGAGAATAGTATTTCAAGCTTATGCTGTCGGCATTAGTGGTGGTGTTACGTAGGCTCTGAAGCCAACTAAGTATAGCATTGGAACTATAAATATATGAACATAAAACACGTCATTATTTATCTCCAATGCCCATACAACTGACATCCAAGCGTCAATATGATAACAGTGTTGAATTTCAAACAAAACAGTGGATAATAAATGTAAATATGAATAAATGTAAGTGTATCAGTGCACATTAGCACTGCAACAATGTGTACTGATACACATTTAGTAAAACTAACCATGTTCAGCATACGTCAGTCGTATAAAGTTTCCTTTGGTGGTTTCTGGGCTGTGCAGCTACTCAGAATTGACATATCAACATATAAAGTTGAAAGGATTGAGAGAACATTTGCCAATTTTTGCAGCCAAAAAGCTACATTGATTCGTAATTTGGTCAAATAAGTATGTTTAAAATTCCCTCTAGTTTTGGTCTCATCCCATGTGGTACGGTACGAACGACTCTGTACTACTCAAAAGTCTCGAAATATGAACAGACAGCTTTAAATTCTAATCACATCAGACAGGTTGGTAACTTCTAAATTAAATAAAACATAGGAGTCAAAAACTAACGGGTAAGTCAACCTAAATAAAACCCAGGTTTTATATATCTTATACAAGATCAGTGGACTCATACTATATTTTTCTAGAAACCCCCCTGAAACCAATATCATTTTACTCTTTAATGAGTTAACTATGAACTTTTTCAAACTCAAACACACAGAAGGCTATGTAGAAACTTCTGTAAAAACCAAACAAAAACACCTTTATCAAAAATACTGAATAATGAAAAGTGATTTTTACTGTCACACACAAAAAGAAAAGCTTTAGAGAATATAATGTCAACACTCCTGAAATCTGAGCATTAGTTTAGAAACAGTATAACAAATGGAAGCCATAACTTTGGCCTAACAACATATTTCTGATTTATTCACAGCTCGCAGTGGCTTCACAGGACAGATACGCTGCAGCTGCAATTATTTACCGTACCCTTTTTTTCTTCTCTTGGAGTAAAGCTGTGTGTGTGTGTGTGTGTGTGTGTGTGTGTGTGTGTGTGTGTGTGTGTGTGTTACATGCTTCTGTATTCCCTGAAGACTTGGCCAGGACTGCTGCTCCTGCTGCTGCTCTTTTTCCTTATAAGGATGTGTGCTTGTGGAAGGAGAAAAGAAAGAGGAAGAGGAGAAGTTTTGAGCAAGATGAAGAGGAGATGGGAAGAGGGACAGGTAGGGGGAAGACGAAGACTAGGAAGGAGGGATGGAGGGCAGAGATGCACTATTGGAGGCATGTACGAGAAGGTGATATGGAGGGAAGGGGGCAAGGAGGAACTGTTGGGGATGGGAAAGTTGAGATGCTTGTAGAAAACGGCTAAGAAGAAAAAAGAAGAGGAGAAAAGTTAAGGGTGTATAGAAGGAGGAAGGAAGGAAGGATATAGAGTGAAAAAGAGGAGGAAATAAGGTAATACGTTTGATGAAACACAGATGAACCTAGAGAGTTACAAAAAAAGTGAGAAAGAAAAATTGGGACACGGTTAACAGTGACCCATTTACACACACTCCGTTTTGTGTCTGTGTGTGTGAAGGTGTGTCTTGCTTTTTAAAGAAGTGTTTTTGCAGTTTGTAATTAGAAACATGTCCCATTGAAGTTTACGTCACACAGTTATTTGCTTTTCTTTCTATCCTACTCCTCTTTCTGTTTTTCTAAACTACGAGGCTTCTATTGATGTGGCATTGAAAGGGACCAGAAATAGAAAGTGAAGAGTCAGCAGTAGGATTGTGTGTATTCATCATTATTAATATCATAACACCTTTTAAATGACAGTAACATCCCTACTGCAGCGTTGGCATTGCATGACCCCGTCCCTTCAGGTAAACAGTGGCAAGCATATGTTGTAGCTGGATTTATTAAAACTGAAAAACATGTGAGTGAGGCTATGATCCTGGGAGAAGCTTGCATTTTTATGAAGTGGCATCCATTGATTTATGTCCTGAAACGTTACAAGGTTTCTGTCCAGGTGTAGAGTTGTCATTTTCATTTCTTGGTATTATCTCAAAGGCAGTTGGTGTTGTAGGAATGCTATTTTTGACCTATTTTCTGTCCAAAACACATGCTGTAATCTATTAGACTACATCAATTACCGCTAAGGGGCCATATTATGCTTTTAGGGCCTTCCTGTGCTCTGTATATTGGTTTTTGTGCATGTAAATGGTCTGCAAAGGCTAAAATCCCCAGGTTTCCTCCATGGGGAGTTTATTTGAACGTATGTAAACATGTCACAGTAGAGGTGCAAAATACAAATAATAACCTGGATATGTGCATAACTTTAAACTTGTCTTGGCCTTCTGCAATTCTTTGCTCTTTTTCTCCCTCTCACCTTCATTCCATCCCTTCTCCATTCCTCCCCTTCCCTCTCCCCCTCTCTCAGCTGCTCCTCCCAGCTGTTTAATCACACATGGCCCATTCCTAAAAAAGAGAGGGAGGGAGGGGACAAATGGGAGGAGAGACAGGGAGAGCGCAAGAGAAAGAGTGGGTGATAGAGTCAGAGAGGGAATGCGAGTGAGGCACATGGACAGTGAATGAGTGAGCTCTGCTTCCCCCTCAGTTCAAGCTCCTTCTCCCACCGTCTCCACTTGGATTACTGCTGAGGAAGGACCCTGTGTGGATACTCCTCCTCCACTCCTTCCCTCCCCTCTCTACCTCTCGCTGAGGGACTCCTGCACTCAGTCTAAAGCTCCCTGATCTCACGTCTCTTTCTCCCCCCTCTCCCCTTGCTTCCCCCCTCAGGATGTCGTGTGAGGAGGCTCAGCTCCACAAAGAGAGGCTGCAGGCCTTGGCGGTAAGTCTAAAAAGTTTTAAACTACGTGTTTGGTTTTTTCCCTCTTCATGTTGCTTTGACCTTCGGTTCTGTTTGTTTTGCTGTCTGTCTGTGCACGGCCACCCTGTTTCACCTTGGCTGCATCTTTTCCCGTCAGCACGATATCTCGACCTAACTTTCAATCCCTCTACCTCTTTCATAATTCCCCCTCTCTCTGATTCTTTCTCATGCTCTCTCTGCCTGTCTATATTATCCATTCCCATTCATGTCAATTCACACACATGTTGAAGGCGGGAAAACGTTTTTTGAGTCTTTGCCACATATCAAAGTTCACGTTTTATTGACTGAATACCTGTGACGTAAACAGTAAATGCCACACATTAGGGTGACCCCTTGGCTGAAGTGGTGGTGTTACGTAAGCCAACTAAGTATAACATTGGAACTATAATATATGAACATAAACAACATAATTATTGATCTCCAATGCCGTTCAATTACCGTCAATATGATAATAGTATTGAATTTAGTTTTGGTTTAGTTTGTTTCAGAACGTGTTTGCTTGTTTTTGTTGAGCTGGGGTATAAAAAAAATGTTGGTTTTTAAATATTCAGTTTTAGTTTTGACGGGGATTTAAGTGAATGTTTGTTTGAGCTGGCTACACTGTCTCAAAAGTATGTAGCTACATTAGGATAGCGCTATGTCCTGGAATTTCAAGTCCATTCTTTGTTGTTGTCCAACGTGACGAATGTTGACAGAAGCTAATACCGTCTCCCTTTGTTTTTGTTACGATTTTGCTAAAGCTAAAAGACAAAAAACAATTCTTAACCGGCTAATGTTGTTTCTATTCACTTTTCATTTTATTTTTCGGTTAAGAAAACACTGTATTTTCACTGCTTATTTTCGCTTTTGTCCTAGTTTAATATAATAAACCAGGCATACAGTGTGTTTCTCTGTTACACATTGACTAGTAGTAATTAGCTAACCAGGGTAATAAACTGTATGTTAGGTTTTTTTGTTTCTTTTTAAAATCGCAATTGCATCATTGCAGCGTTTTTAGTTGTTGAATAAAAAGCGAGTCAGCTTAATGTGTTGGGAGTCCAACAGCATGACATCATAGCCCTCTACATCCATTTTCCTCACTCAACACCGTTTTTGCTCCTCTACTCCCTTTGGCCCTGCACTGCTGCTGCAGTTTGTCTGTCAGTTCTCATCTTCTTTCATGTGTTTTTTTTTTGTGGGGAAAACCAACTGAGAGGAAAGTTGTAGATCGCTTTTGGTTTCAGACGTATGAATTGTTGGTGTATGTTCTTGCCAAGGTAGAATGTGTTCACATCCAAAGTGCTCCAGAATGCTTTTCGGGTTCTGTATCATCTGTTGAAGTGTTTGGCTTGGTACTGACAGGACTTCGCGGAGCAACAGTTGCACCGAGAGTCAATGCCTGGGACTAAATTTGGCACCAGTGAGCAACCACAGCATACCAAACACACTCAAGACGCACAGGAACATACATGCACACTCACACTCATACACACAAGCGGGGTGAACAGCAGCGGCAGCAGATGGAGGAACTATTTTGGCCACGTTGAAACACGGCAGCCATACCAGGCTGCATGTACTTTAACCAGTCAGATTCTTAACTAAAGAAAGAGAGCGGAAAGTTCTTCAGCGGAGAGGATTGCGCATTTCTGCTTCTTGCGTCATCTGGCAAAACACGACTAAAATCATCAATTAAGTGAGCGTGTACAGTTTAGGTTTGGTGCACTGGGCCAGGAAACACAACAATTGCTACAGAATATTCTGATGACAGCAGTTGTAACGCTACAAATAAATCTCTCTGTTTTTTTTCCTGAAGTACTATCAAACTACTGGAATTGCCAAGAGCTTTGGCATACAGTAAAGTCACATGTGAATATGATTATATAATTTGTTTCCTCTGAACGAGCATCTGCCTTGTCTCAGCTCTGCGTGTGTACGCTGTATCAAAGACAATAAGGGGCACTAATAGCCTTCAAGCCCTACCAGACACTCAAATAGAGAACGGTTACTATTACACTATTAGTACTAACAAGTCTCTGAGGCACTCTGTAAGCCAAATACACAGGCCCAGTGTAAATACAGAAGCTTGACAGAGCTTCTTAAAAGGAAGGGGAAGGATTTTACGGAACCTCTAATGACTGTGGATGAAGAGCGAGACCAAAAACACTGGATTAAAGTAGTTTAAACTGTCCCTGGACATAAGTGCAAAAAGTAGATTGTATTGCAATCAACAAGGGTGAAAACAGGCAGGCAATATTTTAGCTAAAAATCATTTGTTATTTTCTCTTTGTCGTCGATGATATACATTTTAAAGTGACAGAGAAAAAAAATAATTAAGAAACAGGAATTAAAAGAATTGAACTCAATGGTTTATCAATTCATTTCTGCAGTTGTAGTATAATAGTATTAGATTTGTTTTACTATTTTTTACCTTCTGCCTTGATTTTCTGAATAAGTATTATTGAGCCCCTGTGGAGAGGTGTATATAGTGCATTCACACTGTCTTAGGTCTGCAGCTGACATGCTAATGATTTCATCAATAATTGATACTCTGAGACCTCATCAATACTTAAGCAGTTCTCGAGCCAAATTGGAATCTTACACTAAAATCCGAGCCAAGTGTAGGAGCGGTTCTCTCTGTATCGGAGCGGTGTGAACACGCAGCTACTGAATCTCACACTGATTTAATTAACATTTCATCTGGACTATGACGGTTGGAGTTATTATCTGATGAACCTGTCTGTAGGTAGCAGACAGCTGTCATTATAATGTTCATTTGATCAAGAGACAGGTCCATGTGCTGTGTGGCTCATGAATAAAGCCTACACCACTTAAGGACGGGAATCACCAACTTTCTTTCATGACAGAAAAGATGACATACCTATCTGCTCAGAAACAATTCACTGTTATTTTCAGTTATTTTTGTATGCTTTATTTAAACAAAGAAGCGTTTCATATAAAACATTCATAGGGATTTCTTTCCTATAAGTGACAACTTTTTTCTGTACGGACTTTTACTCCCGTATTAATAATTGACAATGCAAGAGAGAAATGAACCCTGAGTGCCATCTTTCCCCATCCTACTTCTGAATTATTTCCCAGTTTATCTTAACTAAACTCAGTCCCATATGACTTAGATGGTTCTTTTCTGAGTTTGTGAGAGTAAGTGCCCCTGGAAAAAAGTTCCAATGATGGGTTTATTTCTAGATAATTGTTGGACTTGCAGCATTAATCATTCCGTCCAACAAAGGGTACGACATGTGCTTTAATCTAAGAGTTGTTAAATCAATTTGCTCATTTGTCCACCACACATACAATCTGAAGAAAATTCCCACAGTCTGATTGTGATTACCGGCCTGTCAGCTGCCAGCGGTGCAGGTTCCCATGGTTACTAATTGGTGCGATTGGGGAACAGTTGTGATGTCATGTTGTTAAATCCAAACCTGTAATTGGTGTATTATTAACATGTAATTACAGCCATCGGATAAAATACAGCCTTGTCAGGGTTTCCCCGAAAAAACGTCTGTGCATAATGTTTATGTCTTTTTTATAAACCTGTGTGTTCACCAAAACCCAGCGTGTGGTTTTGAGCTCAGCCAATGAATGGCGAGCGCTTCAGCTTTCTAATTAGCTGTTGCCCATGCGGCCTGCCAACCGCCCAACGGCATGGCAGAATGCATATACAAAAGTGTGTGTGTGTGTGTGTGTGTGTGTGTGTGTGTGTGTGTGTGTGTGTGTGTGTGTGTGTGTGTGTGTGTGTGTGTGTGTGTGTGTGTGTGTGTGTGTGTGTGTGTGTGTGTGTGTGTGTGTGTGTGTGTGTGCGTGCGTGCGTGCGTGCGTGCGCGCGCGCGCGCGCGTGTGCACCTGGACTCATTCACTGACTTCTCTGTAGTGTCTGTGATATGTTTACACAGATGACCTCACCCCTTTGGAATCTTTGCTACCTCCAATCACACACACACACACACACACACTCAAACGCACTCAAGGCCGCAGATTGTCTGTGGCTAAGTCTAAGGGGAATTAGGAAGTGGTGTATGAGGAGTGAGATGACCATGGTGTGTTTGTAGGAAAGACATAGACTCAGGAAATGACAGCTGCTGGCACTGGGAACAAGGCCGAGAAATTTCGGTGTGAAATATTCCTATTAAAATAAAAATCTCTGAGGCTGTTGTCTCTCTTACTGCTTAATGGGCCTCCAGTCTTGAAAACTAAAAGATAAACAGTTATTTAATTCAATTCGACCACAGGTTGAGCTCTATGAAAGTGAACTGTGTAACTGGTCAGTGTTCTGGAGCCACTTAGTGATGACTAACAAGGGGGAAGTGAGTGGGGCAGGGTGAAGGTGAGGGGGGATGCTATAGCTAGACCTTGGCATGCAGAGATTTGTGACTGTGGCCTGCAGTGGAGGGCTGCGTTAAGAGCAGTAAATAGAGTGGGGGGCAGGGCTGTCTGAAGGCATGTGTTGTTTCAATTTGGGCTGTTGACAATATGGAATAAGTTGCCAAAATGTGGTCACTATTGGTTTCTATTAACAACCTAAACCTGTGATCACATTTGTAACACACATCAAGTGGTTCCTCCACTGCACATAGTTGGCTAACGGACCACACTGTAAACATTTAAACAAAGAAAAGAAGCAGTTCTTAGTTTCCCGTTTATTTTCGTTACAGATCAGCCTTTGACTTTCTGCCGTTAGTTTTATTGGCAGCAATGTTCCTATCTAACATCAGGTAATGGAAAATGGATAAACTGCTGCTAACGGTTGGCCTTGAAATTGTTTGTTCCTGTTTCAGTGAAGTGCAGCTGAATACAATGTTTCCCGCCTATTTAACAGATGTTTACCATCTTTCAAACTTGTGTTTTTAGTTGACCTCGATCTGGCTTTTCTCCAGGTGAGTCAAGAGAGAAAAATGGTTGTAAGATTCTGCAGGTCTGATTCATACAATT
Organism: Eleginops maclovinus; assembly: GCF_036324505.1. NCBI lineage: Eukaryota > Metazoa > Chordata > Actinopteri > Perciformes > Eleginopidae > Eleginops > Eleginops maclovinus. Next base: position 7,667,461 of record NC_086356.1, read on the forward strand.
CCTAAAGTGGAGTCACTGCCTCAGGTTCAGTTTTGAATTACTGTCTTTTAGGTTTGGAATATTTGGCAGAGTGAGTGTTGCCAACCTACCAACTGGGGGGGCAGGAGTGGATAGGTGGCCAGAGGACGTTTGGTTTACGGACTTCAGCACTTTATGGGGGTTGGGAGTGTGCTTGAGTCAAAGTCATTTGGACGGGGTGTGGTTTGTCTGGTAGCAGGGGGTCTAGGGCACGCCAAGCATTACATGCCATCTAAAATTAGCAGCAGCTGTCTTGGACGTACTGGACATTCTGGTGTGTGTGTCTCTGTGTACATGCCTGTGTGCGGAGCGGGGTTAGGGTTCATGAAGTCTTGAAACTGGAATGCAGCTCTAGTGGGCACTTCTGGTTTTTAAATGATTGTCGTGACATGTGAGCTGATTAGAATAGTAAGCAATGCGGAGTGACAAGACAGAGAAATTCAAAAGTGGGCAGAGACAACAGGTGTCATTTTAGCAGAAACATATAAATACAACACTATCAGACTAAATATTACTCTCCTAATAACGGATACACTCTGGTTTGCTGATAGCAGAGGCATTGTTGGTTGACTCAAGGCAGTTGAACGAATACATTAAAGGGATTCTTTTGGGGAGTTGTATGACTCCGGTTTGGGTGTTTAAAAGGGTTGGTTTTAATTCATCAAAGTCACAAAACACACATCAGCGGTTGACTATTAATTCTCTGTTGTGCAAGGTCAAATTACTGTTTTTGTCAATGGAATTTGGTGGCTTTGAAGAGAGCATAGATTTGTAACAGCTTCCGACAGGTAGGTTAAAATTAAGCCTGTTTGGAGTTGCTTCTTACTTTAACGTGCCTAAAACACGTGCTGCCCCCATCCAAAGCAATACATTGTTCTGCTTCCAAACCTAAATTCTATATGCTATACTGTAGAATATAATAGATTATGACGTTTTGTTTATGTTTGTGTACATGCCTATGAATGCAGAGCTATGTGCTCTCGTGTCTCTGCTCAATATGGACACAATCAGTATAGGCTCCACCTGCCGATATCGCATGACAATGGCATGCAAGACATTTAAGCTACGTGCTAAATTTGCATTTATTGACACCACCAATAGAGTAGGAGTCAACAGGTTAGCAGTATGTTCACCTTGGACCTTACAAATAAGCATTGTCTGAGGACGTGTCATTCATATAGTCCCCACTAAGAGCCAAATTTACATTTTAATTTGTAGCATCAGGTTCTTTCCAGCACAGTAAACACTGAATCAAACATTTGGAGCACAGGTCCATTTTCAGTCTCTGTTCCCTAAGCGTTCAGGTATGGCTGCATATGGCTTAAAAGTCCTGTGAAATGACTTTAAATCACACTCTGTCAGGATTTCTTTCAAGGATTTAAAAGGGCTACATTTATACCAGTCATGTCTGGATTAGCTCTTTTGTTTCCTTCCTTAATCAGTTATTTTGTCCATTGAATGAGGCCATTTAAATATTGGAAACTCACATCCCCTTGGTTTACCTTCTTGTAAGTCCAGTTCCGTTTTTTTGTCCTTGCGAGAACTGGATAAAAGGAGTTTTTGTCTTCCTCCGAAGAGTACTGATGAAGAATTTGTTAGGGCTGAGAACATTTTACAAAACTACTGATGAAGTAACCATCTTCAAACAAGGGGTTAGGTTTAGTAGAGACACCAGACCCTGACTTTTAGTGTCTTAGTTTTGGTCTTTGCTGTTATGAGCCATTGTGCTGAACTGAATTTTGTAGGAACTGTAAGCTGACACTTAGAGTTTGACCCCCTCTCCATAACCACAATGTTTAACTCTGTAGGACGAGAGGTTACTTAATTCTGTGACGTCAATGTGACTTGCGGTTGGCTTCTGAAACCAAATAACCCAACGCCAATGTGAGACAGTAAAAATCTCCAATGGGGATCCGCCATTTAAAATATTGAACACCGAATGATATGTTAGTGTCCAACTTTTTGGACTGTGTCAGCAGTAGTGGGAAAAGTGATATCCTCTGTATAAGCAGCAGGCCAAGTGGGGCCAAAGACTCAGTGAGTCAGTGTGTGGGAAGTCATGAGTGTGTCGCCAAGAATGTCCACATATTTTCCTGAGGAGGAGGATGTGTTCTCTGGGGGAAAATACAGTAAACAGAGCAGGGATCGGGGTCCTACTGCTGCCAATTCAGCTCAACTAGTCTTTCATCTTTTTATTAATTTAGCAGTTTCAGTAGCAAACACAGCTTTTAATCTTATTTGCGCAGACAGGGACGATCCCTCCAGCGAAGGTTTTTTTTAGGGGCATGCATCATGAACTGATCCAACATTTTTTCATAAGAACTCTATTACCAAGGGATCTTGATACTCCTCCAAAGTTAAATAGAAATCAATGCAAGTCAAGCCAACATTCAGAAGTGTTTGTATTCATTACATTTTTAAAAGACCCACTGTAGGAAATTCAGATTAAACTGAAGGAGTTTGCAATATTTGTATCATGCCAGAGTCAATTTCTGGGATACAGTTCTTGGAACTACTTGGGGAAATGTCAGTAGGGACTACCATTAGGAAAAACGCTGACGCTGCTTTTGAAAAGCGCTACTGTACATGCAGTTAAATCGTATGAGTAAGCAGGACTTTTTCCCCTTTTCAGTAAATTCTGAGATTTATATTTTCCTTTTCCAGATACCCTGAGCAGTCACTAAAAGGAGTAGCTACTTCAGCCAAATCCAATGGATGGGTTTTCCACAGATGCTCAATAAGCCTTAATTTTGAGGAAGGACAGTTTTCACAGTAGCATTAATGGCCTTCCCAAGCGCAATGCATGGGACAAAATGTCTTTTCGATTACATTTCCTAAAAATACACTAATAAATGTGCCACACTTCCTTTACTGTGGATCTATTTGATTGGCCGATGTAGTTTCTTTGGAAAGTTTGCATTCCATTACGCACCATAAATAGTAGAACCATTGTCAGCATTTTACTCTGCCTTTGTTTTGTTTTGGTCCACTCCACATCCCTCTGCAGTGGGCACCCCTACTGAGTTGCTACATACAATGAATAAGGAGCCTGTATTTTTTTTTTACTGCCGAGCTGTTATAAGTCTGAAAGGCCCTTTAGGACAGTTTAGCAACCACTAATATATGATCATACAACACTGTGTTTTATGCTGTGGATGGGAATTATCCTTCTACACAACTTGCCTGGATACTCTTTGATTGTGAGAATAAATTATCTGTTTACTGATTTGTGACTTTGACTGTAGATGCCTTTGTGTATCTGTGGACGTGTATTTGCGCCCATGTGTGTTTTGCCCATTATTGGACCACATGTCCTTGACAGTCCTTGACATCTGGTGACCATACCTCTGCTCGGGCTGTCTGACTGTACTTTACAAGCCATGGGAACGGCTGCTGTGTAGGCTGCTGTGGTGTGTGTGTGTGTGGGTGTACATGTGTGTTACGGAGAGAGAAAGAGCGATGACCTCAGTTTTGATGCAGATGTTTTTACAGCCTTTGTGCGTCTTTGTAATGTTTTTCTTCGGGCAAAGCTGACACAGTCAAGTTGTTTTACCTCATTTAGTTTTGTAGTGCTGTGGTAGATTTGCTCCGATAATGATCCTTTATTAAAAAAAACCCCGAAACATTGGCTTTGGACTCTAGCACCAGCAGCCGCTTTTTAAAACGCTTTGCTTTCCAGTGAGAAGCATTTTGTAGAACACATCTGCTGTCCCTGTTTTTTTGTCCATTGGGATCTTTTTTTCCCTCCTGATTAGCAAAGAAGGATTAGTTCAGAAGTGGCAAAGTCATCCTCCAACTTTGTTGATAAAATAGGGTTTCCCCTTGGTTTAGGGTTAGGATTGGTTAAGGGATCAATTCAATGACGTCATGATAACTCGGCTGAATTCATTCCCTCATTTTGCATCTGCAATGTGTAATAAAGGCCATTAAAGACAACCCAATATCATTTGTACTGCAAAGAATTCATATGACCATTTTCTGATTTGCGAACACTACTGTTGGTTAAGTTAACATCCACTAGATTACAGTCAGAGAACGACTGTCATTATGAATTGTTAGTTTAGGTAGAGCTGCAAAGAACAACTTCTGGTTTAATATCTGATGCTTTGAATGCCCAACTCTTCCTTTCGCTACTACAGTGTAACCTACAATATCGTTATTTGCTCAACCATAACCAGTCAAATGTCATGTAAAGGGTTTGAATAGTGGACGATGTTTCCGTTTTTTTCCCCTAGAATTATTTGGTAAACTGTCCTACAGTTTTCCGCTCAATCAGATCTATTCTATCCTGTTCTATATTTCCATGCCATTTTGTTCAGCTATCTTCTTATTCCATTTTTCTTTTACACAGTTACTCTTTTTTCGAGAGGTGGTGTAGCCCTATTTCCAATTTTGGGTTTTTTTACCTGATGGTTATTTTTAGCCAACAGGAAACGGCCCAGAAATGCTTGTTCTGCTCCTGCTGAGAGAGACACAGAGAGCCACACACACATCTACTGTATCCCATGCCCTTCAGACCCTACCATGGGTGCACTGGGATCTGCTTTGTTTATATTCTCATGCATTTCCGTCAGCGTAAATCCAAAGATAGTGACACCATATTGCCTCAGTGTGTTCAGCCTCTTTTTATTTTTCTGTATTTGAATCCTCCCAATCACCATGTGACCACCCTGACCTCCAAACATCAGTCTCATTCATCTCCACATGAAGTTAAGGCTTGTTCTCCCCCACCTCAAATTAAACCTCCACCCTATTAAAGGCTTCAAGGCCTAGTCCATCCTCTTTAGATAGCCTGTGGGCCCTGACCCACCATAAGCCCTGACTTCAGACCCCTGTAATACTTAATTCAGCTCCTGGTTAGACTGGGTATCATTTTCCTGACTGTCTTGTGGTTCATTTCGGTACAGATTGAGTCAGTCCAGTGAGGATTTGCTGATTGTTATACATCCTTTGAGAACCACATACTTAATTGGGATACCCATCTCAGTTACAGCCTGCTTAGATATATTATATTATTGTCTGTATTGGAGGCATGAAACTGGGACCTAGCTTCTGTGAAGTAACCCACTCGCTAGACTAAACAAGACTGTCAGTTTCAAATGAGTTGAACAGTATACTGTATAAAAAGCCTCGGCTCATCTTTAAATTGATTGTATGAGAACCCTAATTGGCCCTTTGGGATATTGCCTTGCCGATGATGAACAGCAACATTAAAACACTCAATCAATTCACAAGCATGCATTAGTGCTTCACTATCACACCACTTCCACCCTACTACAGTTCTTTTTTTTTCACTGCCCACTCATTTTAAAAACAACTGACCGTATATATCTGATGAGTGATTTGATTTTCCTCTCCTCTGTTTTTTTGTTTCTCAGGAGAAGCGAAAACGGCAAACTGAGATTGAAGACAAAAGAGGCCAGCTGGATGACCTGGGGCTACAACTCCAGCATCTCAAGGTTTGTTGTATTTTGTGATCGGCTTAATCTTGGTTTTGCACAACGACTATGACCACCAACCTGGGGATTTACAGTATAACATGGGGGGGGGGGGCTGGTGAAATTGCATCCAGTCTGTAGTGCATTAAAGAAACCCTATTATACTTTTGGGGGTTCTCCCTTTGCTTTAGGGTAAACATAAAGACATTACCATGTAACACTCGCGCTTCTATTGGCTAGCGTTCCAACACATTGTGATAGGCTTAGGGGCGAGACATTTCTAAGCAGTTGACCAATCATAACAGAGCGGACCAGCTAACCAACACTTCTGCTATGTACTTCTGGACTCGTATATATCCATAGCCTGAATATGTGAACTTTCCAGCAATCTAGGCTACTGTATGTGTGAGATAATAGACGAAACATTGCCTACACCCTGAGGTAACCGTTAGTTTAAGGTCAAATATTGAGTTTATGGATTACAATGAGGTCAGTGTAGAGGTCAAGGTAAAGAGTTCATGATAGACGTCAGTGGATGAATAGTCAACAAAAGTGCTCACACGAGAGGTTTACAAATGTGTGTGTGACAGCCATTTATCTCTCTTAATCTGCTCAATCCCTATTCCTTTTTTGCTGAGGATTGTTCTCGCCTTGACCCCAAACGTCAGTTAAAGTGACGCAGTGAGCTCTCAAAGATACATCATGCATGTGGCTTTTACACGTACATGTATGTGTGTTTAATCACTTGCGTGCATGTGGAAATGTGTTAGTCAGTTTCTGGCTGGCAGGTTGCTGTTGATTCCATCCAAACATCCAAACCTCAGGGCCCCTGGTGTGCAGACCTGTAACAGTTTATCCTTCGCTGTTTTCTTCTTTCAAGAAAAACACTTAAATCCCAACACACATAAACATATTCCCCTAATAATTACTGCCAGCCGCTACTGGTAAGCCAAGATTGTGTTTTTCAAGTAAACATGGATTTGTTGTACTGATAGTGAGTGCATTAACGGAGGAGAAACAAACTGCTGACGGATTGTGAGTTCGGAAAAATCAACAGCCTACAAACCTCTGTAATTTCCCTTGAGTTCTTGAACCTTTCAACCAATGAAGAATGTGTCCCTTGACCTCACATAAGCTCAGAAAAAAAACATGACTTCTCAAATCGAGGCGCAACAGATATACACATCCTTTATTTTGATGACGCATGCATCAAATGATGAATTTCCTTTTAAGACTAAATGTTCGGAAATCTCTAAATGCTGCACAGATGCAGCGTGGGTGTGGAAACGGCTGTGGTTACCCATTATACTAGAGATATGTATGGTAGCCAGCTTCGATATTTGCTGTAAAATACATTCCATTCTGTAATTAGAGCCTTTAAACACGCTTGGCATCAATGACTCCTGTATTAAATGAATTTTATTCTTACAAGACGGCGTTTTCCAGCTTTTAACACCCACTTATGGAAATATGGACCAAACAGGAACATGGATTAAAGCCATGCGCGCAGTGTGTATTTGACATACAACCATTTATGAACGTTAAGCTGTAGCACCTGGGTTTGATCATGGTTATGAGTGTCGATTTCTACAGTGTGAGCCCAGGTGCAAAACATACTTTGGAACTACTGTCACAGACACAGCGCTCATGAATATGAGTTCATCACTGGCAAGAAAACAAAAATGATATCAATAATCAAATGTTATTATGCATGATGCATATGACTTTTTTCCATTTCAGTTAGTTTCTTGAATTTGAAACTGATTCATTTGGGTTCACGTGGGTTATTCTGAATGCAAAGTCGTAATTATGACAAATTACACATGTTAACTGCTGACATGTCACATCACTTCAGTAACTCCACTTAAGACCACTAGCATGTGTTGCTGCCTTACACTGACCCCAAGGGAAGTCAACATAAGTATTACATGTAACAGTTTACTAACTGATCATGAGAGAGACGATATAAAGTACACAAAAGTGTTCAACTCTTGCTTTTTTAAGCCCATTTTTGTTACTATTTTGGATATTTTATGCCTTTATCATTTGGAGTATAAACTTAGATAACCTGTGTCTTGTAAATATTCCGTTTGCAGAAGACATATTATCTGCCCGAACCAAAATACACTAGTGCTTTTCCCTGTCTTCCCCTAAGCTGGACAGATAATAAGTCCAGAGCCGGTGTTCTGCTCTGTTTAGTTTTTCTTGCATACAACGGCAGCAGGCCTGAACTCCAGATGTAATCAGCCTCTGGTCACACAGTACCATTTAATGGCCATTACTTCTGAGTGCCGCACCGCCAGGCATCGTGAGGCAGGCTTTGTAGTTCGCTCTCCAGAGACGTAGTGGCATGGGAGAGGAAATGGAGACTGGAGCCCAGAGATTTGATAAGAGCCTTGGCTGTACGATACAAGCCTCTCAGACTGGAGGCGTTTGTCTGAGTCTCGAACTATGTAATCATCAGAGTAACCTTAGCCAGCGTGTTCTATTGAAGCCTGGCCTACTGTTGATTTTGCCTCTTGCACTTCTAAATATAGGTGATTGGATGCTGTGTCTCTGTATTTGACTTACTAACAAATAGTAAAGACATTCTAAAAACCGCTCAGTGTTTTTGTGTCAAAGGCTCAACAGGAAATGGAAAGTCTATTAAACGGCGTGAGAGAGAGCAGAGAGCAGGGTTCTCAGAGGAAACAACTGGTCGGTTATTCTACAAAACTTAATCCAACACTGTTTGGTTGACTGCTGAAATGGCCCCTATGCAATGTAGCTTCTTTTTTCTGAAGAACTTTATTGAATTCCGCAGGGAGGTCAAAGTTCAAGCTCAGCTACCGTCAACTTCCTATTTTGCCTTAAGTACAGAAGCAGAAGTGGTCTCAGAGAGCCCAGACCTCCACAAAGGTTATGACCTATCTTGTAATGGTAACAAAAGTGAAAAATATTTGGCGTATCCACCCCATTATTTGAATCAAATTGCTTCTTTATAGACCTTTACCGCACACTTCCACCAAGTTTCATTCAAATCAGACCAGTAATTATTTAGTAACCCTGCTTTCAAAGAGACAAACAAAAGACATAACCTCCTTGGTGGTGGTATTAGGGGAGTCACATCCATTCAGTCTAGTTGGCAAACAGGTCATGCAATGTGAGATTCATTCAAAATTCAAAATATTTCTGGCCTACATCTCTGGCTTCATAATGAAAATGATCTATGTGAATTGAGCCTGGCTATGTGGGTGTGCAGCAGCCACACACACAGACACAAACAAACAAATAGCCCAGCTGCCACATTCTGTTAGCAGGTGGTAAAATGCTTTGGAATAATTTCCGCAGAGCCCATTGTGTGTGTGTGTGTGTGTGTGTGTGTGTGTGTGTGTGTGTGTGTGTGTGTGTGTGTGTGTGTGTGTGTGTGTGTGTGTGTGTGTGTGTGTGTGTGTGTGTGTGTGTGTGTGTGTGTGTGTGTGTGTGTGTGTGTGTGTGTGTGTGTGTGTGTGTGTGTGTGTGTGTGTGTGTGTGTGTGTGTGTGTGTGTGTGTGTGTGTGTGTGTGTGTGTGTGTGTGTGTGTGTGTGTGTGTGTGTGTGTGTGTGTGTGTGTGTGTGTGTGTGTGTGTGTGCGTGTGTGTGCGTGTGTGCTGTTAGTTGTCAAATCTACGGCCTAGAGCCAAGCAACAGTTTGACAGCACCAGCCAAAGGTGAAGCTAAGTGTTCCCGCTCGACTGTTGTGGGAACAGAACATAACAGTACCAGACAGAGACAAGACATTAGATTCACAAACAACCGACTCTGGCATTCATCTTTAAAACATTAAAGTTACCCCAGCTTGATGAGATGACAGGAACATTTATCTCTATAGTTATAGTGTATTAAATGCACCATGATGCAGTCAAATACCGCATTTCAGTGAGGCATATTCCAGTTTGTACAAATTGAAATACTATTTGTTCTATTTTGTTAATTTTCAGGTTCTGATTTGTATTTTGTTCTTCCACTGTGACATTTTTGTGATTGGTCAACTACTTAAAGATGCCTATCACATAGAGTGTGTTGGAGGGCAAGCCAATAGAAACATGAGTGTTGCATAGCGATGTCAATATGATACGGAAGTAAACAAATGGGGGAGTGTGTGGTTTTGAAGACAGGAAAAGGGAAACCCCATAAAGCATAATTTTGCCTCTTTCACTGTAGGACAACAGCACAAACATTGGACTATGTTAGGGTGTATGTAATGAGAGAACTCGCTATAATACTCTGGTTCTCATGGTGTGATTTAAGAGTGTTTTCCTGTGAGTAACAGCTGAGTCTATCTGTGTTATGTAAAAACTGTGTGGGCCTACGCGTTTGTTTATTTGTTGTAGCTCTGCTTGGCATCTCAAATTTTTCAAAGGTTACTTTCCATAATGGAGGTCCAGTGGCTGTTAAATATACCTGAGAATATCACAATCAGGCCAAAAATGAAAGTGTTAAGTTGTTGCTAAAGAAGAAGAAGTTCCTTACATACACTGTTTATCAAAGGAGAACTTCAATATAATAACCGTGGCAATTATTCGGCTGTTTTTGATTTTTATATAGTTAGCTTAAGTTACGTATCGTCAGCATAGAAGTTGATCCCAAAGTCGCTGTGTATAATGTCACCCGGATGGAGCATGAAATTCTTCTTCCTTAATATGTAACATCACTTAACGTGTCTCTGTTCTCTCCTCAGTCCAAATCCATGCGTGAGCGATGGCTCCTCCAGGGAATGGGTGCGGAGGAAGAGGAGGGAAGGCGAAAACAGCTGGAACAGGACGAAGAACAGGGAAAGAGGCTGGAAGACATTATACACAGGTACGCTAATGAACTCAACAATCACAATTGTAATTGGACTTGTTTAGTCTTCATGCTATCTTGGCATCTGTTTATGTTACCGCACATCTGCTTTCCTATCCAGCACTTTGTAGTTTTCAGTTTGGACCGTATTAAAATGTTTTCTAAAATACCAATCATGTCATCCGTCTGGCTTTCCATCCAGTCTCTAAATCTAAGTGTCACATCTGGCAAAGACTTTTTACATCCTCTCCTCATGGTCCAAATTGGAAATTCTAAAAACAATTCTTCAGAAACATAATAGCAGAGGCTCTCAGTTGTTTTTCAGTCAAGATACAAGAAAGAGGATATACCTTGGACACGTGATAACTATACTTATCACCAACGATAGCATACTTAAAATACAACATTCATATTTCCTATGAGAAAGCTCTAATTCTGGACGATATGTACATGCATTTGGCTAAACACAACCACAATTTTAGTGTGGAGTGGTTACAATACACACACTGTAACTGGAGAAGTATAGAAGGTGTGGGATTCTGCAGGGCCACTCTGGAATTCTGTAACCTAAGAGCAAAATCTATATTTTCTCATGCATCGGTGTGAAAACAAACACCAAGAGCTACTATACACACATGGATTTTGTCCCAGGACAGATCCGACGAGAGCTGACAAGGAATGAAGTCGGGGAATGATAGATTAAAAATGTAATAGGAAATGATAGGGAAGATACATGGAAACTTTAGAAGCTGAAACAAGCGAAGGCATTATAGGCAAAGGAAGAGAGTGGGTACTGAGGAGGTTGGAAAAGGTGGGGGAAAAAAGAGAGGGTTGTGATTCTGTGGGCACTTCTTGCGCTTGTGCCTCTAGGAGGAGCTTCCTGATTACTGTCAAGCATTGCTGTGAGATAATCAATGATTTCCCGATGAAGTCAGGCATGAGATCATCATTGCTTTAAATAAGTGCCAGGCAGCTCTTGCCAACCTTGCTTTGTGTACTCGGCCATGGGTGTTCTTTTGCAGGGTGTGAGAATTGGGCAGAGCTGCACTTTGTCTTCTATGAGAAAGGACAAACATTTGGAGGTCTTGCTATTATGTTTTAGTGAAAATTCACATTGTTTTTACCTAAGTGATCAATTAACAGTGAATCCTGTATCCTACTACCCTCTTTGCATGCATTATTTTCAACAGGACTGAAATTACCTTGAGATTACCTTGTATTCATACATTATACTGAGGTAGAGGGTTGGCCTAGCATGGAAAAATGCTGACTTTGCTTTGTTGTGGGTGCATGGACAAGAACGCCCTTGAAAGTTAACACAATGCATTGGAAGTTAGGTCACAAAGGAGCGTAAAAGGAAAAAAACCTTTTCCCTGGTGTGTTTTTGGCAAGAATACAACCTAAAGCAGTAGGAACTGTTGACATCATGCAGCGTGGAGTAAAGGAAAATGTGACACAGAATAGCGGAGTGGATGGTAAGGCAGATTTCTGGGTCAAAGTTAATAATCAGCCAACATGCAGATTTGTTCATTCATGGTTCTTGTATTTGATGGCAATCAGAGACACTGAGTAAATGAAGCTTGCGGAGAGGCTCGAGGTCAATTTGGCATCAGTGAGTCAGGCTCACGCTCCGCCTCCTCATCTATCAAATCCCTGCATGAAAGAGACTCTGTTAGCCATCAGCTACTGTAGCTTATCACCAGCACTGGAATAACATCAACATCATACGTTTTTTATACTAACACCAGGATAACATTCGCCCTGGTGCAAACAGAACAGCTGTGAATGGTCAAAGAGGGATCTTTGTAGACCAAAGTACAGTTTGGATTGTGGAAGCTGCTTCGTGTGAATCACTTCATTCAGCTGCTGTTCAATGGACTTGTTGTCTGGTCCTCTCTTTCAAAGAGGAGATATTGTAGTCTGTGGTTTTCATTACTTACAAAGGCAATTAAAACCACAAAGATAACTCTCAGTTTGTCATGTGTTTTTAGTCTGGTTTCACTTTTTGTGAGGGTTTCCAAATCATGCTCTTCTCATTTAAAGAGGACATTGTGCTCATATTCAGGTTCATATTTGTATTGTGTGCCTCTACTGTGACATGTTTATATGCTTTAATGTTCCAAAAGGTCTTCATTTTTCTCATACATTTCAGCTCCTTCCCTGCCTGTACTGCAGCACCTCTTTTCACCCTCTGTCTGAAACCAGAGTCCATTCTGCTCTGATTGCTTAGCTGGCCGGCTTTGTTGTGATTGGTCAACCCCTTATAGATGTTCCCCCCCTTAGCCCATCACGTACAAAGTGTGGAAGCGCTAGCCAATAGAAGTGCAAGTGTTACATAGTGTGTGGAAGAGTAACACCCTCTTGATGGGACTTTGTGATTTTAGTGTATGTAGACCATTTACATGCACACAATCCTATATAACACACTAAAGGAAAGGTAAAACCCAAAAAAGCACACTAGGGCCCCTTTAAAGACATGCAGTGGAAAATCAAATAAAGTTAAACGAATAAAAAGTTGAAATAACACATAAAACTACAAATGTAGCATGGGCAACCGCAAAACAACACCAACTATTTGACAACAAATGCTTGGGTTTTAACAGAGTTGTTAGATGCTTTGTGATTCAACTGAACCTTGAATTGCTGTATTTTTTGTTGTTGCTTTAAATATGCATACTTATCGGTTACAAACCTTTGCTAAAAACCTGCCACATTTACACTGTATGTCAGGTCATATTCTCCTGAGACTCGAAGTTCAGCAAGGATCATATAACCTGTAGTTCCCTTGCTTGATAGTGCATGAGCCATGTAACAGAAGGCATTCTCAAGCAATTACCACGGTGAACCAGGATCTCAGATGTGTCCTGAAAATTGCTTTAAGAGGAGCTCAGCTGTCTGGGATTAAATTCCCAAGGCTTCCAGAGAACAATCTACTCCAGTGGGTAAAATAAAGTCACAGAGCACATGTGTGTGTGTGGGAGTCTAAGGAGGGCCTACAGTCACACAAATCCTGAAATTGAATCTATTTGACATGAATAACTCTTGATCTAAGGAGGGAAAACCTGTCATTAATTTGGGTTTTATGCGATGCTGTGTAGCTTGTTGATAATTCTATTTAGATGTTATGAACAGGACAGCATGTGTGTTTGTTTGTGCATTTCAGGCAGAGGGTGTGGCATCTATATTTACACTCTGCGGGAGACCATCCCAGAATATCCTGTAACACTTACTGATAGGGACAGAGATGAATAGTGGGGACAAATATGGACACTGCATTATCTGTGTGTGGGTGAGAATAAGGCCATAATCATGTATAAACCTGGATTTCCATGAAAACTACACCTTCCCTCTCCTGTAAACACTTTGAAAATAGATTCCACTGTCTTGTTACTAAAAGCACAGAAGCCTAATGTCTTGCCTTTCCGCTTTCATGGCTGCTAGACTAATAACTCATGCACTGGTGGACATTTGTATAGAAGAAAGTGACAAAGACAAGGCAGAGGCTGTTTTATAGCTTTTTTTCATGCGCTGGAGAACACCAAGTGGCAGAAAGAAGAGAAACAGCTGTATCTGCATATGGAGAACAACTAACAGTTGTGCTACTATGATTTAAATGCACAAAGAAACAGAAAAAGAGGCAAAAAAAATGATATCCATGCGATTATATTTGGAAGACATACTGGAAAACGCATAAATAACAAAGACAAAGGGACAACAGCCGTGTCTTTGTGTGGGGTTGTAAGTGCTGCCTTAAAGGGGAAATCACATAAAGTCAAAGAAGGAGCCAACAGGGCAATCTTTGAACAGGCTATTTCATACACATACCTAAGGCTATTGAGCCCGGAAGGCACAGACAGAAAAAGAGAGGAAAGAGCGGTTGGACACAGACGGTTTGTGAGCTAGTTTCCCCCTGTTGTTAACCCAACTTTAGGAACACACAGAGCGGTGAAGAAATAGCAGCCATTGTGAGCAGGAGAACACTCTTACTTAGCAGACAGTGCGGCCGCAGCAGTGGTAGTTTTACAGATATCCCTATCATTACACGGACAGGCTGGGTAAACACAGAGAAGGATACAGCCCTCTTACAATGTGGCACTGACCCGGGCCGACACGTACCCACACCAGGCTACTTTTGGATTACTGCTAGTTTTATGTCGCACAGAGAGCTCCATGCAGATGTAGCCATCATTGCAGGGCTGCAGTGTGGCTTTTTCACAGTGTTCCCTGTTATGGCTACAGAACATTAAAGGCAGTGGAGAAGCTATAAACATGAAAGCAGGATGAGCCTTTACAATACTGTCTACTAAAAGCCTTTATGTGTTTAATTAAAATGTATTACAGTGCATATGTGTCTTAAGTTTAGTTTAGTTGCACCGCATTATTTCACTTTAAATTAATTACACATCGATTTGGATCAACACATTTCATCATCACACATTTATTTTGAAATTCCCATGGCAATTCCGCTCCTTCCTGAACCCAGAATAACATAAATCAAATCATATTTTGAGCACATGATTTTATTAACAAATTGAATCAAAATCAGGAATCAACTTCAGCAAATGTTGTATTATTGTGCCAAAAAATAACGCTATATAATGATGAAACTTGTGATCTGATACCTAACTAAGTGTATCTAAATCACATTCAATAAATAGTTATAGGCAATACTAGCCTAGCTTTTCCCCCGTGTCTGTATTTGTATGCTAAGCTAGGCTAACCAGCTGTTAGTTAAGATTTTATAATATCAAACAGGCTTGAGAGTCGTATCTATCTTCATATCCAACCCTCTTCAAGAAGAATACATCTTAAAATAACAAACTCACACAGTGATCTCTTTTTGTTTGTACCGAGGGTTTGAGGATGAACCATTCATCTTAATTTCCCCACTGCAGTGACCTTATTTTTTTCAAGATCAATAAAGCTTCATCTAATCTTGTCTAACTATCAATCCAGTTACCAGACCAGAAAACCACTGTTCTAAACTGTGCTGAAGAGACAGATGGAGTCTGTCCAGTAATATACATGAGGTCCAGCGGGCAGTCTGGCAGCAGCACACTATACTTATTGCCTCATTGCCCTGTATCTGGTTACATAATGTGCTAAGAATATGTGTCTCTTTCCTGAAAAACCACATCGTTTTTAATATAGAAAAGTGTGATGTTGTCCTCATCTCTGATCCCGACAGGATTTCAGAAAACTATGTAAGCTTGGTATGAATGCAACTGCAGAAAAAAGAAACGTTGTTTACTTCTTCAAAGTTAAGAATTAGTTGTATAACGTGACATAGTTCAGACCAAGACACTGTTAGGATAGACTGGATTTAAGAGCCTGAAACTACCATGAATCACATTGGAAGTCTACACTGCAGATTAAATCCGATCCAACGCAGCCTCCTGTCTCTTTTTAGATCCAAACCATAGTCCCAGGCTACAATAAACTTGGAATCCATCTTCTTGTCAAAACAAACCTTTTCAAGCTAGCTAGGTTGTCTATACATATTGTCATTCTTTAGGGACACCGGAGTGTTTGTGATCTGGTTTATATCCTCGCACACTCTCCTTTTGGGTTGATTTTACAGCCTAATTTTACTACCAATGTGTTACCTCATGTGGTGTTAGATAGTAACATAATAGACACCTTTATAAATACAAATCTTAAGGTTATCACCATCCATCCAGCTTCTACTGCTTATCCCCGTCGGGTCTCGAGGTAGCAGGTTATCACTTTAATTAAAAAACAAATGTTGGACCAATTTAAAATAAGAATCAGGAATTACAAATATATACATTGATACACTGATATGCTTCTTATTTTCTTGGAGTGTGCTTAACATTAAAACAGTGCTTTCAAGAACTCAAAGTCAGATCTCCTATCAATCAGATGTCAGGATATCATTTTCAAACCCAGTCACTGTTATTAACACCTTCCCAAGTCTCTCACAAAAAGGACAGTAGGGTATTATTATAGATACACAGTTAAGTGCTACCATAGCTGCTTAAGTGCGCATAATAACAGAGGTGAAGCATAACAAAGTGCTTCTTTAGTAAGGCTTGTACTGTAAGTACTGACATGAATCGTTTTACTCCTACATTTCTAAATCAGTTGACCATTTTTGGGAAATTAATTCAATCTCTGTTAAATGTTGTTCAAGGAATATTAGGTTATACCGTAAGTCAAGGAACTCCTGCTGCTATATCTAATGGAGTACTTGGTTTGCCCAGACTAGTGTCCCTGTCATGTTATGTACAGTGCAGCCTGTAATTTGCCTCATTGTTCACTTTAAACTTTAAACAATAGCAAATCTAAAGACTTGGGGCAGAGATAGAAAGACATTTATAATTAATCTTTAGTTGTGTGTGTGAATTTTAGCCAAGTGGCAGTAAATCATTCGTGACAAAAGTAGGAAGGAACAAAGTGTATGAGCGCCCTTTGTGGTTTAATTCCAAATGTGCTTCCTGTTTGTGATCTGGAAGACAGATCAACACTGAGGACAGAAACAGGAAGGAGCAGAAGGAGCATCTCTACCCATGCAAATAATGCACCGGCCTCAGTGTTTTTTTTCTTTTGGTTAAGCTCCACCATTGAGCTCTTCATTGATTTCTATGCGGTTGCGGTTTAATGTTGAGGCCAGTGGTGTTCATTGCCGATGTGTTTCATGTGGTAAATCTTCACAATGCTTTCATTTGAAACCAGTAATGTAATAACACGGATAAAAATCAAGTGTTAGGAAGAACACGAGCCCCATCCGAGGCTGTGTTTACCACCACACTATCATGTCTTTGATATCACTTTACCTCAACCCTTCCCCATTTAGCATTTATGATACACTTTTACTACAAGGGTTATTTTAATGAAGTTGTAAAGAGGTATGAGGACATTTTTTCGGACTATCAGTGCCAGTATTTGTCAATATTTGTAATCTCTCAAACGACGTGCATTTAGCAATCATGCAAGGTGTTTTACTATTTTGCAGTTTTAAATAAAATCCTTTTTTAATCGTCAAACACATGAAACCGCTCTGCACACACATTGAAATATAGTCTCTGACATAATTATTATTAACAGATAATGTACTTTGTAATGTATTTGATTATCTGTTTATACACCAGCCTCCACTAATGGATGCAGTATGGCTGTACACTGTACATTAATAAATAATATCTGCTTACAACTGCATTAATATTATATTTTTAAAATGCGTATTTACTACTTATAATAGCCTGATTTAATGAAGCAAATCCAGTGTTGTTCTTTTTTTATTATTATCATTCTGCCTGACATCATAGTTGGACAAATTGACATGTGGAGGTTCACGTGAAATCTTAAACGGCCATTTTTGTTTTAAACTTCAGCCACTCCAATTCCTGGGCAAAAGCAATGGCTCCGCCCACTGATGCTTCCCTCAGCCAATCAGATTTGTTTCCATCTTCCAACGGAATTGAACTACAAAAACTCCTGTAGAAGAAAGCTACATAGAAAGTTCCAATAACAGACAACTCACATACAGTATAATGTTTAAATACACACACACACACACACACACACACACACACACACACACACACACACACACACACACACACACACACACACACACACACTCACATCCACCAAACACATAAAACCAGATGTCTTCCTCCTTGTGTATGATGTGGAAAGCGGTTGCTGCCCACCCAGGGGTATCCATGGCAACAGGCCTGTGGTTGGTGGACGGGGCGGGACAGTGACATCACTGCTGTCTTTCAGGATTGGCACAGAGATAGTAACACCGCTCGACACAGAAGTATAAAGAGAGGAGGGCGGGCAGGAAGTGAGGAGGAAGTAGGGACAGTGTAAGGTCATGGCCCCAGCTCTCTCACACACACACACACACACACACACACAAAGACATATTATGTGCATATTTAATTACCTTCCCTTTGTACGGTTTTCAATTATTTAAATACTTGTTACTGTACCTGTATGCTCCAAAAGGGCCTGGACTTCATGATGAATAAAGCCTGAAGAGTAATTAAAGATACAATTGATGTTAATATCTCTAATATTGTGTTGCCCTTCCAGAAAATGTCCTTTCTAACAGAGTTATATCAAATAAGAAAGACCAAAGAAACAATCCACCCATCATGTTACTTCTAGGCCTTCTCTGCTCACAATTTTTGGTCATGTTTGAGGTTTGATCACTAGAGGGTGCCAGACACAAATAAGACCAATAAGACAGGCTTGTCGACACATTCAAAGACAGTCAAATATCCCTGTATGAATTCCACTGTGAAGCTTTATTGAGAGGCTTTGATCCAACAGAATATTCAATTTCGGTTGCCGTTTTCTCTAATGTTTTAGTAGAATGTGTATTTTTCTTCCACTGGATAAACTCATTAAACACTCAAAGACAGTATAAGACCCTTCAGAAGTGAAACAGTGATTAGAATGGGTTTTCCTTAGCTGTGACTCAGATTATATCAAACATGTATTTAGTTATTCTAGGGTTATGAGTAATTAACGAGGATTTATGACGGATAGATGCTGACCCGTCTTTGAATTTTCAACATGCTCCTCATAAAACAGTGACTGAAGTGATGTAATAGGATGAAAACCTGCGTCCTCCTCCGGTCACAAATCTTCCTTCTTGCTCATTTTGGCATGACCTCATGCCACTTACAGGAAGCACAAGTAAAATCCATTTCCTGCCAGAAAGCGAAAAAAGGAAATGTGATAGGGAGGGGCAGGGTCACATTGTCTCCATTTATTTACCTTCATGGAGTTAGAAAATAATGTGTTCCTCCAAACATCTTACAGTTCTGAGATCAGAAACATTCAGTTCGCAGACTTGGTTGCTATAGTGACAAAATGGTTGGTAAAAAGACTCTTTTGCCATTGTATCACATAACACTATCATTACAATAGGTCAAGAAAAGAAATGTCACAAAGTTTATTTTGTCTACAGCTTAATGTGTTTAAGTTTTATCACATATAAATTGTTTTTCTTCACCTTCACGTCCTCTCAGCACGCCCTGCACCTTTGTTGGATAAAAAGTGAGTTACACCTTATACTTAAACCCCCCCCCCAAAAAAAAAAAAAATCAGTTTGATCGGGGCCCAAAGACCCTCTGGACTTCCTTTAAAAATTGTGAATGGACAAAACAACCACAAAGCAACTTAACATGACAAAAAAAGACACAAAACAACCTCAAAGAGACTTACAATGACTAAAAAGAGACACAAAATGACTACAAAAAGGAGCAAGAGCAACCACAGACAAACACCAAAATAATGACTACAGAGTCTCGCTATGAGACACAAAACAACTACAAAGAGACACAAAATGGCCTCAAGAAGTGATACAAAACCGCATAGCATTGCTGTGGCACTACAAAGAGGCACAAAATCACAGAAAGATGCGTAACCACTAAAAATACAACAAAAAGAGGCTGAACAACTGTCGAGTTTGGGGGTCTTGATCCTAAATAAGATACAGGTGGTTGGGCCTCTCACATGTCTATGCCCAGTGGCCAATTGTCTTTTGATCCCCTCCATGCGTTTGATACATTTTAAAAGATCCGTCTTACAGTGAGGCAGCACAAAAAATAGCAGAGGTCACCCAAGAGTGTATTGATCTTGCTGCAAAAATACTACTAGAAGAAAAATACTTAAGGTTGCAGAAATGTACTGCCTTCAGTCAAGTATTAATACTCTCTTTCTATCTTAATACAACGTCAGATTGAACGTCATTGAATAATTTGAGTTTATTTTGTAGACATATAAATACATTTCAAGTGGTCTAATGACCTTAACTGATAACACAATGCAGTGCAGTCCTTGCAAGTCTTCCCAAGGTTTTGTAATGTTTTGTTGTTGAATCTCGCATGTACAGTCCAGAATTACTATTAATAAACACTGTCTGAGACCTTAAAATAAAACCTGAGAAAATACTTAAAACATATTGAAAGACCGGTATGAGTGCTGAAAGATACAGGTAACAAGTTAATTTCACATACTTAATGCATACCATAATATGCTATGGATATGACCAACCTTTAAATTATTTAGTTTGTGAGTTGCTATCAAGTTCCAGTCTAACGTGAGCCTGATATATTCCATTATGATGGACAAAATGCTTTCTCTCTTCAGAATAGAAGAATGAAACCCTCTTTATTGGTCACACATGCGCTCACAGTGAAATGTGTCCTCTGCATTTAACCCATCCCGTTACTTGGAGCAGTGGGCAGCTATTGTACAGCGCCCGGGGAGCAATGGGGGGTGTCCACTCAAGGGCACCACGGCAGAGCCCAGGAGGTGAACTGGGACCTTTCCATATTTCATGTCTGTACGGGGACTTGAACCGGCGACCCTACGATTCCCAGTCTAAGCCCCTACTGACTGAGCCACTGCCAGATAGACCATGGTTTTTAAATAGCTTGCATGCACGTTCCTTTATTTGTTGTATTCATGGCATAGCAACAGACAATACACTGTTGTTGTTGTTGTTGTTGTTGTTGTTGTTGTTGTTGTTGTTGAATGCATAGAGCCTTGAATTGTCTTATTTCTAGTAATACTGAACAACCCTGAACTGTGCAGATGATGTTCCTCCACACAATGGTTTGGAGAGCACGCTGATTTTATGATAAGAGAGCAACATGCTTGTTAAGATTTTGTATGCAAACGGATTTCCCATTGAGAGCAGAGCATGATAACATTCAGCAGGGACAAATTATTCAAAAGTTATCACTTCTTTAGTGTGCGTGCTTACTGCCATGTCTCTGTTTTAAACCGTACAAAATTGAAAGGTTATTTTGTATCAATATAATATACCGTTAAGCTAAGGTTTCTGGGTGTCCAAAAGAAGAAAGTACTTGCCTTGAAATGTTTTATTTTTAGGGCCAGGTAACAGTTTTCCGGCAACTGTATAACATCCAAACATCTCAAGATGAACCTAAAAATTCGTAGGTGTATATTTATTTTGTTAAAGCTCAGCAATTTGAGCCAAAAAAGCAAGGTTTTCAAAGAAACATAAAAGAAACAATCTTGGATTCTTTACATTGCCATCAAATAAAAAAAAGACCATCCTGTTTACGATTAGTGTTTCGAAAACTTGTTGAACCGTGTACTCAAACAGTCCGGTAAGAACAACTTGTACTGGCTTAGCCTAGCCACGGCCTCTGGTGCTGATATGAGCCATATTGAATCTAGAGTTCGTTGGGAAGTCGTACTTCCTGAACCTTTAATTTCTCTTTTACACGCACAGGCTCACACACCCTGACGCACAAATTCCTCTCGTCCCATCGGAGTTTAAAATGAAATATTGTGAGTGCTGGCAGTAGGTAAGGAAGCGACACTGGTCCCCCTCCTATACTGCTTCCTAGTATTGTTGCTACATCCATCTCTTAAATTTCCATGTGAGCATGCATGTGTGTGTGTGCATAGGCGTAGTTTAGGTGCATTTTGTGGGATATTGTACGGGAAAAATCTGTTATATGGACATTCCTTGGTAAAAATGTGCAGTCTTGAAAACACACAGTAGGTAAGAAAAAAGAGACATGATGTGAACCACTCAATCAGGATAAACTGCGTAACTACACAGCATTAATGAGTTTTTTTTGTCATATTTATAACTTTTATCCTCCTGTATTTCTGCGTTTTTGCAGGCTGGAGTCTGAAATCGGTACACTTGAGAGCGAAGAGTCTCAGATATCCGCCAAAGAGCAGGTTCTACGAGAACGTCTGAAAGAGACGGAGCGCTCCATAGAAGACCTGCAGAAGGTATGAGGACATGAGAAACTTATAGGAGCTTCTGGGGGTGCAGTAACTGGTCTGTTCTGACATTGAAGTTGTGTAACATCTAGTCCAATTCTTGCGATCTGTTATTAGTCAGTTGTTTGATTACCACGTAATTGCATTGGAGGTTTTTAACGCTAATTAAAAGCGTTTTTGTGGGAGCAAATGAAAAAAACAAAAAGCCTCTTAAAGACCTTGCTGCTAATTAAAAACACCAGTGTGCTCGTTCTAAATGAGATGAATGAATGAACTCTGTGTTTTGTGTTTGCAAAACAGAGCACTAAATCTTTAATTGCTTTGAAAAAAATAAGATTTAAAGTGAAATTGGTATTGCTGCAAATACTGTGTGTTGAAGGGGGCAGCACTGATATTTGACATGATATTTTATCAAATCAAGCAGTTTTGTCAAATCATTGAACAAAAAAATGGGTTGTGAAGAAAAGACAGAAATTAAAAAAATATGGAAAATATGTTTTAGTTAGAAGTGTTAAGGTTAGCAGATTGGAGATTCTACTTCTCATCTTTCTGGTAGGCAACGGATATTTGTGATTCACAAAAACAAACAATGTTTTTTTTTTACGTTTCCTGGTGTTGGCTTAAAATACTATAAATATTTTATATTCAGCCTTGTGAGTGCAGGCATAGGCCGTCTATCTTCCATTTTCATTTAATAAAGCCTTTAATCACAACTACTTTTTAAAATCTCTCCCGGATTACTCATATTGGTTTTCTACTTTCTGTCTTTCAGAGTCTGATGGCACAGGATGGAGGTATTACACACACACAAAAGACAAACACGAACACATCTCATCAGGACGGTGTCCTCCCCCTCAGTTATTATTGTTTCCTAGCAGTGGGGTCCCTCTCTTTCTATTTGTATGTGTGTGTGTGTGTGTGTGTGTGTGTGTGTGTGTGTGTGTGTGATAATAATAGTCTCGCTGAGGCAGGAGGGATGCAGGCCAGAGCAGGCTCCTGGACCCCCAAACACACACTCATCCAATCCCACAGACTCACACAGACACATGTATACCAGCACACAAACACACACGATGCCCCAGAAAACGCACACACACACACCGATCGTGGCTCAGCAGGGCTATTGAAGCTAACACACACACAAGGCCATGACTCTGCAGCCTGCAGTCGCTGGCTTTATCCCCCTCTATTCACCGTCAAGCCCCGTAAGCCCCTAAAGCTTTGTTCCTGCAATCACAGCCACACACAAACACACACTCACACACTTCTGCTGCATAAGCACTGAACCTCAGGGGTGCTAGAGTTGCCGTGGATACAGAAACAGAGGTGTGTGTGTGTGTGTGTGTGTGTGTGTGTGTGTGTGTGTGTGTGTGTGTGTGTGTGTGTGTGTGTGTGTGTGTGTGTGTGTGTGTGTGTGTGTGTGTGTGTGTGTGTGTGTGTGTGTGTGTGTGTGTGTGTGTGTGTGTGTGTGTGTGTGTGTGTGCGCGCGTGTGTGCGTGCGTGCGTGTGTGCATGTTGGAAATAGGGGCGGGCAGGGTCAATCAGGGGTGTGGTTAGTTTCCCTGTGGGAGGCCGTGTGTGTTTTTGTCAGGGTGTGGTTATCACTGAGGAGTGTGTACCTTGTGTGCATGTGTGTGTATGTGGCCCTCCCTCACGGCCCTCTCCCGTCCCTCTGACCATGTGTCATTCCCCCCCCTGTGCTCCTGCTCACTAGATGCCCCCGGCCGCATGTCCGCGCCTCTCAGCGACCCGGATCCCGAGCACCTCGTCCTGGCCACGCAGCCCAGGACCGGCCAATCCGCCTCCGGAGAGCACGCCGCACCAAGACCTGGTAAGACAGAGGGCGGGAGAGAAACCTGAGGGTGAGGGATGGGAGTAAAGATAGAGGGGAGGGATGATGGGAAGATTTTGGGCCGCAGCCAAGTGGGGATTATAACCAGGACAAACTCACGCACACGTGGAGAGTAGACAGGTACTAATACACACATACACACTCACACAAATGTGTCTCACTATGACACACACTTAACCACGGATACACATACTTATCATTAAATATTATGGGTTAGATCCATATATGATTCGACCTTTGAGAATGTGTGTTATCTCAAAGTAAGGTAAAACTTTTAACAACTCAGATTGTTGAATTGATTTAATTAGGTTATTATTAATTAGCATTACTTCTAATCTCTGTAACACTACTCGTATCTTTTTTTGTTTGTATAGTTATATATAGATACACAGAGTTTAAATGTGTTACCTTAGTTGTGGACATTTCATTATTTTTACTGTAGTAATAAGTAATAATAATAATAACCATATATATATATATCGTTATTGTATCTTTTTTGGTTTTGAATTTAACCAAACAAGGTTTTAAAGCACTTTATAAAATACATTAGAACAAATTAAAAAGCTAGACAACTTTAGGAAGTGTACTAACAATGATGAAGAAGTAATTACAGTGCTCAGAGCGCCAAACAGTACAACATTTAGAAAAACTAACAACCGAAAAGTTACCAATCAGACATGTTATGATTGTCAACGGTTCATTATCCTACATGTGTGTTTCATTGTGTTTGGTGGTGCTGACTTTGCAATGAGCTCAGCTTTCAGGGCAGCGTGATGAAGTTAGACACTTGTGTTTACGATTAGAGTAAGATAAACATCATAAGACAAGGGGTAAAAACTAAAAAACATGATGTATGATTATTGTTATATTAATTCTTTGTAATATTTCAACATTTTTGGCTCTCTTTATAGAAGGCAATTATCATAATACTAGTTGTCACTACTATATATATATATATATATATATATATATATATATATATATATATGTGGTCCTGTGGGACTAAATTGCACATAATACCATCTACAGTACATCTCTTAAGGATAACTTCTCTAAAGGATATAGTTATGGTGATGGTTTTGTGTTTTGCTAAGAGAATAAATATCTGTTTGAATGAGAAACTTATAATGCAGTTTATCAGAGATCACTGTGCCCCATCCTCATGCTTCACTCCCTCCACTCTTTTTTCCCAATCCTTTTCACCTCCTCCACTTGTTCCTTCCCACCCCCTCACCTTTACCTCCAACCCAACTCCCTTCTGCATCAAACTCCCTCCTCCCCAATCCCTTCCCCTCCTCCCCTCCTAACAGCAATGTTTGCCATGGAGATCAACGTGCAGCACGACCCGCAGACCGGCGAGCAACGCATCCTGTCGGCCAACCGCGTGAGCCCACTGGATGCGGCATCGCGCGGTGTCAAAGTCTTTGACGACGGCAGAAAGGTGGTCTACGAGGTCACGTCCTCCGGGGGCGTGTCAACCAGCAACACAATGGAGAACGGATGGAGCTCTGCACAGGTCGACCAGCTGATCCAGAGAGCTGCGAGGCCGGGGTCTCAAGGTAGCGAGGACGGCAGGGGTAAGGTGACGGTGACCCCAGCCGCCCCGAAGGCCTACGTCTCCCCAGCAGATACTGACGATCTGTCTCCTCCCTCCTGCGCTCCTCCCTCTGTTCCTTCGAGCCCGCCAGCCCAGGTCACTCTCCAGAGGGAGCCCCAGCTCGGCATGATGCCCCCCTCTGCTCCCATCACAACCCAGCCCGCCTCCTCCGCCCACCCTGGTGGTGAGTTCAGCTCCCTGCACCAGGCCAGCACAGAGCATCCGATCACCATGGTGTTCCTCGGCTACCAGGACGTTGAGGACACGAGCGAGAGCAGGAGGCTGCTGGGATTCGACGGTGCCGTGAAGGCCGAGGTGGTGCTCATCGACGAAGACGACGAGAAGTCGCTGCGGGAGAAGACGGTCACCGACATGTCCATCATCGACGGCACGGCGGCCGACCTCGTGTCAGGGCGGCCGGCCACGTCAGAGGGCGCCAGCACGGAACTGTCATCCGACGGCCGTGAGCCCGACAGCACCTCCTCGCCCCCCGCCAACCCCGACACCAACATGGTACCCCCGCCAGGCCTCACCCCCGCCACAGGTACAGACAAGAGGAAACGCTGCGAGTGCTGCATCCTCATGTGACTGAATCTTCTCCTCTTCCAACCCTTTTATTATTACCCACAACACCCCTTCTCTTCTCCTCTGTCTCTGGATGGTTACTAACAGAAGCCCCACCTTCTTCCTCCTCTTCCTCTGGACTATGATCGGCTGGCACACACATGCACGCACACACGCTCTCATCTGACCTTTGACTTTCTACTCAGTTACGTTATGACCTCTACATCTCTGCTCTTTCGTTACCCTCCCGTCTCCTCAGACAACTCTGTTCCATTAATTACAATTAAGCTGTTGTCCCTTTGGTATATCAACGGTAAGACAGACAAATAGACCATCAAATTAGTTGTTGACAAACAGCTTAAACCAGGTAAAAAGATATGACAACTCTCAGTGGACAATCACTCAGAAAACAACGGTGTCCAACAATCAACTAGGTCATCACCTTTAAATAAGCCAGTGTATAAAACTTCCAAAAAGGTTTAGCCCTCCCTCTCTATTCAGTCATATCCAGCTCCCTTTTCCGTAAATTATCCCCTGTTGTCTCCAAACACAACACACCCTCAAACAAATGTACCCCCCCTCCTTTGTACTGGACTCTCTCTGACCCGTGAGAGGAGGGTACTTGTTGCCTTGGTTTCTTTACGTGCCTCTTCATTCTTCCACATTGATGGTCCTAACAACAAGAAAAAGAAAATAGAGAAAATTAAAAGTTTTCTATTAGGTTTTATTTCGGTTTGCCGTTGTTATCTGATTTTTTTCTATTGTTTTGAATTTAAAAGGCCATTGAATTGTTGGGATGCCTGTTTCCGTGGGAAGCTGAAGTTTTTTGACTTTGTAGTTAGCAGTAACAGGACTCTTTCTCTCTCTCTGTCGTTTTTCTATCCATTTACTCCAGCTATTCCACTGCTGAGGCCATTTCTTCCCATTCTAGCACTTCCTAACTCAGCAACCAATAAGAAGCAGTGGAGCACCTTTTGGCAGCCAGTAGGATCTATACAGCCACTTTTTTCCAGTCTGTCCAAAGGCTTCAGAGCACAGGAAGCTAATGGCAGCTCAATGAGTACACTGGCAGCAAAGGAACATGTATTTCCGCCAATGAAAACAAACATGGATTACTACCACTAACAGCGTGGCACAACGTTTTGAATAACGGATATTAACAAGCACTTAAACAATTCTCAATTACAGCTGTGCTCATGGAGCTTTTAGGGAATTATCAGTGTTCTTGTTCATCTCTTTGTCCAGAAGGCCACCAGAGTTCCATTATAGTCTTACCAATTCAAAGACACTGAAAACACTGCCAGCTCATGCTGTAGTCACCGACCAGGCCCTCGTTTACAAGGGTGCTGCAAATAATGTGGCCTGGGTGTCATAATAACATCCTATAAATATATTACACTGTAGGTAATTTACTCTGCTGGTTTTCAGAAGAAGCCCTCAAAAGCGGTTATCATCCTCATTCTGTTGAATGATAATGGACGCTCTGTAAAAGATTTATGTTACATTTACAAGTGTCTTTGATGTTTTAGAGGATGGCAATGCTCAATAGGCATCTGATGAATTGCTACACTTTGCCATTGTGCGCTACGCTAGAAATGGCTGTCTTTAGGCTGCGATCAATAAAGTTTTATGGGCCAGATATGCGATTGAAAAAGAAGCCTGCACATTTATAAAGAGGTTAGAGAGGCTCTTTAGATCCAAACAATGTGATTTGGTGTAGTTTGTAAATCACATCAAAATGTTTTTGTTCAACATGAAATAATAAAAACCTGAACAGAAGAGCCTCAAATACCTTTTTTGTGCAGTACTTTTTCTTTTTCTAAACTCAGCCAATGTGTTTGACTGCATTACTGGCCCCGGCAATACAGTAAAGAACATCTCTCTATGCACTGTGTACTAACCTGTACGGAGGCCCTGAGATGCAAGTGAGAAAAAAATGTCAGTATGATCTAAATTTTCTTTTCTCCTTTGTTTGTCCTTACATGTTTTCATCCGTGAAACAGGTGCAAAAAAAAAATGTAGGCAAGTTTTCTTTTTTTTTTGTCAGGATCTGTTTTTCCTAGAACCTACGACTCATAATACATGTTCCGACCACAAGAGGCTAAAATGCCCCTACACTACCCAATGTTCTAGCCAGGACAAACTCTAGAAAATCCCTTGAGAACATGATTGTCGCAAAACAAAAAATAAAAAGCACCTGATAAAAAAATTATTAATCTGTTTAACATTTGAGAAAATGCCTTAAGGAAGTAAAAATATTATCCTGAAAACCCGTTTTTTCACCTGTTCTAAAGTAATAAACACAGGAGAGACTTTTTTTGGATCATACTAATGAAATGGATCCACATCATTATTTTACTCACTTGCACTTACGTAAAAAAATGAAAGCCAGAAAAAAGATTTCTTGGCATCAAATTGCGCATTTCCAGCATTGAAAGGTCTCTGAGTAGTGGTATGTTCACATGGCTCTGTGCACAGCAAAACAGTCCCACCACTGAACTGTCAACGCAGAACTTGTATGCCGGCCTACAGACATACAAGCTTTAGTGTGATTGGCCACTGCTGCTGTCAGTCAGTCCTGCTGGCTGTGTGATTGGCCACCACAAGGGCCCTACGGGGTTTAGTTTCCTCTGTAGATAAAGAATGTAAATATGCTCTATATTCTATTTAGTGATTTTATTTTCCACATCTATATAGAGATCTAGAGATAAATTCAGATTTATTATGGGTACTAGACATTGTTCTGATGTCCTACGATGCCATATGATGACTGTATGAGTGCACAAACGCGAGCTTTGTATATTTTCATTCTCCTAACTTCACTGCTTTGCTGTGTGTGTAACCTCACAATTAACCCCCACACTATGTTTCCACCCTCTTCTGACCACCACCAGCTTCTCTGAACTCTTGGCGGCTGCTACCATTACCAGGCGCGTTTTGGTTGGTCTAACGCATCTGAGGATCCTAATGCAGAGGCAGGATGTTAAATAACCACACCATTTGATTTGCATGGTAGCCTATTAACTACAAACCATTCAATTCACATTACTTCTGAACTTTTTCCAAAGTATACCATAAGTTTTGTACTGTTTCCATCTTGGCAGCCATTAGTTTCCATTGATTAAGATCAAGTTACTTAACCTGAATTGCTTAAGACAATTCATATTTACAATGTTTTTTAAATAGAAATAGTTAAAATTCATCTGAAAATAACAATTTCAAACCAAAAAAAAGAAGCTAGCAAATGTCGCCATATTTTCTCTTGGTTCGCAACAGTTCTCAAGAGGGGAAAAAAAACCACAAAGATGGTTATTCTGGGCACTTTGTCTCAGTTATTTTAACCTTATTAACTCTATTTGCAGACTGCAAGGTTTTTGTAAGCTGGATACAATAATTAATGTCCTGTTCTGTGTCCCAGATTGGCCAAAGCATATTCATTGCATGACTGTTTGGGTTTTAAAAAGATTGAGGAGGCTATGCAGAGAAGCGTTTTCTCGATAGTGTTAGTTTCCCCAAGGTGTGAATTAAAGAAGCACTTACTGTCGCGAAAAAGAAATCACAACCCCAAAAACACATTCCAAGAAAAAGAGAGTAAGGCTGAGTTCAACTTATTGAAGCCAGTTAGCCCGTGTTGGTGTGTGTGTGCGTGTTTTTTGGTGTAACGCGAGGAGCTGTACGTGCACAACAGACTTGTTGAGTTTACCAGCCCCACTGCCACGCCAGCAGTACTCCTCTGACTCTGTAGGAGTCTCTCTTTTTTCTTGTTTGCCTGCCCTCACGGTTGTATGGACTTTTAAAACAAAAAGGAGCCATTTTCTATTGTTCAAACTTCTCTCTCCCTCTCTCTAGCTGACTCTCTCTCACCATCTCTCTCTCTCTCTCTCTCTCTCTCTCTCTCTCTCTCTCTCTCTCTCTCTCTCTCTCTCTCTCTCTCTCTCTCTGATGTCTGTATCCTCTGTCTATCTTTGGTCAATAAAGCTGAGTTTCTCCAGTGCCCTCCTGCCGTCTTTTGCTTGTTGTTCTTTCCATCTGTCCCTAACATTCACTTTCTCATTGGCTGCTGACAAAGAGATCACAAGCTGTCCTTACTGCACCCCTATCTGTTATAATTCCCACTGCCACTAACATCTTCTCCAGAGTGTATTAAGGTCACAAAAGACAAAAAAAAACACTAAGTCAGGTAAGGCTTTTAAGAACTGGATTTTAAAGTTGCAACACAAACTCACAAAAGTCAGTTCTCTGCCCAAAATAATGAATACAACTTTTACATGTCATATATTTTAACCAAACTAGACCAAGACTAAAGCTCCGTTCATAGTTAATTGGTATTTACATTCATTTACATAAATACTGCTTTGACTCCCTGCAGTTTTATAATGTTGACATAATTCAAATAGCTAATAATGCAATAAATATGGAAACCTAAAGACGCAAATGAAACTTCAAATTCTGGTGATCAAAGACATGAGCGTAATGTAACATCACATCAGGAATGCAGACTCTGAAGTCATTACAGTTTAATTTAATAACGTAGCCTGATAAGAAACAACCATGAGAATGAATAGCTTTCTTTCAGTATGGCTGGCCACAGCTCATGAGAAATGGCTCTAATATTACTGCAACATTCCTGTAGGGACTCATACTGTGTCCCTGACAGCTTATGAGTTTACACAACAACAACAAAAAAAATACAATGTGGAGCAGGCAGAAGCATAGTAGGGTATAGACTTTTAGATATGAGAAGAAGGGGAAGTGGTGCTAAATGAAAAGATGGTTAGCTAAACTGATACATGCATACTGTAGATAGCTGATCAGACTAGATACACCCCCATGCTCTAGTTTTGCAGGAGCCCTGAGGCGCCCCCCTTGTATCAATAGTAGGTACTGCAAGAAATGATCTTACTGCATGCTCACTCATTACTTTCCTGATAATGTCACCGCAGTGAAAAGGAAGAACAACATGGAAATACACACTGAAGCACTAGATATGTTTTGCATGAGGTTCTCACACTGCATGATAAGTAGTATAGAAACATATATAGCGTTAGTGTTTCATCTTTCCTTTGATAACGTGCTTATATCTCGGTCTGGGTGTTACTATTTAATGTTCTGGATGGGGTATCGACACAAACATGACGAACACTTCCCCAGAGGACATAAAACAAGGTGATAAATGATTATATTACCCACGTCGTGACAACCGGCATCTGAAAACAGAACTAACACACACAGGACACACACTGTCTTCCCACACAGAGGATGGGTGTGTTTTCCGTGATAAAATGCAGTAATTGATTTGTCTTAAGACAATGAGAGCTTACAGAAACCATGACTTAAGATACTTATTACACACCCACACACACACACACACACACACACACACACACACACACACACACACACACACACACAAACACATGATAGGATGATAAAAGACGTGTCAACGCAATGTGTCCATGCCTCATAACATTGTGATTGGCCACATGAACAGTAACTCAGCAGCACTGGTTGAACTGTGGTGTGCACAGCTGCAATGATTACTCAGCTAGTGTTCATGCAAACATGTCAGAAATTGTGATTTCGAGACTCAATTATGAAGAATTTTTACTTTATATCATATTATACTAAGTCGATTTGGGGTATGGATTGATAAAACAAGAGATTTAAAAATGTTGAGGAACTGGGATGGAAATTATTTGTACTGTTGAGAAAAAAATAATGAATAATGAAAGTTATTTTTATTTGTTTGATTATTTCTCGAAAGTGTTTAGGTGTTTTTATTATGATCTATGTCATTATTTAATACTATTACTTATGTATTAAGCAGCATTTTAATGTTGAGTAGTTTTGTGTATAAATGGATTATATATTTTGTGTATAAAAATGTTATCTGCAAAGAACTACTAAGCTTAACTAGCTGGCAACTTAATCTAATATATAGTAAAATAAGCAACAAAGAACACAGTGAAGAATTTGAATTTATTACCAGTGTTGCGTACAAGGTTGGTGTGGTTGCATTAAAAATAATCCAAAGAGCTAAAATAAATAGTTAAAAAGCAGCAGACGATCCACCATAAAGTATGGGTACATTTCGTGCACTGCACATCCCTGATAATTATCAAAATGATATTGGCAGATACATGCTGCATGCCTAAAAGGTCACCAACACCTGCAAATAAATATGCAAAAAGATGATGACAATGGTGACAATAACTCTAATTGTGTCTATCATAGGCTACGGAAATACACCAGGGGTTACCTTGACAACAGCAAATGGGTACCAAGCTGCCATTCCGACCAGGCACCCTCACGGCGCCATGGTGAGTAATTTTTTTCAGTTTGACTGTGTGTTTTTTTTCCATATCTAAGGGTGCAATTACCTGAATAAGTGCTATACCGGGTCACACACAGCCCTGACACCTTTCATAATGTAAGGGACTATTTTTTTGGTCATTTTCACAGGCTTCAAAGCAACAATACATTTGTGGGCTGTTCATCTAGTCTTCTTATACCTCATGGGAATAAAAAATAGAAACATCTGTGCCATACAGGTTATTTTACATTTTAGATGAAATATATGCTGATTAATTGGAAAATATATACTCACTGTATATGTGAGCAAGACAGGATTAGGGATATCTGCGGTTCAAAGATTATATAGCAGAACGTATGCTCAATGTGATTGTGTACAGTGAGTAACCATTGGGTTTTGTCCATATAGATTGCAGGCTCTTGCACAAAGTACTGTACGTGCTTCCAGATATTGTTTGTGCTGAACTAGACATCTGCTATGGGGCGGCATGTTTGGAATGCCTTTCAGCCACATGGTTTCCTTTCTACAGGTGCATAGTTGTTCTGCAGCGGGCTGATTTGTCCCACTACAGTGTCTCTATAAAATGTTTAGAAGTACCCATTAAATATGTATGGCAGTACATTTAATATGATTTTGCTTTACTTTTTGGCAAATCTCATCTCTTAGGGAATCTATATGAGTCTGTGGTACTGCGTATTGCATTTAAAGTGACTTACTGTACTTTGGGAGGTTTTTAAATACTGTGGTAGTACTTTTAATGTGATACTGTATTCTTAAAGAGTTCAATCTGTTCATAAAGTGTTGAAAATGTTTCATTCATAATGAGAATGTTATCAAATCTAAACCATATTTTGTTTTTGTGATGTATGTATTACTTTAGGAGTAGTAGCAATACTCTAATATGTTAACCTTACCCGCATTTGTTAGTATCAAAAGCAAAGTAGCCTACTAATTATGCAGAATGGCTGTTTAAGTGTTGTGATTCTATTACTGTAAAGTCACTGCATTTTAAACGCATCATTTTAAGTAGCTATACCTATAGCAATAACATAGCATGAATGTGGAATTACACTTCCATAAAACTTGGGGCCTTATTAAGGACAGATTGAAAATGGAATTGACAAAATGTGTGCAGAGGCAGACATATCCCCATTTTTTTTTAGCACCAGTAGAAGTTACAAACCCCAAAAACACTCGATCCTACACTTCCCAGGATGCAAGTCGGTAGAGTGCACCATGACATAATAATCATACTTTTTTTCAAGTTATCTTAAAGTGTACCTATTTCCAGTTCATAAGTAAATGGAGCTAGTTTACGCCACCAATGCCTGTTCTGGAGAGTTCTGAGTATGTTTTTGTTTTTCTAAAAATGCCACCTGAGCACATTTATCTGAGGGGAGGCAGAGCTGGAGGTGGGGAGACAGGGACAGAGAGATGGGGAGACAGAGAGGTGGGGTACAGAAATGTGGGGGGTGCTGGCTGGGCTGCAGTCAGATTGTTGTGCCGCTGAATAAATGAATGAAAGGCAGCACGGCGGTAACCTGATCCGTCCGGGTCGGCCTCATTGTGCTTGGCTCGAGCTCGAGCTGGTGGCTCGCTCTCTGATTGTCTCTGGAACGGGACAGAAAACACTCCTGGGACCTCGCGAGCGCTGCATTATTCAGCGCGCGTGCCTAAAAAAAAAAAAAGAGAGAGAGAGAGAGGGCGGTGTGGAGTGGACGAGAGGAGAGAGGAGAGGAGAGAGGAGAGGGAGGAGGGAACAACTGGTTGGTAAAGCTGGCGCGTAAAAAGAGCTCAATGTCACGCTAGTCGCAGTTTGCAGTTACCGTTATACAGTTGAGAGCGCGCGACTATCCATTTTTACACTTCTCCTGTCCGCTTGTTCTGCTCTCGTCTCCCCGGGGTGAACGCTGAAGGAGAAGACTAAAGAAGAAGAAGCAGCGGTCAGCAGGTCGGTTACGCCTCCAACGTTAAAACCAAATCCCGGTTATTAGCTGTTTGAGTCTGTTGCAAGGAGCTCCAGGATATCAACGCATTGCCTCACCTCACAGGTATATTGAATGAACACAGAAGTAATGCTGAAAAACATTACTAAAATGTGTTTTAACTTAAGTTTATGTTTCACAGAAAACTCATATTCAAAGGAGAATCTTAGGAGTGGGTCAATGAGCTTTGTTTGGTATGCTGGTGGTGTTAGGAGTTAGCTCAGGGTGTGTGTTTCTATGTAAGAGTACGTGTCCTGCTTAACAGAGAAGGAGCCTGTAATTACACTGATTGGCTTTAAAGTGGCGAGGACACAGGATACTGCACCCTGCTCTCCAGAGAGAAACCCAAAGGAGGTTAGTGGACCAGACTGCAGTGGTCTCTAGTTTTCTCTTTGGGCTCCTCCTCCTCCTCTGCATCACTTTAACCTAGATATAGAAATGACCTTAACCTGCTTTAATACAAATGCTGAATGACTTGGCAGAGACAGAGAGGCAAGCATATTGGTGCTGCTACTGTTATGTCCCTCACCGAACTCCATTGTAATGTTGTTCTTTTGTTGAGTACTCACATTGATTTCGTTTGCGTTAGTTTCCCATCCTCTCGTATCATGATGGCTCATTATGCAGTGTTCCTTTCACATTGCATGTATGCCCTTGGTCTGTTTTTTTCACAACCACAACATAGGGCCAAGTCGCAGTGCACACAATATCAGCTCCAAAAGACCTGGGTTTTTGGATATTAAATTCACATAATAACATATTAAAACGGAAGTAGAGGCAGTCACAAGTACTGGTATGTCCCAAGAGTGGCAGTTGCTATAAAACCAAAAGAGAAATCTGGCACATGTTCAGCGAAAAAGCACCTGGAGCTTATTGTTCCAGATTTGCTTGTGATGAGTTTTGAGTTGTTTTTGAGTTTTTCCTGCAGCTGTTGCCAAGCAACTTGCTATTCTTTGATTGCAGACTTTGACAATGTTCAATGAGGGATGGGTATCGTCATGCGTGATGTAATTGACTAATAGGTGTAGTTGTTTTGGAGGCTGTTTCACTTCAGAGAAAGTATCTATCATCATTTGTTTGAGGATCCTCATCATGTGACAGTTATTTACTTATTAAAAAAACCCATATTGGGTCAGGTGATGAAATCCTATGTAAAAAAAATGCACACTCATGGTACAGAAATATTCTGGTTAAATACAGCCCCATCACCAAAGGTTGTTTTTAAGAAAAGTAAATACTTTTGGCAGAATAAGGTCATTAGCTGAAGGGGTGGAAATAGCTTACCTTGACCCGGTTTTAACATCATTTCCAATCATGCTGATTGATTTTATTCCACTGAAGATTTCCTAACCTTTTGATTGAAGGAAGACGACCACTACAATGTTAAATCGGTGATGAAAGCTCACGAAGCCAAAGGTCTCTCTTTAAACAGTCTTACAGAGCTTTCAAAGAAGAGTGTTTAATGTCGGCTTTTATTTATTTTATACAAAGTTTGCAGAACACTGCTTCTGGAAGGAAAGGAAAACAAATAAATCTGGCAAGAATAAGCATCGAGGTAGCATCAAACCATAGCTTCAGATCAGTTCAGATATTATAATAAAGAGGGAAATATAAATCAACTTTTCAGGTCAATTTTGAGCATCAACAGAATTGTTTCTGTAAATCAATCCACCAAAGTGATTCACGTCAGGTTCGATTGGAGGGTTTAGTCTGTTTTTGTTGTCCGCACACTATTGAAAATAGCTAATCATCCATACTGTTTGGTCATCAATTGAAATTACTAGCTGATTCTGGAAATACACAGCAGAGCAGCAAACTGCCAATTCATTCAAATGTTTGCCAATACCTCTCCTGGGCCAAGAGGACAGGAAAAAAAAAACAGTCAGCTCTCTAATTAGATATCGCAGTCAATGATACGAGGTGTCACGTCCTGAATGTCTGTTCCTGTTCTATAGATTAATGCGTGTGTGTGTGTGTGTGTGTGTGTGTGTGTGTGTGCGTGTGTGTGTGGTGGATGTAGGCTTTCCGTCCCCACCCTCCTCAGGAGCACCGCTGACTGTGAGAAGATTAACAGGAACAACAAACTTATCAACGATGTCTTCTTCCCCCGAACCCCTCCCTTTTCCCAGAAAACACACACACACACACACACACACACACACACACACACACACACACACACACACACACACACATAATCACAGGTTACATAACACCCTGTGTGTGTGTGGTAGATGACGCTAAAGCTTGGTCAGCCTGGAGAACACAGGAAGTGGAAATGGGAATGAGCTACTGAAGGACGATGAGAGAGAGAGACCGACGTGCTGACAAGAAACAATGAGTACAAGGAGAGATAAAGGGCGGTGCAGGTGTGTGTGTGTCAGGGGTGTGTGGAGCAGAGAGTGTAAGGCGAGGGAGGGAAAACGTGGAGGAGGGTGCTGCCAGGAGGAAGTCTGTTCAGTCTCACGCGGTTCCAAGTGTTGTTGACATTAACTGGCCGATGGCCTCACAATGGCCGATCTGTTGATGGGCCTCCACTGGCTGACTTCCAGGAAGAGAGTGATACACCGGCTTTTGTTATTGGATGAAGTCCCGAACAGTTACAGTTAAATCAGCGCTGTTCAC
This sequence comes from Eleginops maclovinus, assembly GCF_036324505.1. Lineage (NCBI taxonomy): Eukaryota > Metazoa > Chordata > Actinopteri > Perciformes > Eleginopidae > Eleginops > Eleginops maclovinus. Next base: position 7,704,407 of record NC_086356.1, read on the forward strand.
ATGGACTCCAGAGTCATTGATGTGGTTTGAGTCTGAGCACACTGAGCTGTGTTCTCCCTCAGCTCCAGTGTAATGAGTGTGTTATCAGCTGACAATGAGAGGACAACGCGACAGAAAAGAAAACTGCCTGGTGTGTTTGTCATTGGGGATCATGTGAGGGGCCCTTGGGCCATCTATTAGACTGAGCCTTTAATATAATTTTTCCCAGCATTTAAACAACGCCGCCTCATGTTTGTGCATGTCTGAAGTGGCTGGGATTTTAAACAGTTCCTTGAGCTGTGAATGTGGCTATTTTTGTGTGTCCCACAGGGAATGGATGACAGCTTAAAGTGATCAAGGGAGGAACAGAGTGTCTGTGTGTGTCTGCTTAAGTGCTTCTGGTTTATTTGTTCTCATATCTTTGATCATTTAGCAGTCACCTTGAAAACGTAAGAGAAAGGATACACGTTCAAATCAATAAAAGACGTTTTTAAAAGTTCCAAAGATTATTTTATGGTAGTCTCAAGCTGTGAAAAGTGTTTACTTATAAGGAAACGTACAATGGATTTGGTCTGAGACTTGGATGAGTGCTGTGTTTCGTTATCAAGTAAGAGATGGTTATGTGTTCCTGATAAGAATACTGACTTGATATCTTGTTTTCACTTCATTCTGACCTATATTTGACACAGCAGGAAAGTTTTTAAACTCATCATTAGGCAAGTTTTCAAAGCGATTATGTAGACTCATTGGTCTCATCAATGCCTTTCGCTATTTTTTGTTTGGAATTCATTGTAACTCTGGCAAAACAAGATCACTTTCTCATTCTGAACCCTGTCTGCAAAAGCTTTGATTAGCTTAGCCACACTATTTGGATTTGGTGCATCCACCGCAAGGAAGCAAGGGTTAGCTACTGCTTCCATAGAATGTCAAAGGTTGTGTCACTTTGAAAATGACAAAATAAATCATCACCTACCAAGGTCAAAGAGTATTTTTTTCACATTCCTTTTCCTAACAAACTATTTTATTCAATGTTTGGTATTTGTATTCCGGAGAGGAAGAGAATAAGGGGATGCAGGAAACAGCAATACATTCCAGCCGTGTGATGGCCCCCATTCACACAACCCCCGCCACCCACTATTGTCTGCAACATCCACCCACTGTTGTTGTACTGTGCAACAGAAGTCATTCATTTCCCCACAAAGCTAGGCACAATCCACCTGCTAGCATAAGTAGCATTTTACCAACAAAGACATACACGATACATCTCCACGCATATGTTACATGATCAATCAACTCAATGAAGAGTGCATTGCTAATGAATAATAGGGTCAGGAACGTTAGCTTGAAATGATAATGTGCTGAATCTAGCTAGCTTGTATTTTTGGCGTCAGAGCTCTTTAAACCAATGCTATGATTGGGAGTGACTGTTGATCCGTGATGTAAGCCACCGATCTAATTAAACTCCTCAGTGTATTAGAGAGGCCGTGTTTACTTTAAACTGCTGAGTTTGCAACATAGCATCAACAGCTATGGGAGGGGCCCATAGCCACACTAATGTGCGATTGTCTCATGATGTTAATGATGCAGATTAAACACCCAAGTCAGGTTCGATTGGAGGGTTTAGTCTGTTTTTGTTGTCCGCACACTATTGAAAATAGCTAATCATCCATACTGTTTGGTCATCAATTGAAATTACTAGCTGATTCTGGAAATACACAGCAGAGCAGCAAACTGCCAATTCATTCAAATGTTTGCCAATACCTCTCCTGGGCCAAGAGGACAGGAAAAAAAAAACAGTCAGCTCTCTAATTAGATATCGCAGTCAATGATACGAGGTGTCACGTCCTGAATGTCTGTTCCTGTTCTATAGATTAATGCGTGTGTGTGTGTGGGTGTGTGTGTGTGTGTGCGTGTGTGTGTGGTGGATGTAGGCTTTCCGTCCCCACCCTCCTCAGGAGCACCGCTGACTGTGAGAAGATTAACAGGAACAACAAACTTATCAACGATGTCTTCTTCCCCCGAACCCCTCCCTTTTCCCAGAAAACACACACACACACACACACACACACACACACACACACACACACACACACACACACACATAATCACAGGTTACATAACACCCTGTGTGTGTGTGGTAGATGACGCTAAAGCTCCCCGCCACCCACTATTGTCTGCAACATCCACCCACTGTTGTTGTACTGTGCAACAGAAGTCATTCATTTCCCCACAAAGCTAGGCACAATCCACCTGCTAGCATAAGTAGCATTTTACCAACAAAGACATACACAAACAGGCGATGAAGATGCAACACCAAGAATAGGACAAAATTACGAAAAATGATTTAACATGAACATTTCCACGCATGAAACACTTTGATTAAATTCACACACTATCTGTAGTTTTCGGAAGTCAGGAGGGACGTTGACCTCTAATTTCAGGGCTTCATTTCATAACACTATGCTATGTTTGGGTGTTGAAAGTCTCTTTATCACATTCAAGCGTATCAGAGGAATGTCAGAATGCTACTTTAGGTGGAACAGATGGTGGGAGGATGGCTTAAGGAAGGCCATAGGGGTGTTGTCATGTCTTACTGCATCAAATACTCGTTGACCCTCAATATCGGGGCAATTTGAGGAAGGGAGGTCAGTTTGGTCAAATTCTTTAAGGGTTCAAGAATTCAAGAAATCAGATTTATGGTTGAGGTTAACCCTGCTTAGTATATGTCTAGGGAAAATGACTCAGAACTGTCAAAGAATGTAGGATCTTTAATGCCAGATCTGCAGGCAGTGGAGCAGAACGAAGAGATACTCCTGCGCGGAACAAGAGGATCCAAACCGTTCTCTCAGCTGGATTAAATACAATACTGAGGAATCAGTGAATCAGAAGAAAGGAGTGTAGCAGGAGCAAAAGAGGAGGCATCAATCAGACAATTACAACACTTCATCACGAAAAAACTACTGAAATGTGCTAAACGTCACAGGGTGCGTAACAGGATCTGAGGGGAGTGTCTCTTTAGAGGTTAGCTAAAGGTTAGCGCCCGGATGTTGGGCGCAGATCAAAACTGCGTGAGTTATAAAGGTGAAGTGGCAAAGGTTAAGCTTTTCATCTGAAATCAATAGAAGATCTTTGCATATCTGGCAAAATAAACATCTAATCGTTTTGTTTGATATGCTCTGCAGGAATTTACTAGGAGGGAATCAGTTGTGGCGTTTTGTTGATACAGCAGTTGCATGGAATAAATTACATCAGTAGAAAGCTCATCAGTAGATCTTGTTTCAGGTCATGTCGTCCTGACTCTCTCTGGTTGTCTGCTTTTTTAGAATACACAATGCTCATGACCACAAAATAGTTGCAGTGATGATATACATGATATTCATTTGAAGTCAGGAAAGCGAACAGATGGACAACAATTCAATCCAAACAAACTGGGGAATAATTGTCAGGCTCAGGCATGTTTGTTGTCACCAGGCTGTTGTCTTCCTGTGTGAATCCTGATTCCTCCTTCTGTCTAAATACGGCAGGCGTAATGAGCTGGTTTCCGAGAATAGACTGGTGATTAACCCTCTTCTCCTCTCAGTGTGAGGCAGAGCTAGTTAATGCTATAAGCTAATGCTAGGAAGAGGTTAAGTCTCTAAGGACAACAGTGTTAAAATACGCCTTAGCCTTTAATGTGCCGCTCAGACTGGGTCAGCTACAGCCACTCAGCATGAGATGCTACTTCTTGAGAAAGGTAAATATGTTACATGATCAATCAACTCAATGAAGAGTGCATTGCTAATGAATAATAGGGTCAGGAACGTTAGCTTGAAATGATAATGTGCTGAATCTAGCTAGCTTGTATTTTTGGCGTCAGAGCTCTTTAAACCAATGCTATGATTGGGAGTGACTGTTGATCCGTGATGTAAGCCACCGATCTAATTAAACTCCTCAGTGTATTAGAGAGGCCGTGTTTACTTTAAACTGCTGAGTTTGCAACATAGCATCAACAGCTATGGGAGGGGCCCATAGCCACACTAATGTGCGATTGTCTCATGATGTTAATGATGCAGATTAAACACCCAAGAGATAAACTCCACCAAAAGATCCTGGAGCACGCATTTCACAGATGTTTTTGGTAAGGGAAACCAGTATAGCCATTTATTTGTGAAACATAAAAATCCACTTTATATTCATTATAATTTTAAATGACACTCGTGGCTTATTTTCACCCGAGATAAAATCCACAAAAAACGCTTACATGTTAGCTTTCCTTGCTTCAGATGTTAATTTTATTCAGACCCTTTGGCCTTGCTGTGTGGTCTGAGAGTCCTGTGGGACAAAATACCAAAACCGAGCTGCTCCATGCTGGGAAAGGATTAAAATTATATGCTCCGTGGCTTTTTCTCCACTCACAAGGTCACATGCACAGCTACAAGAACGACCACATCCTCAGACAACCTTAAACTCAGCCTTCCATGTGTCCGTTTCTCCTTATTTCCTGCACAATCACCCTGTGACCTGGGATTGGGATTTTCCATCTGATTCCATAGAGGCTCATCATTTATTTTCAGTTAAACCTTTTAGATAACTTAGAACATTTTAATGGCTTATAGAGGAGTTACGTCTGATGGAGTTTGGGTGGAAAAGTGCTGTTTGCCATCAGTGAGTGAAGGGTGGTGTACTCACTGTGTGTATGTCTCTCTTAGGTGATATAGAACAAAGGGAATGGTATTTGACAGCAAGCGCTGCGCATGCTTGATTAACAGCAGGAGAGAGAGGGATTGCTACATAACCAAGGAAGGGTGAGGAAGGGAAGAGGAAGAAAAGCTATAACAATGCATCCTGAAAAAGTTTAGCTTACTCCGACCAAATATGGTTAATCACAGATTACACGAAAGAGAGACATTTAAAGCACAGTTGCAGAAGAATTGAATTGTCGGTGGTGGAAATAAAAAATAGATTCTAGTGAGAGTTCAAATAAGAGGGTTGCTCACAGTTTGTTTTTTTTAAATACCATTTTAAATTGAATTGCTTTATAGACTGAATATGTTTACAGCTGCTAAACTTATTGGTTAAACACTGAAAATAAAAGGGTAAAGCTTTCGGTATTCAAGTATTTTGCCCAACTAAAATGAGCTCAAATGCATGTTAACCGATCTATAAGACTCACTAAAACCAGCTTGGTTATTGTCTCAACAATGACCATCTTTTTGTTGAACTAAACCCTTTATTAACCAAGTAAGATGACTCTACACATTGTGAACAGCGGCTCTTACTCACTGTTTGGAGGCAGAAATTACATCAGCAAAATGGCAAAAATTAGCCAAACAAACGCCAGAGATGTCCTCAGCCAATCAGCAATAGCGATCACATTTCTTTTTCAAACTGGCCAACCTGAGTTCAAGCGGCCTGTGTAATACCTAACCATATTACTGCTCATTTAAGATGTCTGGTCCATTTCGTTGATTGTACACTAATGAACTAATTCCCCTCATGGCTGTTTTTTGGTCAGTAAATGACTTTTGGTAAAAGGATTTCCAGTCACTCATTTGTCTTAGAATATAATTGATGCCTCAAATTCAAGGATTTAAGGTTGGTTTATTGTGATCCTGCAACATAGGGTTGTTCAACGAAATAACCTGGACTGTTACAGAAGAAAAACAAGCCGAAACAAAATCACTTGTGCATAATTGTAGTGCATTTCTTTAAAGTTTGCTCCAGCTTGAATCTATAAAGAAACACAAACATGGTGAATTTTCACAGCCGATAATATTGCTTTTAAAATCCCTTCACTGTTGCTGGGTTAGTCCGCCTCATTTCATCCATCTTTTCAATCGCTTTAACCAGACATCAGCCAGGAGCATTCTGGATAGTGGAAAAACTTGAATACGTCCTAGCTGTAATCTAAAGCGATCTGTCATTTCTTTCCAAATGATGCTGTCTTGCTAACTTGATAAGGAGGACCTGTGTAGTGCATAACGGATGGTTAAACAGAGCTTATCTTGCCACAATGGCTGACTCCCTGTACATTAGCTATCCTATAATATGCACACAGCCAGCCCTGCAAAGTACAGCTTGTTTTTACTGTCACTATGAATTATTATTACTACACACACAGTCATGGGCTCCAGTTAGAGAAAGCAGTGTTAGTACCAAGAAATAACCCTCCTGAGTGTTACTGCAAACTCTGAAGCTCTCCCTGCGTTGTGTGTCCTAGTTAGTCCTGCTGGAGGTGTTGATCTGGCTTCTGGCGAGCGTTCGGTCACACAGTCCAGCCCGTTCTGGTTAAGAGGAGCCCTGTGAGTGAGCATCTAAGTGTGTGTGTGGAGCGCGGCATTAGTATTCAGCTTCGAGAGTCTCACTGGAGCGCCTGCCGGGACCTTTTGTTGCCGTTTCTTGAAGGGGTCTTAGGGGGTCTGGGGACGGTTGTGTGTGAGTGGAGTCATGAGGGGGCTTGGAAAAGGGACACAAATAGCTGCCATGAGTCCAGACATGCAGTGCATTCCTCTGTAACACTCAAAAGTCAAAAGGCTTCTTAACATGATTTCAGTGTGGTTGTTGTTCCAAGCTCTCTGCCAATCGGTAGGTGGAAATCACTTTGATTTTGTTTTGTTTGCAAGATGTCGTCACTGAGCTTCCTAAAAAGGGATGGACATTGCTTTATTGAGAATGCACTGCTTGGCTGGACTCAGAAGTCCTTGTTTGGGTATGTGGATGTTGTTTGAATGCTAACAGTTAGCCACCAATTAGGCTATGCATGCCTGGTCTTATATACACAGTGCCTTAGTTTTGTCTCTAAGACTCTTGATGTTGACCCTAGTGAACTAATATTTTGTGATTGTGTCTGTTGTCGTGGAGGTGGCCTCAAGTTTTTGGTGTATTTCCTGTGTTGAGCACTATTTCCATGGATACAAGTTAGTGCCGCTTCCTGGTTTCCTGTTTGGATAACCTGTGCACTGTGATAGGCTTTTATCCAATCAGTCGCTTCCTTTTTCTTCGCAGCATCATTTGTTTTAAAGTGTCCACCGCCCATCTTGAAATAAATTGTCACTAACTCTGTCGCGCAGCAAGACTTGAGTGCTTTTAAAATAGCTGTGTGGATCTTAGAGGGTTTCTCTCTTCCTTTCACACACTGCTGGACTCAGCTTTTTTGAGACTGTGGTTCCTTTTTAAGAGTAGTTTACAATGTGAAAATACAGTATTTGATCTACACCTTTCTCCTCAATGCAGAAATCATTATGACCCCGTTCTTCCTATTCTGTCAAATATTTCCTAAATATTAACTAAAAATCTGTTTATAAACTGGTTTGAAGATAGAAGTAGTTTTGTGCTGCTTCTGAATCATGCCTTATTTTAAGACGTTTAGCTCTGGTACGCTTTCCATAAATAACTTGATTTCACAACAGGACCTTATCTTATTCATTTAAGAAGAAATAATATATTTTCTTCTCTAAATGGGACATTTTTCAGGCTCAAGACTCCATGCAATAACCTTTTTTCAATTATTTAAAGTTTAATAACCAGCTAACCCATCTCATTTCTGACTAAAGGTCTGTGTTTGATGTGGAGTTTGATTATTTCTCTCCCATATTGTATGAACAAATGAATGATTCAAATCGAAGCACACAGACTTTTTATCATGGATTGAGCCAATCAGGACACAGCCTACTTTCTAAAAGAGAAAACAAAGGATCTACATGTTTTTATTGTACAATATGGTTGTGTGTCTTTGTGGCATCCTGCGATTAAAGTGTGTCATTAGTTCTGTCTGTGGCCAATCACAATCAGCTCCCATGATATGAGACTGCTCTGGGCAATACTCGTTATTGATTGGATGACCCAGATTGCAATTGCATGTAGACATGCTCATGAATACACGGCCAAATATACTCCTGTCTTTTATCTCCTGACAGTCTCTTTAAATCTTTCACAGCTCGTTCTTTTATGGACCCTTTAACCGTTAGCTCTTACTTTATAAACCCTCATTATGACCATCACAACTCTGTGCGTATTGTCTACCCATCTCAGTGCATGTGCAATAATTAGGTTACTGTCCCAATTTTCTGTGACCGACTTCATCATATAGCTCAGTGTTATTTTTAGCCTGGGAACTCACCGAGAAGATTTGTCATTTTAAACAGGGACACTTAAAATAGATCAGGCTGTTAGGAATGTGCTGCAGTGGCACATTACAGATTTCATCTCTTTATTTTGTGTCAATAATGTTATCACAGTACGTTAGGGGCTACTGTTTGTCACAGCAGTCTGGCAGGACGCTCGGTTGTCAATGGGCAAACACTGGCTTTTGCTGGCTTCCTTTGCGGCTACAGAGTAGAATACCTTCCCTGACCTCTGGACCACCCTGCTGTTCTCAACACAGTCCCCTCATATTAATCAATACTCAATTTAGAATAACATTGTTTGGGGCTTTTAAGCTTAAGTTAAAAGACAGATTGTCAAAGAAAAGTCTTGTCTCTGGTTTCATATTGTCAACTCTTATACTGTTAAACCATTTTTTAAAAACAGAAATGTGATTTTTCAGCCCTGGAATTTAAAGAAGACACTGATTTATAGCGCTTGTCCCTCCATGTGTACAACACCTGGTTCAGTTTCATGTTGTAGACGCTAGGTCACTTTTCACAGCAGTGAGGAGGCACCTAGCTAACTAGAGCAGTATGAATGCCCAAGTATCCTGCCAAAAACTTCAGTAAAACTTCTGGACATTTGCTTATTAGCCTTTTATAGCATGAATACTTATAGCGTCAATTGCTCGAATGCATTGTGACATCAGAACCTCTCTGATAGCGCCGTCCTCCATCATTTAGCAGCCGCCGACACAATGTTGCTAATTGCTCTTGTAAATTCGAGGAAAGTGTTTCCAGTGCGTCTCGATGTAGCGCTTGTGAGCAGAGAAAGTGAACCATGACTCAGGTCCGATCTAGTTTCCGCCAGCTTGATCCTATGACCCGACAGGTACACGCTCGCACACAACACCAACTAGAATGGATTCGGAGAGTGATACAGCAGGGCAATAATGTCTGGATCTTCCTTGGCAGAAATGTTGAAAACTATTATCATAAGAGTGACTGAAAACTGAATTTCTTGGTGTGTTTACACCTTCATGTTGGCCTTTAAGTAACCAAAAGCTGTCTTTTTTTTGATAGCATTAGGCCTTGAAATGACAATGATTGGCTTCCTTTCATTAACAGCATGTAGATTAGCCTTTTACATTTCAGCCTGCACTCAAATAATAATGAATTACCTTGTTAAGGCAGCATGAGGCAGCAGAATTTTTGTAATTTACTTTTTATTAAAAGGTGAATACACCGGTACATCACTACAACCCTCAGTCACATACTGACGATGACAGAAGGAAAATCCATTACCTCCCCTATCATCCCCACCCCCCCTTCTCAGTCATCATCTCTTCATCATCGCCTCTCTGTCTGCCTCTCGCTCTCTCCTCGGATTTTGACACGAGTTAAAGGGAAAGTGGGCGAGCAACATACGTGTGGGGATAGACAGCGCCTCTTACACAGGAAGGGAGGAATGGGGAGCCACAGGGTGGATGGTTTTGGTGTGTGTGTGTGTGTGTGTGTGTGTGTGTGTGTGTGTGTGTGTGTGTGTGTGTGTGTGTGTGTGTGTGTGTGTGTGTGTGTGTGTGTGTGTGTGTGTGTGTGTGTGTGTGTGTGTGTGTGTGTGTGTGTGTGTGTGTGTGGGCCTGCACAGAAGGGGTCTTTGTGGGTGAGGGCATCTGAAGAAACACACATACACACACTTAGCCCATGACATCACAGCTTACCGAGCAGCCGGCAGGAATGTTACTGAGAAAGGAGAGGCTTTGTGGAGGAGAGGAAAGAGACGGGAGGGAAGGAAAAGGAGGAGAAGAAGAGGAGGAAAAGGCTTGGCCAAGGAAAAGTCCGGCACTCCCACTATCTGGAACAGGACAGGCCGAGGCTGGGCTGGAGGGAACAGAGCAGAATAGGGGAACGGATAAAGCTTAGTAAAAGAAGTCACATACATTGATGGTAGAATAATCGTTATTGAGCAAAAACTGAAAATTACGCCATGGATTTACAGTGATATAGAATAGAGCAGAAGGTGAGTACACACCATTTTCAACTTTTTGGGGGTTGTGTGACAGCTTTGTTTTGGTGTTGAAGCTTGAAACTCCTGTATTTAATGATATATTTAGCGCTGTGCTGGATCAAGATACTCACTTTAAAACATAGGGAAAGCTGTCGTAAAGAAATAAAATAAAGAAAACGACTGTCCACATTTCTTAGCATGGATTTCCTTTCTTTTTGCTTGATCTGAGGACGAACTGAACTGGAACGTGAAGGAGAAGTGTCAGAAAACAGATGCAAACACACTCTGACAGACATAGGTCATAGTAGACAAAGTTTTGACATGAAAGGTAGGAAATCTGTAGTGGTGGCACAGGTCGTCTGTTATAACATAATGTTGTGAAGTCTGACCTGCACACTTTGGCCCGAAGAATCAAGTGTTTCTATTGATAATGCCTTACGTGTTAGGTGTCAATTCAGCCACGTTAAGTTTAGCCACAACTCTCATTCAACACCATCTTTAGCAGAATCAGAGAGAAAATCATGAATTAGTGCCAGATATCACTGCTTGGCCTGGGCTGACTCGACAGCAGGCTCCAGTTACCACACAGGATCAAATTTAGCCAGGAAACAGAGCCGGGAACGTTGCCTGCTCTGGGTTACACAGGTGCTCAGTGTTTGTGTGTGTGTGGGAAATGAGGACGTACATCATCAGGCTTTCGTTTTCCCATTTGCCATGTGCTCTGGTCTGGTTACAGCGTGTGCTAATAAAAGCTTATGACATGATATCAAAGGCATGGTCAAAGTGTTTCTGAGATACGTCAAGGTTGTGAGTTTACTTCCCATCAGGGTGTATTCATTTCTGGTGAAACCCCTCCCTCTAGTGTCTCTGGCATGCAGCCGAATGTATATGTTTTTCTAGTGTGTATGTTTATGTGTGTGTGATTTTTGTGCATCACAGTCAGAGCACAAGTGTTTCCAGATGTGATGGCGACAGGGGGAGAATGAGACAGCTCTTAGACAGAGCATAACACAGTGATCGTTAGCTGACTCACATAGACTCATGATTCTACTACTATACTTCCCAGTGAACTCATTGATTTCCACTTATAATATTAACCTTAACACTCCCGGTTACATATATTCCATGTCTTACCTTATCGTAAGCTTTAAGGCCAAACCTAAGCCCTGAAATCAATCGTTCTGCACAAAACTGAACCCTAGAATCGCTTTTAACAACATAATCTGATCTGATCTTAGATTGTAATTCGAATTTTTAACCAACTTGAGGTAACTCATATCTCTAAAGCCAACCTCAACCTACATTAGAGCCATGAACGAAGCTGAAAATGTATTCGCTTTATTTTTCTTTTGCTTTATATCCTTTTTTGGAAAAAGTGAAAACACAAACCTAGCTGAGACATCATGGTGGTGAGGGGGTGGGACTGTTAACACTATATTTCACATTCATGTAACTGTTGCATATATGTATGGTTGTTTAAAGGCTAATGGAAACCTTACTGCTGATCCAAGAGTAATAAAACAGTCTTATGGTTTCAGACGTTCAAACAAACCATGAATAAATTGAGCTCTTTAGTGCAGTTGCATGATTTCTTTTTGTAGTTAAACACACACTCAAAAATGCACTCTCTCTCACACACACACACACACACACACACACACACACACACACACACACACACACACACACACACACACACACACACACACATACACATACACATACACACATACTCACTCACTCACTCACTCACTCACTCTCTTTTCGCTCCTTGAGCTGGCCAGGCAGGCTCCCTCATCACCAGTCTCAGAGTCCGAGCATTGAGGACAGCTAGTTATGCCTGGAATGTCAACTCACCTCAATGAGAGTCAGAAACACACATGGGAATACACACCTCCGATAGAGATGCACACACTTGAAAGACTACACTGTTGCACAACCACAGTCACGCACGCACGCACACACACACACACACACACACACACACACACACACACACACACACACACACACACAAACGCTCCTTTCGTTGTGTGTGTGTTTGTAGGAGAGTACCATTTCATATGAGACATTCCAGTATTATAGTACTGTTTTCCTGAGGCAGTAACAGGATATCCTCCCTTCTGCTGGACACACACTCCTACACATGCACACACACACACACACACACACACACACACACACACACACACACACACACACACACATTCCTGCACATGCACGCACATACACATGCAGTGCACACAATGGGTCACAAGTAACAAGACAAAAGACTTAGTCTGTGAGAGTGTACATAGAAGTGACATTTGGTCCTCACATGTTGGCATTAATAAAGTGAAACAAAAAAATAAGATTGGGAAGAAACTGGATAACAGAAAAATATAGTTTAAACATTTTGTCTCAAGTTGTTCAGTTTCCATCATGGCGTAGTTTAACTTCCTTATTTGGCTAAAGAAGAATTCCCTTTCGCTGGAGTTAAGCGATGGTAGCGTAGCTTTTGGTTGACAGTTTGATGATTTCTCCAAAGAGACACTTTTCTGATGCTCTCATAGCAGCAAATGTAGCTATCAGTTTGTCGCCATCATTTCTAAAATGCCTTTTGCGTTGTTGCTGTTACCTTTTAGTTTTTACATTAGCCTCAGCTTTCCTTTGTGTTAAGTGCTAACTAGCAAATGTTAGCATGCTAACACACAGAACTAAAATGATAGACATTGGCTTACATCACGTGCTTGGCAGCATCATTAACGTTGTCGTTGTGACCATGTTAGCAGGTTCATATTAGCATTTAGCTTACACCTCTACACAAGTACAGCCACAAAAAAGCAGCTAGCTTTGCAGTTCTTTTGTTCTCCATCCTTTTATTTTGCATTTCTGTAAACAAGATTATTTCCTGTATCATTTATTCTAATCAAAAGTTGTTTTGCTAAATATTCTCCTGGAGTGTAACATAGATTTGAAATAGAAATGTGTGAGGTACTCCTTTAAGAGAATACGTTTTGTCAGATTTATCTATATATACTGTATCATGCTCTTCATGACACAGTTACAGCATGTGACTGAGCCAGATGGGTCAACGGAATGCCCCTGGGGAAGGTTTTATTTTTCATCAATAGAAACAGGAGACATGAGGATGAGAGGGAGGACTGGGTGAAGGAGCACTATAGACAAGAACATGCTTTTTAAAGGGAGGCGAGGGGGGTAACAGCCGGCCATGTGACTTCCCTGACCGCTGTTTCTTCACTTAACAATTCTAGAAAGGAAACAAGGAAGGACGCAAATAGAGAGAGAGGGGGTTCAACGGAAGAGAGGATGAGGACCTAGAAAAAGGGAGGGAATATAAAGAGGAGTAGAAAAGGAAAATATGATAATTAAGATTTGAAACTAACCTTTTAAGTTAAGTCCTAAATGTGCAACTTATTTATAAAAGCCCCTGAATATCACCCAATAGCGAGCTGGTAATGTGTTTGAGTCATTGAGTGTACGAGAGGTTACAAAGTAAAGACTTCCTCCTTATGGTTGTGTGTGCTTTAGCTGAACACTGAGCCAATTCACTGAAGTGGTCCTCATTAAATCCCAACGCACACACTCTCTCATGTCACAAAGGAGAGGGTCAACAACCCCTCGTGGAAGTAAACACGTCCTCCAAACTGAGGTGTGCTAGGTCGCACGATAGTAAATCAGGAAGCCAAAAGTATTTGTTGATGGCCTCTGTAGAATCAGAAAGCAGGTCAGCATACACAGGAGTGTCTTACTTGCTAACAGTGGATCTGGAATGTGTTGGATGGATGGTTCACAAAAACAGAAGGTCGCAGGTTTGAACCCCCGCATGCCTACGTGTCCACCGACGTGTCCTCTTAACCAGAACCTCGACCCCTGTTTGTACATATTCCAAGCACAGTTGATAAGTAATTTAAAGAGGCAGTAAAGCATGGGTTGTACATGTGTATTATTTTAGAAAATTATAAGCTGTGATTCATAGAATAAATAAATAGATAAATAATAGAATACATTTATTTTATTAAGTCTGAAAAAAGCTGATGATTATTGTAAAATCACAGTGTTGCATCAACTGGTTATTTTTTTCTCCTTAAGGGAATGACATATTGTTCGCTGATGGTATAATAAATGTGTTACGTAACCATTAACTGTCACGCATCCCCACAGAAGTGTTCTACTTTTCATAAACTAAAGTGCGTTTATCCCTATTCAATGTTTTGCAATATATTGAATTTGTGGGGACGTTTTATTACATTTCTGCACTCGCATCTGCATATCACAATCTGTTCACACAGGCTGTGTACCCAACTCACTAGGGACATTTGAATAGTGGAAGATATATTTCTTCCTCTCATAACGACTACTAATAATGTGGCCTTTGAATGAGTGAGAAGAGCAAATGTTAAGCCATCATTGAATTAAAGTATCTTTAATGCAGCTGAACATGGAGTTCCTGCCAACTCCTTCAGACCAACTGAAAAGCAGAACTAGTATTATGATAAAGTGTCAAGTGGCATCTGACTCAGATCCTAAAATTAAAAATACTGAGGCATACTGTTAAGAGAAACGATTAGTTTGTTACCCTTATTTGCAATAAAATCCCAACATACACCCCTAACTGTTCTATTCTACACCTTTATTCTACAAAAACTATAACTAATGATACATTGCCATCCCACCTGCCAGTTTGGCGATTGTTTAATAGAGTTTTAGATCAAATGTGAGGCAGGAAGAGTTACAGAGTTTGATTTTTTTCCCAAGTTTCCAGCACATTGATTCATTCACAGAGCTGTAAATGTCTTTGATGAAAAAGGACAATAGTTTTCAGCACCATGGAAGATTTCTATGGTTCTGTTGTGTCATGAAGCAGCAGACTGGGAGTGTTGGTGCCCCCCAGTGGTGGGAGCCCGGTTTAACATAACACAGTACTACTGCAATGCAGGCAGACAAGACAGCCTCATGTGCGTGACATGTGTCTGTTTGAGGTGTTCACGGTATAGAGATCTGTCGTTGAGAAAAAGTAAAACTTTTTTTTGAAGTGATCAATATCTCTGATGCTCATGTTTGTTGTTTGTTTGTTGACACAGAAATCGTGGCGGGCAGCCGAGGATGTCAGTGACAGAACACAGAGAGAGCGAGCCCTGAAGAGTGTGAGTTTCCAGGAATCGGTCAGCGTCATCACCGACAGCCCTGCAACCATGGAGCTGGAGAACCAGCAGATCCAACATGGCTGCGTCAGCAGCCCCAGTAACAAAGCCCATAATGCAGTTCCTGACAGCGAGGTGGTGCAGGTATGCTCATTCTCTGAGGTCAAATTCT
Organism: Eleginops maclovinus; assembly: GCF_036324505.1. Classification (NCBI taxonomy): domain Eukaryota; kingdom Metazoa; phylum Chordata; class Actinopteri; order Perciformes; family Eleginopidae; genus Eleginops; species Eleginops maclovinus. The sequence goes on from NC_086356.1 coordinate 7,719,773, forward strand.
CAGTTTTTGGTTTTATATCTTTTATTCACCATCTTTAAAATGTTTTACCTGGGCCAGTGTATTTTATACGATGGTTTTGTCGTTGCCTCAGGAAATAGAGCAGTATTAGTCAACACTTTCACACACATAGCCTTCAATTGGTATGTTAAAATATAGCTGTGCTGTACCTTAAGCAATGTTCTGAAACTTAACTAATTTTAATGTGGCCATTCTCAAAAATCTAGACCATAAATCCAGGTCAGATTTGCTGATATCAGAGTTTCATAGGATGATGCCAAAATTGATCTCTGATTATTAAGATACACATACAAAACTACATGTGGAAAAAGCTGCTCCTCTTGTCTGTTTTAGTGCCAGTAAAGCCAATGTCCACTAATTGTATATTCATTATCCTTTACTCTAGTAAAAGCATCATGATATACTGTATAGTTACATGGCTCATCATCCTATCTGCATTGTTCACCCTTATGATAGTAGAAGGAGGAGTTGATGAACATTGTAGAACAATAATCGTACACAACAGCAATTAGATTATCTTCTGTCTACAGGAGATCCGCTACTTGGACCAGGTTCTGGACGACGCCTCCGAAACCCCCACCAACGGAAACTCTTCTCCGTCCGAACACAGCAAGCTTATCAGCATCGACGGAACTCTCCTTCTATCTGCATGTCGGCTTCCTCTCCCGTCAATCACCAGTCAGTGGTTGTGGAGGGTCAGAGAGAAACCACGTTCCTCCACCACGAGGACTCCGCTGTGAGGACCAACGGCCACGTGCAGGTGGGGAGTCGGGGAGCGGCGGGGCCAAGTTTGAGCTGAGAGCGTTTCAGGAGGAGAAGCGACCGGCCAAGCTCTTCACCCCCGGAGAGGAGCATCAGGTCAGGGTGACGAGGAGACGACCCTCAGGGGAGGTAAGCGGCTGTTAGAACAGTAGTCAGACACACTGCAGTAATGTGAACAATAATGTAGACCAAGTGTCTAATCATGATAATAATAATAATAATAATAATATGATGTCTTATATAAACATAAAACAAGCATAAATGAGCGTTTGCTTGGATTAGTACTTTTACCCTTTGTCAACAAGTCTAAACTGCTTGCAAATTTATGACAGGCTTCAAAATAAATGACTAAGACTTAAAAAAATGACTGAAAGTATTACAAGTCCTGATCCTTTTTCTTTTTAAGTTTTAACAATTTACTTTCTGCATCTAAAATCACAGATCTAAACAATGTTAAAAATAGTGTTGAGGTGTAAAAAGCAAAAAAAAAGTAATAGTTTTATATATTTGTGTTCAGTCTTATAAGATCTGACCAAAACCAGAGCTTATACCTCAACGCCCTTTAGATCAAACCGTAGAAACAAGAAATTAGAGCCTCAAAGTGAGAAGTTTTGAAACCGAAAGGTTGTCGTAAGTTAAAAGGGTAGTTGTGGTTCACATTTGAATCAGAGGCTGTGCTGACTAGCAGAAACTGTTTTTTAAACCAATAACTGAATAAAAGACACCTAGAAATTGTCATTTTCAGCCAATTCACAAACATTTCATGTTTTGTCTTTCAAAAAGTCCTGCTTAATACACCTTTGGGAAGGGAATAAAAAACACTTGCATCACCAACTTGTCTCCTATCTTTATCAGCTAATGTTGTTAAAAGCTAATGCTAATCAGACATTGAAATTGAAAGAATACTCTTTATGAATATTAACACTGTCTCCCTTCCTCAGGTTGAGGAGCTGGAGCGAGAGCGTCAGGAGCTGATCAAGGACCAGGCAGTGAAGAAAAACCCCGGCATCGCCCAGCGCTGGTGGAACCCCCCCCAGGAGGTAGCCTTCCATTTTATATGTTTATTTTACCTCCATTCACCCTGTGACAAACCCACTGATTGTTTTTCTGTTGCGTCCCTTCATTTATTATAGATTCCTTTGGAGAATCAGCTGGACGCAGAGCAGCTCGAGTCTCTCAAAAAATACCAGGAGAGGAAACAGCAGAAACAGAGTCACCCTTACACACACATACAGGTAACACACACACACACACACACACACACACACACACACTTTTAAGATGATGATCAATTACCAGTATTGCATTTGAGAGCGATCTCCTCTCTTCACTGTTCTCCCATCTCGATTTGCAGCCCCAGGTTTCAGGACCTCCCACAATGGTGACCTTTGACCCAGATCTGGACAGGAAGGAGGACATTGTGCAGGAGCAGATCAACTTCTCCTCGGCCAGGAAGCAGTTTCTGCAAGGAGAAGCTACCAAGAGGGACGTGGCTCCTTACATGTACTCCGCCAAACCCTTTTCCAAATCCACACCCAGGAGCAGTCAGGCGTTCAGTGACAGTGTTGGGGAAACCGGGGATAGTCACGTGACCTGGTCTGATGAAGGATACGGAGCAGAGTTTACCTGTGCAAGAGCTGTTATGACAATCCTGCCTGACGAGGAGGAGGAGAAAAACCATTTCCATCTGGGCTTCCACCCAGAAGAGTCTGACTCGGGGTTAGACGAGTTGTCCCTGCGCTCTCAGGACACCACCGTGTTCAGCTCGGATAATGTGTCCTGACAGCGGGGCTTCGCTACCGCCGACCCCGCAGCCACTCACCCCTGTGTCCCCGCCCACGCCCCAGCCCACCACGCCTGTCAATGGGCAGACCAATGGCAGTCCATCAGAATTCGAGCTGGAGTACCAGGCGGGAGTGCTCGTCCAAAACGCCATCCAGAGTGCCCTGTCAGCTCAGGACGGAGACGAGTGGCTGCCCTCCGACTTGAACTCTTCACAACTCAGCGCCCCAGTGTCTCCATCCTCAGCCTCTACAGGAAGCCCAGTGCCAGTGTCTTCCTCTCCTGCATCCTCTGCTGGAGCTCCTAGTCTCCAATCACCCATGTCCTCCAGTCCTGCTCCACCCAACCTGTCTCCTCTGCCAGACAGACGTCCAGAAGTAGGGTTTGAGAAGCCTTTAGAGTCAGAACAGCAGCAGCAGTCCTCCAGTCCAGCGCAGCAGCTCCAGACGCCTTCTCCGCCTCCCTCTCAGACCGTCTCGCCACCGCAGAGACCCAAATATGGAGGCCCAAGGATCAAAATCCAATCCTCTTACGCCAGAGCCCTCGCCTCCTCAGCCCCGGCTCCAGCTCCTGCCTCCACAGCCACAGCAGCTCCAGTTACCAGACCGACCCCAGTCTACCGCCCCCCTTCTCCCCCAAGCTCGGAGAAACCGGAGTTCAGCTACTTCAGCAAATACTCGGAGGCGGCTGAGCTGCGGAGCACAGCGGCAGCAGCCAAAGGCCCCGAGGTGGAGGCGTCCAGCGGCCCGTTCCGCCTGCGCTCCAAGAAGCAGCGGACTCTGTCCATGATCGAAGAGGAGATCCGAGCAGCGCAGCAGAGAGAGGAGGAGCTGAAGAAACAGAGGGTGGAGCAACCTGCCATCAGGGTCCGCCCCAGCAACACTCCCAACAACAATGTGGGTCCCGTGAGGTCGGGTGTGCGCCAAACCAATATTTCCCCAGCAGATAAGATGAAGAGCAACAGCCTGCCTGCTAGACTCACTCTGACAGCCAGACGGCACCAGGTGAGTCACTACTGTCCAGAGCTATTTGATAATCAATACGATGTTTTCGTCATTTATGAAGCAAATGTTGTTTAGAAATACCAAATATTCTCTGATCATAACCTCTCAAGTGAGTAAATTTGCAGTTTTTATTGTTGTTTCTCATTATTAAGATCATATTTTGGGCGATATTGGACTTTAATTCCTACAAAACAATATACCTGAAGACGATTCATTTATTAATTAAACAAATGAAATGAAGATGAATCAATAATAAAAATAACATTTCTAGGCAGCCCTGACTGCATCGCTTCCCAAAAGTGTTGCCCTAAAACAAAGAAAATATACATTTTCTAAATATATTTGATCACTCATGCCTAATGTGTTTGTTTTAACAAGCCTGTCTAACTCCATGTGTTTTTTTTTCCGATGTACAGGAAAGATCGAGAAGGTTCGACCTGCCCCACCCGTCTCCCCCTCGCCCTCAGAGGGAGCCCTGTCCGACGCCGGCAGCGAGGACTCCGGAGGACGACCCAAAAACTACATGCAGACGCTAATGGAAGACTACGAATCACACAAAGTGAAGAGGAGGGAGAAAATCGATGACAACAGTGTGAGTATCTAAATGAATAATCCTGTAGGAGTTCTTGTTGAACATCCAACCACAGAAGACACGGGATAAACATCTATATCTCAGGAAGGGACAGGAACAGAAAGACACACATGGAGTGTTTGTGGTTTACTGGTATTAGATACTTCAATGTCAACATACTTAAATGCTATCACCCATGCACTGTTGGTATGAGCTAACACTGTACAACACCAAAGGGAATTTCCAGGCATGTAGCAATAACTGAAAGGGAAAGTAAGTCTCTGACACCAGGGGATTTCTCTCCTGACTCTATCGTCCATCTGAATGTGTCTTTACATGCAAGTGCGACCAGCAGTGTCATTATCCAGAATAAGGTCTCTTGAGAAGAAGTATTCAATGTTGGCAGACCAAACCGTGCAAACAAAAGTGTACTTGCTTGGATGGTGGAAAGAAAAAGCTGCATTACCAGAAAAATTTCCCGAACAGCAGTTTCACTTCTCCATCTGTGGGGCAAGCGCCATACACTTCATTTATTCACAAACAAAGAGAGATACACGTTAGCAACATTACACTGACAAATCATATACCATAAAGAACATTACTCCTGTATTTATCATGCCTTTTTTCAACATATCTAACAGAATTTACCTTGGACATCCAGCAGGTTGTTTGTTTCCCACTGTTGCAGTATTGTTTATCTCATGTGTTGACTCTCTGTACTGTTGCTTCTCTCTTGCTGGTCGCTCAGTATGCCCGTTTGTTGCTGGTCAACGAGGTAACCACTGAGGTACCTGTCTCACCTGTTCACCCGATGAGCGGCCGTTACTCACAGACCTGGGTCAGACTCAATTGAAAAGTCATGGAAAATTCATTTATATTTGGACTGTTTCTGAACTTTATCATGGTTTTATAAATAAGGACATACCCTGGGTCCTACCGGTAGGAACAATGGTCAAATAAATCTTAATTTGGGCCACTGGATAGACCAGGTGTTAGAGCTGGCGGCCTAAACGCCAAGTTTCAGGCAATATTCTCCCCTCTATCTCCCCCTTTTAACACTGTATCTCCAAATAAAGAGTGTTTCACTTAGAGAGTAGTTCTCAAATACAGCCAAATCTAGAGTAGAGATTTCCATTGGGAGCCACTTCCTTATTCTCCATGTAATGTACACTTTGTAGATGATTCAACACCAAAAACACGTCTTTCATTCGGCCAGGTCCTTAAAATAAAGATGGCGAGGTATTATTTTAGTTTGAAACCCTGGACCGAGAGGATACTGTGAAGAAAAAACCTTACAGGTTTCAAATCTGATCCCAGGTCTGCTTGTGGTCTCACTGCATTATTCTGCTCTGTGGTGTTGGTGCTGCATGTGCTTTTCCATGAATTTGGTGTGACCTTTGACCCTCCCAACCCTTGCCTCATGCACTGCTTTTGCCCTCTGTATACAACTTACATGATACAGCCCCGGTAAAAAAAAACCCTCTTATACTATATACTATACTAAAATATATAGATGTGCTTTTAAGTATTCTTTATTATTGTTGGAGCTCATAGAAACAGTACAGAGCATCAACGCTCCTACTAGGTAGTGACTTAAAAGCTTAAGCAGTCCTCAGTGTTTTAGCAGTCATTCCCCTTCCTCCCTGGATTCCTGCTCACAAAGAAATCTCTCCTCTGTGGGACGGTGTGATCATGTGTTTGTCACTGTGTGTATGGTGGTGTGTGTCTTGGCACGAGTGTGTGGGAGAGACGATGATCGCGTAACATTAAAAGTGAAACCGATTCAGTGTTGAAGCATGACATGTTCCCTGAAATGGAGTGGAATTACTTTTGTTTTTACTGTCAAATACTGTGGGTGTGCTTCATTTGGTGGTTTATTAACGACTCCTTTCTGCGGGGTGGTGTAACCAAGCGCTCCCTCAGTTTTTGAAACACACTGCATGCAACGTTAAAGCCACTGTGGTGTGTTTTTTTGTGATGGTGTTGCCACTTAAAAAGGGTTTTTCAGTCAACAGTTGCTTACTTTTATGTTGCTCTGACTGACAGGTTCTGGAGGCCACTCGTGTCACCAGGAGGAAAAGCGACATGGCGCGGAAGTGGGAGGCCGGTATCTACGCTAACGAGGATGGAGAAGGAGAAGAAGAAGAGGAGGAGGAAGAGGAAGAAGAGGAGTAAACAGCTCCTCCCAGAGACAGTTAGAGACCAAGTGGGAATGATGAGAAGAAAAAAAACACAGCTAGGAGAGGGGAAAAAAAGTATTTATTTTACTAAAAGTATTCTGATGATCACATGACCCGCTGGCTCAACCAATGAGGCTCATCTAAGAGAAGCATCCACTTTTGAACCTGAACAGTTGAAGGCCAACAGTATGTAAAGAGACTGAGAATGTGAGAGACATTTAAGGTGTTGAGGTGAGTTTGAAAAAAGTCAGTGACGCAAAAGACACTTTGAAAGGGTTTTAAGATTGTTATAAGCGGTTCAGGATTAACAGGTTTTAATAGTTAGTAGACGTTGAATGACTTAAATATTCATAGGAATTTCCTGTAATTTTTTTATGGAAAGACGTGTTGAGATCTGAAGATTTTACTTTGACAGGTTGCCTGAGACTTGCTGATGATGTGTCCTTGGCAATGGATGATAACAACCCAAACTATTTTCACTATGTGTGGAAGATAACGAAGGAAAAGCAAGACCTCATTTCTGTCATTTCAGAATGATTTTTACCATGTGGGAAGGTTTCCATGTCACATTCAGTAAAGTGTGATACTCTGCGTCCTGCAGTGCCACAGTACACCACAGTACAGACACAGGTTTGTAGGAACTTTTGAAATCACTTGAAGCATCCGTGTTCAATTTAAGTGCCCGACTTGACCGTCCTTGGAAATGCTAGCATGAAAATTAGCAAAACTAGCATCGAGGTTCAACTTTGCCTTAGATCATCATGAGTAATCGTATGCACGATATGTACAACACGTTTGATTTTCTCCTAATCTATATGAATACAGTTCCAAAAGAGTGAAACACACAACTGCGTTAGATAGAAAGAAAACACAACTCTTCAGTCAAGATTTTTAAGTGATGGGGGGGGGGGGGGGGGGGGTCATGTTTGCGTCACTTGAGTCAGCGTGTGTATTGATTAAAGGGCTCCGTCGGGGGGTTTTATATTCTAAAAATCACTTATTTTACCTTTGCTAGCTACGTCGCTTTGCGGCCCTGTGCTTTCAGACGTAAGCAATTGTTTGATGTATTATACTGAGGTAGGACTGTGCATTTGAGATTGTGAACATGTATGTAGAGATTCCTGCAGCCTTGCTAGCTGAGGATAAAGTTTGATGATGGAAATTATTGGGGAAAGCGTTTTATAAAAAAGGTTTTCATACCGTCAGCCTAGATTTCCATTTATTTAAGAAGTACTGATTGTGTGCATGAAATGACACTCCTTTTACAACCTGACACAAGCACACTACAGGGAAAAATAACTCTTCTAACAGGCTGCAAATGCAGGCTGATGTCCGTTTGTTCTGATGTTAATACCATAAAAGTGGGATATTTGTGTGTTGGGGCTATCAGTTTTTATACTAAATATATTGAGAGAGTTTTGCAGGACGATCAACTTCCTGTTTTGTTGAATGACTGAAGAGATTCAGGCTTCTATTTGGGAGGCAATACTGTGGAATTTCAGGGTGTAGAAAGTGAGTTTTAGCTAATTAAAAACGGTCAGAACAATCCTTGGAGCCAGGACCGACGAAAGGAGAGTGAAAAGAAGTGTTTCAAGGTGTTTTCAAACCACTTTAACTCAAAGGTATTAGAATTATGCTACCTTTCAGTCTGTTTGAATCTTGTTTAATGAAGCCTCTTAGAGTATTTCCAGCGTTAGGATGTCAGTAGAAGTTTTTTTTTCGATCAGCTGCTGGCATGTCCTGTTTAAAGTGTCCTTTGTCTAGGCACTGACCTTTCTGTGTGCCCACAAACACGCTGAACAAAAATCTATATCATCAGAACTGAGGTAAACCTGCACAAAAATTGCATAACTGCATGACATGAACTGACCATTGACAATAATGACCTTCATTATATTTATTGGGACAGTCCCATCCTAAGTGCAAAATATCTGACGCTATTTAATTGTAATAAACTCTGAGGGTAAAAACAGTGCCAGTAACCACCAAGCATTAGTGTGTGATGTGTCCATTTCCCCCTGAAACACACACCACACATCAGTTCCAGAGGACCCAGCTCTTCCTTGTTTTTCTACACGTGATAATATATAGTGAAACAAAGTATTTAAAGAACCAGTGTCCCTTTTTAGGAGACGGGGGTGTCATTGTGGTGCAGCAGAATGTGTGTGAGTAGTTGCAACGGAGGTACAGTGATGCTGATATGAGGTTAGTTTTTGCAGCCGGTTTAGGGAAAAACAAAATGGTTTACTGACACATTTTTACTTAATAAATATTAGATTTTAGAGATGCTTGAACCAACTTTTTGTTAAGGTTGAAACAGATAGCGATGTCTCACATGATAGTTTCACAGTGAATGTCCTATATCTTAGCTTTATTAACAATTTGAGTTTTAAGCAACAAAAAACAAGGCTTTGTCTCTAGTTTACTTTAGCTGCTGCAACTGTGTTATTGTACACACACATACACACACACACACACACACCAACCTCCTTTCACCTGCAGAGGTTGAATCAAACCCTAAACCGAATGAGTTCTCACTAAATAACGCTTTTTAAAATGCTTACACACATTGCGCACTCGCAGAGGATTTCTATCTGTGTGATTTATTATTTTTATTACTATGCTTTTTGTTGTTTGAATTCATGGTGCAGAGATGATTTATTTATCTTTTGAAAAATGCTGGTAGCTTGTTTTCCCCTGAAGGAGCGCCCAAGCTTCAGCGTGTGTGTGTGCGATAAAGCTATCGTATTATACAGTATAACCTCTGTTCCTATGTTAACCACTTGTACGCTCATACTCTGCTTTCTTATTTTATAGCACATGTAAGGCTCACAGTTATACACCTACTATACATATTATGAATATTTTCTCATTAAAAACAAAACCTGTACACGTGGGATGTCTGAGTGCTTTATTCTGGTGTTAAAATAACATGCCATGTGGAACAAAAATAACTAAATGTAGTCCATTTTTATTTGTATTTCATGCTTTTATTATTGCGGACTGATTGTCTGGTTTGTGGATAAAAGGGTCCCTATCATGTTCTTTTGCAGGGTCATATTTGTATATTGTGCCTCTACTTTGACATGTTTACTTTAATGTTCAAAAAGCTCTTTATTTTCCTCATACTGCCTGTGCAGCAGCACCTCTTTTCCCCCTCTGTCTGAAACCAGAGCCCAGTCTGCTCTGATTGGTTAACTCTGTTGTGATTGGTCAACCGCTTAGAGATGTCCCGCTCCTTAGCCTATCACGTACAAGTTGATGGAGTGCTAGCCAATAGAAGCACAATTGTTATGTAGTGATGTAACTATGCCCCAGATCTAAACAAAGGAGTCCAATGAAGGAATTTCAGGCAAGGGGGGGAGGCAGTGTGTGGCAGAGAAACTCCCTCTGTTGTGAACTTTGACATTTAGATATTAGTCAGCCTTTGCAGACCAGGAACGGGAAAACCCCAAAAGCATAATCTAAAACATATCCAATTATGAAGTATTTTTGTGTTGACATGCCACAGAATCCAGGGGCAACACCAGTTTTGATGATTTCACTTTCTCGTTGTGTGATCGGTTCCTTTTTTTTTGTAAGTGTGGACTTGTTTTTGTTGGCTGGCCATACTGTCATGAACAGAAGCCCCAGATGTGTCCCAGTGGTATTGGTTGGCCGTTCACAGACTAAACACTGTCCTGTGTCATCGTGCCTGTGGTAAGAGTCAGGAGGAGGAAGTAGGCGTGCGAGATTATTATTTACACCCTCGATGCCTTATATTTCAAACACACACACTACTGAGTTTGGCAGGAACGGCATTCTCACCAGAATAACTTCAGCAGCTGCTGTTTGGAAGTTTTCACACTCATTTTGTCTTTCATAAGAGAGTTGTGTGTGATTGATAGTGTCACCATGGTTCTAACTGCCACGTTTCAAGCCGCCTTCACGCTGCTCGGCGGATAGAGTCGGTGGTGGTGCTGGAGCAGCTGGGCAGCAGTCTCTTCGACACTGCCCTGCAGATGGTGGTGAAGGACCGGAGTGACAACGCCACCTACACCGATTTATCGCAGAAAGACAGCCAGCAGAAGTTCATGACAGACTTCTTCATGATTTACTACCTCATCATCGGGCTGACTCCCATCTTACCTGCGGTGATCCTGGCCAGGTTAGGGGACCGCGGCTGGAGGAGAGCCCCCATCATGGTGCCTCTGAGCGGGTACCTGCTGTCCAGGCTCGCCCTGCTGCTGGTGGTCCTCTTCGAGCTCCCGCTGGAGGTGATGTACGGAGCGGGGGTGGTCTTCGGGCTGTCCGGCGGCTTCTGTGCATACTGGCCCGGCGTGATGACGCTGGCGTCGCTCGGCTCAACGGCCGAAGACCGATCCAAGGTCAGTACTCTCAGTGTGCTCAGCAGCCCATTTAAGAATCATATGGGACCTTCACTAAAAGATAAATAAAGTAAAAATAAAGTTTTACCTTTTAAACCTATCTGAATCTCAAACTTCAAATTAACTAAAGTGTATGTATATATATATATATATTAGTGGATTTCAAATGGCATATTTGCCTTTGAATTGTAGTGGGGTAGGATTAAAGAGTAGCAGTAAATGGAAATACTCAAGTAAAGTATTTGTATACAAACTGTATAAGAACTTAACGATAAAATTGTATTTAACTGCTTCTAACTACGAAATTGTATTTAAGTAGGCGACAGTGCTTGAGTAAAGAAGGTAACTTAGTCCACCACAGTACAAAAGTCTTATGTTAATTGTAATGACAGTCAATTTCATTTATTTTTAAAGCTGGATTAGACATCATGATGATGTATGGAACATCTTGTGACAAAATATGCCCTGGGGTGTGAAAGACTTTCCAAAACCTAACAATGTTATGTCAGTCATGACCCTTTTGACAAATGCATGTACATTATTATCATAAATCCAACCAAGAGCGAAAGATAAGCTCACTAAATAACCCTTTTTAACCATTTATCTGCCTCACACAAAAACAACCATAAAAAAATGTACTTTCTTCACAAATGTTATAAAGAAGACATGTTTCCTTGTCCCGTGCAGGTGTTGATGAGGATGGAGCTGCTGTATGGGGCGGCAGGCCTGGTGGGCAGCCTGGTGTCGGGTCATCTCTTCCTGCTTTACAGCTCCAGTACCCAACACGGGTCAATCCTGCTATCTGTGAGCACTCTGCTGCACCTGCTCTGCCTCTTACACTCCATCATCCTGCTGCAGGTCAGTGTGTGTGTGTGTGTGTGTGTGTGTGTGTGTGTGTGTGTGTGTGTGTGTGTGTGTGTGTGTGTGTGTGTGTGTGTGTGTGTGTGTGTGTGTGTGTGTCAAGTGAGCTAACCACAGATTGGACAGCATGTTGGTATCATAGACTAAGGTTTAAATATGGCAATAACTGTTCAAATATCGTAGACTATTGTTAAAAATTCAGGTTTGATCATTTAATGTAATAAACAACTATGTAGTTACCTGTTGTGAAAAGATACATTTCAAAACTGTTTGTAGATTAATTGGTTAAAACAATACAAGATGGTATTAAAGCATGATAATGTAATAGACTGCAGTTATTCTAAGTGTGTTTGTTTTACTTTAACTTTGCTTTTGGGAAGTTTTGCGAAACACCTTAAGCCTTGTTTTATATTTAGCCAGACACTTGCATCACTCACTGTTGTCGCCATCTCTGCCGCACCTTGGAAAAACATGCTGATGTTAATCCTCCTGAACCATTTCCTTCTAAGAATATCATTAATGAAGTTATAGCCGACAAGTTGTGCAGCCCATGATTGGAATGGATGACACAGAGAGTAGCAAGAATGTATTCTTACAAAAGTACTCGCATAAAATAGACAACAACAAGGCAAGAAATGAAAAGGAAAAGCAAAAGATGTTGACTGAAAAGGTGATGATTCAGCCTTTAATACCTATGAATATTATATTAATCTGCAACCCTTTAACTCATTAGCTTCCCATTATAAAAAGTGTTTGAAATTAGAGGTAGATGAACTAGGATGATCTGCATATTCTTAAAGACTATATACTTTGCAGCTCAGAATAGTAATGAATTAGCTCACTCTTGTAAATTCTGTATAGTGGGAAAGAAAGATCAAATGAAAACGTACCCCACAAATTGAGCCTACTCAGAAGGTGACTACAGGCTTGGCTGTTTTCATTTCAGGTGAGGCAATTACCGAACCCAGAGTCAGAGGACGCCTGCCAACTCCTGCCTCAGACCTCCGCTCAAGTCCCTGTGGAGGCTCCTGTTGAGAGGAACATGGTGAACGTGGCTCTGCTGTTTGTTGCTGCCGTACTGTACGTCTCTGCAGTGGGTGGGGGTGTAGAAATACTGGGCCCCTTTGTTCTGAAAGAGCCACTCAGCTGGACCGCCACTCAGGTGACATTTTTGCTCTCTTTGTATCTCTTAATTAAGGTCTCTTAATAAATGTACTGTATATGTAAATTATTCAGAGTTATTCAGAGCTATAAAACTGATAATAACTCAGCTGTCAACTTTAACCTTTTATACAGACTGGAAAATGGTGAAATATTTGGACTTAGTTTTCAGTTTCACTTACTCAGTATGCATGTAACGCTTGGTAAATGTGACCTATTGTAATGTAAGTAGCTGCATAGAGTAAAATCATGATTAAACAGTGTGTTTTTATTCACAGTGTAATGTATATCCATTTGATTTTGTCTCACTTGTAATTGGTCTCTTCATTCTTTCTTCCATTGGTTTTACTGTTCCGTTTTCTCTTTAACCTTATTTCACTTCCTCCTCCAGGTGGGTTATGGGAACGCGGCAGGCTGCACAATTTTCCTGACCAGCTTTGTCGGCGTCATGGTGTTCCGCCGCTGCGTCAGCGACACAACGCTCATCCTGATCGGCATGCTGTCGTTCGCCTCGGGAATTTACTTCATGTCCTTCGTCACGGCAACCTACATGTTCTACCTGGGTAAGACTCAGACACAGTCGGTGCTCCATTCTGACTAATGGACCTTATAACTTTGAAAAAATGTGGATGCAGACTGTAGTTCAGGCCATGTTTCTTCGATTAATCTATTAATTGATATTGGTTGAAATCCTTTCACAATGTCAACAAGTGACACAATGGTTAAACTGGTTATTCTTAATAGGAAAATCAGGTTTATCCATTCTTTCATTTTAAATCTGCTAAAAACAACTATGTAGTTTTGTTGTTTTTTCTGCATCAATTTGGAAAAAGTATGTTGAATGTGCTGTGAAACTTATTTTTTGACATCTGTTCTGACATATCTATGTAATCAGCGCAACTTCTGAAATTGTATGAACCAAAATTGGGAATTGAGAGTGAGAGCCATACTACTATAATATGTCATAAAAACTATCATTATGTCGTATGCCAGGAAAAAGTGCCACAAAAATGTCTTCTTATTGATATCATAGAGAATGTCATAAATTAGTCTAGCAAAAATATAAAAAATGTCTGGGTATATTTTTCAAAAAAGGTAATAAATGATGTCATATAGTATGAAATAAGCCATGATTAAAGCAAGTAGTGGTTGACATACAAACATATTGTGTCATAACTGATTGTTCGGTGACGCTGGTACGATCCCACAAATACTGTAAATAGTAGCAGTTGGTGGCGCGTGCAAAATGATAATGTGGAGGTATTCTAAGAGGAACATAACATTCAGTTCTGATGTCTCCGCAGCTCGCTCACTCAACTTGTTTGCCCTCATCCCGATGCCAACCATCAGATCTCTGCTGTCACAGCAGGTTTCAGCATCCTCCTGTGGTGAGTATGCAACGTGTGTGTGTATGTGTGTGTGTTGCTGTGTAAAAGCACGACAGATACGCAGTGGTGTCAGTAGATCTAATCAAACAGTGACAACAATCAGAGATTATGCACTGTCGATTTAAAAACGAAAGTGTGGAAGATCAGACAACGCAACGAGGAGGATGTGAAAGAAGGATTACAGCATTACATTTCCTAACATTTGAGTTTGCAGTCAGAAGTTCATGGACAGGTCAGGAAAGAACACGATTACTGACACTGCTATAGGCTACAGTTGGGTTATTATATGTCAGCGTGCAGATAACTGACAGAAAATTAAGTCATTTCTGAGGCATTTATTCATAGATTTGTATCCAGCTACCATCCTTTTTTTTAACCTTTGGTGTTTTGTTTGTATGAACCGTGCCAGGCCACATTTAGACAGGTATGTACTGTATGTACACATGGAGGAGTGGTGCTTTCTGAAAGCCTGCAGTCAGTGTGCCAAAAGATGACACGTGGTAAAGAGCCTGTTCTGAGCCAGTCCTGCTTTCTCTTTCTGACACACACACACACACACACACACACACACACACACACACACACACACACACACACACACACACACACACACACACACACACACACACACACACACACACACACAGAAGCAGGGGTTATTCATTGGCAGGGATTTTCCCTTTGTGTTTTCTTTGTTCGATACGTCAGTGCAATGCAAACAGCAGCAACCTCAACCCCTTCTCTGTCTATGTGCCAACAAATACATACACAAGGAAATATAAAACATAGATGTTTACACTCTTTATGGCAGGTGTGTGTGTGTGTGTGTGTGTGTGTGTGTGTGTGTGTGTGTGTTTTATTCCAAAATGTATTGAATGTATCTTTCCTTTAACCTGTCGTTCCTCTTTCCCATCAGGCACCACTCTCACCTCCCTGCAGCTGGCTCTGAAGTTTGCCAGCCTGGCGTACATCCCTGCCTTTACTAAGATCTACCAGCGAACCCTGAACTGGTTCCCAGGCTTCGTCTTCACGCTGTCCAGCATCATCACAGTGCTGGCGATGATACCCGTATGGTAAGATGTGGATCAGACTTTAGTTACATCTGGAGTAAATTTACAAGCTTCCCTGCAGTATACAAAGTCATTAAAACTAGCTGCACCTTTACCAGCTTTGATAACACTTTAAGGCAGGGGTGTCCAAACTTTTTTGACCGAGGGCCACATACAGAAAAATATATGGAGAGCTGGGCCACTTATAGAGGTGAATATTGCCTCGAAGTTAAGTTATAAGTTAGCAAAACAAATCAAATGTAGGTGAATAACGCACGATACTTGAAAACGCTTTCAGAAAAAAACTGCCTACATCCCATCTGTCTTCAGGGTTTCATGTATTTTGTTGGCAGCTCATTCCTTAGAACAGAAGCCTCAGATGGCTGATAATAAGAGTAAATATGAAGGTTCAATTTCAAGCTTGTTATAGAAATAAGTTATTGTTTTTTTTTCTATCAACTAAGATTTGTTAGAAAATGTTTTACATGTTTTAATTGGGCTCTTTAATATATTTGAACATACATATTTGAGAAGTACAATATAAGACAAGTAAAAGTTTAATTTGTGGGCCATATTGTATTAGACTTTTAGAATTTGAAGAGGGCTAATTCAAAATGGCCTGCGGGCCGCGTTTGGCGCCCAGGCTGTAGTTTGGACACCCCTGCTTTAAGGCATCAATAATTATAATCAAAACATATGATATATATTATTCTGAAATGGACCAATCTTCAGAATGAGTACTTTTACTTTTAGTACTTTAAGTATACTTTGATACTTTTGTACTTTTACCTGAGTCACATTTTGCTGTAACAGAGTATTCCTACACTCTGGTACTTCATCTTTTACTCGAGTACAAGAAGTACCTCGTTTTCTCATCATTGTATTTCCTCTCTTCTCCCTCCAGTGTCATCCGCTGCAGATCTCCGAAAAGCCAACAGTACGTAACGATTCAAGGGGACTGAGGTCCACCGCCATCCCCTTCAGCCGTGAGTTGGCATTGGTACAAGGAGGGCAGCGACAGGACAAAAAAGCAGAATTGTGCCTTTAATCTCACTTCCTACTATGTTGAAACCTCCGACATGTGGTAGAGGAGTTCCTACAGGCGGCACACACAGTAGCATTTATATTTAAATGCTAGATTTGTACCAAAAAAATATATCTGTTATATTGTCATGACCTGTGCAGACTTTTATATGAACCAATAGTTTATTGAATCCGTTTTTTATTGAATATCTGTTACATTTGTATACATATAAGTCATGTCCACAGCAACACCATCAATGGGATTTCACCATCATGTCAATATGTCACTGAATGTGTCCAACAGTCCCATTGCAACCCCCGTCTAAAGGAGTATGACTGACACGTATAAGGAAATGTCTTCTTGTAAACCGGCTGAACTGGATAAAACTCAGCAGTAAATAGAAAACTTATTTCATACCATCGTGACTAACAGTTCATTTGGAGGCAATAGATTTTGCTCCAACAGCTTTACAGATATTGCAATATGTTTGTACCATTAAGGATTATACATTGTTCAATCAGGAGACACTTCATCCTGCTTGAACTTGAAGATTTATGAACTGGATGGTTTACAGATAGACAACAATAGAAATGCATTTTCAAAAGAGAATAATTGAAAAATATTTCCTACTCCTGTGATGTTCTGTATGTCTTTTGTTTCAATCTGCCTATGTATTAACATGCTCACTCATGAGGGAGGGTTATGCATTGTATCATATCCTTTTAGTTCTAAAGAAGTGTTCATTTTTTTTTTTTTTGAATGCAAAGTTAAAGAACAAAAAGCCTGGTTTTTAATAACTACGCAAGTTACACTGTGTGTGTGTGTGTGTGTGTGTGTGTGTGTGTGTGTGTGTGTGTGTGTGTGTGTACCATGTGTGTGTCCTGTAACTTTGCTTTATTGTACTTGTATTGGATTGAAGGGAAGAACCTGCAGCCTGCATTATTGTTCTGATGTTCTGCGTTAATTTACGATTGCACTTATATTCGTTAACAGTTAAGAGAGCACCCACACTCAAAGGCTTCTGTCAATAACTTAAAATACGTTGATACGGTACGGTTCATGTTGGTGTTAAAACAGAGGGTTTAAGTGATGACCTTTGAAGCTGCAACTCTGGTACAGAATTTAGTTTTTGATAACAATGTCAAAGGTAGTTTTTTTTATATGATTTGTTGATATGAAACTAATAAATGAAAGTAAACCTGAGCAGTCAAGTATCAAACGCATTCTGTCTTTTTATTGTTGGTCCAATATATCCAAAAAAATCATTTGAGGTAAAGATAAATTGCATCAAAACAACATCAATATACAAGCTTATTCATGATTACATTATTAACATTCAAATGCACAAACAGGGCTGAACGTAAACAGTACACACATGGGAGGAACAGAAAGTAAAGCCAGATTCACACGTTCATAAGTCGCTGATTTTCAACCTTTCATTCAGCTTCATCCTGTGCTGTAAATCACATTTTCTTATCATGTTTGAATCGGGACAATTGGCTTGGAAACATTTGATTATAAATAAAAGAAAAACTAAAATGCCGTCTCTTCACTCTTCACAGGCTTGAACAGTGTCTGCTATCATCGTCCCTATTTTTAGAAGACGCTGCTCTTTACTCCAAAGACCCAGCTGAGTGTTCATTTCCTTTTTTGTGGCCACTGAAAGAAAAATGATGTCGTTTTTTTTGCTTTATTTTGTTTTTAGCAGAAATATCCGTTATGGGTAGGAACAACATGTATAGTGCAAAAGTGGTTCAGCAGGCACACAGTATAAGATGGGACGATTTACAATGACAATGAGTAAGAACAGGTTATCAGATTAGTATTGTTGGGGTTCCAATGAGCATCATAATAAATGTTTTGGTGATGTACACATTTCCTAGAATCCCTTGTTAAATGTGTTATTCACATGCTCATTAAAAACCCAACAATGTTCACCTGCTGCTTTTATACAAAAATAGACTCAGCTGTACCTTATAATTCAGCTTAACAGAGGGGTATGTTATCTTTATAGAGTATATCGCGATAAGAGCAACAAAACAAATAAAATAAAGTCTGAATGATCCCAAAACGTTTGCATGCTCAGGTCACCCACACAGCAGGGAGAGTAAAAAAAAGCACAGATGCCATGATTTGACAAAACACTGTCAAATTAAAAAAGGTCATCAGGGGTTCAAATCGACGCTCGTTTTTTCAAATCACTGAGTTTTCTTATGATACAAACACAAATTGCTCAAAACTCTAAACTGTGCCTGATAGGGATGCAAGGTCCGTCCTGAATTCTAGAAGTCACTAATCAAATAACAATTACTTTGTCCATTTTATACATCTTAAATTGTGGTGGATGTTCATAAAAGATGTGACAACCACCCTAACAGTATTGAAAATGTAGAAAAAGATCACTGGTCCTTTAACGCAGTGGTTTGCTGATAAAAATGACGGTCTTCTTTTACAGAGAGAGAACCAGGTGACACAGAGGCTCCTTTCATAAACACCTCTGGCTCTTGGCGATGGTTTTTAATACAAACGAAACAAATAAATTGATTTAGTACGAGTAGACCTTCTCCCCATCTTGCTCCTTGATTTAAAAACACATCTTTATATGTGACCTTGCTAAATTCTGTTCAGAGGAAAGTGTATCTGCTCTGTAAAGCTTGAGGGTAAAATATAAACAGACAAATAAAAACAGAACTAAAACCGTTTTGAAAGCAGCCGCATACTTCCTCTCCACGCTGTCCTACAGTACTCGCACTCGGCTGCACTTGTGAGTAATGTTACATCAGCATTTAAAACAGGACAAAGGCCATTCAAACACAATCTGACTAATGGAAATTTAAAAGACAAAACATAGAAGACACAGGAGTCTCTAGGAGCAAAGACCGCAAATTCAACTCAGCAACTCCTTTCTGGAATAAATGATATTACAATAGAGAAGGTCTTTGTGAAACAGAAATTAGAATGACGTGTTTGAAAATTGAAGGTGCAATCAAACAAAAATAAAGTAAAATCAGCTTGTTTGTAAATGGATTTGGGAAGAATGTCTGGCCTGGTCATCATTGTTTTTTTATTTATTTTAGGAGAAGCGATAAACTAGGTCAAGCAGGTTCAGCGAATAATGTCAGGCGTTGACGTATTACAGAATATCTCGAGTGTATTTTTTTTTTTAAGGCATCAGTAGATTTGGAGTATAGAAAAAGTGTGACGCTAAAAGGCTGCTGAGTCTGAATAGGAGTAAATGTTTCCCATGAGTCAGAGCGGAGCCACGCCTCACAGTCAGAACCAAAGAGCACAATATTTCCACATTACAGTTTTTAAAGGAGAGGAAGCTGTTCTTTGCAACGTCTGACTGAGATTTCACAAAACTCCTCTGAGCGCTGCTTTATCCTTCTCCCCTGGTGTTAATATGACACAGATTAACCACAAACCTCAGAGCTGCTTGTTCATCTGAATGCCAGAAGTGTCAGCATTTTTGAGAAATTCACCAATGGAAACTTGAACAGAAGTTCGTCGACGGCCTTAAACGCTCTTCTAAAGGTTATTCGGATCATATCCAGACATTTTTTTGTAGTTGCACATGTTTCCAATGAAAAAAAGTCTCTCTAACTGAGTATCTGTGGCACATGGTTGCAAGAAAATTACTTTTAATTAGGAAAGTTCTACAAAAAAGGTTCACCCCCATTAGTATTCCTCTGTTTAAATAGAATAAATCACACCTTTAATTCCCCTTTGTGCTTTTCATCGGATAGGTCTGCCTGGTGTGCCATTTAATATCCTCAACAGAGTTAAAGCTTTTGCTGGGAGAAGAAATCCTTCAGACTTTTAAATGGCCACGACACAACGAACATATGATGTCCTGATCCATCTATATAAAAACCTGTCTGAAAATGAGCTGATCAGATTTCGCCCACTGTATCACCTGAATCTTCTCCTAGAGCATTATTGTGCCAGGGGCATGGGGGGGGGGGGGGGGAGGGGGAGAGTATAATAGGGGACCTAAGAATGAAACACTTCCACATCCCAACCACCAAGTGGAGCTGCTACACCACTCTCACAACCAATCTGCATCTGTGCTTAAAAACACAGAATGACCTCAAACAAAATTCCCTGATAAAGCTCAACGTTCACATAAAGAGACCCACAATAAACGTGGCTTTGCTTCATGTCAATTTATGTAAGGATGCAGATTATTAATTAATCCTAGTTTCCCTTTCAAGAATTAGCAGTGCCCTTTTCCCCAAATAGTCTCTCTTTGACATATCTTGCTACACTTCCTGCTATTTCTCCGCCTTTAAATCGAACAAAAGTATCGAGTCAAAAAGCTCTGATGCCCCAAATTGTATTAATTCCTTTTTATAATAACAAAAAAGTCTATGTGTTTTGAAAAAAGTTCAAAACACATACATTCATGAGCTGAAACATGCATAAAAATAACATGTCCATTAAATAAAGGATGTTGGATTTTTATTCAAATGCAATACTTTAATAGATGAGAGAGAATTCCACATATCTGGTTTCAGTGTTGAAGCTGTCGCAACCTGACAGTAAGAATTCATCTTGGGGACGCTCTGTATACTTCATGTTTAATCTGTTTTCTGCATCGCTGGAGAGTTATCCTTCACACTTAGCTCAATGTGAAAGAGGGGAGAACAGACAGGAAATGCTTCTGTGAGACAACGGGTTAAATAAACACAAGTCAGCATTGGCATCCGACTGTTAATTGGAAATATTAAGTAGAAAAAGTCAATAAAACAGCGACAAAAAAAAGAAAATTGTCTGTACATAGTAGGTGTTTCCTCTTTCCCAGCTGTCCTTGAATGTACCGTTTGTTACCTCACTCCCAGGTCAGATCTCTGCGAGAGACGACTCTTCCAAGAAATCCCCTCAAAGGAGAACAGGGGCAGAGTCCAGCAGCTCAGACCTGAAGACCGGGCTGCTGCTTTTTTGTCCTTGGCACGAGAGAGTGTGTGACACAGAGAAACACGAGGTTCAGTTTGTCTCGCTCGTTTTGTCCTCAGTCTGTTTGTCCTGGAGGAGAGTTATGAGCGACTCCCACGCTGCCTGGCTCTGCAGAGGGTGGAGACGGATGAAGACGAGAGTTAAAAAAAAAAAAGAGGTGTGAGAGACAGAGAGAGATGAAGTGAGAAAATGTAACCGGTGGCAGTTTGTGTCATAAGTATGCTTCATTTTTTTCCAAGGTCGCTTATCTGATCCTGATCAGACTAGTGAGATAGATCTGGCTTCTTTACTGCCTGCCAACGCTTAGTGCCCTTGAGCAATTGATTGAAGTGTTTCTGATGTATTGCTTCAGGAGGTCAGAGGGGTGTTGTACTGGGAAACTTCCAGCTGTCAGGGTGAGTAACTGTATCAGTGTGTACCGAGTGTTTCTGCTCAGAGACTTCATGTTCAGTGAGTCTACCCCGGATAAATAAAGGTAGACGACTGACAGCTCACTGGAACCAAACTCATGGACATTTAAAACACACCCTCACACATACACTGTCTTTTTTAAATCTGCTTGTTTAAACTCTAATGTCCAAGTGTGTATTATAATCCACTGTGTACAACACCTTGGACCTACGTCTGTGCTTGAAGTACCAACCAAATAGCTTCCCGAACGCCAGGTACTGAAAACATGATATAATTTGTCAGAAAGAGTCAGAAAAAATGATATATGGAGGAATTTTACGCATGCAGACTATTATTGTTGACTTATATTTAAGTAACTCTTCCAAAATTATGAAAACCTTTCTTAAAAAATGTCTCACAATTTCCCGTGTCAAAGCTCAAAAATAGGACATATTATCTGATATTTAACAACAAAAAAGGAGCCCTTGAGCTCTCACTAAATATAGAATATATCCGTTTCTGTTCCGACTATGAAAATGCTTGATCAATAACTACAACGCGATACAATTTTCTTGTCCTTGACTTTGCAGAGTGTTCAGGTCACGTCTGCTGCTTGAGCTCAGACTGCGTACCTTTTCATAGCTGTTGATGTTTCTGTCGGCCATGCCGGTGAGGAGCTGTTTGAAGTCTTGCCTCTTGTTGCTCTGCCAGCGCTCCCAGTCGGCCTTCAGGTCCGCGTTGAAACACTCCATTTTGTCCTGGCATTTCTCCACCTCCACCGGCATCTGCGGCGAGACAGAAAACTAGAGCTACAGGGGTGTTCAGGGGACATTATTAAAAGAACTACAGGTAACAGGGCTACAACCACAGGGGGGGTGGGGGGTGCAAGAGGTATGGCGTGGAGGGGGCTTGTTAGAGAAGAGAAAAAAGCT
Organism: Eleginops maclovinus; assembly: GCF_036324505.1. Classification (NCBI taxonomy): domain Eukaryota; kingdom Metazoa; phylum Chordata; class Actinopteri; order Perciformes; family Eleginopidae; genus Eleginops; species Eleginops maclovinus. The sequence goes on from NC_086356.1 coordinate 7,742,218, forward strand.
TATATTTTGAAGGAATTATTCACTTTAATTCCATTTTCCGGTTGTTCACTGAAGAAAATAGCTGTCTTAGAAACACTTATACATGACACAGACTATACCATGAAGTGTACTGTGGAAAACTACACACACACAAGGAAATGGCGACAGTGAACACAGCAATTTCAGCCTCTGTGTGCGAGAGGAGTTGTTAGGTCAAGACGAGAGGAAGGAGGGGGCTTACTGGCGTTCTGTCCTCCTGTTTGCGCAATATGGCTGCTTCTAGTCGGCCCTCGTACTCCGCCTGGCTCTGGTCTCGCTTCCTCAAAACATTCTGTAATCAACCACAAAAAAAAAATCATTAGCACAGTAAGCGTGACGTCTACCGAGACTGTAATATTTCTGCAAACGAAAATACTTAGAACATCTTAAACAGAGAGAGAAATGCTGATTAAAGAGCTGGATGAATACAGGATGTGACTATGGAATATCGGAAGCTATTTCCCCGAGTGAAAAGAAGCCTCTGAAAGAAAGCAGGTCTGTGCTGTCGATGCAAGGGGAAGGAAATGGGGGAGCTGCACACAGCTTCTTACATATTGAAAAATAATTGAAACCGTCAAAAGACCAGATGTTTTATGTTCGATCTGTTGAATGTTTTTTTAACATTCTGAATTATACGAGTAAAAGGCGTTCCAAAAAAGTTGGACATGGGCATTTTTAACCACTGTGTTATATAAATCACCTTCCACTTGTTTTAATTAACAGCAAGCATTTAGCATTTGAGAACTGTTTTAACATGTAAATTGTTTTGCAATATTTGCTTATCCTAATATTTGTGTGTTGCTGGGATCAAATAAAGACAAGATAAAAGATGTCGTCTAATTTTTATTTAATACATTTAATAAAGGGAATCATTTTCTACAGTGTTATCCTTAAAGTCTAAAGGTTAACTCGGGTCACTCTTTTTGTTTTGGTTGCAATCCTGTAGTCTGCCACTAGGACTGTCCATCTAGAACAGGGGTTTTCAAACTATGGCAGGGGCCCAAATGTGCTCCATTTTGAATCGGACCTCAGCAGATTCAAAACCTATAATGGAATATGGCCTCCAGCTGAAACTTGAGCTGGTCTTATATTGTACTTCTTAAACATATATGTACACGTATATTACCCAGTGTTCATGTGTTAATAGGCTCAATTTCAAATCTATTCCGTCATTTAAAGTTGAAAGTAATGTCTAACAAATCTTAGTTAATGATAAAAAGCCCAGTAACTTATTGACATAACCAGTTTGAAATATATCTTTCATATTTCTCTTACTTAAAGGAATCTGAGGCTTCTGTTTTAAGGGATGAAGACGAATGAAACTCTATGGAGAGCTGTGATGTAGGCAGTCTTTTAACCATAATGTATCTTCATTTGATTCATAACTTAACTTATAGGGCAATATACCGCTCCTCTAGAGATTGGCCCAGCCCTTCATATATTTTTCTATATGTAGCCCTCAGTGAAAAAAGGTTGGACACCCCTGGTCTAAAACATCAGTCACAATAGATGGTCCTGTACGACCTCTCCTCACCTTCATGGACTCTATGTAGAGGACGTACTCTCGGAGTACTGGCAGGAAGTCCTGGCTCATGTTCTCCCCGAGGTCCTCCAGCGCTCCGCAGGACGTCGTCACGCAGCCGGCCACGCCCTCCAGGGGGCGCAGCAGCTCGTCTTCAGACCCCACCCAGCTGGAGTACACGCTGCCGTACTCACGCAGCTCCGTCAGGTACTCTAGTGAGGGAGAAAGAGGAGTTATGGTCTTCTTCAATTGAGACAAGTAGCAGTTCTAGACACATTTTACTTGGGTGTCAGGAGGAAGGATGGATTTTGACATTTTTCGTTTAAAGTCAAAGTGCATAAAAAAATATTGGTGTTTGATTTAGTGACACAGTTTGTGACAATATTTTGTTGTTACTTTGGCCCAAGATACAGAACGTTACGGGAAGTTTGGGGTAACAAAATACATTATTTTATATTTCATTTCTTAATATTTGTTGGGATTTGTTTTAGCCACAATATTTGTTCAGTAACTTACTTTTCTTACTTTAAAAAAAGTTAACTAGTACCCAAGTTACAGCACAGTAACTTAGTATTTTATATGAATTGCATTATCATAGATTTATAATTTTGGAGCGGGTCCACGGGGGGGGGGGTGTCCAAGCTCCGTGTTACAGTGGCACTGGTCCCTGTTGGCCCACCCCCAGAACCTCCCATGCTTTAGACAACTCTATTTTCGCTGGGTTTCTTTTAGTGTGGATAACCAGTGTTTTAATCTCTGTGACATCACAAGACACTGCTGGAGAGGAAAACCGATCAAAGCAGAACTCTCTATCCCCAATACAGAGAGACAGGCGTGTTCAGTTGTCTATTTTGGTAAATTGCACATTCGAAAAAGGTTATGGATAAATACAGGGCTGCTGAGTCAAGCTACGAATGTCATTTTCCTTTTGCTTTTACACTCATTTCCAGCTGGTAGGCTTCCATTATCTACACTTTCCATCTTATCTCTTCCAATAAGGAAATGTTTGCGCTGCAGATCTTTAAGGCCACACACTGCAACACGTTCAAAACCCCGACAGATGGTCACAACAAGCATTTCACACGGCAGATGTCAGGTATTTACAGGATCACTTCTCATGCATGAGCTAGGCCGGAACGCATCACCCATGCTTCCACAAGGCCAAAGGTCTGTGGGTTCTCTTACAACAACAGCACTGAGTCAACACTGCAGAAACACTCACACAAGCTAGTGTTAGCCCCCGCCTAGCTCAGACTGAACCATTACCTGAACCATTGCCTGACATACACCACAAGAAGAATGTAAACTAGCACATCAAAATAACAGCCGAAAAGGTATGGAATTTAGAGAGTACTACTAAAGGCAGTTTTGCCATCAGCACACAGAGGTGTCAAAATGTCGCTTCCTGCTGTCTGAAATACTTTTGCAAAGTGAAGTGAAAAAGTGGCTTCAGCTACCCAGCCAGGAAGTGAGCTGAGCTTATTTAGTATGTTAAATTTTGCTGCAATAATTCTGTGTGCAATAGAATTGGTAAATAATAGAGAGAGAGAGGGAGGAAAAAAAATTGACCATGTTTATTCATGCCTGTTTAAAACCTACTTTTAAAATACATTTTGGATGTAGCTTTTTTTTCAGAATTACTTTCCATCAGCTCCTTTGTTAATTTTCTAATAATTCCTCAGGTTTTAATTGATCCATGTATTGGTTGCTTTATAACTATTTCATTATTTCTACGGGTTTATCTATAATCATCCATATTCATGTATATTTTAATGTAATTATAGTATTTTTTAATCAATATTTTATTTAAGTGTATTCATTTTTTGTACACCCAAAAACACCAAGACAAATTCCTCACATGTGTTAAGCTACTTGGCAATACACTTTTTGCTGATTCAGATCGTCTATACATGATTTTGAGTACAATTTTAAAGGAACAGTTTTCTCCTTTGTAAATGATTTTAATCATCCCACCCTTATTTGTCTCTCTAATAACCAAAATCAATCAATGAACTGCTTTATGACCATTTGCAAACCCTCTTGTTTCGCATTAAATGTTTTGTTAGAGCATAGAAATGTACTTTTGTCAAATCAAAGGCCCAACAAAATGCGTTTTAAAAAAGGAGAAGAGGAAGGAGAATCATGAACCTTAACAGGCCCTTTTATTATCATCAGTCTTTATGGCTCTGCTACCTGACTGCTCTTTGAGGATCCTCTGAGCGATGCGGTCGATGGTTCCCAGTTTCTGGTTGAAGGTGTCCAGGTATTCTCCCATGGCGCAGAACTCGGCCGGCCGCGCCCGCAGCTTGTAGCCTCCGGCCACGTGCTTCACCGACTCGCCCACCTTGGACAGCAGGGCCAGACCCTGACGCTTGTTCAGGTCCTGCAGCAGACAGTGACAGAGGCCAGGTGAGTTCGAGAACAAAAACCATGAAGCAGCCGAAGTGTTTAATTATATTAATTTTGGGAATAACACTTTTCCCAGCTTACATGTTATATTTTGTGATAAAAGCTAAAAAATCTATACTAAGAAGTAATGTAATCCCAGAGGTTTATAATGAACTTCAACATACCATGCTGAAATGGTCACATGCATGAACTGCTGCAGCTGCTGTTGATGTTGTTTTATTGCCTTGGTCACCCACATTACATTGTAGATTTTAAACTGTTCTGAAATGCTTACTCTCCTTTTTTTCTGAGTTCTAATTATTTTACTGCTGCAACAACCTCATTTCCCCACAGATCAATAAAGTCTTGTCCTTTGTCTCGGCTGCTTAGAGACTTAATAGGTGACTGTTGGCAGATTGGAAGAAAAACAACACACAGACAAACACACAGACCCCTATTGATAAGGACTGTAGATGTTCACTACACTGAGGCGGCTGTGGCGCAGATCAGGCGACCAGGGAAGGACAGGTCCAATCCCACCTTGAACGAAGCTGCAGTCAACATGCCTTGTGTCCTTGGGCAAGACACTTTACCCTAAATTGTATAAACGCGTCTAATATATGTAAAGGATGATGTAAATAATAATTCATGGTATTTATTTAGCGATTTTCAAAGTGCTCAAAGTGCTAAGTATATACCATAATTATACATATTATTATTATTACACTATTATTCTGGCCAAAAATAATGTACTATAACAATATAATAGGGATATCTATAGCAAATTAAAAAATGTGTGGATTGTGTGTTTTCCCTCCTTTTTCCTGGCAAATAATTTACACACATTTGTTTGTTGGTGAGAATGGAAGAAAAGGAAACAATTGAAGAAGCGCTGGATGTTTATCTCTGTTAACCCAACCCCCCTAGGTAATCTTTTGCTTCCTTAAATCAGAAAGTGAACTTTCCCCAGCTGTGTTGTCTCACCTTGGCAGTCAGGAAAGCATTTAGATGTGGGTTGAAGGAGAGGACAGGGTGATCAGCAACTCTTTTTAGGAACTTGTCCAGAGCCTTCATCCTCGTCTCCACAAACTCCTCCGAAAAACGATCCACCACGCCCTTCATCACGAACTTCTCGGGCAGCGGCTAGAGCAGAACAGAGATTGGAGGAGGTAGGAATAAAAAATAAATAGACTGTAAATTAAACGTGACATCGCGGGCGGCTCATGTGACCTACAGGGATGAGGTGGGTCGGCTGGCTGTCCTCCAGCTTGATCCTCAGCCAGTCAAAGTCCTGGTAGCGCCGTCGCACACAGTACTCCGGGAGATCAAACTCGACCCGTGATGTCTGGAGAAAAGACACACATGAGGGCATTTGCTATGTTACCTAAATAACCTTTTTCATCAGAACACACAATCCCTAGGTAAACAAGAGACTGGAGGACGGCAATGTTTCTTTACGTCTCAGCTTTTGACCTTGAAATATAGCTGACACAACACACCCTGCCTCTCTGACAGTACGGTGTTAAAGGACGTCCCCCACATGCTCTCAATTAACACTTTGTGTTCATATCGGGCTGTGATATTTGTCTGAGCCGAAGCACAACAGTGCACATGGCAACTGTCGTCATGACGCCACCCGAGCAGGCTCTGAATCTGTTCCTTTCATTTACACGGTGGAAAGGCCTCCGAAAAATACGACTCCTTTGCTGAAAGTCACAGCTAATTAAGTCCCGTCAGGCTGAGCAGTGGCTTACTGTCAAACAGATGTGAAGGATGGAGCAGAGCATCCACCTGGTGAACAGAGGAACCTGAATGCTTCTGCCCTCTGACTGGAATATAAATCCCTTATGAAGGTGGTGACACCAGCAGGTCTGCAACATTAATCTTAACATTCAAAGCTTCTATTGAGGTTTCCAGGTATTTGCAAATGCAACGACAAAGACTTTTTCTCTTATAAAAGGACACTTTAAAGTCCCAAAGGACTCTGTAACTCTAAATTTGAATGATGGTGCTTGTATGACATATATTCCAGATACTACAGATCATTTAACTGACGTCCTTACAGCTCTGAACTATTTTAGGTCTACTCTAGATCTTCAATCTGATTTACTTGATCCAAATCAGAATTGGTTGAAATATTGCAGTTCATGTTTCCTTTAATTGGAACAATTCTGTTTGTTGCTTGTTTTATGATTTCTTTAAGGCAATGACCCACAGGTTTGTAACTACCTCTCTGCTGTAGCTATACAACCTGATGTACCTGCAATGATTTATTAATTAACTTCAGCAAGGTTGTCAAATGCTACGATGCCAACACTGTGAAATAGATGGTGTTTCTGTTGTGGTTATATAAATGTAATTTGTGGTACTGCTAGACCGCTGTGTTAGAATAGGTGTTGGTCTCCCTTTGTGTACGGCAACTGGGAGAGCAAACAGCTTTTGACTTGGTTAAAAATATAGTTTTTGAAAAGCTACACACCAACAAATATGGATGGAAGCATTGTGAAGAATCAGAAGCCAGAGGTGGATTACCTACGGTATTGAAAGTTTAGCATGTTTGATCCCCGAAATATAAATACTAATTGTGTGTATTAACACTACAGCAACATCATTGAAACAATTATAAAACGCAAAAAGCAAAACGTCAAAAATAATAAGGATCTAACAAAGGGGTACATAAATGATTGGCAGGTTGGCTTGTGTATGCTTAATAACCAATATGATGCCGTAAATAATCCTATCAGAGTATTACAGCTCTTGTTGTCCAAAGAAAACCAGGTTGGGCCAATAGCAGACCTTGGTGGAGACTCTGTAGGTGATGTAGGTCTCCATGGTGGAGACGTGCTTCTTTGGGTCGTCGACTGTGACAAAAAGATCCCGCGTTTCTGAGCTGTCTGCGTAGGGGTCCCGCACATCTGCTTCCAGGTCGTCGTCCAGCTGCAGCCTGTTGAAGAGCGAGGACGTGGAGGCGGGACTCGACGTCTCCACCGGCGTGCCGTTGGTCAGCCCCACTTCCTGCTGCGAGGACAGAGACAATGGTGAATGATGGATGGATGCTGATGGGGATGCATATGTTTGTCACTCTCAATGGGGCTCTTGTTGGAGCTACGTGCATCATCTGCCACCACTCCTGTCGCTCTAATTGAATGATGGATGAGGGGAGAGAAATGGAGCATTTGTGGGCTGGGGACACATTTGAACAGCCCTGTGTGGGGGAAAAATGGCTTGTTATACCATCTCTAGATTGACAAACAACACATTTTCTTTTATTTTCCTTTTTAAAGAAACTACTAGCTTGTTTTCCTAACCCTAACACTTAAGGAACGTTGACGATTATTGTGAAAAGACAGATATTTCTCTGTGAAGTGGAGCATTAATCAACACAGACCGTATCTTGTTTACAAAATCAGGTTTGATCGATATCACTACCAAACTGAAGGCCAACTTATACAGACTATTCCAAGACACTTCCCACAGTAACGTTAGTGTGAAAACGATCGTAATTCTTTTAGCTTTCAATTATTTGTAAAAAAACAGTAGAGAGCACATTTTTCCCACATGCTGCAATAAGCAAATTACTGGACAATGTAAGGAATGTAGAGACAGCATGTGGAATCCACTGGATGAAAAATTCATTTAGACAGTTTATTAAAATATTGCCTATCTAAGGGACTTTCATTTGTAAAACCACAGGAACTCCAGGCAACAGAAAGTGAAATGTAAACTAAAAGACTAAAAATGTAAACACTGCAACAGGAAGGTAGGCAAACTACTTTGGTAGCAGGTATGCGCCATCTAAATACAACTCAAAAAATCTTCCACATTTGATTTAATCTTATCAACAGAACATATTTCTCCTTGGTTAAGGTGCAAAGCAGCTAAAGTTCAACCTTTATCAAGTTCTTTAACACCAAATCGTTTGCCTGTGTGATAATTCCCAATTCATTCAGTGTGAAGAAAGTGCCACCCATCTCTCACTGTTACACACACACACACTCTGCAACTCCACACGCTGACCACACACCCCTTTTTCTTCCCACCACTCTCTTTTCTGCTGCTGTGTACACACAGAACCAGAGACAGAGCTGCTGACATTGTAAGTGCCCTTCTTTACACCGTGATGCTAACCTGCACTGGTAATCAAAGTTCAGATAATTGTATCGCGCTGCGTCATTACACCACTGAATGAACAAACACACACAAACACACTAAGGAAGAATCTGAACATATTTACACTGGAGAGAATGTGTTTTCCATAAAAAACATAGTGGATACAGCCATAATATAACCAAATAATTAACATTACCTTATAGCCATTCATACTGTGGTTGAGCGTAAATTTTGTATTTTAGAGCTTTACAGTAATTACAAACATTCAGAACAGATTAGGCTGATAAATATGAAGGGTTACCAAGTATGTCATTATGTCTACATAATTATTTATGGGCATTTTGAGAAGGAGACATTTAAACACAATAGAGAAAGCAGAGGTGTGAATAATGGCATTAATACTAATGGCTCCTAATGTAACAGTGAGACCGCATGCACAATACCAGGACTTTAAACCCAAGCAGCTAAATGGAACTCAGCCATTATTATTTCACTAGTTTTACAAGGGCTTTTACTACAGTGATAAGACAAATATCTCCGGGGGAAGCAGTCCAACCTCTGCTTATGGATATGACTGAATATTGCAGGAAACCAAAATAATACTATCAGGTATAAAGAATAATATAAAAAATTAATTACAATTATTACATTTTAGATATTCTATCTATAGTGTGTTGTCTGCTTATATGCAATTATACTGTCTCTTGTGTATTTATGTAGTGTTTCAGGTGTGTTAAAGGCCTATCTAGTAACAGGCATAGCACATTAGCTTAGGCTATTGATGTCGTGGTGTGTGACATTGGTTTATTTTGCAAATATGGAGCTAATACTTTAATAAACATAACAAATTAAATACTACATTTAAAACTGCACCTTCCTTACGGTTAAATATAAATTGTTAAACAATATTTCGAAAACAATTTTAAAGGTGTCCAATAAACAGGACTTTCCTGACCCAAATTCACACTTTCCATGAACTTTCATTGGAGAGTGTTGTTGGAATATTCTGCAGACTGGCAGAAAATGCATAATTGGGCCAGGTAAACAGTGGACCTCTTTCAGGCTTCACATATTCATTAGTGTGGAGGTTCACTTGCCTTTGGTGGTGGACTCTGGACATTATTAGTGAACAAAAATATATCCTTGTTGAAAAGACATATCACAGCATCTCCTATTGACAATGATTAACTGCCAGTCCAAAATAGTTGCTCAGCATTTCTCTCATTTCTACTGTATTTAAAACCACCACAGGATTACAAAAGCTCTATGACTTGTTTGCTTGATCAATTCTTGTTTACAGAGCCGACCCTTGATGACCCAGAAATAGTAATAACATATGTTTGGTTTACATGAAACACTGATTCATTGTCAAATGCAAGCGTTACAGGCTCAAGTAGATCCTGTCATGGTCAGCAAAACTTTAAAGTGAACACAAATAATAAACATTAACCAGAAAAGGCGTTGGTTAATGTTTATTCCGTGTTGTCAATCAAACTTCCATTAGTTCACTTAATGGACAACTTGATGGATTTAACCACAAACACTGGTGGCAGCCTGAAAGAAGGTCAGTCTGTGTAGTAAGGTGGTTTCTCCAGAACCATGGTTGTTCTCAAACAACCAAATCGGTTTCGGTAAAGCCCCAGCGGACCCTGCCTACCTTGTCCCCTCCGACGGTGGCGGAGAGCGGCTCCTCGGCTGCGGACAGCGGGTGGAGGATCTCCGTGATGGGCTTCTGCCCCGAGCTGGCCAGGGCTCTCGGAGCACCAACACTCATCCTGCAAGAGGCGGGAGGACGTGTCCGGGTATCGGGGTGTAACAACTGTCCGGTTCTCCGCGGCTGATACGGTTATTACAGACAGAGGGAGGCTGTTTTCTCCCTTCACTGTCTCCTCAGTTGCGATGTTACACCCGCTGGTTGGCCACAACTGTCACCTGACTCCCACTGCGCAGCTCCGGAAGTTAAACAACACGAACCCGGATGTAAACATGTGAGTCACGTGTCAAACAGCAACGAATGAAATTCTAAAGATCGTCTATTGAGAAGATCATTAAACTGTTGATGAAACTGCTAACCCTGATCATTTTTTTCCCCAACATTATACGCTTGTAACATCAAACATCCTTCAAAAATCACAATGAATTTTTCTAAAAAAACGGACTTTATAAATCATAGAATAAATCACCTGTCATTTTAAATTTAGTTTAGCTACTAACAACCTAATCCCCTATTGCGCCAATGTACTAAGTTCTTTGACCATATCAATTAGAAATGTCAAGACAATCTTGTATCCAAAGTGTGATACGTTGATTAATTTGAAGAGCTAAATATCTTTTTTAGACGTAATATGATTTCAACATGCTCCGTTGCCCTTCTCTATGTGCCTTTATCTTTATTCTTCTTGATAACAATGTTGGTTACCGGAAATAGGAGCAGAGTGATACCTCTTCATTTGTACGCTTATCTAACCAGCCTGGCTGAAAACCCGGTACTTCTTTCAGAGGCAAAATGCGACTCCTCAACCGTACATAAGCAAGAGTTTTATCGTATTTTAATCCTTCAGCTACTGTTACAAGAGTTATTGTTACAACAGTAACTTCTCTGTAGTTTATCCAGCTCCAGTTTAAGTTATACGTTACACCAAAGGGGACTTTTATCGTTGTCCGTTATCCACCAGTGCAACATTAGCTGGTCGGAAGGAAACACACACAAATAAAACGTTTACCATTAATAGAATCCTTTCTATTAGCTGTCATTTTGACTTTCCTCCTTTTGCCTGCGGCGACATGGCTACTAATCCTCCAGGACAAGGTAATTATTAATGGACAAACGGTATTTGTTTTTACGGTCTTTGTCTTTATCGAGCTGTATCTGCAGGGGCGTAGCTATGGATGCTGTCCCCCTGGAAACACTTTGCTCTTTTGGGCCCCTTCAGGAAACATAGCTACAGTAACAAATAATAAGATTCTGTAGTGAGTCCCACACAGTAATTCTCCAATCTTACGTCATTGCTTACATTTTCAGGATGTAATACAGGAAAACAAGTATCTAGAAATCCCATATTGCATAAAAGTCATTAATTTTGCCTTCAACACTACCATCTGCAGTGTTGCCTGTCATTAGGTTGTTCCATCCCTCTACCTGTCTTGTCTTCATATCTATTCCTCTTATTGTCTCATCTAGCTTTCCCAAACAAGGCACGAGTGGCGATCCTGGCTGAGCTGGAGAAAGAGAGGAGAAGGCTGTTGAACACTCCTGGAGCCAGGTAAGCCATGTATTCCTGTCATGAAGAATTAGGAGTCTACAATACAACAATGAGAACACTTTTAAAGCTTTGAGATAGTATATCCGTAATGTCAATATTCTAATTTGAGATGTGTTTCCTTGCTATCTCCTCCTGCAGCATCTCGCTGTCCAGACCAAATCTGAAAGAGTTCAGAGACAACGCAGAACAGCAGCACATCGCTGCCCAGCAGAAAGCTGCCCTGCAGGTGAGTCAAAAATCAATTAATCTTAATGTTATCTTACACAAATAGAACCAAGTAGTGCGTCCAGTAAGTATGAATTTAAAATACAAATACATAAGTTAATATCATTTATGTTTGTCAATCAGCATCAAAAATGGCGAAGCTATCCTGTAGCCATAAAGCTTAGCATCAAGATTGTAAATGAGGTTACAGCAAACCTTTTCAAATACAACAAAACCGACCAGCACCTTTAAAAACGTTGTTTGATTTCTATATTTACTAAATGGTTTACTGTATTTGGCTAGTAACACTTTGCTTATGTGTCTTCTCTTGCAGCATGCACACACACACTCATCGGGCTTCTTCATCACGCAGGACTCTTCGTTTGGGAACCTCATCCTCCCTGTCATTCCACGTCTGGAACCCGAGTCTTGACCTTTTTACCTACTGTCCTTGTCCTCCTGCTGCCTATGGGACAAGGCTTTCAAACAATACGCACTCACCTCAGACCCGCTTCTCTCTCAGTTCCTTTCTTTTAAGTCTTTGATAAATGGACAGTTGTTGTGTAAACAATCTCAGGGGAGTGTGAATCTGTCGTTTTTTTACATTTTCCAGACCAACAGGCTGGCTGCAGATTTTAGGAAAGCTTTTCAAAACAGTTGGAAGAAGGTTCCAGATAGCTGTGAAACATCCTTTGAAGTCGTGCAGGGGCTAAAAACAAACTCTACAGAAACACTGTCATTGCCTTTCACCGCATTAATGCACATTTTGTCAGGGTTTTACATTAACGGATTTGTATTGATATTTCAATAATAAAAGTGTTACATTCAATACAATTCAGGTTCTATTTTTGGACATATAAAAATGGGGCCAGAAAGTCCCAATACCTTAATGTTGCTCACATTATTGGGTTTTATGATTGGTTCAGATTTTTCCCCTCACTTCTGATCTTTTCATCTTGATTTCTCACTTCTTTTAAAAAAATAATAAAACACATTAAAAAGGAAAGTACATTCATTAAATCTATGGGTTGTGTTACCTGAAGAAGGCAGTTGTGCCGACGTGACGGTGCCTTAAGCCCCGTATTTATTAAAGGCTTAACATTTTCAGTCATCCACTTATCTGCCTGAAATTGGATTTTGGCTTTTCTTTTTTTCTAAATTAAGTTGACTTCATAAAACTTAAGTGTTATTGGGGCTTTAATGTAAAACAGGTGTCCACAACACATAGTAAACACAATATATAACAATGCATAGAAAACTCTTTTTTTTAACCACTGATCTTAAATATGTATAAGTCCATTATCAATAACTGTAACATCAAAGTAGCTCAGAGTCAGATCTAACCACTTCAGAGTCAACCCATACACAAACCCATGAACAATAGCTTTTTTTCCCCACAATTTAGTGCTTTCAACAACCATCCACAGAGAAATTGATTAGAACTGGGGCAAAAAGTCTACCCCAGCAGGAACAGAAATCTGGTGACAAAGTAGTGCAGCCACATGACGATCATCAGCGAACAAGAAGGTGAAAAAGACACCTTGTAAATAAGTCAACGACCACAGACCGATTGCATTGTAGGCTTCTCATTCAGTTAGGAGTCAGACTGTAACTCTTTGACACAATGGGCAGCAGTTCGCCTTTTGACTTCATCATTTTGATCTTGGCCTTAATGTTTTCATCCATGGCTTGCTGGCAGCGGTGTGCGTAATGTGCCAGCGTCTCCTCTTTCTCATCCCACGATGCCAGTGCATGAAACACGTCCGGAGCGGCCAGGCTGAGCTCGGCTATGGACGCCGTACGGGAGATGGTGTTGCGGTCCACACCGACCCGGTCAAAGGCCACCTTCATGGAAACACTGCGGCGAAACTCCTGCAGGGCTGCCATGTAGCGCGCGATCACACCCACCACGTTTTTCACTGGGGAGGAGAGGGACAGTGAGACACATTGATGCAGTATTAAGATGTAACAACACATTTTTCTCTATGGATGCTACAGTGTTATCCTCTGTCATGTCCTCACTCCTGACTCGGGTGTTTTCTCCATCTCGGCTCCTCTTGCTCTTCAGGGTCCGCTGGTGGTCTAGAGGGTGAAGCTCCATTTCCTCAAATGAGTCAAACAGTGTCGGCGAATCGACCCCAGCCACATCGTCAGAAGAGGGCATGAGGGAACTCCTCTTTTCTAGAATCAGAAAGAGAAAAAAATAGCAAGATCATTTTTAAGCTACAGTTCTATAGTGTGAAATTATTTTTCAGTTGCATTTTTACTCTATTTTCCTTGAATTGATTGAAAGTTTTTCGAAAAGGTCAAGCATACTGATTTGAAATTTGCTGTTTTTTTTAAATCATACATATATTTTTTTCCTGTTACTCTGAAGTGCAATTTTGCATTAAAAGGATACTCCACTAAAATCAATGTCATATTTAACTCCTAACCCCCTAGAACTTTAAAAACATTGCATTGTGCTTCTTCAACAGATGTTTTTTTCTCTACCTGGCCGGAGTTTGTCCTGCAGGAAGTCACAGATGAGTTCTGATTTCTTAGTGAGTTCGTGCTGCAGCAGCTCTTTGTCATGTTTTAGACTCGAGATGATTTCGGTCATCTGCTGGATACGGCTTCGCTCTTCGGTGAGTATCGCTTGCAGCTTCCCCAGCTCATCCTGATCCCCTGTAGATTCACACCCAAAGAGTGAGCAATAGGAAGCCACACTAAGGGACAACTTTTGTTTTGATACATACAAGAAAATACAGTGTTGGTAGTATATAATTATGCCTTTTCACTTCCTTACTATTAAAGTTAACCTTGCTTTTTCTTTAAGGGAATGGTGAATCTTTAGTATAACATGTGTTTAACTTTTTTTAAAACAGAATGAATTTCACTTAATTTAAGGAGGAGGCACTATCTGGAATATCTCATTTGATTCCTACTGACACGCATAGAAATCCACAGGTCCCGTCTTTGCAGGTCTTTCCAAGCCTCGAGACAAATGTGTATCCGGAATTTTCTCTGTAGAGCTGCATCTCCTGGTCTGCTCCGTGGTCCCTGTCATGCAGCTGCCTCCTCCCATCAGCTGCATCCCTGAGTCCACTACTTCCTCACACCCCACAGTGTGTCCATGTTGGGTCTTGATAGGCAACAATGTGTGTGTGATTTGAGACGTTGTGTTTGTTTCCCAAGAAGCCTGTGATCCGATGTCTTTCACTGCCAGCCCTATGCCAGAGTCATAATCCTCTGTAGAGTTTGCTTCCTGCTTGACTTTCTTCACAGGAAGTGCTCCTCCCGCTGCCCCACCTCTTTTTCTGGATGGACGGGGCTCGTAGTCATCATCCTCATCCGTTGCCGACGAAATGCATCCGGCGATGTCAAACAGCTGGCTGTTGAACTCTTCCCGCTGTGATGCTGCTTCACTGTAGGACAGGTCACATGACGCCCTCACTGTCACCTGGAAGGTAATAGAGGGTTTACTAACGGTACCAAATCAGAGGGAAGTCACGATTTCTACTACATCAAATTTAATCATGACTTTTTTTGAATGTGTTTCCACATGTCCCCATACTTTGTGGAGTGCTTAATTACTATGGCATTTCTTTAAAGCTTCTATGTCTAGGAATTCAAAATCTGCGACAAAAAAAGGACACTTTGTTAACCAGCAACTAAAGACCCTTAACAATTGACTGTAAAATGAAATGAACCCACTTTCTGACACTGATAATGTAGAGTATGAGAATCAATATCAAACATTTACCAATCAAATTGAGAGCAATGGAATCCTCAAAATCTGCATTTCAAGGCTGATTAAACCAAATCAAGGCTATCAGACCCCGGGGAATCCTCTAAACACCATATAAGGTGTTGTTTTTACTTCAAATTAAGATGATACAACTGGTGTATCTCTTAATTTATGGCTGCAGAGGTGTATTAGTGAGTTTACACTGTCTTAAATCCTCTGCCTCTTCTCCCTGTTACCTTAAATACAGAGGGCGTATTGGACACTGTTTATTTAGGGTATGCTTTCATTGGAGAATATTTCAAGTGGTACTGAGATTGTGACATTTGGATTGCACCACTGACAGTGCATTAGAGTATCTTGAAGTGTTATAGTTCTGCTGGACATCTCAAATTAGGTTTGCAATGAAATTCAACCTACAGTAAAATCTCTACTTTACCTTGTTGGACGGACGCCCTCCAACAAACCTCTCCTGACCATGGCTAGTAATGCCTGAGCCTCCGTAAGCAGTGCTATGGTCACTGAGGGGCCAGTGGTAGGCGTGTCCAGCGCCACAACCCCACACGGCGACAGGGACGCTGCTGCCATGGAGACCGGGTTCTATTGTCAGCACGGTACCGTGGGAGCCATTGGTGAGATGCTGTAGGCTGGGGATGAGGCTGCAGATGGTGCCGTGGCTGTGAGCCCAGCTGACGAGTTTACACAGACTGTCAGAGGAGGTCTGAACTGGGTCGGACATGATGCAAACCTCTAGAGGAAAGAGAGGAGAAAGGGTCTAAAGTACTGGTGGCTGCTTTGAAGCCAAAGATTGTTTGCTCAGTTGAAATAACTTTAACTAATAACGCATTGCAACTCTATAGTGAACCCGAAATAGTCACATGGTTTAATGGTTGTGTGTCTATGTCTTAAATTTGAATGAAGCTGCAGGTTTTTATAGAAGCAGACCTGTTCATTTAGATGTTTATGAAAGTCTGCAGAAGTTTCCCATTTGTAATACCTATCTTTAACATTTATAAAACAAGCTCGTCAAACATGGCAGGTGACAAACTGTGAATTCACCTTGCACTCACTCAAAACTATGTTTTAGTCAGAAAATAGCATTTTAATGATTGAAAAGATGCATAAAGACTCAAAATAAATTAACCATTCATATATGCAACATTCATTTAACCTATAGCTCTCAAAAAGTTGAACACTAAACTCACTACTTACATATTGTCAATATTGAAACCCTCAATAAATAATAGCAAGCATAGTTTTAAAAAAAGTAGTAAATTTCCCCTCTGGGAAGAATAAAGGTATTTTGATTCCGAAAGTTATTGTGATTAAGTCAAGTCAATATTTTCTAATTTAAAAAAAACAAACATATATAGGCTATGTTATATTAATTGTACTTTAATTTCTATTCAAGTGAGTTTTTATTTTTGTTTGCAAAATTAGCCAAATCTCTTTCCCTCTCTCTCTCTCTCTCTCTCTCTCTCTCTCTCTCTCTCTCTCTCTCTCTCTCTCTCTCTCTCTCTCTCTCTCTCTCTCCCTCTCTCTCTCTCTGCGTGTCTCTCTGTGTGTCTCTCTGTACACTACGCCCTTACACGCCAATAACACACAGCTGGATAAGTGACACAACTACAATACGGGACAGACATATTGTGGAACATCAGACTGTGTTCATGACATTCACATCTGTCTGCAGACAAACCACATTCATTATGCACAAGCACAAATCTCCGACACTTCATCAGCGTGTCTCATATTTACCTTTTTGACTAGAAATTATAAGAGTCCGGCTGTGAGCCCAGGCAGGTTCATCACATCTTTCCTCCATGGACGTTCGTTGGCGGCTGCAAAATGACGTAAATGTTCATCTTGTTACGACGAATTAATCCTTAATGTTTGATTACATGTCATTGATATAAAATCCGACGTAGAGCATTTTAAGTAACACATTCTTTGTCAGCAGAAGGTTTCCACAACCAACGGGAAGCTCGCTCTACTGCCTGCAGCTGGAGGGGAGGAGGAACTGTCCTCTCCCTCACTGTGTGCTGCAACAGTGACCTCTAGCGGCCGTGTATATATTACAGTATATTATATTGTTTATTACGATATATTTTCTCAATTGCATTACATTATAATAAAATATGCTCTGATATATTATACATTATTACATCACACCATATTATAGCATATCACATACATATTCAAAATTATATTTTTAGTATGTTGTTTCATTATATTTTGTTGATTGATTTTGATTTGATTTGTATCACAAAAAGAGTAATCCACAATGTATTTTGTTTATTGTTTGTTTAATTGGGTTGTAGGCCTTCACTGTGCAAAGTGATGTATGTCCAGAGTTTGACGTTTAAGGTTTCTTAAAGTTTCTGTTTGTTCACCTTCAGTATGAAACTTACACGAGTGTGATCAAGAAACCCTGAAGTCTCTGAGAATGAGCTCTTCAGTGAAGGAGAGACATCATGAATCCAGCTATTGAACTTTTAAGTAGAGGATTTGCATATTCATATATTTATGTTTTACAATGAGGGGAAGGCGCAGATTCGTTTGTATTCATCTTTTGTTGTGGAAAAAACATGTTAGACAGAGTCTTGATGTATGTCCGTCAAAAATCAAGTCTGAAATACCACAATTTTTACAAAAAAGCAAAGGAAATATAGGCTACCATATACAATCTTTAAATAAGCTCAATTAAAGAGATATGTTTTTGTTAATTTTTAATATAGTTTTTATATGAGTTACAACGAATTAATTAAGGCGTATTTAAAATGTAGTTTAAAAATGAGGTTAGGTGGGTTTTTTCCATGTATGAATTCAGTGGCTTGACTAAACTTGCTCCTGGCTCCACCCTCCGTTAGTCAGCCTGTCTACTACGTGTTAGGACTGGTGCCTTTAATTTACAAGCATCTCGGGGAGAGGAGGAGGAGGAAAAAACAGTACTTTCCCCCGGCTCTTATCTGGAAGAATTAAGCAGAAACACATCCGTCGCAAGTTCGTCAACTTCAAACTCTAACCCGCAGGTTTCCTTCGTATTTCCCGACTTGGATTAAGTTCTGCATGGAAACAAATGATATTTGAGAGGAGCGGCGAGAGGAGGTGGGTGTCGGGTAAAAACCCGTGTTTCTCTCCTTGTTCTTTTATGCATGGATCTGCGATACAAGGCGGCTTGACTTCTAAAGTTGAAAAAAATAGTCCTAATTGTTGCTGCCGCTAAATGATATAAACCTCCGAATTTAACAGAGGTCCTAAAGGTTTGATCCGGGAATAAAATAAAGTCTTAAGAACAAGACTGGAAATAGTGGGAAAACAAACATATGTGATATTACAATAATGGCGTTAAAGGCCAAAGTTTTGTACGACTTCCACTCTGAAAACCCAGGAGAGATCTCCATAACAGAGAATGAGCTGGTCAATCTGTTCAGCGAGGAGGAGCTGGACGGCTGGCTGGAGGGGGAGAACAGCAGGGGGGAGGCTGGCCTCTTCCCTGCCTCCTATGTGGAGATCATCAGGGACAACATTACCTCCAACACCAACAACAACGGCCTCTCCTCGCCCAAAACCAAAGCTGTGACGCCCACACACACCTCCTACACGTCCCCGGAGTCTCAGAGAGGACTCGGGGCTGGCAGTGGCGGCAGTGGTGGAGGCAGCTTCCACACCAGCCAGGGCAGCGATGACGACTGGGACGACGATTGGGATGACAGCTCTCCAACTGATGCGCCTCAGGGTATGGGCACCTCTCCCCCCTTGTACCCCGTCACCACCACCTTGCCCGGGCGGCGCGAAAGCTCCCAGCAGCAGCAGCATCAGCAGCAGGCCAAGAGCTCAGCAACAGTGGGGAGGAACCTCAACAGGTTCTCCACCTTTGTCAAGTCTGGAGGGGAGGCCTTCCTGCTTGGGGAGGCCTCTGCTTTCGTGAAGGACGGGGACAGGATCTGCGTGGTGATGGGCAAGCACGGACCTGAGTGGCAGGAGGACCCGTATCCGTTCATGTGCACCATTGATGACCCCACCAAGCAGACCAAGTTCAAAGGCATGAAGAGCTACATGTCCTACGGCCTGACCCCGACGCACACCAATGTACAAGTCAACCGCAGGTACAGGCCGCCTTCCTCCTCTTCCTCCTCTGGGGTTTCCAGAATTATTTCTTCACCGGATCCCCCGGCCCCCATACACTTAAGAATAAATGTTTGTGCGGCTTTTCCTGCCGCCACAATTGTTCCCACAAAATAGCAAAAACAGAGCTGACTGTGGCCTTTTGCCCTCTGGAGTCCTCAGGAATCTCCTCTTTCCTTTCTGAGATTCCCTCTGCACCTTTCACATTGTTTCCCTGTCAGTTGGGCTGTCATTTTAAACCAACACTCCCTCACATTAGTTTTTACTTAGTCTTTGGGGAAGTCCTTACACTTGCTCTCTCTACATCCTTTCTTCTTTTTCAATCCTTCTTACTACCTTTGTTTTGAGGTTTACGTTCTAATATACATTACTCCCAACTACAGAGCCTTCTCTTTCCAATTAATCTTCCAAACTGTGTTCTTTTCCATCACCCCTGCAGGTATAAGCACTTTGACTGGCTGTACGCTCGGCTCGTTGAGCGCTTCCCGGTCATCTCGGTGCCCCACCTTCCCGAGAAGCAGGCCACTGGCCGCTTCGAGGAGGACTTCATCTCCAAGCGGAGGAAGGGACTGATCTGGTGGATGAACCACATGATCACCCATCCAGTGCTGGCACGCTGCGACGTTTTCCAGCATTTCCTTACATGCGGAGCAGACGAGAAGGCCTGGAAGATGGGCAAAAGGAAGGCCGAGCGAGACGAGTTGGTCGGTTCCAATTTCTTCCTGACGATCAGGTAGGAGGCTGGGATAAGTGCTGGAGAGGTTGTGGTTCTAAAATTGAATGTTCTTTTCATTAAAAGCTTTTAAAAAGCATTGAACAGTCAATGAAAAGCCTTGATTTCTCAGATGAAATAATATAATGTCAAGCACTTACAAACCATAAACAGGGATCAATCGTACAAGGAGAAATCCATTGTTTAAGAGGCGTACAGACCGAGTTGTGTTCGGCTTCAATAAGAGTGCCTAGTAGTCCATAATGCTGCTTTAACACAGATCAGGTTTTCAGTAAGGACCATGTTCATGACCTTATTTATTTAAGAACTAGCGCTTTCTAGAGTCAATAGAGCAACGACTCTAAACCTAGCCACTGAATATATCAAGTGACAGCACAGTCTTTGGAGTTTGTTAAAGACATTTTGGGAAATGTAGGCAATCGGCAGCAGAAGTACAATATGTGGTAACAGCCTTTCACACAATGCTACAAACTGACACTTAGAAAAGCCTATGATGTAATATTGTTGTTCATACTCTGTCAATGAGTTATGAATCGGGTTTGTGGTGCTTGGTTAAATCACAGTATAGTATTGGATGCTCCTGTAATTTTTTTCACTTGCTTTACAATGGTATAAACTAACAGTAAAGGATATTTGCCCTTTAGTGAGACGCTGTTATCTGTTTCCTGGTTTCACTCTGCTGTTACTAAAGGCTTTCATCATAGGGAGTGCCTGATAGCGAGGATGAGATAACAGATGAATAGAACAGAGGAATAGTAAATCAAGATGATGCAATGCTGAAATGAAAGAAATCATAAAGGACTTTAAAATATCTATAATGCTCGTCTTTGTCTTTTAGTACCCCTGCCGTCCCGCTGGACTTACAGGAAGTTGAGAGCAAGATCGAAGGCTTCAAATCCTTCACCAAGAGGATGGACGAGAACATCGTGGTTGTGAACGCTACCATCAACGAGTTTGCTCGTAAACAGATAACAGGCTTCAAAAAGGAGTACCAGAAAGTGGGACAGTCCTTTGCTCTCCTCGGGCAAGCGTTCGAGCTGGACCAGCAGGCCTACTCGGCAGGTCTGAACCGAGCCATCGCCTACACCGGCGAGGCCTACGAGCAGGTGGGGGAGTATTTCGCTGAGCAGCCGCGCAATGACCTGGCTCCTATTTCTGACCTGCTGGACCTCTACAGAGGACACCTGGCCAACTTTCCTGACATCATCCATGTGCAGAAAGGTAGGAAAGTGTGTGTGTGTGTGTGTGTGTGTGTGCTCATGTTCTTTGAAACCAGAACCACAATGCTTGCCAATAGCATTACTTGAACACACCTATTTGCTCATTTGCATACTTACTTAATTTCTATTGGAAGTATTATGAATACGACGTACATTTTTCTTTGTGAATCAAAGTATGAACGCTTTAAAGATTCACTTTCGTATTTTTCAACCTGCACCCTGTTTTACCATGTTTATGTGTCTGCAACTTAGATTTTTTTCAAATCGACAAAATGTTTTATTTCTGTGTAGGGTAATTTTTAAGGAAATCTGAGCCTGTCAGTGGTAAAACAAGTTATTTTAGTTTGAAGTAAATTGACTGATGAGACCACATTGTTATCCCAATGTGTCACTTGGACACAAAAACATGGGTATATATAGGCCCTGGAAGTAAATACTGAATATACTCATAAAGAGTTCGAACTCGATTTTGATGCCTGGAGGAAACAGTGGACATTTTTGCAAGAAATAAAACAGATGCAGGACCTTGCATAGGCCTACTTAACTTCACAGTGAGGTCATAGGTTATCTTCAAATGGATGCCTCTGCAGGGTGGAGGGTTTGAATCCAGGGAGGATCATAACAAAACGAGGCCTCTCGCGCTCTGCGTTCATGCCGCAGGCTGTACACAATCAATTCTGAAACAAACGACTAACACATTTAGCTGGATTTTACACAGTAATTAATGATGTTTCCAATATCCATCCATTGTGCAGAGCCCTCAATGTATTATAATGCCAATAATAGGGCAGATAGTTCACAGAAACCCAGATTCTGTAACATCTGTTTTCATTTACTGCATAGTCAATCTGGGTTGAAAACTGAAACCCATGGCGAGTGCATTGTAACATTCTGGATACTGTGAAAGCCTGTTTTCGCTCACAGGAAAACACATACAGACGTGTACAAAGGACTCGCAGAAGAGTTAGCTTGTTAGCTGCCTGCAGGTTGGGAGGAGGGAGTTGCTCCTGGCACACAAAGTCCTGACGTTAGCCAAAAACCCACCGGCACTGTTTCTTTAGTCCGCTGAGCCCTGTTCTCTCGACACAATCACAGCTGGGAACTATGGAAACATGAGTCCCAATAGTCCCTGTGACTGATAGGACCTACTTTCTGATCGACAAGTCATGCGTTCTCGTCTAATTTCAAACACCTTTTGACCCTTTCCCTGACTTCTGCTGCACTGGAAGATTCTAATTATCTATTTGTTGTTGAGTAATACGCTTTCAGTAAATGTAATGGACCACTTAATTTCAGTATTATAGGACATTTATGTGAATATCTCTATGGAGCCTGACCTCATGCTTGTTTTTTTTTAAATGGTACAAGACAGATAATGACCCAACCAAGCAGGGGACACAGAAACTCAAGGAAACTAAAGTAGCTCTCAAACTGATTCCTTAGAAATCGTAAGTATTATCAGCAACATTTAGAAACCTAGCTAGTGATTCTGTAAAAGCCAAAGGAGAAAAAACATATATCAACATGCATGTGTTCAGTTTCAAACTAATGGTCGAGCATCGTTTATGTGTTTTACAAAGGGAGTCATTGACTGAAAGTTCATGAGATAGAAGAAGTGACTCTGAGTAATCCACCACTCGCTGTTGCTCAGGTCACTTCTCTGTCTGCTGCTGAGTATCTCTCAAACCCTCAATGCAAAGTCTGCACTTCTGTCATCATTGCGAAATAACTACCTCGAACAAAAGATGTCTGGTTTAGTCACAGTTTCCATAACAGCCAATTAGAGAGAGAGAAATGATTACACCAGTGCGAAGTAGTAGCTTTTTTCCTTTACATTCTTCTTCTGTAGAACACAAAGAAAAACCTGACTGAGGGTCTCACATTTCACATAAACTTTTTTCTTTCTCCTCTCCTCTGCATGCCACACATTTTATCTATGTCATACAGCCCGGCACGTTCCTCCATTAAACAAATTACAAAAACATGGCCTCATTGCGGACGGATTAGGTAGAAAAACAGCTGCTTGGCTCTTAAGGTGGAAATCTCTGTTAACCTAAATGTACAGTATCGTCCTACAATTGCTGGTTCTGTCTGTGAGCTCCAAAGGCTACATCTGATTCAAATGAGCGCAGAGATTCCTGGGCCTCTTGTCCTATGTTGCCCTGGGACTGCAGGAATGCAAAATGGAGCGCTCTCAGGATTAGTTTCCCCTCCTCCTCCCCATTTTCTTCTCCCTCTTTTCCTACTTCCTCCTAGTGATACAGATGAAGGGAAGGGAGGAAGAAGAAGAATAGGGGTGGGCTGGGTGTATGTGTGTGAGAGGATTGGGGGTGGGGGGTGTGTGTGTGTGTGTGGGGGGGGGGGTTCGGATACTTTCGGAGCTGAGCAAGTTTTCCCACCAGCCAACAGTGTTCAGATTACAGCTCTGTAATCGCCTTGGCAGCGAAGGGAACAAAGTCCAAGTTCATTTTCTGTTTGTTAGTGTACTTGTGCAGGTGATTGTTTCCGACATGTGAGAAAGAGATCAAATGAGAGGTCAACGAGGTCAGGATGGACAGCCGTGCCAGGCTTCAAGCTAGCTCATCATTTCGCTAACAGTCTGCCATGTGAGAGTTTTTTTCTTTTTTCACGAATCTAAACTCTACTTCTTCCACATTTGAATGTTCAGTCACACCAGACTTGCTGACAGCTGGGTGTTGGGTAACTTCAAGGTTCATGGAAAAAGTATGCAATAACCAGCTAGTTTACGTAGTATTAAAAAAAAAAGGTCATGGTCAGCTTGGGAATTAGCACTATTTTGATTGTTTAGACCGGGGGTGTCAAAACTTTTTTCTGAGGGCCACATACAGAGAAGTATATGAAGCGCTGGGCCACTCATTAGAGGTGTGGTATACTGCCTCATAAGTTAAGTTTTAAGTCTGCAAAATCAATCAAATGTAGGTTAAATAATCTTGATACTTGAAAATGCTTTAAGGAAAAAACAGCCTACATCACAGCTCTCCATAGCCTTTTGTTTATCTTGTGGCAATGGAATTTGTTGTGTAAATAGTTTGGACACCCCTGATTTAGACCAAATTGCAACTGTGCATTGACTTTTTTCTTAAAGTTCCTTATTTTATGCTTTATTATTTAATGTACACAACCAATAAATCATAATATCGTAAGACCCAATCGTTCCCTTTTGCGTTTGCGATTCAAAATAGTTTTTTATTACTTTGCAATGTCGGTTTGAATTTGATGAATTCTTCAGCCTTTCAACCTTTTAACGTTTGTTGCAGGTGCACTGACCAAGGTGAAAGACTGTCCAAAGCAGGAAGGCGAGCTCCACGATCGCTGCAACATCATTTCTTGCGCCACACTGGCAGAGATCCAGCACTTCCACCGCACACGCGTACGGGACTTCCGCTCGCAGATGCAACACCACCTCCAAGAGCAGATCGGCTTCTTCCAGAAGATCACCGCCAAGCTGCAGGACGCACTTCAGAAATATGATGACGACCAGTAGGAAGAGAGAGAGAGAGAGAGAGAGAGAGAGAGAGAGAGAGAGAGAGAGAGAGAGAGAGAGAGAGAGAGAGAGAGAGAGAGAGAGAGAGAGAGAGAGAGAGAACAGAACAGTTTGACTACAAAGACTTTGAGGAAATGAGGAGGGGTGTAGCAGTCATGGAGGATAGATGGATTCTTCCTTTCAGTACTGGAGACCATCTTATGGCCCTTTTAAGAGAGAACACTTTGTCATGCGGTGAATTCTGGGCCTCGTACGAGCATTGAAAGAAATTAACCACCTAAAAAAAAAGACGTCTGGACCGTAGAATGACAACTTCTTGGATTATCTGGACGGCTCTGATGAATGTACCAGGATTTTGCTGACGCTCGGGGCACATGTTGCAACTCAGCGGGACTGCAATATTAAAACCAGCTGTTTTCATTGTGACAGGACAGCCTTTCCATCCCCGGTTTCAGGGTCACGTGATCTCTCCATGCCTCCTCTGCCTCGTGGAAAATCTCCATTCAGGAACATACCACAGAATGTAGACGTGAAACTCTCTGGATGTTTTAATGATTGAAAGACAGGCCTTTTATGATTATCTCTTATATTTGTCTGACTGTTTTTACTTGAATGACCGGTTCAGTATTGTTTCGATGGAACACAACAGATGGTTTGGGAATACGCAAAGTGGTTGAATCTCCTCCGCTGAATTTGATTTAAGTGTTGGATTCTCCCAATTAAGTTACGGTCACATCATTACAATATTATAATTTGAAGCCCTTTTGTAATGTTCGGTATTTGAGTTATCTTGCCAGACCTCGAATAACAGAAACTGAGTTTTGTGACAGATTATTTGCTTGTTTTGAGAAGCTTCTCCACAGCTCTTTCTTGTCGAGCCCCTGCAGGCCTTGGGTTATTAAAACTTGAAGTCCACATCTGTCTTTCTGCTTTCTGTCAATCAGGGTAGCTCAGAGGTCAGGCTCAGGGTACAGATGGATGCTTCCAGGAAATAAGGCTTTGAATCCAGAACTTTAAGTTAAGATGTGTAGACTTTTAATGGGATTATAGAATATTTCACATTCTCCAGAGGGCATATTTGTTAACTAAAGAGGCAAAAAGAACAAAGGTGTTCTGGTGATCTATTTTCTATTTCAAGTAAAAGGTTTTGAGCCTGTTGCTTTTATTGTTTTTTTAATGTTGTAATTCCAATGTTGCCCACAAGAGGCTGAAGCGCACATGTTCTAAACATGAATACATAATTCTGTTTTCTTTTAGGCATAATTTGCAAACACAATTAATGTACATTCTGTTTAGATTCATGGAGAAATGGATCACCAGATTTCTTTTCTTTCATTTGCGTCATTAGGCTTCTGTAGTTTAAGACAATCTTTGTACAAATCTGTTCATTTCAACCTTTTCTGTCTTTTTGGACATTTGAGATTCGACACAGTAGCTTTAATGACGCTTGCTCTTGTTGTTATGCTAGCTACTCTGAAACATTCTTGTTAAACTCATAAGTAACCGAAATGAGCTCACTGAAAACACATTTTTGTGCTGCTCATTTTATAGAATGTCTGGTAAATATTGTTACATCACATATGATTTCACATTCCTTTAATGGGATACCACAAAGGCTCTTCACCATCATGTGAGTCACTATGATTGAACAGTTATAACACTTTAAATGTAATTCATTGGAACAACATTTTGTTCGTTAATAAATTAAAGTAGAATTTATTTAATCATATATCTGTATTGTTGACTATTTTTCCTAAATATAAATTATAGTTTCACTTGACCTGTTATTTTTTCTTCAATGTAGTGTTTTGATGAATATAAAAGCTTTGCATTTGTTAAGGACATTTAAATAATTTACTTTTACTAGTCACATGTAATTGTGCCAACATGTGCCAAGACACCTGCTTTTTTTTATACTGATATGGTCAGTTAATTTAGTATAAAAACAATCCTAATTCTGTGTCTATTCCGTGCAAAATGTTCATGTTATCACCAGCCCTTCCTGTGGAGGCAGCAGCAGTCTAGTCGCTGACATCAGACACCACAGATCGCAGGCTGCAGGTCAGGTTACTGCAGACCCTCCATTATTCAGGCCTGCCTCTTTCTCCCTTCTTTCATGTTTTCATTTCATCCTCTAGAGTTTTATTTAATTTAAATGTTTGGTTAGGTGAGCCATTGCTTTCAATTCATAAAAGTAATCAACAAATGTTTTACAGCATCCAAGCAGGAGCACATGCTAGTCAGCCTGGTCATTATAAACATTAACATACATTACTGAAACCTGACTTAATAAACATGACAAGGTTTGGTAAGAAGCCCCCGGTTTTAAACACATTTCGATTTGCTGAGTATTACTATAACATACCTTTTTTCCAACAAATGCAAATTATGCAGTTTGACTCCATCTTTGTTTTGACCAACTTCCTGCCAGCCCTTCACCCATGACC
Organism: Eleginops maclovinus; assembly: GCF_036324505.1. Classification (NCBI taxonomy): domain Eukaryota; kingdom Metazoa; phylum Chordata; class Actinopteri; order Perciformes; family Eleginopidae; genus Eleginops; species Eleginops maclovinus. The sequence goes on from NC_086356.1 coordinate 7,769,480, forward strand.
TCACTGGACTGAACACCATCTAGTGGACAGAAACAGCAACTGTTGACGAAAGGTTTAATCAAATACAATTTGAAATGATACAACAAACAATACTTCCATCCTTCGACTACAATATTGCCACACAAAATAATGTAGTACCTTTCTATATTCATACCCCCCCCCCCAAAAAAAAACTGTTGATTGCTCTTGTGTTTGAGATAGAGACACAGACGTAGAGAAATAACTTTTATTAAAAATAAATCTTTCACAGTGAACAACAAAGAGGCTTGCATAAAGTGGGTCACATATATTAAGTCAATCAAAAACGGAGAAAGCTACCTATGTCTTTACATCTCATTATGACTTGGTAATACTGTATGGACTATCATAAACCGATAAACTGTATAAAACGCACTAACTTGAGCAACACTAGACAAAGAAACCAGAAAGGAATGCAGAGCAGTGAATGAGGAGAATGACACCTTAAACCCTCACCATTTACAAAACTAAATCTTGGGTTTAGTCTTAGAATTCTGCTTTATTCAATCTCTGCTTCACAGCTACACAGCTAAGGATGTGTTCAGTTCAAGTAGGTTCAGGGAAAGGACTAATATATAATTGCTATTATGCATTTCCTACAAACAAATGTGCATGTTTTTTTCAGATGTGCCTTAGAAGACTGCAGATGTAGAGCATGTATTTGAATTTATTCACTACACATAGAATAGGCACAGTTTGCTTTGTATTTCTTCCATCAAACCCAGTACTGGTTGTCTTTAAGAGCCGGAATAGAGGACTTAGAAATCAGAGAAGTCTTGAACATTACATTATCTCTTTCATTAATGTTATCAGGAATAATATTGCCCTCACCACCTCCATCCGCTTCAAAAGGCCCCCAGAATGTCATCCCAGGGGATAGACTCCTCCTTTTGTGACTTAATTTTACCCTGGGTGAGTTAGGGCAGCTTGCAGGCCCGAGTGGTGTGACCACCACAGAGGGCATGGCCACGCTCCGTTCCGCCCAGCTCAGGTAAGGGCTGCCCTCTGAGGGTGAGCACACTGCAGCGAGCTGCTGCCGGAGCCGCAGCTGGGCTTCTTTCTCCCTGCGGCGGCGGAAAACTAGAATCAAAGCTACGAGGATTATGATGAGAAGCAAACAGGCGAGAAGCGGCAGGATGATGAGGAGAGGGTCGTTGGCGGGGCGAGGGAGGAACTCAACGTGAGCTGGGCGGGCGTTAGGGCGGATGGCAGGGCCGTTTTTGGACACAGGAGTGTTGGGTTTTGGGGTGTGACTATGACTCCCTCCTGATCCATCTGCATGACTCCCGGATCTTTCTCTGTGACTCCCACTGCGGGTGTGGTTCCCCCAGCGGCTGTGAGGCTTGAACTTATGCTGTGTCCTGTTGTGGGTATTGTGCGTCAAAATGTGAGGGGCTGAACCCGCCCCGGGACCGCTGAGCATCGTGGAAACCCCTCCATCCCCTCCTCTTCCTGTAGTAGTCTTATTATGTGTGGGAAGATGTGTTGTTGTGTGACCGGCAGCGTCTGTGTTCAAACTGCTCGGACCATGATGCATCTGGTGGTGTGGTAAGATGGTGAAGTGGAGTTCGCCCTTTGCTGGTTGGACGTTTCCAGCCTTCACCAGGAAGGTGAAAGAGTCACTGAGAGGTGTGGCAGGGGCGTGGCCTCCAGCTGACTTGTTATTACGCAGCTCGCTGTCACCGTCACTGAGAGTCTCCTCTATGGCGACCCGGCCTTGCACCACATCTCTGAACGTGAAGGTATTCAGCATCTCTGACGCCCGTTGAGGGTCATAGGTAATCTGCAACATGTACACACAGACACAAAAAACTAATCATTACCTTGATAAACAACACAGGTTTCTCTAGCTATAGTCATTTTTAGACACTTGAATGGAAAAACTGTATATATTAAACTTTCAAATACCATCAGAAGCTTAAATTTAAATGCTTTACCTTGACTAGTTTGCCATGTTTTGGTGGAGACAGAACCTGAAAGACCGGGTTGGCTCGGCTGATTCTCGCCAGTTCCGATGCATCGATCATGGACCTCCCCAGTTTCACAGCGACGCCACTGGGCACTCTCACCGGCTCCCTCAGGTACACTAGAGGATGCACGGTTACCTTCACCGTGTGCACCGTTTCATTTCCAAAGTCAACCCCGTAGGACGAGCCTGACAGCAAGACTTGGAAGCTGTCCTCTGATTCACTGAGATCAGTCATGTGATAGACAACACGGCCAAACTTCAGGTCCTCGTGGCTGAAGGTCATGACTTCATGGTCGTTAATAGCGACGCGTCCATGGCGAGGGGGTTTGGTGACTGTGTAGGTGATGTTGGCCTGCCTGTAAGTCTGAGCTGCAAGCTGGTTGGTTGTCAGGACCACAGCGGTCTTACCTTGAACCAATGACAGGCCAGTGTTGTTCACCATGTAGACAGAGGGTTTTATCACTTCAAAACTAAGCAGTTTGTAGAGTGGGCGGTGAGGACCGGTTACGTTGAAGTAGAAAATACCTGTTGAGGGTTCTCCCTGACAGAGGGAACACAGGATTGGACGATAAGAACACACCAACAAGGACCATAACACTAAAGACAAAAACTGAAGATAGGAAAAACACATGATTTAAAATCTGAATAATGTCTATTTCTGTACCTTAAATGTTTTGGGCAACCTCTTTTTTTCTACAAGTAAAACATGTTGCTATAGTATGCTGTTAAACAATTCCATAATCGCATGCACAATGCAAACAGAACTTTCTAAAAAACAAATGTGGTCTTCAGTGGATTGCTCCTTACCTGCTGTATGAAGTGCAGCCGGTCGTGGTTGACGTCGTGCTGTGTGAAGGTGGTCACCGGCTCCAGTCCTTTCCCCAGAGTCAGGAAGCCGTTGTTGGGCTCTCTGATCACATGGTAGTGCAGCTTCTCTGGAGGCGTGTCATCATCCTCGACCTGGACATGTAGATTGATAAGATTTCACAAGAAACGAAAAAAGAACGCTTACAAAAAAATACATTTACTACCCAATTCTGTTGCTAATTGACAAAATGGGAAAATCAAAAGTGCAGTATTTTTTTATATCAGCTTCCCAGATATCACTATTACTTGATGATTTTAGGCTTAACGAACTTGAGAAATACTGTGGATGTTTAACATTTTAATGTCCTTATGCCATCCTTAAGAAGAAATGACTGATTTCATAAATAATTACAACGATAATATTCTCAAAACTGATCAAATTAAACCAACACCTGCAGATCTTTTGGTCCAATCATGACTCTCTCTCCGACTACGACTTGCACACTCGGTGCTGTGCTCATGATGAGGGGCGGCTGGTCGTTGACAGATGTCACTGTGATGTTGAATGTCTCTGTTACTGCTGCTCTCTCCTTCACAGATAAGGATGATAAGGCTGAGTAGAGGGGGGTATACGAGGGGGAATCAGATAAGGAGGAGGAGGAGGAGGAGGAGGAGGAGGAGGAGGAGGAGGAGGGATGCAAAGGAGCCACCCAGGCCCGCAGAGTGAAGCTGTCGCTCGTCGTCTCTGAGTTGTCGTGGCTGTATGTGACGCCGAACTTGTTCAGGGTGACCTGGGAGAAATAAGGATGGTTCCTGTGGAAAGACGAATAGGAAAATGGTACTTATGGTCCTTTTAATAAAACTGATTCAAATAATTGTCTCTTTACTTAAGACCTAATGTGAAAAAGTGGTTTTGCTTTGATTCTATTTCTCAGGTCTTTAAAAAACGTTCCATCTGGGAAACACATTAAAAAATTGTTTTGCAAAGTGAGAAAAACCATTTAGCAGGTTAATTCTTTTAGGTTGTTTTTTTTACACCTGTAAAGAATAAAATGGTCAGAATTCAGAAATTGTAACACCTTAAAAGAAATGATGCTGTAATGAAACCCTGTATTTTGCACCTGGTGAGGTTATGACCCTTTATAGAGAGAGCTCCGTGGCGCGGCAGGGATATCAGGCGGTACAGGATGTGGTTTTCTTTGCGTTGGGGCTCTGGGACTTTCCAGAGGAGATTGGAGGCATCCAGTTTGGACCTATCAATCTTCACTCTGCCTCCCTCAGCCACCACAGCACCTGAATGACAGAAACAAACACTTCACATGGTCCATTTGAACTTATATTCCTAGTGTTACATTACGTATCAAATAAGATAGAGGGATTTATGCTCACACACAGTACCTGCGTTGTACAGCAGTCTGGTGTTGTAAAAGCTCTTGTGATGCTTGTCGGGCTGTTGGGAGATTGAGATGGTGAAGGTATGTGGAGGAAGGAGAGCAGGAGGAGAGGACACGGTGAAACAGAAAGAGTCCACGGCCGACCATCCCACTGACTGTGGCTTGTTCTGATCGTACAAGATCACTCCATCACTCACCTGAGGGAGAAAATGAAGGAATGAGGAGGAAGACATGGTATCATCTAATTTACGAGGGACAACAAAAGCTTTCCTTATGTGAATAAACCCACGCCCTACCATGCTTTGTGTGAACGTGGAAATGTTTTGCGTAGAGTTGTCGGGCATACGTCGGACCAGGCTGCCAAGTTTGGGAAGAGCAGTGACTGCAAACACCACCGAGTGGCTTCTTCTGATGTCACTGACGTCATTAGTTACGGCCTGAAGCTCAAACTCAGATATTGGTGTCACAGAGCCTTTAACGGTGAAAAGAAAACACAGTGAGAGAGAAAAAGCTCAAAACAGACAGTAAATGACCCAACTTTACCTGGGTAAACCTGCAGCGGATGATTTCTCTGCAGAGTGAGGACCAGGGAGTGGGCAGTTGTGCTGAAGATCTGACGAGGTGCTACGTTCATGCCGTCGTTTACCTGGAAGTGAAAGCCACCGGATAAAGCACCTACACAAGAAAACAGTCAGTGTCAAAAAAGTAGATTGATTCATTATTGATTCCAAATCACTTTTTAAGAAGATATAGTCATCTGTTAATAGCAAAAGTATACTCGCCACTGTGCACAAACATCAGTTGTCCGGTTTCTATGTGATTCTGGGTGAAGTTCAGGATGTGTCTGGAGGGGGCGCTCTTCAGGGCCAGGTGGCCGTTGCTGGGTGGTGTGACGATGAACTCCAGCCGCTCAGGCTCGAGTGTGTCAGAGTCCTCTGCACTGAGATCATCTGTGGTTATTTCTGTCACTGAACCCACCCAAACCTGATGAAAGGTGAGGAAGATAATTATAATTGGACTTATTTAATTTCGTGTTGGGAGTTTGATTAGGAGATCAATCCCACTCTCATGTCAGTACGCTAATAAATCTGTAGAAGGCCATTAGCATAGCTTAGGTGTTAGGAGACTCCCTACCTTCAGACCCTTGTTAGTTGTCACAACAGGAGTCTCGTCATCGACAGGTGTGAGGTAGATTTGTGCGGTGCAGGGCAGACTGTGCTTCCTGATTTCCGTCTGATTGGCTATAATGGTGAAGTTGTCCCTCAGTGTGTTGCTGCCGTCATGGAAATAGAAGATGTACTCACGTTCCACCTGGAAACAGAAGTAAACATTTTATATCAGAGATGATGTTCCCCGTTTAATCTGGTGGAAAAAAACCTTTTTATTTACAAAGAAATGGTCTAGTACACCCAACCCTCCCATTGGTTGCTGCTTTGAGAAATGTGTTACCTGTTTAATTACCCCTTTCAAAACCCAAGAGGCCAAATCAGAAGTTGAAAATGTGTCATGTCGTGTTAAGTCAAACCTCAGTGTGAGTGAAAGCAGTGATGGGCATCCCCGGGATCCGACTGTGCTCCAAGTGTCCGTGTTGCGGTGGAACGATGACCTGATACAGGAAGTTCATCCTTGAGAAGTGATGATTGGCCACCTTGATGATGTCAGAGGTCAGGGGTAGGGACGACCCCTCATCAAGGGTCAAGTCAGACACCTACGGACCGATAAAGCATTGACTGACTGGTTAAAGAAGTTAGCTACATGATTAATTGATTCCCTCTTTAGCGTAAACCTGTGTTTGGGAAGATTTATTCCCCTTTTCAAGACATGTATTCTGTACCTTTAGAGGGAGCAGGATAGGGATGATGTCGATCTCCAGCCTGATAGGTCCGACCTTTGTGACTCCGTTGGTTGCCTCTAGCAGAATGGAATCGTTGGTGCGTCCGGCAGCCCACTGATGGTAGATGATCAATCCCTGGTTGAGGTCCTCCTGGCTGAACACATTAATTGGCTGCTCTCTGATGCCCTGCATGGCGGAACAGAGCAGAAAAAGTCACTGCTCCTGTGTGAAACTTTTTACATCTGTATATTGTGTAACCTTTGAGGGCCAGATTGCTTTAATTTTGGAAATCTAAAGTTTTTATACTATTTTCTTTCAGGGATGTTTATAATTATTAGGAGTTTTAAGAGACTCAGGTCTAGAAACACACCTATATGTACAGTTATATTATTTATATGCATTTAATTCTTACGTCCACACCATAACTATGGCATTAGGGATAACTGAAAATGGAGCTTTTGTAAAGAGCTACTTGCAAAGCCTGAGTGTGCGCTATAATCTCTTTTGGGGGGTGGGGGGTGCAATGGCTCCATTATGTTACTTTACTTGATATAGGTGCTGCTGTTTTCCACTGTTTTCCTGGTGGTCGTTGGAGGGATAACGCTGAAGAAAGCCCCAGGTGGGAGGATATTGGACAGTAAATACTATCTCTGAGGGCTGGCTGTCCTCATGAATTACCTGTATACACAAAACAGAACATAGTAATAAACAATACAAAGCGCTTGACTGATTCGTCTGATATAACAACATAAAAATTCTGGCTTGCCGGTTTAAAATATGTTGGCATTGTTACAAATCATGAGTAAATGTGAGTTGAAAATGATGTTTGATATCAGGCAAGTCATCTCCATTCGGGGAGAAATATTACTCTAACTACTTTGAAGGTTTACCTTGTAAGATATATGACCAGGTGAGCAGACTGACAGACAGTAAAACATTTCTTTGAATATATATCAAATTCCCAATTAACTTAGTTTCCAAAATCAGAAACAAATACAGGCGGGAAAGTAACCACTTCACCACTTGAACCAAGTTATCCATGAGTTGCCTTCTTATTTTTATTGGCTTACCTCTAGGTGCTCCTTGCTAATGGAGACATTCTGTCCCTCTGCCACCACCACTGGAAGGTTACTTATGACGGTCGGCGATCTCTGGTGACCCTCCAGGTAGATTTTTACCTTCACTCCGATGTCCAGACGAATCTCCCTCGTCTTTTTTTGCAGTTTTCTCTCTGTGTTATTTTCCATTGCCATGACAGTCACATTGAACCCATCTGACAACTCATAGCTGCCGTCATGGCGATACGCCAGTCGCCCCACCACCAAATCTTGCTGGGTGAATGTTGTAAGTGTATCCGCTTCTGTTACGGTCTCACAATCGCCATCCATAAAGCAGAGACTTCCGTGTTTCGGGGGAAGGAAGACCTGAAATGTAACTTCTTGTGGGTCTCGGATGTCCATGTTGCTAAAGATGCTGAGATTAGCACAGGTTAAGCTCTTGATGCCGCCTCGCTGGACCATGAGTCCTGTGTTGTTCTCGACATGAAGGTAAGGATCCTGCGCCATCACCTACACAACAAAGACAGGAATTGATTACTTACAGCAGCAGTCAGCGATCACATTGCTAACCTCATTACTTGTTTATTTTTACACGAAAATGCAGATTTTTTATTACATTTGTAGAATAAGGTCTTATTTACTGGCTAAAGGAAACCATCACAATTCTCACAATACTACATTTTATTTCAAGAGGTAAGAGTTAAATAATGTGCGAAAAACATATAATCACCTCCAGCATTGTGGAAACATAATGTTTCCCATCTGATACGAAGAGCACAAAGCGCCCAAAACTCACTCCTCTGTGGACGAACAACACTTTTTTCTGAGGAGAGAAAAGAATTGGAGATGATGACAGCAAAGTAAAAAAAAAATAGCAAACTGAATAAAAAAGAAAGCATTACTATTGTTCCCTAGTAATTCAGGATATTTAGAGGTCAGATTTAGATGTTTAAAATGCGGTATCCAATAGCATTTGTTCAAAATGTCTTCACTGTGACATCCCAAGCCGTTATGCTTCCAAGCTATATTAAGTAAGACACTGGAGAGCATTTAACTTGACATAATGACCCAAAAACATCCGAAGAACTCTGACTTTCCAAATATTCTACAACCTGGATGACCATTTATTTCAGATGAATTGCAAAGTGTGCTAACCTGCTCGATGTCCTGTTGTGTGAACTCGTAGAGCTTGTGACTGGTATCACTGGCTAGCACCAGCTCTCCCATAGGAATCCCCCTCCGCGTGTACACCAACCAACTGTCCTCAAAGTCTGAGTCATCATCCCGGAAACGGAGGTCTTTTAACGTCACCAACCTCTGCCCATCGCGGGCCACGTGGAAAACTTTATCGACAACCCTGACAGGTCTCTGATCGTTGACGAGCCCCACTGAGATATTGAAGGTGTGTTCGGCTGTGATTCTATCCTCCTTCTTATTGGTTTGTTTGTGCGGTTTGTAAACCATAATGTGAAAAGTGAAAGAATCCTGCTTGGTCTCGCTATCGTCGTGAACGTACATGATCCTCTCCTCTATGATATCCTGATTAGTGAATGTCACAATGTTGTCATTAATGGAACTTGAGTTTGAAAGGTTGATCCTTCTTATCTGGCCATGCTTGGGGCTCACAGTAATGCTGTACTGGACCTCACGGTTACTGACTGTGTGAGTGAACAGCATATCTTTGCTGATGACTTTACTTCCTCCTTCCAGGGTTGAAAGGCCTTTGTTTGAAACGGCGATGGCGTTTGATTCTGCTTTGATGTTGATTCTGAAGTCGTAAGCTGTTGAGTTGGCATGTGATGAAAACAGCTGAAAGCTTAATGTGTCCCGCGTGTCATCCTGCAGCATGTTGAGGAGCTCATACTTCACCAAGCCATCTGTGACATTCTTTTGGCTGAAAGTTGAGTTTCTTTGTAGAGCTTTTTTGTCGAGGAATAGCTGCCCTTTCTTTGGTACTGTGAGGAGTCTAAAGTAGAGGTCGCTCTCATTGAGTTTAACACCCTTAGAAATCACATAGAGGTCTTCAGGAGTTACAACAGAAGTCTGAACACCATTGACCTCCATCTTGCTGCGTGTGACCTTAAAGTGGATCCACCGTACCTTGATGAGGAAAATAGCCTCTGTGGCAGCTAAGGACCTGATGCTGATTTTAAACCTGATGTCATCGGTAACGTTGCTCTGGGTCTGGAGACCATGGTAAGTGTTGAAGTATCGGATCCGTTCTTTCTTTAGAAGCTTCTGAGAGAAGGAAGTCGTCGGTTTCCAGTCACCACTTGAGTGCAGCCTTTGGAGCTCACCATATTTTGGCATCTCAATGACATCATAGCGAATTTCTACTCCCTGATTATCCACATTAATTTGTACTGCAAGGTGATTGGTTGTGATGATAAAAGCATCGCCTTGGTTGACCTCCAGTCCGGTGTTATTCACCAGTTTGTGTTCAAGTGGCACCGCCATAATCCTCAAAACTACTGTGTTGCTCGACTGTGGAGGGAACAAAGAAACACCAGTTGGGAGGATAGAAGCATAGATATGGTCATGTCATTAGTTTTGTAAACAAATGATTGCAGTTTATGGAAAGTAAATGGATCACTGAAGTGATAACAATTCATCTTAAACAGAAAATGTAAGTGCTACAAATTCCAACTGCATGGTGATGCTAGAGGAAATGTCAAGGAATCAGTATTGGGATTCATAACAATGAATGTCCCTACAAAATGTTCTGGCAATCTATCCAGTCAATGTTGAGAAATGTTCCTGGACAGTCATCCCTTAAGCCGCTAGCATGGATAAAAAACACTTCACTGTAACTCTATATTTCACATACTCTCTGTTACAGATTATGGGTTAATTGCATCTTGGGCAAGTAGGTACATAACTTACCTGCAGCCCGTCGCTGACCCTGAATGCCATACGGGATGTGTGGACCCCGGTGTGGACAAAGCTGATCCTACCCTCCTCTAGATCATTCAAGGAGAACAAGTTAACTGCCCTGAAAGATAGATGCAGTCTTGTTAACTTCCATGTTCTCTTCTATAACCCTGATATGAATCATTAACACATCACAGTGGCTTAGACTCAGTCAAGTCAATATTGAATTCTATTGACCACAGATGTGTTTCATAAGTCTCTAGATTAATTTAGAAAATGTTCAGGTCCGGTGTACACATCAGCAGACTCAACAGGCACTAACACTGAGCCACAATCTACAGTAAGATTGTATTACTTTGGCATTTAACAACCTCTCCAATCGACATTGCTTATAAGAAATTGATAGGTACTGTCAAGCTTCACAAGCCATAGCACAGACCTGCCAGGGTTATCCTGATGTTCAAGGTGTCCAACCTCAGTGTTGAGGTTTCCCAGAGAGCTGAACATCAGGTCTTCAGGACTGCTGTCAGGATCCGACACCCTCAGCACATCTCTTGTTAGCTGGAGACATTATGGATGTATTAATTTTCTTTTTCTAACAATAACACTCCCACAAAGAGCATCCAGGCGTTCTACGTACCTGTCGTTTGTACTTCTCCAGCACAGTAAAAAGGTTACCCTCCGGTAGGCTGAGCACGGGCGCATCATTAACAGGACTGATGCTGATGTCAAATCGATACAGGCGGTTGCCCTTCAGAAACACAGGCTGCGCCTTCTTATTGTTGGAGAAGACTGAAAAAATGAAGAAGTCATGCTGGTCCTCTGACCCACCGTGAACATACATCACTCGGCCCTGCCACAGGTCCAGCATATTAAAAGTCCGATTAACCTCCTCTGCTCCTGCAGTGATAGTCATCGCCTGCCCTTTGTCCAGCATCCCATCGGGGTCAGGACTGAGGTCCAGTTGCAGCTGGCCGTGGAGAGGCTGCCACTCAATAAGAAACATCATCTGGGATGGATGAATTCCCAATTTTTGAAAATCCAGATTAACCTAGAAGGGAATGCAAATAGGAACTGACTTTTGTATTGGTTATTTTGTCTTAAAACAACAAAACTCTGCAGGGAACAACCAGCCCTACCTTTATATGTTTGGGTTCCAGTGGTGCCCGGCCTCCCTCCGCAACCTCTAGCTTTCTCAGCGACAGAAAGTTCTGGTTGTTGGTTATTGATTGTGGAGTTGTAACATCAAAAGGGGAACTAACTGTTTGGTGGGTGATGGTCATTGCTTCTGGAGCTTGCCCTGTCTCACAGCCCACAGAAACATCTTTGGTAATTGCAGCATTAAGCAGGCCCATACTTTGAGTGTTCACCCTAATTTCTCTGAGGCAGCCTCTAAAGGAGCCCATTTGCCTGGCTTGTTGACCCCCAGACACTGCGGACATCAGCCCAGCTTGCCTTGCTTCTTCCTGGGCTTCTTTGTCGAGCCCTCCCAAGAAAAGAGGCCCTATGAGCTGGATGACCTGGAGCTCCAGACTGAGGTTGACCTTAACCAACTCCTCTCCCACCTTCAGCTGGACGGTGTTGGGCAACAGATGCAGCTGTACAGGGTACCAGTTGTGGTTGCGGTTAACATGTGTTAGAGAACGCAACTCAGTCTTGCTCCCATCTCCACTTCCGACCGTTGCCACCAGGTTACCATCTCTAATCTCTATTGCAACAAACCCTCCCTCTTGGCAGAGCTATACAGGACAACACCATCTTCTTCTGTTGCAGAGGGGGACAGTTCACATTCAAACAACAGCCCATGTGGCCCCTCCCAAGGCGGCAAAGATATAAAAGCTTTAGAGCTGAAAAAGCTGACAGAATCTTCTGTTGGCTGTGCACTACAGCCCTGTGATACCTTATGGACGCTCTTATACCCAGAATAAGACGTTAGGGTGGAAAACAGGTTATGCTCATTGAACACAACTTGATCTATGCAACCTTTAAACCCAGTGGAGTTGTTAAGAAGGTATGAGTGGTTTAGTCCAGCTGCCCCACCAACAAAAAGCCCATCCTCGACACTGAGCTCCAGATCTGGGCCTGGCATTTGGAGGCTGGCATGAGAGTTTCGGTCAACAGTCAAGTTGACAGAATGCCCGTTGTGGGTCAGCTCTATAGAGTGCCACGCCATGTCACTAAGATAGGTGCCCTTTTCTAGGCAAATTGAACGCTCACCAGAGCCCAGGTCCAGACGTACCTAAGGGATGATGGGGGAGGGAGTGAAAGATAGAGTGATGAAAAGAGGTACTAAACGTGATAACCAAGACACATTCAATTGAGTTGTTCTATTTTATTTTACAATACAGACTTTAGTTCTTAAGACAAAGAGCAGCAAAAGAGCAAAACACATCAAAGCAACCACGACATGGTGAGAATCAACAGGTTGTTAACTGCAGATCAAAGTCTTTTCCCCATAAATGCAAACCAAACTCTTTCATCAACAGCTCTTTTTCGATGTACTTGGAGTTTTCAATAAACCATTGCGGTCTTCTCTCTTGACGTAGATCATGAAGGAACTTGTTCTGAAAGTTATTTTCTCTCTCTGCCAGCAATCTGACACCAAGCTGTGTGTTTCCAGGCCTCACTCTGTCTCTCCGAAGGATAATAAATGGCAACTTATACGAGCTAAAATTGCCCAAGGGGAAAATATTTCCTCCTGTTGTTAAGGTGTGAGGTTATAAAGGTGACAGCCTCTGGACATCTTTGAGTTTGACTGATTTGTATTTTATACGGAATTCCCAATGTTTGATCCCTGGAAACTGTCAAAACATTTGTTTTCTTGCAAATGAAAATACACACATCTTGCTTGTTGTTAGACATCTATTAATAAAGTCCTGTTTGTTGCTTTAGATGTATGTGCTACTATCCTAAATTGATATGACCTACCTGCAGGCGCCCAGAGATCAGCTCGAGCAGTAAAAAGTCTCTGCTTCCAGCTGCCAAAAACAGAAGCCCCGCCTGATTGGTGGTTTGAAATCGTACATGAAGAAACGTCTGAATGGACGCCTCCACTTTCCGCAGGTGGATATAGCCATCACCGTAGAACGACACTGCCACAATGAACGAAAAGATAGGCGAGAAGTGGTTTGTCATCAAGGTTCCAATTTTCTACAAAAAAAGCTGTTACAGTCAATCATTAAAAAGAGCAAGCAGCAAATTTGTTTCCCACTGGCATCGGTTTGTTTTTCTACATTACATTCTGAGTTATATCAGTACATCAAAACATCTAAAATATTCAAATTCAAATTTGGTGACCATAGTCATTATCCCAGCAAATGCACATGATGTATCGGTATTGACTGGCTGGCTACACTGCACTTTAAAACTGCTATCCAAATTCAATTAATGACAACTAATGCATTCCGGAGCGGGTCATCCTGAAATGGTCTAATGCTAATTAGACATCAGGGTTGACCCAGATGACATAGGTTGGAAATGTTGTTGTACAACCATTATTCCATTACTGCTGTTAAAGCACAAACAATGTCGTTAGTTGGTTTGAAGTATATTCAATAGTCAGGGAAAGAGGAAAAGGAATGGGGTCTCCAAAATTTGGGAAACATGAACGTCGAATAACGACTGAGATGTATGGGTCTGGATGACATTTGATCACCAACCACCATGTATCCATTGTTGTCCTAGAGTCATATATTTACACACATTGTTCTAAAGCCCTATACTCATAGCTAGCTACAATGTACACTTTTTCATGTAGGGCTTTAAAACTGTGTCTGTATGTAATTACAATATGCTGGCGTTTAGGAGTGAGGCAAGTTTACCAACCACTCACATCTGTGAAGGAAAAAGCACAGCGTTCTTGATTTCATTCAATTTGAACTACAGCTGAATCGGTGCACTCAGTTAAAATGGTAAAAGTGTGGACAGCAAATGGAGGTCATGTATGTGTGTCTCTGACTCTAAAAACGTATTGATGAATAACTCAAAAAGCCTCTGTGTGCAGTTTGTACAGCCTGCACATTTTTTGCGTACAAGTTATTCTTAAAATATGTGTTATAGGGCTTTTCCCAGTGGGAAGTACTCAGTCTGCAGGCTGGCCCAGCATGCTGCAAGGTGTAAAGCCTATAAACCCGGTCAGTATAACCAGTGCCTGTCCATCCCTCCCTAATCTGCCTCTATGACACCAGTTAACAATGGATTAATAATAATCTTTCTTAAATGTGAATGTAGGTAATGTGCTGTCATGAGCAGGTATAGGGATAAAGACATGTAGGACTGTCTGAAGCAATGTTGACAGCCCTGCAATGTTCCCCTTGCACATGCAGCAACTTGTGTTATATTAGGAATTTCAATGGCAATTCTTTAGATTTGACTTTGTGAGACTCCCACATAAGTGTGTGGACTAAAAAACACACCCTGAGTAAAATGAAAACTGACTTGCACGAGGAACAACATGATAAAGATAACCCTGTTTTGTTATTTTGACCAAATGACATCACTAGAGGAAACCTATCTCATAAACCAAACTGAACTGTATCTGAGGGCTTTAACATTAAGCTGCAAAGTGTTATACACACATTTCAACCTCATCAAAATGTGTACATATGCATGAACAATAATTTGTATCTGAAAGGGCATGAGATTCATGAAGCCTGTCAAAAAAAAAACTATAGTAAAAACCATTAACAACTAAAGATGTTCATGGTTCTATGAGGTAAACTATTTTGCAAGACACTCAACCACAATGTTATAGTTTTAACTTTTGCATCACAGTAAGGAAAAAAAGGCGTCCCTTCTGCAAAGTGCCTTACCTCCATAAACGTGTCCTGCAGGAATCAGCAGGAGTAGAAACAGACCGGCCACAAAACTCCCCATTGTTAGTAATGCCTGTATAATCTAAGTTGTCTTCAGTGAACAGCCACATCTGGCTGCCTGACTATTGAACACCTATAGCCTCGACATGCTTTCCTGGCTGTGGTTCGGAGACTTTAAAGAAACATGTACCTGTGCCTTTCAGCAGTGAGGTGGAGGAGCTCCACCCTCTCATCATCCTCTTGGCTGTTGTACCAAACATGAACACGAGGGGGAGGTGTCATAAAACATAAAGAGCCAGAGAGCAGTTTCCTGACAGTACAAGGGATGTATCGATTACATGGTAAGATACTTAGACCACTTTGTCACAGCGAAGGTCAAAGAAAGCCGTCTTCTGATGTCTGTTACTTATAGTTTCACAGGTCAAAGGGCTCATGTGGAATTATGAGAAAGGTTTTGTCACAGATTACCCTTTGGCATAGTATTTAAAGTGTAACTCAACACTATATTGACGTTTTTGGTGTGGTTGAGCTAACTTAATTGCCACCCTAAGAACACATAAGTAAATCTGCAGTGTGCAGACTGAAAGAAGGAGTGACAGCAGAGCAGTAGTGGTAGCATAGTGACTTTACTGGTAAATTCTGCTACATAAAAGGCCAGTGTCTAGGAGTTAGGGACAGATATTAGCCGAAACGGTATATGATATCCTTAACCATGTTTTCATTCCTGTATAATCACAAGCTTTCATATGGGCATAAGGAGCGGGTCCACGGAGTCCACAATGGCACCGCCATGTTTCTACCGTAGCTCAGAATGGACAATACTAACTCTAACTTTTGATAACGATCGGCCTGAGCATAGTGAAGGTCCTGAAAAATACCACAATGGTCTCGTTACCACAGTCCTGTATTGAATATTTACTTGGTTACAATGTGCAACCGCAACACTAGACAAAGGACAGTCCGGGATTTTAACATGTTTTAAAAAGGGTGCAAGGACTCCACAGAAAACATCGACTTAGTTACAATATTGACTGCACAGTTCTGGAATAAATGACCTCCAGATAGGGACAGAAGAGCGAAAACACGAGAAACAGAGAGAGGGAAGGGGGTGGGAGTAAAAGGGAACAAGAGGTTAAAGTAGGGAAATGTCCTGTGGCTGATCGAGGTGAAGTGGAAGTTTGGGTGTGATTGTTCAAACTGCCCGGACATACACCCTTGTCTGTATCCTGAACCCCTCCCACACACACACACACACACACACACACAGACACACAGACACACACACACACACACACACACACACACACACACACACACACACACACACACACACACACTTACTCAGCTTGAGAGAGAGTGTGGTCCATTTTAAGGTTGAAGGAACACATAAGGGCTTTTATTCAGCTGCTGATTCAAACTCCCCTTGGCTCGCACATGAGAGGAGCGCTGGGTTTACTCTTAGTTCCCAGGGTGTTGAATAATAGACTCTGCTGCCTGGTTTCTTAGACGGAGGGGTCACACCCAAAATGGGTCACAGTTCAGCCGGTGACGGGTCCCCTCATGACGAGAGAGGTGGTGTGTTTTAATGAGCCTGGGTCCCACGCTGAGAGGATTAGCGTCTTGTCTTTTGGTCTGGAAAAGTCTTTTAAGTGATAAACTAGGCTAAACTAGCAGTCAACCGAATGTTTATATTGAGCTCTTATTTCAACATTTCTCAGGGATTTATCTTTACTGTGCAATAGGACACGTTTAAAGGGACATTTCCAATACTAATTGTAAATTATAATTAAAAGCAAAAACAATCACATACTGAGTAAGCAATACACAAGGTGTTGGTAAGATACTGTTCTGATGAAGAATCGCATAAACTCCAGCAGATCTTTGGTTTGCATTTGGTGCTATTGGGGAACTACTGCACATGAGGAAGGCCATTTAAGTTAATTAGTTTATTTTAGGATAAAACTGGTATCGCTGTATCAACAAAATACTAACTATTATCATACCTAAATTTAGGTTATAACACACATCAGTTTAAATATTGCAGAGCTACTTCCTGATTCTACTTTTGAGTTCCATAGCTGAGAATGCATGCAGTTTAAATATGCAATTGAGAAATAGGAATCGTATTTTGGGTCCAGTTTGTTCTAACCTTCTCACTGGCTTTGTTGCTTTCCCTCTTTGACACAATGGTGGAGCCGTATGGAGTTAACTCTGGGTCAAAGGTTTTGATCATTCTAAAAAATCTAATTTTGAAAGTTTAAGTTTTGATCCTGAACTCTGAAAATTAAAATGATGAATTAAAATGATAAATAAGTACTTGAAACGTTTTTACAGGTTGAATATTATTATGATTCAGTTTTTCACATTTCATTTTTATGTATTTTTTGATATTTGAGTCATTCTTTTTTTCGCCTTCAGACGTTTTGCCCTGATATTGCTTGGGGGTCGGGGCGTAGCTACATTTTTTCAAGTTCTCATAACTTTTGACCCAGAGTTAGCTCCATAGAGCCGAGACTAAGAAGGTCACTGCACAGAATTAATTAATCAAGTTGACGGGTAAAATGATAAAGTAACAAATGCTGGCCAAAACAATCAATCAACTTTAGCTGTGTGTGTTTGTTTTCTATACAAAGATGTATTTTGTAAAGTTGCGGGACGCTCATCTAACTAAATACATTTTTTTTTTACCATTTAAGATGTTTGCTGCTCTTTAAATGTCTTCCTCTAAAAACAACTACTTAACTCAAGCTATGACATTGGTATAATACAAGCTGAAGAACAGGAACCACCTGTCTGTGCCAAACAGCGCATTGGCCAGGAAGAGATGGAGGATTGGGACCGATTTAACTCCAGCTGCAGCTAAAACAACAAAAACACACCACACAGCTGGATGTTCAAACCTAAAAGGTCCCCGCTTCTTACCCTGTCACAAACCCGCTGCTTTGTGTACCACATAATATGTAAAGAAATGAAAAACAGAAAGCAAAACCTGCTTCCCTCTTGGAAAAAACACCAAAATAATCTCTCTTCCTTCCTCACTTTGCATCCTACATGTTTTGGCACATTCGTTCGGGCTTCTCGAACACGTGTCGGTTTCTATTTTGGCTAGGCGTGTGATACAGATCTATTGATTTTTGCTAAACAGACACTAAAAATAAGAACAAAAAAAAAGCCCAGCACATTATCCACCTGTGCAGCCAAAATGAATGAGTCACAGTGATTTGATACAGCAGTAAAAATAAAGTTAATGGAAGAAGGCTTGAAACCCTGTGTGGGCTCCGGTATAAAACTTGGCCCAAATATGTAGTCCATTTCAAGCATAAATACAGTAATTGAGTGACACATCTATTTTCTATTTATGAGCTGGTTGCATAAGAGAAATGGAGATAAGGACTGTGGAGAAAGGCCAGAGCCTCCGCCTGAGAGAAACAGATGCAGAGGAAGTCCAGAAAGAGCCTTAGACATAGCGAGAGTTTAGAAGGTCAGGATCCATAGATAGACATGAGAACAGAAAGGAATCAGATCATTCACAAGCTGCAGTTTCTATTTGCCTCGCACATTTTTAGCATTTCGCTGAAATATCATGACATTTTTAACATAACTAAACAAAGAGCAGCTCTGGATATTCAAATTCTATCGCGTGTGTGTGTGTGTGTGTGTGTGTGTGTGTGTGTGTGTGTGTGTGTGTGTGTGTGTCACCTCCAGAGGCACCTCTTCAAATGTTTCGGGGAACTTTTACGATATTTGATATTTCTCATCATAAACTCACAATACAATGCTGGGAAAAGATGCTAGCTTTGCTTGGGGAGACTTTTAAGCCTTTTGTTTGTGTTTGTATGTGTGTGTTTATGTGTGTGTGTGTGTGTGTGTGTGTGTGTGTGTGTGTGTGTGTGTGTGTGTGTGTGTGTGTGTGTGTGTGTGTGTGTGTGTGTGTGTGTGTGTGTGTGTGTGTGTGTGTGTGCGTAAGTAATTGAGGTGAGTCACTTTGAGTCATAGCTTAATTTAGCTCGCTTGTTGAAATGGAAGAGAAGACATAAAAAGACACAAGAATAGAAGAGGAGAAAATAAGGATAAAGAATATAATTTAGATAATGTAATGTGTTCTCTGGATTTCTAGTACACTGTATTCTTAAACAAAAATAGTCTTGGCATTGAAAATGGAAGACTAAAGACTTGAGAGTGTAACAAACTACCAAATAAAGTGTATAAAAACAAAATCCATTGGGCGTCTCACAATTACTTTAATTTTCCTTTCCTCCTGAGCAACCTATTAACCGTGGATTGTTCTGTAAAAACAACGACGGGCACCATCTGCAAGATCAGCACTTACAAGGACAAGTGACGGGAAGGGAAAGTGCAGAGAAGGAAGGATGGGAAGGGATGACAGGAAACGACATTTGGTTACCTCTCATAAAGGTTTTACATCTTTTTTTTCCTAAGTGGAAAACAAGTTTAAGTAATGGAAGAAACCTGCTTCATTTAGCAAATCTCAGCTCCTTAAACAAACATGGGACTTTTTCAGATCGAGTGCATGAGGACATCTTGGATTATTCTTTGTCTGAATTCAATTTAGTACTTAAAACATAAAAGCATATAGACAGTTTTTAAACTACAAGTATGTGCACGTGTCCACACGCAAAGTTACATGTACCATTGTGCTCTCTCCTCTGACACAATATCACCCTTTCAGTTTCAGAGGATTGTTTTGCTCTCTTTTTATTTCTTCCTCTTCATCACTATGACAAAGGTCAGTACCAAAACACAATGGCTTCCAGCAGCTGGTGGCTTGACTCACTGCCAAACCATTTGACCCTGCAGCTTATCAGGCAGTAACCATTAAAAGACTTCTGAGCAAAACATAATCTGAGTCCCTACTTCTGTTTGAGTAAGTCATAACAAAAAGTAAAACACAGTGGATCGTGTCACTAAGCTGGACTTCGAGTGTTTTTGCACGGGGGACACACCATTCATACATGTGATGAATGCCACGGTGATTTAACTGTGCAACGTGCTGCCACAACTTTACGGGGTTTTTTTAAGGTTATGTTGGTTTTCAAGCATTTCAAACCGTCCTCTGTTCTCACTACTGGCTCTTAGGAACAGACAGGACTTGTAAGTGAGTTACAAAACAGGAAATGCGTTACACATCATGTGCTGTATACGCAAAACATATCTGGTCTCCCCCTGTGATCTTTATCCATGCAAAGTCTAACTGGATTATCTATGGTGATACAATTTCTCATCGTAGGATTCCCTCACCAAACGCTTTCCTGTCTTTACGAGCCAGGAAATAACAAGTATGCTGCTTAAAAAATGATCAAAATGTTTAATGTGCTGGAACAAAACAAGAAAAATGAAGTTAAAGTAACTTGACTCATCAAATTGTTGACAGTGATAAAAAGTAGTGCCCCTCTTTCTGTTGCAAAATAAGGTGTGTTTTAGGTTGTTTTATAATCTTTTGGACCTATAACTCGATGCTCTACGCTTTGCGAAAAGCTCCACCCTCGCATCGTTTTCAAACCTGGACTTCCAAAATTCCGTTCGTACCCAGGCCAAATTAGAACATCAACTCTACACAGACTTGTCTTTTAAAAAACAACAGAGAGCCTGGGAAGATGGGCCGGCTGACGTTTGTATGAAAGAGCCAATTGTAGAGTTGAAATAATTAGGAGGCCTCGTTTGAGATTCATGGACAAAAACTGGGGTCGGGGTCAAACTGCAAAGTGAATTAGATATGAATCAGCTATTGTTGTCTTCCAAACTGTCCAATTTTTGGGGGGAGCTTGTTATTGAGTTTAACTGATACATAGAAGATTCAGTACATGAACGTATCCAAAGAAATCTGGCTACACACTACATGAAAAAAAACAAATGGTGTGAATTGTCCTCGTAGTTTTCTTCTACAGTTTACTCAGAGTGGCTGCACATCGTGCTGTGGTGCGTTCGCGCTGTATTGATAACAGCAGTCTATTAAAGCATTACTATTGGATGAACACTGTCAAAAAGTTGTGAGATGAACTCTTGTCCGTGTTGCGTTCACTGATTTTGTGAAGACCTTTTCTTCCATCAGAAAGGGTTACGGAGGGTGCACAATAATTTCACTTGTCAAAAAGGAGATGCTTGCATGCTGTTTGAAGTTGTTTTTGTCCATAAAGAGGCAAAAAGTTTCCAAAGTCAAACTTTTGGCTCTGCTTTAGATGGAGAACCTGTGAAAAACATATTTGGTGTTTGTGGTAAATTATGTTTGGCTGTTTCACAGTAAATGTTTGACTGGCGGAACCCTCTTACAATTGTGCTTTTAGCTGAGGTCATAAGTTTGAAGATTCTTCTGGAAAGCTGGAATTTTGAGAGCTATTAGGATTCAACCATACATACTTCCGGACCACAACTATGAGCTATGATCATCTCAAAGCTACAAAGCGATACTGTAGATTTGATTTGTGGAATATATGTAGTACCAGCAACTCTCCCATATTGCTCACACAAGTTAATCAGTAACTCCTTCTGGTCCTGACTGCACCAATCTTGCTAGTAGTGAATGTCTCTCCATTTCAATGCACAGACCTCTCATTCCCAATCATACACAAGCGTTTTCTGATGGGATTCTTAAATTGAAAGGAGGGCATCCATTGTGAGTGTCTCTCAAACACGTTTTTACAGCTGATAAGTGAATACACTTCATTTTTTGACAAGGCTTTTGTCAAGGTTTCATCACAAAGAGGGCATGGTAACGTTAGGGAAAGTGTTGGGCTACAATTACCACTTAATTACAGGTTGGGGACGTTTATTGTCATGGTTGCAATAATAAAGACTTTGTTAAGGATAGGAAACAATTACTGTCATGATTAAAGAATAACACGTACACTGATGCTTGTAAAAAGTGGAGGTCTTGTGTATTCAGGTCCACCGTTCTGTTGACCCGGCCATCCTCCACTCTCTGAGGACGTTGCAGCTCTATTAAAAAGTCATCTGACTTCCTACTTGTTCCGGTCATAATCACTTTGGGTTTAACGTAAACATATGCCGTTCCGTGGAAAGTTGCTGAAACGGCTGACTGATTTAAGGAGGACCATCGCCTTATTTCTCGCAATTTAAACCCTTTGATGTTGTATTAACTGCCAAGGAATACTATACCAAGGATAACATATGCTGCTCTTATGTATTATGAGTTTGCTTCACATCTGAAACACCTTCTGGAAGCTGCTGTATATTTAGTTATCCCTGGCTTCATTGCCCTCCTACCTTTTTGCTCTATCCAGGAATGAATCACTCCCATGAGAGGAGCTCGATCGGCACTTCAGTCTCAAAACAAGCAGCCTCTTCCCTCCCTTTTGGCGCTGATGTTTACACAAGAACATTTTGTGGCCCAGATTCAGGCCACAAACCGTTGCTGATATATGAAAACCGTATGTCCCTTATTTCTGATTTCCATGTGAAAGTTATTGAATCCATCTGAAGGATTAGATGCTCTAGGCCATTGCCAATCTTATGAATCAACTTTGAAATCAAGTTAGATCAACCTAATAATTATTTGGCAGTCTGAATGGAACTAAGGCTGATTTATTTTCCATTGTTTTGTTTGTAATCAATAAAAAAATTATACTATAAAATAACCACATCTAAATCATTTTTAACAGTGAAACTCCATTATTGTTTAATCCACAAATTGTTTCATAATTCCCTTAGAATCTGACTTCAAAGGATTACCCAAATCATGTTCCAGGCCAACTGAGGCTAAAACCGCTCTAAGGGATCCTATGATAACCAGATGACAACGAAAAAACAAATGTGCCCGATTCCGTCAGAAGAGTCTGTTCGGAAACAAAAATGAGAGCTAAACAAGCAGATGACCCCCCTCCCATAACAAACAGTCTGTCCCAAAACACACTTGTCCAGTCTGGGACAAAGTGGCGGGAATACGCGGACACCATGCAAACGCAGACAGGCAGGAATGTCTGCCGTGACTCGTTAGTGACGCACTATTTGTTGTTGTGCCACGCTGTAGTGCACTTATTGTTGAGGAGGGACACTTCACACTTGGGGGAGGAGGAGTAGGAGGGTGAGAGTGGGGAGGGGACAGTGAGAGGGTTTTTTGTAGTGAGAACGAAAAGTCGAGGGTGTTCTCCATTCGTTTCCTTCTTTCCCTGAAAGCTCCCCCCGCTGCACCCCCTCCCCTCGGCCCGTCTCCCTTCCACTCCCCCAACTCTCATGTTGTTCCTAATGTCTTTCCTGTACAGGGGTAGGACCTGTTCCCACACTGAATACCACACACACACACACACACACACACACACACACACACACACACACACACACACACACACACACACACACACACACACACACACACACACACACACACACACACACACACACACACACACACACACACACACACACACACACACACACACACAGCACAGGGCATACAAAGGGACTTCAAGGACTAAAAAGTGAGTTTCAATCTTTATAGCCATGAGGATTGGTTATAACTTCTTGCTCTTTGCTGCAACGTTTTTTCTTCAGGCTACTGTTATTCACTTGTTTACGTTGGCTGGCATCTTCGTACTCCTGCTGACGAAGTGGTGCGAACATTTTTACTACTTCAGGCTCAGTATTTGCTTGTTTTGGTTTCAAATCACTTTCGTTTTTTCTCAGCCAGGAAAAAGACTTGTCTCTTTTATCACGAACAGTGGGATAGTTCACCATATATGACCAGGAAGGATTGTGAACATGGTAGGAAGGGACTTGTTTTGCCATCACCTCTTCTACTTCAAGAGGCATTTCTTGTATGTCCAATGGCCTGTTGCCCAGAACTCCCATTAAAACCACTTTGTCATCAAACAGACGTCTGTGTGTGGATAAAAAAAGTGATAAATGACAGATTTTAAAAGGTTTCAGAATGATAGAGGTGAATTGAGTAGGTTAATATCGTTCAAAAGTGTCTGTTGTGTAAGCTCTTGGCAAAGCATATTGTACTGGACAAGCTGACTAAATAGATTGCACAAGGACAAAGTTTGAAATAAACCTTTCGTGTGCACCACTGAGCAGGAGGGAACACAAAGCTTGTTTCCTGTTTGTGTCACATTCAAACCCCTCCCCTCCATTTCCTTCCCTTGGGTTTGATTGTGCACCTGCGCCTAAAGGCCAGTGTAAACACTTTCAGCTGCTCGCCTGGACTCTGCATTCATCAGCCGCACAACAACACATGCAGAAACAATGCAGATCCTGGATGAAAACATGTTTGTTTTTCAGCCATCCTTGACAGAATGAATAGAAAGTCGAGGATGCCCTCGGATTCGTTTGCATTCTTCTCGTTTCGTGTGGACGAGAATGTGGACCATCCATCTTATTATGTGGAGTTATGAATGGAATGTGACCAGCTGCTCTACTCTTTGTTTAGACATAAGGACTCTGGGTCTAAGTGACAAAGGTGGTAAAAGGAAAATGCACTGCAGTTATTGCCAGTGACAATAAACATACATAGACATAAATAGTGCACAAATATCTTTTTTGTCAATATCAACTTGCCTAATAAAAACATTGCTGTTATATTTTGACTAAGTTGAAAGAGTAGTTTTATTACTCAACAAGCAAATTGTTGTACCACAGTATACTGAAAGCAGTAAAAGGTCATAACTGAGTATATTATACATTTGTTAGTGCTGTATTTATGGCCAGTAATTTAGTTATTGCTATATAATCAGCTTTATCGCATATGTTCTTCATATCGGGAAGACCTAATATTGCTGCAGCACCTTTTGCTTTAGCTTTCTTGTTATGTTTTATGAATGCGATTATAAAAAACGGCACAGACTGATATCACTTTATGACAATACTGTATGTTTATATGCAAAACAAGGTGTTGCAATATGGGAAATTGGCAAGTTAGTTGGGAACTGTCATAGCCTAAAAATGAACAAAAGACACCTAACAATTGTCTTGGAAAGAAAGAAAGGATTCTGTGTATAAAGGCAAATAATGCCACTCTGTCATCTTCTGAATCCATTCACAAGAAGTTATGAGGTTGTAGAAAAACAATGAAGAGCAACAAGGAAAAACATTTCTTGCACAAGGCCGAGTTGCATTCTGAGGTTTCTCTAAACCAACAGGATTAATCGGTCATTGTATGTCAGCAGGTTGTCTTTAGATTACAGTGTTTACACCACTAATCAGTGCAGATTTGTAGTCTTTGTGAAGAACATAAAGGGAAAAACAAGTTTTGCTGCATTTCGAACAGTCCTGTAACATCCGGAGAGATGATCAGTCAGTTTGCCTTGAAAACACTAGCAGAATTCCGTAGAAAGAATCTGATTTGGTTTGGACGAGCAGCAAAACACACACACACACACACACACACACACACACACACACACACACACACACACACACACACACACACTCACCCTCTGACTAAATCCAGCGCTACATCTGCAGACAGTGTAGGAGTGGTTTACAGTAAAAACCACCGGAGCTGCAGTGAAATTACAGAAGTAAATCAAAACACTCAGAGGCTGAGCCTGCTCCCAGATGTATCTTTACTTTTGTAAAGGGCAGCTCACATCCTACCTCAGACATCTATTGGGTTTTAACGCTTTATAGGGAGGACTGGAAAGCAGTGGACCTCCTACAAATACGTACATAAATATGGGTTTTACTGACTCTGACATGGGTTGACAGCTTTAATCAGGCAGGGGCATAAGAGGAGGCATAATTGAGAGGCAGAGGAGAGAAGTTAGTCATCAAAATTGGACAAATTGGCATTCTTTTAAAGAGAAACTAAACACACATTAAGAGTATGGTGCATTGGTTGTCCATCCGAATTTACTACAGAGTGGAAGTCTGGAATTTTCTGTGCTGTGATTAATTTGCTTTTCATTCGTTGGAAGCCAGTTTGTAGTTTTTGGCAGAACATTTAGTCTGAGGGGGTTCCTTTCACAGGTACTTGTCATATTTTATACATATGAAATACAACATGCCCTCAAATGGATGCACTAAAATGTCAGGCACTTAAAAAATATCTGACATGGACCTGAAAAAGAAAAAACTAAGCTTTAAATATTCAAACATTTTTAGGCTTTGTCTCTGGTCTTTTATGTAAAGCAGATGTGGGTCAGTGTAAGGAATGTAAGGTTATATAAATAAAGGGATCATAAGGTGTAGTGTGTGTGGGTGTACCTTCCATCCTCAGAGGAAATCTGTGTGTGTGACATGGATGTTAGGGGCACATCCAGGAAACAGGCCCTCTGTCCACCTATCATCCATCACCAGCTACTATCACAGGAGTCAGATGTGAAGAGGCGGAGGGGTCAAACTGCAGCAGGGGGACGAAGAGGAGGATAAGGAACATGAGTTTTTACCTAAAATGTTGCAATCGTTTTGAACATTTGTATTTTAGTTTAACTTCACCCAAGTGGAATGTGGATGTAGTGTTTTACTATGGAGCAATTTTTAAGGAATAAAAACATAACCAAAACACAAACAGAAAACACAAAAACACATTTTAGACTGTGACTGTTAACATGTCTTGATTTGAGTCTTCTTCATGTCATCATATTCATTCTCAACAGCAGGAGCAAAAAGACACAGATGACGATTGACGTTCAATCCTTAGTCATCAATTATGCAATCAAACACCTGCATTTTGTTGTTTCACCAAATGACAGCCAACATTAAACAACAAATAGCAAGGGAAGGAACATTTTCAAATGCTATAAAAGTTGGCAAACCCCACACAGATCCGCTGTCTGCCAACCTGGCTCAGTCATAATGGAGCGTTTGATAAGCAGTTCCTGTCATTACGTGGCTGCTGTTGCTGTGGGTGAAAGCGACCCCCTTTTCTCTGGTCTTGATGTCGCTATAGCAACTCAAATCACAGGGCACAAGGTTTAACAGAAAGATAAATCACTTGGACTGAATGAAAACAATGTGCACGCAAATGAAGTGATGAGTAGGGGGTGCTTCGATGCATTAAGCTCAATGCACATGAGAGTGGGAGTTATGTACACTTGTTTTGAAGTCAAATCATGTTTAAAACTGATCTGAGGCCTGTTGACTTGGCTGAAGAAAAAAAAAAGCCTGAGGATCTTTTTTTTTCTGTCTTGTCTACTTTGTGACGAGTTTGATGTATAAAACACATGCACATAATTCAAATGGTGTGCATTATTCATAAAATCCTATTTTTAATAAGCCAATTTTCACCCTGAACTGAAGAACAGGTGCAATTATAGTGACAGCTGTGTAAAGCTATTCTCTTTCTTAATGTCCATATTTTATGACCTATAAATAAAATGACAAACAAGGATTAATAGCCACTTAATGTCCTCAAGCAGGGTCTGGGGGCTTCCAGTAGCTGAGTCAGACGTCTTACTGGAAGCCTGTGAGTCACCCGTCCCCCTCTCCGCCCCCAATCCCCCTTATCCTGCTCCCGATATATCCCCCGTATCAACCTCTTGACCTGAACTGTCCTCATGCATATCTAGCTTTACGTCCTGCACGGATGTTAGTGTTTAAATGTGAAAGGACCGTTAGAGGACAGTGCAGGTCGGTGTTTTCATGCAGCTGGATTATTTCTTCTCTTTAACTTTTACTATACAAGTGTATGCATTCCTGGGAGGAAAGAATGTCACCACAAAAGCCCCCACCTCTCTGCCCCCTACGCCATTATACCCAGACCCACTCCCCTCCCCCGAGTCTCGCATTCTCCCCTCTTTGATATCCCCCTCTTACCCGAAACTGTAATGATCTCACCCAGCTGTCACTGTTTAATCCCACCCACACTCACTACAGCTCATACGCCTGTTTCTGCTGCTGCTGGCGTGTGACATCATTTGTTTTGTGTCAGTTTCCTGGAAAACACGCTGACGGTTGAAACCTTTTGAACCAAGTTCTTTTGGCTTTCTGGTAACTAAGTAATGTTCTCGTGTAAATGCTCTAACAATACTGGGTAGCGTTGAGGCCTTTTTGCATTATGAAGATAAACAAAAACAAGGAATATATGGTGCAACTGGGGTTCAAAGAAGAAAGAAGACATCTTATTGATCCAAGATGCAAAGTGAACAAGATAATACGATGCGGCTTAAGAAAAAAACAATTGTCATCTCATTAGCCCAACATTTAGTTGAATCCTCACTCTTTGGGCAATTTAGTAACAAGAAAAACATGATACCTACATTTGTCTACCTTTTAAATAGATTGATTAAAAGCATTGGCATATATGCAGTCTTTTTCCTGGTCACCTGATAAATATATAGATACAAGTCAAATATTTCTATGAATTTCCTCTTCTTTTGGTCTCTTACTGCTGCTTAATGCTTCAGGAGCGACATGCTAACTTCATTCATTAGCTAAAATGAGCTCTGTAGGGCTGAGGGGAATCCGTTGATAACTCTCCTTGTGTTCATCACTTACACATAGGAGGTTACAGTTGATCTAAACATTTACCAGAACTTCCCTTTCTGTGAGTTTCCCCCACCATTTTCTGTAATCTTGTATCTGCAGTAAGTCACAGTTCTCACATCTGATCATTTGTGCATATTCTGTAAGACATTGATCAGTATGATTAAAAGGTGTCAAACATATCTCAATGAACTCATTTTAGGGTACTCAAAATGAATGTACAATTGAATGGCATCAGGTTTGTCAAGGTCAGGATTTCTAATGATGCTTTCGGTATCTGAGTGCTTTTAATGAATGGCTTTGAAATCAGAAACCTCTGCAGCATTAAATTCTTTATGAGACGCGTGGGCAAGATGAGTGGTTTTCTGGTGCAGTTTTTGTAAATGACGTACGTTCTGAACAAAGTGACCTTTATGCTAAACGCCTGCACATCAGCGCTGGGCTTTACCCAGGGACGCAGATACTCTTTTTGAGACCATTTTTTCTTCGCAAATGGCTTTCTAGCTGGACTATGTGGGCGGACAAGAAGCAGTAAACTCAATTAAAAAATCTTCTCATTTAACCAATTAAGCTTCTGGAACCATGCAGCCTATGTTTAAATCCTGCAGTATGGCCCCTGTACATCCCTCTAGGTTAAAGACAATTAGGTCATTAAAGCCATAGTAACAAACAGTGAATTCTGTCTTTTGTTGTTTGGAAACCATTTTAAGCCTAAAGAAATGTGATTTCACTTTGCCTCACAAAGATGAATGCTATCTAAAGGTCTTAAGGGTTACATAAGATGTTTTTTCAGAACAGAAATTATTCATTTCTGCCAAGCTCCACTTTAGGTTGTTGAAACAGAAAGGGCCATTTTACATTTTGAACAGAGAGAGGACAACATGTTTGAAACATCCAAGTTGGGAATAAAATCAACATCACATGAAGATGGGATATATGGCTGTGTGCTGCTGTGTACTGTTCTCAGTAAATAACTCTATGGCGAACACATCCATAACAAATACTTGGGCTAGGGTGGTGGAGTTATCAGTTAAGGATAACCATATTTACATTGACATCCTCGATCACTTAGAGGAACTCTTCCACAGCAGTACTGCCGGTTGTGGGCGTCCAGCAGCCAAGTGAAAAGCCAACTCCCATGAGGGCCCTCACTGAGCCTCACCACGGTCAAGTATCACCGGAAGGAGATGCGTGTGGTCAGTGTGTGTGTTACCGGGCATGGGCATACTACGCAGCCGGAAGCTGGGCGCTCGGGTGCAGGGTGTAGGAGTAGGGTTATTGTAATGATACAACCCTGCAGCCTGTAAGAAGCAGATATCAGCTATTCTTGCCTGAACGGTGATGTGTCAGAATGTAAGAGGCGTCAGTGATCAAAAAATGAGCACCGCCCACAACATCAGGGCCCGGCCGTGCTGTAAATCAAACGCTGTGATTATGTAATTTGATGATTATGCAATGAAAAGGACTGGACTGTGTTGAGGTGGATGGCAGCGGTGCAGTGGCAGTTGAGGGGGTGGGTATGGTGTGTACACACCTCGCCTTAATTACCATATTTCCGAGGAAATTAGACTGTTCGAGGGAGCAAAGTTTATATATTTAGAGTACACTCTAAATATTTATAGAAAGAGATGAGGTGTTTATTTATACTAACAAAGTAAAACCTACCCAAAAACAAAAAGAAGACTACATAGGAATGAAGGACTGTACATATTCCTGTTGTTACAATAAAACCTAATAGGGATAATGTGCTTATTTTCTCATCAATTTAAGGATAACTGAGTTATGGTTGGATTAATTTCACCAACATTTAGTTAAATCCTTTCTAAACCTCATCGGATATATACAAGAAAAACATAACTCCATTAAAGAAAAAAGTTAATGCAAAAACATGCAATTAATGCGGTTCCTACAAACTAAAAATCCTGTAAAATACCACGTTGCCCTTACTGTTCCCTGTGTTGTAATGTGTAAACAGGCACTACAGATGAGAGTCAAAAACTATGTTTATAGATTTACTCAAAGGTATAATTACATGGTTTACCAATAGAAGTAGGTATTACGAGAAGAGTTATTATCCGATATAACAACCTGTGGGCAACAGTCTGGTTTATATGACGAAATTCAGGTTTAGAGTGTGTTCACTATCTTTACACACTGGTTGAATGTTTGTGTATAGGAGTTGTTCAAGTCATGGTCATGGTATGATAAGTGAACAAGTTGCAGCTTCTAGGCAAAGAAACACAACCAACAACACCTGTGTTCAACTGCATTATCAGACAAAAAACTAAACAAAGTATTTTAGATTAACAATCATCTAAATTACTTTGTTATAGGGGCCGCTTATAGTCAGAGAGAGACCCATATCAAATTAATATCTCACTCAGCAGTTCTCTAAATGTCTACATCATCAAGTGTTGTAGTGGCTTCATTTATTGCTTTGGTTCTCTAGCCCGCAAACTTTGCTGTCAACTATATCCTTTTCTAAGGCAACATACAAATCAAGTTGCAAAGCAATTTGTTTTTTATTTCAGAATTACAAAACAGACAAAGTTGAACAAAATGAACCTAAAACAGCTAAAAAGTTGGATATTTTCTTGGAAACCAAAAAGGAGCTGATATATGAAACATAATATAAATACATGTAGGCCTACATATACAATATTAATTCACTGCCACCTAGTGCAAATAAATGCAGCTTTATTCCCACACAAGGTCCAATGACAAATGTATATTACCTTTATTGGGGTTGTTCGAAGACACCATCCACTCAATGCTATCTTATTTCCATACAGTGCTAAAACAAATGTAGGGGAAAATACCACAAATAGTTAGCAGAAATTGTATGCAGCAAATGAACATGTTTAAAGTTTTACCTGCCATAGGAGAAGCACAGGTGAAACTGATAACATGATCAATGGCTCAGTTCCATTACACAGTTCCACACAACCAGGCCCTCCCCTCAGTGGAATGCAGCTATCATTAACCTGATTAAATACACCTGTGCTTTTCCTACTAGGACACAGGCCTATCAATATGGCTGCGGAGAAAATCGTTTTTGCAAAACAATGCTACAATATGTATGGCTTTCAGGACTGACATCTTTTTATAATTCTACAACAATACATTAACCAATAGCTATACAAAAGCTAGTTAAATCTCTGTGTTTTCCTGTTTCTTACTAGCAACCCTCACTGACAGTGCTTAATGACAGTATTTACTAGATTTAACGTTGTAAACACAACCTAAAAGCAATCTAGAAACTTATAACCTTTAATACTCATGATTTTAAAGCAACTAGGACCAACTTACAACCACAAAGGCTACACACACATTCTTCAGGAAACCTTACACCTTCCATAGTTCAGCTCTCCTAAAAAAACATTCGCGGCCCCTGTCTGCGGTTGAAAAGAAGGAACTCGACGGACGGAGAGCCAGCCAATCAGAATAACAGGAGATTTCGATTTGTCGTCTCCTCCCCTGTGATTGGCTCGCACCGCCCCTAGAGGCACCCGCCCCCGATCAGGGGTTGGTGTGTTTTCCCGGCTCTATGGAAGTCATTTGAATACGCCTTGCTTTGAGGCTCAATACGGCGCTGCTGGTTCAAAATTGACTCAAATATCAGGAGCAGAGACACAATGGAGGAGCGCACGGTGCAGACACACTGCTGAAAGACTTATCTCTGTGTTACTGACTGTGCAGGTTTATTCCACACAGCGGAGATTACAACAACTTTGGGCAGTCTTTTTCTTCGCTTTTTCAGCAGTTTCTTCCGTGGAGAGGTTGCATTCGGACATTAAGCTGCAACTTATCAGAGGTACAGTTTTGGGGGTGTGGATGATGGGGTAAATTACAGAAACTATGAACGTTATTTTTGTTGAAATTACCATCCAGGCTCAGAAATATTAACGCTTAAAGTTGCCACATCATTATTACAAAGTTGCATTTTATTGCAATCATGCATTTGCCATCACTTAGATCATCATCCCTTAAATAATGTTTAGTAATGGTTTATATCGTTGCTATAACAAGCAACATTTACTAAAATGCAACTTTGGATTAAAAAAAAAGGCGATTTAATTGTTTGGTTTATTCTTGGTATATTATATAATACCAGCATATACCCTCTCCTTTCTTTTTTCATTTTTACTTAGCTGCATTTGTTGTTGTTATTGTTTACCACCCATGTGAGTTATAATTGGGCTGGCTGTCAGACACAAGCGTTGCTCACCAGAACCTGTGATGGGACTGTGGTTACACAGCATGGCTTTTTCACAGTCAGCTTTTACTTTTACTGTGTTATGACTCAGTCAGAAACCCATAATGTAAACCAGGCATGGTTGCCTGGTGGGGGGTGTGTGTGTTTGTGAGAGAGAGATACTAACATATTGTGTATGTGTCTGTAGGGAGAAGAAAGATGACACAAACCTGTGTACTTGTTGCCAAACCAACTTTTAATAGTCTTATTCCCTCCGCACACACTTCTATATACCAATGGTCCCTTAACTTGCTGAAACGGATGCCACAATGTTCTCCTACTTTGCTGCTGCTTAGATAAACCTCAATTTAAAAGGATAGTTTATTAAATGATAACAACAAAAGCAGTCTTCGGAACACAAGCAACATTTTGGGCTAGAACTGATCTAAAATCAGCTTCTTTATCCACTTAAAGTGACTTTTTCCAACTTCATTGTTATTGTTAAAAGTGTGTTCTGTTAAGCAGTGGATGTTAGAGATCTGAAGGTTTTTTAGACAATAGAAAATGTGTGCGTGAGAGAGAGAAAACCCCATACACAAGCTTAGTGTTATTATATCCCAGCAGCAACAAAGGAGATAATGGGTCTTTATCCTTTCTAACACTAGGTTAATACTGTACTAGCCTACCAGATCATACGAGGGACAGGTGTGTGTGTGTGGGACTTCTAACCCTGTGGGTGTGTGTGTGGAGCCTTCACACAAGGAAATGCGTAGTTGAATCCCATGTGTGTGGGAATTAAAGATAAAAAACAGGATCAGCAGTGGGTGAATTGCTATCTACTTATCTTTAAAGTCCATCTGATATCAGGTTTAGTTCAGCTGCAGGTTTTTACAGTGGTTAATGGGTCCATGCCTCTGGCATTTTGTCAGCCACAGCAGGACCTAGTTCACCCTATGATTGCTCAAGCATGGGTGGAGTTTTGTTTTTTAGCTCTGCAGCGTTTGTCTGGTGATGATGATGCTCAAAGTCTGGTGGTTGCTTGAGATTATGATTCTCAGACCTCAAACATGAATGCTGTGGTATAGATTGTTTATATTACATCCTAAGGTCATGCAAAGTAAAGGAAAACAACCCCAAAACACAAAGGATTATGGGTACATAAAGAAAAATGACAATTTCTTGTTTAGATATTCAACATTATAAAATATTAAAAAGCTGGTGGCTCCTTGCTTAAACTCTGTGCCACATTTACCAAAGATGATGATGATGCTGCTCTACAAAGAGTGATACATCAAATTCACCACTAGCAAATGTTCTTTAAACAGCAGTAGAGTGCCTACTTGTCTAAGGTAGGGCCGTTTAAAGGGTTCTCTGGTAAAACTCAGTGTGTGTTTTGGCAAAGCCACGAGTAAGTGTTACGAGCACAGTCTAGGACTTTAACCTCATTTATTGTAAGGAATAAGGCTGAGCGCAAAGGGTTTCCCCTCCAACAACATGCTTGTCTTGCTCACATACGCCTTACCTGCTGTAACTTATTAGTGTCAAAGTACATAAGGTACGAAGTAGAACAAAGATAGCGTTGCATTGCATTGGCCTTTTGCCACACTGATAAATTGTTTTACAGGTCCCCTTATCAGGTGCTTCTCTCTCACGCCATGGGTCCACATTGTGTTAACCTACGTGCATGCTGAACTTTGTTAGTGTGTTCTCGAGCTCTTAGCCATGCTCAAAGGCCTCCAATTTGATTAGACAACACAAAAAGCAGGAGTCTTACAAAGAAGTCTTCTCTTTCAGCTTGTTGGTTAAGCTTCAGGGGGTTTCAGCACTGACTTTTATTAGGTCAGTGAGCACGTAGAGTCAGTTGGCTTTGAATAAGGACATTTTAGACTGACTCGGTTAGCTGCAGAGTGCTTGCACAGGATGCTTGGTTGTTGTACTATGTATGTATTCCACAGTTCGCTGTGAACCGTAAATGAAATATTGTGGCCAATAAATAATGTGTTGTTGAGGCCCCCTGTGGACAGACACACACTGCTTCTCTCAATGAGATTTCCTGTCTAAATAAATAAACAAATCCCCATACTGTCGGCCATTGCCAACACAACGATACAGTTCCCTAAACATCCCAAATTATTTGAACTTTTAGTTAAAAATCCTACGAAAACGGCAACAGTACTCGTTGCTGGCTGGCTACCTATATGTTGGGGCTATTGAGGTTTGGTTTACTAAGACTACTCAAGCTTCTGATGTCATCCTAACAGAGAAACAACAAACACATAGACTAAAAATAAAATAAATGACAACAAAAATGTGGGATTGAATGGATAAAAGAAGCGCCCAGTATTTCATTGCTGTTGTTTCTACAAAAATGTGTACTTTTGTCTACAAAAAAGTGCTTTTGCCACCATATTTAAAGGTTTGGTGGCACTTGGACCATACTAGCCAATACTAGGATCCCTCTCTGAATTCCCTTTGCACTATATGAGAGCACCTTGAGGCCCTTTAACCACGTGCAGTAATAATCAATAATAAGTTACGTCAATACGCGAGTTTCGATGTGCTGCTTTACCAGAGTCACCAAGATAAATTCCTTTACCTTTATTGCATTTGGCAAACAAAGCATGTATTTATTGGCACATGATCTTTCAGCAGATGATGTCTATCGGTGTAGGAACAAAAACAAGAGTTCACACCTTACGGAAGAATGAGAGTTCTTTATGCTGGTTTGACTGATCTGAAAGTGATCCGAGCCCCGGCGTCATACAGCCCAACGGTGGAAGGTAGAGTGTGTGAAAGCTGCTGTGTGTGTGTCTCATCTGCTGTGATCTGCTCTGATCTCTTCCTGGGGGTCTTTGTGCGGTTGTTAATGCCATGACAGGATAGATAATACCTCTATTGTTGAAAACCCCCTCCCCCCGGCTCGTTCTCCCCCCCCTGTTATAACTGCATTGCTGCTGGGTGTACCTTCTTTTTTCTGTAACCACATTGTGTGATTTAGAAAGAAATAGCTTGAATAAGGTTGAAAGAATTTGTTTGTTCTTTTGGAACCATTTGGAGTGAAGTTAATCTGGAGCCAAGCGGTGCTTCTGAATCTGCAGGGATCCAAGAGGGAAGTTAACCCAGCTGCAACACACCTGCACTTCCCTCTAATCAATTCATTCCTGTAAAAATAACAAACATAAAAAGGATTAAAACACAGACAAAAGCAGCCTTCACATACAGTAGGATAATTGACAACTGTCACATTCATTGATCCCCCCCCAAATATGATGTCTCTTTGAAGCAGCTTTGACAGATCTCCTTGCTTTAAATCCATTAGCAGATGATATTTGCCTAGAGCTGCATCAAACATTCTATTAGCTTTAACCTTTTGATGAACCAGGTTATGACATTTCAAGCTCCAGACTCTACAACTGGTGCCATTTGTCAAGGCAGGAGACACTGTCTGTTGTGTTGAATTACGAAAACAGATGGCAGTTTAAGGGAGCATGCACTATAAAGCCTGCAATGTTTTTAGATCTGTATCATTGTGGTTATGTAGGTAAATTGTATTGGCAAAACTATGCATTTCTGCCATTTCCTGTATTTTGATTCCCACTTTAAACCCTTTTCGCAAGGCTGCAATTTTTCAAAGTTTACAAACAAGAACATTTAAACAATGCTTTCAATATGAAATTATGCTCCCAACACCATCATTAAGGCGTCCACAGAGAGTTCAACCTATGATTTAGAGAGAGTAAAATGTCAGTGCTGCAGCACCGAAGCCGCAAACTAACCGAATGGTCAACCTTTCAGGAAGTCAGTCTGGAAAAACCCAGGATTGGTTAAAGATTTTAGACCTGTTTTCCTATTTGTGTAAGGTCACCTTTCAGTGCAAACAGAAGCTTGAAATGAGGAATAGCAAGAGTTAATGTAACTCAGTGGATGCCTTATCAGCTTGACCACCAGAGCTTTTCCAGATTCTACTTTATTGCAACATTAGGACGGTAAAGACACTGTAATCTTTTAACAGAGTTAGAAGGAAAACAGAAGGCAGAGATCACAGAGTTCAGAAGACAGGCTGGCAGTGGACTGGCTTACACTGGCATGATGCCCGGCCCTGTGGTATACAGGAGTGTGTGTGTGTCACTCAAGCCATAATTTGTTTATGTGTGACATGTGTGTGTGTTTGGATTAAACCTACAAGGGGCTAGGCGCCATGGTGGACATGGGTGTGTAAGATGTTGGCTCAGGCAGACACTCCTCTGTTGGCACTGCGATGAACAAACAAAAGTCTGCTGGATTCCTGCAGGGTTTTTGTATTCTGGCACAGTGTTACGCCAATGCGTGTTACGTGTGTGTGTGTGTGTGCGTGTGTGCGTGCAGCTCGATTTACTCTGGCATGCGGTTCGTAGACAGACGACAGTAGCAGGATAAAGATGGCTCCAGAGTTAAAGCATGCCTTGGTGGTGATCTGGGATCAGCTTACCTTCCTCAAATCCAATTATCTACACCATTAAGGCAAAAAAAAAAATCATTGCTGCCTTGAGATCATCCATCTGTTGGCATATTTGTTTCCCCTTCTGCCGCCCTGATGCCAAAAAGCTTCAAGAGAGTGATAAAACATACAATAAAACAGGAGACAGTGAGGAAAGGTCCTGTGTCTTGAAAACCTTTTCATAATATCAAACTTTTTTTTAACGGATTACACAAGGAGGTATCTTTCAACAAGCCAAAACAGTAAACAGAGGAGGGGTAAAATTATGTGATTTAGTGTAATTACTTTCGCAGACAGGCCTCTAAGTCTCTGCTTTGTGTGATCGAGTTGCTCAAACAGATATTTTCACAACATGTGGAGTGACGCAGCTTAAACTACAACCACATTCCCAGAGCGAGGACGTTGTGTCATACCGTAATAGTAAGAAAACTACTGACGGCATGACTTTTGATTCATATGAAGGAGTGTGATAGTATAGTGTATAGTGATGTCTAAATACCTAGTGTATAAGGCAAAGAGAAGATGTCAGCTTAGGATCTGGAAGGAAAAGAAACTACAGTTTTAATTCATTCAGGGAACAGTATTATGATCAAAAGCCCCAAAAGGAAATATAAATATATTTACTTTTTTGTTTGCTATGGCTTTAATTTCTCTGGATGTATTAGGTCTGTGTTTCCCAGAGGGGTAGCAACATCAAATCATGAGTTCTTCTACGGAAAAAGAATGTTCTGTACTATAAGACCTTTTGATAATAATTGCTATTTTCATGCAAAATACTGGAACATTTTATTCCTTCAGATTGACAGATGCAAGACAAATCACGAATAATAAGTCATAACGTACTGTATTAAAATTGAACAAGATCAGACCACTGATTAGAAGTGTTTTGTTTGAGGAGGGGACACTTAGGAATAAGAACACAAAACTACTTTATCTCCTAATTTGATTAAGAAACTGAACTATATGAAGATATACAGTATATTGATATTATGTCTTTACATTTCACACAGCATGATTTGTCCATGTTGACCTCCTTGTGTTTCTCCTACAGGTCACCATGCCTCCCACAACCCCGTACGCCGGAAAGTTTGGCTCTTGCGTAGCTTACGGCAACAACAACAACAACCACCCTCAGCCTCACAGCCCGTACCGCAACGGCACCGGCCCAAGCCCGGCCAAGGAAAACGTCTACAACGGCGCCTATGTCTCCGCGGAGAACCCCTACGACATCCCGCAGCCCCACAGCGCCTATCGCAGCTCTTCCGTTTCCTCGATGACCACCAAGGAGCATCGCTACAACAGCAGCTGCGCCGTTTCGGAGAACCCGTACACCTCGCCGCAGCCTCGCAGCCCCCGGCAACACAGCACTTCCTGTCCCGGACGCGCTTACCGCCACACTACCACTCCCACCACCAGTAGTAGCAGCGGCGGCAGCAGCGAACAGTCTTCCCGCAGCAACTCGGTGGCAGCCAAAGGACGACGCTACGGACACGGAGTCACCGCCAGCTACGGGGAGATGTGTTACCATGACAACAGCTTGGTTTCAGCATCCCTTGAGGCATTGATCCAGCACCTGGTTCCCACGGTTGACTACTACCCTGATGTAAGCGGCAGTAAAGTGCTCTAAAAACTCCCTTTGTAGAAAGACAAGCTGTCTCGTCCTAAGAGCTGTTTTTTTTTTCTTTGTCTCTTTCCCATCATCAGAGGTCGTATGTTTTCACCTTCCTGCTGAGTTCACGCCTCTTCCTGCACCCCTACGAGCTCATGACGAGGGTTTGCCACCTGTGCGTGGAGCAGCAGCGCTCTGGAGACGCCCTGCTGGATAAGGTGGGCGGATAACACGCAAACACACACACAGGCATTCAGACACACAGCTATTTTTTCTCTTCATTTCACTCTTCCACCTACACAATCTCGCTCCCACCATACCTGCGTCACACTCATTCCCACACACACAAACCTCTGTAATTGCTTTCCGGGGTTAAAATAATCAACTTATTAAGTTATTCTGGACAGACAGAAAGGGCTCAAATGAATACAAATCAAAGAGAACACATTTATTGGCAACAATAAAGTAAGCAAATGACCACTATTAGCAGCGTATGGTGTCCAAAAGACAGTATACAAGGGCTGCTATAAATAAATTGTATTTAAGTAATAATCATAAAAGAAACTTGCCTCTTTAACGCGCCATGTGATGTTTCGTTTTCTAGATCCGTTTCCGTGAAGTAGCACCAAAACTGGTGCAGCTGCTGACTGAGTGGACCGAGACGTTCCCGTACGACTTCAGGGACGATAGGATGATGCGCTGCCTCAAGGACATGACGCAACATGTGGCCCGAGGGGATGAGGTCAGTCTTAAATCTTAAGTCGCCTGGTAATTACGAGTCAAAGGCTGTTTCCATTCAAATATCAAGCCAATCTTAAGCAAACTTTTGCCTTATTTTCAGAAATGAGGCATTTTTCTTGTACAATATTTTAAAATACAGGAATGTAAACACTATTTGTTGTCAGACTTCATAAAGCATGTCTCCTTTTGAGTATCAAATCGAATGATCTTTGTTTGTGTCCTGCCTGCAGTACTCTTGGCGGGCCATGCAGCAGATGACCCAGCGGCTTATCAAACGCCTCTCTGCCCTCGGACAGTACGAGGAGGCCGTGGCCGCGCTCAGCGCAGTGGCGTTGGAGCGACCCGCTTCCTTGAAAAGCAAACAGGCCTCGGGTCAGCGGAGCGACGTAATGAGCGTGTGTGACGACCCCTTCATCATCGCACAGCAGCTCACACACATCGAACTGGTACGAAGAGATTTGAGGCTTTTAATTTGAAATAATGTGTCTCTTGTTTTACCATCTGTTGAGCGGTTTGGAGGGAAAGTAGTGTTACTTCTTTACAGGCCATGTCTACTCATCTTAATGAAGTGCAGTTATTTATGTTGGTGGTGAAATCCCACATGCAAACCCTAATGAAAATGCTTAAGTGTTAAATTGCTTTTCTCTCTCTTTGGTTCCTGCTCGTGTTGACTTATTGAATTTTAGTTTTACGATTCCTATTTCTTTCTTGCTTTTATTGTTTTCCCATAAACCCATTTGTGTGTTCTGTTCTGCTGCAGCGCTGCACATAGAACATGAATTAATACTTTCATTTTATTTGTAGCTAAATTGCTTTCATTCATCGTGTTAATCATTTCAGTTCTCATTTTTACAGTACACTTTTAAGACATCGTTTCTCTTGGTTTTTCTTCCAGAAACCCTTAAAGTTGTAGCTCTCCTTCCGCAGAAATAACCTTCTTTCATGTTCAAACTCAAGTTTATTGGTCTTTACTTTATACTTTTATTCCCCTCCTTTTCTTTTCGATCATCTTTCTCTTATATCTAACCATTAATATTGTCCTGATTTTTGTTCTCCCCCTGTTCTCTGGCTTCAGGACAGACTGAGTTTTATCGGCCCAGAGGAGTTCATCCAGACATTCGCCATGAAGGATCCTCTGGAGAACCATAAGGTACCAGTTTGACTTTCCATCCTACACATAACCCTGTAACTAGACATTAAACATAACACTAATTTAGGTTTAACTAATTTGATCGAGTGCTTGTACTCAATGTTGCTGGTTTAAAGGACTTGTGACACTATTTAAAGACCCTATTATGCTTTTTGGGGGTTTTGTGCCTGTAAATGGTCTGCAAAGGCTGAAATCCCAAAGTCTCTTCCACACACTGCCTGAAACACCTCCATCTTGGTCTTTTGTTTGCTTCCGTAACACTAGTGTGTCTGTTGGCTAGCGCTCCAACACATTGTACGTCAAAGGCTAAGGGGCGGGACAACTCCAAGCGGTTGACCAATCACAAAAGAGCCAACCAGCTAACCAATCAGAGCAGACTGAGCTCTGGTTTCAG
Source organism: Eleginops maclovinus (assembly GCF_036324505.1). NCBI lineage: Eukaryota > Metazoa > Chordata > Actinopteri > Perciformes > Eleginopidae > Eleginops > Eleginops maclovinus. Next base: position 7,810,209 of record NC_086356.1, read on the forward strand.
ACAGAGGGTAATGAGAGGTGCTGCAGCACAGGCAGTATGAGAGAAAGAAGATATTTTTGAACATTAAAGCATAAACATATCACAGTAGAGTCACAAAATATAACTATTTATAAACCTGAAAATGAGCATAATAGGGTCCTTTTTAAAGCTTTGTTTCTACTACAAAATTCAAATGGCATCTTCATAAAACTATACAAGTGATGTATATAAACATGACCTATTGACAATATTAAGAAATGATTGTAGTCATTTTTTAGTCATCCTGTATTATGTTCATTTCAACGTCTTCATATTTGGTTCTTTGAGCGTAATTTGTGGCCTGCTTTAGTTTAAGTGAATTTGCTTTAGAAGCCACATGAAAGATCCTGCTGGCAAAATTTCGGATTACATTTGAGTTTTCTGCATAGCTTTTGAACGTGCATCAAACACAATATGAAAGAGGCATTCTGCGTACGTCTGAGTGTCCCCGAAGGGCTCTCTGTCCTGTGAGTCAGCTGAAGGGTCGCTTTCAATCAGCGTGGCAGAGAACAAGCTTTCAGCCGCTGTTTGTCAACTGAGCCACATCTCGCTGCCCACCGGTTACATAAGACCCACTTTGTATAAAAGAGCGGTTGAGTCAGCGTAAGGGGTCCTGAAGTATAAAGGGGAAGTTTGGAGTGGAGTGGGATGACGGTTGTTGTGTAAGAATTTAATAGAGGCATGAATGCGCGGGATTACATCATCACGGTCAAGTCGAGTTTATTAATACAGCCTTTTCTAATGTTTATTTATATCAAAAAGTGCCCCTGGCAAACAGGCTCTCCACCGCATGTCTCTCAGAGAAACAAAAAGGCCCAAAAGCAGATGGAAATGAGATGAAAATAATAGCAGGCACGTCACAGACTGAGCAGGACCACAGGTTGTGTGGGTGTAAGCGCTGTCAAGATCCATTTGCTAAGGAAATAACACAGCAGCAGCAGCAGCCTGCACGCTACAATTATTATTACATCCGCTAGAGAAAAAAATGATGCCGAGTATTATAATCAGAATTTCACTTGTCAGGTTTTGTTATATATAAGTTATGGTGATTATGCTGTGCCCAAAAAACTAAATGGCAAATAGGGAAATCCCAAGGGAAAGAGGTTAAACAAAGGCTCAAGTAGCAGGATTCACTGGTCATCCTCAGCAGTTAGCTCAGTTTTTGCATTTGTTGTGTATTAATACTCTTGAGATAATTCTACTGATGAAAACCATGATGAATGGCATTTGAAAGCTCCAAAAAGGCTTGTAAGTGTACCTTAAAGGTTTTTTAAGGTACTCAAATACAATAAAAGCTCATTTCGAAGTGTGGCTTTCGTCATTTGTTGCTACCCGTTTTTATTTTTTAACACATTAGAAACATGACTCTTGTCCCTAAAACAATGGAATGCTAGTTCAATAGTATGACAAAAACCTTGACAAAAACTACTGAAAGTATCTTTTTCGTGCTTGTACTTTAACCATGCCATCTCCCTTTGTATTTTCAGGGTTTCTTCCGGAAGCGTAAAACCAGTAACCTGGAGGCCTACATCAACTGGTTCAACAGACTGAGTTACCTGGTGGCCACGGAGATCTGCATGGTACGTTGTTCTCAAAGGAGCAGATCAGAAATCTCTAGGTCTCATCCTGTTTTCCACACACACAAGCTCTTGTTGTTTTGTTCCACTTTTCATGAAACGTGCAGCTCCAGTCTTCAGTTTAGGCATCTTTGATTCACTTTCCCTCTCCTGTTCTCTGTAATTACAGCCAGTGAAGAAGAAGCACAGAGCCCGGATCATAGAGTTCTTCATTGATGTGGCTCAGGAGTGTTTCAACATCGGCAACTTCAACTCCCTCATGGCCATCATCAGTGAGTACAGAAAACATCCAGAAGCTCACTTTTCACAAACAAATAATTAAAAAGCAGCCAACATAGATACACCCCCACTTTACACACACTTTTGAAATTGATTTCTGGGGAAATGCCGCCTTGCTTCACCCCTTACATAAACTACATAATGCTATAGGTTAGGGTCTCACATAAGGATTATCTTCATTTTTTAATAATCTGACCATCATTTTCTATAATAATCGTCTATACAATTTTAATATGTGGGTCAAAATGTCCAGCCTTATTGCTCTAAGTCCAAGGGGATGTCTTTAAATGTGTTATTATTAATTCCACAACCCAAAGATATTAAGCCTAATATGATATTAAACAAAGAAAGAGGAAGTGTACATATTTTGCATGAATAATATGATTAAGACATTATCAAAATGACAATCCATTTTGCTGCAGCCTTTAACAGGTGCTAGATACGTGTGAATGGCTTTGAATTAAATCAGTAACCAGCATTATCCTTGATTTCACAAACTTCTTTGTCACAGCTTGTTTTTTGAAGAAGAGCAAGCTACAGTAAAATTGTAGTTCCAACCACATCTTTGTCAAATATCCAACTACAAATTATATAAAGCCAACAAATATAGTGCCAGCTGGAGGCTAAGAAAAGGGAAAGGAAGTACAAACTGAGTTCAGGGAGGCAGTTGTGTTTACTCATTTTCATTGGTGTGTCTCTGTAAATAAACACTGTATACTCGTACTTACAGCGGGGATGAACATGAGTCCTGTTGCCAGACTGAGGAAAACCTGGAGTAAAGTCAACACAGACAAGTTTGAAATCCTTGAGGTAAGAAAAAAAAACCCTACTCTTTGTATGCGCGAAGTTGAACAGATTTGTTTGACCAATTCCCTCTCTGTCTAACCTCACGCAGCACCAGATGGACCCTTCCAGTAACTTCAGTAACTACCGCACTGCGCTCCGCGGCGCCACCCAGAGGTCTGAGACCGCACACAGCAGCCAGGAGAAGGTGAGAGAGCACACAGGGTAGAACAAAACCAAAATGTAATCCCAAATGTACAATATCAATATAAACTTGCTGTCTACTCTCTTTTTTTCAGATTGTTATTCCCTTCTTCAGTCTCCTTATTAAAGACATCTACTTCCTGAACGAAGGATGTGCCAGCAGGCTGACCAACGGGCACATCAACTTTGAGGTCAGTCCAAAACTCAAAAGAGTTTTATGTGAAGGTATTTGAGGAAATCTGGCTGCCTTTTACTTGTCAATGTTACTCTTACAACTCCATTGAAAGGCTTTCACAAGTGCTGTAATGGCGCCCCCTTGTGGCGTAAACAAGCATTCATTTTAAACAACTGTTTTACTGAAATGTTTTTGTGTTTTATGATCCTAATTTATTAAGTATTTCCTGGAATTTGCCACAGATGTATTTTGTTCAATTGGTTGTCGGTGTTAATAAAGTCTGTCATGTCTCAACAGAAACTTTGGGAGCTCGCAAAACAGGTGAGCGAGTTCCTGGTTTGGCGTCAGGTGATCTGTCCGTTCGACAGAGACCGCCGCATCCTCCAGTACCTCGTCACGACGCCAGTCTTCACCGAGGACGGTCAGTATACAAAATTGTGTATCATGTGCAGTCACCAAGCAGGAGAACAGATCTAAACTCGTCTTGTTTTTTCACTGCAGAGCTGCACCTGGCTTCATATGAGAGCGAAGGACCCGAGAACAACATGGAGAAGGACAGTCGTAGATCTCTCAGGTGGGTGTACACACACACACACATACAAACACACACACACACACACACACACACACACACACACACACACACACACACACACACACACACACACACACACACACACACACACACACACACACACACACACACACAAAACCACCTCAACAATAGCATATATTAAATAAATTATCATAATATATTGTGTGTTCTGTTTTGCAGATCTTCCCTTTCACATCGGGAGAACCGCTCCTAAGAAAAGACAATCAATAGAACACTGTAAATGAACGAGGTATTTTAAAGCTACATGTAATATCTCACAAACACCTTTTTTTTTTTTTTTACACTCCCCTGGAAAACAAACACAAGGAGCATCATAAAGGATTTATAAATCATGAACTGTAACAATCCTCGATGAATCCGGCGCAGACGTACCTTGATGACGCAGTTTTTGAACCTGGAAAAGCTCGGATTACAGGCGACATCATCTCTGTCCACGGCACTTAGAAGGATTCGCAGAAGCGTGGATTTTGTTTATCTCTCCAGTGGATCTACATCGTGGCAACTATTGTGGGAAGGCTCATACAATGGAAGGGCTTCTCTGTCTCTAAATGGGACAGATATACGGACCCTGATTGGTTACATTATTGCGACATTAGCACTGCTTCTCTGCGGCACATGCTGGAGAGATATGCACTCTGTATCGGTTTGTATTATAACAAGACTAACAACTGCTTTTAAAAGTGCTGCTGTGTTGTAGAGTGCTTGGTTGTGATGGATATACATTGTGAGCAACACCATCCGATCTTTATCCTCTCTGTTTGCACACAGCATCAATCTCCAGGTCATTTCATCCTTATTTAAAAACGCAATACATCAGCTACGTAAAGCATTTTACAGACACTATCGGGTTCCTAACATTTTGTGACGTGTGCACTTTGGTGACGCAATATTGTGCTAATCATGCAAGGTAAATCAAAATGCACTTCAGTGGGTTCTTGTGTATTGTACGATAGGATTTGGCGACTCCTATTTTAAGGCGTCTTTCTATACAGTATTAACTTGTATTTTGTATCAGAAGGTAAACAAAGTGTTCTTTTTCTGTGTGAACTTTCTTAGTGAGCTTGTTGCTGGTTGGCTGGCTCTGTGTTGGTAAGCTATTTTTGTTAATACAACACCAGATCAAGTGTGATAAAGAAGTGTTTAAAGTCTGACTGACGCTCAAGCTGATGTGTGTATGTGCGGCTCAGATACAGGAACCATCATCCTTTTTTTTAACCCGATGATGGGATCCCTCAGAAATCTGCCTGAGTGAACGTGAGGCTTTTGTTTGGTTGTTTTTTTTCTATTAAAAAGCTGTTTGTGTCATTTTATAAGTGTTTTTTCTGATGTATGCTTTTTTATATGTATTGTTTGTGTTGCCGGTACTTGTACTGAAGGTCTTTGTGAAAAAAAGAATTATATTTTTCCCTCAAATAAACAGAATAACTGAAGAATGGGTCTTTTGGTTTGGTGTTCACAAAATGGAACAGTTAAACATCATAATAAAGACATTTATTTACAATACACGTTGAATCCAAACATTTATCTCCTCTGTACCTGTCGGCCGTCTTTGGTCAAGCTGGACTAAAGTGAAAAGTGTCGATCCACGTGTTTGAACATCAGTGACTCTGAACTCTGGTGAAGTTAATGCAGCGGCCCTGAACACACCAGAACACCAACACACACACACACACACACACACACACACACACACACACACACACACACACACACACACACACACACACACACACACACACACACACACACACACACACACACACACACACACACACACACACACACACACACACACTCTACAGTCAGATACATTTATTAATGAAGTGGAATATCTAATCTAAGTTGTTAAACTTTATATAAAATGGAAACAGCAAACGAGAGGTGAGGCATGTGACATTTTAAATGATCTGAATTGGTCTTAATGAAAGCTGTCATTATCCTTTATCCTTTAAGACTATGAAAAAGGAAAAGCTTTTAAAACAAGTGAAATGCATCCAGAGGTGGAAGAAGTCAGATCTTTTCGTAAAAGCAGTAATTCCAGAGTGTAGGAATACTCTGTTACAAGTAAAATTCCTGCATTCAAAACGTGACTCAAGTAAAAGTACAAAAGTATCAGCATCAAAATATACTTAAAGTACCGAAAGTAAAAAAAGTCATTCAGCAGATTGGTCCATTTCAGAATAATAGATATGATGTGTTTTGATTATAATCATTGATGCTTTAAAGTGTTATCAAAGCTGGTAAAGGTGCAGCTAGTTTTAATGACTTTGTATACTGCAGGGTAGCTTGTGATTTTACTCCAGGTGTAACTAAAGTCTGATTGAAGGGTTGATTATATTTCACATCATTAATCCAAAACTGTAGAGTAACTAAAGGTACTAAATAAATGTAGTGGAGTTAAAGTACATGATTATTCTCTGCATTGTAGTGGATTAGAAGTACAAAGTAGCATTTTAAATACAAGTATCTAAAAATTGTACTGAAGAACTGTACTTGAGTAAATGTCCTTAGTTAGATCCCACCTCTGAATGCATCTTATACACAATAAAAGAAATGTATGCTTTTAAACATCATAACTGCATCAGAGAAACCCACTTATGGAGCTACATAATCCATATCCCACAGCGAGTATCGTAAGGATAAACAATCCTAAATCATCAGAGTTGTGGCTGTTGTTTTTGACGCCACACTGTTGACATTAGACTGTTATTTATACGTGAACACTATTCAATGTAAGTCGTTATCTGCCTGTTGGGAAGATAATTATAGGGTGTGAAGATTGGGCTATATTATTTTCTATATCATAATTAAATCATTATGCAGTCAAGAGGTTCATTTTCTGATCCAATCAACTGGTGATAAATTATGTTTTGGGGCCTGCAGACCGTCCGGCAGGAAGGAATATTGTAAGTATTCTATATTGGTGAGCAGCATTGTTTGATAGATGTGTGTTACCTTGTCCTGGGCTGTCGGCCTCATGATTGCCACTCTGTCGTATTGTCTCCTCAGTAATGCCCGCAGCGCATCAAAACGCCCCTGAGGGTCAAACAATGTTAATTCCCTGAAAATAAAACATGCTAACAATAACCGTTATTGGTATAAGTGCTGGTTATTGTCTCACCTTGATGGGAGTGTACCATTTGGACTGTGGCGGGGGGGTGAAGACTGGAGGAGGGCGTGGTGGGGGTCGGGACATGATGGGCTCCTCCTCTCCCTCTGGCATGGTGACCACAGCGTTTTTAGCTTTCTCCAGACGGGACCCTTCCTCTGTGGAGCCCATCTGCCCCCAACGCACCTGCACACAGACAGTGAATAGTAAGCGTTTGTAATCACGAAAAGAAAACTTGTCTGAATAAATATTGGTAGAAAGAGTAAAATATATGAAATGTTGTTGTTTTTTTTACCTCCATGCGTGTGATTCCTCCAGGGCCTCTGACCCCATAGTATGAAGCATCTACTGTAGGCCATCTGTGTTTGGGTGACATATCTTCTTCTGGCTCCTTAAAAACAACAAAAGTCAATTTGAATAACTTTTCCAAAGTACTCTCATTTTTAATTATACATTGGATTTTTAGTCGAGGGCTGTTTCTAAAATGTAATCCGACAATTATTTTCTTAATGAAGCATGGTGTCTTAAAAATTCCAGAAAATGAAAAATGTGCATCCCAGTTTCAAAGTACAGTCTTTACATGTCATGATTTGCTAGTCTAAACACCTAAAGATATATAAAAAGATCCAAAAAAGTAGGAAATGTTGATATTTTAGAGGCTATTACTAGCATTTTTTAATCCACCTTGCATAAGCGATGCATTACCACAAACTGTAAGTAGATGCTGGCTTTCAGATTGTCGAGCACTATTGAGTTCTATTCAGCTTCTTCTATCTTGACATGGTTGACAGATTTCTACCAAAGATCAATAACTTTTATACAAGGAAAGGTAGAAAACAGGAACCCTAGAAAAAACCCCAGAGGATGACTGATGAGAGCACCAAGCCGTAACGCATTTTAAAGTTGTCAGTGTGACCTCTTCGGACCGTTCACCCTTTTTAATGTATCTTGGAAGCATGTACCTGCTACACTGTCAAATTAAGGAATGAATGCCCAAAGACTAATATTAAAGAGAGTCTGTTTTCAAAAGTCTGTGATCTACTTACAATGACAGGAGGTGGCGGAGGTGGGCGAGAGGGGGGAGGGTCTCTGATCACCTGTTAAAAACGATATATAAAAATAATACATTTAAAATCGTCTCTACGCAGAATAAAGGAGTGTTACTAGAGGAACCCTGGTCTCAAATGCAACACGTTAAACCTCCATTAATAACAATAGCATGGAATTATGACGTGCTTCCTGACTTGAGAAATATACACACCCAGAGACTTTAAACTCACCACAGTGCAGCAGAGAGGCCAGAACCACCAGAATAAAACCAGAGCCAGCAGCAGCAACAGAGCCAGCAGCAGCCAGAGCACCCAAGTCCCGTCTGACTGAAATACACACACACTGATCAGATACACACATTACACCAGGCTCCTAGAGAAGTGCTTCTGTTATTGATACTCACACATGTTATAGCATGGATGGTGATGGGACTGGAGATGTAGGATTGTCCATTATTGATGCTGACCAGCACTTCTATTGATCTGCAGATAATTAGACAGACACAACTATTGACAGATGCGAGTGAAACATAGGACCACGGTGACAAGGCACAAAGGTTTTTTGCATTAATACACTCATTATTTTCCTTGTTTACAGTTATATTTGGCACTTGAATAGAGTTTGGTTCCAAATTGTCGGGGTTGGACTTGATTTTGCTTCAGCATTGTACCCTGAGAAATGATAGAGCTATGCGTGAGTGATTCAGTGTTTGGGAGTGTGTGAGTGGGTGAGGGAAAGTGAGAGGCGACTGGGGACAGATCGCAGGGGGAGTGGGAGGAGCATGCTGTTGGAAGTGGGCGAAGTTAAATCAGCTTTGGCTCGCTCTCTAAATGCCACAGAGATATTCTGGTCGGACTGGCTTCAGCTCATCCAACACCTAGAGCTGCTGATAGTTCGACTGTAAACACTCTTCTTGTTTCTCTCTCCGTCACACACACAACAGATTGTGTGTTTTTAATTTCAACCTGCTGCATTTGAACGGGCGTAGTGTTATGATATTGTTTACGGATTGAATGATTAATTACGGGTTCACAGGGTTTTACAGTTTTTTACAGTCATAAATTCAGTATTCTGTTTACATAATAGCAATCGTCCTTATTACTTACCATGCATCAGCTCTGAAGTGTTGCTACATATTTGTGTCGGGCCAATTGTTCTGTACAAGCCTTGGTCAAGCTGGTGATGTCATACGAAAACCACCACAGTGTTGTAATAAAAAGGATTCCATGCCGAATTTCTTTCCAGAGCCACACGATTCCATTATTCAAAATGTATTTTGTATTTAAGGTTAACACAGGCTCATTATTGTCTTGACGGTTTGAAATGAAGTGATTGACTCTTTCAAGAATTTACAAGTTTTTTTCTGTATTTTCTGATATTTTCATTTAAGCAGCAAAGCAAAGTGTACTGAAAAGTAAGGTAGAAAAAGAAAAACTGACCATGTGACCAGGAATAATGAAAGCTTCTGGCACCATTTTTGGTATTCAAACACAAGTGTGGATTCTTAGCTGTAAAGTAAGAAATGATTGTGGATGTTCATCACACGGGTATCTAGAGCTGTAAACCATTACCTTAAATAACAATGACCAGAATGCTTTATTCTGACACCATATTTGTTATTACATTTGTAATTACCGCTCAAGCTGTTTTGATTTAAGTAAGAACCCTTGTGCTTATCAGGCTCAGTTTTTCTTTTTTTAACTTGTTTACAGTTTCACACTCTTCGCATATGTATGTGACTTACTGTCCGACCTCGTGCAGAACAGGAGCAGGACACAGCAGATACCCATCTGTCACTACTTTTGGCTTCTGGTCTGAGAGGAAACAGAGACAGAGCATGGTTACTGCCTACAAAGATGGGGATGTTCTTTTAAAATAAACAACAGTTACCAATAATAAAGACGTAAAAGGACAGGCACACATCAAAGAAATGGGGCTTTCGTACAATCTGATAGGCCAATAGAAATGCAGCTTACGGTAAAAAGATCTGTTAATAGTCTAATGAGACGGAGGTCATGCGCTCCCTCCCTTTGCTCCCTCTCATAATGTGTCCTCTGTTCTCCGGTGGAAGTCAATAAAAAGCAGCCACTGTTTGTTCTTGTACGTCATGACTTAGAGTTTCCACTGCAGCACAGACATCTGCACGTCGTATCATGTTTCTCTTCACAGATGATGCTATCACAAAGTTTATTGCAGTATATTGGTAAGTAATAATCAAGTCAAATTGCTAAAATTACAGGTGCATTCCTAGCATTAGCATCAACAAGCCAATTATGTATCAGTTGACCACTAAAGCAGAGCTGGGGATGTCATGAGTGTGAGGCATTCACTGACCGTACGTCTTTTGATCGACAGTGAGGGAGCAGAGTGTGTTGTCTGTCCTCCTGGATCCGCTGAAGCCGCTGCCCCTCAGCACCACACTGAAAGACTCTGAAAAACATCGGACACATAACATTACTGTGATATAGCTCTTCATGTGCAAATATTAAACAGCAATTATGGTGTTTAAGCAAATTAATGTCAAAAAGACCAAGCCATGCTTCATGGTCATTCCTGTTTGAAAGCCCTTATTGGCATATAATAGCAACCTGAAAGTAAGTGATATATGCATCTACATGATAAAGATATGACCCCTCTTTTAAATACATCAAAAAAGACCCTAAACAATGTATTATTCTTTACCCTATATAGGGGTTTACCTCATAACGGAGTTGTTATCCATTCATAACCACAAGGCCAGAAAGGCCACATTTTTTACCTTGATAAAAAAAACAGCAAATCAAATCATAAATTGAAAAAACTGAATATTGTTTTTTATACTGTTGCATACAATACAACACTCCTCTTCCGGGTCAGATATTTCAAATTTAAACAGGTCAAATATAACACCAACACAATAGGAGGGTTTATTCTACACTGAAAAAACTGAAACGTTGATTTTAATTAAATGTATTACTGTATGTAAACAAATTTCACCTAACCGTATTAGGTTAGTTGAAAGCAATAATATTAAGTTTGAATGAAACCTATTAGGTTCAAGTTAATATTATTGCTTTCAACTAACTTATACAGTTATATGAAATTTGTTGACATAATACATTTAATTCAAATCAACGTTTCAGCTTTTTCAGTGTACCTTGACAGGGGTAAATGACCCTGGTGGATATACTCTCCCTTGTGAGGTTTTTTTTTTTGGTTTAGCGGCACTGTGCTCAACCTATTATTGTCTTTCCATCCAATAGTTACTGGTAAAACCCTTTTAAAATCTTAAATGCAACGACACTAAAAGGAAGTTAGTGAGCAAAGAATTCAGTAGGCTCTATCTCGGGGGACAAAGAGTGACTTTCCAAATAAATATAGAAATCAAGCAATCATTTCTTAAGATAATTCACATTGCTGGTAGACGTTTATTAACATTAAACACATTTTAGCTGCAGTTGGAACAAAAACACTAGCTTACCATTCACACAAACACTCGACGGCTCTATTGTGAAAACGTCTGCGCATGTCTGCTTCAGGATCTGTGTGGACATACAGATGATGGTTAAAGCTCAGGTTGTAAGTCTGATGTTACTCTTACACGAGAGTTTTTACTCGTTGTCATTTGTGACGTGACCTCACCTTGTTGACAATGTCTTTGAGGGCATGAAACCCGGACAGCACTGGGAAGACTTGTTCATTGCCGTCTGCTATTTCAGCAAGCTGTGACAAAAGAGATGAAATGTACCCTTCTGTAAATTCATATTATTTGTCTCTCTGGGAGATCTTCAGGTCATTACGGTTCAGTGCTTCTGCAGCGTTTAGGGAGGGAAAATCTGTCTTTGGGAAATGAAAGCTCTGGACAGCTGGCTGAAGCTTTCATCTCCTGCTTTAATGATGGCAGCACAGGACGCATGCTGGGATTATTTAATTACAGAGATTGATGTAATGACTTTCTGTACTGACCGCAGAGTACACCCGCTCAGTAACCGTGCAGAGAGACTCTTTCACCCGTTGACAACTGAAGACTTCCCCAGTCATGAGTTTTGCAACTTAAAGCCATTCAGATATGCTTATGAAAACTCATTAAACACATCGATACCGTCACTATATTTTGGTTAAGCTGCTATAACCGCAAAACAAACACTTATGCAGTGATGATTCTGGGAGGGGGTTGTGCAACAGTAAGGCCACTAAAATTAAACTAAAAAATGTTCACTTTAAAAATAAAAAAACACTGTAAATGTAAGATGACGTATGATGCGTGATAACGGTAGTCAAGATTGCAAATAACAGTGAGGCTAGACACACCAGTGGACCAATGTTTTTAGCTAAGGTTGTATGAGGTACTTATCTATGGCCATGCATTAAAAACAGTCGATGGACGGTTTGGGGAATCAGACATGATCACGGCACAGGGGTGTGTGGAATGTACAAGAAATCCAAATATGTTCAAATGTATACTATGTTTAGCATATTTGTAATGGTTTTCCTTTCTGTCAGACATCCCTTTCCACACAGGGAGCTGAACTCCTCATTAATGCTCTGTTGAAAGTCACCAAACAACTCCAATTTTACCTTGAAGAACAAGAAAGTTGCTGTTGCCTTGTTTGGTTAGTTAGCTTGTGTTATTGTGTAATTTCTATATGCTATACCTCAAATTATTTTAGAGGATAAAACCTTTCTTTTCTTTGTATTTCTTAGAGTCAACACAGTCAGCAGAAGGCATTCGGGCTCATTATTATTGAGCATGAATGTTACTTGGTACGTGCGCATGAATAAATCAAAACCAGTCCAAGGATATCACAACCTCGATCTATCTACCTTAAAGCCTTTATAAAAATGATTCCATATTTTGAAATAAATCAAACATAAATCCTTGCCAGCTGTCCTCAGGAGGTTTTAGTTGAACTTGAACAGACTAAGCAACAAGGTCGATGTGTGTTAATAAATGTAGGGCCAAAAACAGCTTTCAGTCAGTTTAAGAGCTGACCACAAGCTAACCCAACACACGCTGACACACACACACACACACACACACACACACACACACACACACACACACACACACACACACACACACACACACACACACACACACACACACAAAGACAGATAAAAGCTCAGTGTTTAAACAACCAACAGTATCAGTAACAGAGAAGTTTGTCTCTCACAAGGCAGCACGGCAGGGAAAGTCCTCCTACCTGTTTGTGGTCAAAGTCCATGACCCCGACACAGTACACTCTGGCTCCAAACCCTCTGGCTCTGTCAGCCTGGGAAGCAAAACACAAAGAGTGAGTCAAATTCTGCCTCCATTGCAGACAGTCAATCCATGTGTATGATCAGTCTTCAGAAAATAAATGATATATCACATGAGTGGTTTACCTTTATTTAATGGCAGTATATATTATGTTAAAGTAATACGCACCCAAAATGGTAATTTGTACATCATTTACGCGCCCTGTGTTTGCATTAAACAGCAAAATATATCAAAATACCCATTTACAAACACTCAAACAACTTGCCATACCTTTAAACTTGATTATTTTGAGTGTATTAAATATTTTGCTGCTTCCAAGTAGATACTGGCATATATCACAAAACATTTAAAAACTGTTACTAGTGTTGTAATTCAATAAAACGACAAAGGATTTGAGACATGTTTATGTGTCATTGTGTCTCCTCAAACAATCTTCATTTTGATTGAAACACGAGAGTACCTCCTCGAGAGTCATCTCAAAGGGAAAGACCTCCAGCTTGCCATCGGTCAGAACGATGATGATGCTGGAGGACGGGGAAGTTTGTTTCTTCATCTGCTCGGACACCTGAGGAGGGAAAGTTGACACACTGAGTGCAGGCTCACACTCATACTGTGCACATGTGTTGCTCTAAAATGATAATGACAATTTTACTGTGTTGTATTTTGGATTGCTGTAATGTTTTCTGTTGCCAGAACCCCATTGGAGCTGCTAGAAAATAAAGTAATCTGTGTTCGTAACATAGTTCCTGCCACAGTGTGAGATGAGCCTACCTACCGCTTTGATGCCTTCGTGCATGTACGTTTCACCAGCTGGTTTGATTTGGCTCAGCTTCTCCAAACCCTCATTTATCTCAGACCTGATCACAAAGAAAGATAACAACGTTTAAACAAAGACTGATTAGAGCTCAGTTTCTGTTTGATCAGGCTATCACTGTTTTTTTGTATCTGTGAGGAGGAAGAGGAGGAGGAAGTAGAGCAAGATGGTTAATAAAAAGTGGAAAGGTTTTGAAAATCGAAGCTGGTACCTGTCTCCAGTTAGTGGCAGTATTACGACTGCCCTGGCTGAAAAGACGATGTAGGAAACCCTCATCCTGGGACTGAAACACACACAGGCAGGAAGCTTGTTAATCTTATCTGCAGTACAAAAACAACTATTGTAAAAAGGCTTTGTACCTTCTAATGTCAACATTTTAAGTTGTTTTTTATCCTTGTTTCAACAAAACCGATATCTGTATCAACTATTTCTTTAGTTTTGATGACTTTTTAATGTGAAATAATAAAGTGTATTGCATCAAAACACAGCAGGACACTATTTTATTCCCCATTACAATACAGCACATATCAAAGCAGATAATAACATGTCGCAAAACATGACAAGACATTTATTAAACAAAAGTGAGGTCAGGTTCACAGGAAAATCTCAGTGCTTTGCTCACTCACTGAAACAGAACCGCTCACGTTATCGCAGTTACTTCCTTTCTCTATCCTTCAGGCTGGGAAGGAAAACAGTCCGTTGTGGTCAGAATAACTTTCACATCTGGCCAGATGTTAGTTCTCATATTGAGCAACCCGTTATTAAACCTAAAAGTATCACACACACCCGCTGCTCTGTTAACCCAGAGGGGTTTGGAGCAGTTGGTGGCCCTGCATGATGTCTGATGCTCAAAATAAACATGCCCTACTTTCTACCCACTACCACTGTTTGACCATGGTTTAATGACCTATAACCTCTCAATGTTTAAATAGTTTTTTATTGGTTTGGATATGACTGTAGTCAAATGTAATATGTCATTAAACACTTTACTTGGTCTTGAACTGTGCTATATAGTGTTATATTATTCCATATTTTCTGAGGCTGGGGTGGGAGGAGAAGAAGTGCCGAAGACAAGAGAGAGGGATGAAAACAGACACTTAACTTACCTAACAAATCTATTGGTGAGCTGTTCCACGAATCCATAGATCTCATTCCAGTGTCCAAACACACTGCCTGACCTGCAGAAACAGGAACATCAGAGCCATAAATCCAACTCACCCGCACTTAATGTATCAAAATACCCAATACAATACCCAGCCTACCCAACCCTGAAGACAAAGTTGGGAGTCTATCAATAAATTACATTAAAATGCATTTGGATAGATTTATTTTCTGTATTAAAGGCAAAAATTCATATTTGATATGGCAGAAAGGGTGAATGTATTCAAGGGACTTGGGTTGTTTTTGCTTCCCAACAATAGAATACACTGAGATGAACTCTGGAAGTAACAAAAGAGGACTTTCTTCAAGTCTACACATCATACCCTGATGGTCAGAGCAGGAAACTAAATTAATAAACTCCGTCTAACCTCCAGTGAATCAGTAGGGACATTAAGAACTAAACAGAGCCATACATGGAGAGGACTGAGTCAAGACTGCTCTGACACAAGAATTACCTTTATGTATATATTGGAGTGTACCTGTTGGCTCCTGTTTGCATTTAAGCAAAAATATGCATGCAGACAAATGATCTAATCTGTGTTTACTCACCTGTCTAAAACAAAATAAATATCAAATGCTCCATCACAAGAAGCGTCGTCGCCATCAGGCAGTGATGAATTCACACAAACACTTAGAAAAAGTAGGATCTGGGAACATATCCATATCAGATCCATAATCCATGTGTCATAGCAGGGGGTTTGCTAAAATGTTTTAAAATAATCCCTAAATCAGCTGCTATGGGTTTTTCATCATCTGCACAGCATCAGCCTGGCGGTTCACATGTTGAAGTTACTGCTGAGTAGAAGTGAACAGCCTGTGTGTGTTCTCTGACAGCAGGGCTGATAATGGAATAAACTGGGCAGGGCACACAGCTGCTGCACACAGCCCTCCAACCACCACCAACACGAACAGAGTGGGACTTCCTCCAGGGTTTTTCACATTAAACTGGAGACATGACAGCAGCAAAATACTGCTACTCTGCAATTAATCAATCATTTTGAAAATACTATACTATAACTTCTTGTTTAATATACTACTATGTTATTTCCTTTTATACCATGTTCATGTGTTTGTATGTGGGATAGCTTTGATATGCTTATATTTATTTTAATTTATATATATATTTATCTTACAGAGACTCTTCAAAATCATGTCCCGAGCTGAAAATGTAACAGATTTATCTAGAAGTTATTTTTTATCAACAAGAGTCCCTGGAAAAAGGTTTCAAAAACTAATGAACACAACTGCTGTAATACAATAGTTTGCAGAGGGATGATAGAAATATAGCATTAATGTTAATAAAGATGCTCAGATGCTAACATTTCCAGCAGTATTAACATTGCTCAAATAAAATGATATATATATTTGTCACTGTGGACAGTACATATTACATGTTCTTGCTCATATGTCTATACAAATACAAACAGTTATCTAAATAAAAACTGTATAAAGCAATATGTGACTTCCTATAGGAACATGAATGAGTATTGTTTGTCAAAAATATGATTAAATAATTAAGAAAGACTATGCAAAATGAAATCTTCCTTTGATCTTGCTCCTCTATGCTTTTATTTTGAAGGCCAGAGCAGCTGGCATAAATAGTGATGAAATCATAGAATGACAGGCTGAGGGTTAGGATAACTTAAATAACTACTACAGAAAATATTTGAGCCATAAATATTCCCTAACATAATTATCTCTGTAACAAAGAAGATGGCTACCTTCAAAAAGAAGTGAAGATAGCCATCTTTTCCCCTCTTAGAAACCAATGAGACCCTAATTGTTATTAGTTTAAAGAGTGTTTTTGAAGGGGGACATTTTTTACAACTTAATTAACATGTGTTCCTCAGAGAACAGCAATCACGTATTATTACAGGACCTTTCTTGACTCATTGGTAACTCCCAATAATGATGTAATTAATCCTCATGAAAAAAGAAGGGCAACAATTTCCTTTAAAAAACAAATGAGATATGCTTACACAACATCAACAAGAAGAACGCCCTTGGTGTGTCAGAAGGATTTGCTGCCTTTGTCTCACGAGAAAAATACTTCTCATAATACTTGTCTCTGATTCTCCTCATCATGTCTGAAAAGCAATATAATGTTGAAAGCAATATTCCTTCGCAAAAACATGTACATGTATGTCATCAGTCTTGTTCAACACATCCGGGAGTTGTTTTGTGGTGTGGTCATTAGCAGTTCATTGTGTTTGCAAGGATACAGTACACAGACTGCCTGCGGCTTCAATTTCAACTTTAGGGAGGATGTAGTCATGGCAGTAAACCGCTTCAATATTAACATACCACAGCCATTGTGTCAGCAAATTGCATCTATTCTGTTTCATGTTGTGCTAGCCAGCAATCCCCCTTGGATATTTGTATCATGAAAAGCCATATTGGATTATGTGATGTGTGCTTGAATTGTGGCTATAGCAGTTGGACTACAAAACAAAGAGTGCAACAGCCCTCCAATCAATGCTCTCTTTTTTCTGTATTCAAATAAACACACAATGTAACATTTAAACAACAAGTGTGAAAAAAGGAAAGGAAGGACTAGAGAACAATTTGACATTAGTTTTTAAAATTAAACAATGTGAGCAAAATGTCTAAATGTAGGAGAAGCTGTCAGAAGAGGTGATTCAAAACAAAAAATGTGTGTGTATGTTTGTTTGTTGTTGTGAATGTTATATATGTTATACCCCTCATCTTTGGCTTGCACAGAACTCTCCATATGGAGAACTGGTCTTGTTTCTACCAGGCTGTAAGACTGATGGCAGTAAAAAGGGTGATTTGTCCTCAGTATAAAAACAAAGCAGGGATAGTGTTTCGTCTTTCAAACCACTACTGGTTAACTTTGTGACCAGTCAATCCCACCATCAAAGCCAAAACACATGAGATGTTTTTAAGGGTGTAGCCACAAGCCTGGTCTACTGTAATTAAACTGATGCCAGATGACAGGGGTGTGATTTTCATTTCATATCTCGGTTAAGACATCTTCTGAAACAACTGCAATAAGCCTACTGCACAATACCAATGTAGACTTCATTAAAAGCTTTTGAGAAATTCATTGTATACAGCATTTACACTATATTTTCACAGAAAAGCTCAGGAGACTATGAACAAATGGCTCCAAGTACAATCCTCAACACCTACCAGTCGGTGGCAGTAACGCAACCCATGGATGGTTCATTCAGAAGAGGAAATGTGTGCTGGTGTTATGTAGCTAAGGGTAGCTCAAATGCTATTCTTTTAAAGCAATGCTATCTTAATAGTCCGGATATGGCTGAGTTTCCTGCACAAGGATATCGCCAAGTAATGGTGAGCGTTGTGACCCTGTGTCAACCAGTTTGGCTGGCTAAACTAAGGCTATCAAGGTTAGCATTGACGTGAGCAAGACCGAAACGTAGCCTGCTAGCATGATGGCTTTACCATAACAAAACGGTCCCACACACAGTTTAAATACGTAATTGTTGCTGGTTTTAAAAAGCTTTACTTTGAAGTGAAATATTCAATAATGTCTGCGTTGAACAGTCGACCAGCTGAGGATTTAGTACAAAGTGGTAACGAAGAAATGCTTTCAGAAGATGAAGGTGTCAGTTGACATATAACGTTAGCTTCAGCTATCCCAGCAGTCATGTAGCTGATAACAATAATAATTCCAAATGCTGTTAATCAACACTGGGAAATATTTAACAAACAGTAGCTGTTAACCCTGTTTTCTAATCATAAATCTTTATCCAGTAGCTTGAAAACCAGTTTTACCAGAACTACAACGAGCTGCCTTTTTTTCTCCATTCCTCTCCCCAGAATCAGCCTTCACCTCCCCAACTTGCCTTGTGCCTGAGGTGCTGCTGAGGTCAGGATGCTGCTGAAGATGCCCCAGAAGCTGCTGAAGACTGCCCACTTCATGGAGCTGGGCAGCTACCAGCACTGGCCGGTGCTCATACCCCAGAGAATACGGCTGTACACCTACGAACAGATCCCCCTCTTTCTCAAAGAAAACCCCTACATCACAGACGGCTACAGGGCCCACCTGCCCTCCAAGCTCTGCCTGAGGAGGTAGGATCCATGTGCTAAAAATGCTTCTGAAATATCAGTTTAACACATATTTTATTGTATTCAATTTGTATTATTTGGGAGTATGATACATATCTGGCTTGTAATTTTAATGATGTAGTGTTTCATTATGCTTATGTCGTGCATGTTTAAGTGTCGAACATTTAACATTAAAAAATATAGTTTGAGATGAAGAGAGGGGGTCTACTATAACCTTCTGTAAAGCCTATTAGTTCAAATGTTCTAATTCAAGGGAGTTGTGCCTGAAAAATACCTACATTTGATGTTTGAAAAGGTTTGCCTTGTTGACACATGTACATCATTGTTACTCCATGTTTTTCTGCAGTATTTTTATGCTGTCCAATGAGACTGTGAATATTTGGAGCCACCTTCTGGGTTTCTTGCTTTTTTTCTACCTGGCGGTCAATGACCTCACCACAGTACTGCCAGCCTCTGGAGCGAACAGAGAGGACTACGTCATCTACGCTATAGGACTCTTCTGCTTCCAGGTAAAAAAGCAAAACATGGCTGACTGAAAGAGTGACAAACGCTGGGGTTTTCTGGAGAATTGTTGCAAAGATGTTGTGTTCCTTTACAGTCACACAGTGTGTTCCAGGTTTTTATAATAATCTTTCCTGAGTTCTTTCAGCATATATGCTTACCTAAAAATAATTATACTGGTGTGTATGTAATGTAGCTACTTTAAAAGAAGTTTTTAGCAACCTTTATTATTTTTTAAAGCTGTTTATAGGTCTTACTTTATTACAATCATCTTCATAAGCTGAATTGTGTTCTGTATGTAAATCAAGTATGTATAACTTATTCATGTAGGTTCAGGTTTCCTGCCACAGGTGCAATCACGTCACCTCTACCCACCCAGGTCTGTAAGCTGTGTAGGGTTAGCTGTTGTAAAGGTGGACCACCGTGTGTTATATTAAAAAGAGCAGTAGGCACAATAGGTATGGCAGTGTAGTTCGGAGGTCCATTGTTCAATGTAGAGACTGTATTTCTTTGTCTGTGTTTGCTATGTACGGTTCATGTTGTAGGTGTTTCACAGCTGATAATGTAATAAGAAACAAGTAGGCCTAGGTCATTCACATTTGCCGTTAGTATATAGGATACTATACGTTACGTGCCTCCCCCTCTTTAATCCTCTTTATCTGTCCATTCAAATGCGCCAACCAATTTATAGATTCAACTTTTTGGTCTGTAACATTTCTGAAAAATGGTGAAAAATGTCAAGGTTTGAGGTTATGTCTTTTTTTTTTCATTCAATAGTCTTGCTTGTTTTCACTGCAGGTATGCATGTTGTGTTCTGTGGGGTATCACCTGTTCTCGTGCCACCGATCAGAGAAGACCTGCCGTCGCTGGCTGTCGTTGGACTACGCAGGAATCTCTGTCGGCATCCTTGGCTGTTACGTGCCAGGGATCTTCTACGCTTTCTACTGTAATGCTGTAAGTTCATTTTCCTCCAGATATTATACTTATTTTTTAATTTGAATTCATTTCAATGTGTGTGTGTGTGTGTGTGTGTGTGTGTGTGTGTGTGTGTGTGTGTGTGTGTGTGTGTGTGTGTGTGTGTGTGTGTGTATTGATTTACACATTATTATTTCATTCTAAGTACAATTTAAGTTGATCTGCTATTATGTTTTTAATCAAGCTTAAATCATTTGACTGTATCTGTGCGCTTATGTTTATCCTTTCTGTGTCAATAAAAGAGTAGCTCTAATTAGGCTCTATGTAATCGGTTACTCTCCTTCTCTGCAGTTTTGGCGACAGGTGTACCTGCTGACGGTGCTGTCGCTGATCCTGGCCGTCTTCTGCGCTCAGATTCACCCCCGTTACCTCAGCAACGATTGGAAACGGATACGAATGGCTATCTTCTGCTGCGTGGCCGGCATCAGTGTTGTTCCCTCCTGTCACTGGGTCTGGCTCAATGGTGGATTATCCACTGATGTTGTACAGGTAAGTCAATGGCATAACAGTTTTAGATAAATATTCACTATGAACTAATTCTCCTGACTGTATATTTTGTGTTTATATTGTATGTGCAGTTGTTCCTGCCTCGCATCCTAGTGATGTACCTCATAGCTGGAACTGCCTTCCTGTTCTACGTCACCAAGATCCCTGAGCGCTATTTCCCCGGTGAGTCCTTCTCCTCTGTCTCTTCAACTAAGCTATACATTTGGTCGAGGCACAACATGAAAAATCCTGTAAATACTCCTAGTTAAATAAAGGCTAAAAACACGGATAAGTAATGTATTCTTGTGATGGTAAGTATTGCATTAACAGCAGAAAGGATATAAAAACACAGTATTTATTCAGTATTATTGTTCAATCCCAATAGCGGACTTGGAAAATCACACAGCTGAAACATATTACCTTAATTACCACTTAACGAAGGTGCAGTCAGCTGCTATACACACTGTCTCTCGTACATTTTAAATAATGTATGAAAATGACCCAAAAAAACATGTGAATTATTTAGAGCTTTGCTTTCCCCCTTTCTCTCCCAGGCCAGCTGAACTACCTGGGTGCAAGCCACCAGGTGTGGCACGTGCTGGTGGTGCTGATGTTTTACTGGTGGCATCAGACTGCTGTACACATCATGCAGTTCAGGCACAGCCGGTCCTGCCCCCGGACCAGCAGCAGCTAAGTTAAACCGATCAAATAATGTTACGGAACTGCTGTCAGCAAACATCAGTTAGGTCCAATCTTTCAAATCTCATGAAATACTTGCTAACACTTAGCTGCTGGTTAAAATGTGATAGCTAAGGTATTTCAACCACTGACTACCAGGATCTCTTGCCTATAAGCTGCTGAAGTGAAACTGATGGCCTGACAGTAGCTAGTAGCTTTCACTGACCCGTTGTTAAAGGCCAGTGTGCAATCTGCTGTCTCATACAGTGGATACTAACTAAGTTACTGTAAACCTTTAATTCTTGTAAGCACCATAACCATAAATATTAATGCATGAAGCAGGAATCATCGGATTCATAATAGAACAATTCTAAGGTTTGGTGTTTTTAATTGTTGATCATGTTATCTCATGGTTGAATTTCTTTTGTACAGAAATATTCTATAAGGATTCTTTTGAATCCAACATAAAAGCCTGTGTGAGCAACGACCATCTGATTTTGTTATCTCTACCAGCTCCCATAAGATTGTACGACATTTTATGATGAAAGGCGGAAAGCACCGAACAACAATCATGAAAAACTGGAAATTCAACGTTTGAACACTGTGAACTGCCTGTCTCTGGAAGAAAAATTGTCTCACCACCTGAAGTATTTTAATAGTTTGTTAGAGTTCAATCAACAATCAATTAATATCTGAGAAAATGTGGGAACTATATTTTAGCCATGTGTATTATTTTCTTTTTTGTGTACTTTTATTCGATTTTTTTTAAATGGGTTTTGAACAAAAACATCTGTTCCTGTTCTTCACTGGTCTGCACATAGTTTTGATTTTTAGGTGCTCCGGGATTTAAGCAACTACTAATAAAGGTGATTGGGAGTTTGGTTTTTGGAGCTCAAGGCATTTTAAAAGGAATCATTTAAGGAAAGACTGTATATTGGTTAACAAGTCAACCTGAGCCAGTAAAACTATGTGCATAGCTAGAAAGAAAGAAAGAAATGGTTTTGATTTTGATGAAATGCCCCCTTAACAACAGCTTGTGTCGGACGATAAAGACGAACATTTTGCTGACCCAGTGACAGTAGCACTTATGCTGCTGATAAGGCAGGCTATCATCCAGAGTGGTTATCAGACGGCTCTCCTGCTGCCATCTAATCATAAAGTCTCTCATAAAGTCTGGGTGTGTGAAAAATCGTCACTTTTGTCTATTTGATCCTGTTTTTTAAATAAGGCCAGTTAAAGTGTTAAAGTACCTTATTCACATTTTTCCACAGTGGACTTTGGGACATATTTTAATGTTGAGTGTTCGTTTTTACCATATTTCAATCATGTTTATACTTTATTTGCCTTATTATCTTTCAGTTTGTGTACTGTATACCCACTAACTGTTACAATACGTTGCGGGGCAATAACCCTAAGCCAGAACAGCGAAATGATCAAACTCAGACCGATTTCATCTTTGCTGTTACACCATAAGGCCACTATGTTTTTGTTTTCTAAATGTAATACAATTTAGTGTTGGGAATCAATTATGAATAACTGCTGCAGAGCTAGAAAACAGGTGCTGAAAAAAAGTGACTTTATTTTGCCGTGTGTTTTTATTTTCTGAACATGAAACCTCTAGTTATCATAAACTGCATGATCTTTTCTCTGAATGATCTCATGATTGTTTTATCCTGTGATTGTGTTTTCCTTCAGCCTCATTTGTATGACAAAGCACTGACTTTCAAGATGTATAATATTTATTTCAGTGCCTATGTGAAATTATATTTTTAAACATTTTTGAATGAATAAAGAATGCTGGGAAATGTTTTCAAGAGTCTTTTTTGGACAGCTCAGAATTACTTTCATACATTTTCATTGTTTTATTTACCCTAATCTCTACCATGTCGAGTATCCTGCAGATAAACCGTGAATCTTTCACATTATTGAATATATTGCACATTCTAGACAAATATTTTACTTCCATTTTAATCCAAATGTATGTATTTTTTAACATGTTTTCTATATTGTATTGGATTTTTTTAAGTACAGGGATTGCAATGGATTTCAGATGTGTTGTAATATTAAGTATTTATTTTTTCAGATTTAATCTAATGTTCTTTTTCTTAACAGTTCTTTCATTTTTATATATTACTTGTTTTAATAATATGGTTCCATTTCTTTTTCTTTTACATTTGCTTTACATTACATTTATTTTATTTAAATTGTATGTTGCTGCTGTTCACGTTATTGAGCAGTAGAGGGCGTCATTGACACAAAAGTTCCCCATTTAAATTTAAATTAAGTGTATTAACATTTTTTGTTTTTGGTCGAAACACACACATTATATTTACTTGTGTCTCTGCTTGTAAGAGCTGTGTGTGTGTGTGGGTGTGTGTGTGTTTACTATTTAACCATCCATTGTATTCTGTGAAGGTGAATCTTCTCAGAGGTTTCACAGTGGAGGGCTTTCTGTTCAGCCGAAGTCAACTCTTTGATTTTTCTTAGATTTGATTTATTATCCCTATGTACACCATATACATACAATATATAAACAATAACACAGAAAACAATAGATAGTAACACACATGGCAGTTATACTCAGCAAGGCCTGTAATTTAAGGCTGTTATTTGAGCCCTTTTACGTTTCAATGTTCTGTACCTACGCCCGGATGGCAGTTGGGCGAGGTACTGATTGAGTGGGTGTGTGATGCATGAGATGGCCCTGTTGTTAAGCACTGTGTGGTTGGGTGTAGGGAGTCCAATTATCCTGGTTGGTGGAGTGTATGAGTGAGTGTGGTCAGGTTGGTGACAGTGAGCATAGCTAACTCACTTCAGTAAGCATTTTAAAATGACATGCTTGTTAGACACATGGACCTCCTGATGACTCAGCAGGTTACAGGTCAAATCACAATATCACAGTGTTGCTCTGAAGTCTGAAACACATCCTTCTTTCTCTTACCGAAGACAGTCTCAGTTGCTTCAGATTTATTATAAACAAATAAATCTTACAATAGTTGTGTAATTTAATCCCTGTCTGATGGCAATGCTGTCATCCAGAATGACTGCTTTGTTTCCCCTGTGGCTTTGTTAGCATGATAGTTATGTTTGAAAATGATATACCATCACTAAATCACCTCATAATTCTGTAATTCATATTTCTGCAACGGGTTCCTGACAAAGTGATGATTGAAAATGAACATAATAACAGAGTGAGCCTGTACTTGATTTGACTGGGTTTACCAATACATTCAATTACAGAAAAAAGAAAACGTTTTTTACTGCAATTAACGGGTTAGTAGTTAAAAAGTATAACAGATTATATGCCAACAATGACCTTACATTTACCTTTATTTTAACTTATTTAATCATTGACGTCCTGTTAAAGACAGAAAGCTGACTCTTAGTATTCTCAAGGTTAGTTAATTAAAGATGTACCACAATGTGTAACTATGCTATAGATAATTATTACATTAACTATATGTACGTTTCTCTGTTTTCGAGACGGAGAGCTGCAGGAAATGCTGTGAACGTGCTGTCATTCAGAAGGACTTTGATCATAGTAAGACATTCTCTAAGAAGTTGTAAGTATAATAATTATCTTTGCAAACAATAGCATCAGCATATTACCTCATGGAGTAATGAATAGTGTGGAGCCTGACACAGCAGCAGTGTTTACTGCTAAAGCAGCTCAGGTTAACGGTATCATCACAAATCGAGTGAATTTTCATTTGGAAGTTAGTTTCTTTCCCAGCATTCTTTGTTCATTCAAAAATGTTTCAAAATATTATTTCACATAGGCAGTAAAATAAATATTATATATCTTGAAAGTCAGTGTTAGTTAGTTTAGTGAGTTTTTAACAGCTTGGAAATCTCTTTTGATATTTTTGCAGTTTGTGATATTTATTTCAGATGACATCTCCGTCTGCGGATTATCCATACTAAACACAGCACTGTTTCTTAATAGACAGATAGTGAAGGGATTTTCAAAATTCACTTAAAAATAAAACTTGAAAGTTGTGGGCCTTAAAACCAAAACACGAGCTGAAAGATGCTAAAACTCCTTAGAGCTGAAGGAAAACCTCAAAATCAGGTGCTATTTTCTGTTGGGACATTACACTCATTGGATCGAATGCTAATGAAAAATATACAACTCCGGAAAACATTAAGAGACCACTCCAAATGTTTCTTAAATCTTTACCTCTATGTGTGCGGCAGTCATTCCAGTGTCTATTGAATTCCAACACAGAGAAAAATGTATAGAATACAATAACAACATTTTAAACTCAAAGACATACTTATAAATAATAAAACGAGGAAATGATAATGCTGAAGTGATCCGCGGCTGTATACATATTAGTGCGGCCTTCCTTCCTTTGGCCACATACATAACATATTGTTAAATACTCCCTGGATATGATACAAAACAAAATGTACTAACGCCAATAATACACTCACAGACACAAGATCAAACTAGTCAGTTTAATTCAAGTATTGAACATTAAGACAGTGTTTATATATGGTTGTTGAATGTCAACACTGTAATGAAGGTCAAGCAGACTTCCTCTAGCACATGATTCAATCACTATCACTATTCAAGTTAAATTAATACATGAATAAAAGGTTTGATGGCAAAAACTGTAATACAAATAGTACAAAATGATCATCTTCTAAATGTGTCTACATTTAATTACAATGGCAGTTCATCAAGATTTAATACGAACATGTTAAGTTTAAAATAAAACTACATACTTTTTATGATGTATTACAAAAGTTAGTGTACTTTCACTTATTATTTTACCTAACGTTTTGCACTCGGCAGCAACAGGATGAAAGACATGAGGAAAGACAATGATTTATTAGAGACAAAATCTGTGCTCATACGAAAAAACTAAATGACTTGCTTCCCTCCAGCACCTGAGAAGACATCACAATTGCGTTGGAGTCTTTTATTTTTATTGTCATTGTTTGGTGATCAGGTAACGGGGCAAGAGTACAAGTATGTTGTAATGATCCCAGGTATGAAAAAAATAAAAGTACGAAAAACTGTTGAAAGTCAGGAAGAATAATTGGCACCTCAGGAAATACCGCCGATAGTGGATGAAGCTCCATGTCTGAACTCTTGACTCTGGATTGGAGCCTTTTCAGACTCTAGCCAAGGTCTTGAAGTGATATAAAAAGTTAAAACTGCTTTCATTGCAAAGAACGTTGCTTTTCACAGTGTTATATGACATACCCAGTTATTAATTAGCAACTTAATAGGAACTAAACTGTTAGGTATTCTAGTTATTCGTTGACTATGTTGGACCCTGTACCATGTACCATTTGTATCCCCTGTACTGAAAAAACAAAAGCTTTGATTGTAGATGTCTTTCAATCCCTAAGTGACAAGATAGCTAACCAAAACTGCCTCTCCTTCAAGCTGCTCTACACCTCAGAGTCCTCTGACCTGCTCTCTGCTGCTGCATATAATTCTTTTGCATGAAGAACTGCAGCGTGAACTGTATGAAACAGCCGACTGCTCATGTCTTTGTCATTTTTCCCAAAGAATTGTCCTTCTGCAGGATATCGATAACTGAGGTGTTACAATTTGCGAGGAGTATGTTCACCCTTATCTCTCCAAATTCCTTGACCAGCCCTTCAAATGTGGCCATGCCTGTCGAGTCTATGAACGGGATGGCGGAGCAGTCTAAAACTATCGTGTGAAAATCCAGTTCTCTCTGAACGAGTCCAATAACAACCTCTCCATTGCTTTTGTCTCCATTCGCCTTTATCTGCTTTGAAGACATCTCTTGAGCCTTCTTCTCTTCTTTTCTCCTCTTAGTCAGTTCCAGGAAAGGTTCAACTCCGACAGCTTTGTAGAGAGATCTGAGGAAGGAGTCCTTATTTGCGTAGTACAGAGGAGCCTGGAAGCGAAAGATCTGAACCCGAGGTGGTGGCATGAGGTTCTTGTACTCTTCCACATCCTCATAAAGATCGATTTCACTGGCCTTGCCCAGGAGAGAGACCTGATACCGGACATCAGAATACATTAGATTATGAAATTACAAGGCCAGTATTTGACTTTTAATATGCTGGAGTTATTATTTTATACCAGTTTTCACAAAAAAATATCATCATCAGGTCCATTACTCACCTTGGGGTTCTGGGTCTTATAGATGACGCAGATCATGGAAAATACCACCCCGACCACGAGACCCAGCTCCACACTGATCAGAGCTGTGGCTGACATGGCGACCATCCAGACAATACCGTCGTCTCGGCTGGCACGCAACTTTGCCGGGACATCCTTAAACTTCCTCAGTGCCCCCCGAAGGCTAACGATGATGATACAGGCAAGAACGCACTTCTGGAGAGCAAAGAAATAAGGGGCAAAGAAGAGTAGGACAAGAAGGACGACCAGGGCACTAATCAGACTGGATATCTGAGAGAGGAGCAGAAACATAGGGATGTTTTAGAGAGAGTACAATACTCTCACAAGGAAAGCCAGAACTTGCCATCAACTCCAAAAATGACAAACCATTTTCAGAAGTATATTATTCACCTGTGTTTGGCAGCCTGTTGAGTCCTTCACCATAGTTTTTGCTAATGCAGCGCTGGTGGTGAAGCAGTGGAAGAAGGAGGGGATGATGTTGCAAAAGCTGATGGCCAGCATCTCCTGGTTGGGACGGACTGTATAGCCGTTTTTCTTAGCAAACATCTCGGACAGTGACACCGTGAAGGCAAAACTGGAAGATAAAATGAAAGTTTGTTTATACATTGACACTGTGAGTTGCCCTGATTAGCACGTTAAAACTGCTTTAGACCAGAGGTAAACATGAACTTAGGGCATACTTTCTCAAACCTCTTTAAACTTGATAAATTGTTGTCTTCATACGACATACTGAAATGCTTATTGAAGAGTCACAGAAAATAAAAGTGGAGGAAATGTCCATAGCTAGGTCGGTTTGAGTTCAAATAGAAAATGAGGTATCCCTGCCAGAAGGTAATCCGACTACGAAATCCCATTTGTAACAACACAGATAAGAGACACATGTTGATGCCAAGCCAAGGTGTTGTTCAATGTGTTGTACATTACCTAATGACTGCCAGAGGAATGGCATCCAGTGCCAACCGTGGCATCAGAGTGAAGCTGGGCACCTGCGGGGGAATGAACCCTGTGGGGATGTGACCGGAAACACTGGAGCCATACTTGCTGTTCAGCTCCCCGAAATGACTAGCTAGCGTAGCTCCTGCCACTATAATCAGCTCAGTCGGGAGAGGGATCTTTAGGCGATCCTTGTAGCGCTCCTGGATCTCCTTTCCTGCCACTGAAATAACAAATTCAAATGTTATTCTTTGTTAAAGTGAATGAGGAATGTGCTTTATAGGCTAATCAGAATGTCCCCAGGTATAGTAGTATTTCATTACAGCACATGAGACCGTTTATAACCAAGAATCGGATGGGAAATATATCAAATATACCTAATATAGAGATACAGATTGCACTAGTGATGAGGTCACACAGGTTGGTGTTATGAATGTTGGCAAAGATGTTGAACCAGGTGACGACAACTGTGCCGTATCCCTGGTGCCGGGGGATCTTTATGCCCAACAGGTATTTAGCCTGTACGGTGAGGATGGTGAAAGAGGCTCCCGTAGCAAAACCATCAAGCATGGGAGCCGAAAGGTATACAGAGACGAAGCCTAGCCGAAACACGGCCATGAGGAGCTGGTGAGGAGATTAGAAAAAAAAGAGGAGAAGAAGAAGATAAAAGATAGAGAGATAATGATGAGATGATGGATTAGCAAAAATTGTAAAGACAAAAAGAGAAACTATTCATCCATTCCATAGACTTACAAGAAGTCAATAATTGCCCCTGCATTCGTTACCTGATAGACGCCAACCAAGAATGTTAGGGCAGCAGCGATGGTGATGGAGTAACACTCCTTCCCACACTGCACACCCATTAGCTCCACACTGTGAGGTGTTCCAATTGTCAGATTTGTACCAAGCGAGGCATTAAACACCAGGCCAGAAGCTTTTGAGTCTTCATCGAGGTCAAATCCAGCCATGAACATCTCCTTATCTACCACCTTCAGGCAAGAAAAAACATAAATGTATTAAGTAAACTCTCAAAAATGACTTTAAAGGAAACATTGCTCAGTGGCATTAAGTGATCAATGATTTCTCAATGGAACTCTTCCCAGTGACAGGTAATGGAAGCGCCAAGTAATTTAGATTTGCTCTAAAAAACATGAATCAACATTTCATTAAAGACTAAAATGGTGTGATAATTTCCAGTGTTCCATTACCTGTCCAACCATGAGGCTCATGAGGCTGAAGATCCCCACAGAGACATGTCTAGATGTCCCCATGAGGAAGTAGATGATGTTGGCGTAAAAAGAGGTGTATAAACCATAGATGGGCTGCACTCCTGCCAGCAGGCAGTAGGCGATGGCTTGTGGTACCAAGATGATTCCAACGATCACCCCGGACATCAAATCACCCCAGACGTACTCTTGGAGCTTGTATTTAGGCAGCCAGCGTACAACAGGGAAGAATCCGGTGAGGGTGGATCGGACTCTGGGCACAGAGCAGGTCACACCCTGTTTCAGCTTGGATTTGAGGACTGAAACGGTGGTCTGTCGCTGGCGAACCCGACGTTCCAGGACGGGAGGCGGGACCTTGGTGACCTCCTCCATGGTCTTGGGTGGGAAGAGGGGGCAGAAGGCGAGAGGGAAGGGAAATGGATAATGGGGTCAGCTGTGCTCCTGCACGATCTAGGAATAATAAATGAGGAAGATATGCAAGACAGACAGGGAAAAGGAAACAGTGATTATCAGTGGAGATACTTCAGTTAGTAGATCAAATACTTTGTCTTCCTGTTGGGTCACTTTCACAAGCACAGATGTTGTCTAATAAGCATCTGCAGTTGAATACAGGTGCATTTAGACGTTTACTTTACCCTGTAGGGACAGCTGTACTAGAAATGTTTTTGGTTGGTACATTATCCTTTAGGACTGTGGTGACAAAGTCCCTAGGGACCTGAAGGGCACCGGAAGTGCTATCGAGGTTTTCATGAGCAATGCACCGTTTCCTACACTGCTCCCCGGGCGGCATACATATGATAGCCCACTGGTCCTAACAATAGGATGGGTCAAATGCAGAATGTAAATTCCCCCTCTGTGGTACGATAAAGGGTATATTTTCTTTTCTTTTCTCTTTAAACTTGTCTATCAGTACCTTTGAGTGAATGTTCAGTCGGGATTACTGATTAAGTCTTTACAACAAAGTCTTTCATGTTCCAAACCCTATGGAAAGCTAAAACGTTGTGAAACATCGATAAACAGTTACAGAACAGTCTATACATCACATTTCAAGGCAAAGGGAATGGTTTTACAGGGGACCCAGTTTTACTAAGCTCCCTTTCCCAGAGCCCAGGTTAGTCAGTAACTAAGGCATCCTGTGAGCCAATCATAGGAAAAAGTGTATCTTAGTCAAGCACACTGCAAGTATATGATTTGTATAAACAAGTAGTGTTGGTATTCTGTCCGCTTTAATCCATACCTATGCCACTTTCATTTGAGCTGCTGCTATGTTTTGACACTTTTACTATTCACTATACTGATACCAGCGCAGCACTCCTTAATCGTTATCAATTCTTGTAATCTTGTGATATGTGTGGTAAGGTTAAGTGAGGACTACAGTATATAACTATGTTAGAGCGATGATAAAAATGAGAACATGTCTGTATAGAAAGCAAGGAAGCCCACTGCCAACTTTGGGATCAATTTGGGTGATACTTATTAAATGAAAATGTCCATTGCCATAAAATAGGGAACAGACATTCATGGTTCTCAGAGGATGACTCCTACTGACGTTGGGGATCCCCCGAACTCTCATCTAGTACCAAATATCACAACAACCATTGAATGGATTACCATGAAATTTGGTACAGATAACGTTGTTGCCAAATGGATGAATCCTAATTACTTTGAAAAATCCCCTGACATTTCCTGTAGCGCCACCAACAGGTCAAAGTTAAGACTTAACCAGAGAATTATCTACAGGATTGGCTCACCTTTTCTACAGACAACAGAACCAAATTTAGATTATAATAGGTGCCAACCTGAGAATCACACAACTAGCAAATGAAGTTGTCAGCAATTGCTAATAAGTAAGTTTGGTGGTGCACAAGTGCAGAAAGTATGGACAAGTTCCAGACTGAAAATATTTTGTATAATCATCAAGCTGGTCGCACAACACATGATACAAACTGTATATTTTTCGAGCACAACTTGTGGCTTAGTCTGAAACTGCAGTCCGGTGGCCACTGTGCTCTGCTGTTAACTACTGATGTACAAGAGTTAGTAAGCTGCAAAGAGATACATGGATGCCAACATTTATTGATGTAAAATCTTAAAGAACTGTTTATTTTTAACCAATTTCTTTCTCTTATGTTGTTGAATTTAAAGCAGTAATGTATTCTACAGTTGTAACAGAGTTGAACTGTTACATGATGTCCCGTTTCAGTGGGTTTCTACAGATAATTATACCATGAAACTGGGAAAATGGTTTTAAAACCCATAACTGACACCAGCTATGTAACCTACGCTTCTCCTAATGAAAGCATATGTTCCACATGTTAATGGCACTCATGTAATGCCAGTGGATGATGGATTGTAGGAGGCCTGTCTCACAAGGTTAGCTGTTTCAGTAGCAGCTGCGTGTCAGTAAACATTACAATGTCACGGAAACGATAAAGCATTCTAAATGATGGGTTATCAGCCTCAGCCATCGTAACACTGGTATGTGCTGCGACTTCCTGTGGCAGTGCTGGCTCACTGACCGATATGACAGTGGGATAAAGGATTGAGGAACGTCTTTTGCATGGGTGCCTACACGTGTTGTTTTTACAGGTTTAATAACAAGATTTAAGTATCATCTTTCGGTTTTCTGTCTTCTCTGCTGTTTCTTATTCACTGTTTCTAGGTAGTTTTGTTTTTGATGATCGTTTACTTTGCATGGAAGTCAACCTCCAATCAAAATACAGAGGCCAGTCTGTGTTAATGTGGGTCTCATAAATCCAAACTGACCTTTTTAAAAGATAAAAGTTACGGGAGATAAATTATGAGCCTCTGTAGCTCTTAGGTACACATAAAGTAAAAGAACATATCACAAAAAAAGACAAAGAACTCCAACAAGGTTTTCTTTTAAGAAGAGAAACACACAGGCTTGATTAACTGCTGAGCATGACGAGAGTCACACTGAGGACCTTTTGATACCAAATTTACTTCAGCGTCAACCTTGAGCTGTGCTGTAAAATTCTATTTCAACTGTTTCTGTTAACTGTTTCTAATCAATGTTCGGCGCCTTTAATCATGTGATAAAAGCCCGCCAACACTGCTTGTAAATGACTTGAAAGCTTCCTTCCTGTGCCTTTCATGTATAGTTGACATCTTTTTAGTCAAGGCATGTAAGAAGTCCAACAGGGCGATAGAAACTGTGTACCAACTTTCCATAAAGGAAAGCATACACATGATTCCTCAAATTAACATCTTTTTTTTTTTTTTACAGGATCAACTTTTTGATCTGCTGCACTGAACAACAACAGTATTGACATTAAATTTATTATTATTTATTATCACTATGTTAAGATAACACAAATATTAGAGCACGATTGTGTAAATTATCCTAATTTCTGACAAATATCATGTCTTTTAAAACCCTTGAGCGTCATTCTGACTCTGAGTTGCTGAGTCTTCAAAAAGTGCGAAACTGAAGCCAGGAGGACTATTGTCCCTTGTTTTTGAATTGTAAAACACAACAATAAAGATACAATATGATGTAACCATGGAAGCCGGTAGTTCCTATTCAACTTGAAAAGGGTGAACAAGAGCCTTACACTCTGCCGATGTCAAACAGTGCTTTGACAGATGTTGATTTAGAGAACAGGTTTGGAAAAATGCTAATTATAATACAAAACCTTCATGTTTAACTGAGTTTGCAAACCTAACAGCTTTTAATAGATTTGATATTAAAGACAAATCACAAAGTAAGCAGTGATGTCTAATAGAATTTGCTTAAATTAACAACACATAAGATTTGTATTGAAAATAAAAATGACCAACACCTCAGCAATTTAGTAATGCTCTATAAAGAACCTCTTTTCTTTATCAGAAAACTGTCTCACAAACTGAAAATCAATTAAAACGGCAATGAAATATCCCCCAGAACATCATTGCAGATGTGCTAACTCCTACACATCCAAAAAATAGTTAATAAAACCCTTGGACAATTAATGATTGTAGATATGCTCAAAATAGTACACAGAAGAATGTGAAAGGCTCTGCTGGTTAAAACAGATCTAAACTACCTAAAAAACAATCCTGGATGTGCTTTAGAAATGTTTTCACCAGCAGATCATTAAAAGTGTGCCAAAAAAACCCAACATAATCTCCAATGAAACCCCAATCATATTTTAAGATTCTCACCAGGAGGAATAAATACCAGCTTGGTCATTTCTTGGACTCACATTACCAGTCAGTATAAGACACTCACCTGAAGAGTCACTGCCACTGGGACAAACCTGAAGTCTGTTGTGTTTAAATCAGCGCTGTGTTGATTGCCTTAACTTTTTCTTATAGTATCTCCCTCTCTTCCTCTCTTGATATGTCTCTGATGTCAGACAGCAGTAGTTGTGAGGGTTATCTCTGCTGGATGAATGGAGAGATAAGAGCAGCCCTTTGCTCACCCTCAGTCTGGCCCCTATTGGCTTGGTCACCAAGAGTGGGTGGGGCTTGTCCACACTTGCACCAATAGAAATAATTTGTTTGTTTGTGTAGGGGATGGTGTTTTATCCAGTCAATTTTACTGGATCATTGCATTTACGTGCCCCTGCAGTGAGCCTGTGCAAATATGCACGGTCAAAGTGAAAATGACTTTAGTCTGTTAGGCTGTTTAAATACATCCTGCGGACAGAGTTGATTACACAGCAAACAGAAGATAAACTGTGCCTGAGGAGCACTAACCAAAGAAGAGCCCCTGTTATCTGTGTGAACTGTGTCAGAAACAACCCTAAATGTATGTCCCCTAAGCAAATACACACAGATTGGGCATTGGTTTGTTAAACAATGTGACTACCATTGATTTGTACCTGTCGGTTTATATCAAAACCAAACCACTGTAACTAAATTATCCTGAACTACTGTACATGTAACACTTTAGCTATAGCACCAATACAAATCTGATTTCATAATATGGTCTTTTCTAAAGATAAAATGTACTGTAATTAAGTAACCTCACATTTAATCATTTAGGAAGATATT
Source organism: Eleginops maclovinus (assembly GCF_036324505.1). Taxonomy (NCBI): domain Eukaryota; kingdom Metazoa; phylum Chordata; class Actinopteri; order Perciformes; family Eleginopidae; genus Eleginops; species Eleginops maclovinus. The sequence continues at coordinate 7,845,220 of NC_086356.1, forward strand.
TGATATTCTCACTAAAAGCCTTATTATCAACCAACCTAAACCTAAAACCCCTTATTGAGCTAAATATTGCTCCTTTGAAACACATTTAATTCCACTTTATGCTTAAACATATATAATATTCCTGTTATTCTTGTTTAGTTTTATCGTTATATCTGTGCAAGTAGTCTCCAGAGTTACATATCTTTCATCTGCACACAGTTACGTGACCATAACGTGAAATTCTGTATCATTTGGAATGAAGGATGGATGGACACATGGAGTTAAATGGCAGAGAGCGCTGCTGTCAGCTCGGTATTAAATACTTTTTGGTTAAAAGCGTACCAAAACACAATGATGGGGGTTCTATTGTTTATCTTTACTGCTGTAAATGTATTGTTTATCACTGATGAGAGACAGAACTCTGTGGTCTTCATAATCAGATCTACCATTCACTGTCACTGAGACAAATGTGAGTCTGTGTGTGTGTGAGAGTGCAAGTGTGTGAGTGTGTCTTTTATATTCTGGACTCAATGGCATCATTGTCAGGGTGAACGCATGGCAGACTTCTTCTTACACACTTAGTCACAGTTAAGATTTGAACGACATATGTAATAGTACAGAAATATCACCAGAGAGAAATGGGCTGCTTTTTGGTGTGTGTGTGTTTGTTTGTTTGTTTGTTTGTTTGTGTGTGTGTGTGGTGTTAACAGTACCATACCCATGCACAGCAAGCCTGGAATATTACTTGCAACAGACAAAACGTGGATAAAACCAAACAACCGGATCATGTTAGGAGTTTCTGCTTGCCTTGTCACCTTAGTTGACCCCTCACTGTTTGAGAGGATTAGTGCACTGCCACTTTAAATCAACCGGCAGCATCTTCTGTCTGCATTTCTGCTCCTCTGTCTACAAGCTCTGTCCCTTGTCTAGCTTGATTTGTGGAGCCTATATATCTGATTTTCAGTATATTGAGGACTCACCCAGAGAGGAGCAGAGGAGCAAACAGGGGGCAACATCAGCCATTCCTCCCTGAGTGGTGCCTCTGCATCCACCATCAGTCTGTCTTCCTCTACACCGCTGTGCACTCTGCTGCTCACTGACTGCCTCTGTCTTGTTCCTGTTTCCTTTTGCAAAGCATTATGGGAGCAAGCAACCCCCCTCCAGTCTCAGCCGCGGATTGGAGCCATGCAGAGGGGGAGGGGAGGGAGGAGGATAGATGGAGGGAGGGAAGAGGGGCTGTTGCCAGTGGATAGTAGTCACCATGGCGACTAAGCTCCTGCTGATGTGTGTGTGTATTTGGACTCCCAATGCCATAGTTGGTGGTACCTTTAAAAGGCCTTTAAGATACTATTTCTGCTGCACATTTCTATTGTTATGCACCATATCAGCAGCATCACCAGAGTAATATGACACTTTACTATCCCACATTATCTAAACTACCTAATAAACCTATGTTAAGGGCTAGTCTCGCAATAGTCTTTATCATTATAATTATCAAGAAATATCATGAAATTACAATAATATTAAACGCAAAGCTAAAGCATGATGTAGCAGAGTTCCTTGAAGGGGTGAACATAGTTTGTAGTCACACTCACAGCTGAATGAAGCACCATTCTTTAAGATGTAGTGTTTAAATACAGGAGAAGGCATCAGAATTAACTTCCCTTTCTTCAGCCTAAACAGGAAGTGTTACTTTTGGTGGCCACGGTTTTAGCAGCTTGGTTTTCAAAATGGCATTTTTTTCATTTTTTTTGTACGCTACTTCCTGTTTTTAACTCTGGTGATGATTACCAGTTGGGTTTATATAACAATTCACAATCAAATTAACAGGTCTACCATTTTCTAGACTAAAGGGTGTATTTAATATAGAGATACAATACAATGTAACCTTCAATTAGTTATCGTCTGTTTGACAATATTTAATGTCTATCTTATATTATAATATTAACTAGTGATGAGATTTATTTAAATAAAATAAATTTGTAATTAGCACATTATAAAGTATCAGATGTTCCCACCTCATAGAGATATTTTGCAAATAGTATCTGTGGAAGTATCCTGAAAGGTGAATTTGTCAGACCTTCTCCCAACACAGATAGGACGTTACTTCCTGATAACCCTGTGACAATAACACCACTTAACCTTCTTTTCTTCCCCACAAATTCCCAAGGACTACAGAGGATCCTACAGCAAACACTGAGCACAATAGTTTATTTATTCCACTTATTATTAACCCCTTTGGTTAAGTGTCTGTCAAGGATAGTAAATGTTTTGGGTCGTAACACAAGAAAAGTCACGCACAGAAACTGCCTGTTTCGGTATTTACGATTTAAAAGCTCTTTAACATTTAGAAAATGATATGAAATAAGTTTTAATTTAGTGATGAGTTTGCAAAAGTTGTGCAGTGTTCTGCAAAGCTGAGCAGTTATTACAACACATCTTTCCATGATGACTCAAGGTACTGCAAAAAGTATAAAACTATTGGCATCAAAATATACTTAAAGTACTAAAAGTAAGAGTACTCATTCTGCAGTTTGGTCCATTTCAGAATAATATATATCATATGTTTTGATTATAATTATCGATGCATTAAAGTGTTATCAAAGCTGGTCACAGCTAGTTTTAATGACAGAGTATGTTGAGATTTTACTCCAGGTGTAACTAAAGTCTTATTAAAGTGTTGATTTTATTTCACATCATTAATCCAAATCTGTAAAGTAACTAAAAGATAGAATCGGAGGATGAAACCCTCTTTATTAGTCACATACATGCACACAGCAGAGCACACACAGTGAAATTGGTCCTCTGCATTTAACCCAACCTAGTACTAGGAACAGTGGGCAGCTATCGTGCAGCGCCCGGGGAGCAATGGGGACGGGGGATTGGAGGTGTCCGGTGCCTTGCTCAAGGGCACCACTGCAGGGCCTAGGAGGTGAACTGGGACCTCTCCAAGTAGCAGTCCACTTTCCATATTTTTTCAAGTCTGTTCGGGGACTTGAACCGGCGACCCTACGATTCCCAGTTCAAGCCCCTACTTACTGAGCCCCTGCTGGACTGATTAATGGTATTAAGTACATATGTAGTGGAGAAAAAGTACAAGATGTACCTCTGAATTGTAGTGGATATTGATAGATACATTTAATTTAATTATTATATCAGGAATTATTTGTCTTTTTCATTCCAGCTAAAGTTCAGCTGCAGCTGTTCTCTCTTCTGCTCAGCTGACTTGATTGCCCATTGATTGCACCTGTGTCAAGTACATTGAAGTAGAGCTGTAACCAGTAAACAGCTGGTTTGCCATTAACAAATAGGGGCAGTTTAAATGCATCACTTCGCACTAACTGCAAAGAAAAAATTTGACTCAAGCCTGTTTTGTTTTTTCAGGGGTATCGAATCCATAGCCAAAAAGCAGCAATAGAACTTACAGAAGATTTAAAACATTACCACAATAAAAGCATAAAACTGAATGATTATTTAGTTAGTGTAGTAGCAGAATTAGTCACACAATCCTAACACTTCTACAGTTGTTAATTAGGCCTTTCACACAGCAGACATCGTGTCTGGTCAAATAGTAGGACAAGCACAGACACCGATAACACTAACTGATTGTTCTTTTCAAGAGTGTCAGTGATTCATTACTGTGACAGTGAGCCAAATACGTATCCCCTAAACCAAAGCAACTAAATGGTTTGTTTACACCTGTTCTTTTCCTATTAGACATGTCATCTGTATATTGTGACAAAAGCCTACTGCTGAAAGAGGAGTTTAGAGCAAAAGCTAATTTCAGTTGCTAGTGTTGTTGCTACATCTAGTGGTAGTGAGGAGACAAGCAGGTAGGATTTGAGAGCTGCGTATTGGACACAACTTGGAGAAGCAGCCAGTTTTTCAGAAGAAAATGTATGTCCTCCCCACCTTCCTGAGGTTTTCTACGAGAACCATCCTGAACCAGGGCCTGATTAGGGTTACTGCTTCTTTTTTAAGGCTGGCTTCTTACCTTCAAATGGAAGGAGATGAGAAATAAATGAACATGGAGACTTTCTTTAATGGATTAAAGACTGTATTTAGGAAAGACTAACATGCAGCTGCCCATAGAAGGATGGAATATTGGCTATGGCGTCTCATGCGGTTAAGATACATTCCTGTTCCTGTTTTAACATCCAAATAATCTCAGAGCCAGGACGTTTGCAGGTCAAGCAGTGGAAACTCTGCATGATCTTTATGCTTTTAGACAGTAAATCCAGGGAGATTGTGTTGGAGTCAGTGATTACCGAATGAATTCCTCCTGTGGATTTCCCCTGATTGGTTAATGGGCAGCAGATTCAGGGGTCAGCAATCAGTCCAGAAAATCAGCTCAGAGATTGTTTTTGAGCAACGTAGAGATGATTGGGGATAATTTGGTTTGCTGCGACTCAATAGGCTTCCTGACGGTGTGCTTTGTTTGTAATGGCCGCTATCAGTAATAAAGGCTTGTTGAAAATGTTGTTTCAGGCCCACACAGAATAATATTAGTTTTTTTCTTGATGCTCATACTGTTTCACTAAACACACAGCCCAAGCTATAATGAGTTAATTGTCAACAACAGTGTGCAAAAACCAAAATAGCTATCTAACTGCCTACATTTGGGAAAGTGTGTTTGCTTTGTTCTCAACAATGCTGTAAAGTAAAATAAAACTGATCTAAAAAAATGCGTCTCGATGTTTACTCGTCAGGGATCGTATGCAAAAAAACATCAATCTAATGTAATTTAAATGGTGATTAATTGGTTTTAGTTGGCATGGAGATGGTTTAAAGTTTAAACCATCCTCTGATGAAGGCAACCACCTGTGGCTCTACAAATGAGAATGCAAAGTAAATGGACCTTATAATAGAGCTTAAAGATAATTATTTTTGGAGATAAAATCATGCAAATATATGCAAATGTTGCTGCTGGATGTGTCATTAAGCAAAGTTTTGCTAGCACATTCGTCTTTGTGAGGTAAAAATATGATAATGTGGTGTACAGCTTGTCCATTCATGCAAGTTCAATGAGTGAAAAATATATCACAGACTCGAGTGTTGAAATCTGGAGAAATTAGCATAAAACCAGACATGAATGAATTAGCACCAAATTATTGTCAAATTCTCTGTTTATTCATCATGTCCATTGAAAGTAACCAAGATGAAATACAGGGCACAGTGGACTATTAAAAGTTGTCACATTGTAACAAGACATTTTGTTCACATCAACATCTCTGAAGCTTTGAGGTTGTGTATTAAAAATCAAAAGGAAAGATGGTGAGTTTATGGTTGTTTGGAGGCAGAGATGCATTTAGAAATTGAAATGAAAATGTGAGAGTGTAGGCTGCTGCTGTATCCCACCTCTGTGTGTGGATCTAATGAACAAGTTGTGATAGACAGCCAGGGGGAGACAGACGCGTTTCAGAGATGTAAACTGAGCTTCAAACCTCAGAGGAGGGTTGAAACTGTGTTATAGCTATTTAGTGCTTCTGGCCATTGTTTTTTCCTAACCCTGGAAAAAACAAGGCCAGATCAGAGCTAAAGGAGAGTGAATATTGACCCCTAGTGGTCAAATATCACTGAATTCATTTTAAAACTCAGTTAAAGCTAAATTATTTACTTGAGTGACAGTCATTTAAAATCCCGTTGGCTTGAACCCAATTCAGCCATCTTTCAAATGAGATTACTGTTTTCTAATCGTTGTTTTTCTAATGTTTTGATGTTAGGTTGTATTTCCTGTATGATTTCAGTGCTGTAATACCTAGTCTTAATAATTTAATAACTTGACAAACTCCTTCATACTGTATGTCAATATGGCTTCAAGCAGAAAGAGTGATTTTAAAACTGGCAACTAAGCTTTGCAACCCGCTGCAGTGATGTAGAGGCACACTTACAAACCAACACATCACTGATCTCTGACAGAGATGCAACACCTTGAAGACTTTCCACCTATAAAGGTAAGTGCAACAATCATGTATATGCCTTGAAATTATCACAAGGGTCAACAATGATGCTGTATTTCATCCCAAACTACTGGGACGTCATTGATTTCTGATTTCACATTCTCTGATTTCGGCGTGGAATATGAATAACGAATAATATAAATAAAAACGTTTGACATTACATTCAGCAGTTTCAGAGTGCCGTCGATGCTGATCAAATACAAGAATACAAACTGCTTTACAATAAACTGTAATCTAAAGACACCTAAAGACACCTCTAGGACCATTATTATAGAGGTTAAAAAGCCGTTTTGTTAGCCAGAGCTTTGCTTGTAGTCCTCTGTAGTTTTTCTGGACCGCTGCCTTCATGTTTCCAATCCCAGGATTTCAACAGTTCTTTTAGGTTTTAGATAGAGGACATGGGAACATATTGGCAGTGTGTTTTGTTCCATGGACACATTGAAGCTTCAACTGTTCCTTTTGTTCAGGGCACCGAAATGCTTCAATATTTCACCAAAAGTAAGATCTGCACTTTTCTGATGCCCAGCAACAGCGCCTCTAGTCCCGGACAGCATCAACATTTTTTTAAAAATAAGTCTTAAAATCCGGATGTTGATCATAGAGTTCATATCCGTGAGAGACCACCTCCTCACAAACAAGTCACAGTTGGAGGCTTTTTGCTCATAGAGTTCCGACAGAGTCCTGGGACTGCTCGTTAGCCAGTATTGTTCGCCCATTGTCACTGTAGCTCCGGTTTGGCAGAAACGACAATCTGAAAAAGAGACAGAGACTTTTAAGATAACCTTGATTAAAAAGATCTGATTGATATAGGTTCAGGGTTAGGGTTAGGGTTAGGGTTAGGGTTAGGGTTAAGGCAGAGACACTTGAATCATAGCTGTGCTGGTAAAAATAGGCTGGTGGAAATGGAAGAGAAAGGAGGCATGGGAAGAGTAGAGCGCAAATGGGAACTTCTGTTGGCATTCTTCTGAAAGTGGGCAGAAAAGTTCTTGTGAAAGTAGAGGAGGGAGAGGAAGGAGAGGAGGGAGACAGGGAAAAAAGGATGTTTGTAAAACACAAGGATGACTTCAATCCAATTGACTCAATCCCAGTACAAATAGAAACCCAAAAAAGAAAGTGGCAAAAAGTCCCTTATTTAGTAGGAGTGTCATCTGTGTCTACACAGTAGGACCTCAGAAGCAATGTATTACTATCAAACACACACAGACAGACCTGAACGGATGTCCGGATGTATTCCTTCTGGTAAATTCCCAGGATTAGTTCTTATCAAACAATTTGACATGCACACACACACACACACACACACACACACACGCACACACACACACACACACACACACACACACACACACACACACACACACACACACACACACACACACACACACACACACATACTTTATTTTTACACTTATCTAGATAATAAAGGATGAAACGTTTTTAGGGAGGAACAGTGAGTAGACCTTGAGGTTTTAACATTTTGGCTCATACAGTATGCATCATGCTGCCGGAGATCCTGACACTACTCAGGCACTGAATTTAAGTCAACAACAAACATATGAAATCACCAGCTGTCCTTACTGCCCTCAGGATGATTTTAAGTTTATTGAGTTGCAGATTGTATTAAAGAAATCCCCAAATAGACCACATTTTAAATAATATACAAGTTGAAACAAAAACCTGCTTATCCCAGAAATCCAGGATTATGTGACGTTCGAGTCCCACACATATCTTCCCTCTGACATTTACGGCAGCAGATTTAACTCAGGCAGTGTGGCATTTAATGACTTAAAAGGCTATTTTTCCTGCATTACAGGAAATTCCCAGAGTAAAAAATACAGAGGGAAAACAGTATTGGAGTTTTCCCACATGTTAAATCATCAATCTTATAACCACAGATAATTCAGTGGTTTACTCCCACCAGAGGTTTCCCTCGTGTGTCACTTCTAATATGTCTGTCCAGATTTGTTAGGAAAAAATAAAGAGATTAGAGAGGTTTCTCTTGCAATACATGTGAACTTTGGTACATTTCCATCGTTATCATTAATTTGAGAGCAGTGAAAAGTTCTGTGAGGCTGCCGTCAATTATGATAAAAATAAAACCTTGCAGGAAAAGCCTCCTGCCTCATCCAAAGAAAGGAAAGGAGAAGCGACTGGTGAATTATGTTCACTTCTCTCATGGGAATCTAAAAATAGGTTTCTGTTTCTATTCTGTAACAATAAGTACCATGGACAAGGGCAGTAGAGTCACATTTAACCCCATTTTGGGGGATTGTTGTCATGATCCTTGTTTCGTGTCTGTCATGTCTTTGTGTGTTTTATTTTGAAATGTTTTCCCCTCTGTGTCACTCGTTAAGCTTCACTTCCTGTCTGCGTTTCCTTCCTGTGCCTGATTGTGTCATTGTGTTCACCTGTTGCCCCTGTGTTTCTCGTCCCCCTTCCAGCTGTCTCTCGTCCTGTGATTACCCTTTTGTATTTAGTCCCCGTTTCCCTTCTGTCTGTTGTTCGGTCGTCGTCATTTCTTCCCTGATCTTGTCCATGATACCTGCCTGTTCCTGTCGCCCTTCATGCCTGGAGCTAAGTGTTTTTCATGTCCTCTGTTCCCTTGCTTTGTGTTTTCATCAACAGCTTTTGAATTAAGCTCGCTTTTTGTTTTTGACCCTTACCTGCTTCCCCTTGATTTACTGCACTTGGGTCCTGTTTCCCCAACCCTGACAACTTTATCCAGAAATAGCTACTTATTGCTGTTCAGTAATCATCTCTCTATTGTTTTCAAATATTTTTTGGGGCAATCAGTGCCAGAATTGAAACAGGGGAACAGAAGGAATGACATGCAAATGGTTGAACAGCCATTAACTTTTAAATTCTTTCTAGACACTGATTTCTTCTTTAATTCACAAGCTTAAGGTCTTTAACTAGAACCCTGTCTGGGTTGTGGAGAAGCAGCAACTAAATGTTATCCATCAGTGAGTTTGATCTGTGGCTGACTTCCAGTCTGACAAATTGAATAAGGATATCCAAGCACACATCAAAAACGACAGTCTAAGGGAAACGATCATGAGAAAAGAGGGCATTTGGACTGCTACATCTGATTTGAATGTTTTTTTTCAGATAAAAATGGGGATTTAACTTTCAGGGGGTATTCCGGATGTGATTTCTTTAACTGTGTTTATTGATTTAAAGTTTACAGTCTTTTCTGTGTGTTGGCTATTTTATTTTTTCCGGCTGAGTGTTGTCATCAGTCTTCTTCAGGTTGTTGCCTGTTATATATATTTTTTACGTGTAAATATACTGCCTTTTGCCATCATAAATGCAAAATTCATAAAAAGTCCTTCACTTTGAATATATGAAATGTCCATTATGAGGTAGACACTACAATCTCGGTTGATCCTTATATATTCTTTTAATGAGAACCAGTTTTTTTTTATTTTGTCAAAGCTGCCTTCAGTTCCTGTCTCTGGTTTCATGTCCCTGTCTTAAGGTTTCATGCTATGAGTCTATTTAAATGAAGAAGCTAATTATGCCTAGAAATAAGCACTTTCATTTAATCAATCAATCAGACTATACGTCTCTCAGGTACACTCCTGTTGCTGCTGTCCAAACTCATGACAAGTCATGCCTTTTTCATTTTCACTTTCCACACCATTTGTGCTGTACTGCCTATAATTCCAGTCATTTCATCTGATATGTTACAGTACGTCACCTTAAGGTCGATCAACACAAGATACAGGAGAGGTTTGTGTTCCTTTTAATTTAGCGATAATATCTTTCGGGGACATTAAATAATCCGATTTCTCTCTTATTGCCTCGCATTGGGAGCTAAAATAGCGAGGAGGGAGCGCCGATGGGGTAAAATTATAGGACGTGTTTTCCCACAGGAACACTGAGGATAATACTGGAGGAACCAGTCCTGCTCTTTCTAAGAGCTTGATTAAAAACTGTGTATACCAAACATAATCGGCAGCATTTTCCACTGCAAAAAGGAATGCTGTACTTGGGGAACTTCAATCTAAACAGATGAGGTAACACATATTAACTGTCCTACATGAATCAAGGCAGGAATATAGCTGTTTCATGCATTGGTACTTGGTAAATTTACCAACAGCATCTATTTGTGTCTGTAAATTTCTCCTTAATTTAGCAAAGTGAGCATTACATAATGCATATTTAATGATTTTTTTTTTTAATGGTCTTACAAAAAAGATTAAACCTTTAGGATAATAACAAACGTTTCATGGATATATCTTTTAGTTAATTTTCTTACCCTTTTGACCAGGTAGTGTCTGCAAAATGTTTGCCATTTTAAAATACACATGTTTAAAGGCCACATTTTTTTTGTATTTTACTCACACTCAGATCCTGACATTTTAAATACAGTAGCACCTACACACAAACATTTTCCAGTTCAGTTCATAAATCATTCGTGGTCTGATTTATTGCCTCCAACTAAATAAAAAAACATTTTTGAACCTGGTTTTATCCAATGCTCATATTGCTGTTCCAGAAAGATATGCAAATTAGCATTGGACTTTTTATATAAACATAAAAAGTCCCAAAACAAATAATTACTTTATTAAATAAATGAAAAATCAAGACTTCAAACACAGTTCCAATAGATAGTAGGACATGTACCGACTGAAGCATTGGCCAGACACTCAAGGGAAATTAGTTGGCTAAGTGAATTCAGAAAGACACCCTGGGATCAGGCCAAGAATGGACTTCAGAGTTTCCCGTGCAGCTAAAATATTTGGACAGGTCAACTGGAAGTCGGTGGGGGGACACAAAATGAAGTATGCTGGATCTAGTTTGTATAACCAAAAAAGGAACTTCAATACTTTTGATTTGTTTTGACATGTTAGCTTGTGGACACCAGATCTTATTAATTATACATCAGAGGCTTTTAGAGACCCAGATATCTTACTTCTTCCTTTCACTACAAACAATGTCGCTTCCTCCCTTCTCGATGAAATTAGTTTTGCTCCCTGCAGTAAATGCATGAGATATGTGCTGCTGTCGTGCAAGACTAAATTGAGCCTTTCCAATTCAAAGAGACACTTCCAGAGACCAAACTGAATGAAAACATTGAGGGGTATAACAGACAGCACATGAATAGACAGTGCACTAAAACAATAAAAAACTCTGCGTAGACCAAGCATCAGCACAGTTCACAAACATACATATAAATCCAAATTATAACTTTGGTAAAAGGGTCCAGAGCCAAATTCATTCCTCCTTTTACATCAAATATGTTCTGAAAAATCTCAGGCGCTCCACTGGAGTGTCATTCCTTCGCAGAAAATAAAAAATACTGACCACCCAGTAACAAATGTACACAAACGTGTCAAAATATGTGCTCCAGGAAAACAACAATTCAGATGGCCAAAGAAAATGCCTTATAATTTGAAGTTGTATCACAAACAGAGCTCTGAAAACAAACTCTGACTCTGACTGACCCAACCTCCAACTGCACGGTTTATCATGAATACACACTGTCCTGCGGCCCTTCATGAGCGGGATCTGGGTTTCTGGGACAGAACATACTCTGCCTTTCATGTTTCTGTTATTGAGCTGTGGTTGAAAAGTAAAGCAGTGATTCTAACTGAATATTTTCATGCAATGACCTGCCACCAAATGTCGGCTATGGAAGCCCCAAGAGGCAAGTGAGGAAACAAATTTATTATGGAGATTCATTTTCTTAGTCTAATATAAATAGTTTTCTCTCCCATGTGAACCCTTTCATACTAGAATTGCAGTTCAAAACGCTTCACAGTAGACTGTGGAAATCTCTTAAAATAGTCACGGAAAATTGATGTCAAATAGAATACAGTTACCAGTAAAAGACACACACAAGAAAAACTCAGTTTAAAGGTAACATTTTGCATTAAAAGGAGGACAGTGCAAATACAACCCAAAAGCAGGTGACATGCGACAGCAGGAGTTAGCTTCCTAAAAGGCTAAATTGGACAAATGTGTTTTTCAACTTTTTTCCACCGAGCATGCCTCCCTAATGTCTAGAGGCATTTTGTTCCATAGCTTTGGGGCATAATTAACAAAAGCTGCATCACCAATCTTCTTTTTATGATTAAAATGTATGATTTTAGAACATGTAAAAACATTTCTTTCAAAAGGTTTAAATATATTTTCTTTTTTTTTGTTTTGCCAGTATCAGTATTCCTTATAACTGTGAAGACATGTGGATGCTAGTGTAGTACTATTTTCTGCCACAAGAGGCTGGAACGCACAATTCCCCCTTTTTACTATAGGACAAAAAACATATGTATTGTTTCACAGTTTAAATACTCCATACATTACAATTATATAAGGTTTAAGTCCCCCCCTTCACAAATAGAAATAGAACAAAGGAAATGATAACTATTATCCTGGCAAGTAATACATTTTTTTTTTAAATGCTCAACAAAGATCATACCTACAAAATGGATCATGAAAACTTATTTTAATTTTGTGTCTTAGTGGCACGTGTTTTGTGTAGACTTTCATTCAGGTTAAAAAAACCTTTCTCTGGACTTCTCCATCAACTATTGTTATTTCAGATTGTCATACTGCTGAAAGATTGGTATTTCTAAATCAAAAGAAAACAAGTAAAAATCTCACAACAAGAAAAGGAAATATTATTTTAGAATAATATTTTTGTATGATTCATAGGGCTATGCAGCTCACAATAACATCAGTCCTGTTATTTTTTAATTGTTTTTCATTGTACTATGCAATATTTATTTTGTCCATATCCCTCAGGTTAAGTGACGCGCAGACTCCCATCAGATAGCAAGTTCTGGCTTTATAAAAACAGAGAAAATCCCTCCTTTTTTCAAACTGAGATCGTTATTTTGTAAGAAAGAGATGAAAATGATTTTTATCTGACAGAGTTTAAGAAATTATCTCATGCCACTGAAGTTAAACCCCCTCACTTCCCGCTCGGATATGGTCTACCAGTTAGCAAGGCACTGCTTGTATTTTAGATGCTGTGTGTTTGCACGCGTCTGTGTGTGCCTCGACATGCAACACTATCTCTTTTTGTTCTTATTTGCATTTGAGAATCACATCATTTTTAAAATTCAGCCCAACCATTAAATCCTGTGTCTCATTGTGAGTTCCCATTGATTCAAACATCAAATCACCATATCTATCTGTACCCGAATGGGAAGGTTGTTATCTTTAATAAAAACTCAATTATAATAGGATAAAGTGATCAACATGCAGCTTAACCTATGAAAGCCACGGCTCCTTCAGTACTGTGCACCTCAAACACAAAACTATCTTTCTGTCGATCAAACACAAACAATCCCACTCGCAGCACACACAGTCTTGTCACTCACTATGAATTCAGTAAGAAAAATACAACTATCCAGATTCAATCTTTTGGCAAAAGCTGAAACAATTAGAAGTTCGCAGCCAAAGGAAATCTGGAAAACAGCAGTAAAGATGGATCATTGTAGAACTGAGGCGCCTCGATTTAAGATGCCCGTCATCTTCTATTGACCCATTTTGTGATGCATGCGCTCGTTACAAACGGGTTGACTACAACTCAATGATGGCATCCAAATCTTCCAAGTTTTTTCAGGTCAATGTTTCTTAAACCCTCTTTTGAGATGGCAAATGAATCAAAGAGGCTTTTGAGTTTTAAGCTCTGTCTAACAGTCCTAGTCTTACAAATAAAGAACCACAAATCATTTTCACACTTCCTAATTTAGTCAGTATCAGTATTTTTTCTTTGTAAATGCCTCAAAACTTTTCTAAATGGATTACACTTCCTGTGAGTCTCAAGAGTCAGTTTCAACTTTGTCATTTTCCCTGAAACTTTTCTACACAAATGAAAAAACGCTGGAGAATTGTGCACGGTATGCCAAACCAGAGTGGAACATGAATTAATAATTCCAACTAACCAATACATTTACAGACAATTAACGTATTACAAAGCTCAAATATGCAAAGTCTTAACATAGCAAATTTAGTAAATCCTTTTTTGACAGAGAACACGAAGCAAATTATGTTTAATTGTGTCATTTACATCTATTGTTGGAGGAAAAAAAGACTCATAGATAGATTCTGTCTTATCTGTAAAGTACATTAGAGTGAGAACGGTCTGTGACCCATTTCGAATACTAGGTAGCAAAAACTGTTCAAATAATTCTCCTACCTGCTTGCTGTTGTTGCTAAGGTAACAAGTAGTCAAAAAAACATTCTTACAAAAAGCTTAAATGTCTGTGTGTTCGTTCTCTTTCCCCCTAGCTACCATGATGTGCATTTTAGAAAAAGCATGAGCACATAGGAAACAGTACAAGTAAAGAAGTCGGTCTGTTAATAAATTAAAAAAATACCATTACATTTAAATAATAAGAGTGAGACACAAGAAACTAGCTGAGAGTGCTGATTTTCAGGCCGGGTAATGAAGGAAGTATGACACATTAACCAGACCTGAGGGGACCCACTCTGGTCTCAGCGGCAGGGCTTCATGATTTTTAGCCTGATGGTTACATACAAACATCAGTGGCTTTTATAAAATCAATGCAGAGAGGAACCATGAGATTTGGCAGGTGATTAAAAAAAAATGCAATACATGTCTATGATAAAAGATAAAAGCATGATGACTTTCAAGGTTAAATTAGCTGCATGCAACTTTTTGGGGGGTTTTACGGTCTTTAAAAAACAGAAAGATTACAGAGTTTTATATTGAAGTGTATTGTAATACTGTTGATTACATAAACAAATACGTATATGTTATGCAGCCCTACTGAAGAGGTGGCTCCCATATGACATGTCATCATGTAACATCCATGTAACTTGTATGAAAAACAAACTGCGATATTGTACTCAAGTGACGGCTGCTGGTTAAGTCAAATCGAATGCTCTGCATGCAGGATGAAGCTCTGACTGAAATCAAAACAATTGAACCAAACTGAATTATATCGACATTAGTCTTGTGGGGGAAAATTGCTCCGCAGACCGAGTTTAAAGTAAAGACACATGATAAGAACAAAGAAAACAAATGAATAAACAAATCCGAAGGAAGCTCAAACTCATCCCCGGATTCAATTTCGACTCTGCACAACGTACATGCCAACAGCCATTGTTTATGACAGACTTAAAGTAAGCCGTTGTACCGTGTGAGTCAGACAAAAACCCATTGTAGTTCTCTTTTTAAGCAGACGGAAAAATGTCAAGTATGTGACTGACCTGAAGCTAAAGTCAGCAGGTCAAGACTGACAGAGACCTCTGACATTGCTACACCACTGAAGCTCCAAATGCGTGTTGTAAAGTTTAACATATTGCTGTATGATGACATTGGAGGCCTTCTATATGTGCACACGTGTTTAACACACACACACACACACACACACACACACACCAAAGCTCAACCTGACCCCCAGGTTCACAAAGACACACACACACCAAAGTTCAATCTGACCCCTAGGACACACACACACACACACACACACACACACACACACACACACACACACACACACACACACACACACACACACACACACACACACACACACACACACACATACACCAAAGCTTAATTTGACCCCTAGGTTCACAAACATAATGTTGATATTGATATTGTTAAGGTTGGTGTTTATTGATGGTTCTGTCTCGTCATGGTTATGGAAGAATATACCTTTTTTGTTCTCTGAATTAAAGCTGCTGCTTGTGGGTCATGTGACTTTTGCTAAAGAGTTCTAGTCAGCTAAAAAAATAGGCTGTAAGCACCCAAAAGAGGCCTAAAACAATGAAATGCAACATCCACTCATCATCTCCTGGTATTTATCTTTCGTAATCAGCATCTGAGTCTGCTGAAGGAACCATGGGAAGCAGTGATGTTAATAGTCCTCAAAAGCCCAATCAGAGCCCACCAATTGATGGAAAGTTCAATCACAATTGTTTAATAAAGTAAGGGTTTAATTTCTTGCTTTGTGCCGTTGTTAGCAGTATCTCTGTTTCAGGCCAACTGAGGTGAAGTCCTGAAGTTTTGGGGATCTGTTTATTCTGACAATTCTGTTGAATCAATTATGAATAATGTTCTTTTGACAGGGCGCTGCACATCTTCCTGCCGGCTTGCCAATGAGATTTTTTGGACCTATGGGGCTTCGTACAAGCGTGAAAGTATGCTCTGAACGTTCTTGAACAAAACCTGGACAACACTGTGCAATCTGTTAATCACGAGTTAGCAGTGCCCTAAAGCATTCACCGTTTCATTTATTATTATGCTCTATATGGTAGCAAAATGTAATAAATGAACATCATGCTGTATTGGATGAGACTTGAAAATAGCTTTGGGACTATAAACTCAATAGGAATGTGTTAACTCAATTAAGTGAGAAGTCATTTCCTTACTTTATAGAACCAACTTGGCAGTCAAATACAACGAAGAGGCAGCAAGAGACACGAGTTAGAAGAGAATTAAAACCAGAGCCGATAAAAAAGTGCACATTGGTTTTACATGCAGCTGAATGCAAAATAGGCAAATAAGTTAAACGTGACTATGTCTTTGTCTTTGTTGTAAACATGCTTTATACTTTACTGTCATTTCAGTCAGACAACTCGCGTGTTTCATTAATATGTTTATTAGAAGCAGTATATAGTTTGAGTTTGGCGTCTAGGCTCGGGCCTCATCACTCCACATATTAACATAGAACATTGAGTGATGATTAGATAACTAACCCCCAAGCCTACAGATGGAAGCTGGGTATGAAGCTGGGGTGGTGGTGAGGCAGGCGAGCATCGCCAACGTGAACACAGCAGCAGCAGCAGCAGCAGCAGCAGCGAGGTGAACGCATTAGCAGCGTGGAAACAGCAGTGGCGGCAGCAGCATTAGCGAGGCAGCGGTAGGCATATCCAACAGCTTAAATAGAGCGCCAGATTTAGGAGACTATGTTTGGTTGTTTGCCCGAGTGACGAGGGGCGTTATGTGCGAATGTATCATTGGTGCTCGAGTTGACTGCCTGAACTAGCTCGCAGCCTTCACCCCATTTGCTGCACAATATCGGTTAGCATAAACAGACAGCAGCTAAATATTACCTTTTCTTTTTATTCTATGACTGTATCTGAATTTACATGTTTGTTTTTGGTCTAAAGGCCGACCAAATGTGGATTGTCTGATTTTCAAATAAGCAACACTCAGGATGTCTTACATAACCAAAATCATTTTGTCTATTCTAGATAAAAAATACAAATTCAAAGCCCAATTGAATTTTCCGAGCTCAATTGCCCAGGTGGGGCCATTCTTCTATCTAATTTGTCCCCAAGGAAATGTTTCTATTACCGTTGAGAGCCGGGATGAATAAATCTATTTAGCATGACAGATGAGTTCATATAATCAAAACTGAGTCTAAAACTGAGGAGGGAGAGAAGTGACAGCAGCTGATGTCCTCAACCCAAAGCGGAACATGAAGCAATGAGGACAATCATTATACGGGTTTCTGTACTTCTATTATGTTGTTTAATTTGAATTATTTAGACGTGAGTTTTGATGTTATATTCAAACATTTTCTTCTCTTTCTTTGTCCTTTTGTTCTCGTGGAAAATATAAAGACACCCAACAGTAGTTTTTTTTTTAGAGATAAGCGGCCAGTGTTTACTTTGAAAGCTCCTAATTTCTCACTTTCTCCTTCAGTATTTTCTCTCACTCTTATGCCAGGTTGATTTTCAGGATTATCTCAAAAGACGGCCAAAGAGAGAGCAGCGTGATGCAGGTTAAAGTGTTTTTTATAAGCACAATGGGATCATCTACTTTATATTTACATTAGATCTTCACATAGTCCAAAATAATGAAACCATACATTGTCAACCAATATTGCCAGAACTATTTTATGACATGGTTTTGTCAAACATGGGACACGTTTAGTATTTAGTTATGAAATCCCTTTTCTCAAATATCATTAAAAAGCTGTAGCCTTAAGACTTGGAATACATTCACGATAACACAGACAAATATCCTGACCTTAAGTACGGGTCCAGCTTCAACTGAACTTGGGCTCTACAATTCCATTGGTTTGACATCTTCCTCTTTGAAGCCTTAAGTTGACCAACCCTTTAAGGACTGTACTTCAAATCATATTTGTTAAACCGCAAAATTGACCCCTCCATCCTTTAGTACAGGGGTGTCAAAGCTACGGCCCGGGGGCCAAATGCGGCCTGAGGCTATTTTAAATTGGCCCTCAGCTAATTCAAAAGGATAATGTCATATGGCCCACAAATGAAACTTGTGCTTGTCTTATATTGTACTTAGATATAACTCAAGCACAAGACAATATGTAAACATATCTTACACTGTTTTCATGAGTTAATTAGCCCACCTTTCAAATAAATTCAGGCAATTCAAGTTGATAAAAAAAAAGCCCAATAACTGATTCACATAAGAAGCTTGAAATATACCCTTACATTTCCCCTAATTATAAGCACTCTGAGCGAGCACTACGGAGAGCTGTGGTGTAGGCTGTTTTTTTTCCAAAAGCATATTCAAGTATCAAGCATAACTTACAAACATTTCATTGATTTTGCTAACTTATAACCTAACTTAAGAGGCAATATACTTCAACTCTAGTAAGGGTCCCAGACCTTCGTATGTATTTTTCAGTATTTGGCCCCTGCTGAAAAAAGTTTAGACACCCCTGCTTTAGTACAACTCCTAGCTCATTTGTCATCTCGCCTGTTTAATTCTGTGGCATAATTTCCCTACATGGAGATGAATGTTTTATCTCATCTTAACAATCAAAACACAGAAACATTCACGGTGGGAAAACAGGATTTATTGAGTATGACGACAGGGCCTGGACCGAAAAAAATAAAACATTTACTCACTTCCCTCATGAACCTTAATTCCCTAAAGAGATTTCAAATTCTGCTGTTTTCAGACCGGTAAATAACTGCGCTTTGCCAAGGCATTGACTGGCAGATATTTGAATCACATAATAATCAAACTGACTGTGCACGGCTGATAACAGTGTCCGCTGCTCAGCTATATTTATGGGATTCAATAAAGCTTGTGATATCCACGCAGAGCTGAAGGTGAAACTCAGGACGGATCACACTAAAGCTGATTAACGATTACAGGAAGAGTTGGACATTCTGAGTTGTGGCTTGTTATTCTTCTCACCAGACATAGGACACTTTTTGTAATAGTCCTTCCTGTCTCCCCTAAACTGTTGAACTATGTAGTACTTCAGCACTGAAATGTACCTGTTTACCTGTACAGGTTTGCCTGTTAAAGCAAGGCATCTGTTTTGCTGTATAGGGTCTCATTTGTGCACATCAAGGCTGTATCAACCTCAAATGTTACACCTTTTTTGAATAACTGCCATGTTCTTTTAGTTCAAGCTCACACATTCAGCCCACAATGCTTTAGGTACTGGTGTCAGCTGCTCTGAAGGAGGTAAGTTGACAGAGCTGAAACAGTTCCAGAGAAGCTACTGAGAACATGAAGAAAAGTGAGATTTGACTAAACAACATTACGTTACCTCTGAAAAGGACTCCAAAGAGGCTCCTTAACTGTCAGAGTGTTATTGAAGGGAGAGCCCTGTGTTTAAAGCAGATAAAAGTATCAGATTGGTAGACGACTGGGTTAACTCGGTAGACAAAAGTGTTGTTTAATTGGGGTTAGGCAGTATATTGTTGTTGACACCGGGCCAAAAATCCACATAACCTTTTAGCTTATTGTCATTCAAGTGATTTGGGGGGGTTGGGCGATACACTTCTGCACATCTTCTTGGCTTTGTTTTCCGGATTCACGATAGGAGACTTGATATTGCTATTAACTGTTCTAAAATACAGACACGGACGTCACTTCGGATGATTTAAGTCATCCGAATAAAGATAAAAGAGTCAGACAATACAGGTGTGGTATTTCAGAGATGTAGAGAAAATGTTGCTTATATTTTAACGTTAACACCTGTAGCTAACCTGAGGCTGCTCACGGTTACTGGTAGCAGAAGGCTAACGCAGTAGATAGATAGAATCGGAGGATGAAACCCTCTTTATTAGTCACATACATGCACACAGCAGAGCACACACAGTGAATATTTGTCCTCTGCATTTAACCCATCCTAGTACTAGGAGCAGTTATTGTGCAGCGCCCGGGGAGCAATGGGGAGGGGGGATTGGAGGTGTCCGGTGCCTTGCTCAAGGGCACCACAGCAGGGCCCAGGAGGTGAACTGGGACCTCTCCAAGTAGCAGTCCACTTTCCATATTTTTCAAGCCTTTTTCAAGACTTGAACCGTCAACCCTACGATTCCCAGTCCAAACCCCTACTGACTGAGCCACTGCTGGACAGTAGAAAATAATGCTGCATAATTCTGCCTATATTATTAAACTGAGATTATTTCTTTTACTGTGGAATATTATATGACGTCTAACCTCATCTATAATCGCAGATAATTAAGTTAGACTCCAGATTTTGGTCCCGAAAAGGGCAATTCAGTTTTTTTATCTTTTAGACCGGTGGAAACATACCACACACCTGCCCTTAATTAGGTAATTAAACAATATAAGTAGGGAGTTTTGGTTTTTACAGGGGTAAAACAATTTTCCAGTTTGGAGTGTTTTACCTCAATAGCAGCCAGCCAGCGACATTAACAGGAGTTTAACCAAATGGAAATCAAGAGTTATTTGGTCCATAGTTTCAGAGTCATATTGGCAATATGAGTGAACACATGAAGTTGTAGAGTATCTTCTGGAGCAACAAAAGGACCCAAGGGACGATGTGACTGTATTTACTCAACAGTCTTAACCTGTATCAGATGTTTGAGATGGCATTTTTTACTCTACTAGAGGGCACAACACCAAGTCTTTGTTATGACTCTAATCAGAAACAAGTGTCTACTATCCACTGCTGGAGCTGGAGTGTCGACAGTGTGTGAATGTGCGTGTTTGTTGTTAAGATTACTGAGGGAAACGGCCTTAGGATTTTTTACAGTGGAAAAAGATCGCTATGGAGTTGCTAATGTGAACATATTTTGGTGATTATTTTTTTTATTTAAGTGATTAATTGGTTAAAAATGTTAAATATTCAAGAATGTACCAACTTAAAAAGGGCCATAAACTGGAGGAACTAAAGAGCACCAGAGTATCTCTTTTCAATTTGGAAGACCATACTGGTGGTTTGGCATGATTCTACTCATTGATTAAAATCAGTCAAAGAATTTTTATGAAATACTATGAGATATGGTTTAGATTTCTTCCCTACTGGCAGCAACTATTTATTTTAGTCAATTCAACTGGAGGAGACGTCACTGTAGGAAAGACATGAACTCTGCCTCAACAAAAATGGTTGGTTGATACTCCTCTGCCAAAATACTCGAGTCAGGTTTGTTCTATTTTAGCGGCTGTCTTTACAGAACAAATATATCTTGTGTTGGGTCCTTTTAGTTTTATATGTTGTTGTTTTCTTTTTACTGATTCCTGCGTTTGACTTTCACCACTTTTTCTCTTTCACAATTGTATTTGTTCTATATTTCAACATTATAGGAGGGGTTCTAGGGTTTTCATTTCTGACAATCACTTATCTGAATCCTAACCCTAACAAACTGATGGTTTGGCTGTTCTTACCATCGGCACACAAAGGAATAAAAAGTACACTTTTTGGAGATTTTACCACAACACATGGCAAAACACAAACACAGATACCATCCCCCCTACATTCTGCGGCTATACGCCCAAGAGCCAAAAGACAAAATAAGTTATGATTCGTTGAGTAATTTCAGTTTCCAGTATCCTGCCCGCTGTAATCTGATTGTCTGAGTCTGTTTTTTGTCTGAGACATATTTTAAGAGAGGACATCAGATTGGAGTTAACACTGTTTGCCTTTCTGTTTCCTATACACGCAAAAAGATAGAAAGCCCTAAAAAATCACCTAGACACCTCAGAAACACACGCACACATTGACTATACACACATTATACACATTTCAACATAAAAGAGCAAAGCCAAACTCTCAGCCTTCTTTTTTCTAAACTGACGTACACATGGACTTGCTTACATACATAGCAGTGAGTTAATGTACACATGCAAATACACATTTTTAGACCATAGCGGAAGGTCTCACTCACATGCCATGTGCTTACATAGTTTGCCAGATTTTTAAAAATCTGTCAGCTGTGTGTCTGTTTATGTGTGTGTGTGTGTGTGTGTGTGTGTGTGTGTGTGTAAATGCGTATGTGATTCCCTCTGTTTCTCTGCGATGGTGGAGCACTTGTGTTAAAGTTAAACAGTGCAGACACAAGCAGGTCACCTCCTCTATCATCCCCATTTGAAGGAGAGCACTAACGCAGATGTCAACTTAATCACCCCCATTCACGTCAACAGAAATCCTTCCATAGAAAAAATAACTAAAAAGGCTGTTGAACATTTACTCAATCAAAGATCTGACACATTCTTGATCTGACACAAAAGTTAGGTCTTTCTTCCCAGAAGTCCATTACTTTCTCAATACCTCAGATGGCTCAAGTCTTGAAAGAAAACTCTACGCCTCTATAGACAAACGACTTAAGATGACTCATCTCTTTTACAGCAACATGAAGTTTACTTTCAAGTCAACAAGCATTTCATAAGAGTACTGTAGGTGTCAGTTTTTTACTGACGGCTGTTTCAAGGCAATAAATACAATGGTAATAAAGCCAGGGGTAATAGGCCTACTTACAGTTCCTGACATCCTTATAGTGTAACAATAACACAGAAGATATGATAGTTAAATAAAAAAATCCTGTATATCTACGTCGATGGGAACTTTTTGGCTGATAACAACATTGCTAATACACACACAACACTATTATTACCCACGTCTGTTTCCTGGATATGAGGTTTAGGCTCTATGTAACACAAAAACAACACTTTCCCCTGTTCACTGTGTTAGCTCAGCGTGCTACATCGGCTGATTACCACTGAACACAGAGTACAGCAGCTGTAAGGCCGAACGTAAAGTCACAAACTAAAGTGAAAACATCAAATATTTGACCTGGTGATGGAGCCAGAAGAAAAGTCGAGGGATATAAGAAGTTATACGTATAATTTGATTGCATTTCATTGAGTACGTCAGATGAAGGGTTTAAAATAATGTGGAACTTCCAAGCTCAACAATCTTTTGCATAATCAGTTTCCATTGCACTCCCAATCTAACTTTTATCCATGCACCATCTTTACAAACCTGGCTTTTGAATTTGCTTAAGCCATATTCATCAACACAATTAAATTAACATTTTTAGAACATCGCAATCTGTTACTGTCTTCGCTTGCTCATTTCCCCATCTACCTTCCCAGCTTCCTCATTGCAGGACATCTACACACAATATTCTGAATGTGTGCCAAAAACTTTTTGGGCACACTTTTTTTTCTTTATCTCAAAAGTTTACATTTTTTGCATATTTCCTAAAGGGACATAACAGAAAGAAACGCATAAGGCACACTTCATAAGCAGACCTCATATGTATGTAGAATATGAGTACACACACTGCTCCAAAACTGCCTGATTCGACTATTTAATTCAGTCTTAACAAGTCTGAGTCCAGGACATTTTTTATGGTAAAATGTTCCATCTTCAGAACACCACAGCTGCTTTGACCATGAATTTTGTATCCAGTGAAGGCACGGCATGTTCATATCTAACAATTACACCTTGGGTTACAACACATGGCCAAAATGAGAAATGATGACTTGATTCAAATAAGATGAAGGTTGCACCAAGCTTAGATATTTAGAAGTGCAGCTGGTTTTCAAGCAATCTATGATCTCTAGGATGTGAAGAAACTGAATTAAAGAATATATGAAATATTCCAAGTGTTGATTATTAACTCGTAATCAACACCCAACTGATTATTAACTTGTACCTTGTACTGATAATTGCGGTGTCCACGTTACGTTCATGAGACTTCTGAAGGTCAACAGAGTAATGGTTTGTAAATGTTTTTACACTGAAGTGCATCAAAGACATATAAATACATAAAATAAAACAGACACACCTGCACTTAGTTAGCACAGTTTACTTTGATGGACATTTTACACAGTGGAAAGCAGGAAAACTGTTGCAAATTTACCGTGTGTTTACCTTAGTGCAATCGACGTTCCATTGGCCGATGCAGCAGAGCACACTCTGTGGACTTGTCCATAGGAGCAGCTCCCCTGTCGTGCGTAGCGCTCATCCCCACAGCAGAGGATCACCAGAAATGCTCTCCGAAACGCCCGGTTCAGAAAGGCGTACAGGAAGGGGTTCAACCCTGAGTTAATGTACCCAAGCCACAGCCAGGCTGTCCATAGCTGCCAGGGCACTGAGTAATGGATGAAGGGGTCCACTATGTTGGTGATGAAGAACGGTGCCCAACATAGGCAGAAGCAACCCATTATAACCGCCAGTGTCTTTGCCGCCTTGGTCTCAACGCGCATGCGGCTATTCACTATGGGTGCCTGCTCTGAGGGGGACAGGGCCCTTGTTGTCCTGAGGCGGTAGTGATCCGTAGGATCTGAGGAAGTGGAGGACTTCACTGTGTTCATCGGAGTCGGTCCACTGACAGGAGCAGAACCGGCTCGCTGTAGTGTCTCAATCTGCCGCACATGAGTCATGGCGGTGACGTAGATGCGCTGATAGGCCAGTACCATGAGGGCCAACGGGACATAAAAGGCCACTGCGGAGCAGATCAGGGCGTACGGCCGGTTAACCAGAAACACACAACTTGTGTCGTTGGCGCTTCCAGCCAAGCCTCGCCTCTCCTCAATCTGGGAAAGTTGAGGGACACAGACAAAAAATCATCGCAATATTACAACAAGATAATCGGACCATTTGCAAATCCACTTGAATGCCAAACTATTTCATACTATGAATTATGAACTGAAGTTAAGGATTAATAATGCCATTCTTGCCTGTGAGTGTAGAGATGGAGCTAAGAGGCAGTTAGCCTAGCTTAGCATAAAGGCCAGCTTTGAGACTATATTTTACTTGTGTATGTACCTTCTTCTAAGTCTGCATGGACATGAAACACTAATTTTGTGTAAAGTTGCAGTGAAATCCTTACTTAGGAAGATTTAATACACATACAGAGCCAAGATCACACACTTTATTTTCCCCATGTCACCAGAAATTCATCTTTTCTTTAGTGGAAATGGAGCAAACTCAGTTCACAGAAAGCAGACATATTGTCTCGACCATATCGCTTAACTTGTATCCCAATTATTTCATGATTTCTTGTGGCTTTGTCTCAGTTGGCATAAAACAGTTTCAATTTCAAATTAGACAAATAAAATAAAAACAACTATAATATGGCCTAAATATGCAGACAGAAGTTATATATAGTCTTGCGCAATTGTGTCTGCGTCTTTAAGACATCTAACCAGCTTTTTAAAAGAAAAGGTTGTTTTTTTGGATGCTGCCTGACAGAGGAAAGGGCAGCGTATTTCATTAACTCTGGCTGAATAAATGCATCTATCCCCTTGTGCCTCTGGGAGTCCTGCAGCTCATTTCAAGACAGCTTTAAAATAACCTCACGCCAAAACATATCCAAACCAGCAGGAAATGCTTGTTGAAGTGCTGTCTTTCCTTGCAGCAAGGGAGCCTCCACAGGGCTGGAATTGTTTTTGTGATCACTACATTATCGTGTCATTGTTCAAGGGATTGCACAATGTTATTAGAAAACAGAGGATATTAGGTTGGAAAGATTTGTGCTGCATTTGCCCTCACAGAAAAAAAAGCATCTCTTCAGGTATTACAAAGAGTTATATGAGCTCTTGATTCTATTTTTTTTTTTTATGTTGGAACATAAGGTATATTTTGTTGATTCAAGATCCTAATACACATTTAATAACAACAATCCATTCTGATCTTAGCTAAGGACTTACAATGTCCTCGATGCCGATAGCGTTCCAGCTTTGCATTATGGGTAGAAAGGAGATGAATATGGGGATGAACCAACAGCCGCTGAGCATCACTGCCACTCTGATAGGGGTCATCTTATGTCTGTAGACCAGCGGCTGACAGCAGATAGCATAATACCTGGAATCACACACACACACACACAATCTTTGATAAAACGTCAAAACATTTATGAAACTAACTTACTAAACTTCTGTACAAACCAAACCTCAATTTTATGTTTTTTGTTTGATGAGACACGCATACACACACACACACACACACACACACACACACACACACACACACACACACACACACACACACACACACACACACTCAAACCTGTCAAGGGCAATGCAGCAGAGGTGCAGGATGGACGCTGTAGTCAACAGGACGTCCAGAGACGTTCGCACCAAGCAGAAAATCTCTCCGTATCGCCACTCGCCGGTGGTCAGCTCAATAGCAGCGAATGGCATCACCAACAACGCAACCAGCAAGTCAGCAAACGCAAGAGATACAATGAAGTAGTTTGTCTTCTTCTTTCTGAGAGGGTTGCAGGAGGACACAACAAATTAGCATCAAAAAATGACCCATACAGTAAAAGTATTCCGTAATATTTCATGGCTAAGGTCATCTCTAACCATTTATAAATGAAGACTGATGAAGATGACTGATGTGAAATGGTTTGTAGGGGTTAAGGCTACATTTAAGTTGGTGCCAAAGTCCATAGGACCTGGGAACTAGAAGGTTACCAGTTCAAGTCCCCGAAAGACCAGGTGCTACCGTGGTGTCCCTGAGCAAGGCAACGTTCCCTACACTGCTCCCCGTGCGCTGTGCATAATGGCAGCCCACTGCTCCTAACACTAGGATGGGTCAAATGCAGAGACCCTGAACATTTTTTTTTTAACTGGATGTGTTTTCAGTGCAAATAGCGGGAAAAAATGCTTTAGCTTTTTTTTCACATCTAACTTAAACTTCAGCTACAAATTTGAAGATCAATTTCTTTCTTTACAGCTATTAAAACACATCGAATTAGCATAAGGTAGGTATTCCGTAGAAGCGAAAATAGTCATTATAGTCAGGCATAGACAGTCGTCGTAATAACAGACACAATTTTGAATAAGGGTCGGTTTTTTGCAGATTTGACGACTGTCGCTGCTTATAAAAGACATGTAAGGAACAGCTCACCGTAGATGTCTGTCCTTGCACAGTGCCACCATGACTAGCAGATTGCCAAACACTGTCATTATAATAACAATGGAGAGAAATATTGTGAGAATAATCGTCTCCGCCGAGATCAGGAATTCCTGCTGCTGTTCCTGCTGTTGCTGTCCTGTGTTTATGAGGCCATCCAACAAACTGAAGAAGTACAAAAAAAACAAACAAAATAAAGCTTTTAATTGGAAAGAGAGAGAGGGGCACGACATGCCAGGGATGTACTGTAATTGCTCTATTATATTAATTAGTTTAATTTATGAAAACAAACAAATATTTAAAACAATATTCATTATTAAAACTTAAGTTGGACATTTGTTCATTGTTTAGGTTTTTTAGGATGTATTTTTTAATTCATGTTTTATTTCAATGTATGACTTACTGTAGAGGTGATTCTGTGGCCATCACTGGTCATCTGCATTGAGGTCAGCAGAGGATAGTCCCCTTCACCCCATGCTAAGGCCCTGTTGACACAACCACACGCACACGCACGCACGCACACACACACACACACACACACACACACACACACACACACACACACACACACACACACACACACACACACACACACACACACACACACACACACACACACACACACACACAATGTAATATTTCTGGCTTTCGCAGTAGGTCTGCATTTTTCTGAAAATAGTAGCCGGCCTGCGTGTGCAGACAGGGTGCTGGATTTCTTTCTGTTTGTCCATCTTGTCAAAAATGTGATATTTGTACCCCAAATAAGAATCTGGATCAAAATTTGAAAGCTTGTAATATTGCCAAGGCAAACAGTCTGCAACAGGCCAGAGCTGTGTCTGCCAGATTCCATCAGCATTCTAGTTTGTCCTCGCAATGCAACAAAAAATATCAAGCTTTAGTGAGAACCACAGGGGAAATTTCCTTTCTTATGCCAATGTCCAGGGAGGTCAAAGGGCAGATATCAGCTCCTGGGGATGGTAAGGATTCATCAACAAATCCTAGTTGGAGGACAGTGTGCCTGAACTACTGCCCTTATTTGCCCTTAACCTGGTAAAAAAAGTAAACATATGGATTTGACCAACAATAGCCTGAGGTAATGAGAGGACAATTGAAGGTGGCTTAGGAATTGACTCTGGATCCTTTTCCAATTTGACTTTCCTTTTTTCCGTCAAATCAATAACTTCTGATTCAGATCAGCTCGTGTTCAATACAGCTTTCTATTTAAGTCCAAGGGCATCAGTGGACGGTTCTGAAATCAACCCTAAAGGAATTGAGCTGCAATGATTAGTCGATAAATTGATCGGTTGATCGGCATAAACATAATGGGTAACGTTATTCATAATCGATTTAATGTTTGAATAATTCATTTATTCTCTGATTCCATCCTCTTATCTTTGTCATGTATAACTGTATAAAAAAGGTAATTGATTATTGAAGAAGGGATGACTGGTTAATTGATAATGAACAGAATCAGTGTTTGCTTAATGGATTTACCCACATACATTTGTCAGGACCAAAGACTTTTCTATTTACGATAAAATAAACAGTACACAGACATGTTTTACACCATTGCAAGACACAAGTATTCACCTTCTTTATGAGTTTACAATAACTGAGCGGGTTTAGTTAATTTACCAGTGTGACAGGAAATGCCAAGTCTAGCTCTGAATCACCTTATAGTAACTATCAGCTCCTGACGATCAGTAGACCTTTCATCGGTACAGCTGTAGATGCCTTATCAGCTTTAAGGACCTGTTACAACATCTGCTGCCTTTTTATGACAGCCGTCAAGTCTTATCGCACTCGAGGGTCAATATCATCTGACAGATTGGGACAGCCTGCAGTCCTGTCAACAACTCCTACTTCCTGTAGGCAGATCACGGATTACAGTTCATCACGTCTATTTATCGTCAAGTCCAGTCATTCTTTATCCTCTCACCTGGTGTACTGTAAGTGGATTGTTTGCCTTTATAGGTTAAACTAGAAAAAAGGACTTTATTTTATCTTTACACTTTTTGAAATGATTTGTTCTTATGTAAGCATTAATCGATCTTGGATTGGAATCATTTGGCCATGATTCAGAATGAGAAACAAGACAGTCAGGATCGCTACTGTATACTTCACCAAACATTGACAGCAGAAAACAATTTTTGAACTGCAAGTATTCATATCTGCTCAAAAATGAAATGAGATCCTTTCCCAAGTTTAATGAAAATCACTTCAGTGGTTTTATCTGTAAACATACACATAGACAATAAACCAAACAAAGAGTTGGTAATGTTTCAGTATGGGTTTGTAAAACTGGTCTTGACTTTCCAATCCCCCAAAGACACAAGGAAAACAACTGCAACAGTTACTCCAGCTCTGAGCTGTCCTGTCTATGTGTTTCAGACATAAACACATCATTCAATGGATTGTGGAATCGGGAAATTGAAACCAAAACAGAGGTTATCCAATGTCTACTCACTTGGGCCAGTCGGACGCTATGTTCTTTTTTAGAACAAATGGAGATGGATAGATTATTAGTGAAAATACCACCGTTGCCCACCCCATCTTTAGTGGGCACACTAGATTGAAACAATGATTATACACAGAGTAAATTAATTAAATGTCAAGTTGCTGCAGGAATGATTTGAGTCAACAATGGTGCACAGATTGGATGGTAATCAGCTTTGCATTTTCATCAAAACACCTTGTTTTTTTAATCAAAAAATGACTGATTACTGTGTGAATCTCCTAATGGTCAGTAGAAGGAACTGTGATAAGCATTATCCTCTCACACACAGAAATCATTACTGGACGACCACACTAGCACTACCCACCCTCACTCAGTAGCTCACACATTGGAATCTAAGGAATGAAAAAATATTTGCTCAATTTGAATTTCAACGATAGGAGAAAAAATAGGCAGAAAGAAAGAGTGAGTAAGAAGGGTGAGGAGCCGCGTTTCTCCTGTGTGATGTGTGTCCAGGGAGGCGTGTTTTCACAGCTCACCGAGTCTATTTCACATCGAACTGACACAGAGTTGAACAGAATGAACTCTGGAGAGCAGGCAGCAGGAAAAGACTATGTTGCTTTTGGTCTATCTTTCACTAGATGAAAGGCAATTCATTCAATAGTTGGTAAGAAATGTGACCGTAAAAGCAAAAATCTGAATGGTGGCAATAAGGGAAGAGTCAGAAAATCACCAAAGCCCTTCGGATTCATCATCTGGTTGACCTAAAGATAACCATCCTTATTGGTATGGGTTGCTACAGGTACATTTGTCTTCACTTTAAGGCCAACAACAATTCAGCAATATAATCAATTTCAAGTAAAAAAGGCTAGAAGGGAAAGGAGAGATCGTAGACCTCAGCCAGGGCTGTTATCTTAACTGAAAATAGATTCAGATTGTGTTTGTTATTCAGATCTGCTCCAAAATGTAATGGGTTCTTCCATGGCCCATGCTGCAACCTTCAACCAAGTTTCATTAAAATCAGGTAAGCCATTAACATATCTATAGTTCTGTCCTTATGAACATTTATTTGCAACTTACTGTTGAAAAGGTAATACTGGTTGGATAGATGGCTAGATGTGGACTCACATTGACTGATAAACAAAACCAAATGATGTAGGAGGACTGACTCATCTGATGTGAGCTGTAAGATGCTCACTTAGCCATCTGGGAAACTTCCTGAACTTCTGAGCTGTACAAACTGGATATATTTGACTGAGGGCAAAGTTATGATCAGATCAAAGACATCCCTTTATAGATCTAACTTTTTCTCCTGGTGCTAACACATCATAATCAGATTAGCCTTACAACAGCTTCCACATGACCCAATTTCTGTTGACAGTCAGAGACAACAGGTCAGGTCTATTTTTTCCTCCTTCAACTCTCAAGAGAGGTACTATGAGGTCAGTTGAACAACTTATTTTACTTTTTCTTTGCTACAACTTGGATGATTAAACATGGAATCATTTTGAATTTACTTTACTTTTCCATCAGGATTCCTTCATAAATGGAAGTAAACTCAGACTTTTTTACTGCTTTTACCTTTCATTACTCTGTGAAATCTGAATTACAAAAAACAATTGTTATTGCACTTGAATATGCATCACACGAACCACCAGAGACATTTCACACTACATAACAATGATTGAACAGAAATCTGCACAAGATGTATCGGCAGCTTGACAACGTGCCAAGAAATCGGTGCAGATTTTCATGTTACAAATATCTGCAAATCATAATTTGATTAAACAGGAGTGTGTTGTGACCATTGTATCACAGTTAACACAACAACTTCAGCAAATGAAACACTCTTTTTTGTTGTCAGGTGGGAAGTAAATACTTCTCACTTAATCTCACACCTCAGATTGTGAGAGGGTTGAACCATGTGTGTGTGAGTGTGTGTGCTCACATTATTTTAGTTTGTATGTAGAGAAGGAGTCTCTGGTCATGTTGCCAGGGAGACCGAGAGGTTTCATGCTCTGCAGACTGTCCTCCTGTATTTTGAAACAAACTTATGACACTCTCTACTGAAGCTGTAGTGTAAAGTGTGTGTAGTGTCTGTTAAGTGTGTTAAGAGTGTTGAATTAGAAAAATCCCATGATTTTTAAAGGCTGTGGCTATTTAAATGATGGACTTTGGGTTAAGTGCCATAGGCTATGAAAGCAATAAAGCATTAAAAAACAAACAAATTCAGTGTTTGGTTTAGTCTTTTCATGGAATTCTTTGACAATCCATCCTTACATAAACAGTATTTATTATGACTAAATTCAGATGGATACATTTTCTTTTTAAAAATATTTCATTTCCTTCGGTTCACTTTCCCAGAATCTGTATGCTTCCGAGTAAAGTCATACTGTTCAGAAGAGACACTTTGTGTCTACTTTGCTGCTATTTTGAGTGTTTAAAGTGGTCTCTTCTATAATGAATGTCCCAGTTAATAAGAGGGACTTTCTCTCTCTTCTCACAAAGGAAAGATCCATCGACCAAACTTAAGCAGGACTTTGATGTTAAAGGTGCCATAGAATGGAAAACTGTATTTACCTTGGCATAGTTGAATAAGGAGAGTTCGGTACATTGAACTGACATACCGTGAACTGGGGTTGCAAAGGGGCTGAACATTTCCGGTAAATTTCCGGTAAGTTTCCGGTAAATTTCCATGGGAAGTTAAGCTCGGGAATTTTGAAAAAATTCCATATTGGAAACTTTCCATGGGAATAATGGGAGTTATGGGAATTTATGGGAGCTAACTGAGAATTGATGCAATGGCATGAACAGATATATAAATAGTTAGGCTAGCTAAACAACTGGAATGATCTTCAAAACATCTTGCAGGAGGCAGATAAAACAGCATCACGAGTGCCTCATAGATGGTAAACGAAGTGCTGCTAGCTATGGCTTATTTAGCATCTAAGTTACCAGCTAGCTATCTACTAGATGAATGCAATCTGTATGTGATATTTGCAATTTAAACATAAAATAAATATATTACCCCATAATATCATCAAACTTTACTTCACTTTGTGTGGTCCACAGGTTCAAATGTGTGGCTTCAATACTCTTGTGCTTTGGGCTCAAAAGTGCAGTCCAGTCTTCTAGAAATCATATGAGCATGTGATGGAGGAATGCACAGTGCCTGTAGGGGGTGTGGTCTCAATAGCCATGCAGTAAGCAGTGTGCTATGTGCATGTGATGTGATGAAATGGCATGGATATACTTGAATGGCATCTGTTTGTTTTCGTCAAGATTATGCTAAAATATACTTTCCCCAGCTATATTTAAGTTCCCTATGAAGAGCCAACCTTCAATTTTGAAAATTCCCAGTTTATTCCCTTAAATTCCCGTTAATTATCCCATGGAAAGTTTCCATCTTTGAAAATTCCCTTAAATTTTCACCCCTACCGTGAACCTCAAACACCATTGTTTCCTCCTTCACGTGCAAATCATGAATATGCATCACAGCGGTAAAACGGGCGAATTACAACAATCCCTGTGTGTTACGTCACACACGGTAGTCCAGCCCCAACATTTGCATACACCAGCTGCTGGAAACACTAACACTAACCACTCCGTAACGTTGCTCTCCAATCTCCGACCAACCGGCTGTTCTTCAAATTCATCGGTTTCCTCCTCCGATAAGGCTCAAACATGTAAGGTTGGATGCCGATAGCCTCCATGGTTCACCTCTCACAGTTTCGCAAACTTCACTTACTTCTGTGGGCTCTGAGGCAGCCATGGATTGCTCCTTGTAAACCAGCCAATCAGAGCAGAGCTCTTCATAATTATTGAAATGAGCCCCCAAATAAGGCTTTTCAGCTTGTTTCATTCTAGGACCAAATCATAGGTTGTAAATGGGCCTGTACAATCAGCATCTGGACATTTTTGGATCAACTAAAGTTATATACCTTCTTTGTAGACATCAGAGAACAATTTAAAATACCAGATAGATATAACCCATTCTATGGCCACTTTAATGTCAAAAATCTGCAGTTTTCTTCAATTCAGTGAAAACATATGTGTTGTGATCTTGAAAATTAGAAACTTTGAAAAACTGATCTTTAGGTTGTATTATATTATGGCTAAAAGAATCACAGGCTTACGAGTTCTCTTCACTTGATTGGCTTGGAGCTTTTGGAACGGTAAAGAATATATTTTCCCATGTTTTACGGCTTAATAACTTAAAGAGTGCAAAACAGAAAGCAGAACCACTGTCAGTTAAACATTTGAATGATTAGCCAAAAAAAAAATACCGGTCTCTCTCTGTCTCTCACACACGCACCCACATCAAGCCAGGGAGATTTTTCAATATAAAATGTTAACTGAAAGCAGCAGCAGGAAACAGAGATCCTGGAGAAATAACAAATGTGTAAAGTTTGCTTAAGAACCAACTGGTTCAGGAATACATTCAAAACCATTAAATAACTCCCAACCACGAGCAGCAGCCAAACACACAAACACTTTTCTCTGGTCGGGTTGGAAAGGGCTCTTCAGTAAATGTGACACTCTCGAATGCAAACAATACACACTCAGTTCTTGAATGTGGTGCAAAGAGCATTTAGAGTGTACTGAACATCACTAAAACCCTCTGTGGCAAAACAATTTTGAAGAGGTTATCTCTCAGATGTTTGATGGGTTTATCTTTGTTGCTCAGTACTTGTTTTTGTTGCTGTGAGTTCTTCACTGCAATGCCCATGCCTTTTTTGTTCTCTGTTGATAAAGTGTTCTACAGATAATGCTTTTCTCTGTTTGTATATCGCAATCATAATGCTGAACTGGAGGACCTGCCAGTCACTGAGTCCATAAACTAGCCAGGAATACGTTTACAAAGTATAAGCAATTTCTCATAGACTTTTATACAATCTATAGATGTAAATTTGCAATCAGTAAAGTCGCCCCTGCTGGTCATTACAAAAATGCAGGTGTAAGTCATTAGAATCGGAGAATGAAATCCTCTTTATTTTTGTCACACATGCATGCAGCACAGAGACCTTTGCATTTAACCCATCCTGGTACTGAGAGCAGTGGGCAGCTGGTGTCATGCTCAAGAGCACCACGGCAGGGCGCAGCAGGTGAACTGGGACCTCTCCCAAGTACTCCAAATTTTAGGTCTGTTCTGGGACTTGAGACGGCGGCCCTACGATTCCCAGGCCAAGCACCTACTTACTGAGCCACTGCCGGACATAGTCGCATTTCTTAGTGTAACCACCATAGCTAACACTGGTTGGCTAAAAACCCTGTACCAGTGTTGAAATTTCCCACTGAATAAGTACTATTCACTATGCTAATTACTCAACATATTATCATTTGTATCCCTCATGCTACTTGTTAATGACAAAACTTGACCAACTAATGGCTTATCTAATGTCTTAGTCCATCTTCAACAGAAAGAACATCAATGAAGCGCATGTGTTTTTTTTCTCGGAAACTAAATACCAGAGAGTTTATGGAAGACTAAGGGACGTTTCTACAGTGACAGCAGCGTACCTTCAACTCTCAACCTTCTGGGCCATCAGCCTGGAATAGTTGCCGTAATGACAGAACCTGTTGGACAAAGTCTGTTGAGAATTAAGTCATTATCTCAACCCAGGGTCTAATATTGGGAAATAAGGATAGGAGATGAAATACATGACACAATGTACGCTGCACTTGCTGGCTTTTTGTTCAGTCCACGTAAGCTCTGTAGATGTGGCATGTGATCCACAAACGGAACAGTTAATCTGGTGGGTTTTTTTCTTTATTATTCACTTCCAGTCTCATCTGGAGTCATTTGTTCCAGTTTAAAGACCATATTTGGCTGCTTAAATGAATGGATATAATCCTTGGAAAATCCTGGGGTGAAAAATAAATTCAGTTTCCCAAGTTTCTGAACATCAAAAACTCAAACCGGCACAAAATGATTCATTATGTTGAAATGCGTAAATGATGATGTATCACATACAATCTGTTTTGGCATGTTACTTTCATTGCATACTGTATTTGTGGATGAGGAAGAGTAGTTGCTGCCATGGAAACAGTCAAAGGGGATCCAAACAAACAACAAAACGCTTCAAGTCAACAACTTTTTACATCCAGGAATCCTCTGCACACCCACTGTGCAGCAAACAAACAAAGTTGAACAAAATATCAGCCTCAAATCAAAAATGTCACCTGCAATTACTGAATGCTTCATTTGTCCTCCTTTTAAAGTGCCACTGACTTTTCCATGCGCTCACAGGGTTGCACTAATCCCACACCAGCCTGCTGCACGCACAGCAGCTGGTGTGGTGTGGGCTGAGCAAGATGCAACTTTGAGCGGATGGAGCGTGTGCTCTGAATAAAGATGTGTGGCTGAGGGTAATGGGCTGCGAGCAGGTAATTGAGCGCGCCGGGCTTGTCACAATAATGGTGCCAGCTCACTGGATGAAGGCGGGTAAATGGAGAATGACTGCCTAATAAAGTGAATAACACTCAAACAAATGCACGGAAGCACACACACACACACACACACACACACACACACACACACACACACACACACACACACACACACACACACACACACACACACACACACACACACACACACACACACACATAAAATGACATATGCACAAATGCGAGAGACAGGCAGGATGTGGCAATCAAGCTTCTACCCGGGGCCATCGCCTACTCTGTGCCTCCCCATGGATTCAGTTGGGAATGATCAGTTTTCCACTTTCTCATAGCACCACTGTCTACATCAATGACTTTATTTGCATCCATGCTGCCGGGAAATCATGCTTGAATACTTCCAAGAAAGCAATTACTGTATATGCCAACCACTTAAAAAAAAAAAAAGAAAGTTAAAGTTTCTTCATTGCATGTTTTACCGCCAAACAGTATGAATAATAAAAGCAAAAACTGAATCAAATGTTGTCAGTCCATCATCGTTAATTCATTCCCAGATGTAAAGTGGTTAAATAGAAGCTTTGTATGGCCACCTTTGCAACGAACATCTTTCTAAATATTCATAAAAACACATAAATTGTTACCAATTGTTGCGTTTTATATTAAAAAGGGGTGGCCGTGAAGAGATTAATGTGCAACAATCCGCATTTGAGTCGCATAAAATCATAGCCTAGATCTCATAAACAATCTCACTTAGCGGGCTAAAAGGACATTCCTTGTTCCACTAGAAATAACTGCAACAAACAACTTGTAGCAAAATAAAATGATGAATAAAAATAATAATTCAGGACGTTTCAAAACCAGCTGGAAAAGTAATTAAGGACCACAATAACAGCTGACTGTTATCATCTTTGGTAAACTGGAAGTGAGCCAGTCAGAAGAAGAAGGAAGTGTCAAACCACTGCAGAAAGACAGCTGAACATAGTTGTGTCTATCTCAGTGGGCGCAGTTAAGTGTCACCAGTAGTTTATTTCTTATGGACAAAGAAAAACATCTGCTAATGACTTCCTAAATGCTAAATGCTGAATGCATTTCAACAAACCATGAAAGAACTAATCTGGCCTACAGGCTCCAATGTAATGAAAAAAGTTATATATAGATATAGATATAGTACATCTATACTGTATTCGCAACAACAAAGTGCTCTTATCAATGTTGTTAAAAATGTGTGGAATGTACTGCTGCTCATTAGATAACTTATCTCTGATAACAAAGATGTAAAAAGTACACAGGTATGTTGCCGTGGGTGAGGTGACTTTGATAATGAATACTGCTCTCTAGGCTTGGGAATCAGGCTAATGAGTTGCCATTGGTAAAGACGGCCTAAAATTAGCCTGAAGGCAGTGTCTCTCTCGTAGATGTCTACAGGGAGTGGCAAACAAGGACAGGCGATAGCAGGAATACGAAGTTAACTGTTTCTGGTCAGCGCAAAAACCAGGTCTGATCCCCTGAAGTCACTTTATCTCTGACTAATTTACTGCTTCACCTTTTCTTTGCTAGGGTTGGTCACTTCCCGAGAACATTTACTGCCTTTCAACACCAGTTAGTTTCACCTGCCTGATTCAATAACAGATGCTCATATCCTGGATGGGGTCAAAGCTATCAGTGAGTTTATGTCTGCCAACCAGTGTGGGATACAGTGTCTCAGCTTTAATTTGGTAGAAGTGTTTCTTATTCTCCATTTCAATCAACATCTGATTAAAGTTGTATCCCGTATCCGGTTGCAAAGACTAAAATCCCAAAGTTCCCTCCAGAGGGAGTTTCTCTTCCATACACTCCCCCCGCCCCCCCCCTGCCTGAAACGCATTGATTGGCCTCCGCAAAATAGTGACATAACTATGTAACACTCGCGCTTCTATTGGCTAGCGCTCCGACACACTGTACGTGAACGGCTAAGGGGCGGGATATATCTAAGTGGTTGAACAATCACAACAGAGCCGGCCAGGTAACCAATCAGAGCAGACTGTAGGGCCCCTTTAACAAAATGCATTTCATTTATTGGTTCTTCTCCAGATGTTGCCAGAGGGTGCATAATTAAGGATTTATTCATTCTTATTCTCAATGCTTATTAAGACCAATGCTGTGTGTTTAAAGGATTACATTGGACTCAATAAAATATGTTTTGGACATGTGGACAGGCCAAAAGATGTTGGCAAGCTAATGCTGGTTTGGACCACATTTATGGAGAATAGGAGACATGTCAAGGGAAAGCAATGATAGTGATTTATTACCCGAGAGGGGATTTTCAACAATAAGTTGGGGAACTGTTATCCGATAAGACGGCTATATTTGCCTTGTTTTTAAAAACAGTACATCCTGAAGAGCCAAATAATTTTAAGTTTGGTTATCGATTTGATAACTTAATGCAGCTGCACTCTTACAAAGCAAGGTATGTAACTGAATAAGACTAACAAATGCGATGTCTGTTTTCAGTAAAAATTGGTGTCAGGCAGGCTAAGCACCTCTGGTAAAGGTAAACATTTCAAAGAAATCTTTAAAATACATCGGGTTTTTTTTTTCCTGCACCTTTCCTGCTACCTGATTTCTGCACTTTATCTTACTTTTATATGAGGCTATCACTTCTAATTATACCCTATCTCTTCCTCTGGCACACAAATGCTCACATGCACAGTGTACACAGTACAATCTACAGTGTATCAGTAGCAGTTATCATACTGTTCTACAGTGTTAACAATATATTTACAGTGAATTAAAAGCGTAATCAACTGAAAAGTAGACAAACATACAGATACAGAAGCCACCTGCAGCGCATTTGCAAAGGTACTTGGCATGTGTGCAACTGTCAGGAAGCAGTAATGAGTAGGTGTGTGTGGTTCATGTTCCTAATAAACTAAACTGTAATAAAGTTACAAGGATGGAGAATTTTCAGTACATCAGCGCTGAAATGTCAGCAATCTGTTTACGGGCACGGAATAATTGAACAACAGCAGACCTTTTCATGTGTCCAGACAGCCAGCAAACATTTTTTGAGACGTTAAAAAAACCTGAACTGATTTATCTCTAGATTTCTCAGCAGGACATCAGACCCAGCAGTGACTGGGCAGATGCCCCTGGTCTTTTTTTTATTCATCGCTGACGCAAGAGACCCATTACAACAGTTTCAGTTTCCCCTCATGACTTAAAGGTGCTTTTGATATCATATGTGTATGTTAGCATAACTCTTTAGGGGATTGGTGTTCTGGTAGTTGATACCCCTAAGGTAAAGACCGAAATAACCCAGTACAAATCAAAATTCTTCAGCCAATATCTGCAATCCATCATACAAATCTAGAAAGTATGGAGGCAAATCACTGTCATAATTCACGAGGGCAAATGAGATCTTGTATTTATGTCAAAATCATTTGAATGGAAAGAACAGGTATTTTACGCAACTGAATGCTTTTATTCAATAATTAATGCAAAATAAATGTTAAAAAGGTATTAAACTAGGTAGTCTAACAATCACATCAAGAGCATAGGTGTATCTTAATTTATGTTGCGATAACCAGCCTTCTGACTACCTGTAAACCTTTACCCGTATAATCTAATTATGATTCTACATTTTCCAAACTCAGGGCTCCTGTGTGTCTCCAGAGGGAAAAAGGAAGTCAGCAGGCCCAAAAATCTTTAATAGCTGATGATTTGTCAGGAATAATCTTTCAAAAACACATCACACACTCTGATTCTTGCCCTTAAATCCACGTCCAAACTAATATTTTTTCCATCAATTTCAATTAAGTGCTTGTTCATTATTATCTGGCTGGCGGATCAGTCTCAGCCTTAAAATATAATTTAAGCCTAGCGGTGGCAGTCGTATTTTGTCTTGCCATTGAGAATATTGTTACATTTCTTTCAATCTCTTATCCGTGTGTATGAAATGCTTCAGTTTTGCCCTGTGTGATTGTGCAGCCTGTCTTATAGGTTTCATGGTGGAGGGGAGGTCTCTTGGCGACACCTGGAAACTGCTTGAGATTCTCCTGGACCTGGATTTTATCATGCGTTTAAAATGTATTTTTATTATGTTGGTTTTCTGTACACTATTGCCTCTTGACCATCCTGGAAGAACAATTCCTCCTTCCTTATTCAGAAACAGGGTTAAGGACAGATGAGGTCATGTGCTGAAAACCCCTAAAGACATGTTTGTATGTATACCCATCTGTATGTATTCTCAGATGAACACTCCTCTCATAAAACAAGTGATAAGACTTGGAGTTCACCTTAAGTTCAGAGACGGACAAAGTTCAGTGTAGAAATATACATTGAAGTGAAAGCCCTGCATTCACAATATTACTGATAAAGTACAATTACTATGAACATGTACTTAGCGTTTTATTATTAAATTATAATTACTGATGCATAGTTCTTTTTACAATATAAGCTGCCTGGTAGCTTGTGAATTTCAACACGCGATTAATAAAGTTATATTTTAACCTACTAGTAAAATCAATCATCAATTAACTTTAATTTCCTAACAACAATAACCAATATGTATCAACTTTACAACACTTGGCACCTGTACATTTCTTAATTGGTAATATTATGAAACGCATGAAACAATTATATTAAACATTCTTTAAATATTTGTCTTACAGGTTGTTGCTTGTAATTATGTAAAGTGAGACGTCTTTGTTTGCGTTTAAATCATGCAAATGTTGAGAAATGTGACTTGCAACTCTTGTTCTTCGTATCAGTCATGGTCAGCGATCGAATTGAAATCCCTCTTAGAACTTTGCTTCTACCTTTCTTTCTTCTGTTTGTCAAAACTTTTTTATTGCACTAAGTAATGTAACCTGCTCACCTGTGTCGGGCTCCTCGCCTCCGTCACTCCGATCCATACCTTCAGCGCGTGCTGGTAGCTCTTATTCCGACAGGAGAGGAAAAGAAAAAAAAACTGCCGCGTAGGGTCCGATCTGCACGAGCGGCAGATGAGTGACACTGGGCGACTGTCCGCCTCGTGCCAGAGAGAGAGAGAGAGAGAGAGAGAGGGAGAGAGAGAGAGACACACACACACACAGAGACAGAGAGACAGAGGGACAGAGAGAGAGAGCAAGAGAGAGAGAGAGAGAGACAGAGACAGAAGGGGGGGATCGATAACGCCATCGTGTGGCCTTATTATGCAATGACACGAAATACATATGTATCTACGGGGGCCCCAAAGATAAAGTTAATTGGACAATATAGCTATGCATTTTTGTCATTGAAGACTAATGGCATACCCTGTTTGATGTAGTATATTTGGAGAAAGCAATATATTTGCAAACAACACGGCAAGTGTTACACATCATTTAAAAAAATTATAAAAATAACTAATACATAAAATACAACCCAAATAAAAAATAAACAAATATTAAACAGTAGAAAATAGGCTGTATAACAAACACATATAAAAAGGGTCTATAAAAAGATACACTTTAATTTTGTGAAAAAATCCCAAAAGATGAACATGACAGTCCTGCGTGGCAAAACAAACCTCTTGTTATAACTTGTTTTGCTTAATGTTGCTCATTTGCATTGAACAATAACAGATTTACAGAGCCATATTTACCACGTCTGTGACACTACATGATTATTCTTTCTCACATGTTTTTTTCTTCCATAGCAACCATCACCCTTACTCCCAGCGTGCTTGTTATGTTCTCTGAGGACCAGCATCTGTCCGATCGCTAGTGTAGGACAGACTGACTATAGGGAGATTTCGATCCCCAAAAAATAGTAGTTGCTTGATTCACCTCAGGACATGGAAACAATGAAACTGAAATTGTTTATTTTATTTTTGTCTTTCATTTTAATTCTGTGTTTCTATATTGCATATATGTATTTGTTTCATCATGCACTGGACAGAAAGCCATTTCAACTGGTTTTATTGCAATTGTTGGTTAACAAAAATGTGTGCATGCATGTGCAGAGAAATGAAGTAACTCATGTGAACTACTTGTTGGTACATTGAGGCTGAATATATTCTTTGTTACTGTGATCATCCAGATGATGTTGCTCTTGAATATCATTCTCAATCTTATATTGCCACTTTTTTCTAATTGACTAGAAGTTGAATTCTCTGCACTTATTGAACAACACAAAAGTATTATGTTTTGGAAAAGGAAGCTATGGTAGTTTTGTCCTTGAAACCACTGCCTGAATATTTAGCTATATGTGTATAGGTATACTATAAGATATATGTACACTTGGTTGTTTCTCTTTTTAAATCTTGTAGATATCTCATTTTATTATTTTCATATCTGTATCACCAACAGATGTTCAGTGTGTGCTGCTTTTCTTTACCTGAATTGTTTTTTATAGTTTCATTTTGTAAATTAAAAACCTGTGCGGGCCCTTTAAGATAAGCCTGCCCAAAACACATCGGGTACACTACAGAAGTAATGCTGCAAGTGTAGAACTAATGACAAAGAACCTCTATCCGTAGAACAGACATACAGTCGCATCACTAAATTACGGACATCACCTGAACGCGTCACACGTTGGGTTACTATTACCTGAGGAAAACAATGAGAAAGCAGATATCTGACGGTCAGGTGGAGTCGCGTGGATTAATGATTAACAGGCTATTGACAGCGGCATTACCTCTGAACCCGCACCAAACTTTAGTAACGTACTCTGTCGTGTTAGCAACAACCCGTTAATAACCTCATTGAATCCAGAATATTGTTACTGTCATTGCTGCGAAAGTGCGCCTCTATGTCTAAACTACCAGGAAATGCCGGCGTGTCGGTGCTCGGAGACAAGTCGCTGGAGTTTTACCGGGATCCAGTGAGCTTCTGCCGGCAGAGGGTCGAGAAACACCGGAGCAGAGTGTTCCAGTGCCGTATACTGAACAGACCGACCGTCTTCATCTGCTCCGTGCAGGGAATGAGAGAGCTGCTGGGTGGTATGTGTGTGTTTATAACTGTGTACGCCACAGGTGAGCACAGGTGCATCCTTAGAGGACCGCTTAAAATGCCTGTTTTGTTTCCAACAATAAATAAGACTCTTGCCCAATAATGCTATTACACTTATAAATAACATTTTAAATAAAGGCATTATGGGTCATTTAATTGCAGATTATTTATTAGTTTATTCCACACAATACATACGCAGTTTGTGTAGCCCATGATGGAGAAAAACAGGGAAATAACATTTAATTTACTTAATAATAAATATGGCCTGTCAGTCACAGGCTGCTTACACATAGCTTTTTGGTTGAATTATTTGTTAATACACAGACATATTACAGTATGATTAATGTATCTATAGTTTCTTGTGACAAGCACCTTGAGATAACGTTGTTTTTAAAGTGTGCTATACAAATACAATATATTATTATTGTTCTTGTGAGCTCATATTGTGTCCTTGTCTCACTAGCCTCAGGGTAATGGGTCAGATTTTGCTCTCAGGATAAGTAAAAAAAACGGAAATACCATGCTAGAGAACCAAAGGAAAATCCCTATATGGCGTAAAAATCACCCCGAGATTCGTCTGATCTGTCATGGGAAAGACTCGTGATGTTAGTGGAGAGAAAAGGGGGGGTTGTTACTGATATAAACGTCTATTGAAGTGTGCTACCCTTCAAAAATAATGCATTGGTTGTACAACAATATGTAATAATTATGATATTAATTACTTTCCTATTTGTAATGACATTTTACAATTAAGATATAATTTTTAAAAACTTGAAAATCGTTTACTGTAGTTGAATATAAGAGGGAAATTAAATGAGATGAGGCAATGTGTTAGTTAAAATAAGATAGCTTTCCCAAAATCCTTGTGCCAGAGGTTTCTCAAAGATGACATCAAGATAAGAAAATAAAGGAGTTATGCATTTAAAATGTAGTAAAACATATAGTCTGACATTTAAATGTAATAAAAAGTAATATTGCGCTTAACCTTCCGATGACTCTCTATGAACTCGACTTAAAGCACAATGTAACTTAATATTACTCCTACAAGTTCTACCAGGATTAACCTTAAACACAGCCTTTAAAAAACATGTTTGCTTATCATTTATTTTAATATTCCTCGTGAAAACATACGCTGCAATCATATACCACAAGTATTTTTAATCATGGCTTTATTTTTGATGTCACGTGTTGTTTAACCCTCTTGTGTTTTTGATAAAAGGATTTATTTGCATTATTAAATTCTGGTATTTTGTTACGTTAGAACTGGATATCTGTTACACGTCCTCCTCTCTTGTTTTTACATGCGCACCATCTGCAGTTAACGAACTCTGACATGGGCATTGTGTGTTTGATACACTGATACTATGTGTGTGTGTTTAACATTTTTACCTTGTGTGTTTCAGAGAAATCCAACTTGTTTCTCAAGGATCCAACTGACTTGATGACCAACATGTATGGTGACACCGTTGTCACCACAAATGGTAAACACAAACACATTCACAAAACAAAAATAGCTCAAACCAGAGCTTTGAACGT
Source organism: Eleginops maclovinus (assembly GCF_036324505.1). NCBI lineage: Eukaryota > Metazoa > Chordata > Actinopteri > Perciformes > Eleginopidae > Eleginops > Eleginops maclovinus. The sequence goes on from NC_086356.1 coordinate 7,889,552, forward strand.
AGCAGGGATTTATTTTATTCTATAGCAAATTTGAGTGTTAAGTTACACCACAATAAAACCATTTCTTACTATATGACTTACATAAGACAAAAGATTCTAAAGCAAACAGTACTTTCCAAGATGCTGCCACTGATGCTTTCTGGACTAAAAAAAGAAATGCCATGTCAATATCCACTATAAATATGTGCTTGAATTTAGCTCTGAAAAATTAGTCATTTGCCTTTGTCTGTTTTAGGTGAGGAGGCATGTCTTCTCCGTCTGTCTCTTTCCAGCCTGTTCACAGGTAGTTGTTTGAAGTCATCAAATGATTACATCACCAGGTATTGTAACTCATTCATTAAAAAGTAACAACATTATTTATCAAATGTAGCTTATTTATTGTTTCAATGTACGGAATGTCGCAAAATGCATTGCCAGGAAATATTTTTGAAAATCACTCTCTTGGAACTACTTCATCTTATTTGTGTGTGTTTTTGTTTCTTCCCCCTCTTCATCTCAACAGTGTGTGTGAGCGCTGTCTGAAGGACCTCTCTGTCAGGTAACACACGTCCGAAACTCTAAAAAGCATTCACATTCATTCTTTAGGCCAATGCTTTTGTCCAAAACAGGATACAAAGCAGTATTGCACATCAATAACACATCAATGTCTGATCTGTGTGTGTGTGTGTGTGTGTGTGTGTGTGTGTGTGTGTGTGTGTGTGTGTGTGTGTGTGTGTGTGTGTGTGTGTGTGTGTGTGTGTGTGTGTGTGTGTGTGTGTGTGTGTGTGTGTGTGTGTGTGTGTGTGGGTGTGTAGTGGGCAGCCACAGTGTGTGTACTCTGACTTTAAGCGTCTGGGGACAGAGTTGGTGTTGGGCCTTTTTCTTAATGTACGAGCGGAGGAGGAGCCTGAACTCTTCCAGGAAATCATGCAGCTCTGCACCCTGCACTGGCATGGTAGGGACACACTCATATGCTGTGTACACAAATCAAAACTCATACCCTTTTATTGTTTACAAATAAGCAGATAAGGTATGGATGCATAACGACCGCAGCAGTGATATTGTAAGACACTCGCTCTCAAGTGAATAGACATCTTAGGTCAGTTGGCTTAGTTGTTCCGCAATAGATTGTTTCCAAATCTTCCACTTCCCCCTTTTATTTCAAAACAACCAAGTACGACTGTTTTTCTTTAGTTTTGCCCATCTTTGTAAGTTTGCTGAACTCCTCTCTTGCCCCCTGCAGGTCTGATCTCTGCTCCGGTCAACCTGAAGGTTCCTCTGTGGTCCTCGGGTTACTCCACAGCTCTGAACGCCAGAGACAAACTGATGGACATCATCAAAGACAAACTGGAGAATGACAAACAAGGGTGAGACTGCAAATGTTATTTTGTGTGAATGGAAAAATGCCTAATACCTGTATCTGATATTTTGCCCCAAATTTGATGCTGTTATAAATCATATTGGTAATATCTGATGTATTGCTGCTCACCTTAGTGATGCATAAATGCATAAAGCCCCCCCCCCACTGCCATACATCCGAGGCTTTTCATCTCCTTTATTTGTGGCTTGTAAATAGTTACTGTGATATTAGTTGGTAGTGATTTGTTGATATGTCATTTTAATCTTAATAATGTTCACTCCTCTCTACTACTCCGGCTCGTCCCAGTTTTGTCGGCTCCCTTGGTTCTTTGCCACTGCCAGAATCCAGTTCTGCCTCTCAACATCTCCTGCTGTTCATCTCAGCTCTGATCCCTAAGGCTCTGGCCTCGCTGCTCACCTCCTTCACATTGGCTCTCAGTGGAGACCAACAGGTAAACAAACAGAGATGAAACTGTGCTCACTGTTAGGAAAAGACAAAAAGAAACTGCACATTTTTAACCATATTTATTTTTTATCCCAAAAGGAATGCGGCCTCTGGAATAACTTTAAATCTGTGCCATAAATTAACTAGCCCATTTTTGTCCTTGTCGCTGAGCAGACCCGCCACCAAATATTAGAAGACCCTGATTACCTGCGCTTAGTGCTGCTGGAGCTTCAGAGACTTTGGCCTCCTTTTATTGGTGGACGAAGAATAGCTGATAAGGTAGGACTGCTCACCTGGTTGCAAAGTATTTATTTTGTATCATGTGTTGTTGAATACATTTTCAGTATTTCTTATTGTTTGTTAAGTTTGAGAGATCCCATATTATTTATAGGACCTTTTCTTCTACAAAGCCATTTTACCATCAGGTTTGGTCTTTACAAATAATTGTCTTCACTTCACCCAATGATGAAGCGTTATGAATTTAGAATTTGCAATGTTTTTATGGGCATTCATTGTCAGAAAACTGACTTCTACTTAGGTTACACCATCACAAGGTAACTTAATTTCTTCCTGAGCAGACGCTGTGCTATAATTCACTTTAGTGTTAAAAATCCAGAATTATGTTTAGTGGTTTTCTGCATCACACTCCTCTCCACTAGATGGCGACATGTTAGTGTAGATAAAACTCTATTCTACTTTCAATATCTTCTTATAACTGTGAAACATAAACAACTTATAGTAAATGATATAAGCCCTGCACTAAATACCAATTTGGTCAATCTTACTTTTAGTTCAAAGTAATTGCCCCACAAAACCTCTTTATTTGTTTGAGACTTTTTTCTTTTGGAATCTTATGGTTTTTTCTGCAGGTGAGACAGAAAGTGCAGTTAAACAAGACAGTCCCATTACATTAATTAAAACTAACATGCATGTCCGTTCTAACAATGGTCTGACTCACAGTATTTAAGCAGAATATGTGTTTTAATGGCAGCATGATACGTGAAATGTCATTAGACATGCCACTGGAATTTGGCCTGGCATTTGGACTACTGCATGCCTGTTTTTATACCATGTAGGTGCCTTGTTTATTCTAAAAACCTCCATGCAGCCATCATTTCCATTCATTTACTGACTTATTATCTATGAAGTTTGTAATATTCTCATCTATGACCTGGTTTGTTGTGTAAATCTGCGTGCTTTACACATAAGCAGCTGATATCCCGTAGGCCTACAGTACAGTATGTATGTTCCACCATTGATTTTTATTCATTAAAGCAATCGCTTTCTGGTTTGACATCCAATAAAATCCCAAATTTAGCCAAAGTCCCATCTCTTTATTGGACTGCTGCTGACACCGGTTCTGTTTTGATCACTATGACCTCATCAAACAGACTTATGCAACAGCCCAATCAGAGCAATCGATCCGTCTCTGCGATTGATTGGCTCCGCTCCCCCGGAAGGAAGGAAGGGTGTGGGGTGGCCGTAGCTTGGCGGGGGGGGAAATTGATGTGTGCTGCTGGTGACACTGTGGAGCCGAGCGGAAAGTCATTTGTCAGTTCTGGCAAACGCACCAGTACACTCTGATTCCTGACACACTCATTGGGATACTGGTTCGTGACTAGTGAGCGAAAAGAGGAGTAGGAATTCACAAGGGTCAGGATATAGAGGAATATACAAAAACGCAAGATGGATTAGTTATTTTTAGGGGAGGAAAGAGTTCTATACAGTCTACAGTATGCTGGATCAAGAAGACAATATAAAAATATTAGCTGTATATAAGTAACTATTTTTAAGACTGCTTAGAGTTGCTATCAATGACAAAGTAACAATATTGCTAACATAATGTAATCTAATCAAAATGAATTAAAAACTGTAATTGTTCCCTTTTTAATTAGGCGGGAAAATGTAAGATGTAGGTGAATTTTCCTCATTGGGAGAATCTATAATACGACATTTCCTTTGTATTTAGCCTTCAGTTACGTAGTGGGACCTTATCAATTATTATCTTATTCAGAATTGCTTTTCACTAAAAAGGGTGTCCATTTTTTGATCCAATAAAAAGTGTTTCTCAAAGAAGACATATTGTGCTCATTTACAGGTTTATATTTGTTTGTTGTGCCTCTACTGTGACATGTTTACGTGCTTTAATGTTAAAAAACATCTTTATTTTTCTCATCCTGCGTGTGCTGCAGCACCTCTTTTCACCCCCTGTCTGAAACCAGAGCCCAGTCTGCTCTGATTGGTTAGCTGGCCAGCTCTGTTGTGATTCGTTAACCGCTTTGAGATGTCCCGCCCCTTAGCCTATCAGGTTTATTTTGTCGAAGCGCGAATGAAGTAAACATAGGAGTCCAATGGAGGCATTTCAGGCAGGGGGGGACTTTGGGATTTTAGCCTTTGCAGACCATTTGCATGCACAAAAACATATATTAGATACTACAGGAAAGGGAAAACACCAACAAGTATAATAAGGCCCTTTTAACATCATTGAAGGTCGTGCTATTTCAGTAGCCTAGGCTTAATTGACATTTTAAGAGTTTTAAGCATGTTTTTATGATTTATATCCTGGAGCACAATTATTTTTGCCAGATAGTAATGATATGAGATTTCCAATCCTCCCTACTCCACAGTAACATTTTAACATTACATTATTAACAAGGAACACAACCAGAACAAATGACAGTTGCCCTCACCTCTGGCAATACCTTTTTTATAATCCCAAACACAACAGTGGTACAAAGAACAGCAAGTGTGATCTGGAATGTAAATGATGAGATGTTAGTGTGTGCAGGGATTATTAGTATTCACGATCAGGTGGAAAAAGTAGAAGCTTCACCCGGGTGGAACTAAAATATGCAATAGTGTGCGACTGTGCGTGTCTGTGTGTGTCTTAGAACAAGAGGGGGAGAGAAATGAACTCAGCGATGGCAGAGGTATCTCTCAGTGAGAGGCGGTATAAAAAGAAAGGTATTTTTAAAAGATTCCCCACTCCAGCAGAGAGAGGCAAAGAGAAAAATGAGAAAGAGGGGAGAGGAAACACAAAACAGTGATCCTGTTCTGTGGCAGTCCATTAGTGCAGCTACTAATGGATGTAGTGCAAAGGTGAATTTAAAAAGGCAACCAATGGGTAAGTGGTCTTTTTGCCCCAAGGTGAATCCTTTCAATAAAGCTTAGTGAAAATCCACTCGGGGAACATTTATTAAAAGTGGAACTTGTTTTTCTCATGAGCAGAGCATCAGTTTTGAAGATGGTTTTTAATAGCATATTAAAGCATACAAGTTATGTTATTTCAGATGTCATGACAGACAAATTTGTTTTAAAGTCTTTGAAATAGAAGCGCTTTGATAACAAAAGGTACAAAAAAAGCCCAATTAGAAGCACCTTCATCCATTCGGGTTCAGGAAATGTCTTTTAGGAGAACATCTTACTTTCCAACTCTCAATGAATTTCAGAATCGAATATAAAAATGTGATTTCTCCTTCTGTGTGTGTGTGTGTGTGTATAGGATGCCACGCTCGCAGGGTTTCATGTCCCAAAGGATTACGGGGCGATCTACATCAGCCACTCCGTCCACCGAGACCCAGAGGTGTTCCATCAGCCGGACGACTTCCTGCCGGAGAGATGGGGCGGAAGGTAGCGAACTGAGTTAATACACTTAAGAAGAATAATAAGCATACATAAGAGGTCATTCAGAAGCAAAGAGACAAATTGGAGTGGAGTTAAAAAAAAAAAGAAAGAAGTTTTCACATGTATGTCTAATGTATATTATACCATTTAAACACCAATCAATGTTGATGAAACCATCAAAACAAAAACAATGTAATCCTCTCGCTCTGTGGGTATTGTCTACAGTCTATATAAAAATGATTAATATACAATACATGCGCCGTGCTGACGTATATATTTGATTGGATTGCAGGTGGAAAACCTTTAGTGTTTTTTCTTAATACATAAAATCTATTCATTGAGTCATAATAATCTTTCAATTCACAGCAGACTCATAATTTATTCTGTCAAGGTGTCTAGACTGCAGCTTGCTTCATGATTCTATATTGGAAAATCACACCACCTATAAGTACGCCCACATTGTTGCCATGGCAATCGATTCAGATGCCCACAAATATGATGGGATCACTCTCACATGTGCTGTAGCGCACGGTGAGACAGCTATAATGATTAGATACAAGGAAAACATTAATAAGGACACACATGTAGATAGTTAAAGATGGCTTTTCATCCCTCACTGGTCCCCGCTCTGCTACCTGCTCTGGTGAAAAATGGAGCCTGATATTGCTCCTTTACCAGTTCACTCTCTCATTGAACTGATTTTCTATTCATCCCCTTCCTCCATTCACCTGTTTATTCTCATTCAGGCGACAGAGCAGCGGGGTGGGGAGAATCTATGAATGTATGTATGTATGTATGTAGGTAGCTGCTGCCATGGAAACTAGTCACCTGACACCCTCTTTACCAATAGGGATTCCCCCAGGTGTGTGTGTGTGTGTGTGTGTGTGTGTGTGTCTGTGTGTCTGTGTGTGTCTGTGTGTGTGTGTGTGTGTGTGCAGGTTGGGGGAGAATGATATCCTGGGGAGTCGGATGGTATACAGAAAAATGAGTCAGAGAGGATCCTATCCTGCAGGGTGATTCCTCTAGAATAAAAATGTCCCTTTTTTTTGTCTGGGGCTTCCCTCTTAAATACAACCACTCAAATAAAACTCCTTTTAGTGGAATTAACAAGTTTAAAGAAACACACATTTAACAGCATTATATGGCATTTTTATTCCCTCCTTGTTTTGCTGCTGTGGGCATGATCGTAAAGCAGGGTCTGATCGTCTTGTACTGCTTGGTGAACATTTTTCAAGGTCAAGAAATTATTCCATTTTATTTAAGAAAAATTCTGAGCAAAACCTCAAACACTAGGTCACAAGGTGGATACAGTATATCAAGGGGGAAAGCATTTTATTTATTATTCATTAATTCAAAATAATCTATATAGCCTCGCAATTGTTTCACAAACAAATCAGAAATACTGTTTAATACATTAATAGGATAAGAAAAAATGTATTCAAACTACATTATTATTGTTGAAAATGCAATACCCTTTAAATATATTGATAAAGGAAGATATTGGTGAGGATCTGTGCATGCATTACACAATGAATGGTAATGGGTGCCATTTAAAATTGATTGAAGTCTAAGTTCAAGCAGAACACTACGACAGAAATCTATGAATGAATAGACAGGTAGCCGCTGCCATGGTAACTATCTACCTCGTACCCGTTTTTACCAATGGGGATTCCCTTTGGGCTTTTGTGTTGGTGATAGGCGCGTGAGTGTGTTTACACATCCTGCCCTTTCCCTTGGGATGGGGTTAAGAAATGAGTCATAGGAGACAATATGATGTCAATTCTAGCAAGAATATAGGAAAAATTCAACCAAAATAATAATAAACATCACATTTGCATGCACTAAAATTGTGTTCATAGCTCAGCCCAGGTCACAGACACTCAGACTCATGTGATCTGTGTTGTATCCTATAAAGTGATATAATCCAAATTAAAAACTAAAACCAAAACTGATTGATTCTTCAGACGGGTGTGGTCTGTGTGTTCATCCCTGCTATTTTTTCTCTGTAGATCTACATTGTGGTCAAAAGCTATTAAAATGATCCTTCGTTACAATGAATCAAGTAGTACTGTTTAGTTTGCTTTAATCCCAGATGCTGCTGCCGTTAATACCCATCACTAATTGACTTGCAATATAATTAACATTCTATTCTTATTGATTATGTTGTCTTGTTTTTCTGCTGGGGTTTTGTTTTCGTTTTGTACGGTAACCTTGAGATCCTACTCAGGCGCTGCTATAAATAAAATGCATTATTATTTTTTTAATAAATTGTAAACTTAAAAACATCATTTTATTTCCAACATGTCTTTAAAATATATTTGAGTGTCTATATTTGATACTTATTTTATTTTGTATCTAATTCAAACGTGTAATAAAGGATGTTATTATATTTCCGAAAGGTTTTTCTACTATTTAAACTATAAATTAAATAACTTTGTAACTGTGAAAGTGCTATATAAATAATGTGAGTATAGATATTATTATTCTAATAAGGGAGATGATTTTCATAACATCACAAAGTTGACAAGCTAAATATTTGTTTCCCTCCTCTTTGGTTCATTTGAGTATTTCTTTACTAAAAACGGCATTGTTTATCCTATACTGTGTACTAAATGAAATTCATTTGTGAGCTGTTTCTCTTTGGGATGGGAGCTAAAGTAGTTGTATGTGTAGGATGTTCAACATTTGGATTTATATACTGTATGTGTGTCCTAATATGTGTCCTTAATGCTGCTCTAACTAGTGAATCTCCCCCAGGATATTACTGTCTCTCCATCTGTGTGTTTGTTTGCTGTATTTACTCTTTAAACCCTCTAATTACCTTCCGTTTCTCTTTCCTCCTACCTGCCTCTTTCTCTGGCTCTCCATCTGTCCGTCTTCCTGGAGACTCTCTTCCTGTCTGCCTTGATAGTTGCCTGGCTTCTTTCCTTGCCACCTGGCTGTTGGATTTAATGACTGCAGTCCTGTTACATAACAAGCCCAAACTTCAATAACTACAGTTTAACCACATCATCCGTGTGTGCCTCTGTGCCATAATTGCGTATATTGTCTGCTTTTGTGTGTTGTATCGTCAGTCTGTGTGTTTGTGTGCTTTTCCAGTTGGAGGCTAATAGTAGAGTCGGCAAGTTAACATCCTTTCAGCCAAACGCCCACACAGGCTCCGGCCGTAGATAAATGGATCGGAAACGCTACCAAATACTGATAAAAATCCCAGCTACTGCAGCGGGTCGTGTTACTAGTTCTAAATAATTCTCAGAACATGGGGTTTCCTTCTTGTCTCCGCAAAAAAACGTAGTAATAATTAGGTTAGTCCAAATAAGTTAAAATTACAATTGATTACCAGTTTCTTTTCAACTTCTTCATTGGATATAGAAAAAATTGATCTCTAACTTGTTTTTTCTGTAAATTGATTTACCTCAACCTAAACACCAGTGTTGATCTAATCCACACTGGTCCCTTTTGTAGTTTTCTATAGCTCTGTTCATGAATGTAGCAAGGTAGAATAAAGATGTCCTAATTCTTAATCTTGCCTATTAATCTTTCATTGGACATCTATTTCGCTGACAGATGGGGCAAAAGCCATCTATGGGAACAAAATCAGATCCGTTTTTTTTTTTAGCATTTTTGACTGTTAAAGCCTTCAAAACATCAAATACTTTACAATAAATAATGCATATTATTTTTCTTAGACTTAAAGCTCTGTTGTGGCATTTTAAACAGCTTTGTAATGCCACATTTATAATAAGAAATACTGATACTGTACAATAAATGATACTTCTTTCATTGACTTGCCATTATGACTCATGATGGACTGCTTGGTAAGACTTCCTCTCTCTCCCTGTCTCAGTGTCGCAGGACGGCCTTGTATGCTACACGTCTTGCTGTTTCAGGATGAACCTAATTGTACATTAAACCATTAGACAGATGCTGCAGAGAACGCTAAAATTCTCCCTTCCCTCTATCTCTCACAAACACAAAGCCTCTCACACACACTGGACCCAGACGATACACACTGCTAATGCTTCCTGTTTGCCTTTAATCAGAGCTCAGGTTTCAGGAAGACAGGATGCATTAGTGGTGAGAGGGGAGAAATGGCCTGCATTAGAACACTGTTGACAAACCTGTAACCAGCATCTCTTTACTTTTGAGTATATTTTTAAAAGAGCAATTGTAAAGTTAGAGGGAAATGGCAGAGAATCAGAGTCAGCTTGTGTCAAGTTGTCAGGAGGATTCAGGCCTACATTGGGTTGTTGTTCACCTCAGACAGTTTATTTCTTTCCATGTGATTTGTTGCTCAAAACAGAAATAACTACAATAGCACTTGGAGAGCTACAACTTCAGCCAAGGTCATTGATGCTTTCACATGCGCTTTGGATGGTCCTGTTTATCCAGTTGGAAGTCGTTCTTTCAACATCAGTGGGTTCATAATTTGTAATGTGGAAACAAATTAGACAGTCTGTGTACTATCTTTTTTTTTCCTGAATCAAAGGGGCATTCAGGTGACTTGAGGGTTGGGAAATTCTTTCTTGCGTGATTGTGGTTGTGTCAAGTTTCAAAACCAAGTAATCCTAATTAGGTCAATTTGTATTCTTTGTTGCACCAAACTCTTCCAAGATGACATTGCCAGAAAATTGGGTTTGGGGACTCCCTTAACCAAAGCGCAGCTCAGGCCACCAACACACCTCCACATATATATCAGCAATCGCTAATTGGTTGGTTACAGATGGCTGGTTGGAAAACTTCAACATATAGCCCAAGCATAGTGTGCTAAAGTATTCCCTTCCCACAGATGTAATACATTCTGCATACATGAATGGGGGTGAGAGTTTGCCCATCATGTCTGCGTCTTTTGATTATCATATGATGTCACGTCTAACAATCGTCCTATGGATGACAGCACTATCTTTGGCAGTTTCATTAGATGCATGCAACACGGGCATAAAGGGCCCTTTATTCTGCTGAGGGAGCGACTGAGGGGAATTCAAATACAGTCCTGTTGAGCAATACAAGCATCAGCACACTGTTGAAATACATTAAAAATGTTAATACCAAAGTCTGTATATATTTACAGATTGACACGAAAAGATTTTTTTGCATTTTTATGTGTAACCACAGTTTTCTTGTACGTGCAGGAACGCAGGCCAGGAGCACTTCCTGTGTTCATTCGGCAACGGGCCAAGAAGCTGCATTGGAACTAAACTTACAGATGTCTTCCTTAAGGTGACTTATTTTCTTTGCTCATAAACCTGTCACCAACACACACACACGCACACGCACGCACGCACACACACACACACACACACACACACACACACACACACACACACACACACACACACACACACAAGCACAGTCTACTGGACTGCGTTAAAGGCCAATGTGTTTATCCCAAGGGGCAACCTCCAGTTCTTAAATTGAAGCCAAAAAGCCAAACCTGGAGAAATAAGCAGTTTACACTCACCATCACTAGTTTGAAGTCTTCTCTTTAATTACGTAACAGCAACATTCAAGAAAAATATGAATGTGTTACAAAAACAGAAGAAATGATCGAGAAGTTATTTAGGAGAAGTTGCCAATTATAGAAGAAACAACACTACTGAAACTCTAGAGGACTGCTCATGGGAACGACCAAATGCTTGGCTGTGTGTGTGTCTATAAGTCATTACAGAACGAGAGTCAGAGAGCCCAGATCCATATTGTCCTGTTAAAAAAACAAACACCTGCCATTCCCCACAGCACTCTCCATAGCCACCATTGCCTTTACACTCAGGGGACACACATACCCACATGTGACAACAGGAAGGAGAGACATTTATTTCCCATGTGGGGACGTTCCCGCTGGAAACAGCTGTGTCTGTGAATGTGAGGGTGACACCAACCTGAAAACAAACAGAGACGGATTCCCAAGGTTTTAATTGGAAACATACTGAACTGGATGGATGGAGTACCAATCCTATACTACCAAATGTTTGCAACACTGAAAGTCCGTGCTTTTAAGACTGTTCTCTCTTTTCTTTTTTTTGTCAAAGCTGAACACTTGCTTGTATCGATTGCTGTCAGCATGTAAAGAGAATTTCAAGAAATTGCATTTATAAAAAAAGAAGCACATCACCCACCATTGCTGTAAAGGTAACATGTTATGTTAGGTCTGTAAGATTCCAAAAAAAGAAACGTTATGTTGTCTTCCCAGATTATTGATGAGCAACACACTATGGGGGTGTTAGTGCAAGCTATTGGTAATGCAAATGTGAGCAATGACTCAATCCTACACACACACACACACACACACACACACACACACACACACACACACACACACACACACACACACACACACACACACACACACACACACACACACACACACACACACTCATGAGTCATTGTAAATGTTTGGCCTGATTGAAAGGAGCTCCGGTGAAATGTCAAAGCGGTTTAATGATCTGCTCTCTCCTCATTCGGCTCTCCTATTTGTTCAGCAGGACAATCATATCTCAGTATTTAAAACTGGATTACGTATTCTAGATAATTTAGCTCCTTGCCTTTAATTGCTCAAACGAGTGGCATGAATGGAATAAGGTATATAGCTAAGGTCACATAGCTACTCTTAGTCTCCAAATGGACAATCTGTGTTAATTGTTTTGGACTCGGGATCTCAATATTTACAATAACCTGACAACATATTAGAGTTCAGAAGTCAAAATGCTTTGAAAAAAATAGATGTAATGATTTCCAAAACTCACAACATGTTTTTATCCAAAGGAAAATTCAGCTTTGAGATATATTTGTAGGTGTTAAGCCTTTCCAAATGAGCACTTTCACTGCAGTTTGCACGCCTACTAGCTATACACAAAGGGGCTTATGCAACTTTTATAACAAGCAGTCTAGCAGCAATCTAACAGTACCATAAACACCTCTGCAACCAAAATAACAACAATTTAATTTATAGTTTCATATGGTGATATAAACTATATAAAAGGTGACAGATATCTATAGCTTCATTTGAAAACCCCAGTAGAGGCTCCAAAGGAAAATAAAACACATTTTTTACATCATAAATAAATACACATCTTATTTTAAATACTTGTATTTTTCTAAATTAATTGTATTAAACAGTTTTCTGCATTCCTCCTTAGTTAATGTAATGATATATTGTGCAGTTTCTTTCAGATATTCATAAATATTGTATTTCTCATTCACTGACAAGGGCTGGTCAACTGTCGACTAATGAGACTGAATTAATCCAGAGACATGATGTCATCCATAGCAACGGGGTCAAACCGGCTCCCTCTCTTAGGGAAAGGAAGCTTAGTCTCTCTAGTAAATGTTGCTCTCTGCAATGTTACCAGCAAAAGCCAACACTGCTATGTGATAATAAATGCACACAGGTCTCCTCCCCTTGTTTTTGCACTAATAATGTTCACGTTAAATCTCATGTCTCACTTCAACCTGCTCTGCTAGCTCTAACAAACCCCTTAGGTGTAGAGTGTGTCTGATTGGCTGTCAGCAGACTGACCACTTGCACATACCAACACACACACACACACACACACATACACACCCCCCCACACACAGTTGGGCGTGACCAGAGTAAAAAAAGAAGTAGACCACAGGGATCTAGGTCAGAGATGTGAGTCATCGCCTCCTTCCTCCATCCTTCCCTTTTCCTCCTTCCTTCCTCCACCCCCATCATCATCATCATCATCATCATCATCATCACCATCCTTCCCCAAATCCCTTGTTTCTGTCTTCCCCTCCTCCATCCTCCTGTTCATTCATCCTGCTGCTCCCCCTCTATCAGGAACATCCTCATTCACAAAGTGGAGGGAGGGGGGGACAAACTGGGTTATACTGGTGAATGTGATTGCTCTGTGACAGTAGGGAATGTTGGCTATAGTATCACCAGGCGTGGAAGCTTTACAGTACTTGTTTGAAAAATTAAAAAGTTGTTCCATAACTCAACTTTATCACAAATTACACTGGAAACAAGAATTTGATATTCATTTGTGATTATTTGGGTAAAATAATATAATTTTACAGTCTTGTTTTGTTTTGTTTTTTCACACTAGAAGTAAAAGAAATAAGAAAAATATTAAATGAAGAAACTGACAATAAATTATTTAAAATAAATACTATATTATATATTATAATTTAAAGAATCCTCTTATAAAATTAAAGAATTATGTAAAGCGTGTCTTATTCTTCATTTATTCAGTGAAGCGTTTATTCAGTGTTTCACAGACATCTCCTTTTTCCTAGCCTTATATAGTATAATGCTTCATACATATCTTTATTAGTCCCCAAATTCACCAAAGGCCTCTCTTCTATCTTTCAGGATATAATTAACACTCTTCTATAAGAGGCAGGAATACGTCTCCCTGAGCCACTGGCCAAAGCTTTGCCATAAATGGTGAAATGATCACAGATCTCAAGAAAATGTTTAAGATATGAGTCAAAGTACTGGTGACCAAATGTTCAGTTTCAGCTTGGCAGCTAAAAGGTGTTGCGTTCTACTCCTACTTTCAAATCTTCAAAACAACATACAACAAACAGAGTGTATGGAGGCTGTAGCTTCACAAGTTGGAGACATATTCAGTATTGGCGGAGGCTCTCACTTCGCCTTCTGGTTTAACATTTTGTTTTTTCAATTGCTATAACTCGTCACTTCACTGTTGCTTTTTAACTCTTTATGTCATTCAGTTACATTTAGGTTGGTGCAGCAATGATTGTTCTTTTCTTGTTTTGCTTCCCAGGAAGCGTGCATGTACCTGTTGAAGCATTACGACTGGTGTTTAGACCCGCCATCGCAAGACCTCGAGTACAAATGGCTGCCTGTGTCTCGCCCGGCCAACACCCCCACCGTTTCCTTTACCCGACTGGATCAGACTACATCTGACAGGAGCAACGACACCAGCTAGGGATGCACAGTATGTTAAGAGATACTGATAAGTGAAATAAATATAACATACTTTGTGAGCAAAAAAAGGAGCTAGAGTCCTACATTCCTGTCAGGAACAAGCTGGAACATTTTTGAACACACACACAGAGGGAATCCAGCAAACTACAAGGCTTTCCCCTGCTGCGCATAATACAGTAATCGTCCTGGGGAAAGCCGAGGACTGTTCCGGTTCCAATGTGTTCTTCTGCCAGATATTTGCAGCTTGATGCATCTGCAACGGAATACAAAATAAATGACCTATAATCCTTCTTCCATTGCTGAATCTGACACTGCTAGACAGTGAGTTATTCATTATAATTAAAAGATAAACATTATTAATTGTTAATCTACATTAGATTAAGCATTTTATTGAGATACACCTTCCCCTTTAACCTTGAGAAGAGATTGAAATAACCTTTTTTTTATGGTAGAAATCATAATTTTCCCCACACTGAAGTATCAATACTCAAACCAAAAAAGATCCATGGTAGCACACACACACACACACACGTGCACACACACACACACACACACACACACACACACACACACACACACACACACACACACACACACACACACTCGCACTCGCAGACACACACAGAGGTAAGCCCTCAGACTTCATACCTTACTGCAAACCATCTCCCCTCCCCCTTCCACCACCTAGCAACCGACACCGCTTAGCAACAGTTCGTCATACTGACACTGACTTTAGTATGCAAGTCTCACACACACACACACACACACATACACACACACACACACACACACACACACACACACACACACACACGCACACACACTGTCTAACCTGGTTATTTTTGATACAGTTGACAGTGATACCCTCACCATCTGAATCACATGTTAATATGACAGCATTTGAATGTGCACGCCTACATTTAAAATAACCTTAGTAACCTGGAGGATTTGTGTTAGAACATGAATCATGGACTAAACTAGATGCAGTCTGCTACAGTGATTTGAAAGAACTAATGTTTTAATATCCTATTTATTTATATTAGAGTGGTACACATTCTTTATATTATTTTACTTATTGTGTATGATGGCAAAATCATTGAATTGCTTTTAATATTATTCTTTATGTTGTCTTATGATTTAATGTACAGTATGTGCCTGTGTAACATTATGTTAGTTAGTATGGCATCTCAACTATTATTCTACTAAAAACACATTTAAAGTACAGCTTCTGTTTCTGAATTCTCTCACATCTTATGAAATATTCTATACTTTTCATGATAGTGGTTCCCAATTTTGGAGTTGGGGCTTCCGAAAATAGATGCTCAGGGGTCATTGGATTATTCAGGGAATGATCACAATCAACAAAAACGTTTTTGTTTTTAATTAATCTTTCATTTGTTTCCTTTCTAAGTACTTGACACATTTGCCTCTTCAGCCCTTTAAAAGTCCTTCAGAATCAAAGAGAGAGGGAAAAAAAATGCTTACAACTGTCCATAACCTTGAAGAGGGGTCACAACTAGATTCATTTTAAGAGGTTACAAACTTTATCATTTTTGACAGTTAACATAACATAAACATATTTTCACACAAATCGTATCCAAACAAAAGAGAAAATTACTATTTCTCAATTAAGCCTTGTAAAAGTATAGTGAAATTATATTAAACAGCATAAAAATGGATAGTTTCAGGACAGAAATAATCATGGAGCAACGATACTGCTGTATTTTATATAATCTCTAACAAATCCAAGCAGCAAATGTATATTAAATCTCAACTGGAGCTTGTCAGCCTGGAGTGTAACTTGCATGAAATGTGCACTATGCTGTTCATGCTGCCTGCAGTCTCTGTAATCAGATATAGGCAAGTGTCTCAGAAAGATGCTTTTGTCCTGCTCAACAAACCTACTGTGTTCTTTCTGCTGCTTTCTCCACATACTACAATACCCCCTCCTATACACCATGAACTATGCTGCAGACGTGCATATTTCTCACTTGTCTCACCCCGCCGTTGTGTCTGTTCTCCCTCACTCACATACATCACACGAGATTGGAAAGAAAATGAGGTTCTGGTGAACAGGGAGGTATGACTCACTGCTCTCCCTGCACTAGTCTGATAGCGGCCATTCCTATTTACCACTATGTACGCCAGGCAAGTGATGTCATTACTATACAGATGTTTGACAGATGAGAAGTTGATTTAATTTGGATATGTTGGTTGTGCTCGATATTCAACCTGTGAACAGAATTGTATGTGGCATTTTATTCTCATTCCAGGCTAAACAGACCTGGTCATGGTCCATCCCCTGACACTCTAAAATATGATTTAAAAATCAGCTGACCACGCACACACAGACAATGGCCTTTAGTGAATTTGCTCTTGAGAATGTTATTACCATGTGAATGAATATGAGGAGCAGAGGCGGCATAGTGTTACAAGGTTCCTTTATTGTGAGTTTATTGCGCAACAAAATGCGAGTTGTACACGTTAGTTATTTATTCATTTACTTGTTTTGTATCGGTATTTAATCTTATTTTAATGAAAAAAACATTGTCTTAAGGTCATGCCATTGATTCTCTCAATTTCTGTACAGGCATTTGGGACAACAAGCATAAAGAAGCCCTTAGAATGCAAAGAGTATTGTGGTGAGTCAGAGCTTTACAATTGGTATTGAACCTCAGGGACTATGATTAGCTGTGTCAGCATAAGAAACACTGAACTGTGGAATGAATATTAAAAGTTCATCAAAGTCTAGCACATACAGTGGGGCAAAAAAGTATTTAGTCAGCCACCAATTGTGCAAGTTCTCCCATTTAAAAAGATGAGAGAGGCCTGTAATTTTTATCATAGGTATACCTCAACTATGAGAGACAGAATGGGGGAAACAATCCAGGAAATCACATTGTAGGATTTTTAATGAATTTATTTCAAATGATTGTGGAAAATAAGTATTTGGTCAATAACAAAAGTTCATCTCAATACTTTGTTATATACCCTTTGTTGGCAATGACAGAGGTCAAACGTTTTCTGTAAGTCTTCACACGGTTTCCACACACTGTTGCTGGTATTTTGGCCCATTCCTCCATGCAGATCTCCTCTAAAGCAGTGATGTTTTGGGGCTGTCGCTGGGCAACACCAACTTTCAACTCCCTCCAAATATTTTCTATGGTGTTGAGATCTGGAGACTGGCTAGGCCACTCCAGGACCTTGAAATGCTTCTTACGAAGCCACTCCTTCGTTGCCCTGGCGGTGTGTTTAGGATCATTGTCATGCTGAAAGACCCAGCCACGCTTCATCTTCAGTGCCCTTGCTGATGGAAGGAGGTTTTCACTTAAAATCTCACGATACATGGCCCCATTCATTCTTTCCTTTACACGGATCAGTCGTCCTGGTCCCTTTGCAGAAAAACAGCCCCAAAGCATGATGTTTCCACCCCCATGCTTCACAGTAGGTATGGTGTTCTTTGGATGCAACTCTGCATTCTTTCTCCTCCAAACACGACGAGTTGAGTTTCCACCAAAAAGTTCTATTTTGGTTTCATCTGACCATATGACATTCTCCCAATCCTCTTCTGGATCATCCAAATGCCCTCTAGCAAACTTCAGACGGGCCTGGACATGTACTGGCTTAAGCAGGGGGACACGTCTGGAACTGCAGGATTTAAGTCCCTGGCGGCGTAGTGTGTTACTGATGGTAGCCTCTGTTACTTTGGTCCCAGCTCTCTGCAGGTCATTCACTAGCTCCCCCCGTGTGGTTCTGGGATATTTGCTCACCGTTCTTGTGATCATTTTGACCCCACGGGGTGAGATCTTGCGTGGAGCCCCAGATGGAGGGAGATTAGCAGTGGTCTTGTATGTCATCCATTTTCTAATAATTGCTCCCACAGTTGATTTCTTCACACCAAGCTGCTTACCTATTGCAGATTCAGTTTTCCCAGCCTGGTGCAGGTTTACAATTTAGTCTCTGGTCTCCTTTGACAGCTCTTTGGTCTTGGCCATAGTGGAGTTTGGAATATGACTGTTTGAGGTTGTGGACAGGTGTCTTTTATACTGATAACGAGTTCAAAAAGGTGCCATTAATACAGGTAACGAGTGGAGGACAGAGGAGCCTCTTAAAGAAGAAGTTACAGGTCTGTGAGAGCCAGAAATCTTGCTTGTTTGTAGGTGACCCAAATACTTATTTTACAGAGGAATTTACCAATTAATTCATTAAAAATCCTACAATGTGATTTCCTGGATTTTTTTTTCTCATTCTGTTTCTCATAGTTGAAGTATACCCATGATAAAAATTACAAGTCTCTCATCTTTTTAAATGGGAGAACTTGCACAATTGGTGGCTGACTAAATACTTTTTTGCCCCACTGTACCTTTCCTAAACTATTCCTATATTCAGTAAAGACATATTTCTAGATAGAGAACAACATTTGAAGAATACAATACACCACAGGTGGGGTCATTTCCCATCCAGGAAATCATGTCCCTCACTCACACACATCCACAGAGACACACACATGTCTAACAGGAGGTAGGACAGTGTATCCAGATGGCAGAACAAAGCCTGGGGTCAGTTTTAATGAGCTGAGCTAATTACCACATGGCTGTCCTATCTGTCTACTCCCAGTGGACTGTTAGCCTTTAATAGGGTGAACAACAGGAAGTAAAGGCAGGAAAACCCCACGCCCACTCCTGCCACAAACTCACACAGATGTAGTCACTGTAAACAGCGTGTGTTACTCGCACCCATCACATTTCTTAAAGTCGTCTTGAGTGTACAGAGCCATAAAAACATCCGAAGTTAGCTTACAGGCTAACTTTTACTTTGCCTATTTGAACAGGTTGAATAGGTTAGTCAGACTTGCTAACGTAAGCTGCAATGCTAACATGCTAACAGCTAATGTGGGACTCACTGGGAGGTTTAAAAACAGTTTTTCTTTTGCCTTTTTTGGGGGAAATTCCCAAGGATTAGATCAGATTTTTGTCAGATGTAAAACAAGCAAAACACACAATACAGCTGTTCAGTACATTATTTTAATATATATTAAGGATATAATACATTTAAAAATCCCTGTTCAGCTGCTAAATTATATTTTTTTCGTCTGGTAATCTCACCTGCATTTATTTAAAACGTTATTCCTGAAACAAACCTCCAGCCTACATATAGTATAGACATAATCACGTAAACACACCAGCATGTGTCCTTCAATGCGACAGTAAACACACTTGCTGCTACTACTTTGTTTGTCAGCGCTCAGCCAAGAAGGTAAGGAAAGCCATTAGTCACTGAGGTGCCATCGAGCACTGTTTAATTGTCTCATTTATCTTCACTGTGCTGCTGAACTACGTTTCACCAGGGAACCCTCGAGAGAGCACAGCACCACGCCACATATAAGTACGTAATCATTCGTTGCAGCAAGTGGTCCTATATCTTCTGATGCGAGTGCCTCTGACAGAAGTAGTGAGGTAGTGAGGTAGTTCCCTGTTATACTACCATTAGAGTTTCGCTCGTAAATATTAATAAACTTCCTGTGACTTGTTGAGGAAGTTGATAGATGTGCGGATACATTCTTAATTCATGTTCTCATTGGATAACACATCTCATTGAGAACGCCCTTAGTAAAATAACAACTTATTTTCACATAAAGATTAGTGTTGTTCCATGATGTTGCAATCATTTTCGTGAGAAATGAAAGGCAACACAGAGGTTGAATGAGTGTTTGGTTGTAGGTCGAAGTTGAAAAAAAGTTCTTCCAACTCCTACCTTCATCTCCAATTGAAATACTCCCACTCTGTCTTTTAAACACTTTAAACCACTTCAACCTCCACTAACGTCTCTCATATCGCTCCCCTCCATCTCCTCTCTGTGGGAATACAGTCATTCATTTCAACATCACGGAACAACACTTGACCTGTTTTCATCTGCTGGGGTAATGGCCCTGTCACCTGTAACGTCCGCTTGGGAGGAAGAAGAGGAGAGGAAATAAGAGCTGAAGGGATGGAAGGAATGAGATGAGGGACAAGGTCAGAGGAGAAGAGAGGGGAGGAGTAGAATGAAAGGTCACACAAATGTATCTTGGGTGCAGAACTACAGTTAAAATGAACTAATAACTGTGCTGTTGCTCTATCTCTTTAAATTTGACCTGTTAAAAAAAAGTAAAAGGCTGTAAATATACAATAGCTGTGTCACGTACCATTGGCCCCGATAACATTCACATCAACATTTGCCTAGTAGTTCAATTTTAGACATACTGTTCTGATGTTATAAACATTTACAGCCTACCATACGTGTATAAATCAGCCTCAAAAAATAGCTCCAATCAAAGCGAAAAACTAACAACTACAGCTCCCAGCACATATACAACAGCTGAGGAAGCATTTATTTTCATTTTAAAAATAAAACTACATATCCATGACTTAATTTAAAGATATAGGACTTCAGTTTCATCAAAATAATCCTTCCACGCATTATAACTTCCACTCCATGGATGAAATTGTTAAATAATATTGTAAATCTTGGTCAGGCACAATCCAGATGGCATTCTTACGCTCAGTCTGTGCCGATTGCTTGTTGTCACCAAGCTCTGTGAGGAGTATGTTTATCCTCAGCTGTTATGAAAGCTGGCTTCCCATAGCTTAGATATAGAGACAACAATAGCAGGCCTGTTTCTTCCACAGCTTTAGCCGTGCTCACACAGTTTGAATTAACAGGTTAAGAACATTTGTATAATGGTCCCTTTTTTTACTCCTGACCATGATTAAGACATTGTTAACCTATCTGTTCATTCAAGCAAAACCATAATTTTATTGAATCCCAAACAATCATATTGTATGTAATGCACAGATTGTGAGCCATTAATTATTAAAAGCGACAAAGCCTGTTTAGAGAGGATGTTGGGGTGGAATAGGGAGGGTCGAAAAATACTAGCATTTATTTTTGTGTGTGTCTTCCATGCCTATCTTTTTTCCTCAGAATGTCAGATATTTGTCTTTGCATTGAACAGTTACAGTCAGCAGTTAGCACACAATGGGTTACAGTAAGTCTCTCTGCAAGAAAAACACTTAGGCTGCCACTGTTGGAGTAAGTAGGAGTAAGTTGGACTGTAAGTTCCAGTACTTTCCGGTGTTGTGCTCCTCCTGGGGTTTGGCTGTTTTTTATGATTTAAAAATTAAATAAAATATTAAAAGACTGCTCACTACAGTGCTTTCCTGAATGTGATAAACAAGATGAAATTCAAGCGCAAAGGAGATGGGTAATATTCCCAGCATGACACAACAAATGCAGCCCAAAATATTATCAAGTGTTTCCTGGCAACCACAAGTTTCAATGCCATTAAAGCCCAATGCTGATGCGAATGCATGACTGGCTTAAAGCAGCATTCATGGGAAACGTTTTTAGAAAATAAACATTTCCCCCGCAGCTAAAATGGGAGCTGGTTAGTAGGACATATCTATGAAGAATACAGTGCTCTTTTTTTTTAAAAAGCACTCAAACTATCTTTGGTTCCCAGAATCGGGCCACCCACAACATTATGTAAGCTCCTCTATCTAACAGCCAAACTCTTCTGTAAATATCATCCAAAAGTTGCTCTTTACTGGCTGACTATTTATAGACAGAAAGGGCATGGGCAGTATTGCTTGCAGCACAATCAGGCAACGGGTATCTAAGGCGAAGTCAATGCTTCAAAAAAGGGCAAATGATCATGTCATATCAGACACAAAACAATGAGATTAGCTAAGAGGTTGGCAAATGTGACCTGACCGTCACATTGGAAATATGATATTCAGTCGTTGGATGGGAAGTCTGAAACACAATGTACAATTAGATTTGAACAGAAGGAAAATATGATTTTTAGACAATGTGAAAATGTTGTAACCTGTGACAGAAAGCTTTGGGCTTCATGTAGTCAGGACATAGATATATAAGGTGTTTACGGGTAAGTACAGTATGCTATTTCACAGCATTATTATTGATCTATCTATATGTCCACATTTTATAAGCCCAGCTTAGAATACTTTCATATTAACCATTTTCACCAATACATTCACATAAAAAATAAAGCAATAAGACTGCAGGAGGATGCAACACATGCATTTATCCCTAAAGATAGAGCAATAATTTATTAGAAACAGATGTCATATCTTCCAATTAATACCACTGAAGTAAAGTACATGTTTTAAAGGATGATATGCTTTAAACACAGTCTTGTTACTTGTCTCCTCAGTCCCCTCAGTTGAATTGTGTGTTTATTTCTGATCCCGAAGAAGGCGGTATGTGTGAGATGTAAAAAATGAAATACTTGGGTTTTTTTGGCCGGGCAGAGTAGAAACACTCCGATCATAGGGAGTTGCCCACACAGATAGAGATACTCATTGCTCAACTACAAATATTATCTTTTTGGATAAAGGTGTGTTTCTAATGAATGTGGCTTGTGTGAGTATAACTGTTAGAGAACCTAGGGCTTTCTTTGGAAAAGCTGCATCCAATGCACCTGTTTCCGTAGGCTCTGGCATAAAACTGGAGCACAACCACCTCTCTGTCTTTCCAAAGTTCAAACAAAAGTTGTTTTTTAGGATATTTGCGAAAAAAAACTCATTCCAAAACCTTCATAAAAACATCTCAATGTATCAGTATGCTAAAATAAGTGCCATTTTGACAAAATATGGCTAAATATGCTGTCAGTTTTCCCATCTAGCTGAACTAGCTCTTTGTGTTTTAACCTTGATTTACTTGAGTTTGCTGCCTCTTCTGTTCACCCACACTGTGTTTTTGGACAGCAGCTGACAGGTTACTTCTGTTAGTAGGCTATTGCTAGCAGATTTTCCTTCAGGCAACATTGCACAACAGTGTGTGTTTGCTTCTTAAGGCATTGTTTCCCTGTAATTTAGTAAAGAAATGCATTGAGATTGGTTTTAATGGATTAGGCTCAGGTGTACACTGTAAACGCTAATGGCCTGTTCCTGTTTCCTAACAAGTTCTTCTACTGGAATCAGTTGTTAAATGACAAGAAATTCCTCCATTACCAGTTTATCTTCTAGCACGCTCATGTTTCATATGTGGCAATTGTTATTCTTTTAGATTTTAAAATTCTGCTGTTTTTGTCTCTCTCCACAAACCAAAAGTCTATGTTAAATATAACATAGTAACTATAAAACAATTAAAACCTGTTTAAGACTGCGACAATAATCTGGTTGTATGGGAACTTAATTTGTAGAAGACAGCATTGGTAAGTTAGTAAAAATAAATTAAATGGCAGAAATAGAAAATCATAAAGGCCTTTTTCATGAAAAGAGACATTCACTCCACTGAGCAAAGCACGTAATGGTTGTTTGCTTCAAGCTCTTCCATGAAGATCTATCAGGATTACGTTAAAAAGGTTTGTTAAGAATCTTTCTCCATTATCAGTTGCATAGTCTTGCAGCATGGGAGAAGGAAAAATGCAGGAAGGAAGAGAGAGCTTGTGAAATGTTACTTCACACAGGAAATAATATGATTCAGTTGTGTGGTACTGTGACAGATTGTGACAACACCCCGAGCCCTGAATTTCATTTGAAGGGGGAAATGTATCAGTTGTGTGTTGTGTAACTCGAGTCATGTTGGCTTTCAAGCAATAGGGCAATTGACTCATGGCTATACACTCATACAGAAACACACACACACTCACAAAGAGGAAATTCAATCACTTAAATGTGACCGTGTCACATTAACAAGGACACTTCACTTCCTTCCGGCCCTCCCCCATTCATCTCCTGCCTTCCTCTTCCCCCCCTTCTTACCTTGTGTCCAACATCACTAGTCAGCTGCCCTTCATTTTCTCTGTAAGCAGTAAAACAGTGAGTCTATAGTACAAAAAACTAATGGGAGTAAAAATCCTGTACGGAGAAATGTACTGGAACTAGCACGTTCCTGGCTTCGTAGCATATTCGCTGCTAGCTTGCTAGCTACAGTGGACTTTAAACTAGGTTACCAACTAGGGCTTGCAATCTTTCACTATGTCACCAAGCTACTCTGTCTACATAATTGGTGAAAATACACAGATTAATGTTGCCAGCTGTATCTGGTCTGAATGGGCCATAACAACTTGACAATTAGCCATAAGTTATACAAAACATTTCTGAGAACTGTTTTATATCATCACATAATCCAAACATAATGCCTGTGTGTACCTTCATCCTCCGTTTCACTTTTCCATCACCAGCCTATGTGTGGACATAAGCCAGACTGCCAGAACATGCAGACTGGCCTTGTGCCCAAGCTGTGAGACAATATTTATAATAGCAAGGTACCTTAGCTTCCTCCAGGCTATGATCAACTTCTCTCATTTACCAAAACAATATTTGTATTAACTTCACCGATTGAAAAAGTTGTAGGTGTAGCAAGAAGGTTTGACTGCACATATGCCCTTTGGTTACAGATGTTGGAGGAAAAATATGAAAATGTTTGAATATGATCTCAACGTTCCATCCTGTGATGCTTTGGCTATTCAAAACGCACACCAAGATTTGAATGAGGAATAAGTGTTTTATTGTGAGTGTGGGAAGTGTGTGGACACAATAGGGGTTGAAAATGTCCTGCTACTGGTAAAGCAGTACTATCAATGGGGTGCTTTATGTGATGCATTTTGTGTTATACTTTACTGTTCTTCACATTGGTTTCCATGGACATAGGAAGTGATCAGTATAGCTTGCAGTGCTAGGAACTTAATATTCTCTGTAAAAGTCCACAAGAACTTGGAGGAATGTTGCCTTGTTAAGTCTCATTAAGAAAAACAGCCTGCTTTTTAACAGGATGGAGATGTTCTCTTCATGTAGAGGTTTGCAGCCTTTGGTATATGAAGGAAGGAGGAGAGGTCCGGGCATATAGCCCTGAGGGGACTCCGGTGTGACACACCATCCAAACAGCCTCAAGTCTGTTTGTGAGGAAGTCCAATATCACATTGCAGAGTTTAGTCCTTAAAGCTCTGAGTGTTACATTTGCCAATCAGTTTAATGGGTGAGGTGTTGTTGCTGAGCTGATAAACAAACAGAATTCTGACATAGGTGTTGTTAATTTTTCGGATGGGGGGCAGCTGAGACAGCATTCTTTGTTGTGTCTGTTTGCAAACTGGGGAGGATCCAGGTTGTCTAGGATGTTGTTTCTGATGCGTTGGCAAACCATGGATAGTCAAATAGGGCAGTGAGTTAACTCAAGGCTCAGGAGGAAGTAGGCAATGCAACAACCAAATAAGGAAATCCCAATAACCATTCACAAAAACCAGTGGGAGTAAAGGCAATAAGGCACGTTTGTGTGCCGAGAGAGAGCCTGCAGCCTTGGGTTCACTAGGTTAACATGTTAGGTCCAGACAGGAAAGGATTCAGTGCAATGACCTTGTACCTGTGTGTGTTCTGCAAGTTGGGCCATTGAAACAGGGATAAGCATGCTGGTTACCTGTTTCATTACTCATTAACCTGAAGAGTCTCCACAAACAGCTCTGGACAAACAAAACCCCCAAAACATTTCCCAAAGCATTGGCATCAGGTGTTTTCTTTCGGCAATCCAGGTTTTAGTTCCCCTGGAGTTGAAAAGTAGTTCCCTTAGGGTCACCTGATTTTTGTCAATTTCTTCATTATTTGTCATTGTTATATTGAGTAAGAACAGATTATACCATGATCTAAGTGTCTGTCTTTGACAAGAATGCAACATGCTGTTTGTTGCTGTTTTCATTTCAATAGAAGTGTGAAAAAATATTGTATTTGTTCTTTGGTCGTTCCAGTGGAAAGGTTAAACTGTTTATCAGCCACAAGAATTCGCCACAGAAAGAAAATATGGATCAACTGAGTAACAACAGCCACCATGCCACTTACTCACTTCCGCAGCTCAGCTCTCCCTGCCTCTATCCTTGACCCATTCACACTCTCTCTTCCCTTTTTCTCTGTCTGTGTCCTTAAAGCCTCTCTGATATGTCATCCCTCATATATTCACACACCTCAATTTGTTTAACTGTCATACCTCTCTCTCTCTCTCTCTGTTTGTATCGGCACACTGGCACAGACACATGACAAACGACACAACCTCATTCATGAAAATGTTGCAGCACTCAGTCAAGGCTTAACCACTGGATTATGGGATTAAGTGTGGGGTTGATCTGGAACATACACACATGAATTACACACACACACACACACACACACACACACACACACACACACACACACACACACACACACACACACACACACACACACACACACACACACACACACACACAGTGTGTTGTTTTCTATGGTGTGTTGGTATGTTTTAGTTCTCCTGTCTAGTCAACTTCATTTGTACTCAAGTTTTCTCTACTATATCAATAACAGTTTCCAGCACTATGCATCAATCCTCATTTATGACATATATCATACATTTAATACTACAGCTATATTACAAACTACTCATTTAAAGTCCAAAAAAGATGGTTACTGGCTTACTTGCAAATTAAATTGATTGAAACCATTTTCATGTGTCGGGATGCTTTACTGTTGCTTTCCTGCACACATTACACATTATTCTTCTGCGCTGCATGTTTTTTATAAGTACTTAACACTTTTCTGGCTATGTTCTACTTTAAAGCCCTTAATCTTTTATAATAATGTTCCCTATTTGTTGTTATGGGTCTGTATGCTTAGTTGATTTTGAGTAACACATAGGCACTAAAAATGAGAAATGCTGCTGCATTTACAAAAAAAACATTGCATTCATGTAATATGTACTGAGCCTGTCAAATAGAAATAAAAAACACAATATAGAAAGGGGAGAGAAAGACTCAGGATTAGAGGTCAGAACATTTAGTAAACAAGGAATACCAGAGATATTTAGCAACACTGACATGTGCAAAGCTCATAAACATAATACCCTCGCTCTCTCCACTATATTGATGGATGACGGCATGCAGGCGAGGGATGTTAAGGGGGTGAATAGATGGACAGGTTGTAGCAGAGCGAGGGAGGGATGACATCAGCGCAGAATCTGTTTCCAGCCAATGGCCCGGCAGCCCCCTGCCTGCTGTCTCCGCCCTCCCACACCTCTCCCTTGTTGCTACGGTAGCAACACCATCCCGCCAGTGAGAGATGTTTAGGGTTGGTTGTAATGACTTATGGTGTATGTGTGTGTTTATATGAGACACTAAAGCTGCAATCAAGCTCAAGTAATCATCTATCACCGACCCCACCACCCCGATCTCCTTCCCTCGTCCATCTCTCTAATCATCATCTTCCATCTCTTTTTCGTCTTCATCCCTGTTTTGACTGTCGCTTTTTGCACCTTCCATCCCACCTCTCTGTCTTAACGTGCTCGCATAATGTTGCCTCGTAGCAAACTACATGCACAAATTAGGGACATGGTATGCATAATTTTATGCATTGAGTGACTCCTTTCACTTTCAATTCATGTTTTTGAACAGAATACTCCATTTCCCCTAATTCAAGTTAATATAGTTTTTTTCATACTGTTTCATATAATAAACATAGACTTCTTTTTATTGTTAATGCCTACAACCTGTATTTCTGTTGTTTTCTTGTGTCCAAGCAACATTTCTTCTTTTGGGGTTGGGTTTTGCTTACTGTCAGGCTAGACAGTCTCCTTTTTAGTCAGACAGGAACAATGACATTTAACAATTTCAGCAGTTTCTGAAAACGAACAACAGCTATCACGTGTCACATTAACAGTCAGAACATACTTGCATTATATCAGTTGCCACTTTTTGGCATATCCAATAAAAAAAATAACCACACTTGAGTTGAGTTGAGTATTGTCGAGCAAGTCAAGCTGAATTTAAACATGTATTTTTTTCCTACATAAACCCACTAATAACAAATCCATTATATTGTATTACAATGATCAGATTGTTTCTCTTTCAGCTTGAGCTTCTGCATTTTTGGAGCCAGTCTGTTTGTGTCAGGGTGTCTGCGTTTTTCCTCTCATTTGCTGCCGAGATGCAGTTTTTTCTTCTTGTAACCATGGAAATGGGATCAACATGCAAATACCTGAGCAAGCTCACCAAGGCTGTGTGATAGGAGATGCAAATTATGTTTCCGTTTGAAGGATCATATACCCACACACACACAGATGCACACTTAGACAGACACACACAAATGTTCTTGTGAGCACGTATGCCCACCCTAATGTGGTCCAGCACATTGACTTACCATGACCGGATAATATTAATATGATAGATGAAGAAGTTGCACTGGACCTTAAATGAAAATAAAATTCAAATATGATGTCATTTACAATGGAATTCTGATAAAAATCTGAATTTAAATGATAAGTTTCATGCAAATCGTAAAGCTGCATTAGTTATTTTTTGGCCACAAGGGGCAAGTTGACAGAAACTGTACTAGGCAGCTAATGCCTTTTTATAAAGTTGCTAAACAATGTAAGTAAATAGCTGCTTTCTTTCACAGTTTCACAATAATATTTAATATTTTATTTTTCCTGGCTGTGAAACACTTTAACTTTTAAAAAACAATTACAATTTCACTATTATTAAAATACATAATAATTATGCACGTTTAAAGACTTGAATTAAGGCCAAAATATTCAACATTATTCATATAATTATTCAATTTATTGAGTTGTTAAGGCTCCTTGCACCCTTTTATTAAATCATGACAAACTAGGATTCAAATGTGGCCATGAGGTGGTTAAGACATGGCGATTGTTGCCAGCTTCACTGTTCGCGCAATGGAGTCTAATCTCCTTCCCCATCGGCTCTCGTTTCTGTCTGTTTTTTGGGGTTTTTTTTATGAATGAAAGGCAGAGGAGAAAAGGGACGGAAAAGTGGACCATTTTGATTGGCTGCTAGATGTTCACGTCACTTCCGCTCCAGCGCGACGCACCCATTCACAGGGAAAAAGAGAAACAATGCACACCCGGAGAGAGAGAGAGAGAGAGAGAGAGAGAGAAAAAGTACTGCGGACTGAGTGCAAGGAGTAGTGCGTTTACAATGCGTGAATAGAGTAACTCCACCGTAGGAACCATATTTTGGAAGGCGGTGCAGGCACACTGTGCGAGAACCAAACCGATTAGATAACTGACAGTGAAGCCTACCTACGCAGCCCAAATTACGAAGTGCTATGGAGGACCTACGCGAGATGGACTGCCCGGTGGTGAAGCGGTTCTTAAAGGACGACAGCGCCAAGTGCCTGCTGCTTGACTGCCGCTCTTTCCTCGCCTTCAACGCGGGACACATCCGCGGGGCCGTCAACGCCCGCTGTAACACTATCGTCCGCCGCAGGGCCAAGGGCTCCGTGCTCAGCCTGGACCAGATACTGGCCGGGGACGAGGAGGTCCGTGAACGCCTCCGCTCCGGGATGTACTCCGCGGTGGTGCTGTACGACGAGAGGACGCCGGACTCGGACACGGTCAAGGAGGACAGCACGCTGACTCTGGTGCTCAACGCAGTGTGCAGTGACTCCTCCGGCACACAAATTTACCTGCTTAAAGGTAAATACCTGCTTTGTTATTGAACGCAGACTGTGAGGTCAGGTGCAGCATTATATTTTTTTCATCATAAGCTACACTCGACAATAGCACCGGTATACTCATTATATTTCAGGATTCTGCCTTCATAAATGGCATTTATTATTTGATTTAACCCTAATGTAGGACAATAAAGGTGTGCAAAATGTATAATAGTAGATGTGATATTAATGATTAAAAATGAATTACATAAAGGCTTAATTCAGCCTTTAAATTTGGCAATAACAAACTAAACAAGGACTATATTGTGTTGTTATCACTATTTATTTATTTTGTTGTTAATTTTGTTTTGTAATAATATATCCATATACAAATGGAGCTTATTTTTGAAATCTGTTCAGTAAACAGAAATGAAAAATATAGAACACGTGTTGTTAAATAGATCATAATGATTTGTTAATGATTTTTTTTAAAGCTTTACAATAAACAATCAGAGCCAATAATATTTATACATTTTTATATATTTGAACAAAAGTTGGGATTTCAAATGCCACCATCCTATCTGGGTCATTGCTTATTTTGTTTTTCACCGACATTCAATATTGTTTTTTATTGCCTTCGTTGAAGGCTGAATATGTGTTTTTGTATTTGTTTTATATACAAGAGACATTTCCTCCTAATTGTGCCTACTCAATTTGTATGCACTGGTGTTATTCTTTTTCTACAATACACACACTCACTCAGTCACTCACAGCTGAACACATTGACACACAGACATGAGCTGAGAGAATGAGGTAATGCCAATGCGTAGAAGCCACTTCAAACCGGAGGGACTTACAAGGCACATGATCCTTTCAAAAACAGTCTCCTTCGGGTAGAAATCACTGATATAAAGCTGTAAAATACGGGAAAATCATTGCTTGATTGACCCACCAGGCTATATTTAGACCGCAGGGATTCTGGTAAGGCTAAGCTGCTGCAAGCTGTGGCGCATTCTTTTTGTATGTGAGTTTCCTAATGACGTAGTTGCCTTGAAGCACAGGAGAGTATGTGTGTAGCTTATAAAGATGACATTTCTCAGTTAATCTGAAGTGATCCCGAAGGTGCAGAGAGCAGTAATCAGCCTGCAGATTCAAAAAAGAAAAAAGGATGACGGCATTGTTTTCAAATCCACGGTAGTGACCACAATAGAGAGTAGTTCAGGGCCTGGAGAAATAGACCCTATGTTTGTATCATTGTGCAGCAATGTTTAAAGGAGGCTGCCATGCTTTTTAAGTCCTTATGCATGCTGCTATGCATATAACTTCCCCTCCCTCCTACCCACACAAAAGAAAATCACTGTTCCATGAGGATCTTACTTTTCCAAGTAGTGATTATATCTCAATCTGATTGTGTCTAATGTGATATGTAGGATGAATGGTATTTAATCAGGATGTCTTTTTTCTAGGTGGATACGACAGGTTTTTCTCAGAGTACCCAGAGTTTTGTATAAAGACCAAATCCTTACCAACCCTCTCCAGCCAGTCCAGCGTTGAGTCTTCCTGCTCGTCTTGTGGGACGCCGCACCACGACCAGGTAAAAACAACACCGGATACAGACCTAACACACATAATCAGCCCTTAAGGAAAAATTTTAAGTACAATATTTAACATAAACCAAACATCAATGTCATGTTACTTCAGATGGTAAAAGTCAGGTTTAGTTTGAATCATCAACACCCTGATCTGCTGGGTGTAAACACCACGTATTTCGGTTCGCAACATCACTGTTTTCCCACGTCTATTCAAGCACATTTCCTTATCGATCTGGATGGTGAAAGCAGTAACAAGCTTGTTTGTCAGAGTAAAGGCCAATCTAGAAAAAAGCAAAGTAACCTGCTTGGAATATTTTCTTTTCTTTGAATTAGTTATTTGTCTAATGATAGGCTCCACTAGAGGTCACAGGTCAGTATTGATTCACCTATTCGTCATTTCCTGTGACCCGGTCAGTCTCGTTTTGCTGGTTAGTGATCTGCTGTTTTGGAGCCTGCATATTTTATGCAACGTTCAACAGTCACATGTGGCTCGGGGGTTTAAATCCCCCCCCGCCCCGGAAAGCATGAGGAAAGAGGCGCAGACAATCCAGCCTCTGTGCGTTTTCCTGAGAAGAATGCTCGATAGTCTCGGCCACACCATTCAGCATTAAAAGTAGCTTCCTGTTTTTTGGTATCTCACTCTCCATTTTCCTCTCAGCATACACCCCACCCCCCCCCTCCTCACATTACATCTCTTAGCATTATTGATCATTTCCTGACGCTGTGTCAGTACCGAGGTCGTCAGCGGCAGTGACATAAACAGACAGAGCTCTCTGTCAATAAGTCTCACTACCGGTATAGACTGACAGCTGGCTGACCCCTCACATCCATTAAAAAGGGAAAACAAGACTTCCGCTCTTACATTGGAATATGCTTTGAAAAAACAGTGATACCCAGATCATAATTTTACCTTGAATGCCTTTATGGTAGGCTGAACAAATTGTTTAAATACAAGTGGAACCCAGGTCATAATTTTATCTTGAATGCTTTATGATAGGTCACATTTCTCTGCTCCGTGAGATACTTCCTTTTCTAGGAAATGTAACAAGCATTCATGTCCTCAGTTGATGCTCAGACATAAATCATTGAGTAAAACCAACAGAGAATATTTCTGTAGTGTAAGCACAGAAAAAGTACATGGTGTCCTAGTTGTACATCTGTGGTACTGTTCAATTAAAACACGATAATATTTCCCAATACATTTTATGATTTCAACACTTTGTTAATCATTGATCCGTTTCCATATTGGGAACATGACTCCGCTTGAAGCTCACAAACTGAACCGCCCTTATCAAATGACTGTACATTAATCACACAGATAGAAAGCTACCCCTTGTCAATGAAAGGAGCGGCTAATATGATTAGAAGGATTTTTAAGAGGGATCACACTTATGCTCATGTCATCTGAACACTGGATTCTTTGACTCATCATGTAAGCTCTTTAAGTCGGTTCTGACTAACATAGCTCTGCGGGTCAGAGGATGTTACCTAATATAATGACTCAATGAATGAGTACTGAAAATCTGTCTCTTCAATTGATGTTCAACTAATTAATCATCCCTGTTCCATCCGTCCAGGGCGGCCCAGTTGAGATCCTCCCATTCCTCTACCTTGGCAGTGCCCTCCACGCCTCAAAGAAAGAGGTTTTGGACGCCAGAGGAATCTCCGCCCTGCTGAACGTCTCCGCCGACTGTCCAAACCACTTCGAGGGGGCGTACCAGTACAAATGTATTCCCGTGGAAGACAACCATAAAGAGGACATCAGCTGCTGGTTCCTGGAGGCTATTGAGTTCATAGGTCAGTGAGAAGCTGTGTGACTGCGTGTGTGTGATATCTTTGCAGAGGAGGTTTCTGTGGTTCATTTATTTACATTTAGTAGTTTGTTTTTTTAAATATGTCTGCTAAAACATTTCAATTCATTTTTATTATTAATAAGATATAAGTAGGGTTGCAGCTGGCTGAATTATTGTCATTATTTGTTAATCTGATTATTTTCTCCATCATTCATTGGTCTATAAAAAATGTGGAAAATGCACCTCACCATGTCCTAGTCCCAAATACATGAAATTACTTTAATGCAAGACAAGGAAAAGCAGCTTATTCTAACATAGCACGTTTTGCATTATTTCTCGAAAACCAATTATTTTAAATAATAAGATAATACAAATAACAGATTTGTTTGTTTGATGTTTTTCTCTGCATTTTCTGAGAATTTGTCTGAAATGTTTTACAGTAAAGAGTTTGCTGAAAAAATCCTTTCTGTGCTGCACAACCTGGGCCTATAGAGCAGGGAACATGATGAAAATCAGACATTTATTTATCTGGATCTTTCAAAATAATTGATGACAAGAAGCCTTTTATCACACACATTTCAGCAGGTTTTGCACCGATACAAAATACGTCAATACAAAACAAAAGTAGCAAAGCAAAACGACCGCAGGAAAGCATTTGAGAATGATAAAGACTGGTATTTGCGTTTGCTTTGCATATCCATGCTTTGCATCAGCATTGCTTGCGTGGTTTCAAGGCTGAGTGTATGTTTGTGAGCATGTACCCTGGTGTGTGTGTGTGTGTGTGTGTGTGTGTGGGTGTGTGGGTGT
This sequence comes from Eleginops maclovinus, assembly GCF_036324505.1. NCBI lineage: Eukaryota > Metazoa > Chordata > Actinopteri > Perciformes > Eleginopidae > Eleginops > Eleginops maclovinus. Next base: position 7,923,484 of record NC_086356.1, read on the forward strand.
GTGTAGGTGCTGGTATGCGTCATAGTTAGCTGCTGTGGGACTAGAGTATGACTCATCCACTGTTACCGGGTGAACAGACGCCGTGTTGAGTTACCTGAAGAACTGTCTGTTTAGTGTAGACCGCTCAAAAAATGAAGCAAAAAATCAAAGAATTGGGTGCTTGGTTCAATCCCCCATCTATAGTGGGAATTTGATTTTAAAACGGCAGCATCGTGATCAGTAGTAAACACTGAGAGTAAATGAATATGCATGCAAAGAATATATAAAACAAAAAGTCTGTCCATTATTTTATTTTTTATTTCCTGCAGGCCACCATACATGCTCCATAAGATGACTGTCTGTCTAATTGTTCCAACTGAATCTCTTGGGGAAATGTGTTTACTGTAAACGATCTACTTCCTGAACCTTGTTGCTCGCAGTTACGCAGTATTCACATGCGTGTAAACATACCGAAAGAGGCAGACATAAATAGGATGGGAGGAAGTGCGAAAGAGGCTGATGACTCAAATTTATTTGCACTTACGCGTTTCTGATAAATGTGATTTGCTGCTTTCTCACTTTGACGTTAGTTTGACCGCACGGAGCCGGGAAGGCAGGAAAAGTGAGGAGAATGAATAAGAACAGCTTGAGGCAAAGCTGTACGTCTGTTGATTTAAAAATATGTAGTGGCTGTAAAAAAAGAACATTGGGGTAACAGTTTAAGGTTTATGGTGGCCACAAAAAGGAGAAAGGAAAATCGTTGACATAAAATTCCTCTCTTCATCAATTTTTTTGCACTCATGAGGAAAGGCTTGTAAAAAAGCCATTTTATTCTCTTTTAAATTTGTTGAAAAGTGAGATTTACATGTAAAGGTGCGTTGGTGCCATAAGGCCTTTAAAGTAGGACCACGTTCAGGAATATTTCACCATAAAATTCATCCTCAAATTAACTGCTATAAACATGTTTGGAACCCTTTACTTATAGATAAAATAGACCCTGGAAAAGTGTATATGTTGATGACTGAAATTGAGCTTAAATGTAATTTATTACCATCAATCGTCTGGGAACCATGAATGTTCCAAATCTGCCGGCAATAAAAAATGAAGATCAAATTGTGTGAATATTCTAAATCTTGTGCCAATCCATTAAGAAGAGGTTGACATATTTTACTGTTAAATCTAAATGAAATAATAAGTAAGTCCTCTGGTGAGCATGAACGTCTGTACTAAATCTATGGCAATATATTAAACAGTGATATTTCTGTGTAAAGATATTTGTCAAACTTCTTACCTGTGACCCTCCTCTCTCCACAGATTCGGTACGGGACTCCAGTGGGCGAGTGCTGGTCCATTGTCAGGCAGGCATCTCCCGCTCCGCCACCATCTGCTTAGCCTACCTGATGAAGAGGAAGCGGGTACGTCTGGACGAAGCCTTTGAGTTTGTGCGGCGGCGTCGCAGCATCATCTCCCCCAACTTCAGCTTCATGGGCCAGCTGCTGCAGTTTGAGTCGCAGCTCCTCGCCACCTCGTGTGCTGCCGAAGCGGCCGCCACGGCGAGCCCTCTGCTCGGACCCAAGTCCTCGACGGCCACCACGGTGACGTCGGCCACGCCCACCTCTCCGTTCATTTTTAACTTTCCCGTTTCCGTGATGAACCCCGCCTACCTGCACCACGGCCCACTTACAACGTCCCCCGGATGCTGATGGTTAGCCAATTGCAACCTTTACCCAATCAACTGACTCACAGACTGCGCTGCCAGAAAGAGCTGTCAGTAAGACAGTATGTACATGCTTCCAGGACAGGAAGGTGAGAAGCGTCACGGTGCCTGATCAAAACTTTTTACAGAATCCAGCCTTCGCTCCTTCCATTTAAAAACAAGGTTTCTTTTAATCGACCAAAAATGAACTGGCTTTCAAGCTCACGTGTCGGACCGACGTTAGCAGAAGATACACACTCTTCTTTTAAAACACAACAACATGCACACTGACCCAGAGAGGCAGGAGCAGCGGCACACATTCTCGCTCAGCCTCACACACACACACACACACACACACATTCATGACTACCAAGTGAATAAGCTCAGTATGAAGACAGGGTCTGTTGCTATGGAGAGGACAGGTCTTTAGGAGAGGAGATGGACACAGGAAGGAAGGAGGAATTTTAAGCACCCGCTCGTTCCCCTTTGGGTGTCCCTCCTGTTGGCAGACAAAAGAGAAGGGTGGAAAAAAGAGGCGAAGAGACGGTGATAGAAAGCAGGAGCCCCTTCCGTGACAGGTGCTCCGACCGGGGCTTCCTGTCTTTCAGGTCCTCTTCCTCTCTCTGTCGTCCTCCCCACCCCCTCACCTTCCTCTCCTCTCTCATCTCCCCTTTTCATCCTTTTATATTCCTTCCCTCCTCTCATCTCTGCCTCTCATCTTCGCCCTGTCCGCCCCCTCTCCTCTGCTCCTCATCTCCTTGCTGAAGAGGCTAAATAAATAAAATAAGATGCCAAATGAAGGCCAGGGCCCTGCTAAATGGACTGGGAAACCCCACTGAAGGGAACAGCTACTACTACATTACAAAAATGTTTTTTGTGACTAAAGGGCTGTAAGAAAAGCTGTAAGAAGACGAAAATGTGTTTCTGCTTTTTGAGATGAGTGGACTGAATTTGAAGCACAGTGGTTCTGCAAGACAGCCACTTAAAGGACCATTCAGCTGGTTATGTATGTCTCAACGTATCATACATATTATTATTCTTTACTATGAACCATTTCCAAAGAGTTTTATGGTTATTTTCTGAAGCAAATGAACTGCCGACACTAGCTGCAGTAGGATGCTTTGGAAAATGTTTTTTTTTTGTGGTTATTGGCTGAAATGTGCATCACCATCTAATGGTCCTTTACAGATGTGTGTGCCTTGTTCTTAAAGGTATCCTACAGATGTTGGCTTGTTGCTAGAAAGCCGATTGCTGAATGTCGGTCAAACATTACAAATGTCAGCATTTCAGCAGCGCAGTACAGACTCTTATTCCACAACGTCTAAAGCTTCTTCATCTCTCACACTCACAGATGCAAACGAACATAATGTATTTGAGGAATTCAATATTTACACCTTTACATAAACTGAAAATAATGAGAATTTGAACATGATAATTAGACAAGAAAAATACATTTGTCAAGTGTGCTTGTACATCTTTTATATGAGAAAATGTGTGACAATTTAGAGGCAACGTTTTTTCCTCTTGGCCATATTTTCAAAGACAATGCTGAGCAAACATCAGGGACCCTATCCCCTAGTGACTGATTGATTCCCCCTTTTTAAGTCCATACTGAAAAATGAAGCGTGATGAAGTAATAAAGAGAAGATAGCTTTGGGTATTTACGATGATAATCCAAAAACAGGAAGTTGATTCTCTGTTTGTGAAGATTGTCCACACATCTCCACTTCAATAGGGCGTCAAATCCAAACATCCTGCCATTTTCATAATGTCACACTTTAAGACAATGTTTGTATCGCTTCTGCTTTTGACTGAGCTAAGCTTTACACTCTGTGCTAGAAATCCAAAGGCACAAAGTCCCATCATGGTTGCTCACACACATATATACACACAGGGTTTCAAAGAAAATCTATTTCAGTTTTTGAAGATTGTTGGCACCTATCTCTGTAGCACTTTGAAGTGATGCAATACTGTATTTATAATTTGTGATTGATTTGCACATCATGGTGATGGTAAACTGAATAGACTTTGCATTGTGTCCATGAAGGGTGGGAAACAGAGAGAGATGAGAGAGCCAATCAGTGAGAAACGCAATACTTTGTACACATCTGTGTGGTAATCGTGTATTTGTCTATCTGTCAGCCTGTCTGCCTCTCTGTCAGTCCGTCTCTCTGTCTGGTCACTGATGTTTACCCATCATGGCAATATCAATCCTCCACTTGGACATTTATATATATATATATATATATATATATATATATATATATATAAAATAAATACAACTTTCCCTCAATTTTATTGTGGAATGAATTACCTGTACATTTATTTATTACTGAAGATCCACTGTTGAATAAAAAATGTTCCTAAATAATAGGTTGTATGTGCTTTCTTTTTATGGTGGTGTTGGAAACTAATTAAATAGTATGTATAAGCATACGCACAGTTTGATATGAGGCTTAATTGAAACCAGGAATTATATATTTTTGTTAAAACACAGGTATTTAGAAATGATTACAGACACGTGTAGAAATATACTAGATAAAGCAGATTTAGCAATTCATTTCGATGTGTCTGCTTTACATCATATGAAACCATACCTTCAAACTGATTTTTTTTTTTCACAACAGTTTTAAATGGGAGACATCTTGTGTTGTATTTATCTTTTATAATATCACCTCTTTGTTTGCGTTTTTAAAGATACGGTATGAGTATAAGCTTGGACTGCCCCCCAGTGGTGAGAACATAGAACTGTCTTCAGCCTGTTTTCCAGACGGTGTATCCACAAAGCATGGGCATAGCACTAACCAATCAGAAGGTAGCATATTTAAACGGGCATAGAAGCCAGGTGTATTCAATCAAATTAATGATGGCTGCATTCCACTCGCTAACGATATCAGTGTCAGCTGTGCTTTTCATCCGATGACAAGGCAAACATGTCTAAAGTGAACAGTACGCTACAGTTTACTAAATTACAATATGGTCTCGTGTTGATTCAGGAGGAATAACGGAGTCCAACGAAATGAACGTATCTTGAGAAAGGTAAGATAAATGACAAGACATTAGCAGTTTAATACAAACCAATTTTGAGTATCTCCATAGCCACGAACATGTCTGTTATAAAAATGAGTCTAAAATGATCGGAATCCTAACATATTACGGTATGTAGTAAATATGAGGAAAACACATGAGGAAAACTTAGTAAAGTATGTCTAAAATGTGCATAAAAACAACATAGTATGTCGAATAGTGTGTTGGAAATATAAAAAATATCACTAAGTATAGTTTAATTTGATTTACATGTGAAAAATACTATACTGTACATTAGACAGCTGTGCTGAGGAGGTATAGGTTGAACATATCATTCAAAAATGACATAGTATAGTATGTCGATTTGTTTGTGTCTTTTTATTAAATACTGGCCCTTCTAAATAAGAAAGATGGGCCTCATCGAGTCTGAATCTGCTGGGGGTATTGACAAATTAGATTTTTCTCATCGTCTTGATTCACGATCCATTACAGATTATTGTTCCTGTTAAAGAACTGCGGTCCATTTCTGCTCTTGGATTGGGTGAGCAGTTTTAGGATTAGTTTTATTGGTTTAAAATGGACTCTCTTGCTATGCCAGATCTCTTGGGACTTTGGTTAAGTGTCAGCAATACCTAAAGCTTATGGTTGTTTATAAATGCTCTGCCTTAAATAACATAAATCACTTGTTTTTTTGTCTTAACTGTGTAAAGTGATGTCTCCGTATCTTTTTGGTGGATTTTGGAGGTTGTGTTTTGTGGTGCAGTTTAAAATGTATTGCGTCATACTAGGAAGTGTCTTGAATTTAGAACATACAGTTGATTTAAGCTTAGAAAGAGAAAAGAAAATGAACCAGATTATACAGAATGTACTTAACTGCTTTAGTAAAGGTAAATTAACAAAATAATACATAGGCATTATTTAATCAAATGTACATCCAGTTCAGTGACTATGGGCTGCCAATCAACAGAATGAAAGAAGAGACTCAACACAGATATACACTTTGTTAAGATATTTTATTAAGATTTTCTTCTGTACAACAGTTAGGAGTGTATCTGTTACACACGTTAGCTGGTCAGCAGCTCTGTACAACCGTCTGTACAACAGGAAGTCAAACGTCACTGATGAGGAAATGTGTTAATTAAACCGTTTGGTAGAAGGCAGGTCAGAAGAATAGGCATGGGTTGATTGAACACACACGCACGCTCGCACGGACACCCCCTCCACACTATTTACATCAAAAGGCTGACTGACCATTGAGACAGAAGTAGACACAGGCCAGCTCGATCACACGTCAAATAGTAATTACATTAAAAAAAAAGTATTTCAAATGGAAAAAAAAAAAGAATACATTTAAAATCATCTATAAAAGGCCCATCTGGAGTTAGTTTATGTACAGTCTCGTTTAAAACAAAGCCCACAGCTTTCTGCTAATAATTCCAAAGTGCTGCTGACCTGAAGTCACACCATAAACTCCACCTGCTCTGAATGTGTGCCGCTGCCACTTCATCTGAAACCCTCGTCTTAGAGCTCACTCTGATCAGGGACACACAGTTAAAAGATATATAAAACAGGACAATGAATATTCAGTCTAATTCTACGAAAAACTTGCATTGTTTGTCGTTCACCAATCTAGACATATAATGAGAACTTTGTCTTTTAAGCCGGGTTGTGAAATACCAGATCTTAAAACAACAGAGTTCAGGAGCATCAATATTTTTATGGACCTGGTCTTGATGTGCAAGACAAAATCACTATTGTGTTAAAGCATAGTTTCACTGAATGCTTTGTAAACTCTGTCCCAGTGCTGCCACTCTCACACTTCACACTAGATTCAATGTCTGTTAGCACTTAGCTCGGACCAACGTCAACTCGTTCTTGAAAGTGCAAATCCACTGAAATCTGACTTTTACTGACACTGTAATGCTAACAAAATCAGGTTAAAAATAAAATATCAGAGCAGCTTTGTCAGATTGAATGGCCCATGTAGTCCATCCCTCTCTGATGTCTCTAAATGTATTTTGTAATAGCTGCTAGATGTGTATAAATCTATCATAGTACATTTCCAAGCAATTTAAAGGCAATCTATCCATTCTCCAAAACTCTAAAGGCCATTTCCACACAGCTCCAAGGAATTTCAAAGACTCAGCACTGCTTGATTTGATGGACATGAAACACGTAATGTGTGTGGTCCCGTGTGATGTAGTGTCATCAATCCAACATTATCAACAGGAAAAAACCATGGTCAGTAAAAAAACAAACAATTCAAGGGTACAGTACGTAATGTGAGGAGCTTGAAAAATCTTGATGTAATGAGGTCTTTTTTCTTCATACACGTTAGTGTGTCACAAAAATGGGAAATAATCCTCAAGTATAACATATTCATTATCCTCTTTTTCAACCTGCAGATCTCTGCTTACATATTTATCTTTAGAAGCCTGTAACCAGCCCGCTGAATGGCTTACCAAGATAGAACACATAAAGTAAAAACAATTCTAAGGAAGAAACAAAATGGAACAGTCTTCAGAAAAACACAAAAAGCACGGTTCAGAAATGATCCTTATAAACATGCCTTTCTGATATAAGAGGTGGAAAGTATTGTACTTAAGTACAATTTTGAGGTACTGTACATAATGGCAGCCCACTGCTCCTAACACTAGGATGGGTCAAATGCAGAGACCGCATTTCGTTGTCCTAGTACTTGTACTCTGTGCAATGACAATAAAGTTGAATCTTATCTTATCTTATTTGAGTATTTCCATTTATGCCGCTTTGTCATTTTACTCCACTACATTTATTTAATACCTTTTAGTTTGAAGATTTACTTTATCAACATTTTAAATGCAGGACTTTTACTTATAACAGAGTATTCCTACACTCTGGTACTTCTATTTTTACTCAAGTACAAGATGAGTACTTCTCCCACCTCTGAGTATACCTGTTCTCCTCATAGCAATACTACCAGCCACCAATTCCTCTATTGCACCACTGGGGGGCATCACCAGTAACAGGCAGAGAAGGCAGCAGGTTGTAAACACAAGGGTCCACGTGAGAAACATTAAAACAGCGAACCAAAAGATGCTGGAGATGTTTAAGGGAGTTAGTCACCCATATTACATCCAGTGAATGTTAAACTGCTATTGACAAGACCATGATTTATGACATGCTGGGGCTTTATAAGGTATTACCTCAAGTTGTTTTCTGAATTAGGCTCTGTGAAAATGTCCCCTAACTATTTCTCAGTTGTGTTGGTAACAGTCGATTCTCACACCAAGGGAGTAACAGAAAAATGGCTTGACTTTGAATATTTCTATCTTTGTTATTCAGTCATTTCGCATAATATGACATACAAGCTGCGTTGATAAACATAGCGCTTGCTGTATGCAGTTAAGTGTCATTCCCGGTTTCAAATTACAATGTGGTCCATTTGTTCCTGGTTTTTAATGAGCTGTGCTGTAACAAACCACCATGTCTAACTGCGTAATATAAGCATAAGATATAATGGAAAACACCATTTCTTTAGTCATTACGATTAAGGCAGAGAAAGCAGTATAATGGGGCATGTTTTCTTGATTGACAGGTGTCTCAGGTTGCTGCTTGTCTCTTTATGGCCGACATTTTTAAAACAATTTTCGTCCGTGTGGATTTCAGGTTTGGTCCCGGTATATGGACTGTAATGGAAGGTCTGCAGCCGCCACTGGATTGAAGTCTGTTTGTTTTCTCCTTATTGACTGCTGGGTGTTTGTCCGCTGTAATCTCTTTCACTTCCCCCGGCTAGCACTAGTTTTGTGCTTTCTCCTTTGTTTAAAAAAAGATGTGAGAGAACGCAGGGAGCTGCCTCTTGTTTTCATGGACCCTAAATGGTGAGAATGTAACGTAAAATGTGCTGGATTTCTGTTCCCTCAGCACGGAATGGCTGTTTTTTCTGAAGTGGCCTCAGGGTTGTTGCTGTGGATGATTCACAGAGTCAAAAGAGGACACAATATCAAAACAACACGTTTAAAAACTGGGGGTAGATTACAGTGCATCAGCAGAGCAAAATCAGTGTTGTGTTTTGCTGTGGACCGTGTCCGGCTGGAATTGTTTTCTTAATTGTTTTGCTAATCAAGCTGCAGGCCTGCACATTTAAAAAAAGAAGCTTACTGGAAGACCTCCAGAAATGTTGATCAGACCATTTGCATTTTCTCCAGCAAAATAAGACCAAATTAATTAAAAAAATCTGTGTTTCTCTGCTGCTTTGTACTGAGCACCCCAACATCCTGAAAGTCCTCTTCTTCTCCTGGTAAGACACATCCATCCGGTCGACAGTTCCCCTCACTCCCCACAAGTTCAACTTGGATACTTTAAATGTGTGTGTGTGAGGTTTGAATCCTTCTCCAGTTCAGTTCTAGTCCTCCCAGAAAGCGGCTCTGGTCCATTGCAGTCTTCGGATCGAGCTGAGAGAGCGTTTTAGGACTTTTGTTCGGGGGTGGCCGCCGGTGCAGCAAGGCTCTCAGGCTTCACGATCTGGTAGGTGATCAAGTATTCTGGGTAAGCCTGTAGACAACAGACGTCAAATCTTATTAATACTTAATTCTGAGGTTTTTTATAATGCAATACTTGTACATTTTCAAAAAAAACAAACATTTTGTACGCTTGAATTAATCACAGACCTTATTACAGGCCTCTAACCAAGAACTCATTCAACAAAACAAAGACTTCGAGACATGCAAACTGGAAAGGCCAAAATGCGAACTCATTCCTAGGTAAGACACTCATTCCAGAACCACTTTTTAGTCCACAGAAAAAGCATCAATACTTATTTCTATAAGGATCACGTGTGTACTGACCTGCTCCCCTCTGTAGATGACGTACTCTGCGTAGGCCAGTCCATTGACACTGGGTCGCCCGATCACTGAGTGGTGTCCTGGGGGGGCGTGGGCCATCTTCATCGCACTGAACTGAAGGAAAGACTTACCCAGCGTCACTCTGCAGAACAGCATCTGCCTGCAATGCACACACACAATATCAGGCTGTCAACGGTGAGCTCACATACATACTGTCTGTTAAATTCTACATTTTACTCTGAGTAAAAACATTTTACAGTTTTTAAAGCACTTTCTAGTTTTCATAGTAAGTTGGTTTTGAAATGAGTAAAAGAGGAATCAATGTGCTTTGCAGGAAATGCTAGCAGCTCAGCTAAAAGGTCTTTCAAACCTGGTAAAAGGAAGTAAAAGGAAGCTAAGTGTAAAGGAAGCTAAGTGTTTGCTTGTTTTTGCATTGCGGGACAATCTAGTCCGTCAAAGCAAATCAAAAGGTCGACTCAGTATACATAGCAGCATCTTTCAGTAAACTGTGGACTCTCACCTGTGGCACACGTAGCAGGAGCGGTCTTTGTGGGTGGGACATCCTGTGCCTCCACCAATCCCATACACGTACTGGTTGCTTTTGGAGGAGTTCTCAGCAAAATAGATCCCGGCGCCAAACATGCCCCCGATGTAGGCGTGTCGCTCATCAAAGCCCTTATGGATGATGGCATTGATGAAAGGGGAACCTGGCAGGAGAAAAGACACATATTAAGGCTATAAAACCACAAACACATGAAATAATCTCTGCAGGCTGTGGGGGCAGGGACACTTCCTTTATGGCCATCTGGAAATCCTCCTTGTTTTAGCTTCCAATAGCATTTGAAAGAGATATCATAATAACAGAGCGTCTCTCGACAGCTCTCTACCCCGGACTGTAAAGCACAAATAAATAAAGCGCCGGTTTAAAGGATGCAGAGACAGCAGAGAGATTGAGATACTGTTTGACTAAATGTTGCACTGGGAAATCCACGATCTGAGAGACTTTGAACATAGTGTGTTCGTTGGTGCTAGACACACAATTTCAGGCATCAGTGAAGCCAGACGACTTCCTGGGATTTTCTTCTCTGCAGTGTTTAAAGTTTTAAAGGATCAGACCTCTGCTGCAGTCCTGAGGGATGTGTCCTCACGGAGCCTTGTTGTTCAAAGTGGACCTGGACGATTAATAACCAGATGTCCTTTGCTGATAACATCAGTGCAACAACAACAACGCTCCTGTGGATTCAATCACCTCAACGTCAGGAGGAGGCGCAGGTCTCCCAGGCTCCTGTCATTTCCTGCTGAGTCTACCACCGTACCCAAACAGCGAAATGTACCTGCTTTAAATGGTTGGACTTGCTCAAACTTTAGGTCCGCTGTAAGACTGGTATGAGTCAAAGGATCTGAAGCTATAGAGGTGTGATTAACACTTCATAAAGAGGAAAAGCCCCTTCCAAATTAAACACATTCCAGTTAGTCTAGCATTTTCAAAGCCTGTTTAAAAAAGCAGCAGAGATTACAGAAATTCATTGGTGAACGATATATAGAGAATTTCTAAGATACGAAGAATCCTACAAAGTCACTGTTGTTTTTACGAGAAGGACTGATGAACGGTAACATTAACACGTATCATGAATTTGGCTCTAGCCTTTGGCGGCATCACTATATTCCAAAGCAGTTGAACAGCTTCAGGATAAAACAAAATGTTGACAAAGAAGATAACTTGTTGACAAAGTATATCAAGAAGCTGTTGGATTCCCTTGTGTATAATTACAAAAGCTGAACTATAGCGCGTGTTTACCGTGGAAAAGCATCCGCTCGTTGTGATGATTGTGATTCTCGTCTGCTATCTCCTTCTGTCTGTGTGAATATCTCTCCCGGAGCTTCTTATTCACCACCTTCTGAATCTGCACTCACAGAAATGAAAGGAGAAGTGGAGTCGGGGATGAAGAGTGAATTAGGAACTAGAATGGATTTTTAAACACAACACCTACCGTCTTTGTAAGTGAATTAACTCCTGTATAATGAAATAGAGACTAGAACTCATAGTGCTGTGGGTACACACCTTAATGATGTTGTACCGGCTGAAGACTCCACCTGCGTTGCCTCCGTCGCGATGCTCTCTGATAGTACTCTGAAGCTGAGGGGGAAACACACAGGCGATTCAAATACCTCACTTATGCAATGCTTTTAGGGTTGAAATGGGAAATGTGTGGGATAAAACATGCTAATGGGAGGCAGTTTCATTGAGTGATTCATGCAGCTCTCGGGACCTATGAGGAGCCATTCTCTACCTCGGCAGTCGTGGAGTGTTTTTATCGTCAGATAAATGTGATGCCCACCTCAGTTAGCATTTCAAACTGACATTACCTTCTGTAAGTGTTCTGCTCACGCTGATATTTTATTATTTATAGATGTATCTCTGGTGTTTGAGCCATTACCCTAAAACTAATGCAGTCAGAGACTACTTCATATATCCCGGGAAAATTGGGTTATGTGACAGTTTAGAAATAAATAATAGTTTACATTATTCAAATATAAACAACTAAACATATGTATATAAACATACAAAACTAAAGTAAGTATGTGCTATAACTTTTAAAATAGATATAACGAGGAGTATAAGTATTTGGTATGAGTTACAGAGGGAAGAGCAGCGACGGAGAGGGCACTGTCCCCCCAGCTTTGGTATACAGTGTGTTTCAATAAAAAGTTTACTATGATGTGTGAGAAGCCCAAATTAGTTATTGTCCCGATGACAGAAGTCATGAATATCTATAAAACACGATTTTGAATAGGTGCTGTGCTCGTCTTATTATGAACCGACTACATAGACCTCATTTTTCAAGTCCTCATGTCATAATTCCAGTGCAAATGACCTGTTAGCATCTGACGGCTCTCATTAATTTCAAACACATTCAGAGTGATATCTGCCGTCTACTTCAGTTACGGCTTTCAGTCAGAGAGACGTGTAGTCAGAGCGGCAGGAGAGTTGTTCTGAGGTGACATGTCTCCTTTACAAGAACTTCAATCACTAATGATGGACGCTCACATGGTAAAACATCTGAAGCCAACATGATGAAAACTGTGTAGTGTGTGTGCGTGTGTGCGTGTGTGCGTACCTCTTCCTCCACAGACTGGAACTCCTTGTCGTCCGTTGCCAGGTCGATGAGCACCGTGCCCTGGCTGGAGCAGTGGAACGTCAGGTACGGGTTTGCACCTAAAATACACACATTTGAAAAACATCATTTACAACAGGTATACTTCTAACAACAAGAAATGGTAAGGCGCACAACAACAAAGTATTGTCTTTTTGTTTGGATACAGCGTGTCAGACAGACCTCCTTGCATTAACCCATTGGATTTCCACTGTTTATTTTCATTTCAATAAAGTGAATCTGATAAAGGAACGTGTGTGTGTGCGTGTGTGTCTCTCCTGACCTTGCTGGCCTCCCAGTAGCCTCTCGATGCCCTTGATGAGTTTGTGTCTGTGACCGTAAGCGTTGATGCCAATCTCCTTCAGCTCCTCGTGACCCATGTCTGCCAGCACATCCAGCGAAATCTGCAACAACACACACCTCAAAGTCAGTGTTGCTTGTGTTTTGTCAAAAGACTGATCATTCACAGTAAGAAAGCGCTTCATAATCCTACTGTTAAATAACTATTCAAACCATACTTCTGTTTATACATCTGTCCACCAAATCAAATGCTTGACACAACGGCACATCATGCTTTATTTAACTCATCAGCAAGAGTGCACACAATACAAAGTTCAAGGAGCTAAGACGTATCAGAGAGACAATGGGCCATCAAATATGGACGAATATTCATGAGAGAAGGTTAGAAGCAGCATGAAGAAAAGGTCAGTGAATGAACGGCAGTAATCAAGCCATTGATATGCAAATTGTGATGGTGAAGTTTGCAAGTTTAGGGAAAGTAGAGATGAGAAGCAGAGCTAACAGGGCTTTCAAAACGCTGACCTTTCCCTACGTTCCTCTGTGTTGCTGTGATCACTGTAATAGGTGTTATTCATCATAGCTTAAATACTACTGGGAGTTTATGGAGAAAGAACAGGAACATGGATGTAAACTGAAGACAAAAACCTCAGTTTCATCTTTAAAAATCACCACAAAGAGATGAAACCTTTAGGGACCTGTATAATGTCTGTTATAGAACAATACATTTCACACCAATTTGAGTTCATCACCTCAGACAAAAGAACGTGAAACAGCCGCCTGGATCTGATCACGGACTGACACTTAAAGCTGCCCTCTCACACTTTCCACACAAAGGTTAAAAAGCAGCAGCAGCAGCAGCAGGAACTGCGCTCAGGAATCTCCAGCTACATAACTTCTGATATTTAGTTCGAATCGCTTGAGAAATAATTACATTCTTTTTGCATGAAAGAGCCACAACTAGACTGTAATCAGATCCCCACTTTATGTTGACAAGTGCTTTTTCCACAACAAGAAATCAGCCTTGGGGCTTTACTTAGGGAAGAGCAGAACGTTTGTAATCATTACAGCTACATTTATCTTCGTTTGCATAATTAAAAGCACATTGACGTCAAATCTGTTGGGGCTTTGTAAACTCTTCTGTGGGAATCTGAGTTGTTGATGTCGGTGAGATTAAAAGGGTTTCCATTAACACCTCCATGTCACCCCTCTCATCTGAACATTCATCATGGTGTGTTTTCCTCTATGAACACAAACACACACCCTACAGTTCTTTGTGAAGCCTTTTGATCCCTGTCACCTTTCAGGGTTACTTTCTATTTCCTTTCTTTCTGTAACCACATCAGTCTCTTCTCTATCCTCCTCCTCTCGCTCCATCCATCTGTATCCTTGTCGGTCTCGGTCGTTCCTCTGACATCACTACTCTTTCTTTATGTGTCTCCTAATGATGCACAAAGCACAATTGACAGCCGAGTCTGATGGGATTATAATTTAGTTTGCAAGTATTTAGCTATTAAACCATAATAAGCCATTAAAGTGAAACAATGAACATGTAGATGGCCCTAGATGTAAAAATAAAAGTAAATGGATCACTGAAGTTGTTACAGTTCATCCTGAGGGGAACATGGACGTCTGAAACAGTTTTTATGACAACCCATCTGCTGTTGAGATTATTCAGTCTTGACCGAATTGGCATTGCCAAAGGAAAGAAAACTGAGAGATGAGTTCAAACCAAGACTGAATAAGTATGTAACTCTGAAGGGAATGAACTCCAAGCATACACAGATGTTTACAAAGTTAAATATTTCCAATAGAAAATACAATCTTTCCCTGTAGCTCTTTCCAACTTTCACTCTCTCCCGTTGTTCACACCTTTTGCTTTTCCTTCTCACTTTGGTTTTCTCCTAAACACTTAAAGGAATGCACCTGTTCCCGCTGGAAGATGTCCCTGAGGTGTTCCAGCCCCAGGCTCTTCAGGAACTGGTTGATGGTCATGTCGAGCAGAGCTGCAGAGACACAGCGGCATCAGCGGGGTTAAAAGCTGTTGCACAACTCAGAACTGTTTTCATTCACACACAGCCTTTGATTCAAGATAAACACTGTACTCTACATACTTTCTCCTTCCTTCCTGTCAGACCCAGACGCTCCATCTGCTGGTCCGGTGGCCCCGCCCACAGAGAGGTCACTGAGGGGCGTGCTCAGGTTGTCTATGCTGCTGGCGGCAGACAGGCAGGACGGGGATGGGGAGGGAGAGATGACCACGCCCCCTGCAGCACCTGCACTCACCACACTAGCACTCACCTGAGAGCGGGAGAGAGGAGATTTGAAATGTCATTGTTTACAGCTCAACAGACATTTCATTTAATGTGAAACGAAGACAGGTTACATAATAGCTTACTATTTTGATTATCTCTAATTACTTTTTCATGCTAAAATGGCAGGAAACTCTTTATTCAGCCTCTTAAACCAATGAATAATCTAGAATACAATCAGCTGATGATTTGATAATGAAAACAGCCACAGATTGCACCCTTAGCTCTAAACTGAAATATAATGTTTAATGCATTCAGTTGTTTTCAGCTTTAACACTTCTTACTATAATAACATTTCAATTCTCACACAGCATTCTTTAATTTCCACATATGTTAGCAGTTTGTTCTTACAGCAAACACATAATATGGCCACTTTCATGGAATATCCCTCTCTCTGTTCTTGGATGCAAGTACACACTCACCACAGTGGCCTGGGGCTTTAGACAGCTTGGCAGGGCATCTGGTGGCATGGCGTCGATCAACAACGCTCTGATGTCATCAGCCTGCACCAGACAAAGAGAGAATCAAGTTGTTAATAAACTCTAGCAGCTAAAACAAAGTATTAACTTCAAATTGAATACAATATAATGTTTGAACTGACAATAACGTGTAGCAAATATCTATCCAAAGTTTGCTATCATTCCCCTCTATAGGCTGCTGGATACCTGAATGTCATGAATTGAGCCACAGTGGGCTTTGTTTGTAATGAACTCCACTTTTCATGTTGTTGTAACATCTCTCAGAAGTTGTAATGTCTCACTGCCAAGATGCATGTGTTTGGATCTTGTATTAGTGCATGGAAATAACTGCCAAGAAGAGCAACAAAAAGCCTCATCAGATTAACATGCACTACATGAACAGTGGGGGCACATGCATGATTTAAAAACTGACCTGCAACTATTAACAACACACATCCTGTCGTCAGCTCTTCAGTTTAATGCTCTATGAAGGAGCAGATGGAATATTCGAGCTGTCCTTGGGAGTGAGGTTCAGTTTAACAGACTCTAAATGATCCGACTGTACAGTACACGGCGTCTCACGTGTTAAACAGCATGGCTTGTTATTTATAGTCAATGATAAACAGCTACAAGCATGTTCTGTCCTCTAATCTGTAGATGAATTGTGATAATCTTAGCAGCATCACAAGTTGATCTTCCTGCAGACATCAGCAGGAGGGACGTGTTGTTCCATAGGGAGGACTGTGGTACCTACAAGCAAGGAACCCTATTAGGAAGCTTATTAGGAAGCCTCATTAGGGAGCATGAAGTTTTGACGCTACCTGTCCCACCCTTCAAACCCTGGATAGTTTCTAATAACCAGTCAAACATCAGTTTGGCTAATGATATTGCTGTTGGCTGGCTCATAACAGGAATCAGGCGCCTAACATGAAGAAATGAGGATGAATTCTGGGTGTGATTTATTATAAAAGCCTCTCATACCGTTGCTAGGTCGAGCGGCGTCTGCCCCTCCTGGTTCTTCATGGTGGGGTCGGCTCCGTGGGCCAACAGCAGAGCGCAGAGCTGCGTCCGCCCCTTCTGCGCCGCTTCATGGAGGGGAGTGAACGCCCACTTGTCTGTGGCGTTGACGCAGGTGTTGAACTTGATCAGCAGGGCGGCTATATCCACGTGCTAGACAGAGGGGAGGAGGAAGGGGGGGAGAGAAAGAGGAAATCAGTGAAATGAGATTAGAAAATGAGAGCAGAAGGAATCGCAGGTGGTGGGAGGATGGAAGAGAGACAACAGCAATAAAGGCATTTAACAAAAAGGAGATGAATGGCGCCTGGCTGTAAGGGTGCTATAAAAATCATGATGTAAAAAACAGTTTTACATTGGATTGTATCAAAGAGAAACTTTGTGAATTATTCATTTCATCATCGTTTTGTTTTCCCGCTGGTCTTTCCTTGCCTTCTCTTCCTGTGTTTTTTTTTCTCATTGTGTCTCCGGCTCTTGTCTTAGCGTCAAACACAATGTAGCTTGTCTGGAGTACCAGCGGGTGATCGTAAAGAGAGTGTGTGTGTGTCTCCAAAACACACAGCTCATCAAGTTTTTATTCAAACACGTGTTTCATGACTCTTTCAGGAGCAGGATGCTGATAACCTATAAGCAAACTGACACCGAGAGAAAACCCAGGACAGCAGATGGAGGAAGAAGTACTCACATCGATGTCAAAGAACGATGTTATAATAAGGTTAATGATGATTATGTAAATTTGGGAAGTAGGGCGGAAATGATATGGTTCATACCGTCCCAAATAAACAGAAACAAATATCTGCAGGCATTCACTGAGCTGTGATCCATCTCCATCAGCACTAAGTAAGCTGAATATTCAGAATTTGGGATCCTGCATGAGACATAGATTTAAAGTCTCAAATATGAAATAAAAACTGTTGCTTTGATAGATCGCAAACTTTATGATGTTTATCTAGGACAACTGAATTATAGCCAACAGAGTGGAGTAAACAACAACAAGACATATGAAGGTAAGTCCATTCATTTTCCCAGTGTTTTTTATTGAGCAGTAACTCCCCCAAAAAATTGCTAAACTATGTTCCCAGAGCCCAAGGGGATGTTGTCAAATTGCTTGTTTTGTCACAAAAAGATATCCAGACACACATTGTTAAATTCAACATCTGAAGCCAGTGATTTTTTTTGTTTTTGGGCGATTTCATCAATAAGTTAATAACAAAAAATGCTGGCCCTCATGTACAAGTCTAATTTGTCTCAGCACTTTATTGAACAGTTCTTACTTTTATTGGTTAAGAGTTGCACCAGACAACAAGTATGTGAGCAGGACTGTCCAAAAAGACTGCAGCGTTGCCGAAGAGTATGTGAGAGAGAGAGAGAGAGAGAGAGAGAGAGAGAGAGAGAGAGAGAGAGAGAGAGACAGAGAGAGAGAGAGAGACAGAGTGTGTGTGTGTGTGTGTGTGTGTGTGTGTGTGTGTGTGTTTGTCTCACCCCGTATGAAGCAGCATTATGTAAAGGTATGAGCCCTCCTTTGTCCTGTGCATTCACATCGGCTCCATGTTCCAGCAGATACTCGGCTACCTCCAGGTTATTATAGCCCGCTGCACAGTCGAGAGATAGTCAGAGAAATGAAGAAAAGAAAGAAAAAAAAAGAGGAGAAACAAAAATAGAGTCAGGTAAGGAGAGAGGAGGAAAGACAGAGTAAGTGTCAGCCTGCATAAGCTGCAGCATGACAGCGTATAATCATCTTTTCCTTTTACAAGCAAGGCAGAGGGTGCGTGGGTGTGTGTCTAAACGGTCAGATCTATGAAAAGAAAAAAGACAGTAAAAGTGTTTTTCTCTAGTTTTTTAACTTTAAAAGTGCTACTCATGCCAAAGCCAGGCTCGTAATGAAACACTTTATAAATATAGTATCTAAAAACACAGAAACTGACTAATCCAAATCAGATTTTGTATGGATTATATGAAGGAACACTGCAGGAAATGTAGCCTCAGGGACAAGCAGAGGCATTTACCTTCAACCCTGACAACCACGGTGTAATTCCCAAATTGTGATAACACGTTAATCACTGGGGAATTTATTTAAGATTAAGACACAGTAGTTTACCCCAACCTGAAGCGAGCTCTCAGAAAATACCCTTGTAATCTCCCCATCGTGTCAGAGTTTGTGCGCCTCATCTTAAGGCAGTCTCGATAAGTAAATGTAACAAGCGCAAAGATAAAACACACTATCTTAATATTGCCGCTCCCTGACATTCAAAGGTGCGGTTCGAAGACATTTCTGTCTTATGTTTATGCAGAGTGGGGTTATCTCTGAAGCTTATCATGATTACAGATGCTGCATAAATCCCAGGTGTTTGTGCACCTTACAATACCCGCAGTATCTCTGCTTCCAGGGTTTAGAAACTTCATCAAGTTTGTGTGAGATCCAAGGTCGTTATATAGTACGCTATAGCTACTAGTTTTATGTCGCCATAAAAGAAGACAACACATTGGCCTCATCCATGCCTCCCCTCACCGCTCCCTGAGCATTTAACTACTTATTGTAAATTCTTGCAGATGACTTCAGACGCACTGCGTGGTCAGGCTCCCAGGTATATTTCAGACATGTTGAACCTCTTTGTTTGGTTTGGTTTCGTTCAGCAGATTGTAAAGTTTGTCTGTTTTTCTTTGTTGTTTTAACTGTGAAATACTGTAAATGAAACAAAACAGAAACTCCCTCTGAAGAGAACTTTCAGATTTTAGACTTTGCAGACCATTTTGATTTACACAAAAACCTTTATAACACACACTTAGGGAAAAGGCACCCCCAAAAAAGCATAATAGGGCCTCTTTAAAAAGGATCCAACTAGCTACCTTTTTTGTTGGATGTAATGCCATTTTAAAAATGACAAACTGGTTAAAATTACACCAGTAAAATTAGTGCTTTGGGTGTTATCAAAAATGAAATGAAATTGCTAAGTTTTCCCAGTCTGCTTGTCAGTGAACAAGCTGTTTCTGCCCTGAACATTTCAGCTGTCTGGGTGTTTATTACCTTGTTCTTGGCACTACACTAGGCAAAATTCCCAGGAGACTCTGTGACTCTACCACAAAGATACAACATGTTCAAATTTGCTTTAATCCTGCAACTTCAGCCAAACAGTTGCAACAAACCTGGCTTTAATCCTTTATTTAGTCTTCAACATAACATGCTAACTCATTAAAATCACCTGAGAATGTGTGTGCAGCTTTTTATTTGATGTCTCTTAACACGTATTACCTGCAAGGTGCAGAGGTGTGGAGTTGCGTCCCTGCGTGTCCCGACAGTTGATGTTGTCGGGGCTGCATAGCTTCTGCACCCGGGCCAGGCAGCCTTTCTTTGCGGCGTCCAGCAGGGCGGCGTCTCCTCGCAGCAGGTCCTGGATGTCCGTGTCCCCGTCCTTCACCAGGTCCAGAGGCGTGTTGCCGTCTCGGTTCTTCTTGGTGGGATCAGCTCCGTGCTGGAGAGAGGAGGCCAAAATAGAAAAGAAAGACAAAGATGTTCTTTAAAAAGGGAAAGACTTAATATATCTGTGCACACTAATATATTTCTGGCAGATAGTGTTTGCAATCGAAAAGCATACATTTTTTTGTCACGACAGAGACAAAATGGCTTAATGTTGGTACAAAATAATCGTGTTGCATTATGCAGTCTACCCTAACCCTATGGACAAAAACCTCACTTTTAGAATGAGTGTAATATATTTTGTCAAAAAGGGACAAAAGGCACAAAAATCGATGTGTAATGGAGAGCAATAATATCATTATTGCAAATTATTTCAGCCACGATAGCCAAAGTTTTGCAATTTGACAAGCAAAAAATGATGACAAGTGAGGGGAGGATGAAGGTAATTCACGGGAGAGAGAGAGGCAGAGAGGTAGAGAGACAGGACACCCAGTGAAGTGGAAAACACCACACACACACACTCCGCAGATGGGCTGGAACGCAAACACGTTCATCGTTCAATGCCTAGGTGACAGTTTCACTTGTCATTTCATTTAAAGTTTTTGAAAAGCCCCTCATTAAAACTTGATGTTGTGGGACCACTCCCCTGGGTATCCACTGCTGTCCTGAAACTGTCCGTTAAACATCTGTCGCTGCTGTATTCCCTTTTCAAATCTTATTGAACCTATCCCTCCTCTGATTCGTCTGCCCTACTTCTACCTTTCTATTATCCCCTTTGCGGCTGCTGTAATCATATTCTCACTGTAATTTATTCGCTCTCCAGGAAAGTGAGAATAGAGACCCATTGAAGTCATAATTAGGGACATTTACATACAAAAACATGTCGGTTTTGTGAGTCTTTCGTTGGATTCCGCCTATACTCAGTTAATGAAAGATTTCCCATTTACAGAAGCGGATAGTTTTGCAAACTGGGAGCTCTTTGAACAATTATCTGGCTCAGAAAAGCTGATGCATCTATTATTTTTGATTTGCTCACAAATAAGATGATGGGAATACATCTTGGCAAAAATGATCATTTGCATATCCATTAGTCACCCACTGTTTCCTCGAAAGTTGCAAGGAAGAATCCAAAAAAGACATTTCTCGATATATTAAAGGTTTCCTATTGTGCTATATTTGAACAATATATTGTAGGGCAGTATCTATACAAAACATGTCTGTGAAGTGTTTTGATCAAAATACCAAACAGACACCCATTGTAGCATGCCTCATACCCCTCTATTTCAGCCCTGTTCCTGAAGTGCTGATTCTGTGACTGTCGATTAAATTTGAGCTGACCTGAAGCTGGCCACGCCCTTTTGGAGCGCATGCAGCTCTCTGTCTGAAGAGAGAAGTTTCTAACGGAGAAACTCAGCTAAACGCTGCCATGATTAAACCCCATATTATTTTCCAAACCACATCAAGCATTATTTCTGAAACACTTCTCAGAGTTTAGAACCGTGACATTATATGTGTTATATATACACAACACATTTTGGTTATTACGTCATAACGGCAGCAAATCTGGATCAGCTCGTTTGTACCCCTGTTTTTATTGATGTGGGTAAGAAGGGAAAGGAGAGGGTTGTATTTTGTGACACTTTGTGAGTCTCCTTACACACCGGGACACATATTTATGTATAAAAGACAACAAAAATTGCATTTTTGCATAATAGGGGACCTTTAAAGTCAGTGATGGCGAAACAACAGCAAAAAAAAATAATTCTGACCATCCAGTTAAAAACACACAGCACTATTCGACGCAATATTCATATTTTTGGTGTAATAATGCCGTTTTCTTCCCGAACATAACATAAGCATTTTGGTAGGAGGCGCCCCTGCTAACGTGGATTATACAAAACCTTGCACAGTATAATCCAAGTGTCATGTATATTGAAGAAAACATGCCTTTTTGCTATTTAAATAAATTATCCAGTTTTTTTCATCACAATTTTGGATTCTTGGTTCATCGTGGAGGCGTTCGAGAAAAACACAAGGCGAGTAACTTATAGACAGATGATCATTTTTGGAGAGGAAATATTCTTTTAAGAGTCTACAGTCATGCTAGTGGCTCTTTTAAGCTGTACCAACATTTGCTAATTAGCACTAGCCCAAAATAGAGCTGAGTCTGAGAGCAATCTGATCTTTATCTTTAGAATATTGTACAAATTAAACACAATTTCCACCCACCCTTGGACCTTAGTCATTGGGATTCACATTCTTGGCACCATGAGTGTTTGTACCAAATGTCATGGCATTCAAGCCAATAGTGGTTCAGATATTTTAGTTTGGACCATCATTAGAGCCACATTGCTAACATGGCCAAAAACTCAAGCATAGAGAGGGGTTTATTGTGAAATGTGACATCCATAAGAAAAAAGAAAGCCAAAAGGGAAAATGTCACACAGCTTGCCTGAAGGTCGGTCTCTTGCAAGACTACAACACATAACACCCAGATCACAAGTCATGGGAGTTCACAAGTCTCTTGCCAAATGCTAACAAAAAATATTCTCCTTTAATTGGAGGAGAAACGCATGTTCCTGAACTTCTTTCCCAACAAAGGAAATGCTAATATGCGTTTTGTGCATCACAAAATCCTTGCTGAAAAATCACAGCACTTGGGAGCAAATTGTATTCTGAGCACAAATCCTACACAGAAATGGGACAATAGGAAGTTGACAACAAACAGAGCAGACAAAAGAAAACGTATTGCTGAACTCAGGAATAGCTTATCCAAAAAAGAGAGAACGGTTGTATCCCGGGGGACGTGGCAGATTAACTGCAATGTGCGGGATTCGGTGTATTCCTGTGTTAAAGGGGAAATGAGGGCGCTGCCATGCTTACACTAGAAGCTTACTTTAGGATTTTCCAAGCGGAGTGGAAGGATGCCAAACTTTCCCACCACCTTGAGGAATCGATCGTCTGTATGTGTGTTTCTAACCTCTGCCTCCAGACCTCAGATCGGAGTGGCCTGAGGGAGCTGCTGTATCTCTGAGCTCAACGGCTGTTTTGAGAGCACTTACCGGGAGTTATCTGCACACCAGGGTCACACACTGACTTTGAGGTTACACCATCAGGGAACTAAAAGTCACTTGTTATAAATAAAAAATACAAATATGAAACCTGAAAATGAGCAGAATAGGGCCCCTTTAATTTGTTTCTGTTTTAGTTAAGGGCATTGTTCTAATCATTTGTACATCAACTATTTTAGCCAGATTTCTGTGCGATATTTCTAGATTTTATTTGTCATTTCCACTCCAAAAAAAGACTGCAATAAGATCAACTGATTGACTTTTTTGTTGTGTCTGTTAATTTGTCATCGCTCCACACAGATCCAAGGTTTTTGTCTTCTGCTGCAGGTTTTAAGTCAGGACCTATTTGCTGAGTCTTTTTCCATTTCACTTGAAAACCACTTTCCTCCCCAAAGAGCTGTCACCTTCCTTAACACTGCCCACTCCACTCAACCGTATCTGTCATTCCAGCAAGTCCACAATCAAACACCCCCCCCTGCATACCCTCACCGCACCCCCACACTTTTACTTCGTCACCACCAGCACTGCTCAACTACACTTACCCTCACCCGATTAGTGATTGCTGCTGCAGTGAACTGTTGGATGCAGCACTTTAGTAGTTTACTAGTTTGTCCGTCCGTACTTTGATTGTCCTTACTGTGTCCGACAGATCGCTCCCAGTTTCATCTCTTTGTGTTGCAGCAGTAAAGTAATTCATTGGATAAAAATGTTGAAGCAGCACATTTTCCTTGTTCGTTTCAGTTTGCTGTGTGTTGATCTAATAATAATTTATGCGGCTCCATATGGCAACAACACTGTGGGGGTGTTGTTTTGTCTGGAGGTGGTTGTGATTGAAAACAAATGCTGTAAAACTGCAGCCTTGTGGTCTGAATGGTTGGAATAAACTCCCAGAGAGCATGACAAATCATACCTTTTAGCCAATACCGCCAATTTAAGGAGTCTAATGACTGTTATTTCTCACATTTTATTCATCACTCATCTGATTTTCATACAAGTGGCTGCCACTGGGTTTCCAAAAGAGAGTTGATTACTACTAAGCTCCAGTTCATTGATATTCATTTGCTGCACTGAGGGGTTTGTGAGGCTTTCTGAAAGGAAAAGTGCATGCTTACCTTCAGCAGCAGTTTGCAGATCTCATATTTGCCCTTGGCGGCGGCTTCGTGGAGCGGCGTGAACTTCCACAAGTCGGCCACGTTGACCGAGGCTCCGTGTCTGACCAGCAGCTCGGCCACCTCGTAGTGACCGTACGAACAGGCGTTATGGAGGGGGACCAGGCCTCTGTAAAGACATAGATAACTTTGATTACTGACCATGATTTTAATTAGTTATTTATCATGTAAACATGCAAAAGCTGCCTGTTAATTTGCCGCTAAATTAAATCATAACATGAAGAGTCTTACCCTTTGTCCTTGGCATGCACGTCTGCCCCGTGGTGCAGCAGGTACTCCACCACGGACACTCGGTTGTAGCCGGCAGCAAAGTGAAGGGGAGTGGAGTGTCTTCCCTCCAGATCTCTGCAATTCACATTCTGAGCCGTGCACAACGACTGGAGAGAGACAGAGACAAAGGGGGAAGATTAACATGAATATCTGTTTTTTAAATGAGAGAGACGATCAACCCAAGAGCCATAAAGATGGAGATCTATGATCCTCCCGTCTGCACAACCACTCATTATTGCTTCTATTATTCAGCTTTAAAAGGACAAAGTCAGATCAGACCTAAAGATAAGATCAAATCAAGAGGTTTTTTCGTCCAGGACAGAACAGGTTGTTTTATTAAAGTTCAAGTGCAATAACACCGCTTTGTGACTGAAGACGAATGATGAGACGTAGTAAATGATCAAGATTTGAAAAAACTAAACAAAGCTACCTGTTGGAAACGGCTTTGAATTAAGCAGCATTAGTCTTTCTCTGCAGAATATATTTATTTGTTGCTTTATTTTGTAACTTTCCTTTTTTTATCATTGGGTAGGTCAGTGGAAGTCATACACTGTACAGATTGTTAAGCCATTAAGGCAAATGTATGATTTGCGAAAGGCTACATAAATACATCTAGTCCGTTTTTGTAGCTTCACTTGGAACAAATCTTCCTGACCCATTAGCCTGTGCTGTACTTTGCAATCCATGCCAATTAGCAAATGAGCATGCTTACACACCATAATAAGGTGCAGGATTTTGTCTAAACCGGGTAACAGGGGCGCCGCGCCCTCTTACTTTTGGTGTGAGCCCTCAGACCAAAATGCTGATTTTCCCCATAACATTTTAAAGTGATGGCAGAAAACACTATTTATGTTCGTCAAAAACGGTATAATAACTCAAAAAATATGTAAATAATGTCAAGTAGAGCGTCAGATGGCGGAGACAGCTTTGTTTTTACGGAGCTCAGACACTGAAACTGTGGCTCTTTTACCGTCCTTTTTTCTGAAGCAGAACTATAGAACCATAACTCTGGATTTAGTTGTCGTTTGAGGTGCAATATATGACTCAGCAGTTTCAAGACATGAAGAAACTATTTTCCGCTTTGCTTTAATGCATTATTTTAGCCGGAAAGTGGGCAGGGCCGTAAATTTGGACCAAAATTACATTAGCTCCCTCATAATATATATATTTTTTAAACTGAGAAGATGATCATTATACTTTCTTAGTTATAGTGAGCATGTTGGCAGGATGAGGTCAACTTCTCAATCTCTAGACTCAAACGTTTACGTCATTCTTTGTTTTATTTTCTCGAAAAACATAACGGGCAAACCGAAACCAGGATCGAACAAAACAGACGGTGATTCTGAGAGAGCAGGACACCATTCCTCTGCCCACCCACCATGATTAATGATGAAGAGTATGTCCATGAAATGAAATATGTTTGAGGAAATTAAAGGTTTGAGGAAACAAAAAACGCAACATTGAAGCTATTAAGTGAAGTTAATACATGTCTGCTGGCCTGCTGCTCACAGGAAATAACAGCACTACCTTTCTCTGCTTATTTCAGAGCCAATAACACAGTTCAGTACAAGGAGAGCACACACAGTGGGAAATGTATTTTTACAGTTTCTCTCAGCCACGCTCTAAGAACAAATTGTACAGGAAATAATATGAAACCCTGCTGCCAGACATATTCCTCAATCTCTAGCTATTATCCCCCACTTCAACCTGCATCAATGCGTCTGTTCATGAAAGCCGTGTTTCCAGGAATAAAAACTTTAAAGGGCTGCAGCCAGAACCATGGTAAGAGGAATTTGCTGCAAAATGAGGATCTAAAAGAACTGAACAGAGAGGAAAAGTATTTGTTTTTTTTATGTAGTTCTTAACTTTACCCTACTTCTATACTTTAAATGCTTTCATGTCAGATAATGTCTTCAGTAGTTAATTATCTAATTTCCAATCCAACTTTATTTCTATAGCACATTTAAAAGCAACACAGTTGACCAAAGTGCTGTACATCAAGAAATATATATATTAAAAAAACTAAAAGATGGGACATAAGACAAAATGTAAAAAACACAGGACAATAAAACCATACTTTAAACCACAGACTGAAAACTCTCCTACATGACGTATAAACAATACAAAACCCAGATTTAAAAGCACAGTGACATGTCTTATAGGTGGTCTGCAAACGCCCGGGACAAGAAGTGGGACTTCAAATTCAAACGGGATTTAAATACAGGCAAAGTGGGAGCAAGTCTGATAAGGGGGGAGACAGGGCCTACTGCTTTAAATGAAGTAGAATATGTGCCTGCTTTTTGACCTGAGGTCTAAGGTCGACATATTTCCAACAGTCTCAGACTGGACCTCCGCTACGTTGGAACAGATGACAGGGATCAGCCCAGGAACGGTGCGAAGTGCTATTTTTCCACCGTCAATCAGAAGCTCAGTCAGACTGCTAACCCCAGTCGGTGCATGTGTGTGTGTGCGAGTGTGTGTACTTCCAGTAAAACAATACTGGCAGAAAGCCAGACCGGAGCACATTGTCTGCTCTGGTGCGATTCCCTGCCCACCTGCCAAAGCATCACACTGCAGACAATGACAGGCCCTCTTCATCTGGATCACCCCATTACTGTGCGTCTCGGCGGGAAAAGACACAACGATTTTCACTCAACACCAAATACTTCTGTCAAATACTTTGCCGGATCTTACCGGGTCCTGACATTTGGTGGGTGGTTTTATCCGAAGCATATTACAGACAGAGCATGACAAGCGCCCACACTTTTAACACGAGTGGGCCCGCTGGCAATTCAAAGCGGCTAACAGTGGCTATGATTATACCGAGAGCTGTGTTAGGAAATATAAGATAGGGAGGTTGGCCTTTTAACAGAAACAAAGGCTTTGCAATTTGACCGAGATCAATATGGACAAAAAATGCAAAGACATGAACAGAAAACATTTCACTCGAGTAGGACAATATCTACCTGACATTTTAAAAAATCACTACGACCAGCTCCATAAGCGTACCAGTCCCAAAGGTGAGGTCATTTTGTTCTTATTTAAAAAGCTGACAGACAATATCTGTGTCATAAATTCAAAATGTCACTGTCAAATTATTGTTTTTAAATAGTTTTCCATCATGATTCTGTGGTGTATCACTGCTTCACACATACAGTGGTATGCAAAAGTTTGGGCACCCCTTAGGAAAACCACTGCATCAGTTTGTCACTTGCTGAGCTTTTGAAGCAGCAACTTCATTTTAACATATGTTATACCTTATGGTAACAGAAACATCTCAGTAGTGAAATAACTTTTATTGGTCAAACAGAAACATGTTTATGTGCATTCAAACAAAAATAGGCATGTGCATAAATTTGGGCACCCCTAAGAAATAATTCCATTAATATTTAGTATTGCCTCCTTTTGCTGCAATAACGGCCTGTAGACGCCTCCTGTAGCCACAGACAAGTCCCTTAAGCCTGGCAGGTGGTATTTTGGCCCATTCTTCCACACAAAACGTCTCCAGTTCAGTCAGGTTTCTTGGCCTCCGTGCATGGACAGCCTTCTTCAAATAAATCCATACATTTTCAATGATGTTAAGGTCTGGGGACTGGGATGGCCATTCCAGAACATTGTACCTGTGCTTCTGCATGAATTCCTTGGTGGATTTTGATCGGTGCTTAGGATCATTGTCCTGCTGAAAAATCCAACCCCGGCGTAGCTTCAACTTTGTGACTGACTCTAGAACATTCTTGTCAAGAATCTCCTGGTACTGTAAGGAATTCATGTGGCCCTCAACTTTAACAAGTTTTCCAGTACCTGTGCTAGCCACACAGCCCCATAACATGATAGATCCTCCACCAAATTTTACAGTGGGCAACAAGTTCTTTTCATTGAATGCAGTGTGTTTTTTTCGCCATGCATACCTGTTCATGTTATGACCAAATAACTCAATCTTGGTCTCATCTGACCACAGTATTTTGTTCCAAAATGCTTCTGGCTTGTCCAGATGTGCTTTTGCATACCTCATGCGACTCTTCTTGTGATTAACACTCAGGAAAGGCTTTTTGCACATCACCCTTCCAATGAGCTCTTCCTGGTGCAAAGTACGCTGGATTGTGGAACGGTGAACAACTACACCATCAGCAGCCAGATGTTGTTGTAGTTCTCTGGAGGTGGTCTGTGGCTTCTCTGTGACCATTTTCACCATCCTTCGCCTGTGCCTTTCCCCTATTTTTGTCGGCCTACCACATCTTTCCTTCACACGGACTGTTCCTGTGGCCTTCCATTTCACAACTACGTTTCTGACTGTGGAGACAGACAGTTTAAACCTGTCAGATAATTTTTTGTACCCTTCTCCTAATTTATAATGTTGGATTATCTTAGCTTTCAGGTCAGTGGAGAGTTGTTTTGAGGTCCCCATCTTGCCACTCCCTAAGAAAGAACCTAGGCCAGGCACAGCCAGCTATTACCTATGTTAAATAGCCTTTTTCATGATTGGTTCCACCTGTCTTTGTAATTGAAGGTCTAATGAGCTAATCAAAGCAATTTTGTGCAGCAACCTGTCAGCTATAAATCCGTACAGGTGTTGAA
Source organism: Eleginops maclovinus (assembly GCF_036324505.1). NCBI lineage: Eukaryota > Metazoa > Chordata > Actinopteri > Perciformes > Eleginopidae > Eleginops > Eleginops maclovinus. Next base: position 7,952,745 of record NC_086356.1, read on the forward strand.
ATGAATGCTATTTATAAGGGTGCCCAAACTTTTGCACATCCCATTTTTTGCATTTTATTTTATTATAATAAAACTATGTAATGCTACCCTAAGAATTTTGGTCTGGAAAACACTAAAACGTCTACATCTTTGTAGGAAAACAAATGTTGTTGCTGTGATCTTCTATTATAAAGGAAAAGCAAATTGTCATGAAATCTCAGAGGGGTGCCCAAACTTTTGCATACCACTGTAAATGATATTCCTTCATTACAGATTGAACTTTATTATTACAAAATAAAATGATATATACTATAATATTCTTCACTAAGCACATCAAGTGGCTGTGGGGATATCAGCTCAGGCATGTTTTAGCTTTATAAAACCTATTGAGTCATCATCAGAATCACTTTCAATACAATTTTACAAATGTTTTTTTTCTAATACCTCAAAAGCTAAGCTACTGAGGTCCAGTGATGTCGCTTTTTTCAGTAACAAGTAATCTAACGCGTTACTATTTCCAAACCAGTAATCAGATTAAAGTTAAAGCTAAAGATGACAATATTAAGGTTCGTTGTACACTCTGTGCTAGAGAAGTGCTATCTAGCTTCAAAAACACTACGTCAAATTTGAAGAAACATTTGGAGTCGCAGCACGGCGCAGTCAAACTTACAGAGCAAGTCCCACCAGGTGGTGCGAAGCAGAGAGCTGCGACTAAAGCAGGAGGTCCCCCACCACGCAGACAACAAAAGCTGGACTTCGGTGCAAAACCAGTAAGTGGGGGAGAGTTGAAGAAGTTGGTTGGGCAGTATGTTGGACTCATTTTTATGTTGAAGCGGCGGGGGATACTGAATATAACTAAGAAAGTAACTTGTAATCTAACTTAGTTACTTTTAAAATCAAGTAATCAGTAAAGTGACTAAGTTACTTTTTAAAGGAGTAATCAGTAATCAGATTACTTCTTCAAGGTAACTGTGGCAACACTGCTGAGGTCAAGGAAGGAATTGTTTATTTATCCAACCCTTTGTTACCCAAAAGGAAGAAGGGCAATGCCATCTGTGGATAATAAAACCAATCTTAGCCAATCTACCTTAACGGTGTCCAGGTCTCCAGCTTTAGCAGCTTCCAGGAGTCTGTAGTCCACATCCGAGTTTCTCACCGGCACGTTCTCTACAGGGCAGAACATACAGGAGTCACACATTAAAATGCATTGTGCAAACATAAGCAAGACTCAAAAATAATCATGCATGTAAATTTATCCCCTGCATATGTTGAGGTTAATGACATTTAGTCAACGCAGGGATTCACTGCTGCATGTCAGATTGTTGACTGATGAATCTTGCATACACAAATATCAAATTACCAAGCATTTTCTGTTTGACTTCCTAAATTAACACATTTCTACAGTCAACTTTGCAATTAGACAAGTGTTTAGAGCAGACCTGGGCATCTCCCGGCCCGCGGGCCACATCCGGCCCACGGGGCGTCCCTGACCGGCCCGCGTGAGGTCAATCAGAACATGAATGAAAAAATATTTATACCGTTCATGCTATAAAAGTGTGTTGCTTTTATTTTGAAAAAAGTGGGGTTTTTTTATTTACGTTTGCCGCATGTGCGTATCATACGTCCATGACGTGTGTGGGTGAACAGAGACAAGTGATGCTGGCCAGCTAGCCCTCAAAATGTCAGCTCATGCCAAAAAAAGAACAAGACATGGATTGCTAAATATTTTTTTACAGAAGTCAAAGGTAAAGCTGTGTGTTTAGTTTGTGGTACACAGGTCGCTGTGTTAAAGGATTACAATTTCAATCGCCACTACGTGACCAAACACGAGGATTGATACAAGAACTTGTCTGATGAAGAGCGCGCCAGGGAGTCGGATGCTTTGCTAGCTAAACTGCAAAACCAACAAGAACTTTTTACAAAACTTTGCACACCCAGAGATGCGGCTGTCAGGCCACGTTAAGTCATATCCCACAAAATCGGCAGAAAAAGTAAGCCGTTTTCTGACGGAGAGTTTATTAAGGAGTGTTTGGTGGACTCTGCAGCACTAATATGCCTGGAGAAAAAGGGTGCATTTGGGGACCTGCCCCTCTCTCGGCGCACTGAAACGAGGAGGGTTGAGGACATCTCGGGAAATCTGGAGCTTCAGCTGAAGAAAAGAGCGGTCAACTTTGACTATTTTTCTCTGGCTTTGAATGACAGCTGCGATGTATGTGACACTGCCCAGCTACTCGTCTTCTTACGTGGGATAACTGCACTCTTCAAAATCACGGAGGAGCTGGCAGCCAGGCAGTCAATGAAAGGAACAACAACTGGGAGTGATTTGTTCACGGAGGTAAATGCATGTTTGGACAAATTGGGACTCAAATGGGAAAAGCTGGCTGGTGTGACAACGGATGGTTGTCCAAATCTGAGAGGGAAAAATGTTGGACTTCTGAAGAGAATGCAGAATAAAGTGACAGAAATGAACCCCGAGCAGAAATTGACATTTTTGCATTGTATTACATTAGGTGTTGTTGATTTTGTAACTAAAATTGTTAACTTCATCAGGGCAAGAGCATTGAATCACAGACAGTTTGTTGCACTTTTGGAGGAAAATGAGACTGAACATCGTGACATAAGTTACCACACAGCTGTCAGGTGGCTCAGCCTGGGCAAAGTGCTGAAAAATGTCTGGGACCTGAGAGAGGAGATTCAGGAGTTCTGTGTGAAGAAAGAAAATGACGTCCCGCAGCTTTCACACGCAGACTGGCTGGTAGACTTTGGTTTTGCTGTTGATGTGACATCACTAATGAATGAACTAAATGTCAAACTGCAATGCAAGGGCCTTTTTGTGCATGACATGTACGGCTTTCATGAGAAAGTTGCAGCTTCTCTCAAGCCAAATGAAGCACAGTATTCTCACCCACTTGCCAACACTGAAGGAAGCCGCACCATCAGCTGATCAACTCCACAGGTACTCATCCATGTTAGAAGCACTGCATGGTGAGTTTTCATGGCGATTTCAAGACTTCAACACAGTTGAGACTGACATGCACATGGTTTCTTCTCCCTTCACCTGCAGTGTGGATAATGCACCCAGCGACGTTCAGATGGAACTCATTGACCTGCAGTCTGACACACTTCTGGCAGAGCACTTTAAGTCAGTCTCACTGCTGGATTTTTACTCTTCTCTCAAAGAGGAGAACTTTCCACACCTGAGGAGGCATGCTCAGAAGATTCTAGTCCTCTACTACCTACACATGTGAACAGACATTCTCAGTGATGAAATTCAACAAATCCAGATACAGATCCTCTATCACTGATGATCACCTCTCAGCTGCCCTTCGCATATCCACCTCAGACGTTCAGCCAGATTTCAATGCACTTGTTCAAGCCCAAGCCAGACTGAATTTCTCTCAATGAACAGTAAAATGAACAGAAAAAAATTAAAAGCATGTATTGCTTTTTGTATAAAGTTAATCAATTGCATATCTTTAACACCTTTTCAGTGTTTGTGAAGATTAGCTAAACATAAAATGAAACACTGATGTAATGATTGTTTTTGTTTTTACTGTTTATTACTTCTATAGGAGTATTTTCCTATTTGACCTAAACCACAATTTCATATATTTATATAAATATTTACAGAATATCGTTATTCTTCTGATAACCAGTAGCAGCTAATCAAAATATATAATGTACTGCCTTTTAAAATGGGAGAAAATGAATATTGAGCAGAATTAAGTTCAAGTTATCTTGGTTCGGCCCTCCAACACAGTTCAGGTTCTCATGTGGCCCCTTGTATAAATTAATTGCCCACCCCTGGTTTAGAGGGAAGTGTGATTCATCAATATTCTGTAGAGTAATTCAATCATTTTCTGCCACCCCATACATCAGACTGACAGCTGTTTGTTTGGAAGTACATTTTTGATTGATTATTTAATTGGTGCGGTTAAGAGAAAATAATGCTAATGCTGCCTGCCCAGCAAATCAGGGCAGGCAGTACTCTGGAGGTTATTGTACAGCTGCTCTATTTTAAATAAATAACATCTTCTTATGTGCATTATTAACAACATTATAGACTCTTTTTTTATTTTAAAATAAAGGATTTCATCAACAGTTTTATTGCAACACCACTGATTCTTATTTCTCACAAAAGTCTTGAAGTATTTTGTAGGAAATATTTAAAGTAAAGCTGCACAGCGGGCCTTAAATTTGGAATAACTGCAGTCATTTAAAGTGTAATTTCCTCAGGTGAGTTTGCAGTCTTTCCCCTTATCAAACTTTCAGTCTCCAAGTATCAATACTGACCTTTCTCAGTTAATCCCACTGTTGCTAACAGCTGCATAGCAACCAAAACAACACATCACCCACACATATGCACACCCATTCACACGCACACATACACAAAGGGTGTTGGCATACCGTTGAGTATTTGCTGCACAGCTTCATTTCCCATCTGAGCAGCAGTGAAGCCCTGCAGCGACACCAGCGAGGCGTCTGCCCCGTATCCTAGCAACAGCCTGCAGGTCTGTAAGTGGCCCGCCATCGCTGCGCGGTGCAGCGCCGTCTGACCCAGCGTGTCCACGGCGTTCACCTGCCAACACACACATCCCTATGTTACGATTCTGGAAAGGACTCATATTTTTAGCTGAACTGCTTCAACTCTTTACAGAAAAAACACCTTTAGATACTTCAGAGTTCTCAATGGCATCTAATTTAAGGTTCTACATGTTTTAAGTTCTAATAATAAGTTTTACATCTAAGTATGAGTAAACAACACACAGGAAAGCCTCAGAACAATAGTCAAATATCATCCAGGAAGATGTTCATTATTAGAAACTGTAGAAATTATATTTAGTTATTACATTGCATTTAGGTTACTTTAATTATTATGTTGAGGTGTAACTTTGTATACCCATTGTAAAGCTGCTTTATTTTATTTTATTTAAAGTGACAGATGTTTACGTATTAGGTAAGAAATATAAGAAGACCTGAGACGATGAGTTTGACCCTGTGTTCTTCTTCAAATCTAGATGCAGGAAGCGCACATTTTGTACTCTTACACGCATCAGTATGGATAGCAATCTCTCCGTAAGCGCAAGAGAACACATTTGTTCCAGTAATGAAAATAAGATGAGTCACCACTGAAACATAATGTGTGCTCCAGCTAAACTGATTTTCATCCTGTATGAATGCTGCGTATCAAATCACAATGGACGCTCTGAAAGTAAACACTCGCTCTTTATATGTGAAGGTCTGACGCACAAAAACCTGATGTTTAAAGCTGAATTGATGTACAAATAGGGAGATTTCATTTAAAAATCTGTATAGTTTTGACAAGGATTAAGCTGGAAGAAAAAATGTTTTGATGTATGATGAACGATGACAAAGCGTGAAAAAAGGAAATATAGCGATGTACCTTAGCACCATGTTTCTGTAGCACCTCCATGATGTCATTATGAGCACGTTCTGCTGCCACGTGAAGAGGAGTCATGAAACTACACGGAGGAAAGAATTGGAGAGTGGTCATCATTTCATGTACTAAATCTGAACAAAGACATGCTCATCTAGTGTCCATCTTTGATTAAAAAAAAATAATAAACCACCTACTGCCTGCAATTGACTTTAAGTTTAATTATTAAAAAAACAGCACTCACTCTTTATTCTTCTCATTTATGTTGGCGCCTTTCCTCAACAGCAGCTCTGTCACCTGTTTCCTCTTTGGGTGCGGAGATGCTACCGCGCAATGCTGAAACAAAGACACAAACATCATCTTAGCATCTCTTCAGCAGTGATCTGTGTGCGTGTGCGTGTGCTCATCTCACCAGTGCTGTCTCGTGTGTGTGCGGGTGTTTGAAGTTAATGATCTCCAGCGCCAGGGTCTTCTTAGCCTTCGTCATGTCAGCTTCGCGAGCAGCTTGGAGCAGCGAGTGGCCCTTAAACTCGTCTGAACACACAGACACAAAATGTGAAGATGTTAAAAAAAGGGAGAGAAAAAGCTGCAGGTTGATTCGAATATTGAGTTTATTTTTGACAGTTTTCCAGCCAAAAGCATCTAAACCCACAGAGTAGCATCTGGTGCTTTGACTCAAAAGCTCAACCAAAACCAGATATGCAGGGTAAAAAAATATGTATTCTTTCACTTGCAATGACTCTGCAGCATTTTAATACTTCAGAAAGGCTACTTAAAAGTTTTCAAGAGCAAACCAATAACTTAAGATGCAACAGTCCGTGTGCTGGAGTTGGAAACAAGTGATTACTCCCCCGAGGGCTAAAAAATAGCAAACAAACTATTATGCTTCAAAAGTATTTCAGGTTGCATGAAAAGGAGTGAGTTCAAATCTATCTACGTTTGAGCGACGGCATTCATGCATTTATAATCAAACGTTTAAACGGGAGAGTTGGAGCGCCACGCAGGAGCCACATCTTCAAGGGAACGTGGTCAAGAGAGAGATGAGTTGAAACCAGCAGCATGAATAAAACAAGGTGATGAATAAATGGACCGAAGCAGCCTCTGTTGTTTACTCCTTTAAAAAGAAACTCAGTCATTTTTCATTTTGTTTGTCTTCCAAAAAATGATAATAATAATAAAGTAAAGAAATGTCATCTTTGAGGCTGGTTTCACAAGCTGCGAGTTCAGCAGAGGAAATATGTTCTTCTCCGTTTCATTTGAAGATTTTTTAAATGCCCGAAGAAGAGAAAGTGTGAGAGCTCTACAAAACTACAAAGCATTTGAAATTATACAAGGTGTTCAGCTGATTTATTTCCTCCTATGTGGCTTCTTTCAGATCAAAGTGAAAGACAACTTTTAGTTTAAATGCGCAATATAGGAAATATATGATCTCATTTTGTAGTCTCTGTCACAATGTTAAAAGCAGATGCTGATCAAACGTGCATCATATCTTTATTTTTATCGTCTGGATAATTAAATTTCATTAGCCTATAAATCTACAACCTTTTATTCTGTAACAATTTGGCAAATATGCTTAATATCTTTCATGCTGAGAAGAAAGGAAAGGGTTGGCGCGGCCATGCAAATTGGAAACGTTTAAAAGAAAAACACCCACCAAAACCTCTAAGGCTCTGTAATGAACAAGTTTTGCTTCTTTAATTCGTACAAAATTGAAAGCGTTAATAACTTTTTGGTTTTACTTAAATTAACAATAAGACTTCAGGACAAAGCCTACAGAAACGGCCTTAAATGTTAAAGTCTTTTCTGTAAAATAGTATGACTGGCTGTTACCCTGATCAACTTTAACGTGTGTCTGATTCATCTGGGCTAATTTCTCATTGGAGTTTTTCTATACTGCTTTTGTAAAGAGCTTGTATTCCCAATTCCTTATTCCAGACAACAGGAGACTTAATGTCAGGTTATCACAGGTTCAATAAAGCACATACTCATCAGATAACAAGTTACCTGAAAAGACCTTAGGTAGAAAAAAAAACGGCAGTCTTTCACAAGCTTTAGGAACAAAGTACATGCCCAAATATGTAAAAAACTTTACATTTTGAAGGAATGCTACACAGAAAGGTTGGATTTTTATCTAAAAATCTCTTCATTTCTAGGTTTGTTATTTTGTCTTTGCAGCAATTGTCCCACTGAGCAGATTTTGAGCAGTTGTCCTGCAGTTGTACGAAAACTCGAGATGGCTTGTGACTCATGTAGCATTGATTTTATCTTTGATCCGTTACAAAGAAAGCGCAACAAGTGCATCAGCGGGAGAGCTGAATCCCTAATTAACTTTCAAAGAGTTGCAGGGAGCGTTCTGGCAGAGACAAAGACTTATCTTGTCTGCTGCGACTCTGCAGGAGCAAAGCAAATTATTTCAATTGTTGCGCAACTTCTGTTTAATTAAATATCATACATTTTGAAAAATGCTTCATTGAGAAAAACAGAGGCATGGGGAGGTTGCACAAATAGTCGTCACATGTTCAAAACGTTTAAAACCAACAGTTGAGAAGAGTATATATCGTCATGAAATCAAAATAGAACAGAACGTAGTTGTTAAGGATATTGGCAATGTATATGTAACAACATCTTTTACAGTAGGCCCTAAGCTTCAGCCTTTTTTAAGGTAGATTAATTGCGTTCGTTTAGCTCTAAAATAGATCCCTGACAGGTTAAACTATACTGTGCAAGTGAGCCAGACACCAAATAAAACCTGGTGTTCCAGTTCAAAATGAGACCGATCTTTTCTGAGTTTGTTTTGAAAGTTTTGAAACCACGACAAAGGCCAACGTGTAGCCCGTTACAGACTAAGTGAGGCTTGTTTTAGTCTAGCTGATTGCAGTAACTGTCTTTTGTTTTTGTAACTTAGCTCCTACATAGAGTCAGCAGCCAATGGCGGTAAGAAAGAGTGAATAAAATAGCTATAAGTTCAGGTGAGTACAATATTTCTTTTATAAATACTCTCCCCAGTTCAAAGTCCAATTTCAAGGTAAGCAGGGACTCAACACACATATTTTTCACAGATGAAATAGTTTTGGAACATCAGTTTTTTGCCTCCAGAAAAAAACAGATGTGAAAATGATGTTTTTGTCTAAACTCTTCTGCTGTGGTGATTTATCCAGTACACATCACGTACACCAGTCAAGACTTTATTTGGTTCAGCTCAGCTTTCCAAGCAACTGTTCATTTCAGATATTATCATATCATCGGTCTCCCTTTAACCCATACTTCCTTGTTTTCAGCTCAACAGTCTACTGCTGTTGATTGCTACTACTGCTTCAAACATGTCTGGTGTAAAAATACTCTCCTAAAAACAACCTATTCATTAAGTCAGCGAAGTGACACATTTAGCTGTGCTGTACGCCGCATCTGCAGTTTATGTAAATGAAGCCCCAAACAAACACTCACATGTTAGTCGTTCCTTCAGCTCGGGAGTGGGCGCCATGTCTACGGAGCTCTTGCTGTGGCAGTTGAGCAGGGTCGGGTCGGCCCCGTGGCTCAGCAGCAGAGAGCAGACCTCCACTCGGTTTTTAGATGCCGCTTCATGGAGAGGGGTAAACTGCCAAAGATCCATGGCGTTCACACATGCACCATGCTGAAAAATAAGAAACGGTGTATGGATAAATGAGAGGGAAGTAACAGGGAGGTCACAGAGAATGTTTACATTGTGAACAAACATTTTCAATCCTTAGAATCACTGTGGAAAACTGTAGAGCTAGTACATACTTGTATTGGTTTAAAATAGACTGACAAAAAAGTTTTAGGTAATTCTCTTCAATTTCCATTTCTTACAAGAACAAATATATTATATAGAGGAAGTTTAAGCAGTCTCTGAGAGAGCATGTGTGAGGGTACCTTTAGCAGCAGTTCAGTAACTTCATAGTGTCCATAGGAGCAGGCATTATGCAGAGGCACCAGACCACTGGAGGTGCAACAGATATACATTATTAACAGCAAATATACATTTTAATGTTAAAAAACCATATATAAACACCCTCATATGTAACCCTTTATACCATTGTATCTTTCTTCAGCTTAATAAAAAGAAAATAAGCATCTACAGCCATGCTAACAAGCTGATGTTAAGTTAAGGTGCAATGTTTTAATCTGCTAGCATCTTAGCTTAGCTTGTTAGCATGCTAACATCAGCTTTTTATTAATAGCTAATACAAAATTAAATAGTTTCAGCAAATACATTTTGTAAGATGGAACACTGATTTAGATTTAACTTAAAATATAGAGTGTTTTTTGTCTGCTTTAATCTTCCAAGTTTAATGTCTATTTTAAAATAACATCAATCAATGCTAACAGCTAGTATACGTCTACACTTGCCACTTCAAACTTAAGCATGTTTTAGTCAGTACACATCTTAGTTTTATTACAAAATGATGATAGATAACTCAATATTTACTTGAAAAATTAAGAAATGCACAATGAAAGCCCTGGTGTGGTTTGTTTGTCCAATAACATCACATATTGACTGACCGGCATACTGTTTTGAAAGCTCAAATTAACTGTCTACCTTAAAGTCTGTTTCTTATTGCACTTTTTTACACGTACCCCTTGTCCTTGGCGTGAACATCTGCTCCGTGCTGTAGTAACAGCTGAACTATCCTCACCCTGTTGTATCCTGCTGCCAAGTGGAGTGGAGTGGACTGGAGAAAGAGAACAAAAAGGGAAAGAAGAGAGGAAAAAAGGGAGGTAGAAGACACAGTGGGAGGGAAAAAGAAGGAAATATTTAGTAAACATATGACAGCATATCAGAAGGATTTCATAACAACATAGAGTTTGCAATAAAGGAAGTACACATTCTGTTTCCCTATGATCAACCAGATGGAAGACAAGACTTTTCAACAGAGAAAGGAGCTGTTCCACCACGGAATCAATCAAGCGTTATAAAGCATGACTATATTTCTCCCATAGAAATGATGAAGAGCTGCATTTCTGAATGCTCTTAGATGGGACTGAGATGAGATGGCTCCATGCTGGGCATCCTCTCTCAGCAAAGGCCATTCTTCTTCAAAGCATGAGTGACACCCACACTGGTGTAGAAATGTTACGCCAGAGAGTACATTCCCATTATTCAGTCAAACTGAACTCGGTACAGGAAAAAACGAATGGGAAACCTAGCTCTATGACATGGTTTAAAAGCTTCTTCTTTTTAAAAACACAACAGGATGTACTACAGCAGACATTAAAATGAAAATAGGACAGGGGATACATATTGTACATGCAATACAGCAAGCAGATCATAGAGATATTGGACAGCAATGAGCTAAATACAAATGCCCAGTTCAGAAATGACATTGCAATATTCCAGAATTTAAGACATTTTTCAGCTCAAGTCAGTCCATACAAGACAAAAACGGACACACCAATTGTTGCCTTCAAAGACTACTAAACCATTGATGTGAATCAAAACCTCTACACTATTCACAACCAGGTCCAAGAGAAACCAGCACAGTAAGTGACATTGCATCCAAACTTGGTGGAAACGCTGCAATCTGAAAATATCGCAACAGATTTCATGCTTGACTGATGTAGAAAAGCTGGTCAAAAATGATGAAATGGAATCACTTTTTCATGATTTTTTGTTTGAGGTTTGACCGGCCGATTTTGAATAACATAACTCTTGTTGTTTCTGTTCTTGGGCAATGGTTCAATGGCACCTGAGATGAGACTCAACTCACTGAAATGACAGATTTTTAATTTACTAGTGTTCTCATAATGGCAGTGGATGGAAATGCAGATTAGTTTTGATTTCCTTTTGCCAATATTCTACAAACTTTGTTTGATTTGTCAAAAATCCTCTATGTTAACCCAAATCCTTTTACAAAACATTGGCAGCATGTCCTTTCGACAAACCAAACCCAACATTTTTGAATGAGCCTAAAGGCATATTTATTATTGTTTCTTTGGGTTGTTAGATATCAATGGCGCCAAAAAAACAATATGAAACGAAAAACAAAAATGGCACAGAAATCCCACAATGATGGCAGCAGTCTTAAATGCTACAGTACCTTAATCAGATCCGGGATTCAAACACCGCCCCTAGATATCTTTTCGTTTTAAATCCCATAACGAGGTCAGTCGCAGGTCACTTACAGAGAGATTTATCTTTTCAACACTATTTCAGCAAAACCTTCGCAACATCAAAATAAATATATATATATGTTTACAAAGTACTGGTTTCAAAGTGGAATTTATCTTTCTTTACAAAATGAAGGAAATGTTTCACTGCCGGCTGGCTATTTTGTAAATTATGCAGAATGGTCTCCAAATATTTCACAGACTCAAGAAAGTGGAACTCTTTTCCAAGCAGGAACATGTTTAACTTTGGTCTGGAAATAACAATTACGGTATTACAACTTATTTTTTCTTTTTATCTGACAAAAAGGAAGCTGTAGATCCCATCTCCTGCTTGGATGTCAGAAGAGATCTTGAAAAACAGATCATCTGTAGTGTTGTCAGAGTTCAGTAGAGAAGCAGCAGCAGTGAGGCAGAGCTGGGTGGACAGATGGTGCACTCGTATTTACAGGATGTGACAGCAGCATTTGGAAGGAGCAGGACATGGGACGCTGTTAGTCATCATCCTCATCTTTAATGCAGTGTTGTCTGTGTGTCTGTGTACTTGTGACTACAGATTTTGGATATAAATAAACAGTAAAACCAAAAAGACACTGATATGTAAAACACCAATCAGGTCCCTTTACAATCAAAAAAACCCTCAAACCCCAGCAGTGACTCATCAGTATGTACTGTTGCACCATGGTGCTGTTGCCAGGGTTAGAAAGGGTATAAACTCCGTCTCCTCAATCTGTCAACCCTGTGAGATTGAGGGTACATGCATGCGTATGCGTGTGTGTGTGTGTGTGAGAGAGAGAGAGAGAGAGAGAGAGTCTATTGGATTATCCATACAGAAGCCTATTTGTATTCAAGTCATAAAAAACCTCCTGCTGAAACTTTTATTATGAGCATCTCACCTCAGCAACCACAAGCCAATAATAATCAAAAAAGCATCAGCCATTTGTCATCTATCAGAGCCATAATACGTCCAACTTCTCTCCACTGCAGCCTGCTCCTTTTCATAGTGCAATATTTTTTACTGTTTGAAAGGTCGCGTAGTGACCCAACAGTTTCTTATATTTTTATGAATGCTCTTTAAAGAAAGTGCAGCGGCAGAAGAGAGAGCGAAAAGTGCGCTTCTGGAAATATTCTCGCCTTAACATTGGCATATTATTGATGCTGGTGTCTAGGCTGTAAGTGTAATAAGGGTCGGATTAGGTGGTTCATAACAGAGAATGGAATTCAAATGGAAGTACGCTATAGAGAGATGTGAGCATTTACTCAAAAACTAAGTTGAACACTGGCCTTATGACAGAGTGACTTCATGTTTTAGATATGCATTCCAATATCTTTATTTGGAAAATGATGGATATTATACACGTTCAGAAAAAGAGGCTTTATGCTATTTTAAAGCATTAGTGTTTGTATCCATACAGCTGTCTTTCATGAATACTTAATCCTTTTATTGTCAAACTTTTCTTTTAATCAAACCTGGTTGTAATGTTTATGATGTCATGTTATGTACTTTATTAGGGTTTATATTTCTTGGTTCTGTATTTTGACAACCTTATTTAAAGTGTCAAGCGTTTTGCAAAATTATTCTGTGGGGTTCGGAGTTAAAGATATTACTTAGGAGGCAAACAGAAGCATCATGTAGCACATATCGAAAGGAAACTGTGCATTGCTCTAAAGGTTTAACTGTTCCTTTACTGCTCAGCACTTTAAAATGTCATCACATGACACGACTGCAAACAAGTAGTGGTTTAATTCCTCAAAATAAATGGCTGCCCTGAGCCAAGAGTACTTTTTAAGTTGGAGGTAGTTTGTTTTTTTGCTCCAGTGTCCTTCAACTGTGGGTGTTTTTATCCATAAACTTCTTGGATACTTCATGAAATGTGTTGCCCTAAAGCGAAAAATCTAGTAGGCAATATTTCAAAGAGAGGCATTCCGCACTCACAATGTCAGACACAGAGAGAGAACAATAGCAATAACTATTCGGCTAGTTTTAATCACCTAAAAGCCTTTCTGAGAAAGGGGGGGGGGGGGGAATATGGGAAGAAAACGAAGGACAGATGCGGAGGGCATGTTAAGGCCAAGATGGGAAATACTAATTTTTTACTGGCAGCATCTTCTTTTTATTCATTTATCCTTTCCCCTCCCACAGAAATACTATCCATCTGAACGCTTGCTGGAAATTCTCCTCACATCAAAACATTTTGCGTATTTGGCCATCTGACAGCAAACACTATTTGTATCAAAAAGGAATGAATCAAACATTTACATTTAACATCAAAAGGGAATAAAAAATGCAATCGGCTGCTTTGTTAGTTACTCCTTTGTGATGTTTTCATCTTCTTCTAACCCCTCTGCTTGGTGCTTTCTCTCTGCTTTCCTCTTCTCTTTACAAGCCTGTCAAGCTGTTCCCATGACAACAGTGACTGCTAGCTGTCAGCAGTTGCCATAGCGATGAGACATGATCTCTCTCGCAGTGTGAACGACCATATTTGGGCCATTTTGTTAAGTGTTGTTTTTTGCGTGTGTGTGAGAAATATGCAGATTTTTCTTTAACTTCCCCTGTCAGGTTCAAACTGTCTCCCATTCAACCCAATACATTCACTCGTGTGATAACGGAAGCAAAATAGAAAAAGTCAAGATTGCTTTCTTCTTCGTCCTTATGAATTGGTCACACACTTTAATGAAAGAAATTGATTCAAGAAAATGCTTTTAAGCGAGGAAAGAGGATGGAGAAACATGGTAGAATAAAGAGCTGTGTGCACTGAATATATATCTGTACCATGGTGATGTGATCTGTGGCATAGGTTAGAGCATGAATCAGCAAATTGAACTGCCTATACCAAATTGGACATGCTTTAAAAAAACAAAAAAGAGAAAAGCACGCTGGGGAGATAAATAATTGCTCGGTAGAATGCGGAGATTGTCTACAATTGATGAGCAGGGTGACAGAAATATGGGAGGAAGCTGTCTTGGCGTCATGATTGAAACTCACATCAAAAATGCATCAAATCTAAACTAAAACATCTAACGCTGATGCCTACCTTTCATAATTCATCCAAATGATATCCTTTGATATTTTATCAAGATACATTTATTTGTTCAATCTGTTTCCCAATCCTCATATTTTAAAAGAAAAACAAATACACATTTCTCCATCACTACACTATTGATTCATGACCGGGAATACCAAAACAGCGGTCAGAATAACCTGGATGGTTAACAATAAATCTCTTAAGTTAAAACAAATAGTGGAACATCCCTTTAGCCTGCACACAGGTCTTTGATCTGCCTTAGTACTCGGGTCATGCCTGCACATCAGCAGGTGGACACGCCCAACAAGATGAGTAGAGTCAGATGAGTGGATCAATAAACATATTAGCAGATCTGTGTGCCACTCCTCCGACTGACACATGCACACACACGCTCTCATACACACATTATTGGGGGTGACAGCTCAGCCCAGCCAACAGCTTTGAAGATAAATAACCTACAGCTAGTCTGATGCTCCCCATGCACACTCACACACTATCTCTGCCATCAGCTGTCTATCTGCTCAGCCTCTCAGCTATTAGCTCTGACTTTTCCCATGAGCTGAGAGCTCCACAGAAAGTTTGAAGCCGAGCCCAAATTGGAAACTGACTTCAGGAATAACACTTAGAAAGCAAACAGACAAACAGGCCGGTTATGTTTTTAATGGGTGTCATTCAGATTGAAAAGAGGCTCCTATTTTCTTCTGGGGATTTTCCCTTTCCTGTAGTGTGATATATAGGTTTCTGTGCATGTAAATGGTCTGCAAAGGCTTAAATTCCTAAGCTCCATCCAGAGGGAGTTTCTCTCCCACATAGCCCCCCACCCCCTGCCTGAAACGCCTCTGTTTAGTTGTGTAACATACTGACATCACTATGCAACACTGTAGCTTCTATTGGCTAGTGATCAAACACATTCTAAGTGATAGGTTAAGGGGCGTGATATCAGTTGACCAATAACAACAGAGTCGGCTAGCTAACCAATCACAGCCGACTGGGCTCCGGTGAAAAGAGGTGCTGCAGCTCTGGCAGTATGAGAAAAATAAAGACCTTTTTGAACATTAAAGCATGTAAATACATCACAGTAGGGGGGACAAAATACAAAAACGAAACCTGAAAATGAGCATAATAGGGCCCCTTTGATGTTTTCTGTGTGTTCCGGAAACAAACATTCTGACAGCCAATTCTGTCTGGTGTACCAACAAGCTGCTGATGCTGCAACAAAATGCCACAGGCTCGCATGAACACAAGAGGTTAAATTTGTCACCCACAAAAGAGTATTAAAAACTCCTCCTCGCCTTATTTGTCATCTGTCCCCCGAACAGTTAACAAAAGGCCTCTGGATGTTTCTATTCTTTGTTTGGCAGGAGCAGAAGTGTAATATCTCTCCCAGACAGGGCATCAGGTTACATTTATGCACACACTGAAACTGCTGTGAAAAGTCATTCATCATTCTTACGACCTTGTGTTATTTTCTCCTGGATTTTTGTAAACACGAGCAAGCTTCCGCCAAGACAAGAGCCCGACTTCTTCCACACTGATCTGAGGGAGAGTTCCAAGTCAACTTGGCACATTTTCGAATAGAAGAAATGTCAGCAACTAACTGAAAAGCCCCTCATCCGACTCTTAAACTCAGGAAACTGCAACCCTTATGTCAGGATAGAGTGCAGCAACGTTTTTTTCAAATGATTTCATGTAAACAATGCAAAATGTTCAGGTATAGCTGTTTTTTTCAAATGTATTTCATTACGTGTTTTTTTACTTCTTGAACTTTTCTTTTATGAAATGTTCTGTATTAACCCATTTACTCCTAAAACGCCTGCAAAAAACGGCTCTAAAACCCTATGTATAATAGACATAAATGTCCTTATCTCCTGAGGGTTTTCTGAAAAAGTACAAAGAATTGGCAACGTCTATGAAAACCTTAATATCTAAGCTTCTGTAGCACATAGAAACATGAAATAAATTGCATTTAAAAGGTAAGACTCACAGGTTGTATTAAAACATGCTCCCTTAGCAATAACATACCAACACATTTTTATAAAAAATCTCAAAATCAGATTGGTAGGGAAAATATGTTATATGATAAAATAACAAATCACAAATAACATTTCATATAACAAATAACACTTTAAAACATGCCAACACACAGACCAAGGCACCTTGGTATGAGAGAGAGGTGGGAAAGGAGTGGGGAGGGGTGGGAAAGTCCTCTACCAAAGGATCATCAGGTACAAAAACTTCTACTTCCACCTCCCTCTCAAACTCCTCATTCTCTTCCAATTCCAAATCGCTGCCGTCGCTGTCAAAGTATTCGTCGATCGTAGCCATTTTTGCCTTTAAAAAAGTTAAAAAACAAACCCACGTGACCGTCTGATTGATTGACGTGATTGTCGGCCAACCAAACGACATTTGGGTGGTCACGTGGTTTAAAAAACCCAACAAGACCCACCTCATGTGTATTTGAACCAATGACAGTGCATTATATGCTGCATGCCTCATAAAAATCAACAATGTTGCGCTACGCTGCAGCCGGCAGGAGCTTTAAAGCTGCGCTACGCAGCAGCCGGCGGTAGATGGAATGTTGCGCTGCGCAGCATCCGGTACAGATGGGTTAAAAAAAGTACTTAAAGTGCTAAAACAATATATGTTTTAATATATTAACCAACATTTGCTTAACAGGTTATAAAATTCATAAGAATTTTGAGGTATTCGCTCTTTTATTTATCTGTCATTAGCTGGCTTCTAGTCTTTTCTTCTAGTCAAATACCCACTATGCTTTTTCCCTGAAAAGTTCACTTTTGGAAATCCTTTCACCAGATAAGGATCCTTAACATCATTAGTTGGTGCGCTGCTCTCAGCAGGCTAAGCTCCCATAATCAACATTTAAACAACACTTCAATAGAAGTCTGTTCTCTCTCCTCTTCATCTCTCTGAATCAGAGTCTAGGTCTTCAGTTTGTTTGTGTATTTGATGTCGGTGCCAGCTAGGACGCATGTGGGTGCAATGATTCTCGCCTGGTAAGATATAGATCAGAACTTCATGATATTCAGAAAACCTACACAAACACACATCCACAACAGATCAAACACAAACTGGAAATATATTATATATTGCAGTCAGTCATTAGTTGGTCGTGATGGGAGCGCACGTCAGTGAAGCATAAAAGAAGGTAAATAAATAATAAAGAGGTGGAAAAACCAGCGAGACCATAAGGCTTAGGTGTGTAGGTTTGCAGTGCGTAGTTAAAAAAGCACAGACATTATTTCCTCGAGGCAGCGATGTCTGCAGGAGGGTGTGTGTGTGTGTGTGTGGGAGTAAGCGGTAGGTTTCGATAGAGGCAGCTTGATAACGCTCTTCACTCAGCTGTGTTAATAATATCCCACTCTGATGGGCCCTCAATCATCCGAGTGTACATACATACACACACACACACACACACACACACACACACACACGGCTGTTATACTGCTGATGCCTGTGATATAGACCCATGCAATCAGAACGAAAACCTCTCGCTACATTTAAGCTATGGAGGAAAAACGGTTTTCCTGCTATGGTGCACTACATGGCCAAAAGTATGTGGACTACCCAACATAAACCTACATGTGTTTGTACATCTTGTTCCAGAAACATTGTTGCCATGACAGCAGTCCCTCTATTGAACATTCTTAAAAACTGGAAAAAAATCTTTCACATTAAGAGTCCTAACTGGTAATAAGGGGTTGAGCTTAAAATCAAACTACAGTATTTGGTCAGGGGTGTCCACATACTTTTGGCCATGTAGTTTGTTTCCTAATCTTGTTTGCCCTCCTTCTCCTCTCTTCTGTTTGTGTACATGCAGAGCGTCTTAATTCAACCAAAAGGCATTATGCAATCAACATTTATGCTCCAGATCTATGTGTTTGTTTGTGATTGTGTGTGTGAGGTTGAGTAAGGGAGACAGAGAGCCAGTGCCTCTTCTAATTAAATGGAACAGACAGGGAAGAAGGAGGGAGGGGGTTGAGTTAGTAAGAGAGAGAGAGAGAAAGAGAGAGAGAGATAGAGGCTCTTGTTTAATTTTAAGTCAAGCATCATCATTACCAATCATTAGGATTCCGCCACGCTCTGTTTTGTCCATGATTATCATTAGTGTCCTCTGAAACAATGCATCTGTGTTTGTGCGTTATTGAGTGCTGTTCAATGTGACCAACGGTCTCACAAATTGAATCCAGAAAAAACCTCGCTCTGAATCACTTCGTATTAACCTCCGAGTTTGGGTTGTGTTTTTGGTTAGATCTTCAGCAGGACTACGGAGATACTGGTGGTCTGAGTTTCACGAAACTTAATAGAAGGCGAAGACAGAAGCGGTGAACACATTGTTGTTTAATTTTGTTAACATTGCAGTAGGACAAATAGTTTTAGATGAGGTCCAAGCATTCCAAGTGCCCTTCTACCTAAAGGGGACCTATTATGCTTTTGGGTTTTCCCTTTCCTGTAGTGTGATTTTTTTTTTGCTGCATGTATATGGTCTGCAAAGGCTAAAATCCCAAAGTAGCCTCCAGAGGGAGGTTTTCTCTCACACACACTCCCCCTGCCTGTAATGCCTCCATTGGCAGCCATTGTTTTCTTCTGTAACACTGTGACATCACTATGTAACACTCAACAATACACAGCCAGCTAACCAATCAGAGTAGACTGGGCTCTGGTTTCAGACAGAGGGTGAAAAGAGGTGCTGCAACACAGGCAGTATGAGAAAAATAAAGAGCTTTTCAACACTAAATCATGTAAAGATGTCACAGTAGAGGCACAAAATACAAATATGAACCTGAAAATAGCTAAATGAGGCCCCTTTAAGTTACATAACAGTTCATATATTTGAATCTATTTGTCATCAAAGGACCGTGTCTTTGTCTCGTCAAATGCGTTTTTTGGGGGGCACAAAAACCAAGACCTTTATCCCTTTAGAATTAATTTGTTTGTCCTTTGTGCAAAAAATTGTTATTGATATTTCCCCACTGCATCCTTGAGATATGGCATTTACAAGAATATGTCGATACAGCAACCCAAAAACATAATGCATACTAAAAATATGCACGTTCATATTTGCCAGCAGGCTTATATCCGTAGATGGATTTGGTCGAAGGACTACATACTTTGCTGTCCATCAGCTTCACTTCACTCAATAGTTTCTGTAAGCAGTGGGAATGTAAATCCCCATCAACCCATTAAATCCCCCTAAGCTAGCCACAAGGACAAAACTACACAGGTTTAAAATATATATTCCTACATTCACCAGGCATGATTGCTTCCTGAGCAATTAAAAAGCATTTCAAACACAGTGTGTGCAGAAGAGGTCATTTCAGGACATGTCTGAGACCCAATCTTATTTATACATTCATCTTCTTATGAACCATCCCATATCTCTGATCTCTTGTGTTTGTTCTCTGTTTCTCAAAATACTCTCAGGGTTCTTCCCTGGGGGTACCACACCCCAAACACCTGCACAGATAATATCTAGAGGATGTTCTCTCACTGATAGTGTGACGATTACAAGCTGCAGCTGAGCATCATCAACAACAACACTGAAGGGTCTGTAATTATAGGAAAAGAGCCTCTTCAAATCTTTTAGAGCATTTTTATGGCAGTTAACAAGAGTTCAGAGTAAAACCCTTACTTTGGCAGCCTGCTGGCCCTAGTAGTTGTCACGGCAACCAAAAATAAAATACAGCAGGCTCTGCTTTAGCGACCAATAAATTCCAGCAATCTCTGAAAAATGTATGTGACCAATCAAATCTTTTTTTAATATGAAACTATCTTTCAATAATAGCAAGCTTCTACACACCCGCAGCTTTAACTGCTATTACATAGGTGGAGCAAGTCATCGCATAATACGCCAGCAGAGATAATACGCCCCAAGGGACCCCGGCAAGAACTCATGAAGAATTCAAAAGTTGTTTGGCGATCTGCCACTGCAGAGTGGAGCTTCAATCTCGAGCGGCTCTCGAGGAGAAACAGGGTCAGCAGTCCAACCATACTTCTGTCAGGGTGGAAACCGTGATACAGGGAGTGCCTCAACCGGAGTGAGGAAATACTAAGCTGGAAAGAAGTCCACTTATCCATCCCGGGGACTAATTAGTCACAAGCTAATTTGCTTGCTGTGACCCAGCAGAGCTCAACCTGAGGCTCAAGACTCTCTAAGGAACGCATGAGCGGATGCCGTGCCTACAAAATACATTTTATTAAACGAACAACAGGATGTAATACAGCACTTTCCTCTGTTGGCCAATGTACTTTCACTGCTGCCAGGCGTTTCTTTCGGGAAGTCTAGCAATTTCCATGCTCTGAAGTCTCACTGCATACTCCACAATCTAACAACGCTATAATTAATAATGAAGTCTGACATCAGCTGACAGATAAACTCTGTCAAGCAAGCGATTGGTACCGAAACCAAGTATGATACAGGCTACAAGATTCAATTATACTCTTTTTCAACTTTATATTATAGGTCTCAGTTATATACAAACACATGCCTCTGAATGTTTGGCTTTAAATACCAAACAGATCATACTTGTTAGCATGCCATAAAGTGTTGATTCTGTCTCTGTAGTTTACGCCACGCCCCTCTGCAGAACAATGGTGCTCTAGGAGGAGATTCAGGTGATAAGGAGGGCAGGTGTTACCTTGGTTGGTGAGTAGCTTATCGTTGTGGTGTCACAACATGGCCAAATCTGATTAGCGCATTTTCAGACAGCTTTTAAAACAGGTGGATCAGGAGAAAAAGAAACGTCCTGAGTCTCTTAACACACTGGGGACACATATTCATGTATACAAGACATGAGAAGTTGTGTTACAGCAATAAGCAATCCAATTAAAAGTCTAAATACAGGAAGACAAACACTTAGACACGCTCAAACAATTGCTCCACTCCTTCCATTTGGTTGGATGATATATTGCAGGAAAAACGAGGAATAATACAATATATCCAAATGCCGATAACCACTGATGGTTAAGGATATCGCGGGGGGAAAAGTGTTGCAGGATTTCAGTATAATTTGCAGTGAACAGAAAGTTTCGCACCCCCTTTCTTTCCATACTAAACCACACTGAGCAGGTGAGTGCAGCCAGGTTAAACAACCACTTACTATGCCCCAAACTCCAGTGCACCCCCACCACCAATAAGACGTTAAAAATACCACACAAAAAATAGAAAAACATAACCTTAAATTAATCCTACAACTAGATTATGCATAATAGGTGAAATTTAAGATGTGTAACTTTGATTTTTAGTGTTACTTTTTGCATTTACTCCAAGGCTGAACTTGTTAGGATATGTGCAAAAAAAACACTTGCAGGTAAAAAGTGAATACTTTATAAATCCACCTGTGTAACAAGCATAAACATAGAGCTCTGGAAAAAATAAAGAAACCACTCCAAATGTTTCTTAATTCTACAGAGAAAACATGTCAGTAGTTTACAGAATAACAAATAAATAAAGAGTAATTTAACTCAAAGACATACCTATAAAAAATAGAACAAGAGAAAATGATAATGCGAAAGCGGTCTCTCAATTTTTTCCGGGGCTGTATACTGTATGCAAAGCACGCTAACCTGGCTAATACCATATTGTTACAAACAAGTGGTAAAAGCTGTATGTTTGTTTGTATTCACACTGCTTAGTTTGACACTTATTGGTCGTGTATGCCTCAATCAACAAAAGCAAATGTACTATTTGGCGTTTTATTTATTGGGTCATTGTCACTGCTTTCGTGCAGCAGAGTGCTAATATATTTACAGTTTGTGTCTCCCTTTAATCATTTCAACAACCAAGAAAGACTGCTCATGTTTGCAGGAGAGCATTTGGATTATTTGATATAGCCAACCAGCTTTTTTCCCTTTTTCTGGTTCTTAAAAAGGGAAAAGTTTTAAGTATCAGTTGCTTTTTTTCTCCCTGATGACATTCCCTGCTTATAGTCTTATAGAAACAGTGATGAGCTTAGCACTCTGCATGTGTTTTTGCGTGTCTTTACCTTGCGGCCGTCGCTTGCGTGGCAGTTGACGTTGAGCGGTGTGAGCAAGGCCATTAGCTTCTCCTCGTTTCCACTCCTGCACACACACACACACACACACACACACACACACACACACACACACAAGCATTAGATAGAAAACATCCAATACCAGAGAGGATTAGCCCTGTTCCTCTGCAGGAGAGTGTGGGGGAGAAAATAAGGAAGAATGAGATAAGAAAAAGGAAGAAACGGACAGACAAAAAGGAATGTTTGGGGGGATGGATTGAAAGCTATTTTGTGTGTGTGTGTGTGTGTTCTTGTAAAAATGACTGCAGTACATTAAAAACTGTGCAAGAAAAACCATTTAGAGTAGTTGCAGTAGAGTTTGTTATGTTGCTGATCAGTGTTTCCTGGTCCCTAGGCTCACTGCCTTGGCATTGGTGTGCCCACCAGGAAAGTGTTGCCAAGGCAGCGACCAGTCCAACCATCATCCCCCTGACAGGCGTAAAGGAGGAAGCTGTCAGATGGAAAGAAAAGGATTATTCTTCCATTCTCCTATGTTCCCCTCCTCTCGCTCTCTTTCCTTTTTTGGTTGGGCCTCTCCTTACTTCTCTTTGTTTCTGTATCTTACACTCTCTGGGCAAAAGAGACATTCACAACTTCCCATTCTTCCTGTTTGTTTGCCAACTACCTTTAAGGCTCATACACATTTTTCGCATTGTGTGTCCGCGGACGGCCACTCGCATGTTTACCTAGTCACACTGCGTGTTAACTTCTATATCATTTGGCTTTCTTTGCACTCCTTCAAAGAGGATTATACATATATATGTAAATAACTGCCGTACCAGTGAATCATCTGCCACAATCTCTCTTCAAAACAATCCTTCAGTTTATAATGTTTTTCTCATTCTTTTCTCAAAACCAGCAAGAGTTGCATATGCCACCAACTGGATTACAGTTTGGAACCTGACATCAAAAAGGATTTTGTTTTGGGAATGTCTGATCTGTAACACATGATCTACAGTGGCCTGTAAGTCCCTTGTTCACAACCATGCCTGAACATTTAGAAAACCTTTCACGTAAGAAGTGAAAAATGCATTTCTGAGTATCTCAAGAGTGTGACTGGATCTTCACTGCTGCTTCTTATCTCAAAGCCTTCAAATCACCAAAGCTGCACGGTAATGGGGACCATACCAAAGAAGAACAGCCGTTGGGAACTCAACATTTAAATCTGGACTGGTTAATGCTGCTCTACTGTTTGTTATATCAATAAGTTAGGTAGGTGCTATATGGAAAGTGTTGCTATAAGATTACAGATCCAAATACTGTACTAAAGTACCATTTTGACTAAAAAGTACTTCAAAGTCTAAACGTTGTTTTTTTCTTAAACGAGGGGGTGATGTATGAACTACAGTAAAACAAAAACAAAAACTTGGCAATATTGTTTGTTTTAAATCTATATAAGAGGGATGTGATGTGAATTTAGGACTGTTTTAACAACAGGTTTGGATACAGTTGCACAAGCTCATTCTTCAGAATAAAAGTTGGGATTTAACATTATTCAACATTTTTGGGGTATCCTATCAAACTTGAGATCCCACTGATAAACAGTTATGCAGTTCATATGTCTAGGGCTTTTATTGTAAAAGGTAAGAAGGAAACAAGTGGATATATGTGCTACTGTTGTCAAGATTTAAAGAATAAATAGTTAAAATAATGTTAACCATCTTGTGTGAAACTATTGTTGTTGTTAAATAATCATCCTACAGCACCCAACATCCTTTAAAGGTAATGGCGCTCAAACTTATTTGAATTAGTTTTCATTTTAGGTTTGAACTTATCAGGGTTTGGTCTAAACTGCGCCCTCATACCAAAATGCAGATTTTCCCCTTTAAATGTTAAAGTCATGCCAGAAAACAACATTTTTGTAGGTGAAAAACTGCATTATTACTCCAAGTTATACTCATAATATATGAAAATCGGATCAAATAGACCGCGAGAATTGATAAACGGTATGGTCAGCGCCACAGTATTGCAATATATTTTTCTAGAAAAACCCTTGAACATGATATAAGATTTAGAGTTTTAGCCAGACTTGTACTGCCTGGTTGCTGTCTGCTTGGCTGCCTTAAAGACACAGACTGGGTTTACAGCAGGACTTCTGTAATACGTTTGCTGTCGAGGACATTAATGATAATGCTTTGCTCACTCAATGCATCAAGCAACTCCATTACTCTCAGACATTGAGGAACCATTTTACCAGTTCTACTCATGATGCTCGTATACCGCTGTCTGTGCAACGAAAAAAACGGGGGGAAAAATGAAGCAGAAAAACAAAAACATCCTGTAGGCCGTGTTTGAGAGTTATTCCACCAAAAAGGAACACTTGGGAAAATGTTTTGCTTTGGACTGACATTGAGCCAGTCAGAGCCTCAGCTGTGAAAGAGGCACACTGAGTTCACAGTTCACACTTAAACAGCCTGCTGACCCCTATAATACACTGGGGTACTGCTATGCTAAGCCAGCTGCTTCCCTGTGTGTGTGTGTGTGTGTGTGTGTGTGTGTGTGTGTGTGTGTGTGTGTGTGTGTGTGTGTGTGTGTGTGTGTGTGTGTGTGTGTGTGTGTGTGTGTGTGTGTGTGTGTGTGTCTTGGATAGACAGAGAGAGGCTGTTGAGGCATTGAGCGCTCAGCCACCCACACGCAATCCCAAACGAAAGCCATTCCTGCACACACAGACACACAGACACACACAGACACACAGACACACAGACACACAGACACACAGACACACACACACACACACACATTGCCCACATGGTTTGCCTGCAACCATAACATGCCTCTAAAACGCACAAGTGTCCCTGGCTAACATGTTCTCTAGATCTGAAAAACCTGTCTAGTGTAGGAGCTTGATGTGTTTGTGTTTTTGTGTGTTTGTGTGTGTGTGTTTGGGATGGAGGGAAAGGAAAGAAGAAATAAATGGTTTTCCACACAAGGAAGGAACAGCTTAATGTACGAATGATGGAATGTAAGGTTAGGTGTAGAGAAATTAAGCAAAAAAGAGAAAAGCCAAAGAGGAAGAAAGAAAAGGGAGATGAAAAACAAGGAGAGGTTGAAAAAAAGAGAGGAGAAATAACATGGAAAAACAGGAGAGGGAAAAGAGGATGAATTAAGAAGCACAACCAAGAAAGAGGAAAAACAGGAAATGAAGAAAAATAGAGGAGCAACGAAACAAAAAAGGAGAGCGGGGGATAAGAAACAAGGACCGGAAAGAGAAAACATAAGTGGATCAAAGAGAAGAGGAAGGGGCGGGAGCAGAGCAGAGGGAAAAGGAAGAACAAGTAAACAAGAGTGGAAATATAAAGAAAGCGGGAACAAGGAAGGAGTATAGGGAAGAGGAGGTAAGTGATGAGAGGAAACAAGACGTGGAAAGGAAACAGAGGAGGAGAGAAAGCATGGAAACAAGAGGCTGAGAGGTAGTCAAGGAAACGAGCAGGTGAGCGAGGAAGAGTAAAAACATGACAGGGTGTCAGAGCGGGAAATAAGGCAGGAAGGAGGGAAAATGAAAACAAAGAGAGGGGTACTCACCTCGCCGCCTCCAGCAGCTCATCCTTCTTGTATTCACCTGGATGGTGACAGAAGATCATAGAGTCAGACAAGCGGCCGCTAACACACACCGACCACACACACACGCACATGACCAGCCACACACACATGTACAGAGACACACAGAAGAAGGGAAGCATCTATCCATTGAAGGAAGACACCCTCTCTCTCTCTCTTTCTCTCTCCTCCTCCCCCCCTTCCTCTCTTTCTCTCTTCCATTCTCGCTCAGTGCGCACCCCTCTGGCTTCGGTTGCCTTGGCGATGCGTTGCCGGCAGCGACCACAGCACGTTCATTGTTTGGGCGACGAGCGGCGGACTGACGCTCGCTCTGCCTCTACGCGTCCGTGTGTCCGTGCATCGCCCCCGCCGAGTCTGTCTCCCGTCTCTCGGCCGCCACTCATACTGCTAACCATCTTCCCTTGTTCTCCATCATCTCTGTCCCCGTCTCTCTCTCTCTCTCTCTATGTCTCTCTCTCCCTGATTCGTTCTCCCCTGTGGGCTCAGGAGGCGCAGTTACCATAAAAAAACACAACAGAAATAAACAAACCCCTCCCCCTACCTCCCTCACCCTCTCTCCAGCTCTCTCTCCCTCTCTTAGCCCTGCCCCCCTGCTACTACAGTCACAACACACACACACCTTCCCATATGTCTGCTCTGCCTGTTAAACACAGACGGGTGGGGGAGAGACATTTGTACTATCACTAGTATTGGAAATATTTATTATATGTACATTTACCTCTCATGAATTGGGAATAAAAACTGAAAAGATAAACCATGTATGCCCTAAAAAAAAATATAATTAACAAAGTGTCAAAACACTTCTTTTTTTAAGAATCGTACAAAACGCTGATCAGTCTTTGTTGATAATTCTCGTCTTTGCTTGACTGTGATTTGCATTTAGAGTGGAAAAAATAACCCCAAAAACCTGAGATGAAAAACACCTGCTCTCGTCAGTGTAAGGTCTGTCCTTACACCCAGGAAGTTGAAGGCAAGATTCTTAAAAAGTGGCGCAGAACAAAATGGGCATGCTTTCATTTGGACACCCGCGTGAGTCAGCCTCCAAAACATTTGATTCTACACTTCCCATAATGCAACACAATAGCACATTCCATCACACCCTGTATCCCAGTATGTACCACAGGCTTTCTTCTAGGGTTACGTTTTAGGGTAAGACTCTTGTAAATAGTCAAATGTTTTAAGGTCGTTACATGCTGGATCTATTTTTCACTGGACTCTATTGTAAAGCAGCTATGGAAGCTATATGGCTGAACTTTGTAAGCAGTGCTATTCTTAAATTAAAAGTGGTCTACACAACAAAAAATGAACAGATTTGGTCAGTGGGTGAAGCGGTTCTAACAAAAGAAAAGGAGCCACAGAAGGATGTATGGATGACTGCAGGAGACGAAACCAGTGACCCTTCAAGATTTCATCAAGGTAAACAATGTGTCTGACAGAGAGCCACAAGAAAAGTCCAACCAAGGAAGATTATCTTCGAGTCTTTCACTGAAAAGTTTCACGAGGGCTTATTCATACATAAAAACCAATATGTAAAATTACAAGTTTACCCAACGCAGTTCATCTCCAAAAGGGGCCAGAGAGAAAGAGAGAGGTATAAAATCGAGTAAGGATAGAAAAAGGAGAAACATAATTCAAAAGGAACATGGAGAGGTAAATGTGATACAGATAAATGGAAAAAGGATGAGGAGGATGGGCCGAGTGTACGCGGTGCAGACGGAGGGGTGGGGTGAGGAGAGGAGAAGAAAGGTTACGGAGAAGGGAAAAGGGGGAGGAGGGAAGAACAAAGGATTTGTAGATGAAAGAGAGGAGGGATGATTAGGGATCTGCCAACTGACATGCATGGATTTGACACAGTATAATTGGTGTTAGGGAGGCTAAGGCGGAACAGTCAGCGGAAGACGGGGATGAGGGGGGGTAAGAATACAAAGAGAGAACAGAGAAATGTACGGAGACCAATCGAGATGTTAAATTAGATTCTTACATTTCAAGTGCGGAGAATCTATTTCCCCTACACACCTGAGTGTCACAGTGCTCAGGTGGATTTTATGATCAGAATCATTGTTGTATTTTCTATTAAAGTGCATTTAAACTATGTCTATTTTATCTGGCAATACCTTTCTATTTCGGTTGGGAGTTGGGATGAACGCTCAAAGACGCCACCTGATGTTTTCACACTGATATGAACCTCATTGTTTAGCACGGTCTTCTAAACAACACCAATAAAAAAAACTTTCCAAGCTGCTTTCCCCTCCCACAGATTTCCCCCCCTTCCTTCTCTTCCATGGTCAGAGAATCTAAAGGGAAAGATTTATTTTTTGATTTATGATCAAATGACAAGAAGGGAGTGACTCGGTCCCCCAATTCAATCAGACAGAGTGTAATTTACACCTGAATGAAAACATATTCTATACCAACACGTTCTGCTGACTCAGCTGCCGTGCACTGTGTGCGAATGAAGGCGTTCAAATGAAATGTGGGCAATACTTTATAGATATACTTTTTGCCCGACGGCGGTTTGCTTCCAATATTATTCATGCTTTGAGAGCTAAAGTGATTGTGACTCAGCAGTTATAATTAGTTTCTCTCTCGCACACACACTCAACCCTCAAACTCACACAAACACACACAAAGCAAGGACAAAGATGTATAGGCTTATTATGTATTATATATTTGACATTAAAAACATTTTCTAACACACAATATGGTAAACGGACTGCATTTATACAGCGCTTTATCCGATCTTTTGTATTTACAAGTGTATTTACAAGTCAGCATTCACCCATTCATTCCGACACAGGGGCCGCCATGCAAGGTGCAACTCGGGCATGGAAGCCATCACCACCGCGATATGTCCTGACACAGCAACATGTTGGGAGCAGTGAAGCTAAAAAAAACGTTTTTAGTAACTTAAGTTCATTTTTGAGAGGTAACTCCCAATTGAAGGCCCAAAAGAGACATTCTGCAACACACAATCCAAGAAGATCTTTTTTTAACTGACATTCCCTGGCAATTGTCCATATTGCATCACAGGATGATGAAAAAGTGTAGCTAATATTCAGATGAATACTTTGTTTTGGGGATTTCTGTTAGAAAAAAAGCTTTAATGTTAAAAAGATATACATTAG
The DNA here is from genome assembly GCF_036324505.1 of Eleginops maclovinus. Taxonomy (NCBI): domain Eukaryota; kingdom Metazoa; phylum Chordata; class Actinopteri; order Perciformes; family Eleginopidae; genus Eleginops; species Eleginops maclovinus. The sequence continues at coordinate 7,982,005 of NC_086356.1, forward strand.
TTTTCATATACTGTCCGTCTGGTTTGGGAAAATAATTTTACAAAGATGGTCCTCAAGTTGTTGGTTTTTGACCGCCAACAGTCAGCATGATGTCTTTAGCAAAAATACTTCCTCCCAATGCAAATGGTGTGTGTAGTTAAACAGGTAGCACCTTCAATGTCAACCTTTGTCTAGGTAAAAGCACTTTTGAAAATACAGTCTACTTATTATTATATTTAGCATTTAGTTTGTGGGTAAGTAATACTTCAGATACTCATATCTATGTGGAAAGTCATGAAAAAGAGAGTTCTTCATAATATGTCCCTAACCTTGCTTGCATGTTTAATTGTTGACAACAGATAGGGATGAGGAACTGCCTCTACTAAGAAATTCCAGCTACGTAGTATAAGGAAACACATCTTGGTCTCACTGTGTTTGTGTAGTGTGGGTGTGTGGATAGTGTGTGTGTGTGGGTGAGTAAGTGAGTGTCGACAATCCTGCTGACTCCAAACAGAAGAGACAAGGACAGGTTAAAGCTCGGACTGGCTAGGTGCCTCCTGAATGATGATATTGTGTGTGTGTGTGTGTGTGTGTGTGTGTGTGTGTGTGTGTGTGTGTGTGTGTGTGTGTGTGTGTGTGTGTGTGTGTGTGTGTGTGTGTGTGTGACTCCCTTGGCAGACAGTTGTGATCACTCTTTGAATTCCAATTGTTGTATACATCCAAGCATGTACTCAATTGCATGCACATGGTGTGTTGGTGTGAGTGAGAGAGTGTGTGTGCAAAGCTGTGTGTGTGTGTGTGTGTGTGTGTGTGTGTGTGTGTGTGTGTGTGTGTGTGTGTGTGTGTGTGTGTGTGTGTGTGTGTGTGTGCATGCACAAGTGGGATTTAAGGGTTGTGCACAGGTGAGAACAAGTCAATGTCAAACCGTCACCATCCTATATATATCTTGACTGTGCAGCAAGGACCTAGTGTACTCTTCCAGGGTGTGTGTGTGTGTGTGTGTGTGTGTGTGTGTGTGTGTGTGTGTGTGTGTGTGTGTGTGTGTGTGTGTGTGTGTGTGTGTGTGTGTGTACTTAGTGGCTGTACAAGCACAAATGATGCTGACCGATGATGACTGGACCATGAGTCGCCTCAGTGCCCAGCTGTCCGCCTGCTTTGAGTGTGTGTTGGCATGTTTGCATCATTTATTGTGGAAGCAGTTTAACCAGTGTTACACAACAAATGGCTTTGAGTCAGGACTTCAGCGATCCACTTCTAACCTCAGCAAGGTTGCAACCTCTGAGACTGATCTGTGAGACAATTCAGAATGGGAATATTTGAAGTATATGAGGGGAGGGGAAATTATAAAAGAGGGGCCTGTGCTATCTGAATCCAGTTAGTTCACCCACTCTCACTACTTACACTGTGATTAATAGCTCCACACAGTGCACCAAAGGGAGATTAACCAAGTGTTTCTGGCCACAATCTTTCACATTGCTAAGTTTTGTAAACCAGGTAGGATCTTTTCTTAAAAGGTCTCCTATTGTGCCATATTTTAACAATATATTGTAGGGCAATATCTATACAACACGTGTCTGTGAAGTGTTTAGCTCAAAATACCAAACAGATCACCCATTGTAGCATGCCTTATACCCCTCTATTTCAGCCCTGTTCCTGAACTGCTGATTCTGTGACTGTCGCTTTAAATTTTAGCTGACCTGAAGCTGGCCACGCCCCTTTTGAGCGTCATCTGAAGAGAGACGTTTCTAACGGAGAAGCTCAGCTAAACGCTGCCGTGATTAAACTACATATTATGTTCTAAACCACATCAAGCATTATTTCTGAAACACCTATCAGTGTTTACCGTTACAACAGAGACATTATATATACAACAACTCTAAGTCCCTGCCTGCAGGCATCCTGCTGAATACACAGAGGTGCTGCGGAGGGGATTCAGCTCGCATCTGTATATTGCGGACGATAGGTTGGGACGTGTCACGTGGGCGGGACGTTGCCTGGAGTTCAATGTAAAGCCAGCCCAAATTTCGGTTATGACGTCATAACGGCAGCAAATCTGGATCAGCTCGTTTGTACCCCCATTTTTAGAGATGTGGGTAAAGGAGGAAAAGAGAGAGGGTTGTATTTTCTGACACTTTGTGAGTCTCCTTACACACCGGGACACATATTTATGTATAAAAGACAACAAAAAGTGCATTTTCTAATAGGGGACCTTTAAGTTATATATGTGGGTTGGCATGCACTCCACATATCAAAATGTGCCATGATCAGAAACAGTTTTTTCCCCCTTTTAGAGCATAAAAGTGACAAAATCCTTCTCTATCTCCAACATCCCTCTTACTAAATGTCAAAAATAATGCCTTACTCAGGGGCCCCTCTTTTGGGATTTAACATGGTATGATTTTAAAGCCCTCCTTCCCTAAGCTTCCCTCTGTAATAGCAAGAGCAACACTGTCCCTGAGGGCTGCGAGAGGCTTTCCTGGATGACGATAAAAAAATTATAAACAAATGCTAATTCGTGATGGTATCAGATGAGTAGTTTGCATGCCTGAAAAAGCCACAACACATCACAGTGGATTCATTCTTCACTGCTCGTTAAACTGATACAAAAGGACAGGAAGGAGGTCGGGCACCCACTCCTCCTCCTCTCAGGAGCAACCTCCTCCTCTCAGGAGCAACAACAAATTAATATGGATAAGATTAGACCATATTGCTGTTGTCCTGAGTGAGGCGCACAATAGGAGTCACGCAAGAAACAAAACAAGAGGGCAGTCGGCTTAGTCCTCTACATCTGATCCTCAGCAGTGAGCCGGGCACAGACAGAGGATATGTTGCGTTAAATTGTTTATTTTTAAAGGGCTAAGTGATTTCAATGATTAACAAGTCTTTACATAACCTGGCCCCTACATACATCAGTGACTGCCTTTCATTTAATAAACCTACATGGACACTCATAAATTAATTTGGAGTCATTTTGATGGTATCTCTGTTGATGTTTTATGGTTCTGTGATATAACTCCTACCTTGCTTTTAATAATAACGTTAATAATTAAATACTAATTTAATAATGTCTTGTCTTACTGTGAAAAGCACTTTGGGCTGAAAGGTCCTATATAAATAAAGTGTATTATTATCATCATCATCATCATCATCATCATCATCATGAGTAAATCTACCCATAATTTATTTTTTTATAAAACTTTTGAGCATTTGGTTTATAAAATGTTTTTTAAAAAATGGTTAAAAAATATCACGGTAAAGTCATTAGATGTGTAGTTTTGACAGACCAATGCAGAAAGATATTTGGTGAAGTAAGTAAGTATAAAGAAACATTTTAAAATCCATATTTCAGGAGGTAGAAAAAAGCATTTTTTGATGACAAAATATTTAAAGATGTTGTGACTTGTTTAAACTTTATTTTTATTGAGTTTATTAACCAAATTCTGTCAGAGTTTGCTTGCGCAGTTGCCGACGGCCAGGCTAACTCACTCCGTGTTGTGGAGCTGTGCAGCCGTGTGGAAAACTAGGCAAGTTCTGCTGCAGGAAAATGGCAGAAAAAAAAACTGAAAACAAAACAGTCTCTTTGTTTTAAGTCTCTTGCTAGGTCATTTCAGAAATGAGGCTCGGGCTTGCTCATCACTGGGGACCAATCGAACAGCAGTTGTCAATCAATGAGCCTGTTACTAATAAGAGGAAGAAAGCGACACACTTGGCGTGGCACACACAGGAATTCACATACACACACATACCGGTGGGACACTCTAAGGTGCACACAGGTGCCAGATTGCCTTTGGCCCTGTTGCATTAGCAGGACGGAGCCTTCACAGACAGCTACAGCAGTTCTATGTCTTCATGATTAGGCTGTTAACATACACCCATCACAGCTTCCCTCTCTTCCCGTTCCTTGGCATTCACTTGAAGTCGCACCAATTCATCTCTCTGGTCCGTCTGTCACCCAGGCCAGTAAGCATCTTCATATTTTCTCCTTCACTTGCTTTCACTCCCTGTTTTTTTTTTGTTTTTTTTTTCCCGACATCTATTCACTTGCTTCCTTGCTTCTCCTCTTTGAATATTTCTTCACCCTCTGTTTCCTGGATCCTCTCCTTCACTCTCCAGCCGGCCTTTGTTAGACAGAGGGCACTGGCTAATTTTCTGCCACGTTAAAGCTGCCCACAACAGACGTCTGTTTACAGCAACTATTTTTTCTCTTTATCCACGATTAAGTGAAAGTGCTTGCTGACAGTGTGCCTTCAAAACATGGCAATCATTGCGTAGGACACGCGTATAATTTCTGTCGATGTACGTCATGCTTCAAAACTATTATTTTTTACTAGTCGTACAGTCATGGTTAGAAAAGCCCAAAATTCAAAACAAAGAGAAAAAGAAAGGAGAACAGCTCTTCCATTTTTTCGTAAATCTATGAGGCCTGGATTGGTGTCCAATAATGGTCCATCGGTACTTAAACTCCAGATTGGTTTGTGTGGAGGCCATCTGTCCTGAAAATGTGCCGACATCCCCAGAACAGAACGTTTTCGGCCCAGTTTATGTGCTCAGTGAAGGCTGCTGGACCTCATAATCCCTCTGCCGACCATTGGCCGCGATCCACCAGTATCAACTGGGCTTCCAGTGTGTCAAAGGTATTAAACAGTTGGGTGAAACCCTTCTTTAGCTCTTCTGATGCTCTTGGCAGACATTACAGGCCCTGGGAATCCATCCTTTTTATTTATCACCACTCATATCTCTGATAGCATCTACAATAACCAAAGCACCGAGCAGTGTCTTTAGATGTCCTCTCCTGCTGCTCCATTTATTGTTACAGCCTACTGGACTTTTTTGTTGGCTTAAAGTCTTCATAACTCTTGCTTGTCTACTCTCATTAGCATCCATCACCATTTGTGTGTAATGGTGATTTATCAACAGTTCAAACCTGTATTCTGGTTTCAAATGCCAGTGCTGACTTAAGTCTGCATTTGAGTCGGGCACTGGCTGTCCGCCAGATTTCCAGGGGCAAAGTTGGCTCAGCTGAATCCATAAAGGTTACTCTGAGTGGGTGTACAGCGAAACACTTGTCTTCAAGGTTCTGCACCAAGATTATCCAAGATTCACTTCTTTGGTTTAGTTTTTAGTTTGTGAGACAGGGAAATGTTTTAGCATCTTTAGCTGTCCCGGTTTGGGTAAAGTTCTGCTGAGCAATTGCAGTTTGTTTTGAATAGTTTCATATTGCAATATTATCTTTTGGAGTAGTTCTGCAGTAATTGATGTGCACTTTATCAATGCTGATGAGCACAGAGGTAGGATGTTGTCCGAGATTCTGCCGGCAATAGTCCAGTCAGTTGCTGTTTGGGAGGCAGTTGTAAAACGATGAATGCAACCAAGAAGATTTAGTTATAAATTAAACTGCCAATGAACATTTGAAGTCTAATGAATGGCATCCAAAGTATTTTTTGAAAGGTAACAGCTTAGTAAAAAAGTAGCTGGATTAATAGCTGAAGAAACAAAGAGAACAAGAGACTCCATTGGAAGTCATTTTATTGAAAGATCTATTTTCCTCCCATAACAGCATATACATGAAGCTGTGGTTTGTTTCTCATTGACAGCTTGTTATTACCATCTGTAACTCATTCCTGAAGATAGAAAGCTAACTATGACAAGATGACAGTGGGAGGGAGTTTTGAAAAAAAAATGTTCAGCAATGTCTAATTAGGCGTTTGTTAAGTAAGCTAGTAATCCCGACATGCACGGAAAGATAAACTGCATCCTACATATCTGAACCAAGCCTGTTGATACTGTTTCTGAACAAAAATAGTGAATGTTGTAGGAATATTACAGTAATATCTCACAGCCAAATTTCAGTTTCAGTCTGTTCCTAATGTTTTTAATCCAAGCGCGATGCCAACGTTGACTTTCCATGTTGTTTAATTGGGAATGATGCTTTGTTTATTCTATTCAGAACATTGATTTGACTCCAAGGCTAGAAATGCTCAAACATGCTTCATGATGGGACACAATGACTGGATTGATTTGCATAGGCCAACTAGGTCATTGCTTGAGTGCAAGTAATTGGATTCATCAAGAAAAAGCTAGTGTGAGAATAACAAGTAACATTCATCGTTTGCTCATAGCGGCCTGTTAGAAATGTTGCTTCTTCCTGTATGTAATGAACCACACATGTTGATAAGAAAAATGCTTCTACTTCAGTCCACTGATTCAAAGACTGTATCATACCTTCTTTATAGTGAACGTTGTTTTGAGCAGGAGGGGAATACTGGACCTTTTCTCCCTGTCTATCAGGAGCAGTCTGGTAAAAGGTCACACAGATATGGCCTTGCGCTTTCTGACCTATACTGAGCACCATTTGCATTAAAAAAGTATAAAAATAGTAAAAAGGTCAAAGGCTATCTCTGAAATGGTACTGGAGGTGCCTGATTTTAATTATATTCCCTCAGATCAGACTGTTTTAAACATCACGAAGCTAAACACCCGTTTGGTGAATGCCAATTTGAAACACATCTCGAGATTCCTGGTGTGGGCTAGGAAGGTTGTCAGGTTTTTGAGCAGTACTGAAAACATTAAGCAAGTCAGGCATTAAGGAGGGGCAATTTAAAGGAAATCATCTTTCAAATCAAAGGGTATCAACAGTTTGTATACCACACTAGCTGCCTTGTCGTCTGGTTGGCAATTAAGATAACGCAAACGGCAACAGGACATGATTTTTTGTGCAAAAGTGTGAGTAAGAGTTAAAACTAGAGCGGCTTAAGGAATAAGCGAGTTTCTGTCTGTGCGTGTGCGTGTGCGTGTGTTGACAGAGGTCCAGAGTGGAGAATTGATCTCTCTGTGGCTCACAAGCAGCTAGTCTGTGAATACAAATCAGATGTAATTAATAGCTGCTAATGGACTCTGTTTCTCACTCTCTCTGTTCCCGTCTCTCGTCCGTCTCTATTTATCCCTTCCAGTGTTTCTCCCCCCTCACTCTCCTTTTGATTATGCAACAATAATGAGTTCCTCCCTTCTTTATTTACTGTCCTAAGCTACAGGCTTACAGAGAGACATTCCGTTTCTAAAGCAAGTAATGGGATGACCCCGTTGGCTCATCTGTGGTGGCAGGTGATGCTGTTTGATGTAGCTTTGGTTTTAGCAGTCCATTTCAATTCAGATCACAAAATAGCTGACTTGAATTGAGAAGCCAAATAGAAAAAGTTGCTTTGGTGTCAACTTTTTAAAGCTTTGAAAGTTACCACAGCCTCTCCACCACCTGATGCTGTTTTGATTATCAGCTGATAGACATTCAACATCGTGCCTGCCAACTCACACACCGGCACTCCATTTAAACGGGTCTCCGATGCCCTTGCCGCTACAGTAATAACAAGCAACACGTCGGCACAGCAAGATGAAACAGCGAGTATGAAATCAAGGGCCACATTTAGAGACCCAATACATCACAACTGGTAGACAATGGTGTCTCACTCCAAAGTCCCATAAAAAGTCTGCCTTTTTTTGCACCAAGGTAGATCCTTTTTTTAGCCCACAATCCTCTGTGTTGGCATGTCACTTTGTATTGGCTTATTCAAGCTGGAATTATATTGTTACAAAATCAAAGTTATTACTATAACATACTTTTAAGAAAAGTGCTGCTTCATGCTGATATTAGCATTTAGCTCAAGCACTGCTCCTTATTACAACCTCACAGAGGCCCTTAAGGTCCCTTTCAAATCCAGCATATTCCTGATGACTGCTTCCAAGTACCATGTATTACTTAAAGTCAATTACTCTTTAATGTTTATTATTCTACAGGTGTTATTCTTAAAATCTTTACATTTGAATATAACACTGTTTCCTACATATTTGAGACAAATAAAATCATAGATACAAGAGCTGAGATGCTGACTTGAGCTACAAAAAACAGGGTCAAATTAGGTGCAAACCACAAATTAACCTTCACAGTCAAGTCAAATAGAGCTTATGTTTCTCCAGTTTGTTTGTTAGTGGGGTCTTTAAATATTTGGCTGAAATTCATTGCTCAAACAGCATTGGTTAAGCGGGTAACTCGGTTATATGTTGGGAGTGATACTGATTACCAGCCTACCATTTCAAAGCTGCAAAATGTTCTCTGATGCACCACGACTCATATGTGTTCCTTAGACTGGTGCAACGCCGCAACCATGTTACTGTCAGAAATGTAAAGATGGTGAGGCAGAGTGAGACATTTCAAGAGGGGGGCAGAAAGAGAACAAATGACAAATGTCGCAGGGAGAAGATGGAGGGGCTGATTGGTATGGAGCTCCAGGCGGCTGAGAGACAGCAGGGGGCAAAGGGACAGAGAGTATAGATGGCGTGTCAAAGGCAAAGATCGACGCCAAGGCTGATGTAAGGATGAGGGGTGGATGGAGTACATGCTGTATTTGCAAGCTCATTAAACAACGTCGTAATGGATGAGGAAAGAATGAAAGGATGGAGAGAGGAAGAGGGGACAAAGGGAAGAATTGTCAAGGACAGAAACAACTTGATGAAAGTGTTCTAATCACTGCTTCCGGCCCAAAGGGGATCAATCACTAAAGACAGGAAAGACTGATGCAAAGTAAAATCCTCCCGGTGATTCCTTTGCTACCCAAGTTAGCTCTTCTGGGGATTTTCACCTCATTACAGTTTCTTTCCTTCCTAACTTTTCCTACGTCTCCTGATGACACCACGAACTGTGACCTGTGTCAATGTCTGATTCACAAAGGATGTATTATATATTATATTAAAGCCTTAACACAAACATAAAGGGAGTGCTAATATCAATGTCTTTTTTTATAATCCAGAAATACGAAAATCGTGTCAAATAGACCGTCAGACGGCTTTATTTTTACGGAGCGCCGACGTAACGTTGTTGTTTAAGTCCGTGGCACCATCTTGCATACGGGCACAGTATGTAATGTTAACTCTACTAACAGAGTGAAGATCTGAATTTCCCCTGGGGATTAATAAAAGCAAGTCTTCTTCTACTATTACTCTTATAAATGAGTTACCACAACTTTCTAAAGACACAAATGAGTTCACTTCAACGAGTGTGGCCATTCTCACAGATCTTTGAGAATTAGATTATTTTAGGAGCATTATCCCAATATCTAAATATTCATCCCACCTCTCAGGTTCTGCGACTGCATTTTCCCTCCTTTTGCCTTCGATTGTGGCTGTTTATAACAATTCTAACACACCTAATTCAATGTTTAACAGATTACTCTTACAAGTCACATGTGGCGATGGTAGCCGAGCTACAGTCTCGATTTATGTCCACCGTATACTGTAAATTATCAAATCATTACATGAGTGTGTTGATATATTGTTTTAGATGCTAGGAAAAACATACATTCTCATTCACTCTGTAAGGAAGAGCAGTGGCTGAACTGAAAACAACTTTGCTTTTTCACTAAAGGCTAATTTGTTCAACGTTCCCAGACATTGACGCAGGACTTAAAATCAGATCAAAGCACACCCGCTTTGCTCCGGCATCTGCTAAAGGCTGTGTACAGCGGGCTTGGCAACTGTAGCTCCAGGAGTTACTGACCATTTAGTGATAGGCTAATCTTATAGCAAATCTGTGCAAGTCGTCCTTTGTTACCTGATAAGAAACAATATAATTAACTTGAAACTCGAGGCCCTTAAACTATAGCACAATAGGGTCACGAGGAGGTTATCCCTCATGGGAATTTACATTTCTGTCACACTTAATGGCTTGTTTATTGTGAGACCTATATTGCAACATTGTATTCTAAACTAATGTATATTCTTATTCTGACGAGCTGTAAGACTGGCGCTTCTTCTGCAAACAATGTTGAGAAGTACACCAACAAGGCTTTAGCCGTCTAATTTTCAGATTTTCATTTGAGTTGCTGTGCGGTGGTGAATTATGGCGTGTCATACGTGTGATAAGCTAAATGCAGTGTTCTGAGGTTGTGCTTAAAAAAGCCATTATCTGACAAGTATATAAACCAGATGACAACAAACCTAATTACCATGCAGTGTGGGCGATAATTGAAACTGCAAAAAAAAAAAACACTCTCTTTCCATTTCACATCTCAAACTAACAGGAAACAGAGTTCATCTTTTTTTGCGAGCGCTTTGTTGGATGTGGCAGAGCAGTAGAGCTAATTTATGGGTCAATATAAACTTCCATCACCACAGACTGAGGCTGATAACAGTGCCCGCCTGCGGCTGTTATGAGTTATAGACGCAGACCTTCTAAATCGTACACGCGAAAAAACATAGTACAGGGGAGGCAAAACTCTGCAGAAAATCATACAGGTCAAACAAACACACACATATGTATTTAAAGGCTTTGCTCAAATTTTCCGCTACCTTTGTTAAAACCTGACCATGCCGCCAAGAGTAAATCTGTCTTAAAGAGCATTGGGTTAAATGCATCACTGCCTGCGGTAATTTCAACAGTGGAATCACTCTTGGGCTGCACTGGGTGAAAAGACAATGTAACAGGACGATAGTTTAAGGTAATTAGCGGCGGCCATTAAAAGCATAATTTACATTACTAACAAGATGCGATTAATTAGTCCGATCTAAACCACAGAGTTAATACAGAGGAAACACCGCAGGAGGAGGGAGGTGAGTCAGATTACTGGTGTTATAGATCAAATGTTTGTTCCTGAATGCACCGCTGGATGCCTGATGAAACAGCAGCTGTTGAAATAACACTTAGCTGTCATTGTGAGAGCCTTTTTGTTCATTATAAATAAAGAAAAACTCACCCATCGGCTTCAATTGGAGGTTACGAAGTGAGGAGTTCAGCCTTCAGTCGTATTTTGAACGTTTAAAAAAAAGGACTGTATTCATCATCTGGTGACCTTCTGAGCGCAGGTGTTATTAATAGCCTTAATTATTGGCATGGCTTAACATGGACTTCATTAATGATATTGATTACACCTGTGCTTTCCCTACTATAAATTGTCTTGAAAAATGTCTCTTACGGCACCTAATTTATGTAAATTAAAACATGGTCTAATCCCAGATGTCTTTTTCCCCCCATTTTATTGGTTTAAGAATATAAGAGTAAGTAGATAGGGGATCATAAATCTGATTAAATTGTATTTCCATTTAAAAAAAATCAAGGTTCAGTAGGTCATTGGTGAGGTACGACTTTTCCCGCCTCACTTAAGACTCTTCTCATGAATGACTGAAAAGCGTGGAGGAAAATTGGCTTGAATCATAGATTACTTCAAATTAAACTCCTGTCTGTAATATTGCATGAGATTAGTCAGGGGTTTTGACCAGGGGCTACAGACAATTATGACTGGATTACTATGATAATGAATAAAACATGAACTTTAATGCACATTTTGGAGTTTTAAGAAACGTTTTTTTCCATTTTGAGGCCAGTTTTTGGACATTTGTCTATGGAGTATGTGCATTTGGGCGGTGGTGACAAAGTCCATAGGGACTTGGCTTTGGAACCAGAAGGTCACCAGTTCAAGTCCCCGAAAACAACCAAGTGATAACGAGGTGTCCCAGAGCAAGGCACCGTTCCCTACACTGCTACAAAACTCCCAACAGTGGATATGTGGCTGAATCAATTCTCGGGTTCTCTTTTGATTAACAGATTCTGCTCACATATTTGTTCCAGCCTTTTATTCAAATGCTCAATTTCGTGCCATCTGTGGTATCAATCAACAAACACAACAAAACTGCACCGTGTTCAGCAGAACTGTGTTTGAGATGGTGTCAGTCTTTCAGTTGTTTACACCATTGGCCACCATTAGTCAATGCATCACCACACACACACACACACACGCACACGCACACACACACACGATTTAGTTCTGCAATGTTTGGCAAATATTTTCCACCAAATAAGTTCTGTTACTCCTCTCCTAAACTGTAGTTTTACTGCACATACGTTGCAATTCCTAGACAGTTTCATTGCAAAACTTGTATTATAGGGGCTACCCAGATGGGGCAAATGGCAAAATATGCGGACAATGTTAAATATATTTGGCGCCGAGCAACCTCATTTTGACTCCAGCTGGCAGGTACAATGATTTTACAAAGGGAAGACTGCGGGGAATAACTCGTGTTATCGTCGTGTGTCTGAAGGAATGGTGTGTTTTGGTGATTTCACCCAGGGTAAATAGAGAAAGAGGTTATGACAAAACTGATTCAGAGCCTGTCATTGCCCTCACACACAGAAAGAGAGTCATATTTAAAATTCTCTTTACTCATCCTCTAGTGGAAACCAAAACATGGCTAATTTAGTAAAACAATTCAAACTTTCCATCAAAGATAAAAACATCGAAGCTATTCAACCAAAACATAACTCATTCAATATAGCATGAAAAAGGCCACCGAAAGAGAATATGCGTGGGGAAAACTTAATCGGCCTTCAATCTTTCCAAAAGTTTGTCTGTGTCTGACTTCCAGCTGTCTACCTTAGGAAGAATTGAAAACAAATATATTAAAACATTATTTATTTAAAAGCCATATATTTTTAATTAGTTCCTCATTTAAAAAGGCAGTAACAGTGTCCCAGTGGTTCCTCTAACACTGAATAGGTGTAATGAGACCGGCTGCCTTCAAGGGCTTGTAACAATAAAAGAAGCAGTAATTAGTCTCGCAGAGTTTCATTGCAGCGTTTTAGCGTCCCGTGTTGGCCACTAAAGCTCTCCAATGAGTTTTGGGACTTTTATTTTTTTGCCTGGAAGGGTGTAAAGCCTATTTCTGCAGTTTTGTTGGAGGAAGCTGCTGAATTTTTGGGGTACAGGACAAATTGAAACGTTTTTAATGCTATGAGCTTTTAGTTATGATCGGTACTTGCCTAAAACCAACTGGGACAATGATGGCGACAATGGTGAAGAAGGCTTTCCTTGGCTTCCCACGAGGCCTATGTAATAGATGAGGTTGAAGGTGTGGGTATTTCCATACTCAAACTGCGTTTAAATGTATTTTCAATTAGTCAATGTTTGCAGAATTGTGCCAATTCAGAGAAAATGCTGCTTAGTCGAGGTCTGCTGTGTCATTGTTTTGGTTGTTACTCATCAAGACATGACAGGAATGAAAGATAAACAATAAGAAATAAAGACAAAAAGGAAAAGGAAAAAGAAACTAAACATATATTTGCAGCATATGTTTTGGCATGCCACACTTTGAGGAGCATTGAATGACCACACACACACATACATGAGTGAATACTTAATATAAATTGTGCTTTGGCAATACTATGATTTGATACGGCCATGGCAATAAAGCTCTTTCGAATCGAATTTAATTAAGTACGTTCATTGAGTAGCTGATCAATGAGTGCAGCCTCAGCCAGAAGAAAGGGAAGATAAAAGAAAGCTGAGCCACAAACACCCCTGACCCCTGATTACAGCTCTGGATAAACGCAAAGAGCCAAACTAAGAAATTAATGAATGGCCTTTTCAAAGCCACTGAGCAGAACGAAGAAAATGCAGCGTAAAGACCAATGTGTGCGTGGCCTTGGACACGAAGATTGAATATCACTTCATTTTTAGTACATGAGTGGCACAGCCTTGGAAAATAAGAGGGTGGAGGGAATAAAAAAAACAGCCTTGGACAAAATTTAAATGAACGTGGACTTAAAGTTGTAGAAAAAAACATTTAGATGGGAGAGGAAGAATCCCAAGGAAAATGACAGAAGGAGCAGAATATAAACAAACACACATCTGCAACAGAATACATACAGTTTGACAGACAGATACACAGACGGACACTGACCTGTGAGCACGGCCTTGGCGGAGGGTTCAGCCAGGTCCAGGGCAGACTTCCCGTCAGTGTTGCGGATGTTGGGGTCGGCTCCATGCTGCAGCAACACTGTACAACAACAGGGCAGACACAGACAGTAGCTGAGCTCCTGGACTGACACGCAAACTCCCCGACACACAACTCCTCCTAGTCCTCCTCCACCTCCTGCTGCTGCTGCTGCTGCTGAGCCACATCCTGCTCCATAAACTGCTCTTCTTGGACCTCTTCCCTTATCTCCCACTTGCTCCTCTGCCACTGTTCCTCGTACTGCTGCATGTCCTGCTTCAGATGTCTCTCCTCCTCCTCCTTCTCCGGCTGCTCCACCTCTGTTGCTAGCGCTGCTCTCCAGGCTGCCCCTGGCTGCCCCTGCCCTGCGAGCCATGCTGCTGATGTAAACAGACATGCCACAACAAGAGCAGCGGAAACTACGCTACAGCAGCGCCGGATAAACAGCGGACCTTACAAAAAAGCAGCTACGTGATCGGCTACAAAACACATCACATGGAGAAGTGGGGGGAGGCTACGGTTAAGCTGAGGAAAATAAAAACAGAGGAGTGAAGGTGAGAGAGGCGAGGTGCTACGGCTGATCGAGGAAGAAGCAGCAGCAGCAGAGCCGAGGCAGGCAGGCAGTGCGAGTGGAGGGACTCTCGCCTCCCCAACTGACTGAGCGATGCAGCGGAGAGCAAGATGAGAGAGGAGAGGGAAGGGGAGGGGAGGGTGAGTGAGAGTCAGGGAGGATGGAAGAGGTAGAGGACGAAAAGAGGGAAGAGAGAGCAAAACAAGAGTGTGATAGAGAGAGCAGAGAAAGAGAAGGATGTAGTAAATACAGAGGAGAAGAAATGTTAAGAGGTGAGGAAAGAAGAGATGAGAAAAGAGATTAAGGAAGGAGAAATGAGAGTTGGAGAAGACGAAAATAGGAGAGGAAGGGGAAAGGAAAGAAGATGAGAGGAGAAGAAACACAGAGAGTATAGGAGATGATAGGAAATGCAAAAGATAAGAAAATAGGAAAGGAGAGGAGAAGGGAAATAGGTGGAGAGGATGAAAATAGAAGGATAGAGGAAAGGCAGAAGAGAAGAGGAGAGAAGAAACATTGAGGCAAGGAAAGGAGAACAGTTGAGAAGAGAGGAGATATTCAGAAAGGAGAATGAGTGGGAAAGGAAAGGAAGGAAGGATCAAGGAGAGGACGGGAAAGGAAAAAAGAAAAGAGGAAAGGAAGAGGAAAGAAGCGAATAAACAGAGTCGAGGGGAGGATTGGAAAAGAGAGAAGAAAATAGAAGTAGAGAGAAGGGGAGAGATGAAGAAAGGAGAATGAGAGTAGGAAGGGAATGGAAGGAAGGATCAAGGAGAGGAGGGGAAAGGAAAACAGAAAAGAGGAAAGGACAAGAATGAAGAAACCAGGAGAGGAAAGGAAGAGATAAATAAACAGAGTAGAGGAGAAGAGAGGAAATGAAAAAAGGGAAGAAAATAGAAGTACAGAGAAGAGGGAAATGCATGGGGAAGATGAAAAGAAAGGAGAGTAGAGAAAAAGGCAGAAGAGGAGAGGAGAGGGCAGAGTCATGCGAGTGCAGAACAGGTATGAGCTGAATAACAAACTCTGCCTCAGTTTTTTTTGGTAAATTAGCTCTTTTGAGGGCGCTAATGTCAACACTCACTGCATCTCTCTCTCTAATGTCCCACTACTGTGATTGCTGAGCAGTTCCCAGTGCACATGCCCTTTGATTTGTGTACCTCACTACCCAGCAGAGAAGAGGAGGATAACCAGGCGTGTGTGTATGTAAGCGTGTGCAGGTGTATGCTCGTGCGTGTGCTCCTGCCCCAGCACTGACGCAGACTTTAGTCACCCACTCGCTCACCCTTCAGCAAAAAAAATATGTGATTTAGTGCTGTACCAATCCCATAAACGCACATGAGCGGGCACATACACACACAGAAATGACAGTCTGACACTAACACACATATCCGAGTTAGAATAGTTCATAAATCCAGACAATTCATTTTCGTCTGTCAACGTCTAATCGTGAGCCTTCAGTTTGGTCCCTAATGGGCACAGCTTGTCAGTAATACCTGCACAAACCCTCTCTGAACAACCTAAATCCCCTCTTTGGACAGGATTAGTTTTCAGGACAATGTCAGATTTGCAATAGTTATCTTATGTCTGTCTGAAATGACCAAATGTTCAGTAAGTAACAAGTAGGACAATTTCATACAGCCAGAGAGAGACATTTTTTCACGCCTGTTTAATCTGAGGTTAGATTTTTTTAAGTTTCTTTTGCCAGTTTTACACAAGCAAGCATTTAGGCTAAAAGCTGCCGGCAAGTACGTGGGCGAATGTCAAACCGCCACCTCCATAACAAAGGAATGGATATAATGTTCTGGTGCTGTCACAGTTAGAAAAGTAAAACAGAGAGCATCCCTACTAAATAAACGTCTAAAACTGACTAACATCTACACCTAATATCCCCTAATACGACAAGGCTACAAATCGATCCATAGAAATAATGGACAATGGTTACATTTTTTTTCCATCATTATCCAGGGAAAAGCAAACATCTGAAATAATAACTGATTTTCTGTTTTGGTTTTGCAGGATTTGTGACAATGGGTGGAAGGATGTAGCATTGGCTTAGGAAGATTTTAAATGTTGGAGTGCATCTAATTCTAGTTTTGTTTGGTTCTGGGTTGTAAAACTATCAAAGTTTGACTCCTGTGTTCCTGTGCTGCCTAGCCCTCCTTTGCCCTGCTACACACCTGTTCTGAATCAACCTCGTTAGTCCTTCCCTGCTCCCAGAGTTTCCCCAGCCAATCAGCACCTTCCCTGCTCTTAGTGTTGTTCTCCAGCCAATCAGATCCCTGACAATTCTCCTGGTTAATCAGATCATTCCCCTCACCTGAGCTTCTCCCTCCAACTCTCCACCTGCACTCCATGATCTCGACAGCCTAAAACTTTTATTCTTTCCAAACATGTTTTCCTTGTTCTCATTGTGAGGTCAAGCAAAGATGTGAAGGAGGGTTTATTGAGACTCATGGTATGATGCTGGTGAACCTACGATGTTCCTAAAACCGGCTACTAAAAACGTATCTTAGTTACTTTATATTGTTTCGTGCAGGCGTAAGGAAACGTGGACATCGCGGAAAAAAAGGTTACTTTATTAGCAAGGTTGAAATGAAATGTTGTGTCACTTTAAATGTTGCTCTTGGGTCCAATGTACCCGCTGCTTAAGGAGTTAGAAAAAGGACGCATTGAAGGGTCTTTCCTTAGCATTTGGAGAATTCAACTAGCACTTAGCATCATGGTTATTAGAGTCACTAAGGACATTAAAGACTGGAGAACGATAAATTGTGTTGGGCACATTTTACAGATAATATCTTAATACAAATAAGGGCGATGAACCAATAATATAAATAAGTGTTGGTATCTTATTGAAACTCAACCAATGCAACTGTCTTAACCTGCCACACAACAGATGTCTAAGCTCATTTGAAGCCCCTGGACAAGGCATCTCACAATTCAAATCAAGGGGTGGAATTTCAGGAGTCTCTGATCCTAACAACAACCAGTCAAATGAAGCTGATGCGTCGGAATTGAGGACACAGTTAACCCACTACTGATATTCATGGAGGCGGTGTGGTTTTAAACTCGCAGCTCCAGCCAATCGTGTGGGTGCTTTCGGATTTCCAAGATCTTCTTATCCCAAGTTTGTTGATGAGATTTTGAAGCAACGAGGTAATGAGAGATTAATTTCCTACTCAAGTTGTCTGAGCACCAAAGAAGAGGACAGAGCATCCTTCATGCTGAGCTGAAGTTACAGTCGAATCAGACTCTTGTTCTGCTGCCAAATCTCTAAGCTGGCAGGATGACAGGCTACCAAAACGCTGTTCAATAAACAAGCTGCTGGATGTCATGTGCTTTTTGTTTACATGCACTGCTGTGCCTGTAACTATGCAGTCAAGGGACATGAAACCAAACAAAAAAATAGGACAAAGTTGGTGTTTCCTTTTCTGATTAACATCATAAAAGAAACTACCTTTTTGTGATTTTGGAAGCCTATCCAAATGGTTTAACATCATTTTACTATAAAATAAACCATCAGTCACACAGCAAAATAACCCAAGGAGGATATTAAGTCTTATTTATATTTAGTCGTTTTTTACAGTTGTATGGTAATGCTGAAAAATGCCCTCCTGCTGCTGCAGTCAAAAACGCTCGCATCCAAGACTTGAGAAAATTGATAGAAGTATCTTTCAGTTCCTGCCAGAGGGGAGCTTAATGTGTTTCTTCAGAAACGGAGCAGTGAAGGTGCAAGCTTTCCCAAATTGGTGACCTGAAAATATTTGCTTCTTGAACTGGTTGCGATTTATCATCGTTTTGCTTCACAAAATGTGTATTTCAGAGGGAGGCAGCATTCCGACGTGACAGTGCTTAGTCACGCTTACTGCTGGGTTTACAGGAGCAGTGCAGTTGGAGTTGTCTCAGTACTGAGCTCCAGAATGCCACCATAACATCGTTGTATCATGCAACTAAAGGGTGACAGTGAGTGGAGGGTTTGGATAAGTAGTCAACATCCTCCGCATGACCTGCTGTCTCTGAAGCCTGCTGAATATAATTTCAAGAGGATGAGCCTAATCCAAGGGCATTCTAGTATTTCTCTTATTCTTATTCCCCTTACCAGATCCACCAAACACTTTGAATTCAGAA
Source organism: Eleginops maclovinus (assembly GCF_036324505.1). NCBI lineage: Eukaryota > Metazoa > Chordata > Actinopteri > Perciformes > Eleginopidae > Eleginops > Eleginops maclovinus. The sequence continues at coordinate 8,000,426 of NC_086356.1, forward strand.
ACGTGTTGTAGTAAATTGCTCCCGTTTCGCCTGATGAATGCAAACCTTACATAACAAACTGCAAGTTTGTGAGATTCAATAATAAGGATATAATCAACACCCATTAAATTGCTATACAGGCTGCCTGTTTCTCCATTTGTGGGTAGGATTTATCATAAAAGTTGCAAGAAGGGCTTAACACTTCAGAAATAAATAAATAAAAATTGGGCTAAAATTCAGCAGTCATTTCATTAGAGGACACAAAACATATTGAAAGTATTCATACAGCCCCAAACGACATGTCATTAGAAAAGTGCCATTAAAACACAATCTTGCTATGGCATTCCCGTTATGACAAAAAAAAAACATTAAATATACAAGAAAATGTCGTATAATTTCCATATCAAATTAATTTAGACTTTAGGCATTTACATTCTAAATGACTGTTTACCCCCTGTGCAGAGAAGCTATCTGTACAGACAAGAGACCCAAACAAACATTACTGAGTTCAGTTTGTAAGATAAGACAATTCAAAGCAAAGCAGGGTTCCCTTTGCCTCTTCTAGCAGCACACAGCTGGTTTAGGTGCCTCTCAGCACAAGGACAGAGAACTTCCAAGAGAAAAGAAGGTATTGGAGCACACTGGAGGATTTGCAGCTTTTAATTTTCTACTCGGTTTGCATAATTAATGGCAGCAATTAATCAGTGTGCTCCAATCCCTTTCGATTCCCAGGCCCAATCCCAATTTCCACACTCGCCCTGCTGTCAATTCGTCAAGTGCTTTAGGGCCGTCTTGCTGACTTCCTGAGCCCTTATTGCAGGCTTTCTGTAATTCGGCAGCTCTGCAGACTTTGTCTTAAGGTATTACCCACGAGTCATAGCGTTGTGTCAGGGCCCAGAGGCATTCAAAAAAATATCAATGAGCAAGGAGGACTGGCACACAGGCGTTCCAGCCAAGTATGCTACATTTATACAGAAACATTAACAACAAAAAATGAATGGTACGTAAACAAACATGAAATCAGGATGCAATGGTAGGAGATATTACACAGCTGGTTTCTTCTTGAACCATTTTTAGTTTAACCAAATCAATGATCTGCCATATCCTCTCATCACCTCGCAGGGCAAAAACCTGGAAGACGTTCAAAGCAGGCACTTGAAAAAACAAAAAGTCCCACTAAGTGTCATCAAGGTAACGTGAAATGTCTCCGCACAGTGCTGTCTCACTTCACTTTATACCATCTGGAGCCCTTGCAGCCTCTTGCACTCAAACATTTACCCATTGACGTCATTTGTGTCCCTGAGGGTTCACGGCTTAGGGCCTTAGGGGGGGATGCTTGGATTGGGCCAACGAATGTGAGAATTGGTGAATGTGCAAAACTAAGAACAAATGTTTTCGTGGGAATCAGTCTGGCCCGCTGAGAGGTTCAAAATCTGTTACAGAGATAGAAGCAAACCAACTGAGAGATTCAGTTTTGCACGCAGCAGTCAAGCTGTCCAATCAGGCGTCCTGAATCACAGGACTATCTTTCTAAATCATGACTTGTCTTTGTTTTCTATATATGGTGGTGTTTCTGTTCTTTCTAAAATGATCTAACCTGGTCTTTTTTTTACCAGCTTCACTGTCAAGACAAACAAAAAGGATCATGTTTCCCCGATGTTTTGTCCACACTGCAGTCATTCAGGGCCCAGACGCACTGCTGCAGCTTATCGTGGACACAAAAATGACTGGAGCAACTTTTCCTCCTTGTTGCTCTCAGAGCTGCAGACTGAAGCCGGCAGCAAGGTGACGCCGACTATCATCGCAGTCATTACCACTCGCACTGAGCGATGCTTTTCCATTAAGATCATAAAGAGATTATCGAACAACCGACTGCTCAGAAGTTTGTCATGCAGCAGCATATCTTGTCTACTTCGGATGTTCCTCAGGGATCAGTAATAAAGCCTTTTCTAATTTCCAATTCACCTTTTAAAAAGATAAACTGCTGCTGCTAATGTCCTTCCTGAACTGAGCCTGTGGTGTTGTTGGGAGCTCATATATTGTAAGACAAAGAAGTCCATGAACCCTGTGTAGGTTTAAATATAGGCAGGAACACAGTAATTGCAGTTCACAGCTTATTTGCTGCTTTTTGTTAAATGGAAAATATTAATAGCATACAGTCTGGTGATTTATTATAGTATCGGAAATTACTGTGCGATTATACAGAGCACCAGGTGGAGGAGAGATATAGAAACAGAATACACACAAACACTACTCGGAAAAAGCAATAGAGGATTTAATATAAACTCACCACAGCAATAGCACCGCAAATAATGGAACATATTTAGCTAAGTCCCAGAACAACCACTGAATTGTATTGCCCCCAAAGGAACAATGCAACTGTGGGAACCATTGTGGAAACACTGCTGAATGTCTTCTGTTTCTGCTCTGCTCACAGATAATTTCGTCTAACTGGGTCTTAAAATGTTTTCACTAGGCAATTTTTTCGTAAACATACTCACCCTTGCTACGTAATCACACCGAGCAAACCAGTTAACACTCACTTATGTACATTTTTCCCACGATGTTTGCAGTGTGAGTCTCTGTGTCTTACCTATACAGACGTCTATCTTGCCCTTGATGGCAGCTTCATGGAGTGGCGTGTAGTTCCAGTTGTCTCGAGCATTAGGGTCCGCCCCCTGACACAGCAACAAGGACACCACCTGAAGACAGCATACAAAACATCAGCATTTACTCTTTATTTAGTAAAAAACATCAAATCCCAGGTGCTTTTCCCCCCATGTTTGTGTTTCCCTGACTCAAGCAGATAGGGGTTAATCAATCAAGATAAGCTAGAGCTTTATTGGCCATAAACTGCTCAGTAACTTTAACATCACCATTTTTTTCAGGGAGCAATTTTGCCTTTATTCCCACATTGAGGATAGAAAGTAAAGGAGATAGGGGTCTACTTTAAAGGGGCCCTTTATTGCTCATTTCCAGGCTTCATATTTGTAATTTGTGCCTCTACTGTGACGTGTTTTAATGTTCAAAAGCTCTTTATTTTTCTCATACTGCCTGTGCTGCAGCACCTCTTTTCACCCTCTGTCTGAAACCAGAGTCCAGTCTGCTCTGATGGGTTAGCTGGCGAGCTCTGTTGATATAGGTCAACTGCTTAAAGATGTCCTATCCCTTTGCCTATTACGTACAATGTGTTGGAGCACTAGCAAATAGAAGCGCGAGTGTTAGTAGTGATGTCGCTATGTTACAGAAGCAAACAAAGGACTCCAGTTGAGGCGTTTCAGGCGAACTTTGGGATTTTAGACGTTGCCGACCATGCACAAAAAACAATATAATACACCACGGGAAAGAGAAAAAGCAAAAAACCATAATGGGCCCCTCGAAGCAAAAAGCCAAAGGTTGCTGATAAGTGAGCCTTAGAACAAAGGACATCGGCTCTCACCTGCTCCAAATGATAGCATCCCATTAAATGGCCTTAATCCGTGGTTCTCAGGATAAGGTATGGGGTACAGGGGACATGCTACAGTTACCATGCAGAATGAGTTGTCATCTATTCACATGGTTCCTACCAAATACGTGTAGTTTCAACTTGTATTCAAAAAGTATCGAGGTTCAGTTTCTGCTCTGATGTAAGTTTGTCTAACGTGAAGGGTTAAATCCTACATTTTATGAAAGGTTCCACAACTCTAGCAACTGTGTAGTTGCTGTGAGGAAGGTTTCAGGTAGGACAGTGTTTCCTCTCATCACACAGCTGCATTAGCACGGCGCTTACTCTGACGAGGTTGTAAAGTGCTCTCAAAGAACGCTCTAAAAGCTTCTGAAATTATCCAAACTGTAAACATTACACTGATCACCGTGGGTAATCGCCATGAGGGCAAAAATCATGAGCACGTATTCCAAAGCATCACCATGCGTCGGCAGAATATCAAAGCAGCAATGACAGGGAATGTTCAATGTCATTTTCAAGGCTGACTGTGCACATCATAGTTTAGAATAATCTTCTGCTCTCATAAAAAATACTGATTAGTTTACTCCTGCAACCATTTCAGATGTTACCACTTCACAGAACGTTGTGCCCTTACATCTTTTTATCGCCAGCAATGAATTATATTCGATGAAAGTATAAACTGTCCTTTTTTCCGAACGGGATAATGGAAGAGTGGTTTCCACCTCTGTGTGCCCTCATAGGGAGTATACTGCACTCACAGGGATTTGTGCATCTTCAGCATGCTTGCTTTCCCAGATTCGAGGGTTTTTGATACAACAGCACTAGCATAATCATAGCCTATGAAATGTAAGGTTAAAAAAACTATCTGAATGTAGAACAAATAGGTATTAGTAATTACACAGTGCAAATGTTACATCACCCAATTTTTGAAAATGCATTTTTTTCCCACAATGCTGGAGGGAGGGGGAAAAAAAGTTTTAAAGTCAAATCTAAAAAGTTTTCTCTCCCATGTTTATCAGGCTTTTGTGTAAACCGGGTAACAGGGGCACTGCGCTCTCTTAATTTCGGAGTGCGCCCTCGTACCTAAAAGCAGATTTTTCCCATAAAATGTTAAAGTGATGCCAGAAAACAGTATTTCTTTTCGTCAAAAACTGTATAATAATTCCAGAAATATGAAAATCGATAGATAGATATAGAATCGTCAGACGACATAAACAGTTTTGATTGTACGGAGCTCTGAATAAATAGGCGATGGATGTCCGGTGGGACTGCCGGTGGACGAGGCAGGCAGCAGGCTTACACTGAAACTATGATTCCTGAATTAGATCATTTCCTTTCTTTCACTGTCCCTTAAGTAAAGCAAACTGTAACTCAGGATTTATTTGTTGTTTGAGGTGCAATATATGACTCAGCAGCTTTAAGACGTGAAGAAACTATTCTTTTCCGCTTTGCTCTAATGCATTATTTTTGCCGTAATTTTGAAAGGAAGTGACGTTAGCGCCCTCATACTATATTTTTCCTAGAAAAAATGTATGATTTTTAAAAAGAGAAGAGAAAAAAAGAGTTATCTTTCCTTATTTTCATCTGAGATAAAAGGGGGAATAATATATTAATGTGTTGCTGTGTAAAGTCTCACCTCGGAATGACCAAATGAGCAGGCGTTGTGAAGCGGGATCAGACCCCCATCATCCCGAGCATGCACATTAGCGCCCGTCTGAAGCAGGTGGTCCACCACATCCCTCCGCCCAAAACCTGAGAGAAGATCAGAGAGAGGAAAGAGGGAAGTAGGAAAAGGGAGATAGGTGTTAGACAATTGATCTTGTCCAGAAGAAACTCCTATTGCATTTTTTATGTAGGGTTAAATCCAATCTGCAGCATCCCAGGAAGAAAGGATCCCAGATATTCTCAAACTCGAAGCAGTCCTCTAGGAGCAACACAGCGGAAACAAAGCACTGCTGTGTCTGTTTTCAATTGTATTCCCGTTTAATATTAATAATTGATACTAAATTCATTTTCATTTTGTCATTTGTCATGTAAGCCATACACGTGGCAGCGGGTTTGGGAAAGCGGCTGGCAGCTGAAGCTTGTTATGTCTTCCCTAAAGACGTGCCACGGGACTCCGGAGATCTGCTCACTGTTCAAGCTGCTGAAGATTAGGAAGGCCTGAGATCTGAAGCAGCTGTGCGAGTTATTCTTCTTTTATCTTTTTCTTTTTGTCGGCACTGATGAAAGAGGTAAAAACAGTCCACTCTAGAGCTGAAAAGCTTAGCTAAGTCAAGATGAGCACTTTTTCATAGCTGTGGAAATGAATAAAAACTATATCTTATCTATACTCTTTTCTATGTCTTCTTGCTTGTGGCAAAACAAGAGTGTAGAATACCTTTCTTTTGGTCCCTCATCTCTTAACCCATCAAGCACCTGACAATTTAGTCGATGCAATGTTTAAATCACAAACGTCAGCTATTCCCTGATTTTAAGTTTCTTTTTTTGTTGTATGTTTTTGAGCCACAAAGTGCCTTTAATGGATACAGACCTGAAAAGGGGGAGATAGAGGGGAGGACATTGCCTGAAATGTTTGTGGAGCTCCGGAGTCGAACCCGCTTAATTGACACCGCATATGGGGGTCCAGCTCTCACCACCGAGCATCCGGCAACCCGATGTAAGGTTTATTTTTTGGTACGTTTATTTCCAAATAGTCTTACTCCTACTAATTTTCAAAAAAGGAACAAAAAACAGTGCAGGGCCAGCATTAGTTGTGAAATTGCTCTGCCCACACATATTGTGTGTTGCACTGGCCTGTCCTTACGCTAAGGCCGGGGAAAAGAATTGATTTCTGTAAGAATCAAGATTCTTGTGTTCTAATCGATTCACAACTCCAATTGTTTTTACCTTTATAAAAACTCCATAATGTAACACAGACTTTACTTGTACATCGCCTTTAGTTTTTTAATGTATTGAATCCAAAAAGGATTTCAAATCCAGAACTAATTTTTAATCAATCATGTCATGAAGCAACGAACTGTAACAAATCATTAGATGCCGAACGACTGTTCAACTTTATAATTGGGAATTCTATAACTGAGAAAAAGTATGTTCTCTCTACACTGCTGGACATATTTATATCTAGAAGCTCAAACAGCAGGTCTGCTTCAGTGCTGTTAATGCACAATATACTTAAGCTTTTCAAGTGCACCATTTGTTATCATTAACAAGATTTATTAAAGGGGTACCAAGATGTATATGACTTTAAACTTATTCAACAGAGAATAAGATGGGGGATTAGTTTTTGCCAACAGAAATACACAGGGTAATGATCATGTGTTACAATATACCGTTTTTGAAAATTAAGTGAAATGTTATTTTTGCTTAATAATGCATTTCATATCTTTCTGTTGATATTTCTGTTAATTGTTGCCTCCCTGAAAACTTCTGTGAGAAACATTGGTTACAGCTAATAGTTGAATGTTTATTATGTAGTTTCATGTCGCTCCCACGCCCTATGCATCTTCCCAGCTACAAAAACAGTCTGACTTCAGTTTGTCTCAACAGTGATTTTCCGTTATGTTTACCTGCAGCGAAATGCAGGGGTGTAGACTTGCGTCCTGCCATGTCTTTGGCGTTAACATTCAGCGCATCCACGAGTTTCTTCACCCTCGAAACATCCCCGTTTCGACAGGCTTCAAACAACTCCCTGAAAGTCCCGTTTGAACCACAGCCGCTACTGCTACTGCTGCTGGCTGCATCACCGCTGCCCGAGTCGGGCGTAGAGCCGGGGCTGGTCCCGCTACCCTCGGTGGTTGTCGGTGAGCTAGCGCTGCTGTTAGTGCTGCTGCTGCTGGCGGAGAGGGCCAGAGCTGGGGAGGTGGTGGTGGGAGATGAAGGGGCTGCCTCTCCGTCAGCCTGGTTGTCCAACGCGGCTCTTCGGGAAAGCGAGGTGGCATCGTCGGTGGGTGCAGCCGGACAGCCAGGAGGGGTGGCGGGGCGAGAGGAGCCGCGGGGCGGGGAGGAAAGCAATGAGTTCGGCTGCTGCTGCTGAGAGGAGCGACGAGGCGTCGCCATTTTCACAACACAACAGTACCCACTAGCAACAAAAACACTGATGACAATTTCCTGCTCACGAAAGTCCAACTTCCGCTTGGGTTTACTGGGATTAGATTAATTAACTAGGCGGTATATCCCAAACTATTTTATGAAGCTTTACTAAAATATGCCAACTGCACGAGTAACGCAATTACATTGTAAAAAATGTACTTACTAAAAAGTTTACACAAATATAGATTACATTTAGGCCTTTATGTGTTTGTTTATGTGAATCATACAATATGCTTTTTTAATTTTGGGACTTGTATACAATTACTTGGGATGTAGCTAAAGGTTAGGTTATGTTTTCATGTTTATTCTAATTTAAAGGCCCCAAATGAAAAAATAAATATGATGGGCTTAAATGTTACAAAAAATAAACAAAGTTATCTTTACCTATTAATTGATCATGTGCTGTTTTATTGGTTTTCATCTGAGTTGTGTTTATAAGTCCATCTGTCAGATAGCATTCATATTATTTTGTTTGTCTGATGATTCTATTTTGTAACACAAAACCAATAACCTTTCATTTTGTGTAGGAAATATGGCATACCTGTAGGTGGACATCACCCAAGATGTGGGGTGTTGGTTTAGTTTAGTAAAATGCAGGGGGGGACTTCAGTCAGATGTCAGATGGCTTGGAGAAACATAAGACTACCATCTAGTGGAGAACTTTGGTAATCATTTAAATACAGTCTATGAAGGGTGTCCACACTTTTTTGAGGGCCGCATACAGAAAAACATACAAAGGGCTGAGCCACTCACTAGAGTACACGTATTGCCTCATAAGTTAAGTTGGAAGTTAGCAAAATCAATGAAATACAGGTACATCATGCTTGATACCAGCAGTGGCTCAGTCAGTAGGGGCTTAGACTGGGAATCATAGGGTTGCCGGTTCAAGTCCCCGAACAAACTTGAAATATGGAAAGTGGACTGCTACTTGGAGAGGTCCCAGTTCACCTCCTAGGCCCTGCTGTGGTGCTGCCCTTGAGCAAGGCACCGGACACCTCCATCCCCCCCTCCCCATTGCTCGCCGGGCGCTGCACAATAGCTGCCCACTGCTCCTAGTACTAGGATGGGTTAAATGCAGAGGACCAATTTCACTGTGTGTGCTCTGCTGTGTGCATGTATGTATGTGACAAATAAAGGGTTTCATCCATCATCATTTTCAATATGCTTTACGAAAAGAAAAAAAAGTCTACATCACAGCTCTTCGTAGGAGTTCATTTATTTTCTTGGCAGCCTTCAAACAGAAGCCTCAGAGTGCTGATAATAAGGCAAAATATGAAGGGTATATTTTAATATTTGTTTTCAAATGTTTTCAAATTTAACCGACTGCATTTATTTGAAAATTGACACAAGAAATTGCTGATGGCCAATAAAAAATGGACCACAGGGCCACAGTTGGCTCCCAGGCCTTAGTTTGGACTCCCCTGGTCTATGATAATGACATAATACGGAAGCTGCAGCAGTTCTGCTAACACAGCAAACACTTTAACCTACAAAATAACAATATATTGTTAAAATGATTGATTACAGTATAATTCAATTTACACAAAAAATTACGCCTTATGTGATTACAGGCATTTTGTAAATACACTTACACCCCATTGTGCAAAATAAAGTTGCTTAATATGATTCCACAGATTATTTTTAAATATGTAATTGTGCTGGTTTATATAGTGGTTTTCTTATGTATGCATTTGAAAAAAGAAGTAGATTAAAATGAGCTCAAAGGAATGTGAGTTTGATGGATTGTCAGGTGATCTATTACACTCATGTTAGTTGTCACACTGGTTTTGTTCTGCATTGTTCCACTTTATCTTTATTTAAATATTTAAGGGTAATGTCATCGTACAATATTGTGTAGCCTTCCGGAGCTGAACTGCAGAAAGAACCTGAGTACCCAGAGGAAAACCTACACAAACATAATGAAATCTCCAGAGTTGTGGCTTTGATTTGAGCCAAAGACCTTCTTGCTATAAAGATACTGGGACTAATAACTCAAACCCTGATATACATTAAAAAAAAAAACTTAATACAGAGTTATGGAAAAAGTTTCATTAATAATAGACAGTTTCCCCAACGTTTTCTACTAGATCAGGGGTGTCCAAACTTTTTTCACAGAGGGCCTAATACAGAGAAATATACGAAGGTCTGTGGCCTAAGTTGAAGTATTGCCGCTTAAGTTAGGTTATGAGTTAGCAAAATCAATGAAATGTAGGTAAGTTATGCTTGATACTTGAATATGCTTTAGGAAAAAAACAGCCTACACCACAGCTTTCCGTAGGGCTCGTTCAGAGTGCTTATAATTAGGGGAAATGTAAGGGTATATTTCAAGCTTCTTATGTGAATCAGTTATTGGGCTTTTTTTTTTATCAACTTAGATGTGTTAAAAAATGTTTTCAACTTGAATTGCCTGAATTTACTTGAAAAGTGGGCTAATTAACTAATGAAAAAAGTGTAACATATGTTTACCTATCATCTTGTGCTTGACTTATATTTAAGTACAATATAAGACAAGCACAAGTTTCATTTGTGGGCCATATGACATTATCATTTTGAAGAAGCTGAGGGCCAATTCAAAATAGCCTGTGGGCCGCATTTGGCCCCCCGGGCCGTAGTTTTGGACAAAAATGGTCAAATAAAACATTTACATTGGAACTAAGGAATATTTCTGCACTGCATCAGTATGGATGACAGCCAGCACACATTCACCACTAATAGCATCTTGCAAATGCCATTTGCAAATGATTGTGAAATGAAGAAAACATGCGTCATCGTGACATTGAGAAATAAAAACCTGGGGAAAGTTGATTGAAACTCCATGATGTATAATTTAAAAGTCAATTTTTTTTTCTTCTAAAGTTTCATTAATACAAACAACAAGAATGTTTTTTCTTTTCGTAATATCAGAATTGATAACAAGAAACTATGCAATTAAAGGTTGTATATTGTGTCCATTTTCAAAAGATATCAAACTTCAAATTAAACAGTGAATGGAGAAAGCAAACTATAAAAACGTGTATTTCTATTTAACAGATACATTATTTAAAATGAAGGTCGAGATAAAGATAAGTTCAGTTTCTTAGAAGAACTTGAACATCTTTAAAGAGAGCGTTTTAAAAATTGTTTCAACTGTGCGACTGCGTGGAAAGCCAACATCTTTATATGAAACTAAGGTCAGTTAAGTTTCAGACACAAAGGCAATTCAAAGCGCTTTACAAGCTTAAACATCAAACAAATGAAACTGAAAGCAAGAGAATTCATAAAAAAGACAGAAAAGAAAACATTAGAAAATACAGTAGATTTAATAAATATAAGAGACAAATAGTGTGACATCTTTAAATGAAGAAAAGTGACAAACAGAAGGCCTGGATTAGTGATAGTGTTTGGGATGAAGCCAGAAGCTACCACAGGATTTTAAGTAAAATACATCTAGTAAGCCATAATACTAGTGAGTGGTTGTGAAATTATCAGCACCAAAAGGCCAATTAAATATACAATTAAAAAATGTTTCACAATCCTCTGTAGTTACCCACAGGTATAGTAAACGACATGACAGCTGATCACATCTGACAGGTGCTACAATGACTCAGCATGTAGAAGTGATAAAACAGGACTGCAGTGTCAGAGGAAGAGAATGCAAAGTTCCGGTAGGTTGACATATCTCGCATACCACCATCAACTGCTCTCTGTGTCAATGGTTAAACTGGGCCTGAAAAACAACTCAGAAAAAAAAAAAACAACGCCCTCAGGATGATGTGACTGGAGAGTTTGAATTTGCATGGTTAGCTGTGGGAAATAGCATCAACACAAAGACAACTTTGCTGGTACGGAAGTCCCTTAAAGCCAAACTAAAAAAGATATATGTTAGAGGGCTTATTTGGTCAAAAGGTGGTCACATTCGGGTAAAAATGGGACCATTTAAACCATGCAGTCTCTGGGAGTATCACAAACTGTTCGCAGGTTGTTTAGGTCTCTTAGAACCTGAATCACTTTCTATATGGGGTTGACCAGATTGATGGCTGTGGGATAGTCACACTCTCACCCTACTGCTTTCAGGGAGCACAATTATTTAGTTCATGTTTTGGGTTTTAGGCTTATTCAGAAAGGCAGAGGAAAGTGAGATGTGTGAACAAAGTGTTAAATTCAAACTAACAGATGTGCAGATAGACAAATTCAAAGAGGCCGGAAAAGGTATTTTAACAGTTGGTTGCAGATGATTCCTGCTGAACTGCATTTTTACCTGAAACAATTGCCACACAGCCATATGGGCATTTTCAAACCGAAGCCATCATATTCTCTGAGTGCTTGAATGTTTCTTGAAATGATATGTCTTTACAGTCTCCTTTTTCTTAAAGTAATACATATTAAATGTGTTTAAGTGAAACCATGTAATCTACTGTATGCAGACACGTTTTACTGATCACATCATTGTTGAATGTGCTTTAAACAATATTTAAGGACAACATTTTTAAATACAGACATTTTAAAATGTGTGGACAAAACTATTTAAAAAAGGGTATAAAAATATAAGTTGGAATTTTTCTGTTAGAGATGTAGGCTACATGTGCTTTATCTCTTATCACACATTTGCATGACAAAAGCTTCGTCGAAACTCCCTTTCCCCTTCCCCTTCCCCTTCCTTGCAGTTCCAGGTGCAAATGAGAGGCTGTGTTGAGAGGCTGTGTTTGCGCACCTGTCCTATTCGGCGACTCAAGGAAGCAGACAGGTACGCCTGAAGCCCCACCCACTGCCAGGTTTCAGTCAGACTTGTTTTTAAAGAGCAGCTGTTAGGGCTGTCAAAACCCAGCCTCTCCTTTCTAAATTACTACACTGAGTTTGGCAGCAAGAACACACACACACAGACATCATCAACAACCATGCCGTCGCAGAGAACGCAGGAGTGGATGCGCACATCCCTGCGCACCCCGGGCATCCTGATCTTTGGGATGGTCATGGCTCCGTGCGGATGGATCCTAGACCTGACCGCCACAGTGGCCCCAAACTGGAGGACCCTTAACAATCTTCCCGACAGCCCGCCGAGTGACTACATCCAGCAGGGCATATGGGAGATCTGTAGGGCCACCTCAGTCGAGACGAGGGCGGACTGCACTCTGCAGGACACCACATATTTCGGGAACCAGATCATCGAGGTGGCCCAGGGTTTGATGGTGGCATCCCTCATCGTGACTCTAATCGGGCTGGCCGTGGCCATCCCAGGGGTGCGCTGCTGGACAGACAGGCCTAACTGGTTGCTGGCTGGCCTGGGTGGAATCCTGATCTTCCTCTCCGGGGTCATGACCATCATACCCATCGCCTGGTACACACACATCCTAAAAGAAGTGTCAACGGTGTCCCCTACCGTAGATGTGCAAGTGGGCTACTGCATCATCCTGGGCTACATTGGCGGGATCTTTGAAATCCTGGGTGGCTTCGTCATGTTCATCGGGATCTGCCGGTGCTGCGGAGGGAAGAACCGGGGGGAGAAGCGGGTCGAGCAGGTCACCGGAGCCCGCTTCGCCAGCAGGCAGCAGCCGGCGAGAAGAGTCGAAGTGCCGAGCCTGGACCGGGCACGGAGTGCGGCCAGCAGCGTCCCATACTCGAAGGACTCACTGGATGAAGATGTGTCCTTCCCCCGGGCCAAGAGCCCCGCAGCCCGGTCAGCGAACACCTCATACGGCGGGAGACCTTATGATGCAGACCTGTGAGAAGAAAAACGACTTAAAAACGGACAATCAATAAAGGACTGAGTGGGAAATATGATAGGAAGATGGAAATGACTACAAGTGGAGCCCACTTTAGTGTTTAATAGTATTGTAGTAATAGCATAATACCAAGACCATATTTATGGTTTTAGACCATAAAATAATATGTCGGTGGTGCCAAGAGACCTAATGAAATCATTGTAAACTCATAAGGTGTAGTCTATTAAGTGAATTAGCCACACTATTTCATCCGTAATAGTGTAAAATGATGTGAGGGGGACCAGGGCTGCAGAAGAGACCCCTAATAGCTGGGTTAAAATACTAACATCCTTATGATACTCGGGAGTGTGCTTCGAGCAAAGCAGTGAAGGTGAAGATTTGGTGGATATTATGAGAATATAGAAGGAAAGTAAAAGGTGAAGAATTCAGTTTTTTTTTTCCCCCGTGTACATTTTTATCATGTAAATACTGTATTCTTATGCACTTTTAAGATTATGGCCAACCTTGTAATACAACAGTCCACCTGTTGGAAAAGAAAGGTGATCAATATTGTTGTGATTGCTCTGTGATAGAAGTGCTGTTTATTAAATGTGCACTGTTTCCAAATGACTGAGTCTGTATCCTTAACTTATTGTTACATTACAAGTGTTCAGATTGCATGTGGAGAAAACTCAAACTTTTCTAAAAAATATATAACGGGAATAGCTGTGGTTATAAAGGTGAGGTTACATCATATTTTGGCCTGCGATTTCTATTGCATGAGGCCACAATTCCAACACACATTCAGATACATTTTACACAGATACCTTTTCTCTTCGTACATACACAGACAATGTTGCCTGACCGGTCATAGAGGTTTGTTTCTTTCATCATCTTGTCTAACAACATTTCTTGTTAAACTGGGTTTGCCCATTTCAAACAAGGCGCCACTGTAGTGAACAATTGCCTCTCTATAACTCCTGGGTGCTCAGTCTTTTGTTGTTAAAATGGCCTTGACGTAACCATGATGTAAATCTCCCAGCCGGACCTGTTGAATGCCCCAGTTAGATGGAGAGTAAGACACTTTTTAATGCAAAGTTTACCAGTTTGTATTCTGTCTGAGGCTCACACACATGGACAAGTCACTGACAGTGCCATAAAGATACAAACAGCTCCTACAGCAGACAAACAACAAGTCTTTGTGTTGTGTTTCACATTAGTGTCAAAAAATTGCACAGAATGCAGTGACTCATAAATTGACAATCAGGGATAGTTAGGGTGAGGAGAGATGGTGTGTTTAGGGTGTGACAAATGGCCGTTTTTATTTATAGTCTCATTCTCCTGAGCTGCTGAAGAGCTTTTTTAAAAAATTGTATAATAGCACCAAACTTCCATATACTTCCATGAAAAAATCAAATCTGGGAATTTGGAGATCCTGACTTAACTTTCTATTAAGCTTCAGAAGGCTCATCCCGATATTTGCCATTTTGAAACCAAATCCAACTTTGGATTACACTCAAACTGTTTTTAAATAGCCACATGTCTCATTGTAAAGCAGGCCCTATGATAAAGGTTGTACTCTCTAATTAAAAAAAAGCCTGAATACCTCCAGTATCATCATCAAGGTGATGATCTCAGGCTATTGATTGTGCACATATAAGCCTCTCTGCATAAGGACCTTTCTGTAGTTGTGGTGATTGAGAGCCTTCGTTATTGACTGTTTCACACTGTCATAGACTGCTGACTCCTCACTCCCCTTAACCGTCCAATAGGGGCCGCCATACAGTAGGCTAAAATCAAACCCGACGACATGTTGCACTTTGTTTTTGACTCTAAATCAGTTGCTATAAGAGGGTTTGTATTCTGAAAGGGACAATTAAGGGACATTAAATTCTCTAAATCTTATGCAACTTTAGGAAGCTCCTCCACAGTCACAGATAGTGTGACTATTTTCACAGACAGATAGTAGCCTACCCTGCATGGATATTAAACCTACTCATGTGCATGTAATCACGCATCACACATGTAACCCCCTTTAATAATACAGCACCAGCTTAAAATGCCATTTTAGTTTGCCACTCCTGAAAAACAAACATGTAAAGTCTTCCCATTAATATGACGACAGGTGTTGACTTAGTATCACTCTCATGGCAGATCATTCCTGTTCCTGAGTTAGAGACACACATTTTCTCCAATAACCAAGACCATGAGCTATCAGGCTGCATGATAACCAATCAGTCCCATGGCCCAGTGGAGTTTAGATCCCAGAAAGAGTGTAGAGAAGCAGTGGTGCATGTTTCCGTGCACACACAACACACCTTCTGCTGTCTGTAGTCGGTGGTAAAACACAGTAGCACCCTAAAAGTTATGTAAGGATTTCAAAGTAATGAGTTGAATGAAACTGCTTGTAACTTTTCATCTTCAATGGACCACCGTATCCAAGTACATTAAGTTTGAATTCACTCTGAAATCTGTATGAAATCTGTATGAAATGTATATAGGTATAAGTGCTAATTTCACTTGCAAAATCTTAACTAAGCTAATGAACAAAGCACAACACTATTTATTTAAAAGGTGCCCTATTATGCTTTTTTTGTGGTGTGAATGATCCACATAGGCTAAATTCTCAAAGTGCACACCAGAGGGAGATTCTCTCCCACACACTGCCCCCCTGCCTGAATCGCCTCAAATTTCTTTACTTCTGTACCATAATGACATCACTATGTTATACTTGAATTGGCTAACGCTCCAACACATTTTAAATAATAGGCTTAGGGATGGGACATCTCTATGCAGTTGATTAATCACAACAACAGAGTCGGCCAGCTAACCAATCAGAGCAGATTGGGCTCTGGTTTCAGACGAAGGGTTAAAAGAGGTGCTGCAGCACAGACAGTATGAGAAAAATAAAGACCTTTTTGAACATTAAAGCATGGAGACATGGCACAGTGAAGGCAAAATACAAATATGAAACCTGAAAATAAGCATAATAACTTTTATATTAAACATTGATAGGTTGGGGTTTGTACATTTTATTTGAAAGTCTGTGAACATACAGAAAAATACATACAAAAAAAGAATAAAGATATGGTATACAGTCAGTGAAATCGTTAATTAGATTACCCTCATAGGGGTATTGATTCACAAATAACTTAACCGCAGATCACCTTGCATAGCTACTTGAATAAAGGATCAATATGAACATACATGAACAAAGTTGTGCATAAATATTAAGCACGTATTAGCGGAAGTGAAATGAATAAAAGCAACGTAAAAGCACAATAAGATATGCCTGGCTTTTGTTTTAAACTTTTCTGTGCAGATTTATGGCAGGAGAGACATTTTCAAATTAAGCAAAACAGGATCTGACAAGGTGTGTGCAGTAGTGGAAAATCTGCAATAAAATTCTTAGTTTTGGTGGTTTACTGCAGATTTGTTGTGCAAAAATAGTATACATTGGAAAACCTTTGTCGTTCTGACCTATAACTTCGGACAGAACAACAACATACTTTTCAACCAAAGCGATTTATGCACAAATATGCACTTTGAACACACACCCAAAGGGCACAAATGATTAAATAATCGACTTCTATGAGCATACCTTCAAACAAGTCTAACTAAAATGGAATTGTTGTGTAATCCAGCAACACAATAACAATAATAAGAAATAGAAAATCATCAAGTGTTGCTTCTTGTGAATGCTAGTGGCTGTCATAACTACAAAAAGGCATTCAAAACATAATAATTCAGTCAGCAGTGCACAAAAAAAATAGACAATACCATATAAAAAAAAGCTCTTAACACTGGCTACCTTACTCAGAGACTTAAATAAATGGCAAATCCAATCCGGTTCAAATCCCTGTCCGTGTGACATTGATTGCTGAGAAAGCATTTTTTTCTTTTTGGCGGATAGTACAAAAACAGGGCAGCAAGAATCATCGCTGTGAGGCTGTGCTTTCTCTGAATTTAAAAAGGAAGCAACTGCTGTGTGTAAGAGAGCAGCTGATTTGCATTAGTTTACCTGATGTAGCCAGTGTTACAGGACACGACCAACTCATCTATGGAAATAAGCTGAATAAAATGTGATCCGGGACCAACACATCTGCGGAAAGCAGATTGTGACATTTGTATTTAAACTGCCAAAGACATGATCACTTATTCTGTTATTTCTTACAGAGTCACAAATTCAATTAGTGTGTGAAAAACTACCAAAAGATGTTTGCACAAACCACAAAAATGGTTGCATCTACTGTTCTGATTCACGGTTACAATTTTGGTTTATGTTTAATCATTGTTCTTCAGCACTAGTGAACTCATCAAAATTGTATAAATAACTATTAATATTGAAACAAAGTTGGTGAAAAATGCAGGGCCCTAATAAGGACATCTCAAACATTGTATTACTCTTATAAGAAAAATAACAGTAGTGTGATTACTTAATTCTCAGAGATGTAAAAAAGGTGGCTGCTGTGTTTGCAAGGTACATTTTGAATGGCCCAAATCTAGCTTAGTGCAATACCTGTAAACAGACTGTTAGTCAGTCTTGTGTTACCTTCCTAATAGAACAACTTGACAGCTCTTTGATACATGCTGGCCTTTTCACATTAATTACTGACCTGTCGTCCTCAAATGATACATGGAAATCAAAGCAGGGATGTTGTGTCTCTTTCAGTCCTTTGAAAGCTCAGTTCATTTTTTCAGTATTTGTGTTTCTGGGAATATGCAGCAGGCGTAGAGGAGCACTCACAAGTCATCAAGCCATCAACAAAGAATGGTGGATCTGATCTGTCCTTTTTTTACAGAATTCAACAAACTGCGCTGTAAGCATGCTGCAGAAGGATGCTGGTGGAAGCTCAAGCGTATAACTGGCCACAATGCCGTGTTTGACCTGGATAAGAATAGCAGAGCATTATTGTGGTGATCTTTTATCCTGTTTCTTCTTTATACTTTAGATTTTCTACTACAATTTGGTCATGGCACACAAAAATTGAATATTCCTGCTGTACGGTTACCTTAAATATAATGGAGATTCAACCACATTACACAGCGATGTTGTATCCTTGTTTTGCTGCCTGATGTTTCCTGTAAAACAAAAACCCACAATTAATTTAATCTATCTGGCTTATTGATGTAAAGGAACCACACTGTTTTGGCACACACAACAAATTAACTTCAGGAGGTTTTGAACAGCTGCTTCGTTTCCGAGCAATCAATTTTGGTTTGCAACTTTATGACAAGTTGCAAAAAAATGCAGAAAAAAATCCTGCTTTTCAGTGTACTTACAAAGTGGGCACACAACCATCAAAAACTGTCAAACATTGGATCTATGTTAATGAATCAATATCAATCTCATGTCTTGTATATGGTGATTGTGGAATAAAGATGTAGTTAGATGTTATGTATATGTTTCCTTATCACATATAACAACAATAACAACAACACAAATATAGCAAATACAAATTCACTGTAGAAAAGACATCACTAGAGTATCTTAATAATTCTCAGTATAAAGGAAAATACCTAATACATGTTTGAATACTGTTGTATTAATACTTGTTAGGGAACAATTCTGGCTGCTATGTCAAATGTTGTGGGAAGGGAAGAGCTTTAGAAGTTAACTTCACAGCCAGGCTAGCTGTTTCCCTCTGCTACAAGTCTTTATGCTAAGCTAGGCTAACGACACCCTGACACCAGATACTTGTTTAGGGTTAAGTCATCGTTCATCTAACATGCATTTTTTAAAACTTTCTCCCAACACACTTAAGTACCTGTTCCTCTTCTTCTGCTTCTGCCTCATCTTGGCAATGAAGAAAGCCACCAGGATCACCCCGAAGATGACGGCCAGCACGCTGAGTGTCAGCGGCAGACTCAGCGCCCCGTTGACCGTGTCCTCGCAGAACTCGCCCTGGTAGCCCAGGTCACAGCTGCACACGAGCCCGGTGCCACCCCCCGGCTGACTCATACAGGTACCGTGGTCGTTGCACCGAGTCTCTCTACATGTCGGCAGGCTGAAGTCTATGCCTCTCGGTTGGGGAACAGGAAAGGAAGTCGTCATGGTAGAGGTACGGCAGGTAGAAGGGGATCCCTGGACTGCTGAGGGAGGGAGTGATGTATAGGGTGTGAAAGAGAGTTAATGAAAGGAGACCACACCCAGATCACAAAAGGTTAACATGACAAAGAGAAAAGTATTTTCTGTAATCGATGTCCTTAGGGGCTGGGTCAAAAGAGTGCACTAGTTGCCTTCCTTGAAGTCTGTTTAACTCAGGCAAAGTGTTAATTGACATACACTTGTATAACAAATCCATTATTCTGATTTCTGCTTTCACAAATCCAAATAAAGTTGTAAATAGGAAAGTTTCCACTGCTCACATACAGTATGTAACATATATGGATTCCGAATCAGACTACCAGGCACAGGCCCAAGGGCCAAAAGTGTCAGGGTGTCCCTTGAATTGATCTCCTAAATGTCACTCATTGAGACACATACCAGGCAGGAAGACACTCAAGATGACCACAAATAAATGGTAAGAAATGACTAAAAACAGATGCAAAAACCCTACAAAGCGACCAAAACAACTAAAAAGAGATGCAAAACAGCTGCAAAAAGACAAACAATAACTCAAAACAATGACATAGAGGTACAAAAACACACACAAAACATCTACAATAACACACAAAAAGGTAGAAACAACCACAGACAAAAAATATCTATGAAGAGACACCACAAAACAACGGCTAACAGCTAAACAATCATAGAATCGGTGTCTTGCTTCTTTGTAGGCGGTGTTGTGTAGCGTCTCACCCTCTGACATATTTAACTTTTAAATTATCACATACAAATGACCAAATAGGCCTCACAGTGTAACACTACAGGACGTGTAAGATAGTGTTAAAAAAGCTAAATTATTCTGCAGTTATTCTTTCCTAGACACACAAGGATGTACTCCTTGAAGCTATGTCAGTTGTTTCTTCGTCAACAACGGAGAAACAAATCTAAAGGTGGACTGACCCCACCTGAGCCTTTTTTTTTTAATCAACTCCTATCAAACAAACATCCACCTTGTCCTATTGAAAGAATAAATGCAGGTTAAGGGCACTGTGTGATTCAGCAGAACCTAAAACAATGCAAATAATGAATCTGTGCGGAACACATTCACTAACCTACTGGATGAATACAAAGAGTAGTGTAAAAGAAGGTTAACACGCCTGCTACAAAATACAGCTTTACTATAGGGGCTGGAGACATTTTTTGCATCACAGCCACCTAAAGTATTCAGACTAGTGTTGGAAAAGGAAGAATTTATTCTCAAGCATGTCGATCATCAGGTTTCCCACCAGCACAGCAAGATGGTACCAAACACTGATTTCGGGAACAAGCATAGAGTATAGTGAAATAGTTAAACAACATTTTAAAATATGACAAAAATAGAAAATGTCTACTTACAGAAGCAAAGAAAGAAGAACTGGCGTCTTTAAAATGAAAGCTGAGGAGTGTCTGTGTGCGAGCTGAAGGTACTGGTTCTTTGAAAAAGAATTTCCTCTTTCAGTGAGGGAATGTCCAACAAAAAGAAGGAGGGCAGAGGAAGAAAGCCGAGACCTGTGAATACCTGCCTCCTTTTTTCACCATAAACACACACACAATCCCCTACTCCGCCCCATATGTCTTATGTTTAAATGGGGTTGAGTCATATACACACACTCTTGCTCACACCAAATCTCCCCACCATCTATTTCACAAGAAGAGTTCCATCTAATCTTATGCTTAAGGTAATGGCTGACTCAACGCACAATGCTCAGGCATCCCTGGGAAAAATAAACTTAATTCGCTTGGCACCTTACATACAGTGTCTCATAAAATAAACACGCAGGGCACCAAACAACTACGACATAACAAATTTGACTGAGAAAAATAACAATTTACAAGAAATGTTGAATAATTTGAAGAATGGCATTGATTTTACGATCAGAATGTGTCACTTTTCTTGGGAATAGGATGCTGAATAACACACGTTCACTCTTTCTGTACATATGAACAATTTTTACTGTATTAGAGTAGTTGTGTTTGCTATTTAAGTGGGGGAGGGAAGGGGGAGAAGGCAAGTTAGAACAAAAAAAAGCAGACAAGACTTGACAAGACTCACGTGTCTGTGCAACAAGTAAGACTGTTGTTCAAAAATTGTGAGAAAATGCTTTACAGTGGATTTCTGTAGTTCTATGTAAAAGAGCAATACTTTTTTTGGTAAGGAATATGTAGCCTGGAACCACTAGCCTTAACTATTGGATATATCTTTAAACATAGCTTTTGATATTTTGTGATTAGTGTTAATGCATTGTATTGTTGTAAGTGATCTATTGCCACCTTATGCAAAACACAAGCCAGTCAGCAGCAAGAATACAGGGCATTGTCTTGTTACTTAAACATGGCTGTGTGTACTCTGCTCAGCAGCCCATGGTTTTATTGCCAAGCACATGCATGTCCCCTGAGCTAGAACTGTCAAACATATACTCCAGTTATTTTAATTTCTGCAATTAATATATTTATCCATGCTTGGGAGTTCAGGTTTTGAAGAAAAATAGATTTGACTAAGGTTCTTCAGCAGTTTTAACCTGGGATGTTTGTTTCTTTTAGAAGCTCAGTGCAGTGTTGTGTAAAGGTGGTTCAGGCCACTGAATCTTCCGTAAAGCTGGGAGGAGGCCACAAGCCAGATCATGCTATTTGACTTTCACTATACCAGGGAACGCCCATATGTCAAAAGGGTTTATTAATAATGAGAACTTTAACTTTTAATCTCACAGATTATTATTTAGATGAATGTTGGTTATATCACTAGCGCCTCATGAGATAACAATGACTGAGTCAATGCTCCACTGATGACGTATCTATAAATGCTAAACAGTAGGGATTAAAGTAAAGTTTTCCTTACTTATTGCAGACGTGATGCATAAATATCTGTAGTTAACACTCTTACTTTGATCAAAATAAAACATTGTCACTTTTAAATCACAGTATCAGTGGAAGTTGTACACATGTTCTGACCCCCTCCGGATAGGGTTTGGCTGGTACACGAGAGGAAGTACAAAAACAAAAAGATGTTTCATACCAAATATGTTTCTCTGGAACACTGAACAGCTGACAAAAAGGGAAACAAAATATCACGAGGAAGCATTTGGTCGAAACTGGTATCAGATTACGCAACGGCTCACAGGTAAAGCTGTGACAACATTTTGGCAGCAGACACATACTGGAAGATGATCAGTGATGAATGCGGTAACACGAGAGACACTATGAAAACAATAAAACACATGAGCATTGATAGCAAAACACCATTATGATGAAGCTGTTCCGACCTGCTTTTGACATGGAACATCGTACTGTAAAGAACTGTCAACCTTTTCTGTACACTTTGAGCCACATTCTGAAAGCGTGTTTTTGATAAAAGAGCAATACGGAAGCTGTCCCTAGTACTTCTTTAGGCAGGAGGATGTACACAACAAATCTGTGTTCATGAAACCTGAGCTAAAGGAGAAGCTAAACATGTGTGTTTTAGTTGCTAAGGAGAACCATCAGAAGTTATTGTGCATGTTGGATAGATTTAAAACATGCAGAGCCAGAGTTTTGGTTAAATCTTTTTCACTTTTATTGCACTATAAGAGTCTTGAATGGCACCAGGTGTTTACAGGATGCCTTATTTCAGGAGGCAGAACTTCTATGTGAGCTGTAGTGACTTCATCGGGAGCGGGGGGTTCTTCGAATCCACCGGAGACTCCAGGTCCTGGGGAAAAGAAAAATATTTTCACTTAACAATTTCACCTCAAAGGCATCTCACTCTCTAGAATTGTTCCCAATTTAAATACCAATAAGAAGACACGGAGTGTTATTGCCAGTTTTTCGATGCCAAGTTAAGCAGAACTAAATAGTGATCAGCGTTAGTTTCAAGATATACTGATAACCCTTTCTTGTTTATCATAAAAGGAAAATAATCTATAATGCCCCAATAATTATAAGTTTTGCACGTTTTGAAATCATTAACATGCAGGCTTTGGGGTGATTTAGAAAGTTAAAGCAAATTTTATGTTATCAACTTATTGTTTATACTTCATTTGCTGAAAAGTTACTCTATTAGGAAGAATTCAAGAATTTAAATGAAGTAGATTTTGTCTACTACTTCCAGGGTTAAGTCTGAACCTTGACAATCAAAATCAAGTTGAAGGTCTGAAAACAATCAAATTAAAATATTGGTTTATGTTGTTGGCTGGATGTTTTGGTGACATTTCAGGTCTTAATTGAGGTGGTAACTGTCACAAAACCCCGGCAGGTTTAGTATATAGGTAAGCCATATCAATGGTCCATAATCCTAAAGTAAAAAGAGTCTATTTTTTATCCAAATGAGTTTCCAGTCTGCGGCCTCAGGTTTTACCTCACAGTCGGAGTCGTCTAGTTCAGACGGTAAACCCATGTTGGCCATCAGAGTTTCCTTCTCTGCCGATCTGCGGCTGATCATCCCCCAGGTCTTCCTCACGCGTCTCCTGTTGAAATTCAATTTAAAAATCCAAATGTTAGTTTCTTCTTGGATCAGACTGACACCAAACTAAACCATTCTGAAGCAGTGTAGGGCTCCTCTTTGCAAAGTGTCTCCAGTATAAATCCGTCCTTTAAATAGACAACCATCTCTGCTGGTCCACATTTTGAATGCTAATGGCCACAGTGGAAAAAACAAACACTGGTCCTCTTGGTCAGTACCTTTTATTGTAGAGGAAACCAGCCGACATCAGTGCACCTAGGAGGCAGAACACCCCCAGGAACACGCCCACATGGCTTTTCCCAGTTTCTGCCTCCTGACAGGACTCTCCCTTGTAACCGTCCTCACACTGGCAGTGGCTCCCTTTGCCCTCTGTGACGCAGCTGCCATGGCTACTGCACAGCTGGAGATCACAGGACGAAGAGGATTTCTTTATTGAGGGGACAGAGTTCTGTTGGGCTTTGGGGTGAGGGCGACCGTCGCTGGTTGACCTCCCGAGAGATGCAGAGTCAGGGTTTGGACCTGAAGAGAAAATCAATATCGGGGATTATTTAAATAAATAATGGCATCAATTGTTGGGTTATTACAGATGTAGATTAGACTCACAGTCCTCTTCATCAGACTGGTCAGGACAGTCCTCGTGTCCGTCACAGAACTTGTGCCTGCTAATGCACTTGCTACCGTCGAAGCAGGACTCTTCACCGGGGGGGCACGCGGGCAGCGGGCCACAGGAAACTCCGTAGAAACCCCGACCGCATTTACACGTGTGGCCCCCGGGATAGGGCATGCACAGATGGACACATCCGCCGTTGTCCTTGGAGCAGCTATTAGTTCCTGGAAAAAGAAGGTAAAAAAAAAAATGTAGACCTTATTTGGGAGGACAATCAAATGTACAGCTTTACACATGAATTAAAAACAGGGGCAAATCAATTAAGCACTCTTGAAGTAATTTGTTTTCAGTACAAATCTCAAAAGAATCAACAGCATTCATTAGTTACTTTACTTTATAAGATCCTCTAACTTCCACTATGGTTCCTCATCCTGAAGTTTAATTTTGGAATAAAAATATGACGCATTTCTGTTCATCGCTAATGTTCTATACTCTGCAAATATGCTCCTTGAGCAAAAATCCCAGAACCACACGGGGGGACCTAGTGAATGACCTGCAGAGAGCTGGGACCAAAGTAACAGAGGCTACCATCAGTAACACACTACGCCGCCAGGGACTTAAATCCTGCAGTTCCAGACGTGTCCCCCTGCTTAAGCCAGTACATGTCCAGGCCCGTCTGAAGTTTGCTAGAGGGCATTTGGATGATCCAGAAGAGGATTGGGAGAATGTCATATGGTCAGATGAAACCAAAATAGAACTTTTGGTAAAAACTCAACTCGTCGTGTTTGGAGGAGAAAGAATGCAGAGTTGCATCCAAAGAACACCATACCTACTGTGAAGCATGGGGGTGGAAACATCATGCTTTGGGGTTGTTTTTCTGCAAAGGGACCAGGACGACTGATCCGTGTAAAGGAAAGAATGAATGGGGCCATGTATCGTGAGATTTTGAGTGAAAACCTCCTTCCATCAGCAAGGGCACTGAAGATGAAGCGTGGCTGGGTCTTTCAGCATGACAATGATCCCAAACACACCTTCAGGGCAACGAAGGAGTGGCTTCGTAAGAAGCATTTCAAGGTCCTGGAGTGGCCTAGCCAGTCTCCAGATCTCAACCCCATAGAAAATCTTTGGAGGGAGTTGAAAGTCTGTGTTGCCCAGCGACAGCCCCAAAACATCACTGCTTTAGAGGAGATCTGCATGGAGGAATGGGCCAAAATACCAGCAACAGTGTGTGAAAACCTTGTGAAGACTTACAGAAAACATTTCACCTCTGTCATTGCCAACAAAGGGTATATAACAAAGTATTGAGATGAACTTTTGTTATTGACCAAATACTTATTTTCCACAATAATTTGAAAGTAAATTCATTAAAAATCAGACAATGTGATTTTCTGGATTTATTTTCTCATTTTGTCTCTCATAGTTGAGGTATACCTATGATGAAAATTACAGGCCTCTCATCTTTTTAAATAGGAGAACTTGCACAATTGGTGGCTGACTAAATACTTTTTTGCCCCACTGTATATGCTTGGACTGCAGGAATGACAGGTCAGGAGGATAAGCGAGAGGGAGTGTTTTGAG
Source organism: Eleginops maclovinus (assembly GCF_036324505.1). Taxonomy (NCBI): domain Eukaryota; kingdom Metazoa; phylum Chordata; class Actinopteri; order Perciformes; family Eleginopidae; genus Eleginops; species Eleginops maclovinus. The sequence continues at coordinate 8,026,328 of NC_086356.1, forward strand.
ATTGATTCATCGTCGCTTTCCCACAGCTTGCAGCTCCGTCTCCCTGCAGGTATCACATCACTCTATTCAACCATTCAACTCAAACTGAGCCTAAGTGAATCTTTTCATTCTCCCGGAGTCTCCGATATCACACTTTCTCTGCGTGCAGCATTCAGAACAGGGCTGACGTCAAAACAGAAGTCTACAGATCAAGTAATTCCTGATCTATGACTTTAAACTGATTCGGCATGCTTGCTTTTTATTCAAATCAGTGTACCGCAGGCCTGTTTCTTAGAATTACAGTCTTTGGAAGCATCATTGTATTATGTGAATAGAATTTCAGTGTTGCCGAGCCTGTTTCATAGTTTCCCGCTGTGAAATTGGTGCGCAACCTTCTTTCTTAAATACTGGGACATTTTCTTCAGAGAAGCTTTAAAAATATTCTCTTAATCAGGATTCTTATGTGCTCGGAGCAGATGGTGTTTATTTTTAGCATTTGGGTCTGTTTACAGCTCCAAGATGGGCTGTAGTACCATCCAAGTATGCAAAGTATTTTCCTTTACTTATATACAGTATTACATTTTAGCAGTTGTACTAGTCTCCTGTCACAAGTAAGACACTGCAAATTAAATGCAAAACTGTTTTTTTTATTTTTAGGTGTTTGTCCTTTGGACTGTGTGTTTTGGAAGAGTGTCTTTTAATTTTGAACACTTTTAATTCTGGGTCTTTTTGTCTCATGACGCCGGCACCGTCTCCCTGTTCCAACTATATGCATTCCCAGTCTGCTCTGGAATTGTCTACAGCTTGACATTCTCCACCTGCCCTCTAGTGGCCAGTGGAGAGTCAATCCAATGGTGTCACCTCTAGAACAACACTTACCTGTCTGACTGTTGTTGCTGTAAGCTTTCACTTCCACCAAACTGGTCTTTGTCTCAAACCACATTTGGTTTGGCTGGAGGCCGTCACTGAACCACACTTTGGTAACATCTACAGTTTGAAACAAAGACAAAAAAATGAGCTAAAATGGGATTAGGCATATAAACCACTTACAATGTTTCCTTTCTAAGAAAGATGCTACTGATAGAGTGGGTAGTGAGGAAATGCGTGTTCTGATGATAAAGATTTGAAAGGAACAGATCTGATCGAGGAGATGATGCTGGTAAGTGGATGTTTAATGATGTAGAGCGGTACAAATTACTGAGAAGAGGTTGGGTAAATTATTTATTTTTACATTAGTCGGCTCCCTGAAGGGGATGAAGACAGATGAATTGCAGGTGAAAGCTAAAATGTTCATGGGAATTCAATTCTACAAGCAGGACTGAACATGTAATTAGAGCCCTACAACTTCCACCTATGGGAGCTTGAGCCTTAGGATGTTTTAAAAACTCTGTTACTTTCCCTGCTCTTACTGTGCCTCCTTACCTTTGTCCAGGCTGACCCAGAGGAGGATGTTCTCAGCATACGTGAAGGAGATGAGCAGACCAGGCCCGGTCTTGTACTGTTTGTATCCTGTTCCATCCACTCCTATAGAGCTGATTACACCTTCCCCTGAACAGAAAGAGTTGTTAAGGTAACATAATATACACATGTCATCAAATATGTCAGGTTTCTTTAAACTCACCTGTGTCAGCCCAGTAGATCACGTTGGGATCTTGGTGGGAGAAGACCAGCGAGGTGGGGATGCTCGACTTCCTCCACAGCACTGCTTTGTTACGGCCGTCCATCCAGGCGCAGTACACCTCCGCCTGGCTCGTCCCACCTGCCCCCACTAATGCTGTGTAGCAAACTCGTCCCGAGGGTGGGTGCAGGGCGATGGATGTGGTGCCCTGCGGAATGAACAAAACCCAGGCTTAGTTTAGCAGGAGATAAAAGTAATTGCAAAAACACAAGTGTCTCAGGGCAAGCAAGGAAAGCAGCTCAAAGACATGTGAGAGGACTTTTAAACAGTGAAGAAAACACTGAAGAGGGGACTCACAGTTGATAGGATTGCTCAAAATGTGATACCAGTGCTGTAAGTCAAAAAGAGATGATGTATGAGCGGTAAAGGTGAGCCTATGTCACCTTCAGTGATCCCTGCAGCAGCGAGGTGGTGTAAGCGTTTTTCCGGGAGGTCACATGAAGATCAGACCTGGCGATGCTGCTCCAGTAGAGGTTAGAGGTCACCCAGTCCACTGCCAGAGCTGTGACCGCATCGTCCTTGTGTGGGCGAGAAGTTTTCAGAATACATTTCACAGGGGAGTGACAACCTGACTTGAAATTAAATAAATAAGTAGGAGTTGTTATTCCCTTTGAACAGCTGTTTATGCCTACCCCGAGCTTTAGGATTTGTCCTGTAGGAATCAGTCCCTGTCTTGACGTGGAGCCGCTCAGTTTCAGCACATCCACAGATCCCTGTCCTGCATCAGCCACAAACACAGAAAGCTCCTGGATGGACACGTCCAGTACCAAGGCCTCAGTTACCCCGGGCAGGGCTAAAACTCTGCCGTTTGGCATCTTTTTCAGACCAACCCCCTCACGACGCATGGAAGTCAAGTGCACCTGCAAGTGAGGGGAGGTTGAGAAAAACGGGAAACAAAAAAAGTGTGCGCAGGACAACAAAAACAGGAATTGATGTGCAGTATTCCCGAATGGGAAAACTCTTTAAAATGCAAATCCCAGAAGTAGGAAGGAATAAAAGGCCTTCAAGTTGTCTGATCTTTGCCTCACAATGAGGCCACCCACCTGGTAGACCGTGGTGCGAGACAGAAGCATGATGAAGGTTGAATCCACAGGCAGAGCGCAGACCCTCTTGTCCTGGGAAAGCAGCAGCCCCTTTGGGCATCGGCACACTGCTGTAGCGGAGCCCAGTGCTCCGGGCCGGGCTTTTGTGGCCGGGGCCAGCAGGCAGAGGTGGGAGCACTGAAGCTGCTCACAAGGACTGGATATGGCCGGCTGGGAAAGGGCATGCATCAGCTGGGGAGAGAGTTATAATAAGCAATAGGTGAATAGGTGGCAACTTCTAAAAACAGACATCATAAAATAAAAACATGTTTAAATAAGTACACTAATAAACACAGCATTACAAGTTGAAGACTCACTTTGAGCCCAAATGGTTGCCCTGGTCTCTTCAGGAGAACCTTTTGATCTTTGCCGGTGTTCTTATCAGCTGAGCGGATGGTTCTTCTTTTAGTGTCGGACCAGAAGACTCGGTCATTGAAGACGGCCACTGAGAAAGGACTTGGTGTTTCGTCCAACTGGAGGATCTAGTGAAAGAAGAGTACCGCCATCATCATTTGCGATCATGAAAAACATTCCACGATGAATAATCTTTGCAGCCAATAAAGTGTGTCTTCCATTTCTGAGGGTGTTCACCTTGACATTTTCTCCATCCAGAGACGCAGAGCCGATGCAGCGCAGCTTCTCGTCTGCCCAGTACACCCTGTTGTTCAGGAGGTCATAGGCCAGACTGATTGGCCAGCTGAGGCCTCGACTCACCACCACCTTCCTCTTCGATCCGTCCATCCCGGAGCGCTCGATCTGAGGGCTGCTGCCGATCTCAGACCAAAGCATCATCCTGAAAAAAGTATGCAAAGATGAAAGATATGGGATTCAAATTTGGGGGTTCAAATTATTTTTGTTGAGGAGTCTCTCCACACATTTTTTTTAAAGTAGGTTGTGCAGCTTACCCTCTGTGTGGAAGCAGGACTAGTGAGCTGGGCTGCTCCAGATCTTCTCCCAGCACCACCGTGTAGTCCTTAGATGTTACCGTGGTATCGCTGAGCTTCACAGCCAGAATCTGTCCCACCAGTCCATCCACCCAGTAGATGTTCTTACCAATCCAGTCCACAGCGATGGAATCAGACTTTACTCCTATAGCAAGATTGAAGCAATAATGTTGCTGGGTGCCTTAAATCAAGCACTTTTATTCATTCCATTAGTTTTATTTCATATGTTCAGCCGTACCTTTGATGAGTGTCCCTTTCCTTTTCGATTCTTTCATGTCAGACCAGCGGATGCTCTGGTAGTCGGGGCTCAGCCAGTAAACTCTCTGTTGAGCCCAGTGATAATCCAGAGAGAAGACGGGCCGGTTGGCCGAGGACAGAAGACGCAAGGTGCTGCTGTGGACTCCCTGCAGTAAGAGTTCGGACTGCACCGAGGCCAGAAGCAAAGGCTCGTCTAGAGATGCAAACATGACAGGTGAGTAGCATCGTTTAAAGAAAGCACAAACATTTCAAAGCAAAGATCATTTTATAAAAAAACAAAACATTTCCCCCAGCCATTTAATTTCAGTTCATTTTAGGATTGTAGAATTACATTGCTTGATTTCGACTGCATATCATGAGGAATGTTAAGGGTTTGATTATTAGTTATACTTTCAATATTGTATCAAAGGAGTTTTAAATCCGTTTTCTCAGACCTCCAATGTTTGAGTCAGCTTCTAAAAAGCATTGCGTTCACATACGAGACGGTACTACAGTACCTCTGGTCTTGCAGCTTTTGTTGTCCGGCTCCAGGTAGAAGCCAGGGAGGCAGCTACAGATGTAGGACCCCTGGGTGTTCAGGCAGGTGTGTTTGCACACGACCCGCGGCACAGTATTGCACTCGTTAATCTCCACACAGGACACAGCATTGGACTGTAGTCTGAAACCAGCAGCACAGAAACACCTCTGCAAAAAACGAGGGGGGATAAGACCATGAGATCGGTGCACTATTCATTCTGTTTCAGATACATATGTTTGTACTAACCGGTCCGTTTGGGGTGCTGACACAGTGATCCTCACAGCGCGGAGCTGACGGGCTGGAGCAGTTGTGTTGAGAGCATCCCGCGCCCTCGTCTGAACGGTCGGCACAGTTGGTAAAGCCGTTACACACCAGGCTGGGGTCCACACACTCACCGCTGCCACACTGGTAAAGGTGAGAGGGGCAAATTCTCTGGCTGCCTGTGAAAGGCAGAAAGATATATTGTTTGTCAGAGTTCCTCTAAAATCAGTAAAATACATTTCTTTAATGGGGATAACATGATCACAATTGTCCTCGTCCATGTCGTTGTGGCAGTCTTTCGACCCGTCACACCTCCATGACAGAGGGATGCATTGACTGCTGTCTCCACACTGCCACTGGTACTCCCTGCACTTTGCTGGCGACAACACGCAGTTCTGGAAACAAATGACGAGACCAAAGTTTTAACCACTGATTCCAAACACTCGAAAAATATCCTCATGCTCCCGTTCCTCACCTTCTCGTCTGAGCCATCGTTGCAGTCGTCTTCACCATCACAGATCCACTCTTTTTGCAAGCACTCGTGGCTGTTCGGGCATTGCAGCTGTGTGAGGCAGCGGGGGGGTCTCGTGCAATGCGCCTCATCAGAACGATCACTGCAGTCCGCATATCCATCACACCTCAGGGCCTCGGACACACACTGACCACTGAGACAGCGGTACTGCTCGATGGCACAGGACACGGTCCCTGGGAAGAAGATAAAGCAAATGTGTATTTTATTGTGATGTTTATATACAGCTCACAAATATTTATCGGAGTGAGTTTCTATATATGGACGTGTGACCTACCACACTTCTCTTCATCCGACCCATCAGTGCAGTCTCGCTCTCCGTCACACAGGAAGGTGTCCGGGACACAGCGAGTGTTGTTATCACAGCGATGATGGCAGCCCTCGGTCTGAGTCGAACAGTCCATTTCATCGGATCGGTCTTGACAGTCGTACTCCCCGTCACACACTTTCTCAGGTGGGATGCATCTATTCCCGTGAGCACAGCGGAACTCATCTGAGGAAGAGGGAAGAGATTCCCATGATCGACTGATTGAAACACTAAGTATCCAGTTCATACATTGTTCCAACAACTGGTAGTTTCCTGGAACATGGTAAATATAGCCATGTACTAAATAGACACTCAATTTACAATCCATAAAAACAATTTTCATTAGTAAAAAACACGTGATTCATCAATTATCACAGAAAATAACTAGCTTTAAAATGTATGTTGATGCTCGACCATATTTGATTTCATTTAAAAAGTTGATGATGTTCAGTTTAAAACATCAATGTTTTAAACTGATCATCATCATTTGTTGCATATTATGAGTTTCAGATCATTTGCATCTATAGTCCTATATGACACAATCATGGACACAATAAGGGTCTCAAAGAAGCAGGTTGTGTCATTGCTTTAAGCCGATTTTCACCGGCATGATACACACAACAAACCTTTTTTGCACTTGGCAGCACATCCCTCTTCATCTGATCCATCCTTGCAGTCCCTCTCTCCATCACACAAATGGCTGAACATAACACAATCCATGCCGTCTTTACACAGCTTGAAACCTGTGCGGCACTTCAATGGGGCGGATTTGGCACCGAGCGCACTGTTGGAAGCTAGGCAGGGAAAAATAATATGCATTTAATAAGTTCTGAAGACACACAGTTCATATCACTGGGCAAAGAAAAAGTGAAGTTAGGAATTAAAAAATGAAGAGTACAAGAATGAGTACAAGAATAGATGTGCAACTTAAATGGTAAGTGGTGCGTTGCTAAGTGGTAGCTATGATGGTTGTTAAGTTGTTGAAAGTGTGGGAAGGTTGCTGCTAGGTTATTTGGTGCCAAAAGTTTGTGTCATGGGGAATCTTCGATGGTGCTACTGTACGTTTTACACGTATTAAACAAAGACAATTGTAATGGGTTTTGCCTAACAACCACTCTAACTGCTGTGACTGGGATCAATGACTTTGGATTACAGGGAGAAACAGGATCTTCTGATTGACACCGCTTCTCATCCGAGCCGTCGGGGCAGTGGGCACGGCCGTCACACACTTCTGACTTAGGGAGGCACATCCTTCGGTCACTGCATAAAAAGTCACCTGATGTTCAGGAAGAAAGAAGAACAGTGGATGTTTTGCTAAAGATAGCTACTAAAACCCCTGAAGTGTTTTCTTTGACACTCTCACACAGCGGGTCCATGCCATCATTAGTTTGAGAGGTAAACTTTTGTTGTTGCTGGACTTACCTGGATTTTTGCATTGGCTCATACAGTTCTTTTCATCAAATGCATCAGGGCAGTCTTTTTGTCCGTCACACAACTGGTTTTGAGAGACACACAGAGATGAACCTGGACAGAGAACTGATGGAGCGACGCAAGATGATCTGGAGGTGAGAACAGGAGCTGCTGATGCAGCAGTAACAGGATCTGGAGGGGAGAAAAGTAAGTGTGATACTCAAAAGGATGTAGCAGACTCAGTCATGACTTTGGGGTAGCTAACGGATTGAATTAAGAGGGAGATTAATTGAAAATGTTGTTATATTGAATTTATGGAGGTGTCATCAATTCCATTGCTATGTCTTGTAATCTGGTTAGGTCACCTATTTGAATAACGGAATCTGCAGACTTACCGCAGCCCGCCTCATCTGATCCATCCAGGCAGTCCTTCTCTCCATCGCACAGGAATGTATTTGGGATACAGCGCTTGCCGCAGCGGTGCTCACAGCTCCTGGTTTTGATCCAGCAGTCCAGCTCATCTGACTGATCCTGACACTGTGACTTGCCATCACACACCTCGGCTGCAGGGATGCACATCTTCCCATGGGCGCACTGAAACTCATCTGGGGTGAGTACAAAGAAAAGGAATGACTAAATTACTTCCTTCAAAGTGTTTATTTACAAAACAATGTACAGGATTCTCTTTTACAGTACGGCAATTAAACAAAAAATATGTACATGTATCAGTTCAGAAAGAACATGCATATAAATCAAATGTGTCACTCATTTTTCAAAACAACATCAAAAGTTTAAAGTGAAACGACCTTGTTTGCATGTTTCTTGGCATCCCTGCTCATCAGATCCATCCGGACAGTCCTTCTCTCCGTCACACACGTGGCTGTACAAAACACACTCTTTTCCGTCATTACACGGCTTTGAGCCGACGCGGCACTTCAGGGAGTTTGCTCGTGCTACAGATATGGCTACGTTCGGGCAGTCGACCTCATCAGAACCATCTTGGCAGTGAGAGCGGCCGTCACACACCAGACTCTGCGAGACGCAGATCCTACGGTCTTTGCAGAGGAAGTCAGCTGTGGAGAGGAAAATAATAAACACATTGAGTTGTGTAAAAGTGTTCCGTATACTTAATACTTTATTTATTTTCAAAATAAGTATTGAGGTCAATGAAAAATACTGGAAACTTAATATGAATGATTCAAAGTTAATGATGTATAGACTTACTCCTGTAAGGGCATCTTCTCACACAGTTCTCATCAGACCCATCAGGGCAGTCTTTCTTTCCATCACAAAACTGTGTTTGGCTGATGCATAGAGAAGAGCCTGGACACAGAGCTGAAGGGCTGCTGCATGGGGGGTTGGTGGGGGGTGCGGGAGATTCATTTGAGTGGAATTTTCTGCAAAAATGATAATGGCAGAGCCTGTGATGTTGTAAACAAAAAACCAGAATTTCTGCTTCACCACAAAGCACTTCAGTCTTTTTGTAAACCTTGTAGTGAACACTCACCACATCCTACTTCATCTGATCCGTCCCGGCAGTCTCTCTCTCCATCACAGTTGTGGCTGAAGAGGACACACTCTGTCCCGTCTCCACACAGTTTGGAGCCGATGCGACACTTCAGGAAGTTTACTCCAGCTGCAGGAGGAGCAGCGGTCGGACAGTTGAGCTCATCGGAGCCGTCATTGCAGTTAGATCTGCTGTCACAAACCAGATGCCTTGAGACGCAGCTGCGACGGTCCTTGCAGAGAAAATCCGCTGAGAGGAAAGATATTTAAATAGATTAAACAATGTCCAGAAAAATCAACTTTTTTGAAGTGGGGTTGAGATCAGAGAAAAATCAGTTCATAATCTTGATCCTTACTTTTGTAAGGACATCTTTTCACACAGTTCTCATCAGACCCATCGGGGCAGTCTTTCTTTCCATCACAAATCTGTGTCGGGTTGATGCATAAAGAAGAGCCTGGACACTGAAATGAAGAACTGGTGCAGGGTGGCTTGGTGGGAGGCTCAGTGGAGGGTGCGACAGGTGAAAGGGAGTCAATCGGCCGGACCTTTCCTGTAGCAGTTGTAGGGGCAACCTCTACGGTATTAAAAATTGAAGAAGGGTTACGTTTAAAAAAATATTCTAATATAATCATGAGATTTAAGATTTCTGTTAGTTATAGCCAATGGCATTATTGCTATTCCTGAAGAACGAAGAAAATCTGAGAGCCTGTGCACATTCATAACGCACTTTAAAAAATATTCTCTTTAGAAAGCAACACTTCCAAATAAACTCACCACATTCTACTTCATCTGATCCGTCCTGGCAGTCCTTCTCTCCATCACAGACGTGACTGAAGAGGACACACTCTGTCCCGTCTCCACACAGCTGTGAGCCAATGCGGCACTTCAGCACGTTTGCTCCGGCTGCAGGCAGAGCTACGCTTGCACAGTTGAGTTCATCGGAGCCGTCGTGGCAGTGAGAGCGCCCGTCACACACCAGACTCTTTGAGACGCAACTCCTACGGTCCTTGCAGCGGAAGTCAGCTGTGAAGCGGAAAATAAATAATGAGGTTAGTGTAAAAAGGTGGAAACTTAATTTTAAGGATTCAAAGTTAATGATGTATAGACTTACTCCTGTAAGGGCATCTTCTCACACAGTTCTCATCAGACCCATCAGGGCAGTCTTTCTTTCCATCACAAAACTGAGTTTGGCTGATGCATAGAGAAGAGCCTGGACACAGAGCTGAAGGGCTGCTGCATGGGGGGTTGGTGGGGGGCTGAGTAAAGCTCTCGACGATGGGTGCGGGAGATACATTTGAGCCGAGACTTTCTGCAAGAATGATAGAGGCAGAGCCTGTGATGTTAAATTGTTTTCAGAAGTGTGCATCTCTACAAAGCACTTATCAGTATTACCTTTGTAAAACTTCTAATGAACACTCACCACATCCTACTTCATCTGATCCGTCCCGGCAGTCTCTCTCTCCATCACAGACGTGACTGATGAGGACACACTCCGTCCCGTCTACACACAGCTGGGAGCCCATGCGGCACTTCAGGACGTTCGCTCGAGGTGCCGGCAGAGCTACACTTGCACATTTGAGTTCATCGGAGCCGTCTTGGCAGTGAGAGCGGCCGTCACACACCAGACTCTTTGAGATGCAGCTCCGGCGGTCCTTGCAGCGGAAGTCAGCTGTGAAACACAAAAACGTTTTCACAAAAAGGGAATTACTTCAAATCACATATTGACGCATTAGGTAGAAACTCGGCTTTAAATATAGACGTACTCCTGTAAGGGCATCTTCTCACACAGTTCTCATCAGACCCATCAGGGCAGTCTTTCTTTCCATCACAAAACTGTGTTTGGCTGATGCATAGAGAAGAGCCTGGACACAGAGCTGAAGGGCTGCTGCAGGGAGGGTTGTTGGGGGGCTGAGTAAATTTCACTGCAGGTGTGGATGATGGAATTGTGAGACCACTGTCTGGAAGTCTGGTAGAGGCAGTGTTCACAGCATCTGGAAGATCACACCAAGAGTTGGTTGGAGCACTGACAAGTTTCATATCAAACCAACAGCAAAGTGTCAGAAAGTGGACTTTTCTGCATGCATTGAAGCTTTGAGTGAACACTCACCACATCCTAATTCATCTGATTTGTCCCTGCAGTCTCTCTCTCCATCACAGACGTGGCTGAAGAGGACGCACTCTGTCCCGTCTCCACACAGTTTGGAGCCAATGCGACACTTCAGGGCGTTTGCTCCAGCTGCAGGAGGAGCAGCGCTTGGACAGTTGAGCTCATCGGAGCCGTCGTTGCAGTTTGATCTGCCGTCACAAACCAAACTCATGGAGACACAGCTCCGGCGGTCCTTGCAGCGGAAGTCATCTGTGTAAGAAAACAAATTCAGGACAATGTGGAAATCCATTTTAAGAATTAAAACCGGTCGCACAAACATGGGAGAACAGGGAAATGAATAAAAACAATTTCCTTACTTCTAGAGGGACATCTTTTCACACAGTTCTTTTCATCAAAGCCATCAGGACAGTCTTGGAGCCCGTTGCAGAACTGGCTCGGAGATATGCAGAGCTGAACAGCAGAATTGGGACAGAGCACAGTGGGGCTGCTGCAGGCCGGCGCGGTCAGAGCAGGAAGTTTGAGTAGTTCTAAAATATCCAATCAAATTAAATTAAGGGTTATTTCATAATAAAAACTCAAATAGAATGTGTCAGTAATTCCAACTGCGATTTTACCAACACATCCTAGCACACTCACCACATCCCTGTTCATCAGATCCATCCTGACAGTCCTTCTCCCCGTCACACACGTGGCTGTATAAAACGCACTCTGTCCCATCTTGACACGACTTTGAGCCCGTGCGGCACTTCAGAGTGTTTGACCGAGCTCCAACTGAAGCTACGGTCGGACAGTTGACCTCATCTGAGCCATCACGACAATGAGAACGACCGTCACACACGAGACTCCTGGGGACACAACTCCTACGGTCCTTGCACTTGAAATCTTCTAAGATTGGAAATAAAGGCACAAAAGACAAGGTCGCACATTCAAAATAGGTACATAGCCGTTTTCAACAAACAAGAAAAAGTGATGTAGATACTTTACCTTTAGATGGACATGTGGTTACACAAATATCCTCGTCGTCTCCATCAGGGCAGTCCTTTTTCCCGTCACACAGCTGGGCTTGTGAGAGGCAGATTGATGTGCGTCGGCACAGCATAGAGGGTTCAGTGCACACTGGAGTATCGGGCACTAATAATTGGAATAGGAAAAATAAAGTGGTATGTTTGAGTAAAAATGTGTGGCTTTCATACACATGTCGTCTTGCTGTAAACGGGTCGTGTGGAAATGTGAGGCACTGCAAGTTAAAAAACAAACAGTAAACCAATCTCTCAAATCGAAACGAAATTCAGATAAATGCAAAAGAAAAGTTTCTCCTTAAAACCCTCAGCTTGTTCTGACCTGTGTGGACGTCCTTGAAAGCCAGGATGACATTGAACACACGCCCTCTCACAGGCACGTCCTGGATGGCGCTCCCGTCACGCCGGTCCCACAGAGTCAAGACATTATCGGAATGGGACAGCAGGAAGGGCTCAAAGGCAGATGTGACTGAGCCTGAAATGTTCCATCTCCTGCCAGCTTTGTGGCTTTTGTCCTGCAGCAAACTCATCGTGGTCAAACCTGTAAAAAAAGATCAAAACCAAAACTGATTTGCAACTGAAAGAAAGACTCTGAACACACTGAATCTCTTATTGTTGCAGCATCACCCCAAATCCAACCACATGTACTTTTTTAATTCAAAATTATAAGAATCATGATTAATTAATGATGATGATTACGAAACATCAGTTCTGCGCAGTAGAAGATGTAGAATTATTGGACAATTAACATTACTCTCTTCAAAGATTACCAATATATCTTGTTTTATGATGTGCACTTCTTACACACGATTGTTTGCTCAAGCTTTAAGTGTTGACACATTTTCAAACTCTGATCTCCATCAGTAGCAGACAGACCTGCCCTTTTTGAGTTCCAGAGCAGACTGTTAGCCCTGAGGTCGAAGGCGATGTTCCCCTGGACTTCGTCTGCCAGCTGCAGCAGCTCTTTGGCTCTTCCTCCCGTCATACTCATGGTGAGGATTCGGTCTTCCTCCAGCCAGATGATGCCCCCCCTCAGCCAGTCCAGATACAGGTCTGTGATCTTCTTGGAAGTGCGGTACAGCTGCTGCGTGTACTGGCTGTCGGCTGTGGTGGTGCCGATGCTGTTTTGATCACATGATACCCAAAAGAGGTTCCCTCTCCTCTGGTCTATTTTTATCAAACAAACTAAAGAAAAAAATAAGAGAGTCAATGGAAAGTGTACAGAAAGCTTAGCCAATTGTTACTGGCAAATATTTTAATTCACTACCAAGTATCATTTAAAATAAGACCTATTTTCATTAAGAATATGTAATCAATTAATAAATCCATGAGTCATTTTAACTACAGATCGAGTGCAACAAGGAAATGTGTGGTGTTTATGACTGCTAGAGGACTTATAATGCTTTATCTAAATGCATAAATGCTATTCATTTGTTTGCGATTGACAGAATAACAATCTTTTAGTTTCACAATGATAACATTACAAACCTGGTCTGCATGAACAATGAGAAACTCGAAGCATTACCTGGCAGAGGTGTTGGGACCACCTCAGTCTTGACCTGGGTTAGACTGGTGCGTTTGATATGGCCAGTTTGGTTGGACCAATAGATCCAGTCTCTGTACCAGTCCAGGTCAAAGGACAGGATCCCGTCGCCCGTGCTTAACAGCTGGGTTTGATCGTAATCTCTCCTTCTGATCTCCAGCAGGTTGATGTTGGTGTTGGTGGCATAAACAAACCTTGGGTCTGTGGCAGAAAAAGAAAGATTTTAAAGTTCCCCTTGTGCTTACCAAATAGAGAAGGACAAGAGAAAGTGGGTGTGATAAAACATGTTTTACAAGTCTTCAACCAAAATAGGCAGAGATGCAAAGTAAAGATTTGGGAAACCTACATTGACATGTCCCATCAGGCATCAGCATTTTGGCATTGGGACAAGCGCAGGTGAATCCCACAGGGTTTCTTTTAGTCAGCTGGCAGAGCTGACATGGAATCTTTGCACATGCAGAAGAACCTGAATGATTTTAAAAACACAGGACATTTTGAAATGCAAGTACTATAATCAGGTGAGGGAGAAACAACTATGGTGACGCAAAGATGGAGTTACATTGTTTTGTATAACAATGAATCATCTGCTGTTTATGTTATAGACTTCATTTTAAACCGATCAAATATAAATCAATCCACAAACACATATATAACATACACATATAACAACTGTATTGTTTGTTTTGAATCAAAAAGGAGTGTAACATGGTGCCTAAGAATCACATGAACTCAAAAGTGATGACAGACAGAAATACTCAATTAAAAAGCATATTGCATTAGGATTAAATATCCTGTTTCCATAAGTACCTCGAGGCTGCTGCAGCTCATGGTGGACGGCCAGTGTCGGCAGTGCGGCTTTCAAAAGGAATTGCTTCTGGTTTGGCAGGTCCTGTGGGACCTGCCACAGTCCTCTGTCATCGACCCAGTAGAACGAGCTCTCAAACACAGCGAGGCCCAGAGCCGGCCTCCTGCTGAACAGGCCTGTGATGGAGAAGCGCCCGGTCCCATCGATCTTCACCGTCTCTATGGACTGAAAGAAAGCAGGTCATTGTTCACTGCACATTAAGCATAAACAACACATGGTTTACAAAATGATTCTGTAGTGACGACTAAACTTTGTTTTAAAAAGGAATGGTATTGTACTCTCTTCTCATCATGACAAGTATAACTATTTCTCCATCATTAATTCTAATCATTCATTACCGTGAGAGTTTGATTAACATTTTATTTTTTAAGTTATGTCATCCAACCTAAGAATTTATTTAAAATTCAACATTTCTATAGATTTAAAATCTATTCAAATGTGTTAACTTGTTATAAATCAATTGACGGTGCAGTTTTACTTCTGAGACACGATTCCTCAACTAATCCAAACGATGGACTTGTTTTGTCTGCCCATAGAATCAAAATATAAATATATACAGTAGAGTCTGTAAACAGTGGAATACAGATATTATGGAAAGTTTTAAATGTACAATGAATTATATTCAGCTTTTTCAGTTTTAGATTCCTGCTATTTTGCATGCTCCGTTTCATAACTCTACAACATTATAATGCACTTAAACTTTACCACAGTGTATATCTGTTTCTTTCCTTTACAGTGCATGTTATTATGACAAAATTGTGATCAATAACGTGCATCTAATCTCACCTTCTTGAAGTTGCTGATCCAGTACAGCCTCCGGGCAGCGACATCTGCAGTGAGGCTGTGGGCTGCCTGAGCAGTGAGCACCGCCAGAGTGTTTCCATCCGACCCGTCCATCCACGACCTCTCTATTGTCACTCTGTCTCCCGGGCCGGCACTGAACCAGAACATCTGGCTGCGAGGCAGAGCAGAGAATTTAAACAAGCACCACCCACTGAGTATATCATCATCTCTTTAGGTTCATTTAACATGGCTTCCTGTGTGTGCTGTGATTATATTCAACTGCTCCTCATCCATGTTGAATACTTTATAAAAGCACATTTACCAGTTCACTGATACCAGGGTTATCAGTGAATAACATTAAAATATGTCAAATAATATTCTGTTTCATCCCAATGTAGCAGACAGATGATTAAAGTAGCATGCCTCTCCACAGGTATGAGGACCAACTCTGATGGTTTGTTGTGTTTGCTCAGCAGTGTAGTGAAACTTCTCCCATCAGCTGACTGCATGTAGATCGACTCTGTCTTCTGATTGGACCAGAACAGGTTTCCATTCAGCCAATCGCAAGCTAGACCCGTGATTCCAGGCTCACCTGGTAATGAATACATTCGAAATCAGTATCAGATTTTTGTTTAGAAATGTCACTATTAGCTTCGGCAGTAAGGAGCGAGATTTAAAAGTGAAAAGAATCAGACCAAAACAAGGAGGAAAAAAAGATTGTTGAATCTGTCGAAGTCGTGAAGACACACATTGTTTCAAGTTCAACTATTAGATTTTCAAAAGAAAAAAAAAGGTGCAAACATTTTAACATTGTGTTTTAAAGCCAAGCTTACCAGTTTGGTAAACGTCTATCTAGTTAAGATGACTAATTTCTCTTGACTCAGTAACTTCATATAACATATATAAATACATGTCACTATTTTAACTCAAAACCAGCTGTTATTGCCATAATACCTCTTTAAATCACACGGAAAAAGAGCAACCACATGTTGGATACACTAACCAGTAAAGGTTGTCCAGCTCTGTCGTCCATTACTTTTGTAAATGCTGCCACGGTTGTCGGCCCAGTAGTACCAGCCTCGGGCAATGTCGAAAGTCAAGGCTACTGGGTCAGGCACTGGAGTGTGAATAACTTCAAACAGCTGAGACTTCACATTTAACAGCCCGATAGAGCTCCTCTGCACAATCAGCAGTCTGGTAGCGTTACCTGGAAAAATGTATAGATTCAGTTGGTGGAAATATTTGGATCGGGGTTTCACTTCCTGTTAAACATCCATCAACTACTAAGTATTTCATAAATGCTGATTTTTATCATCCTTTTATTTACAACATTTGAGGACACATCCCTGTAAAACCAGCTCAACGGCTTGCATCAGAAGACCTGTTTGATCCTTTTGAACATTTCATAGCTTTTGTCATAAGTTACTGCTGAGACATCAAAGAGACCTATTAGTACGTCAATTATCTTTTAGCCAAGTTCAGTTCATGATACTCCTTGTTTGGGTTTGATCTTTTCAGAGGATGAAACTAAATCCAGAGTAGGTTTCATCACATAATACAATAAAGCTGATGACTAGCTCGCTAGTACTTAGCAGCTTTGTGCTTGCTGGTTGATGTCTCGGTATTGAACTTTGTGTTATCCCTGGCTCTGAAGGCTTAGTTGGCACCCAAGGATGAAGGGTCCTGCGTGTGTATGCCAATTGTATGCATCTTTAGATGTGTCCAAACAAGGAAAAGCTTTGCCTCCTTACCTGTAGCTAAACATGCAGTGCCTCCATATAGTTTGAATCCTTCTCTGCAGTGACAATAGAACGAGCCGACGGTGTTAGTGCAGTGATGCATACAGGAGGCAAAGGGAGGGGCACACTCATCCAAATCTGAGGAAAGAAAAGAGTGTTGTAGTGTGAAATACACAAGTTATATAATAAAATATCCAGCAACAGATGATTACAAAGTCGCAAAAAGACATTTCTTAAAACTCAGTATTTGTTTTTCTCTTCAGTAAGCTTAAAAAAAAGCAAAAAGCAAAAGGCAGGCTGCTACATCTATTACTTCTTCAATTTGCTCTTGTTTATTTAAATCCACACACACACACCTTCACAGACTGCGCCATTGGAAGAGAGCTTATATCCAGTGGGACAGGTACACAGAGTTCCCCACGGCTCATCAACACACACGTGGCTGCAGCCGCCGTTGTTCATAGAGCAAATACGACCTGCAGGAGGAGGCTCAGCATTACAGAAAGCTATGCACCAGGAGCATGTCAGAAAGAGGCATTTGCCATCATTGTATAACATCAGGTTAATTTGTCCCAAACCTACCGCATGTTATGGGTTCATCACTTCCGTCCGAGCAGTGAAGCGTCCCATCACAATGCTTTTCAGGACTCAGACACATGCCATCAGGACACCGTATGCCATCCTCAACACACAGTCCTGTTAGGGAACATCATCAATACTTACACAATGAACTCTTTCTCATTCCTACCCCGGGTTGGGGGCCATCTAGATGTGTTTGACATTTATTGACAGGACTTTGATACTATTAACACATGCTTTTCACACACAATATCCATGTGTTCAATCTGCCCTCTTTGACAATGTTGAGTCAATTAATTTTACTGATATTGGAGTCATCACTTATCAAAACTGTTCAATGTTTGGGTGCACGGACTCCATTCTGCCCTACTTTCCCACAGTCTGATGGGAAAGTATGCAATCAATCTGGATGCATGTTGAGATTAAATCCTCCATATTTCTCACCACAGTCGTCCTCATCAGAATTGTCCTGGCAGTCATTCAGTCCATTGCAGCGCAGCTCTTTGGGGATACAGATGTTGTTTCGACAGATCCAGTCAGATTCCAAGCAGCCCTGTGTAGCTGCACAGTTCTCCTCATCAGAGCCGGTGGGGCACTGCTTTTTACCGTCACAGCGGGCTGAAGCGTCAACGCAGCCGACGGAGTCAACACAAGGAAACTGACCCAGAGGACATTCAGGAGAGCCAGGAAGTGCTGGAGGGGGAGGAAATATTTTATTTTTCAGACCTACCAACTTTGTATCTTTAGGTATAAACCTTCCATATTATTTCATCTGTTTGATGTAGATTTATATTGTTCTGACTGAAACACCACTCCCATGTTGCCCATTGTGGTGATAGAATATTGAGTTTACCATTTCAGACTCTTAGGAAAACTATGAAGAGCTAGAATAAAGCAATCATCCAATTTGAAGAATGTATTATTGCAAAGAACAGTTTTTTGCAGGAATAAGGATACCGGTAGTATATCTACCGTTGCAATTCATTTCATCAGATCCATCCAGACAGTCTCCACTTCCATCACATCGCCAGATATCCGGGATACAGTCTCCATCGTCACACTGCCACTGGCCTGGTTTGCATCCCACAATTTGTCCTATAAACATTCAAGAAGTAGGCTTAGGAAATATGTCTGGCTTTCAGTGGAGTAGCCAAAGTCAAGCACTGGATGAATTGTGCAAAGCATCTAAAATTAGACACCGTTTTTGAGCTAAATTTAACCTGTCAATTATTGGTGAATTGCTTTTATCATGAGTTAATGGTGGACAAGACAAGCCACTGAAAAACAATCCTAAAATAAACCTTGGATAAACCGAGGTCACAAAAGGTCAGCCAAGGCTTCAAAAGAGCAAACAGAAGGACAAGTATAATACCTACTTTCACATATGAAAAGTGATGTTGAAGGAAAGTAAGCTAAAACAGCATGGGTATATTTTTTAGCCAAATCCGAAATTTAACTGCCTATTTTTACCACCTCAAATAGTTTTTACACAAACGTTACACAAAAAAGGAAAAGAAACAGAGGAAAAACTGTTTTATAAAAACGCATGCACAAAAACCGAGTAACTTGCAATAACATTCCAAAACATATGTTATCTCTGAACCCATGGGGAGCAGGACTGAAGCCATATTGCCTTGTTCGTGTTTACAATGAAAATTAAGGAAATGTGGAAACGTGCTTGAGTGTGAAATGACAAGTAGGCCAACAAACTCGCTTAATATAAGTAATATAAATTCCTTTAAAAAACGAATATAATGGGGTTTTTTTACCTTGGGAAATGCTCAGAATTGCCAGGAAAATCGAGCTACTTAACTGGCGAAAGTCCATATTGGCCCGCGCGGCTCGTCGGGAGAAACAGCCTCACGTGAGAGGAAGTGCTTTAATCAGCTTCACCTGCTGCTGGTGCGCGTGCAATGTTCACTTCCGTAAACACACATACAATCTGTTGTAGGCTATACAACAATAACCACAAAACACACATAATTAAGTCATTGATTGACCCGGTTTTGAATATTTATGTTTGGTCATTTATCGACCATTTTGTGCTCTTCCTAACAAGAAGTAAATTAATCAATGTTGTTTAGGTCATTCCATTAAAACCACATGCGGTAACTTTTAAGGAATTTTCTACACACACAAATGTAGTAATTAAGATTTTGACGGTTATGGTTTAGATCATTCAGCAGGTAAATCAGTTTGATGTGGTTTCATTTGAAAGACAGCAAGCTGTTCATGTGCTGCCTGTTGTCAAGAATCAAAGCTGTGCATTTGGCATAAATTGAGTCCCCTTAAGATGTCAGGTGTTCCGTTTGACCAATGAATGGGCAACGATCAGATAGAGTGACGTCAGTATCCCTTTAATCCGGCTGTGAAGTCTTGAAGCAGCTTTTTAATTGAAGCTGTTTGATTCTTACAAGTCACCTACATATTCATTTTTGAAGGCACTACATTGCTACTGGTGTTATACCCTCTTTAAGTAATCTCTGTGATGTGATAAAGCCGTGGGAATTTGGGATAGATTTTGCCCTTTACGCACAGAACGATTGAATTCAAACGATTCGTGTATTGTTACTTTTTCTTTTAAAACTGTGTCCATAAGTTAAACTAAAAAAGGGGATTTCCAATAAGGACCCGATTGCTGGACGGGTGTTACCTGAGACATTCATAATTACGCGTGATGATGAGGTCCTTATAATATATGAACACAATCAAAACTTTAAAATGATCTTACTCATAACAGCTGTTATAGATTCAACCTAATAACACAGTCTACTTAACAAAATAGCAATCAACACGCAGAGTACAAGTTAATTCAACACTTTATATAAGGACAAATCAAAGTAGCCTATAATGTCAGTAAAAGTCCATTTGTCTAATTTATTTGCTGCAGTAATTATTGGGCCAATTCGACTATTTTTTATTCTGATGAGAACCCTAATATTATAATAATGTATGCATGTATATAATCTAAAAAGGAATGACATTGTCAAAGAAATATAGTGAATTAGAAGTATTTGAAGCATAACAATTGAAATATTAGTTACCCTAACTACTAACTAAATGGTTTAAAACAAAAGTTTGTTTCATGTCGTGTCAATTAAGAACTTCAAGCGGCAATACTCAACACTAATGGCATTTATTTGGTTCTTTTCACGCTTCATATGCTCATCAAAGCTTTGTAGTTTGTTATCAACACGTTTTGCTTTCCTTTGAGCTCAAGTGTGCAGTTTGACTTATGAATGGGCAACGATTATCTGCCAAGTCCGACACATTAATGTTCCTTTCAAGATGCTGCTGTCATTTATCATGGCAGATTATAGACCTGAAAGTTGCTGTATGACATCTTTTTTTGAAGTTGTCCAACATTGTGGATTATTACACCTCACCTGAAAATATGTGCATAAAAACACAATTGTTTACATTTTACATACAAAATGTATTTGTAGGAGAAACAGTCACAAATATCACGATATTTCGCTTATTTTTCATTAATCTTTCATTTGTATATGTATCATATTTGAATATTCACACACTCTTTTACTCGTGTATCTAAAGAACTTTCATAGTTCTTTAGGTATAACATTTTAACCTTAAGCTTAAAATAAATACAACAAATAAACATTAAATAAATTCAATAAAACCATTATAACGGTGGGGAAGATTTCTACAAAATTGACGAGGGAACATATTTCACTTTTATCTCCGGATATTTCTGGTTAATGTTTATAATTATTAAACATTATTTAAAGTCATTATCCAATACAATTATATACCAAATGAAAAGAAACTCTTCATTAATGTAGTGTAAAATATTGATGTAAATTGAGTTTTTCCTCTCTTTGTCCCAACAGCTCCTAAAGTCAGGACCGGCGCTGCAGGAGAGGATTTCTGATTAACTCCCATGTTACGTCCCGATTAATCACAGCGCAGTTATGCAGCTCGTAATCTCCTTAACTAATATTATTGTCATGCCTTCTTATCAAAGGGATCTTTAATATCCAAAACAACAACAATCAGATTGGTGCCATTTTACACTTTTCACACCTCGATCACTACAAAGGCAATTGGTTTCGATACACAACGACCCAAATCACATTAAGTGTTTGAGCGCTCCTGTGGATCACACACGCCCTTCAGATTGACAGATGTCTTCAAAGGCCGTCAAGGGAAAGGGGTGGGATTATAAAATCTGGCCTCAGCAGCTCATCTGGAGCATTCGGGATCTACCTGTGGAAGAGGCAACATCACATTTTGGAATTATGAAGGGACCAATGGATTTCTCTTTTGCGCTTCTTCTTCTGGTGGATTTGGTTGTGTGTCTCGGCGCACAGCCTTTCACTGGGATGCACCCTGACGCACTGCTCCGAGGGAGGAGTTCCGGTTCCAAACACATCATGCAGAGGAAGCAGACCAACAGGCTGCCCTTCTACATGATGCAGCTTTACCGGACCGTGCTGACCGAGGAGCGGGCTAAGACTCTGGCTAACAGCCTGAGCCACACTATGACTGAGGACCCTGCTCTGCAGGACTCCGACTCTGTGATCAGCCTTGTCGCTAAAAGTAAGTTTTCCTCAAAAATGAATTATTGTTTTTGATATTATGTGCAGTTCACATGGCTTGTATGTTGTTCTTTTAAAAATATATATATTTAATTACTCCATTTCTGCACTTTATAAATACCTACAAAATGTATTGATTATTTTCACTCACCTTAATTTAATCATTTGCCTAATCAAAAATGATGAATGTATTTTATTATGCATGCAGATCCCTATTGGTAATACAAGCTGTTGAGTCATCACATGTTTAAATATAGAATGAGAAATAAGAAATACGTTTTGCTGGCCCAAATTTAATGAAATGCATTCTCATGGATGATGTTAACCAATTTTCTTTCCTCTTATTTATTTCAGGCTGCCAGCAGATAGGCAAAAGGTGGTCCGTCACCTTTGACATGTCCTCCATGTCTGCAAGCGACAATGTCCAGCTGGCTGAACTTCGCATTCGCCTGCCTGCCTTCACAGAGTCTTCCCGAGCCTCAGTGGACGTCTACCACTCGCAGAGAAGCCAATGCTCAGGCATGCACTGCTCAGAGAACAGGATGTTCCTGGGCCGCCTGAGAGCACACCCCAGTGCGATGGTATCCCCCTCTTCATGGAAGGTGTTCAACATGACTGGGATGCTCAGTCGCTGGCTGCAGCAGGAGCACACCACACATGAAGAAGAGAAGGTGAAGGAGGAAGGGCAGGAGGGAGTCCAACACCTTACTGCTGACCGGGTCATGATGGTGGTCTTCTCAAACCAGAACCTGAACAACCAGCGCATGCCAACACTCATCCGCACCGCAGAGCACTCCAAGTATGTCAGCTTTGACCGGGAACGGGTGGCGCCTGGCTCTGGTTCCAAGCCGAGGAGCCGCAGGTCCAACAGGCACCATCACACCCAGCATCAGAGAAAAAGAGTGGCTGAAGCTGCCCCTGCCAACAAGCCCACAGAGGAGGAGAACAAGGGTCCTCTCTGCAGGAAGGTGGACATGGTGGTGGACTTTGCAAAGATCGGCTGGAGCGAGTGGATTGTCTATCCCAAACAATACAACGCCTATCGCTGTGAGGGGAGCTGTCCCAACCCTGTGGATGAGACCTTCACTCCAACCAACCATGCATACATGCAGGTAAGACTGAGTCCAAGACAAACTCTTTTTTGTTATTTGTACAGTGTTTCCAGTAATGGGATTTGAATGATACCCTACATGTTGTCTAATCAATCATTTTACCTCTTTATCTTTCCAGAGCCTTCTGAAGCTTCACCGCCCAGACAAGGTGCCGTGTCTGTCCTGTGTGCCAACACGCCTTGGACCGCTTTCCATGTTGTACTACGAGCAGGGCAAGATGGTCATGAGGCATCACGAGAACATGGTGGTGGAGGAGTGCGGCTGCCACTGAGCAAAAAACCTGAAAACCTTCTGGTTAAAGGTCAAATAGACTCAAGCAACTCAGCCGGAGGCCCAGAAAAGTCTTCAACGTTAAAGCTGAGCCACTCAGAGATACACACTGGACGGATGACCACAGGCACTTTACAGATCTCCATTCCGACACTGGGACAGAGGCTGTGATGCATTGCATGAAAGAAGGGAACTACTGCAGGGTTTATCCTGGACACAGCTTCCTAAATGATCATTTTGAAAGTCAGGAGTTGTAAATTATTTGGAGTTTTTGTAAATATTAGATGCCCTTATGAAATACAATTCAAGTTTATAGGGGTTGATGATGGTAATGTATTGATCCAGTAAAATGAAACGTAATGTAAATATGGTCATTAACTAAAGCACTATAAAGGACTCACACAGATAGATCTTATGTACAAACTCTTCTTTTTTTATTTAAGACTGAATTGTTTAAGGCCATTGCATGACAAATGTCAGAAAGGTTGAAGCGCTTTTAACTTTATTGAGATGTCGGGTCCCATTGATCCTTGTATATTTAACCTGTAAAGTAATACAATAAATTATTTCTTATCTGAACAAAGTGAGTGATGGTTTTTATTTAAGGGTTTTTACAAGAGCCTAAAAGTGGCTAATTTCCCTTAACGTTATAGGCTTGCTATGCTATGAGGCACAGCAGACATTTGAGTGTTTAACAAGAAAACGACACATATAATAACATTATTTGAAATAGATACCATGAATCTCGTCACTGGTATTTTGTGCATGCTGGGTCACTGGCAAGGCCATTGAAACAGAGCCATCTTTGATATTATCAGTAAACCTGCTTGAACATTTTTTCTTAAAATTGTGAACCTGTACTAATATTTTCTGGCTTTAAAAAGAGAAATACTTTGAAAACTGCGGCTGTACACTGCCTAAAAGCATCGACAGGCAACAAAGTCAGCTAGCATGGTAGAGTGACGTAACAACGAACAAAATAGAGCTAAAAGAAGAATGAATATCAGACTTACATATAGCAGGTCAGGAGGTCAGGAACACTACTCAAATGAATGGTAATGTTACCCTATATCTGCTAGATGATTGCTAACAAAAATGCTAGTTAGAAAATGCTTCAGTGCTACGATCAAAAAGGGGGTCATTACATTTTTGTTTTCTCCGTTTAGGGTCCCTGGCTCTTGATTTCCGTAGTCCATCCATCCATCCATCCATCCATCTTCTCCCGCTTTTCCGTCAGGGTCACGGAGGTAACAGCTCCAGCAGAGAGCCCCAAACTTTCCTTTCCCTGGCCACATCAACCAGCTCTGACTGGGGGATGCCAAGACACTCCCAGGCCAGCGAAGAGATATAATCCCTCCACCTGGTCCTAGGTCTACCCCTCGGTCTCTTCCCAGCTGGACATGACTGGAACATCTCGCTAGGGAGGCGCCCAGGTGGCATCCTCACTAGGTGCCCGAACCACCTCAACTGGCTCCTTTCAACGCGAAGGAGCAGCGGTACTACTCCGAGTCCCTCCCGGATGACTGAACTTCTCACCTTATCCCTAAGGGAGATGCCAGCCACCCTGCGGAGAAATCCCATTTGTATCCGCACCGTTGTGACGAAAAGAGAGCTGAGCCAGAAGGCAAAGCTCTCTGTCTACCGGGCCATCTTCGTTCTT
The DNA here is from genome assembly GCF_036324505.1 of Eleginops maclovinus. NCBI lineage: Eukaryota > Metazoa > Chordata > Actinopteri > Perciformes > Eleginopidae > Eleginops > Eleginops maclovinus. The sequence goes on from NC_086356.1 coordinate 8,051,036, forward strand.
ACCCTCACCTATGGTCATGAAGGATGGGTCATGGCCGAAAGAACGAGATCGCGGATACCAGCGGCCGATTTCCATAGTATAACAAACAAATAGTTTCAGTTATTTATCTGTGAAACCATGAAGAATTTTAAGACCTGTTAAAAGTCATCAAATGAGTCAAAAAACATAAAATGTTAATTGTTTAATTTCAACAAGACTTTGACTTACTTGTCAAACATGTCACAGGTCATACACAGTCCAGTGTATTCAAAGTAAAGAAACAATTATGCATTCATGATGTTTTGTAAGAGTACAACATTTTTACACGATTTAAGCATTACAAAAAAAAAAAAAATGCCATCTCATTTTCAGAACAAATCTGAAGGAGGATTACTCGGCTCAGTAAGACTATGCTTCTCTTTTTTACTGACATAAAAAAAAAGAAATAAAAATGTTGGGAATCACTTTTATCCGTCCAGCAGAGCCTCTTCAGATGTCCATTTCAAACTGGTCATCTTCAAGAAAAACAAAAGACATGGAAGTGAGAAAAAGGAAGTAAGAAAATGGCTGCTCATGTCCTATTTTAAATATACCTGCGCTCTCCTCTGTATGCTGGCTGTGGTTGGAGTTTTTGCTGGGGGTCTGTTCTGGCTGGTTTGTGTCGTTGGGTTTGAGTGCACTGGTGACTCCGGGGATGTCGGGCAGATTGGGAGGCGTGCGGGCCAGAGGAGACGTCCGACACTGCAGGAGGAACTTCCTGTCGTAGATGATTCTGGTACCTGCAGGAAGCAGTGGCAAAGACAACCAAAGTTAATTATTGTCCATAGTTTTACCGTAAAAATTAAATGACATCAAATACAATTCAGCAGCTAATATCCACAATGAAGAATTCTAACCAGTTAAAAAAGATACATATAGAATCATTTCTGAACTGTTAAGTGTCTGGCTGCTTTAAAAGGCGCCTCTAAATAAGATATATTATTAACTTTATTAAATAAATAATTATCTAAGCCACCAATCTCCACTTTAAAAGATTGTATATATATTCAATAAAATTATGAAGCTTAAATTTATAACTCTTCACTTGTTTATTATAGAAAAAAAATGAAATGAAAATGAAGATTTAAAGACATTAATGACCCACCATCAATTCCACAGTATTGTGCAGGTCTGCTTTTTCTCTTTAAGAGTACTGTTGTGTGTTCACTGCATGTACACATGCCCATGACCAATGACCTATTTCTTTTTGTCCTCTCACCTTACCTGAACCGATTCTGTCTTATCTGTGTAAATCTGTCCCCATCTGTGGCAGAACACACTATCATTTATAATGGACATGTGTAAGCTGTATCAACTTTCTCACCGCAGCAGGGTGAAAACACCTTTTTTGCTTCACTCTTGTCACCACACTGGATATTTCCCAAGGTGTCAAGATTAGATATATGAGAAAAAAAAACAGGATAATTGTGCCAATAACTCAGCGGCTCGATGCGTGTGAAACTGGCTTTTACTCGGTTGTTCTGGCTATTGAGCCAAGAAACATATATATATATATATATATTGTTTGGCTTTTCATAGCAAGTAGGTGAAAGTTTGTTCATTTTTAGCCTCTCCCATGTATCCAGGGAAACATAGTTGCTTTTCAAACACTTCAGGTTATTATTAGCCCATATTCTGCCTCTATAGTATCACACATGTGTCCTGGTGAAGCCAAACCTTAGTAAACAAGTTGCTGCAGAGGAACAGCAGCCTGCTGTAATACAGGACTATAAATAGCACATGACCATGGACGGCCTATATTGAAACATACAGTCCTTGATTGTGTGAGTACAGACACGGGCTTCTCACACTGAATAAAAAAATCCATGAAGTAATGTTTGAAAGTACAAACCATTCACTTCAATGTTTGGACTGATGGCAACACAAACCAGGGAGAAGTTCATGAAGGAAGCAGAATAAATGCATTAAATTATCCTCAGCCTTATATTTTAGATGGCAAGATTGAATTGAGTATCAATGAAATATGTGGCAAAATGTGGGATCAAAATGGTAAGTGGCGGATTATAGGTTAGACTTTTGATAGATAGGTCATCGGTTCAATCCTCGGAACAGCATCATTTTAGAGGGAAAAGGGAAAATGAGGCTTTGAGGGGTGAATTTTTCATATTTGGCGTGTTCTGACACCCATACGGTGTAGCATGTCAAACGTAGGGTGTAAAAACAGAGCATCCTGTCACTATTTTGCAGTGTGCATCCAGCATACGTTACTGGCACTTCTCAACCATAATCCTTTGCGTGTTGATACAGCAACAGGGTGAAGTTCAAGTTCAAGTGTTATGACGTATGTCCCAGTTGTAGTATGCACCCTGCATGCTTACAGTACTTCCTGAGGACAGCTGCAGTAGTAAAATAAAGGGAACCTGAGTATGATTTTTAACGCAGCCTCTGTGAACGTGATCAGGGCGTTTCTGAATAAAGGAAGTAACTCTTAATGAATCTCCTTAGAATGAAACACATTTCGAAAAGCTTCAGTATGAGAAATGTCATGCAGATCTTCTATTTTTCCTGCAAGAGTTCCCTTTAAATGCCCCACCTTTCATTACTGATCTTTCTCTTTACATGGATACTATTAGTATCCGCGTTAGATAGTACTGTGATTAACCCATTAACTAGACTCGGTGCTTCGTTACCTCCTGGCGTGGTGCTGAACAGAGTCCCCCCGGGGGTCGTGGAGTAGTCTTGCGGCATGTGGGCAGCATCGTGGATGGTGACCCGTCTTACGGCCGGGATATTCTGGCTCCTGCTGGGCTGACCTGCCGCTGACATGTCTCACAACACTGTTTGGTTTTAATAATACTTAAACTCCACAGACAGGGGTAGCTGCTTCTGGTGCTAAATACGCAATGAAGCGGAGAAGTTACCTTGTGGTTCCACGTGGAGATCAGATCCAAAACATTCCAGGAACCTCCTTCAAAACAACATGTGGAGTCGAGCGCTGTGATTGGCTGGAAACAGGGGGCGTCACAACACGAGGAGGTTGTATTTCTTCCTGATCTGCAGGCTGCTCTATCAATCACAGATACAACTTCAATCTGAACCAATCCTTAATACTATTATTTTCACAGCGATATAAAGAACAAAAATACATTGCTGTTGTTTAATTACATGCATCAAACCTTTTTTTAAATTTAATTTAACAATATTTTTAGTCATATATGAAGTACACATACAGTATTATGTGTAATATTAATACAAAATAAATAAAATAATATTTAAAAAATGTACATCTATCGTATAATTTATATGGTAAGCATCAACCTGTATAACCAATTAAATCTCATATAAAAAATAATAGAAAAACCTATATTTACCTAAATATAAATTGCTAATAAAAAAACCAACATTTGGAGGATTTAGATTTCTTCAACTTCGATATGTTGGACCCATAAAACAAAGCATTCATTTAAACATCACAACATCTATATATAGCACTTTAAACTCACAATAGTCAATGTAGGAATGTTATTCAATATAAATATATACAAAAGCTGCACTCATTTCCCATTTTACAAAAACAGGACACTGCATTTATGTCACATCTTTGTTTATTAAGTCTTGTAAATGGTTTGAGCTGGTGTACAGGGTAAGATGATCTATACATATTTTCATGTCAGAATGATTCTGATTGAAAGGCTTGTATACATATTCACGTTTGTTTATCCTCTCTCCAACACAATACAAAAGAAAAGAAAACAAGTGGTCATAGCTACAAAGCCTCTACATTCCCCATGATGTGGGCGTTGGCCTACTCTAAATAATGCTTAAAGAACATCCATAACAACTCTATGAGGGTGCATAGCATTCTAATTAAATATATTTTGTCATATATTTATACACATATTTTCATAAAAACAGATTTTTTTGTGCATGTGCGCAGTTGCATTCCTTAGGATAGATTAATATGATATTGCGTTTACATTGTCATGTATCCATTCTAAAGGAGTATAGGTGATCTCTATTCTTTCGCCACAGTTAATTTTACAATACTCTTTTTTTTTTAAATACATCGCCATAGGTTACACGTCCTCTCAAGTCACAAGTCTGCTAAAAACTCTCTTCTTCCCCCTTATCCAACAAGGTTTCAAACCAAGCACCATCACACACACACACACACACACACACACACACACACACACACACACACACACACACACACACACACACACACACACACACACACACACACACACACACAGGAGTTGTATTGATCTTAGTACAAAGGCTCACTGACTTGTTTGATTCGAATTGCAAATCTAAGTTATGAAGGAAGCAGAAGAATAAACTCCAGCCACATATTCAGTTTTAGGTGGACACCTCGAATGTCTTCTGGATTTCAAGATAGATTAACAACCACTCACTTTTAGCATAGTACAGCTCCTGATAGACGGGAACCCCTTTTCGAATACAATTATCATAACCCAGAAAATTAAATATTTTCTTGATTGTTATCAGCAGTAATCACATTTTCTATATATTTGATGTCCAACATGGAAGTCTAAATAAGTTTCAAAGCTTTCCCAAGAGACATTTTTAAATTTGGTTGTTACTTGGTCAGAATTGATAATGTAAAGGACTAGCAATAAAGCTGATCGTATGAACGGTGAGACCACCAATAATCGAAACAGCTACATACTGTCGAGAATACTTTACATGCATACACAGTGCATGGTTCTTGCTAAAATTGTCACAAATAGTTTACAATTTGGGGTTAAAATCTCAAAATGATTACCCTAACACAAGATAAATGTCATTTTCTTTAACATCCCCAAATTTAACCCCCTTCTTGCGCTGATACAGTACAAGATGTGATAAAGAAGGTAACTCGTCACTTTAGATTAATAATGATAGTGCAGCTGACTTAAATAAAACACTTTAAGTACTGCAACAATAACGGAAATGATGTTTAACATTAATTTAATGAAACTTTCCTGTTAGAAGAGGTCACTGACTATACAGAATACTCCTTTTACTTGAATCAAAGAGCTCTCCACAACACACTCTCATACGCACTCACACACCAACTATCCTGCTCTATACCACCTTACCCCCCTCCATTGCGTCCCTATCCCGCCCAAGTCTTCCTCAGAAACACTCGCTTTGTGTCCCACACTCGTCTGTGAAAAGGAGGACTTGGAACTCAAAAAGGAAAACACTTTGATTCTGACCGAGCAGAACGGAAAACCTGAGTGGAGTAACAGTGGAAAACTTGTGATATGTAATAGACATGTGCTATATCAGATGAGGCTCTCGTGTGCACGGAGTGGGCATGGAAAACATGTGCATTTGTGTGATGTAGAACTAATGAACTCGCTCATTCATTCATTCAATCAATCAATCAATCTCACTCATTCAGGCTACAGTAGCATTTACAGTACTTCAATATTGTCCCATTAAATGTGTGCTACTATGGTACGACCCCGTCAGGTTTCTGCATAAAGGAAGTGCTTTGGAGATGAAGAGGACCATGGGCGTTTTGCAGTGACGTCAGTGTATGAAAGTAATGAAGAAATGAATCAGAAACACAAATGGAGCTAGGGTTACGGCAGCAGCAGACTCTTTTTTTCCCGGTACATCCTGATTTAATTGTTGCTACGTTAGGTGCTGAAAAACAAATAATGCCTCTCATGTTAGAGCCGCATCCTTAAATCTCGCAGCTGATGGATGCCAAACTCAAAAGCTTCAGTCATTTACACCGTTCCCAATCATGTAATTTACAGAACCCCGGCTAGCATCTTCATTGTTCTTGCTAAGTATTATTGCTGTGGCAAACTCCAAAATCGAACACTGTCCGACCAGGCAGTAACTTTTTATATGTGGCGTGTTTCTGATTATGTTTGTGTGCTTTTGTTTGTGTGTCTTCACAGTTCACGAGTCTGGGGTCAGTGTTAGTAAGACAATCACAGTGCTATCTGTCTGTCCTCGCATCACAATCCCATGTTGTAGCTACTGTCTTAGCAAGTTGCTATGTTATGCTTGCTACCATTGAACTACGACACACGAGTCAGATCCTCCTTGTTTTACGTTTCAATCACTGCTTTCAAATGAATTAATACACGTGTACGGTAAGGTGCTACAGCCGTTTCAAACAGAAAAAGAGGGAGCACATGCAAAGTTGTCAGCATTAAATGTAGGTGCTGGAAAAGGCTGATAAAGAGGCCTGTGTTTTTTTTAACTGCATATTGACTGAGGCTACTGATAAGAACCGTGAGTCTAGATGCCGCGCGCTACTTGGAGAAATGACGGAAGAAGTTAGAAAAGGTTCACGATGGAGGGAAATCTTTGTGACGTCGAGCCGCTGCACAATACAATCAAGCAACCAACCCCTTTCCACAGAAAAACACCAGGGGCAAAATGCTCCACACGTTGGCCGGACATTACTTAAAAAACCAAGGTGGACTGGCTCCGAAAAAGGAACGGAAAGACACAAGCTTCATCCACAAAGGAAAAGACGTTAGCAGCACACGCAGACAGGTACACTCACGAGCGGGGGGGGGGGGGGGCGAGCACGGCGGTTTTTTCTTTCTCCACCGTGACATCACAGGGCCCGAGAGCCAATCATGAGGCAGGGCTCAAGAAACACATGCGGTAGAGAAGAATACGCGCGCACATACACACACGCACACACTGACACATGTCCACGTAGCATAGAGTGCATATATCACATTGAGAATAATAGGGGACAGTGAAAGAAGCATCAGTAGGCTCAGCAGAAGCTATACGGAACCGTCCATAGAGGGATCTATTTTTTTTTTGGTGTTATTGGACTCAACTTGCCGACACACACAACTCCTGTTGGCGGGAATAGGGTCCTTTAAATAAGGCCCGGCGTGGGCCAGCCCCAAACCTTGTACCCCTTCAGTTTGTAGATAATGACAGTTCAAAAGGTCATAGGGCATGCACCAGCAGTCATCATGCGATTACAGTTCACAGGAAGCACTTTTTGTTTTGTTTTTTTCTTGGTTGTTTACTGACATTTATGTTTTTTTGTAAAAAAAGAAGAAGAAGAAGAATCATGCCTTAGTCTAGTTGATATTTTTCTTACAAATGTTATAAAACTACAAGTTGAACTCCTCTTTTTTTTCCCTCCTCAGCCTCTTTTGTTTCATGGTGCTCCATGGTCACACATTGAGGATGTTTTCTGTGTTTGTCATTTTGTAGTTTGCACTTCTTAAGTCTTTGTCTCACTCTTCCTCTCCTCCCCTTCCTCTCATTTCCATCTGCGCTCTGGTTGTGTTTTTGTTGAGGATGATTTGGCAGTGGCTTTCCGGCCCTAAAAAAAAAGAGACAAAGGCCATTTACAAACAGACACAGGAACATTTAATTTGCCTTCCAAAATACAACTAAAAACTGAGAAATCAAATCAAACCAAATCATTTATGCTCAAATTCTAATTTTGGACATAAATGGAAAAGAACACGTAAGAGACTATTGAGAAGTTGCTGTACAGTCTTCTGTCCAAGCACTGGGATGCACTGGTGTGTGTCCCGTACCTGGAGGACGGGGCAGTATGTGTATTTCAGTGTTTAACTCTCCGCAGACTGGTGCGCTGCGCTGACTGAGCGCCCTTTCTCACATCCACCCCCACCTGGAGCAAGGAGGCAGGGAGGGGGGAAGGAAACAAGACTCGGACCAGTTAACTGCTGAAGCCTCTACTGTACATGTTACCAGAAGAGAATAAAAAAAAACCTTGTCTCTCCGTTAGCCAACCGATGTGGCTCTTTGCAATCCCAAGATACCGACAACAACGATGACATGATGATGGTTATGTCTCACAGTCACGTTGTACAACTATTAAATACATTTAGATTCATAAAATTAGTTGAATGTTGAAATTATCATTAACTCAGATTTGACGACAAATTATAGAGGGTTCATTGTCAGATCTGCTATCAACATTTGGCTTTTGGCCAATTTCCCACTTGTTTTATACCAGGCTATGTGTCTGATGACAGTAAGCTGCTTGGGTTAACAGTTTTCATGCGTGATATGAGAGTATATGATGAAAATAGGACTGACGCACCTTTCTAGGAAGCGTGCGTCCTTGTTCGTCTACAAACTGCACCTCGGCAGCATAGCCCTCTTTCTCTTCTCTCTGTAAAAAACAACACAATTTACAAATCAGCAGCAATTCAAAGTACCCACATTTGCATGGGAATAAATAGTTGTAGTCAGAAATGTAAAATGGTACCAAAAATGATTATTCATGACCGATATTCCACATGTGTTGTGAGGGTCAGGTCTGTGACTTCATCAAAAATGCATTTTGATGTTGACTTCTTAAGTGAGACTGTATTCTGTGATGTGCAAAACAAATCAATGACTGTTTTCCCATCTGATACGTTATTAAGATAAAAAGGATGGGCTAAGATGTTCCCCTTCCAGGCCCTGGAAGCGCTGGTTGGTTGGCGACCTGACCTGACCCGCCTCTGCTCCGGGCCCCAAACACGTAGGCCCCGCCCACGCAGCACATGAGAGTAACTCGTGTCACACACCGGAGTCAGCAGAGCCTCCTGGGCCACTCGCAGGCCCGGCACGCCGCCGTCACGCCCCGCCGTCACCGAGCCCACCCAGCCCTGCAGGGAGTCCTTGTCTGCGAGGTAGGGCTGGAACGCTCCGCCTCCCCCCATCCTGGAGAGCAAATAAAAGCAGATAATTAAGATTCTTATAATTTCTTGAAAACATTTCTAATTTTGTAATTTCATGACCCTTTTCTGATTCAGATGTATTTTGCCTACAGGTACCGTACCGGTTATCTCCGTTGTGGTCCGATCCTCGTCCCGAGATCTCACACCGCTGGGCGTACACCTGCTGGCCTGCAACGACAGAAATCCCTTCCACTGAACCCAGCCCTACACTTCCACCTCCCCCTTTTGCTCCTCCTCCTGCTGCCAGGACCTCTCCTCCCCTCCCGTCAGACCTCTGACCTCCCAGCTGGCCGTTCAAGTTGACCTTGGGCACGGCGCCACTGGCCCTCACCCTGTCCCATTCTGCCAGAGCAGTTGCTGGCTCCTGTGGCGCCTCCTCCTCCTCAACCTCCCCTTCCTCCTCATCCTCCTCCTCCTCCAGCTCCATGATGGAGCCACTGGCCCCGCTGGCTCCGCTGCTTGGGCGACCCAAGCTGTAGGGAAGGGAGAGCGTGGCGCCCTCTGAGTCGTCGGCACGACTGCTGCCGTCCAGTGACGAGTCCTCTACCGTGACTAATGAGGGGCTGACCCCCGCCGGCCACACCTGAACGTCCGACATCTCCATTAACGTGTCTTCTTCGGTGGTGGCGATGGGGGCACACTCGAGGCTGGAGACTTCCTGCCAGTAGGGCTCTGTGCCCAGCGGGGAGGGCAAGCTGTACTGCATGGAGGCCGGGGACAGCAGCTCATCCTGCACCAGCCCATAACCTGAGGGGAGACAGGGGCGAGACAAGAGAAAGACTAACACCACGCAGGCACAGCCGGGGGCAGGGTGGGGAGGTGGTGGAGTGACTGTTTCTCCAACCTGTGAGGAAACAGTGGGCTCAGCCCTGTCCCAATAAACAAACCATGGACTAGAGTCGGGATTTAAAAGCCAATCATTTAGAATCAGGAGATATCTATTTTAAAGATGTAATGAATGAGCAATCGTACTGTTAAGGAAGCCCTAAGAGGCAAGAATCTATTTAGTTTAGTTATTACATCTCAATTCATTTAAGTGACAGAATCCTTTTTCCAAGTGTTGGTTTTTGTAATGCTCATTTCGACCACAAGAGGCTGAAGTGCTACAACCTGTTGTAAAAAGAGTTATGTAAAATTGTGATGAGCATTGTTTTGGCAAGAAATTTGTTTTAATCTACGATTTTCTGCCGCTTAGGAAATCATGAATGTTTTGAGCTGCCAAACATTTTTTCTACCTGTTATACATATAAGTTATACACATAGGACAAAACCATTCAGACCCTACATTAAAAAATGTAGTTTTTTCTTGCCTCTCAGGGATTCCATAGCTTAAAAAAATCCCGGCCGGGATGTTTTGCACTACTTATGGTTTGAAAGGTAAAGTACAAGAATAATACTTGTCTTTCACTTAATTTTGATTGGTCTAATTGATATTTGTCGGCTGGATCGAAGCACTTTAGGTCATTGGCATTGGGACAAAGCAATAAGAGTGAGGTGAGGGTCAGAGGGGTTGTCTGTGAGGTGAAGGGAGCAGGGCTCTGGTTTGCCACCGTGAAAGAAAGTGAATCTGCAGAAAATACACTTGTTTCTTTTTAAGCAAAAAGGTGAGTCTAGAGTTATACAGCATATCAATCCTGGGGTTGGCACGACATAAATGTATCATAAGTTACATCTGAGAAAAAGTGCCAATTGGATTTAAGCAACCATGGTTATTAAACATGTTCATATAAAGTGGTAGCAGTGACATACAACCAATTTCAAAATTAAAATAGTTTAAATGTGCGTACTATACATATCAATTATGTCCATTACAGATATGTGTTCAGTTATTTTCAAAAAGTTGACAAACTGTTGTTGTTTACTAACCAAGATCAAGGCTGTGTGTTGTGCTTTAACCAGGAAGGACTAAATATTCAATAATGATTACATGAAGTTATTTTAAGAAGCTGTTTTACTAAAACCAAAGCTTTAAGGACATATTGAATATCATCTATTATCGTTCCAACCCGTCACACGTTTCTGATTGGGAGTCAGAAGCATCTTACAGATTCTGCTGAGGTAAATGCAAGATACTGTTGCTGTTGCATTATAAGAGGCATGCATTTGCATGTGTCTGCATCCCAGGCATCCAAATAAAGGCCACACACACGCAACACAAACACACACATTAGACAAAGCTATTATTTTTTTAAAGATTCTCCTTTAAATGCATTGTGCTTATTCATGATGAACATGACAGTATTACAACAAGTATTTAAATTGTATTCTCCATTTTTTTATTCTCTATTTGTTCTGATGAACTAACAGCACATTTATACGTTTTTTAAAACTACTTTATAAAAACACAAGGACACACACACACACACACACACACACACACAAGGACACACACTTTAAACTACACAAACGTATTGTATTCAGTGATAGTTCTTTGATTATTCTTAAAATATACATTTCTGGGCATAAATTCTAGTTTTTGATTCACAATACATGCTATTTTACATGTTTATAATATGTTTCCAAATGTAATTTCAGTTCAATTTTAATTTTACTATATTAAGAATCATTGGGAAATGATGGGTTTTTTTCCCTCGACAGTTGGTGATTTCCTTTCTTTACTTTAAAAATGTAATTGAATGGCATTTTTATTTATTATCCATCATATAAGTTTACCATAAAAACATGGTAAACTATCAAACTGTTTTACAAATAAATATTGAAGTTAAAATATTTTAGAAATGCTTTGTGAATGAATGTTATAAACTAACAACCTGTGTTTTTACTGTACTTGGGGAAGCCTTCTTGCTTATTGTTTAATCAATGAGTTCAAATGAATGAAATAGGGTGAAACTGAACAGTAAAGGTGTATTTCACCCACATTTAAAGGAAGGATGTGTTCTGCTTCAATTGAAAAAAAAAGCTCATGTGTGTTTTACTATAGCTAAACATTTCAAAACAGCTTTCTGATTATGGTCGTATGTATTTGTTACTTTTATTATAGTACAGTTTTTCTATTTTCATTTGTATTGCTCTAATCTACAGTTCCCTTTAAGGTTCATGAATGCACAAAACCAATAAAATGCCCTTAAAGTGAAAACATACTTGGCAATTAATCTTTTTTTGAAGGAATATGAAACAAAGACTGCTCACTTAAGAAAAAACAATTCACCTATTTGAACCTGCGGTAACGTTGCGGTGGATCAGTGCTACCTGGATACGGTCCAGTGACACAAAACAGCCAAATCTACCTAACCTCAAATTTTCTACTCTCAGATTCAACTGTTTCCAGTTCAAATTGTTCCAAATTGAACACAATCCAGACAAAAATAAGTTTTAATGGGTGAAATACCTTTTTGCTGTGCAAGTACTGGTCCCTCAGAGTTTATGTGTTTATAGATTAAATGTGAGGAATCATGTGTGTGTGTTTCTGGGACGGTACAGGGCCAGGATGATGGGATGTGCCGCAGAATGAGGGGAACAGGGAGGAATGAGTGAGAATTAGAATGAGTTAGAATGATTTAAATGAATCTGGGTTAGCCTTTCCCTTCGCTCCTGCTATTTAAAACACAAAGTCACACACCCACACACACGGGTGTCAAAGGCACAAGATGTGGTGAAGCACAAATAAACGCCACAGAGATTGTTATAGCACGAGAAAACAAGAGAACACCGCACAGCACACCACCACTTTACACACACATACACACAAAACTGCACTTATATTCACGAATAGATGAGGACACACACTTTTAGCCCACAGGTAAGCCTCAAATGCACAATAATCAGCACACACACCCAAACCAAGACACAAACACACCTCGCAGCAAAATCCCTGCTGGCAGATAACGTTTAGACAATGTTAACGGTCAGTCCGTCATCAGATATGGGCAAAACATAGTTTAGAAAAATCGAATTAGGGTCATAGTTCTGATTGTTTGAAGTGGGGTTGTATGAGGTACTTATACAAAGTGAGTGTATTGCCTTAAGGAGATTGGAGAAACAGACAGGACTAAAAACAGGGGAGTAAAGCACTGTATTGCTACGGCAGCTTAATATTTTTAGACATGTAAAGGACTATATCTATACCACTTAAAGTGTATCCTATATTTAGATTTTTTACTCTTTAATTTGCATATTTTCAAGCCATTATATTATCCATTCATGCTCTCTTTAAAGGCACCAAACTCCCTCGAGAGAAACGGTTATTTCAAAGTTGCTTTCTGTGTTCTGCAAGGTAGAATTTCGGTTTTTGTAGAGGTGTGAGGTGGCTTTAGAGAGACCATTGCTTATAGCTTCAGTTCTCTTTTGGTGGCTTAAAAACATCGTCCCTGTGCAAAGCAGTACATTGCTCAGCTTCCATACCAGTATTTCTCTGTTTTACCAAACTGCCAGCTACTGTAAGTGAAAGACTGACTTTGAATAGTTAGCTCATACCAACCCCGCACAACCAAACTGAACCGTCTCTTTAAGTGTCAGGATGTGGACTGCTTCGATGAAAAAAATGGTGACAAAAAGTCAAATCCAGTTGAGGAAAATTAACCGTGCCCATGAATGAAAGACGTCGTGCCACAGCAACATTGTACATAGAACATAATGGTCTATGCAACTGACCATATTACAGCGTAGCATTAAACACAACACCATTTATTTAACAGGTAAAGAATAACAAAATAAAAAAACACATTTGATTGTTAATATAGTATTAAAAAACAAGACTGAAATACACCCATTGAACAGAGAAAACATGTTACACTGTGAAGAGAACTCCATACATTGAAAGCATGCCATGCACAGAATCAAAAGCAGTTTATTCTTTTCAGGAAACTCTCAGTCCACACCAAACCATCTAAAGTAGACCTGGGTAAACAGTTATTTTACGAGATTTTTTTACAAATATAAAAAATATACAATATTAAGAACAGTTTGTCTCTCAAGGAAATCCAAAGACTTCCAGTTTGAAAACAATTACAATATTTAAGCATATCAAATCCTTGCAAGCAGAACTAAAATTAAAGTGATTTTCTTTGACTAATAACACATTTAGCTACCATATACAAAACCCAGGTCTGAAACACACACACACACACACACACACACACACACACACACACACACACACACACACACACACACACACACACACACACACACACACACACACACACACACACACACACACTGTAACAGCAAAGCATGCAGCATGCACATGCACAAACTGTAGTACACACAAAGAGCTGATTGAGAGGAGGACGAGGAGGAGGAGGAGGAGGAGGAGGAGGAGGGAGAGAGGGTCCCCACTCGACTGAACGAGGGAGGAGCGCAGGAAAATAAGATGGCAAGAGAAGGAGGAGGCCCAGAGGTCAACATGAGGTCATATGAGGTCAGAGGTCGGACAGGAAGAGCTGTGAGGAAGAAGAGCAGGAGAGGGGAAGAAGAGGAGGAGCTGGGCGGCAGATATGACATGTCACAGGTTCAGAGACAGACTGAAAAAAGGACGGGGAGAGAGAGAGAGAGAGAGAGAGAGAGAGAGAGAGAGAGAGAGAGAGTGAGAGAGAGTGTCCTGAGCAAAAGAGACATTTTGAGACGGCCGGAGCATTGCAGTTGTGTTGCAATGACAGCTGTCAATCAAACTAAGTATGTCTCATTCCCAGGGAGAGAGAGAGAAAGAGAAGAGATAGAAACAAGGTATGAAGGCCCAGAGCACACTATCATCTGAGTAGTGCACCATCCCAGACACACATGTATGCACACACAGGCAAGTATGTGTGCACACACTCAGAGACACACGTGTAATCTAAACAATCTCAACATACTTAATTGTAAATCAGAAAATGACTCAAGTGTTTATTACTTTTAAAATGATGTCAGTAATAGCGGCAGTGAGTGTTTCTCATATGAGGTAAGCTCCAGTATGAGGTGTAGGAAAAGACGTGGCCTGGTGAGGGGTGCACAGAGGCGGTGTTAGTGCATGCTGCAGAAGGCCGGGTTCATGGTGGGAGAATGACACCATTCCTCAGACCTCAAAAACATCATCCCAGCTTCATCATCATCATCATCATCATCATGTCATGAGCAGCAAACCACCATGCAGCCCGACTCCCCCTTCAACTTACCCCTTCTGAAAAACGGGGGTCTAATAAGTCGGGGCTTGCGCAGTAGGCGCGTTGGCCTTTTGTCCGTGACCTCTTGTGGAGCAACAGAAACAAAGTGAAACAGCTGGTACTCAAACTTTAGGGGAGAACATGAGAACAACAGCTCACTTTACCGAGTTTAAGAATTCTGTCTACGATATTATTATACCAGCTGTTGTGACCAATACATTTGTTTAAGAAAATAAATCCTAGGGGCAATAATAATTGTGAAATAATGGTAGAATCACACGCTTCTCAAGTGTTCAAATACCTTACTCTGCAATTAAAGTAACCTAGCCTCTTGTTAAGTTTGCTTCCAAATTCTGTCTGAGCAGGAAATCTAAATTTAAAATGTCCTTTTTTAGATCATTTATGATCATCATTGAAGAGTCAGACATCAGTCCCACCAAGAACATACTGAGTATTCATTCCATATTTGTTTAATCTTATTTTTACCCTCAACACTTTTAATTTATAACAATTAGGGCTGCACAAATAAACAAAATTGCATTGAGATCTCAATATGGACTAGTGCAGCGGTTCCCAAACTTCTTTTGCGGCGCACCCCCTTCTACGTCCCAACCGGGTTGACGCAACCCCCCAAAACAAAACCAACGCAATAAAGATTTGTTTTATCGCCATTTAAAGACTCATGTTTAATCATGCGCAAATAACCAGAACACGCATGACGATAACAACATCAACAAAGTTTCAATATAATGCAACAAAGAAAAATTGCAACGATCCACAACATTAAAGAGCATGGGCTCAGAAACAGATACAATAAATACAAACGAGGATCAATCATTTCCTGACTCCCGCTCATTTTCTTCTCTCGGATTCATTCCTATTCTCTCCGTCTCTGTTGCCTCCAAATCCTCACCATCTCTTGGTCCCTCTCCTCCTTCATGACTAACAACTTTGTCATGAGACGTTCCACTTGACAGTTTCCCTGATTTCAGCCAGTTAATTTATTTGAAAGAATGAATGAAACGAGTTGGCGCGCATCTATCCTACCTTACAGTGAAACTTTCTATCGAAAACTAATAAATTATAGTTTTTTGATTTAAAATAAAAGGGATTACAAAGGAAATGTTTATTGTTCCTGTTTTTTATTGTAGCCTATGGAAAAATCCCACTTAAAAAACAACACAGTAATATTTTTACACCAGACCACCATTACATGTTTCATCTCGCGCACCCCCTGGTGGCAGCTCGCGCGCACCACACTTTGGGAATCCCTGGACTAGTGCAATATTCAAATTGCAATTGAAGCACAATGTTTGATCAAGGCTAAATATGTGTTGAAATAATATTTAGAAAAAGTAATTTAAAGCTGTAGAGGTATACTGACCTACACATCATATTCTACAGACTACAGATCCTCTTCAAAAATAAAATAAAATAAATAATTTCATATATTTTTCAATGATAATGAAAGTGATGATTAAAAAATGTAGTATCAAAAAATATTCATTATTTTTCCCCAATTGTGCAGCCCTCTAACAATCAAATGTTGGCCTTATTCCAACATATATCACAATGCCTTGTTTTTATGCAGCTGCAACGCAAACATTTCCCAAATTGGGATCAATAAAGTACTTCTATCTATCTTGGATGTGGAATTTTATTCTAGTCTCATAATGGAAATGAATTCCTAACTTGCAATAGAACGCAAAGTGATCTTGGAGATAGACTGCCTTTAGGGTAAGCAGGCGGTAAGACTAAATAAAGATTCAATGATTTCTAAGTTCTGTATGAATGTAGTGTGCTAATTTGCTGTTCATTGATAAGGATATGAATATTTCATGTGTTCTGTGATGTGTGACGTGTCTGTGTGTCTCACCATTGAGGACACTGGGGGACAGCAGGGTGGAGTCGCGGTCGCTGAGTTGGCAGGCGCCTTCCTCTAAAGACCCGGGCACCAGCTGTGGAGGCTGACCCTCCAGAGAGGTGATGATGTCGGCACGATCGATGTTCTTTAGAGCCGTGTAGAGGCTCTCCACTGAGAGGGAGACACAGGAAGGGGAGCGGGAGCAAGGTGGCAGAAACAGGGAGACAAACAGGGAGGAATGTGGACGAGGACAGGGAAGACCAATGGGAAGTTAGAGAGCTTTATTCTTCGTCAAATCATTTAGTTTTGGATCCATAACAAAGGCCAACGCAGCAGACGCTGACTGAATGAAACAGTTAATAAAATAGGTTTCAAACCCAAAAATGTCTCTGATTTGTACAGTTATCATTTCTCAGAGATAGATAGTTTAGTGAGACTTACTCTTGGCCCTCTTGCCTTCTCTGCTGGCCCACAGGTTGAGCAGGGCGGAGCTTTGGTCCAGCAGCGAGTTAGGATTCTCCACACGGATCCTGTTGATGTCGTCCACACCAAACTGAAGCTCACGTGCCAACTCTGACAAAAGGACAGGAGGGTAAATAAAAGAAACACACAAAGACAGAGAGACACAAAGCTTGTTTGATATTTGAATAACTAACCTGCCCAGCTCAGACCCAGCTGCTCAGATATGAGGTTGATCTTGAGCTCAGTCCTCTCCATGGCATTCACTGTGGCTTAAATGAAAAGAAAAGGGGGACAGACAGCATCCAAATTAGAAACTCGCTGCCGTGCATGTGCTAAATATGTGAGCATTCATTTAACTAAGATAACTACAATAAAATAAACAAATAAAAAGTCTTGATTCCAGTATTTGGACAGTCCAGCTGATATTCAAGTGACTTAAATTTGGGGCTTAGTGGTCAGACAATATCAACTTTGGACCATCCAAATGTGTGGATGTTTTATTGTTTTGGTTTAAATGAATCTTCTGTGAGTCCTCAGTGACTTAAGTCACTGTTAAAACGGTCAATAGCAGTACTTACCTTGACAAAAACACTGCTCTGTTGAAGGAAATCAGCAATAGCCACAACATTTGTTCTTTGTCGAAATCATTTTCAGGGTTAACACACCGTATGGACAGGGGGGAGGTTAGAATTTGGGGGGGGAGGGGTCATTCGGGTGCTAGTCCCACCAGTCAAAGGAGCATTCAGTAAACATTACAGAGGGACTGAGGTGCAAGGTAGCAGCGCTGTGTGATAGACAGAAAAGGCCTTTTCCTCTCAACCTGCACTCCGCCGCCAACAACGTTTAAACCAACCACGGCGGCCATCTTGACTCTCTTTCATTTACAACCGGCCAATCAGCATGAGGGCTCCTCTGTCTAGCTCCACTGCGAGGTCCTGCCCATTCCCGTTGCTAAGCTACGGTGCTAATGCTTACAGTATCTGCTGCCATGCGGTTGGAAATCGCAGTGGAGACACTAGCGCCATGCAAACTGTTTCACATGAGTCATTCATTGGTTGCTACCAGGACACCCGTTTCCAAGGGAAGGCTAACGTGTGCCATTATGGGATGTGTCCGGGCTCATAATTTTTGATCGCACAATTGATATTATCCCCTCTAACTGCACTGCAAAGGATTCTGTGGCATACTGTAGAGCAGTGCATTGCATCCAAGGTTCGGTCTTTGTGCCATGCGTGCACGCGAGAGACAGATAGGGGAGGGGGGGTAAAGAGGGCAGAGTGGGGAGCAAAGGGGTTGTGGGTAAAAGGGGCGGTGCAACATTCAGTGCCCGTCTCCACCGTGTGTAAATCAGGAGAGGGCTGGAGGTCAGGCAGTGGAGGACTCACCCACACCGGGCTCGTTCAGCGCGCTGTAGCGCTCCCTCAAGGCGAGGGGGGTCAGGGTCCGCCGGCGCTCCTCACTTCCAGCAACCTAATAAGTAAACCAAGAACAACAATCAATTATATTTAATGTCGAAGGGCTTAATAATAATCACTAATTCAACTCTTTTTTTGGCAGACTGCTGGTACAATAAATAAATATGAGCATGTATTTATAGATTAGACATTTTCATTGTCCTATTTTTGGTCATTTTTAAAAGGACTATCCTGTCTTAACAATCATTTTTGGTTTATTGCAGAGCTGAGTAAACAAGAAACCTTAAAAATAAAGGCAACTGCCGATCCTAAAAGCGGTCTGTCAGTCCAACAAATTAATAACCCTTAAAAAGCAGTTTCCATGACACATTTTGAATCGACAACAATTACCTAAATGTTGTTTTTTTTTGCAATAAAAATCCCTAGAGGTTCATTTTAACCTAAAGATGGCTAAATAAAAAAACCTTTCAGCACTTCCCATCTTTGTAAAGCCCCATTTTCAAATACATTTCTTCACTAGTATTAAATACAATATTCAGTATAGTCGAACTTTCATCTGGGTAATCATGTTTGGTAAATAATGGCTGACGAAATCCTGCCTCAGACACCCAATTGGTAAGAAAGGCACAATCGTTAATGTAGTAATTGTCTTAAATCTTATTGATGATTGTAGAAAGTCATGAATTCAAGAAACAAAAATGAGTTCTCACCTTGACACAGGGTGGCATGCTTATGTTTAGGTTACACAGAACGTGCTGTGCGTCCTCGTACTTGGTGCACTTCCGCAGAAAGGACAGAAACCCAGTGGAGTCCTTGTTACTATCTCTGACCTGAGAGAGACAGAGAGAAATGGCCGATAGAGAGGAGAGAGACAAAGAGCAAGAATGGAGGAAAAAAACAAGTAGAGGAATAGAAGAGAATTGGAACAGTAAAGAGAAAGATGGAGCGAGGAAAGAAATGAAAAGGTAGCGAGAGAAGAGTAGAGTGTAACAGAGCAAGAGAGGAAGAGGAGAAGG
Source organism: Eleginops maclovinus (assembly GCF_036324505.1). NCBI lineage: Eukaryota > Metazoa > Chordata > Actinopteri > Perciformes > Eleginopidae > Eleginops > Eleginops maclovinus. The sequence continues at coordinate 8,070,578 of NC_086356.1, forward strand.
AGTAGGAGGAATAGAAAACAGATCAAAACCAGTATTAGAGTCGTCCGCCATGTCTGGAGCATGTGGCGCAGTAACATGGGACGAGAAGCAGGGGGAACAGGGATGGAAGCAGTCCACAGGCAGGCGAGAGGGAGAGATTTACCTGCACAGTTTACCTGGACGTCTGTCAGACCAGACAGTGACAGAGTGACCGTGAGAGGGAGAAAGAGAGACAGTGAGACAGACACGTACACACAGGCAAGGCCGCAAGATAGGAAAGGCAGGCAAAGAAAGTGAGGGATTCACACGGCATGCAAACGATTACCGAAGAGAGCTGACAGGTAGGTAAAGTTGTCTGTTGCTTGTCTACACCATAATCAAACGGTATTTATCAACGTCACCTAGCTGAGGCTGAACAGCAGCGACAGACACACTGATAGAGGTATAGATGGGCCATCGAATAAAATGAAAGCAACACAATGAAACATCAATATGATAAGAGACATGAAAAAGCAGACATACTATGACTCAATTATTATATACTAGGATATATTTGTAACAGAAGGGGTTTAAAAACATCACTAAAATACAGAGTAAGCACAAAAGAGGCAAAGCAATTTGCTTGATTTGTCGAGGAAGAATGATTAGACAAACATGAAGAACGATGGACTGATAAGACAGACACAGATCAAGTTATCTATCGATACTAGGGATGCACCGATTGAAGAAATGTCAGCCGATGCCTATACTTACAGTATCAGCTTAACCGATGCAGATGTTTTACTGTATCATCTGTAATAGTAGCATAATCCATAGCCTATCCCTTAAGAGAGAGAGAGTGGGATATGTGTGTGAGCGAGCGAGAGAAAAGTTGTCGAGCAAGCGTAGTAGGTTTCTGGAAGTTAACGAGAGTAGCAACGATATACCGTATGTCCTCCCAAGAACATCGAATGTTGGATTTCATTCACAGATCCTGCAGACACCCCGCAACACGTACATCCTATCAATAAAGCTCCAGGAAACATTTAAGAGACCACTTCAAATTTCTCTTAAATCTTTATCGCGACATGTATGGCAGCCATTCCAGTGTCTGTTGGAATTCCAACACAGCGTAACACTGTCAGTAGTTTATAGAATACGATAAAAAAAATATGATAATTTAACTCAAACACATGCCTATAAATAATAAAACAAGAGGAAATGGTAATGCTGAAATGGTCTCTTCATTTTTTCAGGGGCGGTATGATATTGATTAAAGCTGAAGTACCTATGAAGGATAAGAACGTGGACTCGCTGTTTAAAGAACTAATTTTGTTGAGTGAACATTTTATTCATAAATGCAAATTATGAAAGCCAAACCTCACATCGACGGATGGAAGAATGAACTCAAAGTATTTGCAAAATCGCTCCATTGCATGACGGACAAAAACGCCCAGAAACTTTTCTCATTCTTGGACTTATTGATGTTGTTTGAATAGGACCCGCACGTTTTCGATGGTTTGTAACAGGATTGTGTCAATAAACAACAAAAACAAAACAAATACAGGATAGCAGACGCCCCCCCCCCTCCTCCGAAGGACTTTGAAGTTACGGCAGACCCACATTCCCAGTTCTAATCCTTCAAAATGATAACTGGACTTCAGATTTTGTCCGTCAGATTTAAAAACAACGACGCTCACACCACTTCTCCCGGTCACCGTGCGGAAAATAAACATCGGCGACGGCCATCGGCGCATGTCACCTTATTTACCGATGGTGGTAAATAGGACTAACATCGATGTATCGGTGCATCCCTAATCGATACCGAAATACCTTCAAACTTAATGAATATAAAGTCAGATTAGACTAAATGTGTGAGTAGAATTATTCTGCGTCTATTCTCACAGTTTTCAGGTGTATTTCACTTCCTTGGTGTGGTGTAGCTGAATGTGTTAGAAAGCGCAGACTGTCATTTAAACTTTAACATGCTAATGGCGAGAGACTGCCTGACAGGAATGACGGTGAGCAGCAGACAGGCACCACCGTACGAACAGGTTGTGTGGGTGCTCAAGAGAATAACTTCCGAGAGGATTCTTGAAAGACACTGACCACACAAAACCACAGTACTGTATGAATACTTAGCGAGTGAGAGGAAAAGCAGGCGTGTGAGCCGGCGGATAGAGACAGACCTTGACGGAGACGGGCAGCCGGTTGTCTCTGAAGGCCTGGAAGCTGAAGCTGCGAGGCTGCTGCGTGGCCTTCCTGATGGGCACCAGGTTCCCGGAACACTCCAGGTGCAGCGGCATTCCCTCCATCAGCTGGGGGAGTTCCACAAAATGTTAAAAGGGACAGGATTAAAGCGGAAAGCATTCGTTTATCAGTCAATCGACATGATCGCAATACCATTTTTGATTTAACGATTGATCCTCTCAGTCATTTTTCAAGCAGAAATAGCCAAACAAATCCAAATATTCTTGGATTCAAGCCTCTTTTTCTGTCATATAATATTTTTTTGTGGCATTTTGTTGAGCAAAAACAGATCTTTGATTATGGTCTCCTTGAAAAAATGAATGGCGGATCAATCGATAAAGAACATAATCAGAAGTTGCAACTCTAGACAAGATAAATCATACCAGCAATGGAGTCTCAAGGTTTTTTTAAACAGCCAGTGTGGACCAATATCTTAAGACACAAACTCCCACTCCTCTGCATTTAAGGAAGCTCTCTAATTCCAGGATCATGCCTCTGAAGATGGAGGCGTTTTGAAGGAATGCCAGCAGTAGTGTGAGTGTCTTCTCTTTAAGCATGCTTCTTGCACCATCTTATGCGTATTGACTTTATAGTAGCTACAATTAAACTTTATTTATATACTGTAAATCACTCTTTTTTGAAACGGTCAACTGCTCAGAAGTGTGCAGGTATATATTGTTTCACATGTTATGAAAATGCAATAAATTTGATTGAGGTTTCAATAACCCCTGCTTGTTTCCCTCAACACTTTTCCCTCTTTGTGACCATGGCAACCTCTTCCTTTGCCACTGTGCTGACCTCTATGTCTCGACTGCGGGCCACTTCGGTGAAGTTTTCATGCAGCTCCAGTGTTTTGTCCATCTTGTCATCTGTCATGCAGTAACAACGCAAGCGTCCCTCACGTGCTTCATTCATCTTAGCAAAAACAACAAACTTGGCCATATATGGAACAGCCATCAACTCGCGGTACAGCAAATTGGCAAAGGTCACTGCCTCTGCCGTGCGCGGACAGTCTGCCAGCCAGAATCTAGATAAGGTAGGAGAAGATAAATAAGAAGTGTGCAAAAGGGAGCTGGGGAAAAGCTGATTGGTAATGCGTTTGTTTTGAGTGCTGCTGCTGGGGTGGGTGGGGGGGGGGGGGGGGGGGGGGGGGGCTGCTCACCTTGCAGAAACGTTGGTGGTGAAGTTGGCACAGCTGTGTGCGTACATTAGCTTGGTGGTTCCAGTGATGTCCTCCCATTGAGCTGGCGCCGTGCCACCTGAGAGATAACAACTACACTGTGTCATTCATGTAAGGACAAAAGGCAGCAAGTTGGTCGCCCCCCCCCCCACAGGGTGAGCAGGACACATGAACCCGCCTATTACACGGCTACTTGAAAAAAAGTAGTGTTTTTTGACATAAAATGGCGATAACAACATGATTTTATTGAATAATAATGATTGTATAGCTTCTTCTAAGTAGAAATTGTCCATTCTAGTCCCAACGACTGCACAAAAACATAAAGAGGTTTAAAAAAGAGTATAATGAAGAAAAACGAAACATGTTTTTTTGACCAAAGCTGATGATACATTGACCGGACTTCTTTCTGCGGATTGATAAGAATGCACAAAGTCCCTCAATCAGAGCTTCCATAGCAACAGTCTGTTATCGAAAAACAGCAGACTGCTAAATGTCCAAAAAGACCAATCAGAATTAAGTATTCAACTAAGCCTAGAAAAAGCACTGAAAAAAAAGGAGCAGATGTACACCTTCACCCGTTTGCAGCACATTAGATCGATCCAATAAATAATAAACAATAATCATTATTTCATTTATCATAAAAATACATTTGAAGGTCAAACATGCTCCTACCAATGACACTGCAGAGGAGGCGCAGGCTGGTGGTGTCGCCCTCCCCAGCATCCCGAGGACTCTCCCGCCAGGATGGTGGCAGAGGGATGCGCAGCCCGATTGGACGGTGGAATTTGCGTCGGCGTGGTTCGATGGTGACAACTGGGCTGAAGGTCGCCTGGTTGCCAAGCTGCCGAGTCAGCAGTTCATCGGGGATTGGCTGCGCCTGAGAAGATAGTGGCGGATGAAAGGCTTGTTTAAAGAAAGACGCACAACCAAAAGGTAGTTTGAAGGAGGTAAAGAAGGCTGGGGGGAAGAGAAGCACGATATAAAACGGCAGGAAGTACAGGTAGGTGATTCCAAAGGAGTGTACTTAGGCAGGGAAAAGAAATAAGGGGGAGGATACAAAAAGAAAAATGTGCAATTGACTGAAACATGAAATCCACAGCCATACTCACACATGCAACCAACTCATATTTCACACCTGACCCAGCTCAGATCAGTGCATCAGCTCGGTCAGTGTGGCTCACAACTTAAATCAGGCAACTGAGGAGTGATGAATGGCTGGATAAAAAAAGGAAAAGCAGCATGAGGCAAAAGCAAAAACTCTGACCCATGCAATTTCCTGAAATAACATCAGCGCTGTGACGAATCAGTGCTCTGACGGACGATGTGAGATGTAAGCAATGTCAAGTGACCAAAACAAAACCCATAACCGGTCATCATCTCCATGGGAAACAATAAAAGACAGTCGGCAGGAGTTAAACCAAGTGTGTGTGTCTGTGGACAGTCAGACAGACACCCTGTACGCATGCTAATTCAGAAATGGTGCAGTGTGACATGACACATTGTGGTATACCTCAGGTCTAGGTTTGGCAGAGGGATGTTTTATATTGTAAGTATGAGGTAGTCTTTAACAACACCCTGTTTCTCAGTCAGTGTAATTAAAAACAGTTTTGGGAATTTTACAAGATGCATTGTTGGAAAAAAGGTGATGCCACTGATTTGAAATGAAACATGCTGAGTGGACGTTTGTTGGTGTTGTCAGCGCTGTCAGTAAAGTGAGCTTTTCAGCGTTAAACTCTGATTCACCGTGATTTACCGTGAACCGTGAACACATAAGCTTTAGATTGTCTAGAATTTCTTATTGTCCTTTAGATAGCTGTTGTATTCAGTTCAGTTTCAGCTAAACATTTGTAGTAAACATCAAAACAATGTTGGACACAAAAATACAGAGTCTAAAATGGATTGTCTGCCTGTCGGGTTCGCAACAACTGATCGAATAATTCATGATCTTCGCTCAAACAGCAGGACTGAAGCACACAGTCAGTCTCAGTGAGGGATAGCACGGCTCTAACATATTTAGGCCTGTCGTTTGTCAAACGGACAGAGCATCAACTTCAGGATATGGAACCTGTCAAATCCCCACAGAGAGACTGAACGCAGCACAGACTGAAGGTAAACATGTCGGCATGGACCATTAAGTCCCAGACTGAGAGTAAGCTGTTTTTGTACTCTGTAATTTATCAGAAGCACCAGATTGTCCCGATTCTGAGAGCAAACTGACAAACACCTGATAAAGAAAGGTGTGCTGGATCTATAATGTCATTTTATTAAATGTGCAATCCACCCTCCTCTTCTTCCGTCCTTCCTTCTCCTCGTCTTACCTGCAGCCCGAGTCTCACTCTCTTGGTGACGGCCGTCTCGGGGAAGATGGCCTCGACTCGTGGGACTAGCTTACTGGTCAACCGTCCGCCTTCTGGACCAATCAGATCGCTCTCCTGCTGAATGCGGGACACCACGGCGAAGTAGAGGGGGAAGTCAGTGGAGATGATCCGGCGAATTCTCTTCTTCTCCAGCTCGTCGTGACTCTCGAGGTCTACGTTCAGGAAGAGGAAAGAGAACACAGAGGGATCAATGGTGAGAGGAGGATACATTTCAGTCGGATAATGTGTAAGAAAAAGTGCACTTCTGTGTTATTCCTACAAAAAAACAGCCCCTCTCTTTCCTGTGCCTTTGCTCTGCTACTCCAGGGTCATACATCAAGATTAGGACTGTCTTATCTGTCACCATGCAAGGTCTCAGGGAACAATCATTAGTTACATCATACTGACCTTCATCCATGCCATTCAGGATGGTTTCCAGCACTTCGTCACCATAGCGATTGCGGTGCTCCTTCCAGACCGAGCCGTTTTCGCTGCGGAGGACCACCAGCTCCCGGTCCCCTCGGCCCAGGGAGGCAAAGTGAGGGATTTCTACTATAACCGGCCTGTGAAAGGAGACACAAACAGAAGAAAAATCGTGGTTTAAATCAGGATAAAGGTTATTTCTGTTAAACATACCAAGCATCATAATTAAAAAAAAGCTTTTTATTAGCGACACCCCTTGTAAATGCTCTTTTAGTCCTTATTATTAACCTACTTTTATATTGTTTTATTTATTTTATAGGTCTTGGAAGTTATATTATATATTTAACAGTTTAAAAATCAACATTTCCTCTAAATTTGGTCTTTTAATCATTTAACCTTTATTATAATTAACAGGTTTTTTTAAATTTTCTCTGAAAATATGTTACTTTATTTTTACAGGTTTTATATTTTGCATCAAATCACCGAGAGGAATCATTATTTATTATATTTTCATTATCATCCCCTTTTACCCCAATGTGTGTCTTAATGATTAAGACTTAATCTTTCAAATGTTATATTTTTTTATCTGAAAAGGTCTTAACATCTGATCTGAGGGGAAAGTGCGATATAAATAAAGCTTTATTATTATTATTTGGAATTTGAGATTTTGTAGTTTCAACTGAAATGTCCAATTTTGTTCTGTTTCAATACTGTTGCATGGATTGTACCATCATTATTACAGGCTTGTCCTGAGATGTACAGACCTACGATTGTCCACTAGATGGCATCATCATCATGATCTTGTCATTTATATTACTGTACATATTTTTGTCATTATCTTAAAATAAAATCCAGTTCAAGTTATTGTTACCTCAGTCAGTCTCATTTGAAAGTTGGGATCCATTTCCAGCATATCTTCAATAAAAATTGCTACAAATTGCAGGAAACTAAAAAAGTAAACCTTAAACCGAAAACAATTGATATATAATATCATACTTTACATTTCTTAATATTAATATGAACACAGAAAAAGCCTCCATATCATATCTATAATGCCACATGCTAAAAATAACCGCACATACAGGCTCAAAAAACAACTGCTTGATAAATAGATTTTAAAGGAAGGCCATAAAAACATGTAAAGAAAACAAAGTAAAAAGTCGACTCACCCAAGGAACTGCATACTGGACGGCCCTAAGGATATGATGCGGCTAGCAAGCCCCTCCCCCTCCACCAGCGGAGGGGGCGTGGTCAGTTTCTGAGGCTTGACCAGGCGGCAGGTGATGCGTGTCGGCGCGGTGCAGGTGCGAGGCGGGATGATGACTCGCAGGCCGTGATGTCTGCTGCCTCGCATGGAGCCTCCCCGAGCATCCACCATGAAACTCACCAGGAAGCTGAGAGACAAAAAGCGACACGATGAGTCAATGAAAGAAGGATTGCAGGATCATTGAATCATCTATAAATGACATGCTGATTCAAATGCGTTTAGTGTTCAATAATGCCTGTTAGGAATATACGATTTAAGAATCAATATGGGCTCTCCTCAGGGAAATTCTCTCCTACTTAATTTCAGCAGTGTTGGGATTAATCTGGTCTCTGTCTGCTTCAGGGTGATTCAAACAGGAGACACTAATTCAGTATGTGGGTGCCCTTTCCTTTCATTGTTCTCAATGTGGCAGAGGAGGACCGGCCATCTGGAGGGGCCCTGAAGTGCAGCAAGAATGACATAAAAGACCTAAAAAAAAAGAGCCCCATGCTGTTTGATCTTACACTAGACGGGCAGCTTCATACAGAGGTAAGTGTGTGTGTGTGTGTGTGGCAGGATGACTCTTCTCTTTATTTTTTCTAATACCCTGACTTTATATTCTGCATTTTAAAAGCTGACTCATTGTGTTGTGCATAAATTATAATGAGGCAGATTAACACGACTGCATGAACATTATGAATTTCTTTAAATATGCCCTACTTTCATGTATCTATCCATTAAAAACTAAAACTCCTTTAGTGGTTTGATCAAGGGCAGCACAGCAGGTCCAAGGAGGTGAACTGGGAACCTCTCCAAGTAGCAGTCCACACTCCATTTTTAGGTCTGTTTGGGGACTTGAACCGGCGACCCAGTCCAAGTCCCTACAGACTGAGCCAGACAATTCTCTGCATTTGACCCATCCTAGTGTTACCCTATCCCCATTAAGTACCGCGCCCAGGGAGCAGTGTAGGGGGACGGTGTCTTGCTCAGTGACACCTTGGTAGCACTTGGTCTTTCCGGGACTCCAACAGTTCCCAAGCCAAGTCCCTATCTATACACTTCCCCACCACCGCCACGGTACAATCAAAGTGTAAACTCAATTCGATTTTTTTGTTTATCCTGAAGTGACAAACACGTATCTTTTATGATTGCCTCATTAAGAGTATAAATGCTGGGTTCAGTTTGAGAGAAAACAGCGCCTACAGAGTCAGTAATTACGGGGTCTCAGCATCATTGATGTTTTTGTTACTTTGTGAATATGTTCCTCCTTTAACAAATCTGTGTTTTCTCGTTGCAACTAGCAATTATTATTTTTTCAAAGCAAGTGCGAAATGAGACCCCTGACCTTAGCATGCTTTTCATTACAATTCTAAATACTTTTCCGTTTATTCCATCTTCTCTGTCCCTGCATGCATTCTGAATAGCTTTTTAAATACGTGTAATCTCCTTGAGTCTGACAAAATCCCTGCTTTATGCTGAGTCAGACTAGCAGCATCAATCAAAGACATATTTAAGTATTCCAAAAATGCAGCAAATTATTTCATTAGCCGACCCGGTGTGAATAGGGCTGGCCACAGGGCTGACGTTGTCTGAGGTCTCCGTAGCCGGGCTGCTCGGGATGAGAGAGTCGTCATCGTACTCCTTAGGCAGGGGGATGGGGGTGTGCTGCGGGCAGAGAAGGAGGAGAAACAGATAGGCAGGGGAAAATTGAGAGCCAATTAAATTACCACAACCAACAAATGCTTACAAAACATAAAGCGCCCTCTTAATATCCCGAGCTAAGCCTACCTGATCCAGCAGTACAGTCTCCGGGGACACACAAGGGATTCTGGGAATAGCAGGAGAGTAGGGCCTGTAGAAGAAGAAATGAGAATGATGTAAGACAAGAAATAGCTGACTTATTTGGCAATAAAATATTATATGATCACATTTTCTCATGATTTAAGACAGATAATGTACTGTGAATGGCAGCCATCAAATGACATATTTAATACCATTTCATCACATCTGTTATGTAAGGTTTCTTTAGAAAAAATGCAGTTTACTTTACAGAAATGTGAGCACACAATGACTTACGTTGTTCCCATGCCGCTCTCAAAGTCTCGGAGGGTTTTCTTAGGGGAGAGGAAGTCGTCGTCCTGGTCCTTGAAGTCGTCAAGCTTCAAATAGCGTCCTCCATCCATCCCGAGCAACTCGTCTCCTGAGGGCGAAATAAAGAGATAAGAAAAAGGGAAAAGGAGCAAAGAGGGGACACAAATTGGCAAAGAAAAGGTAGCACATAAAGAAGGACGAGACCACGGGAACACAGGGTGAAATGATGCTGATCTCAACTCTCGAGTTCTGCTACTAGTTATTTAGTCATTAATCTACCAATGGAATTCACCATACTCCCCCAATTTTTGTATTTCAAGTATCTTGAATCATGGTTGACCTCTCTATTTAAGTCAAAATATTGGCACTGGATTCAATTCCCAATAAACGAAAGTCAATCGTTACACCACCATCCTTCCCATCACTTCACCTTAATGGAAACCACAGAAAAAAAATGGCCACAAAGCAACGTTTTACTCCAACCGATCAAACCAACAACAACCAGAGCCGATGGAAACCAAAGGAGTGAAAGAATTGGTAAGACGGTGAATATCAACACGGTTTAGGACACTGCATGGACGGCAAACTGCAAGGCACCTGGTGACAGCATTTTTTTAGTGAGCATGCCCATTAAAGATGGAATCACATGTGGTGATGGTTGTTTCTGTGTAGGAGAAAATACCTCGATTATTAAGGAGGAATGGTATCAAAATAATGATCAGAACAACGATACAAGACAGTCATTTACAGACATTTAAACATTCAATAGGACAAGCTGCACAGGTAAACAAAAACATGTTAGAAGAAAAAAAAAATCAGAACAAAATAGACTCAAAATTAAGCTGTGGAAATGCTTTCATGTGAGTTGTATATCTTATTTTATTAAAACCAGAAAAGCACAAGTGTCAACTGTGCGTGTCACAGCTGAGACGCAGCGTGTGTGCAATTTAGCTCATTGATCAATTAGGCGGTAAAAGGCAGGAGCACACATTTTAAAAACGGCTCGATTGGAAGGCAGCTGTTTGTCTTCTAAAGACAGAAATGCTGGAGTTCAGTCGTTAATTAGTCCGCCAACAGAACGCTGGTAAACATGTCGTGACCACATGCTGATGAGAAAACAAGACACATTGTTGGAAATAAATCTCTGAGTACAGGGCCGGAGTCAGAAGAACTGATTAAAAAGACAATTAGTGACACACAGAGGAAATGGCAATGAAAGCACAAGTTCACGAACCACCGGACCGGACAAGATACACACACAGTCCTACCTAAAGTTAGCTGGGCAACCCCTACGAAGCAAATGGAAGAAGTGTTATAAACATCAAAACATTTTAAAACATTAACAACTCTTCAATAAGCCAGTGTGCCATACAGCTCCGGAAAAAATAAGAGACCACTCCAAATGTTTCTTGAATCTTTATCTCTACATGTATGGCAGCCATTCCAGTGTCTGTTGAATTTCAACACAGAGAAAAAAGGTCAGTAGTTTATAGAATACAATAAAAATAATAATCATTTACCTGTCTATAAATAATAAAACAAGAGAAACTGATAATGCTGAAGTGGTCTCTTCATTTTTTCCGCGGCTGTACGAGTCTTCTTCCACCAAAATCAAAGATTAAAATAAAGGATCCTAGTTGATAAACATAAGATATATAAATCCGATAGCCTACCTTCGTCCTCTGAAACATCCAAAATCTCATCTACTGTCTCAGGGAAACTCATGCGGTGCTTCTCCGTGGTGATCTGTGCAGAGCAGGAGGAGCGTGCGTTAGACATGTAGTCGGAACTGCTGCATTATTTTTGCGAGCTGAACCTGATCAAGACAACTATTCGATTGAACAGCTGAGTCACGATGTGTCAAGGCCACTCCTTGCGTACTGGTGTAACCATGTGAACCGTGCACGATGTGCTGCTGCTCACCGCGGAGACAGACTCCTCGGTAACCAGTTTGAGCACGTCGATGACAGAGATGTAGCCCAGCCGCTTAGCGATACCCAGGGGAGACGTCCCGTTCTGCACGGGGAGACGGGACACAACAGAAAAATACAACACAGCCTCATCAGCATGTACGGATGAATGGTAACAGGACAAGGTGATAATAATAGCAATAATAATAATAATTAATTCATAGCACCCACGGACACGTTACAACTTGTATATTCTAAGGAAAGGTTTAAAACAGTAAGACCATTATGATCCCCGTAATGGGCCTCCATAAGCATTCATCCGTTGTCATAGTATAATTTAGTTTATCTTATAGTTTATTTATCTTAAAAGCTATCGCCATCTTACTGTACAATATGTATCTTTACATTCTGTTCTTGTATATATCATACTCTATTTACGTGTATATAGATTTCTGCCTGCACTATTTTATTATTCTTATCTTATTTTTGAATTTGTTTGATTGTTTTATGTCTTATATAACTATGTTGCATTGTTGGAGGAGATATTCATTGCCCTTCCTATACAGTAGCTCATGTGCGTATGACATTAAAACCTTTGAATCTTGAAAGGTGATACTCAGATGACGGTCAGATCACATGGGAGGATATCCCAGAGCACACCACAGATAGGAAAGGAGTCTTAATTTTAAAACATGTTACGAAGCTACAGGCCATTCCATAAGTGATGCACGTTTAGGAAGTTAGTACAGATCAGTATGCTGACTATCTCTTTAAGAATATGTAGGAGGTGTTATAGCTTTACGAGGAAAAAAGGTATTCATATGAACGGACCTGTGCACCTTTACAGGAGCTCGTCAGATTTAGAAAATGATGGTTGACTAGCAACTCGTATTTCTATCTAATTGTTTAACTAAATTAAAGTCCATCAAGCCATTTGAATCCTATTCTTAAAGTAGATTACAGAGGAGTCCTTTGCTTTTGGTTTTCACATTATCTATAGGACAGCGGTTTATCTCTGCCTCAGAGTGCAGCTACAGTGTAGAGAAGAAGATTATATCCGAAAGAGGTATTCCTAAAAGTGTCTCACCGTGGTAATCTCATTGGGCAGCGCTCCATGTTTCAACAGCATGGTGACGATATCAGTGTGGCCCTGCTGAGCTGCCTGGTGCAGGGGAGTGTAGCCCAACTGGAGGAGAAACATGGAGGAAGGTCAGGAAGATGGAGAAACACGGATCAAGTATTTCCATCTTTGATCAAGGTATGCTCCTCATACGGCTTATTTAACAAACTGATGTGTGTTTGAAAAAAGCAGGTAAACTAAAGACACTGCAATCAACATAATATAAAAGTGAGGCGGAGATCGTTTACCCTGGTCTTGCAATTCACATGGGCCTGCTGCTGCAGAAGAAACTTCACCATTTTGATGTTGCCATAGTGACAGGCCACATGAAGGGGTGTGTATCCCATCTGAGACACGACACAAGGGAGAGACAGGTGTATAAACACTTTTGAAAATATGAAGCAAACTTGTAAACAGACTTCTATACATTCTTTACGTCTTAAACACAGGTGCTTTAACTAGTTCACATTAAATATGTATTGATTACCATTCACTACTACGGAAACTACAATTATATGAAGTTGCTATCCACTTCTCCATTCCAACATGGACAGATACGGGAGACCTAAAGCTGTGTAATGAATATTATACATGGAAACTATTAATGACAGAAAGCCAAATGACCACGACAAGATGCTGTGAAGTCTGGCATATTCAGTCTATTTATTTGTGATGGAAACTTCTGGAGCAATGGAGACAACACTCAGAGAGAGACGGGAGAGCTGGAACTTTGATGGCAAACACTGAAGGTTTATTATGGAGTTAACAGCCGGAGAATTGACAAGACATCTGCTGCAGCCACGAGTTGACAGAGCGGCTGCCCGACAAATTCTGAAGATCTCTACAATACGAGCTTCTGACTAGTTCAGTGTGTATAATCAACATTCTACATTAAACTAAACAAATATGGTTCATGAATGTAACTAAAGCTGTCGCACATTGGAAAAAAAATGTGCGCCAAGGAACCTATGTTCCAGAAGGGCTTCTAGACGTCTCTAAACGATAAACTATCTCATGTCAGCTTGTGCTTGGTCAGAAACTGGCATCAACGAAGCACCAGAGCTGCCCCTCCTTAAGGGAGATTACAGCAACCCCAAGGCCAAAGAACTATGCCATGGGAATAGAGACAGAGGAAAGAGAAAGTGATGAACTGTGTCAAAAGTTAACTACCTAAGCCAAAAATTCCCTAACATTATTTACTGTCCTGGCAGTAGAAGACTACGTTATGACACGGTCTCCATAAGAAAAGTGGAATACTCTGTTCCAGTGTCTACTGTTCTTGTGCAGTAATGCCTGTTCTATCATTGTGCGAGGCAGGTGTAACTTACCCGTGAGGCAGCGTAAACAGAAGCTCCTTGTTTGACCAACATGTCAGCGATTCCCACATGACCTTCCTGAGCCACAAGATGCATAGGGGTCAACCCGTTCTGAAAGACAGAAGGGATAAAGGGAAGGGTTGTTTTCATTGGTGGAAAGCTATGTAAATCCACTCTTGATACGTTCCGATCCGTGGTAATACTTCACCTTGTTTCCCAGGTTGACGTTGGCCTGTTTGGAGATGAGCAGCGCCACCATGTCGGGCCGTCCCTCCTGAGCGGCCAGGTGTAGGGACGTGATGCCCTGGAGCGACTCAGCATTTGGTATCGCCCCGTTCTGCAGCAGACAACTGGCCACCTCCATCTGGTTCTGCTTGGCCGCTATGTGCAGTGCAGTGTAACCGTTCTGTAGCGAGGAACAGGAGAAAAGGACACACACACACACACACACACACACACACACACACACACACACACACACACACGTCGCTTTTCTTAGCACGACTGTTTAATTTTAGATTAAATGCTGTCATAAGAGAGTGCTTTGGGGAAAAAGGTTGTTATGTAAGGTACTGTATTTCCAAGTATAACACACTCATGTGGCCTGTGTGTCTCTGTGCACACACACACACACACACACACACACACACACACACACACACACACACACACACACACACACACACACACACACACTCAGTAGTGAGCATCTTACTCGGGCGGTGCTGTGTGCAGATCCTCCCTTGCTGACCAGGAGCCTAACAACATCCAGGTTGTTGTGATGGACGGCCACATGAAGGGGTGTCAGACCATTCTGTTAAACACACACATGTACATGTATATAGACACACACACACACACACACACGCAAAACATGTATATATGAAACACATACCGTGATAATATCCAAAAATGCCGCTATTTGGTCACACTTCAGGCTCTTTAAAGGTGTGGACTTTATTTTGTGTATGTGTGTGTCAGGGACTGATGTGGTCTCACCTTTCCAGCAGCGTTAGGGTTGGCCCCTCTCTCCAGGAGGAGCTCGGCCACGTCCACCTTCCCGTATTTAGAGGCCACGTGGAGGGGAGTGAAGCCTTTCTGCTCAAAAAACAAACGTGCCTGTCATTATTGTTCATTTTATTCTCTGTTGTTGGAAGAATTAAAAATAAACAAGCATAACAATGTACTAGATGCTGTTTAAGTAGAATTATTACATTCCCAAATAGTAAAAGTAAGATCTCAGAGCACAAAACAAAACATGTTTGCCTTTAGTAGTGTATAATCTTATAGTTTGGTTAAAGCTGAAGTGTTCCTGCAGTGATTGAGCATTATGAAACCATACCTTGGTCATCTTAATCTGCTGTGCCCCGGCGTCCAACAGGATGCGGATAGTGTGGACATGTCCTTCCCGTGCGGAGATGTGTAAGGGCGTGTGGCCTGCAGTAGTAGCTGCGTCAGGGCTGGCTTTGTGCTCCAGGAGCAGCTTGACGAGTTCCTTGTGACCCATGCGGGCCGCACAGTGTAGAGGTGTCTGATCATCCTGGACACAAGGAGAAAGAGGTAATTTAAATTTAAAACAGGGACACATATCATTAAGTAGTCAGTGATGAAGAATCACGACTATCCAGACACCTAGCTGATAGTTTTATGAAAGTGTAAAAAGTAGCATGGGCTTTCTCAATGAATTCTGGATGGCAGTTATTGATAAAAACATTAAACTTAAAAACACAAAGTTTGTTCAGGGTTGTTGTGGCTTGTACCTTAGCTCTGGCATCCGCTTGTGCTGCGTTCTGCAGCAGGAACAGAGCCACTTCACAGTGTCCTGCTCTGGAGGCCATGTGGAGGGGAGTCTCCACTTTCTGGGGAGGATAGAAACAGACAACCGTCAATTCAATGCAAAATACCTTTATGAAAGCAACGCAGACTTTCAATTCACTTGTCAATTATTTTGTAATCCTGAATACAAGAAATGAGTAAACCAAGTCCGACCCAGTTCTTTTTTTAATATGAGAACGATTTTTTTTTTTTATCCACCTTGTTCATATCGGGGTCCATAGTTCAAACACTGTCCATTAATTTCAGTGATTAAGAAACAATTAATGGGCTATACTTTTTAATTGAGCAGGCTTTTATTGCTTAATCCATTTCTGGCTAATTGTTTAATGTTTGACCTACGAAATGAATCTCCTAATGTAATAAATTGAGTGTGGAATGAATTCTCTATTAAAAAAGGGAAGACACAGAGAGGAAACTTCGTGTTGTAAATCTGTTTGTGAGTGTATCATATATTTCAATGTTGGACAGTAATTTAAAGAGAAGAGAAAATAAAGTTTATGGGTTAAAAACAAACGGTTCTCACCACATTGGAAGCATTAGGTGAAGCCCCTCTCTGGATCAGGTTCTTGACGATGTTCAGATGGCCCATGAATGCTGCTACATGAAGAGGAGTGAGACCAGACTGCACACACAAACACACACATACAGAAAAGGTCACTAAAGCTCAATATCAAAGCATTACAGAAAAGTCAAGCGTCGTTCTAGTTCTTTAGCCACACCACATTACACATGTTCTGCCAACGCTGGAGCTTCAATGTTCATGTAAGAAGCTCAAACAGAGAAACATGCTTTATGGAGGCCACTGAGTGGAAGGTTTTCTTTCCGTCAGAAGGCCGTGTCCCTGGTGGTCTCATTGTCTCACCTCTGTGACAGCTTCTAGGGAGGCAGAGTGCTTGAGCAGCAGGTCCATGGACCGCATGTGGTTCTTCTTGCAGGCAATATGGAGAGGTGTAAAGCCGTTCTGGAAACACAAGGAAATAGCTCAGAAACTTTTTCCGTCTTTTTACAACATTGCTTTAATATCTCAGTGTTCTATAAACAGTGATGGTGATCATCTCACGTGGTGCTCTGCTGATTGAATATTGAATTAACTTTAAAGTGGGCGTGAAAGATTAATTCTAATGTTTTATCTTGGGGAGCAACAGAGGAGGAATAAATTCAGAGCTCAGAATTAAAGATGGGTGATAAAAAAAACTAGTTCTGCATTTCCTTGCAAAATATTTCAAACAAAGAAATGTTTTTGATGTCTTTGTTTGTATTATATTTACAGCACCAGGGCTTTTTAGAAGCACTAGTGGACCAGGAAACGATATCAGCGTGTACTTGTTTAGGATCAGACTATATAACCAGTGCTTCCTAATACTATATGCAGACGTGCTGCTAGAACTGATTCATTCTTAAAATATGAATAAACTTTATACATGTAGTACTTCAATCAATATACTATACAAATGAAACACAAAGTCAGTAGGCCTAAATCAGTCTGCCCTGACCTAAAGGTGATTGGGGTGATTCTTACAGTATCTGCTGTCCACAGCTGCTTCAACGTATGAGAAGCTCCTGAAATCCCTGCACTTGCTGAATCAGCGTCTTTTCTGGCTTTCTTTTTAGCAAATGTAGCGTCTCATATCTTATCTTTGAAACACATTGGAGTGCAAACGCTGTTCTGCAACATTAATAACTCAACTACTTATGGGGAGAGTATATTTGCGTCTGCCGCAATCGAATCAGATTTGATCTTTTTACCTGAACTCTTCAGTGAGGAAACTAATGCGTTTCACACTTGAGATTCTCAGGGAAAGTTATTTATGTTACTTTCCCCCAAACCTGTATTGTATTTATCACCCTTTACTTTCCTTGGCAGGCTACATTTGAAATGTTTTCAATAAAATAAAATACACCTGGGCCCTTTTTTAACAGATGGGAAAATGATACCTATATAAGGCCATTTTGAAATACATATTTGCTCCATACAAGACATAAAACAGTCCCGTATGGCCTTCTTGATTGATTGTTGACTTCCACTACTAAAACCCTACCAAAGCTCTTGCATTGGCTTTGGCCCCCTTGTCCAGAAGGACTTTGGCCATCCGGTGGTGACCGCAGTGGGCTGCTACATGAAGAGGGGTTAGATGGTCCAGCGTGATGTCATCGATCTCAGCGTTGTACTGCAGCAGCTGCCGGACACAGTCCATGTGATCCCCCTGAGCTGACATGTGGATGGGGGACAGACCATTCTGTAGAAGAGACAGATCGGGACAGAGTTAGGGAGAGAAAGGGATGTTCATGTTCAAGATAACATTTCTTGTGTTCATGAGGGCTGAGCCTGAGTCTTTAGAGGGTAAATAATCAACACTGTGCTAAAATGACTTCAACTGGCAATGAGTCTTGTGATAATA
This sequence comes from Eleginops maclovinus, assembly GCF_036324505.1. Classification (NCBI taxonomy): domain Eukaryota; kingdom Metazoa; phylum Chordata; class Actinopteri; order Perciformes; family Eleginopidae; genus Eleginops; species Eleginops maclovinus. The sequence continues at coordinate 8,088,664 of NC_086356.1, forward strand.
ATATTTGCTTTGACATCAATGGCTGATGATGTGATTTCCTAGAATGCTCGGTAAACAGACCCATGTGTAAAACATATTGATCGAAGCTAATTAACCAAAATTGGATCAAAGTGTATTAGTTTCTATTAATCTGATTCATAGGCTGGTTATCTGTTGGCTTTGAAAAATTGTCCTACAAGATAGAAGGGACAATCAGTGCTGAACAGTGATCCCTGATGATCAGTGCCGATTACAGCGCTTTTAAGGTCAGTAATGGCTGAAACGGCGACCCCAGCGAATGCAGTTTTTCCTCATCTACCTTGGTTTTAGCCTGGATGGGAGCACCGTGTTCCAGCAGGATCTCGATGATGCGAACATGACCGTTCCGTGCTGCACAGTGGAGAGGAGTCAGCTCATCCTACAATAAAAGAGGGACAGACCAAGGAAATGACATAAGAGACAGGAATGAGCAAATCAGCAGGGAGGAAGACAGATGGAGGGGATGGGTATTTGGAAAGCATAAGTGAATAAGTGCCAAAGAAGAGAGAGGGCGGAACAGAACCCTACCTTGGTTACGGCATCAATCTGTGCTCCTCTGTCCAGCAGTAGTCTGACCATCATCACGTTGCCCCTCCTGGAGGCTATGTGAAGGGGCGTGATGCCATTCTAGAGAAAAAGCGTAAAAAAAGTCAGGTTTAATAATCATCACAGCATAAAGAAGAACACCTAAGCAAGAAAAATATACACAAATCAAACAAATCATATGAGAAGAAATAATCTCCATTTTTTCATATACGAAAAAAGAACAAAGCAAAACCATTCTTCAGGTAAGGGGTAAAAAACCCATGTATTTTAAAGGGGCCTTATTGTGCTCATTTTCAGGTTTATATTTGTATTTTGTGCCTCTAATGTGACATGAAACATGCTTTAATGTTCAAAAAGCTCTTCTTCTCATTCTGCCTGTGCTGCAGCACCTTTTTTCACCCTCTGTCTGAAACCAGAGCCTTGGATTGGTTGACTGGCCGGCTCTGTGGTGGTAGGTCAACCGCTTAAAGATGTCCCGCCCCTAAATCTATCATGTACAATGCATTGGAGAGCTAGCCAACATAAGCGCGAGTGTTAGGTAGTGATGTCATTATGAGTAGAGGCGTAACTATGGGAATTTAGCCTTTGCAGACCATTTACATGCACAAAAACCTGTATATCACACTATAGGAAAGGGAAAAACCCCAAAAGCATAATAGTGTCCCTTTAATATTCCTGTATTTTGTCTCTGTATACACAATGTTTGAACCACGCCCATGATTCCTTTGAGATCTTGTGAGAATCTGACCTTGGGGGTGAAGTTTACATTGGCTCCTCTGTTCAGCAGCAGCTGGGCGACGCTCATGTTCTCATAGTGGGCTGCTATGTGGAGCGGTGTGAAACCAGTCTGCAGTGAGGGAGACAGAATAGGAAAGAATAAACAGTATAAATGAGGATAATTACAATCTATTTATATCAATGTTCAAAAACAGGGTGACGACAACGTGCAAGACGCAGATTATGTAATAGTTGGGGATATAAAGTTAGAAGCAACAGTCAGACAATAGCCTAAATATTCACGGTTTGTAATGAGGATCATTTTGATAATGAAGAAAGCTGTAGCACTAACTGTTCCTTTTAGTATTTGCTCTTTTTCTGTTTAGCTTGACACACAATCTCAACGAGTGTGTACCTTGCTGAGCACGTCAGCGTTGGGGTCGTTCTGCAGGAGCACAGCGGCTGTGCGCGTGTCGTCGTTACGGGCGGCGATGTGCAGAGCGGGGAGCCGCACCTTGCCCTTGGTGCCATAGTTGATGAGCAGTGCCACGACATTTTCATGGCCCTGCTGCAGGGCTACTGCGAGGGGAGTGAAGCCGTCCTGAGAGAGGGGGCAGCGGGACAAAGTATGGAGGTCATGATGGGGCAGAAATTAGACAGGAATGCAGAAAATGGAGGGAGATGGATAAAATGAGTAGGACACTGTACTATATTGATATGATACACGTACTTTATTTTCTACAGCTGATTCCTGTCCATTAATATAAACATGAATTAATTTATGTACACATTTTGGACACTTTTTTTGACACTAAACTGTCCTTTTCATGTTAGGAATAATTTTCGTAGGCCTTATGTCACATACAGTGGGGCAAAAAAGTATTTAGTCAGCCACCAATTGTGCAAGTTCTCCCATTTAAAAAGATGAGAGAGGCCTGTAATTTTTATCATAGGTACACTTCAACTATGAGAGACAGAATGGGGGAAACAATCCAGGAAATCACATTGTAGGATTTTTAATGAATTTATTTCAAATTATTGTGGAAAATAAGTATTTGGTCAATAACAAAAGTTCATCTCAATACTTTGTTATATACCCTTTGTTGGCAATGACAGAGGTCAAATGTTTTCTGTAAGTCTTCACCAGGTTTTCACACACTGTTGCTGGTATTTTGGCCCATTCCTCCATGCAGATCTCCTCTAAAGCAGTGATGTTTTGGGGCTGTCGCTGGGCAACACGGACTTTCAACTCCCTCCAAAGATTTTCTATGGGGTTGAGATCTGGAGACTGGCTAGGCCACTCCAGGACCTTGAAATGCTTCTTACGAAGCCACTCCTTCGTTGCCCTGGCGGTGTGTTTGGGATCATTGTCATGCTGAAAGACCCAGCCACACTTCATCTTCAGTGCCCTTGCTGATGGAAGGAGGTTTTCACTCAAAATCTCACGATACATGGCCCCATTCATTCTTTCCTTTACACGGATCAGTCGTCCTGGTCCCTTTGTAGAAAAACAGCCCCAAAGCATGATGTTTCCACCCCCATGCTTCACAGTAGGTATGGTGTTCTTTGGATGCAACTCTGCATTCTTTCTCCTCCAAACACGACGAGTTGAGTTTTCACCAAAAAGTTCTATTTTGGTTTCATCTGACCATATGACATTCTCCCAATCCTCTTCTGGATCATCCAAATGCCCTCTAGCAAACTTCAGACGGGCCTGGACATGTACTGGCTTAAGCAGGGGGACACGTCTGGAACTGCAGGATTTAAGTCCCTGGCGGCATAGTGTGTTACTGATGGTAGCCTCTGTTACTTTGGTCCCAGCTCTCTGCAGGTCATTCACTAGGTCCCCCCGTGTGGTTCTGGCATTTTTGCTCACCGTTCTTGTGATCATTTTGACCCCACGGGGTGAGATCTTGCGTGGAGCCCCAGATCGAGGGAGATTAGCAGTGGTCTTGTATGTCTTCCATTTTCTAATAATTGCTCCCACAGTTGATTTCTTCACACCAAGCTGCTTACCTATTGCAGGTTCAGTTTTCCCAGCCTGGTGCAGGTCTACAATTTAGTCTCTGGTCTCCTTTGACAGCTCTTTGGTCTTGGCCATAGTGGAGTTTGGAGTATGACTGTTTGAGGTTGTGGACAGGTGTCTTTTATACTGATAACGAGTTCAAAAAGGTGCCATTAATACAGGTAACGAGTGGAGGACAGAGGAGCCTCTTAAAGAAGAAGTTACAGGTCTGTGAGAGCCAGAAATCTTGCTTGTTTGTAGGTGACCAAATACTTATTTTACCGAGGAATTTACCAATTAATTCATTAAAAATCCTACAATGTGATTTCCTGGATTTTGTTTTCTCACTCTGTCTCTCATAGTTGAGGTATACCTATGATAAAAATTACAGGCCTCTCTCATCTTTTTAAATGGGAGAACTTGCACAATTGGTGGCTGACTAAATACTTTTTTGCCCCACTGTATCTCTCCTTGTGAGGGGTCATTCTCTCCTAAAGTCAAGTTAAACATAATCAAAATAACAGAGACATGCTGAGCTGTCTGCACAAAACTGATGAGTCGAGACTGACACAGCGTTCTCTGGTATGGAGGTTAAAGGAGATAGAGGTCGGGGACAGTGATGATACTATGTTTCAATGAAAGATTTTATTTAAGAAGTCATTGATTGCTAAGTCTTTTCATTAAAGGCATCAATTCATCTCCAGCTTCCTTGTTTTCCAGTGAATGCTCCAAAAAGAGTCTCCATCACACGTACCTCAGTTGGGAGGCTCTGATTGGCTCCGTTCTCCAGCAGGAACTTCACCACCTCCAGGTGATTCTCTTGTGCTGCCATGTAGAGGGGGCTGAACCCTTTCTGTAAAGACACACACACACAGCATGCATGGGTAAACAGACACCGAAATAAGGGAAGAGGCGGACTATACATTGACTCAAGCACTACTTTTTTGAGGTACTTGACTTACTTTAGATCCATGTTATACTACTAAACATATGGAAACATATATTGGACTTAAACTTCACTAGATTACTCCACGTCTTTAGTTACTGTATTGTATTTTTTATTAATAGCTAATACATCATAAAAATAAGTTAATCAAAAATCATTTTTAGCTCCACCTTCAACAACTTTGATAGACACATTGCGCAATTACCATACAGACTAGGGCGAGTACTCATAAATGAGTAATTGAATATATTTAGATTTAAAAAGGCCTTTAGCATCTTATAGGCAGTCTCAAAAGTGTGTTTATATATTACAAATGATTTTGCCTGCATCCTCTAGAAGTTTAAGCGAACGACACATACACGGATAGCTCTTTAGCAGGTGTGTCACATACGCACTCACACACACACTGACACACTCCCACAGTCCTGTCTGAGTCAAAGCCGGAGGTGACTCACATGTGACTGGGCATTAACGTTCGCTCCGTAGTTGACGAGCTCAGCCACCACCTTCTCCTGCCCTGCCAGCGCCGCGATATGGAGAGCTGTGTTCCCTTTCTGGAGGTCACACACACACACACACACACACACACACACACACACACACACACACACACACACACACACACACACACACACACACACACACACACACACACACACACACACACACACACACACACACACACACACACATTGAAAGAGAGACAGGGAAAAGTAGAGTGGGCCGGAGGGGAATGATTACAACCAATGGCCTAGATCTCTAAACGGAGAAGTCGACACTAAAATACATTAATGCATCAGCATAGAAGAAAAACATTGATGATAAAAGCGGTAAACCCAAATAATTACCACACTAAAATACATTTTAATGTTTGTTATTTAACAGTTCTGTTAGAAACTCAATTGCAAATATTCTGTAGTTAGCTCAAGCACTTTCTCCCCGTCAAAGCATCTTCTTTGTGAAAGAATTTCTTATTTCTTATTCAAAGACTAATCCATAATCTTGTAAAGCTGTTTATAGTTTTGCTGGGTACAAAGTTGGAAGATTTGGTACACTGCTTTCTCCAGCTGAACTGGCCCCAAGCTACATGTGACAGAGGTGCTGGGAAGGTGTGATAAAGAAATACCTTGGTGGTGGCTTCCAGCGTGATGCCGGAGTGCAGTAGCTCCAGGACCATTTTAACGTGGCCTTCTTTAGAGGCCAGGTGTAACCCGTTGAGACCATTCTGAGAGGGAACAGAGACATTTCGTCACACACACAGTCAAGACCTATTCAACTTTTGAGAGCAGTGTCTGTATCCTAAAGCTTTAGTAAGGGTATGATAGTCAGGATTACTATAATCACAGTCTGTATAACTGGAATGTGAGTCGAAGTGGTGGTCTTAGACAACACGCACGCTAAGCAACAGATTCTACACTCCTGAGTAAACAATAGAACACATCTCTGAAAGATCTTTATACTTGCTATCATTTGGCCTTGCCCTCTCCTTGGCCTTTATCATTGTGGTCTAAGCCACAACCACTGACAGCTGGAGCAGTGGTCTGAGAAACCAGACTGTAATGTGTTCTGCTAGTGAACATCTTTATCCTCCCAAGTTTATTTGAATCACAGTCAAATAAAACCATTCCACATTTGGAAATTAGGGGAAAGGAAACACACTGATTATTCAGTCTCATGCCCCTGTGAGCAACATATGTCCTCCTGCTGTGTCGAACATCACTCGTCTAGTTACTGTATTTCTGAAAATAAAAGATGACAGCAGGAGGACTCGGTTTGACGAATTGAAAAACCTGATGAGCATGGAGGAAAGGAAGGAGAGGGAGGGGACAACTGTTTTATCCTTACATCGTCCATCTGCCTGTCTGTTGTCTCTGTGGCGGTACAGTGTTGTATGACAGCCTGCTGTACCAAGTGTGACCAGCAGGGGTCTCAGTTACCCCCTCTGCTCCCAGGCTTCCCCTCATACTGCGGTGTGACTCCATTCACATGGGTAACATTGCTTCTGTGCGAGCATGCGCAGCAGAGGATGGGAAACACACTGTGTATCAATGACACACACTGTTCAATGTAGTGTGTGGACGTGGGCTGTGTACACACCGGACTAAAGCAAATACACATTAAATGTTGTTTTTTAAACACAAGAATAGCACATTAATGTCCATTAACACGCCCTTCTGCAAACAGCTACATGTGAGTGATGAGAGAGAAAGAGAGTGCCGGCATAGCAAGGACACACAAACAAAAATAACAGCTCTGCCCTGGCCACAGTTCTCTGTAAAAAGACATCAATAAAATAGTAAAAGAAGAATAATCCTCAGGAAAAAATCAAGGGGAAATAATTATAATAATGACAGTTAGGGTCTTTAAGAAGTAAATGATCACACGGTTATGGGAATAAAATGAAATGACTGTAGCTGATATCAAAAGTAATCATGTAGTTGATTATAATCTTTAACCACATATATTATGGACCATTGAAAACACATTTCTATAGTCGTTAATTTTCAGTTTCCCGTCTACTGTAAATTTGTCTCTTTTAATTACAAGTTCAAATAGTGACATGCAATTTAGCAGAAAAGTACAAATAATGAAAATTATAACAGCATCAATACAACACATTTCAGAACTATCGTTGTGTGAACATAGATTCAATGAATCTGTTTGTTTTTTTCATCTAAAACATCAACCCACACCACGCTACTTTACGCTGCAATCTGACAAGAGAGAAAAGAACAACTGGAATCATATAGGCGGATTGTTGAATATTTTTAAGGATATAACTGATAATAAATACATATATAACATACATAAATAAAAAAGAGGTGTGAGACTTGGTGTCAATTCTCTCTCTCGAATTCACATTTAAGAAGAGCAAGAAGAACTTTTATTTAAACGTGTTTTCCTTCTGTTTGTTGAATGAACACAGTCCATACTCCTGAATTTCCCCACCGGGATAAATAAAGTTCCATCTTATCTTATCTGAATACAGATATGCACAAACTTGCTTTTTTTTTTTACAGAGAGTTGCCAGAGCGAAGACGTTGCCAGGTTTTTCTGGCGCCTTTCTCAAGGACACCTCTGCAGACATGAACTGCCACCTCTCCAGCTATCAGACCACACTCGGTATTCGGTCTGAACGGGTCTTGAAACAGCGACCCTTCAGTTCCCAAGCCAAGTCCCTACAGACAGAGCCACTAACCGTCATTGGAGAAGCTTTATTGGCCCGATAAACGTAGTACTGTGTTGTAAAAGCATTGTGCGAACAAAACCAATTCTAAGATGCATCTATACCTTTGCATTTACAACACGTTGTCTTTCTCCTTCTCTCTGTATGTGTTGCAGCATCAGCTAGCGCTTCCATCTCTCTGAAAGTTTCTGTGTATAAAAGCACTTGTCCTTTCACTCAAGCACTCCTTCTCTGCACCCATCCTCAACCAACAGCTGTGTGTGTGTGTGTGTGTGTGTGTGTGTGTGTGTGTCTAAACCTAACACATTGACTTTCACGCGTTCACAGTAATGCCTCTTGATTTGGCCTGAGTTCTGTGGTCCTGATGCAATAAGGTGTAAGAGACCAGACAGCAGGGCTGAAGATTGAGGGGACTTTAATCTAATACACTTAATTATTCATGCACACCACTTTACACAAAAAGACAGAGAATCAGGAGGTCTAGGAGTCGTGAATTTTTCATTTTCTTTTTGGGGGCTTTTTCCCTCCCCTAATTTTTCATCCTTTGCTGAAGCTGCATAATGGCATTCCATTGAGACGTGATGGGGCTCATTCCCCTCAAAGATCCTTTGCTCCACATTTCATACAGTTTCTCATAGGAATAAGAGGAAGTTCCTGAGTACCTTTCTCCTTTAAATCTGCTCCATAATCGAGACCTTCTAAAAGCCTTTGACTCTTCCACATGGGTGAAAAATGACTTGAGAAATTAGTGCAAGCAGCAAAAAAACCCTTTATTTTTATTTCAAATCAATTCTGTGCTCATGACTCTCTTGCTTATTAAAAACATATTTAAGCAATGTATGAAACACTAAAGGACAGATATTTTACCAAACTAGATGTCAAGAACTCTTTCTTTCCTCTTCCTGATCTGCTGCCCCCGGCCATGAATGACTGAATCGGAGGGAAATTTCTCCTGAGGAACATTACCCACTGAAGCAATCATGTTCCCTGGCCTTGGTCTGCTGCTTATATGTGCATGGGTCAGAAAACACTTTCATTTTTATTATATACTGACAAGTTCACTGCCTCAATGGCTCACTCCATCGCAGACTTGGCAGAATGTGTAGTTAAACTTTATTAAGTGTCTTTAGAATTGTTTTTGACTTCCCCTGACAATATGCATGGACTTGTTGCACGCAGCTCATGGTTTTTCATGTAAATCAAATAAAAAATGTGCTAATATTGTAATGTAGCGTTTAGTGCGCACCGTCAGAGAGAAAAAAGATTGGCACTGAATGAAGATAACTCCAAATGTTTTAAAGAAAACATGAAAGCTATTTGCTGGAGTTGTAAAGCACCGAGAGTGTACTAAATGCTGCAGTTGATTTTTAATACGAGGGGCAATTTATTCCATCTCCCTCTACTCGCACAAACACATGCTAACACACAGCTTTCTGGAGAGCGGATAGAAAGGAAATAGTCTCACTTGATTGGCTGAGTTGATGTCGATTCCGTTCTTCAGGTGGTCATGAGCCTTGTCCAGGTTACCGGAACGAGCGGCACGCAGGAAGCTGGTTGCTGCATCGGCCTGCAACGAGGAGGAAGAGGAGCACATATAAACCCATCATGTAACACAGGGATACTGCTCTGAGATAAAACACATTCTACTGTGGCTGCACAATCATCCAAATAAAATCCAAATGTGGACTAATGTTATAGGGTCCTAAATGTTCTTTTTTAGGGTGTGTTATATAGGTTTTCGTGCAAGTAAATGGTCTGCATCATAGGCTAAAATCCAGAAGGTTGCCTCTCACACACTCCCACACCTGAAAAGACTTTATTGACTTCTGTGACCCAATGACATCACTATGTAACACTTGTGCTTCTATTGGCTAACGCTCCAATACATTTCACATGATAGGCTAAGGGGCGGGACATCTCTAAGCGGTTGAAAAATAACAACAGAGCTGGCCAGCTAACCAATCAGAGCAGACTGGGCTCTGGTTTCAGACAGAGGGTGAACAGACAGTATGAGAAAAATAAAGAGCTTTTTGAACATTAAAGCATGGAGACATGTCACAAAATACAATTATGAACCCAAAAATGACCACAATAGGGCCCATTAAAGGCTAAAAATGTGATAAAATACCAATTTGAATCAAGTAGCGCACAGGTTCCCAACGTGGGGGACGGGCCCCATAGTGGGGCACGGAGGTACCGCAGGGGAAGCTTGGGAGGAAGTTGTAAACAAACATTGGTTGCTCTTTGTTATAATTTTAAAAATAAATACAACAGAAGTATTATTTCTTATTGCTACATAACAGTTATCTAAGCACATTTATCGAACCAACTACGTATGAATGGATGTTCTATCTATAAAAAATATAGTTGGATCTCCCCTAATGCTCCCCTAGTTTCTACAACGGAAGACACACACTACACATTAATATCAACATGAACAGGTTGCACACGCACACACACACACACACACACACACACAAGCTCAGAAGCCCGTTACGATGGTAAGACACAAGGCTGAACGCAGGAAACACGATGCTACATTCTGAAAATGTCAGACCTCTTACAGTGGGAGCTTCGCCCACACGGCGAGTTTGGCAGGCGTTCATAGCCGAGCGCACACCGCCACGAGCCGCACTGTCTGCCTTGTCTGATCTCAGAGGAACGCTCCTGCCGTTTGTTTCCCTGTGTGTACGCCCACCTCTGAGTCCATTTATCAGCCGCTGGAGTAAAACGGCTGACCCGCACCATGAGAGGTTTCCAAAGGAGGAAATACTCTGAACTCTCTCCACCTATGTCACAGGAAGAGTTATTATCCACTAAGTGGTTATTCTCAAGTGGTTTAATTACGCTGAATATGCCTGCCCTTTGTGAATGACTTTCACACATCTCTCATCTGTAGCAGACAGTTGTTTGTGTTTGTGAAGCATGTATTACTTTAGATTTCATCCAACAAACAAATAGGATTTCTTGCCAGGCTGTTTCCTATCCACTTCATTGTCTGATTTATTATCTTCTTCCTATGTTTGCTACGGTAAATAAACACACTGTTTGACCTTCAAAATGATTCCCATTACTCTCTGTTATCTACCTTTTGCAATATCAGGCGTTCCACCTCAGAGAGTTCCTGTGACCTTTTGCTAAATAAAGTACTTCCCAGTTGACTGCCTAGAAACTCCTTGTATGCGTGCTGAAAAAAAATAAAGATGTCACAGGATATAAATCGAAACATGTTTCAGAAAACCAAAAGTCCATTGTAATTGATCCAACTTCAAACTAGAAGAGCTCTATAAGCCCTGTGGTTCAGCTGAAGCTTTCACAAGTTTCATTAAAATCGGCTCAGTAGTTCTTACACAACCCTGACGTCAAACAAACAAAGGAAAAATAACATCTCTGGGAGAGGTAATAAACAATAACCCATAACTATTTATCAGACAACAAGATTTGGTTCTTTTTTGAGTAAATCGCTGTTTCACAGGTCAGATTTTCCGTAGGTATATGCAGTCGTTGTTGTAATAACCCGGTGTAGATATGAGTCTGTAGGAGTTCACAAAAAGCTTTATGGCAGGAGTGTCATTACCTGAGGCACAGCCAAGAATTAGTGAATGATTAAGGTGTCATTGTCAGAGTTCCTTATGAATATTCTAAAATGATAAAACTGGCATATGAAAAAAAGCAATCCGTAAAAAGTCTTGTTGGCTTTCTCGTACGAGGTCACGCTTTGAGATCTAAATATTAGTAACTCAACGCCGTTACATTGCAGCTTTTGAAGCCGTTGTGACATATTTCACAGTATCTCCTTTTCTTTTTCTGCACTACGATGCAATCATGATATTGACTGTATTACCGATCACAGCCTCCACCTGCTTCCCTCCTCCTCTCCACCAGCGGTGCTCCATGAACCAGTTCTGTGTGTCCATTTATCATCAAGATTATGTTAATAAGAGTTGGTGATCTTTGTGTGTGTGTGCGCATACTTGAGGAGTAATGAGCTGACCACATTTAGCCAAAAATGAAAGATCTTGCAGCACCTTTCACAAATTCATTCATTACCAGCTGGTCAGGCAGAATCCATTTCCCTCTGTGCTCCACTACCGTCTCTACGATCCTGTTTCCCCTTTTCTGTTTAACATCCATCCTTTCATTAGAGCTGCACGTCCGACCCTGGCAGTTTCACTTTACGTGTAATCATCATGCTGAGATTACTGGAACCCTTGCAATAGAAATAACCTGTGTCTGCATCTAAATCAGATTTTACGTTTCGAGGCTCTCGTTCTGTCCATTTCCCTTCTTGTCTGACTCACACATTGTGCATTATTTCCTGTGCAGTGTCACTCTCATTCTCGGCCTGTAAACAGTTGAATCTTGATTTATTATTTTCTATCTACTATACTTAATACCTAATTAACAACAGAACACATGTACCACAACATATCTCCAGAGGATAGCTTTTGGACAAAACACAGACTTTGTGGCCTGCTCTGTTCTTGGGGATTATTTGTGTGTAATCCTTTGGCAATCAGGACTTCAAATGTTATTGATAAATAATACATAAAGAATTAAACATTCATAATGTTTGCACGATAGGAGTTTAACTCATTTTTTATCAAGCAGCCACAGAGCATATAGGATCTGGATTCTGGGCTAAGCCATCTGGTAATGTTTGAGAATGTAGGGAAATTTGAAAAAGTTAATCATTTGATTACATTTTTGTAATTTTGGTTTGTCAGTCCTTAACAAAAGCCAACAGAATGTCGACGCTATGACAAGACTAAGAGTTGATCCTACAGATAGAGTAGAATTGAAAAGAAACACACACAAATAACAGCAGAGTGAACACATTAGCTAATCTAGACAATCATAAATAATAAATGCTAATGGTCTGAATTGTAAATCAGTTCCAGGCACAATCTACACATCTGAACTCCAAATACACAGAGGAGAGGAGACAGCATGGGAAAGCACAAATGACTAAACGGCAGCAGACTCCTTGAAGACTACGACCACAACAAAAAATCTGACTCATCAGAAATCTGTATTTTATTTAAGCCAATTTTAGCTGAAATAACAATTCCACTGATTGGCTCATCCCAATGTTCAGTAGAAATACTCGTTGGTGCTGTGACTACAAGACTTGACAGTGTTTCCCAAGTCTTAACAAACCCCACGGCGGCTGATGAGGACACACAAACAAAGTGTTGAGGACATAGGCAAAGTGTACACAAGGATGTAAACAAACATGATATTTACTCTGTTATCACAGAGCCATATTCCATAGGCTGCCTCTCAGAGCTCACAGGACTGTTCTTCTGTTGTTAGTGGTAACCGACACAAGCCTGATTGAATATTCTATCAGTGAGACAGACGCATGAGCTTTATACCGAGCCAAAAATAATCATGTAGACCTGACAGAAGCCAAAGAGATGAAGACTTTAGATACAGTACAAAAGCAGAGGATTTCAAAGCAAAACACATGTGGAAATGAAAATCAATTTCAGGATGCTATTTAATAAATGTTATCTGCCCTACTATAATTAGCACCTTTTGCACACTTAGTATGAATCAGCCACACATTTGCTTTCATATGCTGATAAAAAGTGTCTGGTACAAGTGTAAGAATTGCAGGTTGATGACTAACACCTCAAACCATTTAAAACAACAACATATTGCTATGAGTTATAGATAAAAAACATCTGTGATTAGATTAAAATATTAGCTGTTATGTGAGTTTTTGTTAATGTGTGAATGATTTTATAATCTGAACCATGTAGCATTGGTGTTCATCAACATTAAAGGGCCCTATTATGCAAAATGCACTTTTTGTTGTCTTTTATACATAAATATGTGTCCTCTGTGTTAGGAGACTCACAAAGTCTCAGAGAATACAACCCTCTCTCTTTTCATCCTTACCCACATCTCTATAAACGGGCTGATCCAGATTTGCTTCGGTTAGGACGTCATATCGGAAATGTGGGCTGGCTTTACATTGAACTCCTGGCAACGTTCCGCCCACGTTACACGTCCCAACCTACCGTCCGCAATATACAGTCGCGAGCTGAATCCCCCCCCAGCTGTGTGTGTGTGTGTGTGTGTGCTCAGCAGGATGTCTGCAGCAGGGACTTAGAGTTGTTGTATATATAATGTCTCTGTTGTAGTGGTAAACACTGATAGGTGTTTCAGAAATAATGCTTGATGTGGTTTGGAACATAATATGTAGTTTACTCATGGCAGCGTTTAGCTGAGTTTCTCCGTTAGAAACTTCTCTCTTCAGACGGAGAGCTGCATGACGCTCAAAAGGGGCATGGCCAGCTTCAGGTCAGCTCAAATTTAAAGCGATGGTCACAGAATCAGCACTTCAGGAACAGGGCTGAAATGGAGGGGTATGAGGCCTGCTACAACGCGTGATCTGCTTGGTATTTTCAGCAAAACACTTCACAGACATGTTTTGTATAGATATTGCCCTACAATATATTGTTCAAATATAGCATAATAGGAGACCTTTCATTTTAGAATATTTCAGATTGTCCTTGCTGATTGTACTGTCTTAGTTTGTTCCACTTGATCAAGTTTCAATAAAGCTTAATGCGGTGTGAGAAATAAGCTCGGTCTCATCAGTCTCCTTGTTTTCCTGTACTTCCACTACACTCGCTGCAGCCTGCTTGTGTTTGTTTTCCTCCCACATTCACTATCGTTTTCTGTGAAAGGCAGTATGGACTCGGGGGATAGTCACTCTCTAGATATCACACACTTTCTGTCCCTATGGTGTTCTGGACTGTGGCTCTCCTCTGACTCAAGTCATTGGCCCAACACCGGATATGTGAACTTATTGTAGTGACAGCTCCTGCCACGTCTGGTTTAAAGACAAAAGTACTGTCACTCAGATTTCAGACTTCTTCTCGCAGTTCAACATGTATCTCATTTTCTGCACACCATACTTGATAGGTAGTTGAAGAAATACTTACTCCTACTCCTACTCCTACTACTACCACTACTACTGGCTCAGACAGAAGCTGTTAAAGTATAAATACTAAGGGAACACTTTAGTTATTAATTTAATTTATTTTAATCGACAATTAAGCAATAAAATAAATATATTACTTTTTTTTTTTTTTAAGTTGCGGTTTAAATGACATTTGCTTTTTTGTTGTTGCATATAACCATTACTTTATTACAAAAATGTGTTTATATTGTTTATTGTTTGCATGAAGAACACAGTTAAGAGTTCAAAATGGTTATAATATGGTGATAATATAAAAAATGGCCATCAAATATAGCCATCCCTTATGTTTCCTTTGTTTGATATTAATACAAATATAACTCTACTGCAATGGAATGTGTACAGAATATTTTTTTAAAGATACGTGTTTTGTAGCTCATCGAGTTATTCATTTATTCATTTTAGTGAAGAACACCACCGATGAAAGACTAAAAACTATTCCAATTATTTCTCTGTCTGACGTCTTTACTGTTTCAAACAAAACACATCGGTTTGTTCAAAGCTGTTGTTTTCACTGTCTAACATCATTAGTTGCAGGGGGGGGGGGAGTAGGCAGCATATAAGAGCGAGATGCGGAAAGGAAAGGGAAACATTTTAAGAAAAAACATCAAGAAGTGAAAATGTCTTCATTTTCCTGACAAGCACAATCCATCTCTACAGAGACATCCAACTCGCAGAGTAGGTCGTAGGCCGCCTGGACTGACATGGCATATTCAGGATCTAATATGTTGAAAACAGGAGGAGAGTCACAGAGTATAGATGAAAAAAAGGTGGGTTTCTCTGCTTAAACAGGGGACCTCATTCATATAATGCTGAAAGAAATGCATATGCAAATCACCTTCCAACACACACGCGTGCTAACCCAAACTAAAAATAGCTGCAGACACCCGAGTATGTTAGTGTTAGCACTAACAGGGAGGGAGATGGATCACAGTAATGAACCCTCATGGGATTAAACAAAAGACCCTCTTCTACCACAAAACACAGAAGGATTCTCAAACAAACACACACAGAAAACAGGGAAAGACAACAAAAAATCGCGTAATCCCACAGCACAAAGCTACACTACACAAGCCTCAATCCGCGTACTTCTGTACTTACATGAGCTATTTGGGGTGTATCCCGAGGTTAAGTACAGCAAAATACAAAAAGTGAAGTATTTAACGCTGGACACGTCTCACACTCAACGGACGCTATCTCAATGCCTAAAGATGAAATACCAGCCGTGATTGCTGTTGCTCCAGTCAACACAGAATAAATACCCACAAAAGCTAAGTTTTTTTCTATATTTATTACACATACCACTATACTGATGTTGAGAAGAAGCCCCTTTTCCTTTTATTGGGTTCATCAAACTGTTAGAATTTGCTAGGTAAGTTGCTATCTATCTATCTAGCTAACAGTAGTGATCATCAAATACGTAGAGGGCACAGCAGCCATGTCCAATGTGTGACAACACTACACGGTGAAAATGCACACACTGTAACGGCAGGAGAGTATCCAAAATGAGACACAGCACATCATATGCTGGGTCTGAGGGCAGGAAACAGCAAAGTAGAAGCCTTGCAGCCCCCTGATGTCAAAGTAGGTGTAAAAACCTACAGCTATGAGTTTACTTAGGTGTGTCAATAAGTACACACACGTAACATTGTATAAAAAGCACATCTTGCATGCTATTTAGGGATTTAGCAGAGTGCTCATGTTTTTATCAGAAGCCGTTCTAGTGGGACATCAAACCCAAACTCTGGCAGTGTTAATGCCCTCCTCCAGCACAGAGAGAGACAGTGAGGAGCTTCTTCACCCGGAAGCGGTGCAGCTGAAACCTACACTCTGCAGCACAGGGAAACGTTAAAATATGCCATTTTATCTAGAACTTCTATTACTGGCACCGATTCTTCTTTCCCTTAATTCTTCCCTCTAACTGGCAGAGGAACTGAAAGAGTAAAGTCCTTCACAAGTATAATCCCGATACAGTCAGTGAATTATGGGCCACCTCATTCGGACCTGTCAACTTTATTACTTTCACTGGACACTGATTAGTGGTGTCTGAGAAGCTATAAATAAACCGATGTGCACAGTTTTGTCAATACTGGGTAACAGATACATACCACAAAATATATTTCTGTTCGTTAAAATTAGTCTTATCACACCAAAAATATAAAAATCGCGTCGAATAGACCGTCAGACGGTAGACACAGCTTTGTTTTTACAGAGCTCCAACATCATGTTGTTGTTTAGGTACGCGGCGCCATCTTTTATACGGCTGCCAGGTTCTCATGTATATATCTTATAAGATCAGCTACACAAAATTGCCATTTTTCTTGACAAAACCCTGATATGTCTTAGTTTAGCTCACTGAGTTCCTGTTAAAAGTGCTCTTTCTAAAACAGGCTGATGAATGAAATAAAGATAGGATCATTATTAAATGAATTAACTTTTTTGCAGATTGTTTTATCGGGTCACAAAGTTGTCAATAATTGATGAATGCTTTTTTTTACGTGCCTGTTTAACATTGTGATATAACTTACAGTCAGTCAATCTGAGCTTTATTAGATCTCAAGTATCTCAGGCCACTTGTGTTGAACATATTCAACTTAGTTTAAGGGATGTAACATGGTAAATTATAAATGAAGTGTCATCATTTTAAAAGTCCACTCCAATTCCGGAGCATGCCTATGCCGGGCAAGATGAAGTCATGGCCTTGAGAATAATAATAACAAATAAAAATCGATGGAGTCCGGCAGGCTGTGCGTATTGATGGATCGATGGGGAGATTGTGTGAGGGAGAGGGTGCTGCACTAACGCCGCTCAGTGACAGGAAAGGGTTGTGCTCATACAAAAAGACACAGCGTTCATGTGATCCATGCTGCAATCAAGCACCAACACATGCAGCAAACGTGACTGAAAGGCTGCATTTGAGAGACTTGACCCTCCTTTAGTAGTTGTTTATCAGTTCATCATAAAAATCTCAATGCAACACAAAATCACACAAATCAAAAGCGTGTAAAGAGAGATTTTAGAGAGCCTTTTGAAGCCCTTCAGATGTACAAAAAAGACTTTGCGTATGATTTAAATAGTAAGATATCACATGAGTTAATAAACTAAGCGTTCTAATGAGAGCTTTATAAAGATGTTTGATCGGGTTTTTTGCTTTAAATCCTCACACGTCTCCCACTGAGCGGTGTAGTATCTGAATCATGTTATCATGCCAACACAAAACCCTGGAGAGAAACACTTCAGACTGCTCTGAAACACCAGGACTGTACCAAATGTCATTTTTACATTAGAAGCTTCTTTGGAGGTTTTGATATGAAACTCTGAATATGTGTCATCATGTTTTATGATGTCATCAGCCAAAAGGAAAAAAAAATAATAGATGTTTTAGTATTCTGCTGTAAAAATGTAATTTATGGTGCTTTTAGATTGCTGCTTGACAGCGCTGGTAATAGAGGTTGGTGCCTCCCTCTGTGTGCAGCAAGGGAGAGCAAACTGTTTATCAACCGCAGAGGAAATTAGGATTTTAAAATATAGACTAAAGCTAAATATTTTAATAAGACAAAAAAAATTATTTGATATATTTTTTCTAGTAGGTTTTGACTTTTATCCTATGCAATCTTTTTCTATAAATATTATGAAACTCATTAATATTGTAGCCTTATCTCATCTGGAACCATTCCTGCATCAGAAATACAAACAAATATTGCTGTTATAAATGAAGTATTGAGGATTTAAACTATTGGACTGTTAGATTATAGTGATTGGAAACCAACGACTCAAAGTAAATCTGATGCTGGCCTAACCCAGTAGACCAACATGTATTCGTAACTTGGCAGCTCTTTTTCTTAACAAAATAAAACAAATCGTTGAAAACTGAGAGGAAGATGATAAGACTTGTTGAGACGAATATATTTTGCAGTGCATCAAAATGCCTCTGTCCATGCTGAAACAATTATGAGAGCCATCAGAAGGAGGATGTTCCTGTTGTCTGCTCTCTGCCTGTGCTAAAACAGAGCAGCTGAAATATTTATAGCCTCCGTCAGGCCACTGCTTCTGCAACCCATTACAATCAAAGCATGCTTTTCCTTTTTATAAATATATCTGGAAATCTGACTGAGGTGCATTCAACACAAGCACACATACAAACACACACGGATATTTGCGCATTACAATAAGCAAGTTTGGAGAGAGACACAAAGATAATGCTGTACAATGCAAATACATACAGTAACACACACGAAGAGGGTAAGAAAATAGGCTCTTACACCACTGCATTACATGATTTCAATTACACGACTTGTACTTGAAGAGGGCTTTCATGCATAAAATGAGATACACAACATAAAGAAAAACACATTAGAAAATAACTTAATGTTTCAGCTAGTTTAAGAGGAAGATGGCGCCGTGGATGGCTGCCGTATCTCGAGCTCCTTTTCCAACTTTGTGCTATTTCCGTTGAATAGAGTGGCGAAGGGATGACGTATATTTGTGTAGGCTGACCCGGAAGTAAGCTGCGCATGGGTTCCCGCGACAAAAATGCAACGCGATTTCTCCAAAGGGTTTTGGAATATTGTGAAAAATGAACCTGTTTGATAAATGCACGTTTTGTTCCGCCGGATAATCTCCACATGTCTACCCTACTTTTATAATTTTCTAATCATAAATCTAATCGCCAGAAGCAAAATGCTAACGTTATGCTATAAATGAGCTACAGACGAGTGCAGCAGGGTCGCACAACCTCAATGTCACGCCAACTTAAGATCCTTTCAACTGACTTAAAAAAAAAAAAAATACAGATTCTAAATTGTTCAAAGCGGGAGTGTTAACGTGTTTGGCATAATGACGTACAACATCCTCCACAACTTCTGTAATCCTATTCAGCCAGTTGTTAACAACCATCATTTTTCAGAACGAAACATGATCCGTCCCTTAAACTTGTGTCAACCACAGACCTTATTTCGAGCTATTTTCCAAAATCCTACGGAGAAATCCTATTGAGGGAACCGGAAGCGGTAAAATGCTAACTCACTTCCGGGTTTCACTACTTTAATTACAAACAGTATTTAATTACATCACTGTACAATATTTCATCTGCTCTCTTACATTCTGTTATTGTACATTTAATTCTCTACATGCACAGAGAATCCTGCATTTACTTGACCACTTTCATCATGCCAAGCATAATTTAGCTTATTTTGTTTTTATATTCGATTCAATATTCATTTTTGCACTACTTTTCAGTTTTATTTTATTATTTCCATTTTAATGCTTGATAGCCCTGGTAATAGAGGTTGGTGCCTCCCTTTGTGCAGCAAGGGAGAGCAGAGCAGATGATGTTTTTAGGTTGTTTTTTTAAATGCTAAACACCATAAAATATAGACTAAAGCTAAATATTTTAATATATATATATAAAAAAAGTATTTACATTTTTTTTATATAGATTTGGACTTTTATCATACCAGGCAATCAATGGAATCTAACTCTATAAATATTATAAAAGTCATTAATATTGTAGCCTAATCTTATCTGCAACCACGCACAAATACCTCTTCAGAACATTACATCTTTATTTTATAATTTTTATTTTATTATTATTTTGTCTTATGTCCTTTTATAATATGTTGCACTGTTGGGGGAGCTCGGGACCTAAAATGTTCAATGCCATAACTACACAGTAGCGACTGTGCACATGATAATATAACCCCTTGAACGCTTGTGACCTTTTCAAAAAAATCTGTACGGCTATGAAAGCAGCTATGGAACAAATTCAACAATCCCTTGGTGTCAAACTGCCAAAAAGAAACACTTTAACCTCCTCCTCCAAGATACATAATTAATGTTTCTTCCATTTAACTTTCCACTCCAAACCCCAACTACATCATCCAATATTTATTGAGAGTAATCCCCATGATTGTAGATGCGTGTGGAAAGAGAAACTCCTTCAGGATGAGACCACGTGGAATGGGCCATCGCCATTCCCACCGTGACTCTGCCTGGTTCTGCTTTATGATTCCCAGTTCTATTTTTCTTTTCTGCGTATTTTTGCCAAGAGCAATGAAAAAGGGGACACAAGAGAGAGAGATAGACAGCTAGGGTCAATAAAGAAAAATACGACAGAGCGAGAGGCGCCCCTGAACTCAACTCAGGCATTTTCACTCATCATACACACTTCTTCCTCGTCATTACTCTCTCTCACCGCTCCTCCCTCTCCTCTCTCTCTTCTCATAACCTTTCAATAATGATGAGCACTGCAGAAATAAGGAGAACTGATGATCTGGAAGTTTGGGGAGTTAGCTATAGGAAAAAAATGAGGTTTTTGAGTGCACAAGATCCCCGAATTGAAATCTGGGGAGATGAGTGTCAGGTGTTAGTTATTGCATCGCACGATCCAATATTAAACTGCTTTAGTTATTTATGTGTCCTCAGGAAAAAGCCATGAACTAGATCTTCTACGGGGGATCGGCCTTGATATCATCTCGAGAAGGCATGGGATAATATGAGAATTTCATGTCCGAATGATCTCGCCAGAATAACTGCAAAATTATCCGATAAATACTAAAGATAATGTGTTTGAAACTCTAGCAATAACACCTTTTTTAATTGTATTCTATAAACTACTGAAATGTTTTCTCTGTGCTGGAATTCAACAGACACTGGAATGGCTGCCATACATGTAGAGATGAGGTTTAGTGAGGTGTCTTTTTTTTTCCGGAGCTGTAAGCGTAATTAGACACAATATTACCAAAAAATCCAGCACAGTGTACCCTGTACATGGCGGTCATTTTGAGAATGAATTGCAGCACGAGCCCAGGTGTTACTATAACCCTAACGATGGCTCAGTCCCCAGCGTGCACAACACCAGGCCCAGGAAGTGGAGTATAATCGTTAAGAATTGTATTGCTGCACCTGTGCCTTTTCTGCTCAGACATTAACTACATCTGCTATGATGAATCTCTTATCCCAAATACAGGAAGAAGAAATATCTACAAAAAAACTTGCTTAAAGACAGAACTGTATGACTTTTTTATTAAAACTCTGCATGCGAGAAACGCTGTATTATGCCATTACAATAAAATCAGCATGTCATCTGGAATATTTTTAGTGAGGATTATCTTTGACCAGGTGCTTGAGTGTTTCGCCTTATCAATTCTCTTCTTTCTGAAGCGATGCAATGATAGGTTTGGGGCTGATTGACCAAAGCCACATAAACTGTGCTGGGAGCAAAGCTGGCAGTGATTGCCACATCGACTTCAAGAGGTCGGCGCTACAAAACAAGCACCACATTAATTGATTTTAAGCTGTTTCCAGGCAACCGGCAGAGTCCGGCAATTAACAGCTGCTTGACTTCTGTTAACGGTATCTGTGCTAAACTAAGCTGAAGAGCTTTACCTCAGAATGAATGGGCAGATATGAACACGGTACTGTATTGACTCTCCACCAGAAAGAGTATACGAGTATTTTAATGCTAAACTAATTGCTATTAGATTGAGTAACAAAAAAAACCTATTTAAAAACCAAATTTTAAATGGTTATGAGAAGGGCTGATGATGTCCGGATTATTTTTTTTATCTTTGACGATTTCTCTTTTTGGTTTACCTGTAACGATTATTTGACTATTATTATTATTATTATTATTATTATTATTATTATTATTATTATTATTATTATTATTAATTATTTATTTTATTATTATTATTATTTATTTATTTTATTATTATTATTATTATTATTATTTATTTATTTTATTATTATTATTATTTATTTATTTTATTATTATTATTATTATTTATTTATTTTATTATTATTATTATTAATTATTTATTTTATTATTATTATTAATTATTAATTTATTTTATTATTATTTGTACAAAGAGATTATTTTTATTTTATTTCTAAACGAGGGAAATACCACGACCGCTGACGACCATGAACTGAACTTTGTATGACTTTCAACTAGCAATGTTTGCTACAGGGGGTAGGACAAGAAAAGTGTTTATGCTTCTTCTTGCCCCTTTTGAACTTGAGCTTTATTATTTATACTAAATTCGCTTGTACTGAACAGTATACTTAAAAGAATATAACTCAAATGTCAATTATGAAAGGAGAGGAAAGGGCAAACCCGGCAACTCATAAAAGGTGCATTGAGACACTGAAAAGACAGAAAAGGGAAGAAGTTAAAAAATTAGGGAGATAAGGGATAAGGGGACAGACATGGGAGCCAGGGAGCCACTGTGTCTGAAAGTCCTGTGTGCCCAGCTGATTGAAAGCACTCCATTCGGTCAATGAGTGCTCCACCTCCCATAAGGCCGACACACAATCACGGTGACAGGAGGAAGGCAGGAGCCTGATGGATAGGAAGCAGGAGGGAGACAGGAAGGACATAAAGAAGGAGGGTGGGTTGAGGGGGAGGGATGGTGTAAAGCAGAATAAAGGACATAAAAGGTAATGAGAGAATGAATGGGTAAAAGATGGAGACAGGGAAGGGGGGGAGGAGCTGAGAGGAGACGAGGAGGAGGAGATGAAGGCCAGGTAAAGAGACGGTTTGGAGAAACAATGTCAGCATGTTGAGACAGATACATTAAATGCTATTTACAAGGCGAAAGGGTTGGATGCTTTTCAGTGTTCTGTTGTTTGTGGGTCAAGCCCTGAGTGTGGATAGACTCTCACAGTGAGATAAAGGAGTAGGTGTAAGAGAGAAATGTGGAGAGAGGAGGGTTGAATTACAGCCACATATTAAAGCAACCTATCCGTGTGTGCTGGGAGAGATACATGTCTGAGAGCAATGAATCCCAACTGGGAGATTTTATTTTTATTTTTACTAGATCTCCCTCAACCAGAACAGGTCAGAGCTCATGGTCAGAAACAGAGTGGAGTCTGGGGAGGCAGTGTGTTGAAGCAAGGTCAGTGATTCCTGATGAGAGGAGTTAAAGGGGAGGTTTGCTACACCAACCGTCTACTCCAGTAAAAACCGAGTCAACCCATCCCCAAGTGTTAAAGGGAGGTGTGGGAATGAGTCCTAAACCTCGTATGGAAGTCAATGGTTTTTTAAATGGGTTACATGCCTGGAATGGGATTTTCACGTTTAGTTCTTCGACATGACTTATTTTAATTAATAAATACATAAGTAAATATGCCACTGGTGAATGTTGAAGCTTCTGTGTCATGAAAATGTTGGTTGCTAGCAAGTGGCTAAATGAGAATAAACGGCATTACGCGAGTCTGCCTCTAGCTTAGCGGTGATAATGTAGAGTCCTGTGATCGTGATGTAGTTTGTTTGTAGCCTAACTTTAGCTTTTTACTTCTTGCGAGTGCATTTATGCTCCAACAATCATAGAAGTGGTGTAAATATGTGGAGGTTATCCTGCTAAACCAATCATACAGTGGTATGCAAAAGTTTGGGCACCCCTTAGGAAAACCACTGCATCAGTTTGTCACTTGCTGAGCTTTTGAAGCAGCAACTTCATTTTAACATATGTTATACCTTATGGTAACAGAAACATCTCAGTAGTGAAATAACTTTTATTGGTCAAACAGAAACATGTTTATGTGCATTCAAACAAAAATAGGCATGTGCATAAATTTGGGCACCCCTAAGAAATAATTCCATTAATATTTAGTATTGCCTCCTTTTGCTGCAATAACGGCCTGTAGACGCCTCCTGTAGCCACAGACAAGTCCCTTAAGCCTGGCAGGTGGTATTTTGGCCCATTCTTCCACACAAAACGTCTCCAGTTCAGTCAGGTTTCTTGGCCTCCGTGCATGGACAGCCTTCTTCAAATAAATCCATACATTTTCAATGATGTTAAGGTCTGGGGACTGGGATGGCCATTCCAGAACATTGTACCTGTGCTTCTGCATGAATTCCTTGGTGGATTTTGATCGGTGCTTAGGATCATTGTCCTGCTGAAAAATCCAACCCCGGCGTAGCTTCAACTTTGTGACTGACTCTAGAACATTCTTGTCAAGAATCTCCTGGTACTGTAAGGAATTCATGTGGCCCTCAACTTTAACAAGTTTTCCAGTACCTGTGCTAGCCACACAGCCCCATAACATGATAGATCCTCCACCAAATTTTACAGTGGGCAACAAGTTCTTTTCATTGAATGCAGTGTGTTTTTTTCGCCATGCATACCTGTTCATGTTATGACCAAATAACTCAATCTTGGTCTCATCTGACCACAGTATTTTGTTCCAAAATGCTTCTGGCTTGTCCAGATGTGCTTTTGCATACCTCATGCGACTCTTCTTGTGATTAACACTCAGGAAAGGCTTTTTGCACATCACCCTTCCAATGAGCTCTTCCTGGTGCAAAGTACGCTGGATTGTGGAACGGTGAACAACTACACCATCAGCAGCCAGATGTTGTTGTAGTTCTCTGGAGGTGGTCTGTGGCTTCTCTGTGACCATTTTCACCATCCTTCGCCTGTGCCTTTCCCCTATTTTTGTCGGCCTACCACATCTTTCCTTCACACGGACTGTTCCTGTGGCCTTCCATTTCACAACTACGTTTCTGACTGTGGAGACAGACAGTTTAAACCTGTCAGATAATTTTTTGTACCCTTCTCCTAATTTATAATGTTGGATTATCTTAGCTTTCAGGTCAGTGGAGAGTTGTTTTGAGGTCCCCATCTTGCCACTCCCTAAGAAAGAACCTAGGCCAGGCACAGCCAGCTATTACCTATGTTAAATAGCCTTTTTCATGATTGGTTCCACCTGTCTTTGTAATTGAAGGTCTAATGAGCTAATCAAAGCAATTTTGTGCAGCAACCTGTCAGCTATAAATCCGTACAGGTGTTGAAATGAATGCTATTTATAAGGGTGCCCAAACTTTTGCACATCCCATTTTTTGCATTTTATTTTATTATAATAAAACTATGTAATGCTACCCTAAGAATTTTGGTCTGGAAAACACTAAAACGTCTACATCTTTGTAGGAAAACAAATGTTGTTGCTGTGATCTTCTATTATAAAGGAAAAGCAAATTGTCATGAAATCTCAGAGGGGTGCCCAAACTTTTGCATACCACTGTATATGTGTCAGAAACGTGTGTTTGCCACAGAGCGTTTTCCCGTAATATTCCAAAATCCAATGGATATATCCAATAGGACTGTGTTCAGGGAGCTCTTGCTTTGCTAACTTTGGCTGACAAAATATCTATATCTGTGCATGCAAAGACTAAGCCCTTTAAATATAAGTAGCTTGTGGATCGACACACACGAGATACAGAAATCCACACACGCTTGAATTCCCGCAAACATGAGAAACAAAAGCGCTTCAGTGCTGCTGCCTCAGCAGATGACACACTGTTGTAACACTCGTCGTTCTAGCGCTGTCAGTTTATCACTCCCCCCATCCATCTGTCATCTGTTCATTTGGAGGTGATCTCAGGCCAACACTGAGGTCGCTGACATTACCTTTGGGCTTTAAAGCTGCCAAGTCGAGGGTATTTGACTACACGTCAGTGGCAACATGTTCATAATACTTTATTTATCCCCCGTCTTATTCAATATTCCTTTGGTGGTTTAATTCATATAGAAGCTTAAGCGCAACATTTTAAGGTTTTAGCATTTCATTTGGTTTATATGAATACATTAAAAATGTGTACAGCACAATACCAGAGGTATGAATAGAGCAAACTGGCGTCACATTTATGATGCTCAGTGAACAACCAGTTTAATTTTTGATACAATGTCCATTATTTATGTCCCTGCAATCTTGTACGAACTGGCAAAAAATCCAATATAAACCATGCTTGCAGAGGAAGAGTGAATGTTACTATGTCAAACCCAGGAGACACAAAAGACTACTATGACGCTCCGGCTGATTCATATATATCTGGATATCTGTATGCTTACTTAAAGGTACTTTTTTCATTCCTCATAAATGCTTTTCCCCCCAGACGTTCTCCATCCTACACTATGACTTCAACAATATGGTAAAATGGTCTTTTTTTCTTTTAGATTGATGTGTTAAAAACAAATGTCTAGCAAATAAAAGAAAGCCATGTTTGGTTCAAATGTAAAAACTTGTCCCTTATTTGTCCTTACGAAGGGGAAGGTCATTTAGAATTCTCTTCTGACCGAAAGCCAATTCTTGTTAGCCAATCATTAACTGTTTACCGACTACATCAGTGCCTTGCATGCAGATAGATTAGCTCCAGGTTAGCCACAACTCCAGCTAAGGCTCATTTTAGGTGGGCTGACCTTTAAGGTGGACCAGCTATTATTAAGAAGCTTTGGTTTTGCTTAGTTTTCTTTGTCAGAATGTCTTTTGGCAGCTAAAGGTTATTTTTTTACGTCCCCAGAGAAAATGTGATATTGAAGGCAAAGAACCAAGAGGTAAAGAAACAATTGTGCTGGGGCAATAAAATGAACATCTAATAGCAAATGAAATACAGCAGATAAACAAACAAAGCCTCAACATGACAAACAAAACCACAAGATTATCTGCTAACCACAGAGCTCAACGGGGAAGTCACAATAAGGTCACTGCATGACTCAGTGCTTGAAGTTAGATGTCAGAGTATCAGTGATGAAGGCCTGGGAGGGGGAGATAAATGGGCCGAGAGGAGTTGGGATTGGAGGGGGGACAGGAGCTGCTGCGGCTGCCCTATCGAGACGTTGACTGACTGACTACCAAATCACCCGTGTCATGAATCAGGACTGTGGAGGCCTCCAGAGCTGACACATCCTAACTCACACAAACACAGTGACAGGCACAAGACAAACACACACAGCCTGAACACACTGAAATAATCCTGATACACACTCCAATACCTGCACGCTCGATTCATGCATGTAGGCGCCGACATGCACTGGCGCATGCCAACAGGCGGGCGCAGAAGCTGACATATGCTCCTCTCTGCAGGAAGACTCCCAACAAACATGGGGATCAGCTCACTCTGCTCCCAGAATGCAGTGATAAACAACAGACGCAAATAATCGGAGTCACCCACACAGTTTATTCCAAACGTTCTTCTACCAATTGAGATTGAAGCAAACTATATCTCTCTAGTAGATTTCCCCTTCAAATGCTGACTTCATTGTTGGGTGGTGGTGGGGGGGGACGGGACTTCAACATAATTTACACTCATCTTCAGATTCATTCTTTGGGACAGAAACAGAACGAGGGAAGTCTGATGGACGTCCAACTAGCGCTGTTTTTCTCTCTCCCTGACAGAGAGTGTATCTCAAATATGAGGTATGTGTTCAAAGTTACATTGGAGCACGTCATACCCTTTAAATCATTTATATAAACACATTAAGTTGGTCATTTCTTTAATCATAGTCCTTTTTAATGCTCATTGCTTGCATGTTAAACACATCCAGACAAACAGTAACACAAACTGATGCAGGCTTTCATTATCAGGGGTTTTTCTAGAAAAATATAGTATGAGGGCGCTAACGTCACTTCTGGACAAAAATACGGCCACGCCCACTTTCCAGAGAAAATAATGCATTAGAAAATAATAGTTTCTTCATGTCTTAAAGCTGCTGAGTCATATATTGCACCTCAAACAACAAATAAATCCTGAGTTGCGGTTTCCTTACTTTTTATTAATATTTTTGGAGTAATTCAACCGTTTTCGACGAACAGAAATATTGTTTTCTGGCATCAATTAAAAAGTGTACAGGGAAAATAGGCATTTTGGTATGACGGCGCACGCCGACAAGGGAGGGGGCACAGCGCCCCTGTTACCTGGTTTAGACAAAACCCTGATTATAAATATATTCAAATAAATTGCTTTGATGATTAAAGTGATTTAATTGGGATTACGATGGGAGCAAGAAGCATCCAAAGTCAGAAGTGATTGACTAAATTGTTAATGTAAATGAGGAAAGAAAGCGATAGAAGCTGGGAGGGTGTATTTATATACCATAAGTAATATGGAATATTTGTGTGTGTGTGTGTGTGTGTGTGTGTGTCTCAGTGCGTATAAGTTGCAGCTGCATGTTGCGCCGCCTCCCTGTGCTCGTGTGTGTCGGTGACAGCGGGTCTTCACTAATCACCCCATGGGTCTCGAGTCATGTCAGTGAGCCTCATGCTGGGAGAGGGATGGGGGCACCGAGGCACTGATGGAGGTGGAAGGAGGAAAAAGCGTAGAGGACAAACAGTAAGATGAAACAAAAGAGAAGGTGGCAGGAGGGCATGGCTACCTCCAGTTTTAACTGTGAGCTCACAAAAACT
The DNA here is from genome assembly GCF_036324505.1 of Eleginops maclovinus. Classification (NCBI taxonomy): domain Eukaryota; kingdom Metazoa; phylum Chordata; class Actinopteri; order Perciformes; family Eleginopidae; genus Eleginops; species Eleginops maclovinus. Next base: position 8,117,261 of record NC_086356.1, read on the forward strand.
GCTTCTAAAAATAACACGGATACAGTAAAACATTAATAATAGAAACGCGGAGCTCTGTTTTGCTATCCTAAAGGTTTTTGCAATTTGAAGAAACTCAAATTGTAGAGAAGACCATTGATGCAAAATATTCCCACAATAAGACGCTTAATGAGTAATCATCAGGGTGGATTTAATGACTGAGCAGGAAAGCGCAGATAATAGAACTACCAGAACAGTCTGGTAAATGCTGCATTTAAAACCAGTAATCAGCAACACTTACTTTAGTAACAAATCTAAAACGATATCTAGTGTTTTATCACAATATTGATGTATTACTCAGCCTACCTTAAGACACTAAGAATAAACGGTTCCCTTTTTTCATGAAAGAAAATCTGGTACCACTTTACAATAAGATACCCTTATAAAGTTTTTACGAAAAGTTTGTTATTCCTTTATTAATTAGCTTGTGAACACTTTATAAATCATTAATAAGCCAAGAGATAAACAGGGCAACTGTGACCCGTTGCTTGCTAAATAGTGAGCTCACGTTTATCTGTACTGCTAAGCCTTCTATTGGCTACCTAGCTTACTTCGTCTTCTTCATCAGCCAGCATCCTTGGTATCTGTGATTCTGCCCCTGATGTTGGCTGATGAAGAAAGTGAAGTAAGCTAGGTAGCCAACATAAGGCTTAGTCATCTTGCCAAATAGTGAGCCTGTGTTGATGTATGAAAACTATGTTAGAACTGGTTTACAAATGGTTCTTAATGATTAATAGAGTATACACCCTAATTAATAACCCATTATAAGGGTACCAAAAATCCAGTTCTATAAGTTATACTCAGAATGAGATGTAGTGACATCACATCCAGAACCACACAAATGCTCCCAACATGCCACCATCAGAGACTAATGGTATTATCCTGAGCCACAAATTGCTATTGCATGTCTGATGGATTTCACGGTATGGCGACCACTCCCTGAAAGCCGGTCGATAGAGCCACCTCCTTATGATTCAGCATTCCGTGCAGGTTCACGACAGCTATTCATCAACGGGACAAACTCCTGATACCAGGGTCAAGCCCGTCAATTTAACACCATGGCATGGCTCGTCCCCCGAGCCCGGCTAACTACGAGTCTCAATGGATAAGAGAAGCGACTAGCAGAGAGAGAAGGAGAGGGAAGGAGCGGAGGTAAAGGGTGCTGGAATGCTAAATATATCCCGGTTTGAACTCATTTACATATAAAAAGACCGTGACAGTGACACAGACGCAGACAGGCTATTGATCGAACCTGAGGGTATGGGTTTAAAAAGTCGTCAAAACAAGTCAACAGTACAGTAAGAAGGCCTAAACACTGAGATAAAAAGTGTGTTCTTTTCACAGAGGAAAAGACCCAAAAGAGACCATACTGTTTCCTGAGTTTAAAGCACAGTAAATTTGTTAAAATGCATCATCAGGCGTTGTCCAAAGCATAAGCTGGGGAAGAACGATGCAAAGTGGGAAGCAGCATGTCTATGACACATGAAGAGCTCTTTCCAAAGCTCATGCTATAATAAACCGTATACACCAGGGAGAGCTAAAAATATGGGCTAGACGAGCTGACACACTGCGTTTGCAGAAAGCTGCACTTCGTACGGAGCGAATCAGTCTTCCTCATTCACTCCATGCTGATGCTTGTTGTCAGTGCTGTGTACCCAACACGTGATGCACATTTACACCGTCTAGAAAAAAGGTTGCAAAATATTCAAGGTGGAAACGTTACAGGGGTTATCTAAACAGGCAGTATTTGTGATGGAAACTTCTGGAGCAATGGAGACGAAACTCAAGAGAGACACGGGAGAGCTAGAACTTTGATGGCAAGTAGGAAGAGGTTTTAACCAGTTCCGAGTGGACATTCAACATTCTTCAAGACTAAATAAGAACGGACACTAGATCTAACTAAAACTGTCATCTAGGGCAATAGAATGTGAGCACAAAGGGCACCTGGAGCGCCCAGATGTCCTAAACAATAAACCATCTCTGGTCAGCTTGTGCTCTAGTCCCAAAATGGGCAAAACAGAGAAGCCCAGGCTGCCCCTCCTTAATGAGGATAACAGCCCCCCATACGGCCAGTAGCCTACGCCAGGGATAGACACAGAGGAAGGAATAAATGATGAACTGTGTCAAAGCAAAGTATTCCCTAACAGTATTTATCAAGGAATGTGGATAGAAACATCTTTTACCACAACATTAGCAAAAATAATTCGATCATTTGCCAAATAAATCTGTTTATTTGAACTAAATGCAATATAAAATGTCCGATACGCTCATCTTGCAAACCCATGCTTGCAAATTTGAGCATTCAAACCTAAACAACATTGAATAGGAAAAAGTTTGTTTAAAAATCCTTGTTTAAGCAACATTCCACATGCTAACAACGAGGTAGAAAGACTAGCAGAAGGTGTAACAAGTTATAAACTGTGTACTTAGCTGTAGGCCAATATCTGCTGGTTAACTAAAATATCATAAAAGTTGCAAATATATATTCACTCCTGAATTATAATCCGCACATATTTAACTCAGATAGTGCAGTAGTGTTGGCTACACATGTTAAGAGTGCAGTTCATATTTACATTTAATTAAATGGGCATAGTTTTACTGAAACACACTTTAAGATCTAGAATTGCTTCTATGTAGTTTTTCTAATTTTTTCCCCTTGGATTTCTGAAAAGAAAACACACAATCTGGAGTAAATATATCAGTCCCTTTCCAACCCTGTGTGTGGGATTATTTTTAATAATCTGGTAGCAATATCCGTCTACTGTTCTGGAACTTTTAGCCGGCTAAGATGAGAACAGGCTTCCACCTTTCTTAAGAGGTCATTACATTGCATGCTATTTTTTCCTTTAAAAACTATGCCATGGGACAAAGAGATCCCAGAATGTTTATGGCAGAACTTTTGTACTTTGTCAGATTTTAATATCCAGAGACAGATTTGTAAACTGATGCTCTATTTAGAATTCCAGAGTTGTTTTTCTCTTCCTTTCCCGGGGGGAAGCAGATGATAGAGTAATCAATTACTTGCGACTTACTGCCGGCTTCAGTGAGCCCGGTGACTGGAATGGTGATGAAGGAGCTTCGACTTGCTAACCAATAGGATTGAGGGTGTGTTATTAACATGTATGCTATGTGCATATTTGAGAGTGGATGTGTTGTCCTCTCACCTTGGCCTTCCCCTCGGGACCAGCTGGTGCAGAGCCAGCAACCCGCCCAGTCGCCCTGCCAGTCGGTCATCCCACATTAAAACAGCTGAGTCAGACTCTCTGCGTCATTACAACCAGGCCTCCATCCAGAAACATTTGAATTTGTATGGGTTTGTATGAGTCACAGATGCGAGACAGTGTAAAAAAAAAAATCCACTGTGTGTGTTTGAGGGAGAGAGGATATAAGAATTCAAGACAACACGTGCAGTCAATCCAACAAGTCAGGCGGTGCTTGTGTGACCTTCTGGCACACAGAAACACACAGTGGGACACTCAGCGATACAGTAAGCATTATGGTGTTGCTGTTGCAGAGCTGCTTTCAATTAAAGAGGATTTTTCACTGTCATGTCTGTGGGTTAGGCTCTCGCTTTGCTTCATGCTCCTGTGACCTGTGTAACTGTAGCTAACTGAAAGTAAACAGATAACCGGATGCAGAGAAGACACACAACTCTGTAATCTCCTCACCCCGCATTTTATAATTATCTGTCTGTTTTTCTTTGATGTTTTTTAAAATGTATTTCTTTTCATGGCTCGCACATTTGGTTTATTGTACGTCTTTTAACTCCGGGTTTGTTCATCGTTGTTTTTTTTGGTTGGTTTTGCCTATATGGGCATGTGCGGTTATTGTACACTATTATGAAATAAAAAGACACATGAAAAAAAAAAGAGCGTGGACTGGAAGTGACACAATGACAGCACCATGTTACATTCCTGCTTCTATTGGCTACAATCTAACACATTGTACTTGATAGGCGGGACATCTCTTATTCGTAGGGTGAAAGGATGAGGAAAATAAAGCACTTTTTGAGCATTAAACCATGTAAACATATCACAGCAGAGGCACAACAATTTGCATAATTGGGCCCCTTTAAGTTATTTTTCTGCATTTCTTTTAGAAAACACGAGCAACTGAACGGGCTGAAATCATGATGATTATTTCCACTGAGTGCCTCCAGAGTAGAATTATCTTTCCATCTGTTCCTGTGTTACTGCTGCTGCTGATATCATCTAAATGCATGAAAACATTGTATGACTCACAAGCTGTTCTGGCAAAACAGTGTTAACATTTATTTATAATACTCAGCCTCTAACGCTGTGTGCAAACAGCTAATGGAGGGATGCCCTATGGAGGATTTGTGCTAACTGATTTGTTTTTGGGATTTTTCCTTATACACCAAACGCATTGGAACACCTAAATGCTGATATTACAATGCTGAAAAACAGGGGGAAATGAAACTAAGCAGAAGAGGAACTCACTATGATGTGTTTCTCCTGTGTTGTAGGGTGTTTAATGTGCCTAGTATCATACATTCTAAGTCTTTCAGCAGCTATCGATGTTGGATCATCTGGCCAAGTTCAATAAAATCATTGCATCAGGGAAGAGCTTTAAGAGGGGATGGATGAGGGCAAGAAGGTGGAATGAGAAGACCGGGAAAAGGGCTTTCCGGTGAGAAAATCTCCAAGTTAATGAGGCTGAATATGCGCAGCAGGCAGTAAATTAACATTTGGTGCAACGCATTACCAGTCAATACCAACACACACACGTGGTCACGCTCTAATACCACCCTTATTAAAAAACAACATTCCTGACTCTTTAGACTTCCTATATTTTCCTACTTTTGATTGTGACAAATTGCTTGACTTGTCTCTATGATGCGTGACATTCATTTTAGACATTTTAAAGCTAGAATGAGGGTGAAAGAACATGTATAATTATTTCCTGGTTTTTGATTGGCCATCGGCCGAGCTGACACATTAGTTAGCGTCAATGACATGCCTTTTAATCATTTATAAATCCTGGGTATAAGCAGACATTTGACAGGCTTCTGAAAGGAGGACTACAGAATACGGACTCTCCGTTTAAGGTCTCTTCTTGTGTAATATGTGTTGTTCTTATCTGGGCAAGACACAAATCAAATTTTGACCTTGAATCGTCATTATTCAACTTTTTTTGCACCTGTTTGCTCCTCTTCTCTTATGTCCAGCTTCTTTTTCTTGTTCATCAGCAGATTGCTCAGTCCTGACTGTGCCAGCTGAGCAAACTAAAGGCTGACAGGACAGACTCGGTCAAAGTCAAAGTCAAAGTCCACTTTATTGTCAAAGATTCCACATGTGTTATACATACAGAAAATTGAAATACTATTCCTGGCAGTCCCACAGTGCAAATATAAAAGAACATGTAACATAAAAATAGCTCTAAACAGGATTTTCACATACTTCATTGTTACAGCTTCCACTCATGGCATGGCCTTACGAACATTCAGTATGATTACATTGACAGGAAACTACTGTCTTTTAATGTGTTTTACTAAACATAATGGCTTCATAAGTGAGCGCTACATGCTAGCCACGCAGAGATGGTTAGGGTGACCAACCACTGCATACAAACAACACAGGTTTGACACCAGAGGCTTGGATTGGCATCCTGGATCCATGTAAATCAGCTTTAGCAAGTACTGTATATTTACTAATATTAATCAAATGCAAGAAAGCTCTAGCAGAGAGGGTTGGATTATATAGGAAATGTCAAAAAGGTACAAGTTCTGCCATTTTTTCTTCATCAGTTTTCTCCTTTGAAATTCGATTTAAAGTCTAAACTAAGTAAAGATTATAGATTATTTATCTTCCTAGTCAACTGTATATATATCTTTTCTCTAATGCCAGTTTATTTTTATTTCTTCTTTGAATTTCTAATTATTTGCTATGCCTTGTATTGTATTATGCTGCTGCAACACTAACATTTCCCAGTTTGGGATTAATAAAGCCATTCTTATCTTATTTTAAGAGTCTCTGACCATACGTCTACATTATTGTATATCATTTCCAGGGTTTCCCACAGCGCTTTCCTGTTAAGGCGGCCGCCTTAACAACACGGGGTTGCCGCCTTGACTAACGTCACGTCTCCAGAAAAAAAAAAAAAAATTATATAGATATAGGCCTATAGCGATATTCGCCGTTTTACTCTTTCATGTTTTCTACCTTTCATTCCAAACCGTGACTGACAGTCTATCTTCTCTGCAGAACGCATTTTAAAATAAAAAACAAAAAACAAATAAAAGAAACGTTTTAAAATGTGGGGCTATGCCTCCAAATATGCCTCTGAATCGCGTGATGCGTCCGAACAGCGGCATCTAGTGGTATATGTCATTGTGCTATCATCGTTCATCCTTCAAAACCAGCATTTTTCGGAAAGACTACTATTTGGATAGCTGACAACCTGTCGAATCTACTATTTGGATGGCTGACAACCTGTCGTATCAAGGTAAGATTATTATTGAATTCTATACTAGTCTAATAATAGTCTGTCAACTGTTCACTAGTAGGCTACCTGGATAAGCGTAATGTTTTCTTATCAAGGCTAATTGTGTTTAACGTTTACACGTGGCTATATTATTATTGCCTAGCCTGCCTTTGACATTTGCACGTAATTTTCTCTCGCAATGTTCACAGCCAAATGGATCGAAAAACTCAGCCCAAAATCGCCGGCTTCTTCATGCGACGTAGCCGGCCGACTTCACCCTCTGCATCGTCTCTCTCCCCCCCCCCCCCCCCCCCCCCCCCCCCGGAGATGAGTACGTGCCCCCCCCCCACCCCCCCACCCCGTCACCACCTTGACTAACACATTTTCTAGGGGAAACCCTGATTTCGGAAATGTGAAAATGTACTTCAACGCATAAACACGTAAAAACAAGTGAACATCAACGACTAAAGAACCACTTTGAGTTCATATTAAATAAAAAACACTGCTCCTCTGCTTCTACCATTACAAATCAGGAGGAATACATGTGGTATGAACAAAACAAGACATATAATGAGACAAGATAAAGGAGGCTGACAAAAAGATAGAAGAGAGAGCTGGAGGAGAAGGTCAATCACGGGAGAGAAAGATGGCGGGAGGTAGAAAAAAAAGCCCCTGTGAAGAGCAGGGACACGGAAAGATAGCTGACGGAGCAGAGGGTTTAGGGCACGGCGGAGGAACAAACAGTCGCTTCCTTTTCCCTTCTTTCCACCTTAAGTTTAAAATTGAATTGCGATGAAGTATTTATACAACTGCAGCGTGCATTTTCCAACTCAATGCATCTGTACAGTAGACAACAGACAGGAGAGTTCAGCTCTGATGATTCTTTCTTTTCTACATACATGTCATGGGCATGATGATGAATTCACAACCAGAAACAACAGGAAGTTATACAATTACAGCGAGACAGAAAAGGAGTAGCAGAGGGATGACGAGGAGAAACCCAGTGTTCCCCGCCTGGCTGTCGGTGTGCTGATGTAAGCTCGCTCGGATCAGGAGGTGTCAAAGGATATCCGAGAATGAATGGCATCTGGTTCTGGCAGGGACACTTGGAACACTTTGATTTTAAGAGGTTTTTGTTATGTCCCTCAAAGATGAATAAAGATGTGAGAAACCCATCAGGATACTCTCCCTCTATGTCGTGGCCGCGCCCCTTTCTAGGTGGAAATATCGGAAAAACACCTTTTTCAAGCACCTTTCCCAGTTCCCTGAAATCAAACAATGGTTCCAGGTTTTTCAAATAAATATTAGTAAATGTGCTTTTTATGAATGATTTGTGAAGGTGATGTACACTCAGATATATGACTCACTCAGACTGGACTAGAGGATATGACTGTATCAAACCATACTACATTTCACAACTTGAAAACCATTACTGTTAGTAGAACGTTTTCCTCTTTCACCCAATCACTTAACAGGATGTGTGTGTGTGTGTGTGTGTGTGTGTGTGTGTGTGTGTGTGTGTGTGTGTGTGTGTGTGTGTGTGTGTGTGTGTGTCCACCAGCATAGATTAGTTGCTGAGTGATGGGACTAAAGAGAGAGAAGCCATTACATCTGACACCACCCAGCCATCCCAGTGACACACGACAGCTCCTTCATCGGGCAGATTAACAGCCATACATACCCACACATAGTTAAGACCAATTAAATTACCGACACACACACACATGGCTCAAAGGGTGAAAAAAAGGTGGCTTGTCAAAGAACACTTATAGGTTCCAGAGCAGCAATTAAAATGTTTCAATTGTATCTCACTTTTCAAATCCCCAACGTCATATAAACTGCTCCACTGTGACGTCATATGAATGGAAAAGTAATGATCTATCCTAAAAGACATGGGATGATCGTTTAGTGCCCCCCCGACAGAGCTCTGACTTGCACCCTTGCTTTGTACTGATTGCTTTGGTAGGAAGGCTAACAGAAAAGTCATATTTAGCCTCCAACAAATACATTAAAGAGTCGTATTAAAGAGCTTACAAAGAGAAGGACATTACTATTCTTATTACGATAATATATACTGATATTAATGCAAAATCATTCGTCATTAATTACAATATGCTGGTTTATAATGTCACGATACGTCACGAGTAGAACTGGATTCTACTTGTTGAATACACAAACATGGCTGAAGTGCCGATTTCGAACTCTGGTTGTCATTAGGCACAAAAAAAGCCATAACCATTGGTTAAAATAAGGCTGAAGCTGGGGGTATAACAATATGCATGATTACATTGGAAGACAAAATAGACTTAAAAGTAAATTAGTCTAAATCCACTGTAATCTGATACGGTATCGTCTCAAACTAAACTATAGAAGCCTCAAGGAGGTATTCTTTCTTGCAGGACAACTCTATTAGCTTGCTATGTTTTTGAACGGTTGTGTAGACATAGTTTTTATAATGTAATATGTCCATTAGTACAAAATGTTTAGGGCAGCAGAGCAGTGTTATGGAGTCGGGGCGTGCCTGAGAGCGGCTGCTTCAGTGCATTAGTTGGCTCCTGCAGGCCACATGATCCATGCAGACCTTGAGGAGCACTAATTCCATTACATAATGCCCCGCACACTGTCACTGTGTGTGAGTGTGTGTGTGTGTGTGTGTGCTCTTTGTGGGCATAGCAGTGTGCCAGTCCATATCACTTTCACTCTTCCTCTAATGATTATTGGGAAATAACAGCGCTCATAAACTGATCCCGCTAATGACCTGAGATGAGTTGACGGCATCATTAGCACGAGTGCTATATAGTCTATGTAGGTCAATTATGGGCTGTAACTCTCTATGTATTTGTGCCAAACCATATTGGTATGGGGGTCAACTGCCAAATGCTCACCAGAAAGAGTTTCAGCCGAAAAATGTAAGCCACACGCTGTTAGCTACATGTGCTAAGATAAGCACAAGTTGATAGCAACATTTCCAGTGTCCAAAATGCTACCTCCGTCCCCAGCAAGATTACAATAGCTGTCTGATTCATGTTTTTCTTGTCCATTGAGATTAGATATGAAACTCAACATCCACATTGATCTGCGGTCCAGTTGAGAGTAAGCTAAAGCAAGACCCTTTGTTTCCCCCAACTCCAACATTTCCTGTTTAGCAGGTGATCCGTGCAGCAAGTTGGATTTGTCATCGCATGCCCTCGTCCATCTCCTCATCCCTTCATCATCCCGCCACATGCAGTGTCACAGCTTAATCACCATGGTTGCATCAGTCACTTCAGACTGACGCCTGCTGACTGACCCCAGGGTCTAAATAAACTTTGCCAAAAAGATTTACAGCTTTTACCCGTACCTCTGTGTGCCAGGGCTTTACACCGGGTGGCCTTGCTAACAATAGTGATGGATGATCGGACTAACAGCTGGAGGCTGGCAGATGAGCTGTGACACTAAGGGACTCACGATTGCACATTCATCCAATGGGCCATCGGCACAATGACTGACCATGTCAACTGTAGCTGGTGTTGCAAAACAATGTATGTAGATTCAATGCATAAGTGGAAAATGTGTAGTGACACCAACCTAACCCAACAACATGATTTAGCCTTACATCTGACCTATGGGTTGATCAAAATCAGGCAGGTCCTACTCTCTAAACATGATTCCAAGGTAGGACTGTGAACTTGGACTTCTCTTCCCAGTATATAAAGGTCTTGACTTCAAAGTCTAAAGCTTGTGACTTGAGATATGATTCTCAGGTTACTTCTTTGTATTCAGTTTAAGTTTGAAAAATTGTTTAACATGGTGAAAGCGGGCATTACAAAAGTGTGTGTAACATTACCCAGTATGCAAGTGCACTGTACTGTTGAAATGGCGTTGTCCCAATTGGATGACTTCCCTATTTGTCATGCGAAGATAAATGTTGAGGGCTGATGTTGGCTATACGTTAAGTTTCAAAGTTCAGAACAAAATGACTTTTCAATGTTGATCAAAGGTGTCCGCCAAAGTATGCTTATCTAAAATCCCTCTGATCTCCAGATCAAAATATCGACTCCTAGATAAGCCCTCAAGAGAGGTCTGATAAATATCGACCGTGGCGCTTATATTCTGGAATTTCCCATGTTGTTTGAGCAGGTACGTATCCGGGGAAACATCAGATACAGTATCAGAGAGGTGCCGAGCCCACAGTAGTGATGTGTAGATAGATGGGTAGCTCCAGTCTCAGACGCAGTGTAATCCAAGGCTGGCAGGTAAATATAGCCTGTGGCGGCTTCAGCCTGGGTGAGTGCTGCTTCGCTCGGCTCGACCTTGGCTCATCCAGCGCCCCCCCCCCCCCCCCTTCCTCAAAGTGGATAAAAATGATTACACTACCTAGTGCCGTAGCCCACCAAAAACATGCCTATCTTGTAATTAACAAATCATACGAGCGTCACACAGATGCCTATCTATTTACTTATTAAGTCCATGTTTGTATAGTGTGTTTCTTTTTAAATGTTGTTTAAGAGTGTGTCAGGATGCATCCCTTGTCTTTTTATCTGCTAACCAAATCTACCTACGGGTACAAATAAATAACCTGAACCTGAATCTTTAAAAATGGTTTCAAGAATGGTTTCCATTTAAGAGCTTTCACCTCACACTTCGCAATCTCTCCTTATTAATAAATATATCTAAAATAAACCTTGAATGAGAATAGCTGATCCCCTTTAAATCTCAGCCCACATCAAGTTAGCCTTGGATGGTCTTGTTTACTTTTATCAGCCGGTGGCCAAAAAGACAAAGAAGCTTGGTTTGGGTTTAAAAAGTATAATAACACACAATGCTACACACAGCTAGAACATCACAGTAAGTCATTGTCACTATCTATATCATTCTCTCTAAAGACCCCACACTTGGCGACAAAATGCTGCCTGCACTGATTGCTAATGTCGCTCTCACCCTTGATAACAGTGATATGTATCGTTGTTTTCATATCGCGTTAATGGTATTAGCTCTTTAATCGAGTCGATAAATTGATCCAGATCGATGGATCTTTACAACACTTTTACATAGGATAACATGTAAGCCTAGCATTTTAGTAGGTTTCTGTGAATTTGATTGGACTTTTTCCATCCCTCCTAGTGGTACACAACGTACGAATAACAAAGAAGTACTGAAAGAATGAGCACAATATAAAAAATGTTTAGGAATATCTGTACCTTCATACAGGCTCATGCACAACTATCTGCACAAATACAGAGGTTCACCCAATGCAAAAAAAGGGACATATCAGATAGATAAGTCCTTTGGATTATGGGTCCTTAAGAACGCCACTCTATAACGGGAACGAATAAACAAACTCCACTTCCTCCCTCTTCCCAATCAAATACACAGTGAACCAAAGTATTTTTCCATGAACCCGTCTTTCGGAGAATCTGGGACAGCATACAATACCGTATTTAAACATGGTAGACTTGCAAACCATCTGAAATGGAGAGATACTTAGCTTCAATGGAAAAGGTCTCAAACACTCAAAGTCTTTAATCACGTCTGCTCTGTAAAGCCTAAACAGCTGTCCCATAGAAAATACATTCCTCTGGGCTTCTTGCATTTTTAAATTGTCCGACCTGAAGACAATCAACTCAAATCAAAGCGTTTTGAGTGGTCATAGAGTACTGCTTCTTTCAAAATGCTGTTTTGAATCATTTGGTTCGACTGCAAAAATGACAGATATATCAATTTGAATCAAAAGTGTAAAAAGGACATTTCCGATACGTATTTGGAATTGTAAACTTTCCATTTCCAAAGATAGGCATCACTAAGAAGTCCTTCTGTTGCTATTGTCCCATGAGTTGTTATGTGCAAGGACAAAAGTGGGCAGCGAGGCAAAGACAGAGGAAGAGAAATAGAACAGGGTTTTGGCTAACTAGGGTGGGGTATCCATAAAGTTACATAAAAGTGGATGAGATACTCTGAAGCCCTGCTACTTCGCTCACACGTACACAACATGTGTTCACTAAAAAGCCCCCACAATCCATTAGACAATCTTTGAATCCATTGCAAAAAGTGCAGAGCTGGAGGAAACGGGACTGAGGTACTACAGTAAAAGGTTTCATGTCCTAGATTAGCCCATCCCAGAGAACCCAAAAAAACCTCTTGAAGATGACCAAACAAGTCCTGTTCTTCTTTCATTCACATTATTACATCTTATTATATGTTATCACGGTTTAATCTCAGCCATACTATTATTTGCCCTATTTCCCTATGGAAATCTGATGCACTAATGAGGTTTCACTCATAGTAGAAATGTCAAAGATTGAGGTAGCATCTTCCTCTTTTCCCTGAACTAACCATCTGATGTTGCCAACCGCCGTTCATATCACCTGTCGCTAATTGTTGTTAAGTCTGTGAGTAACTTGATCATAGGGCAAAATGAAATTAGTTTGTGGTCTGGTGTAATTTACGAGGAAAGAAGCATCACTCTGTGTCACTATAATGCAACCCCATGTGGTTTTGAAGTCCTGACAACTCCCAGAGTGTGTCATTTCTCTCTAGCTGATAGATCACATTGATTTCAGAAGCTTCATTCCTTATTAAACCACCTAGATTATTGCTAATCAAATTATTCTTTTGTAGAAAAAAGCATTCCTAATCTAAACTCTGGTAAACGTAACTTGCATTCTGCCTTATCAGCACTACATGTTTAGGACTCAGATCGAGTTCCAAGGCCAATAAAACTTGATGGGGACAACCCTAATTCATGGCAACATAAATCAATAGCAGGTATTGGAGTGTTGTGACTAGTGACTGGAAAACCTACACCAGATCAATTATGTTTTGTCACAAAGCGATCTGCTCACAAGAATATGTAGTTATCTTGTCATTTCCAATAAGGTCTGACCACAGGGTTAACCATACTCAGAATGCCTATGCTAACGAAAATGTAATTTAACTATATAACTCAGTGTCCTTACCTTCAATTATGTTCTTTATAGGTGTGTTACTTCATTTTCCACATGAGTGAGAAAAGACGAGAAAGATTGATGATCTACACAAAGGTTGATGATCTATCTGAAACCAATGACTCGGCAGAGCTCTCGGAGAGCCCCTGCACTTTCTTTGCAGATTCTCTAACTACATTACTGTCCAGTCCATCCAGAGTTATGAGAGGATCTCTGTTGGCACTGTAGTAGATGACCTTTGTGCAAGGGAAGGAGTAGGGAAGAGCGATGCCATGCTGCCGAGTTTGATTTACATCGAATGGAGCTAATTAACAACCCCAGAACATTAAGACCTGCTTGAGCCTCTCGGTCTCTTTGACTCGCTTCCTGACTGGCTCTGGGTTCATAGCAACAATCAGCTGAAAGAAATAAAAGACAGACGTGGAGAGAGATACAGAGAGGGGTTGAGTGGTTGATGATTGAGGTGAGAGTGATGGAGAAAGGCCAGAGAGGCAGTGAAGCAGAAATGGGTTTATTTATTCCTTCAAACTCTTACTTATGTGCCTTAAGCTGTGATGTCCTGTCCACAACGATGCGATAACACTGATGTTCCTCAAAGCTTTTCTTCCACTTCTCATTGGGTATAAAACTGATATTTGAAATGGAAATTGGAAATCAAATAATAACTTTAGGAACAAAGAAGGAGCATGTTTATGTTGCCTCTTACATGGCCTTTGTTTTTGTTTATGGGTTTTGCATATTTATTTTTTCAACAACAGTGAAGCTAAAGCAGCTCTTAACAAAGGAGCCAGTTGAACCAAATAGCCATTAAGGAAATCTTAAACATCCTTGATTGATTGAAGTCAATAGGTAGCGGACTTTAAGTGGATGGCTAGCTAAGTGCGGTGACTTAAAGTAAGTGCTAAAACTGCCCTTCAAAAATCAAACTGTACTGACTGAGGAGACAAATAACACTTAAAGTTATTTTTCTATCCTATACAATCATTTAAAAATAGCAGGTCTCATTGGATTTAAAAGAACAAGTGTATCCTGATAAAGTAATCATAATCAAAATTCCTGTTTCCGGCTACTCTGGTACTAAAATCCAGTATTTGCATTCAGTAGCCTTTCTTATTGCCCACAATTCATTGATACAAACAGCATTTTATAAAAAGGAAACAGCTCATTTCTGTCACTTTAAAATATATATCCTCAGACAAAATACCTTTTCATACCGCCCAACCACATGAGCGATAGACTTTATGTGTAAAGTCTATCGCTCATTAATGGTTGGGTTGTTTTTTGGTACACAAGCATTCTTTTAATAGCTTGTTATAAGGTAAATTCAAAATGAACAACAGTCACACAAGTATCCCCTAACTGTCTGATTTGAAATATTGCATGGTTAACTATATCCTGGTAGCCCCCGCCCAGTATCCCAATGCAGAGCCAGTGTGGTTATTATGTCTTTTTTTCCTCCATTCTTAATGCATAACACACACCTCACACATCACAGAGTGAGGATAAAAAAAGCTGTCTATTATCTGCTGCCACCAACTCCACGTCAATATGTGCACACAGAAATAATGCAGGAGGAACGGAGTGTAATTGAGAGCTGACATTTCATTGAACACACTCTGTAAACGGCAGACTGCTGTAAATTCAGGGATACAATTCATAAAAGTTGTTTCTTAATCCAGTCAACAAGTGCCTATCGTGATGTATCAGTTCAGTGCCGCCAAGCATGAATTCGGCACCACAACCCCAATCTGATCCATACCTAAAGGCAGCACCAGAGTGTGAGAGTGCAGAAGAGAGAGGTGAGGCAGACGGCTGAATGAGAGACCTACAGGATGTGCTCTGTGCACGCCTGCTTTGTGACAACACGTTTCAATATTAATCCTCCTTCCAACAAATAGAAAAGCATCATGAGCATAGAATTAAACACAACATCTAGCACAAACATGCACCCCAAAAGAAATACAAATGTGTTGCATCTATTATGAGGGGTGTACCTCCATCTTCCCCCTCCATTTTACATTTTCCCCAATGAAAGAAATCTGTAAAACGAGGGAAGACACCAAATCTAACTCAGCTTAGTGTGACAAGAGTGGAGCGTGCACAGCATGTCAATCGTGACAGGATTATATGCATTCAAACGCATGTAAGCGCAGTACACTGAACTTGCATTGCATTAATATGAATGAGCTGCACCCATGTAAGACTGAGATCCCCCCCCAAAAAAAGCATCTGAAGGAAAACTGACATCACCTGTTATCTAACCCACAGCCGATATGGGTCCCAATCATCATTAGCCTCATTTTTCTTCCCCTGTAGCTAAATATCTGACAGAGCAGGCACAACCTGTACCAGAGCATATGTGCTTGACTGGTTACCCTACACACCTACACATACACACACACACACACACAACACACACAGACACACACACACACACACACACACACACACACACACACACACACACACACACACACACACACACCAGCTGAGGCCACAGGACCAACTGTGTAATTATACATGTGTAATTGCATCTTCACTAATGATGCACAAATGATGCAGTGAGCCCTGGAGAGATAAGAGAAAGGCAGGTAGAGGGGGGCGGGGGGTAGATGGATGTAAGGAACACCGTCACCCCCCCTGTGGCAGAAACAGCCAGCCGTACCTTGCGCCTGCGGTCCCTGGAGCGGTTCCTCTTTTTTATCTTCTCCTCCTCCTTCTCCCGCTGCTCCTGGGCGGCGGCCTCTGCGAGGTCCTTGGTCTTACGGAGCTGCTTGGCGGCTTGCGCCATGGTGCCGCTGCTACTGCCGCTTCTGCTGCTGCTGCTGCTACTGCTCTAGTCGGCGTCGCTCCAGCCCTCCTCCAGTCGTCCCGGTTTCCTCTTCCTGTGTCCCTCAGTCCCCAGAACACCGTCACTCACTATCTCCTCTCTGGTGGCCACCACGACATGTGTGCGAATAAGGCGGGCAGTGAGGGCGTCTGTGTCCCGATAGCGGCGTGTGTGTGTGTGTGTGTGTGTGTGTGTGTGTGGATGATGCTACGGCAGCCACAAGACAGCCTCCAGCAGCCACAAAGAAAGATGCTACAGCTAGTGGTACTGATGCTGCTGCCTGCGCCGCGGATGCTACTCATCCAGTCAGCTTGCACTGCGCTGAATTGCCTCCCCTCCCCCTTTCCTTCTCTCCTACCTTCTCTCCTCTCTCCTCCCTCTCTCCCCCTGCTTGCACAGACCAGTCACGCAGACCACGGTGGGGATCCTGCTGCAGAGCTCCCTCTTTTTCTCTTTCAAATGTCCACCTCTTCCTGCTGCTCTAGCTCTTTCTCCAGTTTCCTTCTCGCTCAACGCTTCTCTTCCACAATAGCTGTTGCTGCGTCTTGCATAAGTGGGGTACAAAGAATGAAGGAGCCAAAGCTGAGCAATGCCTTCAAATTATATATTTTTACACGTTTCCCTTACCGTGCCTTTTCCATGGCACCTCCCACCTGGAACCAGATGGAGAAAAGAAGAGCATTAAGAGAGATGAAAGCGTGTTAAACAGAATTTGATGTTTTATTTAATATACAGTATCTGAGTGTTTGGTTTTCTGCAGCATTGATGTTTGCACAGATTGGACACTTTTTGACAATTAAAGGTTAGGGTAAGGTGGCAAGGAAACAAGGTGCCATACATTAACGTCTACACTAGCTAAGTTTCCTCATATTTAGTCTCAGAAGCAGACAGAGGCAAAGACATGAACAACATGAATGCTTCATAAAAACTGCATGTCCTCTCCCTCCCCTTTTTGTTCCCCCACTTTCCCTCTTCCCATCACAAGGGGAGGTCATGCACCGCTCTTTGATGTCGCAATTCAGTAGCAGATGAGTAAACAACAGCATGAACAATATGTTTTGAAGGCAGAAGACTACGACTAGTTTATATTTTGATGTCCATAAGACATTTCTGTGATCTTATCTCTTATTTCTGCAAAAACCATAACTCAAAATTATTTCAATTCATCTTTAAAATGACTTAGTGTTCAACAGAAAAAGACCACTGCGAAATAAAATATATATTTGTCACTCCTCTTTTGACTTTTTCTTGTTATCCTGATCATTTCAATTTCAATGTACTGACTTTAAAATATATTTTGTCAGGTTGTGTCTGATAACACACACCAGACAATCAGTATGAAAATAGTGCACGACTCCTCTCTTCCTTTTCATTATAACAGTAATAACTTCTCGCCATTACAACATAATCTTTCTGCAGAATGATATTGCAATGTAACATGCAGCAAAACCTTCAACAAAGCCAGCATGTGATATAGATGCCATCTATTCACAGCTGAACCCCAGAGCCATTCCCTAATTTCTAGCCAAAATGCATGACATGTAAATCAATACTGTGGGAATATGTGAACATTCAAAATTGGATATTCCTCAAACAATCTTGAGGACATTTTGCCAAACAACGTAACCCTTACTTCTAGTGTTTCTGTGCCTATGTACAATTCTGTGTTTGTAGTGGTTTAAGGTTTCACTGTGCAGTCACTTGAGTGGCAGGTTTATTTTCTTGTGCATGATGCTAATGGATATTTTAAGCTGGAGGTAGTTTCAACAAAATAAATGCTATAGCCTCCGAAGCACTCTAGGTTTGAGCTAAGAGGACTGGTGGAAGAGCCAACAATGTAACCAGAGGGATTGTTTCAAATCCCACATAAAAATGACCCTCCAGGAGATGCATGCATACATTCAAGGTTATATGCACATCATACAGACTACATAGGCAAAGGGTTTCAGTGCACAAGATTGATGCCACCATCAGCCGGGATGATTGTTAAATCAACTGGTCTTTGGAAGCCATATTTTTTTGTATGACCTGTCACTTAGACACTTAAATGAATAAACTATAATAAAAGGATCAGTTCAGTGTACAGTATGGACATCTATGTGCATCCATTATCATTGTGCCACCTTTTGAGAGAATAGAGGTCATGCTGTTGTTTTCTACATGCTGTATTACTATAATGAGAATGTCACAACTACACAACCTAACCTGAAGCCCCCCAAACTTAATTTTTTAGGTCTGCTTTGATACCAACAAACTAGGATAAAGTTACCCGGTAGCTAACTACCAACTAATGTCATCGGACTGATTATTTGTTTGTATGAGGGATTTAACCATCTTTGGCTATCATGTTGTATCATTACTATACATGTTTTTAAAAACTCCATACGAGAAGTATATTATTGAAGCAGGACTGGGGCTACATGTTCTTGAGCCATGAAATAACCGTGCTCAAAACGCTGGTAGCAATTAGCGTGCTCTCCTACGCAGCTATCTTCCGATGCTAAATTGCTAATTGAACAAGCTAGTGCAGACCACGGTCATTGCTAATAACTTGCTAGCAACTCAAGCTATTGCTAGCTAGCTAGCTTGGCTTAACGTGTTTGGCTAACATAAGAAGGCATGACGGGGTAAGTTACGCTTGACTTTATAGGTCTAGCAAACAAACACTATTAACAACATTTCATCACTGTTTTGGTGGTAATAAAGTTTAGTGGTATTTTCAAGGTAGCTAGCTAAAACATTAAGGGGACGAAAGCCAACGTCTTTAAGCTATTTCACGTTGTATAACTTGCTAACTTCCCTGTAGATAACGGATTAACAGTGATAACTAATTAATGAATAACTTGCTTACCATAATATCGGTCCATACTTTGGATCGTTTGATTATGTAACTCAAATCATTTAAAAATTATTCTGAGCCCGACGATTCTGTGTGATTCATTAGAAATGATAGACCGCAGTCACATACCTGTGAAGGTGTGGTGGTTCTGTAGCTGCCAGAGAGAAGACCAGAATGGTGGCCAGTCAGAACCATTATGATGACTATTGATAATTATGGTGTTATTATAATATAAATATAATATAATTGAAAATATGTTGTTACCATATTATCCAACCAATCTAGATATTTCGTCAGATTGTAATATTTACTATAAAACATACTGTTTGTAGGCTCATATTGTCAACAGCTAAACACACATTTAGACATTTACTTTAACAATGTATATATTGATTTACTAAATTATGAGATATTGAAGTGGTAAACCTAGGAAATTGTCTGAAGAAATCTTTGGAGAAGAATAATGTACACTTTCTTATAATTTCTAAATGTATGATACTGTATTCAGCCCTATATTATATTTGTATTATAATTATTATGTATTTATTTATTAAAAATCACGACTTTGAGTTGAGTGGATGTCTGAAATGTTTATTCATTATTTAAATAAAGATTTCTTTTTAAATGACGAGTTAGAGCAGATGGTGCTGCGATCTAAAATTGATGAAAGCAATGACGATAGCTGGTTCTGGGTCAGATCTGATTCCACCTGCTCCTCAGCCAGATTGTGGCTTGTTACATATGGAAAACGATGAAGCAGCAAAAATGAGTATTACAAAAATATTTTTGAACATTTGGTCATACTATTTGTATTTTGAAATACTGTAGCCTACACCTTCATGGATTGACATAGGCTAATTAGGTTTATCTCAAAATATACATGCTCTAGTGCTGTACTCCGCTCCTACTCAACTGCAGGTAAGTGGAACATTTGTCAAAAGGATCATCTTTTAGTCGTTAAAAATGTCTTCTGTGTCAGCCACTCTAATATCGTTAGGCAGAGTGTTACATATTTTATAAGCCAAATAGATAAAGGCACTACCATTTTTTTTCCCTGAGTGCTTTTTGGAATATTTAGCTTGCTATAGAGGACTCACTAAGTTGTAGCGTGACAATGACTATTAACATTATGTAAAATGATTGGGCAGTACTGTGGTAGTAAATGATGTAGTATCCTCACTCTCTAATTTGATTTGCAACAGGGAAGTTGTGGAACAGCAAACTACATGTATAGCATGGAAGTGTAATATGTATTGCCAGGCTGACACACTCTCCATTCCTGAATAGATTACACTGCCTGTAGCGGATGGTGATTCATGATCCTATGGTGTGGAGATTTACAAACATCCCTGCCATTTAAAGCCTCAAACTGCACTGCAACATTGAGTTTCTCATGGCCACTGTGTTATGGCACCATCAGGTGGTAGCTGGTTGTTATTGCTACTTATGGACATTTGTCTGTCCCTTGCTACAGACAGTATTGCGTTTTGATTGTTGGAGGTGTTTCCCTTTTGTGTTTTGCTTTTGCTAATCCTATTTTTAATTTTACAAATATTGAGAGACTATTGTGTTGGTACTTATGTTCCTTAATACATTGTGATTCCAACATGCAATTGTTCTTAATCGTCAGTCATGCTTTTGATTATGTGTATCCTTTCCAAGAACCAGCACCTTATCGTGGTGGAGAGGTTTGTGTACACCGATGAACCTGGGGGCTGTGTTGTCTGGAACCTTGTGTTCCTGGTAGGGTCTCCCATGGCAAATTGGTCTCAGGTAAGGGGCCAGACTAAGATTGGTTCAAAAAGACCTCGTGAAAAACACACTTGGAAGCGAGGATACCCGGCCTGGAGGAAGCCCGGGGTCCCCTTCTGGAGCCAGGCCCAGAAGGAGGACTCGTCAGCGAGCCTCTGGTGGCCGGGCTTGCCACGGAGCACGGCCGGGCACAGCCCGAATAAGCAACGTGGGCAACACCTCCGCTTCTCCGTCCCGCGGGCCCACCACCTACGGGAAACAACGATGGGGTCGGGTGCGCTGCCAGAAGGGTGGCAGTGAAAGCAGAGGGTCTCGACGGACTAGACTCAGGCGACAGAAGCTGGCTTTGGGGACGTGGAATGTCACCTCTCTGGGGGGGAAGGAGCCGGAGCTTGTGCGGGAGGTGGAGCGTTACCAGTTGGATCTGGTGGGGCTCACCTCTACGCACAGCGTCGGCTCTGGAACCTTACTTCTGGATAGGGGTTGGACTCTATTCTTCTCCGGAGTTGCCCAAGGTGTGAGGCGCCAAGCGGGTGTGGGGATACTCACAAGCCCCCGGTTGAGTGCCGCTTTGTTGGAGTTTACCCCAGTGGACGAGAGGGTCGCCTCCCTACGCCTGCGGGTCATGGGGGGGAAAACTCTGACTGTTGTGTGTGCCTATGCACCAAACAGCAGTTCAGAGTATTCAGCCTTCTTGGAGACTCTGAAAGAAGTCCTGTATGGGGCTCCTGAAGGGGACTCCTTAGTCTTTTTGGGAGACTTCAACGCACACGTGGGCAATGATGGAGACACTTGGAGGGGCGTGATTGGGAGGAACGGCCCCCCTGATCTGAACCGGAGTGGTGGTTTGTTACTGGACTTCTGTGCTAGTCATGGATTGGCCATAACAAACACCATGTTCGAACATAAGGATGCTCATAAGTGTACGTGGTACCAGAGCACCCTAGGCAGAAGGTCCATGATCGATTTTGTTATCGTATCATCGGACCTGAGGCCGCATGTTTTGGACACTCAGGTGAAGAGAGGGGCGGAGTTGTCAACTGATCACCATCTGGTGGTGAGTTGGGTCGAGTGGCGGGGGAAGCCTCTGGACAGACCTGGTAAGCCCAAACGTGTAGTGTGGGTGAACTGGGAACTTCTGGAGGAGTCCCATGTCCAGGAGGCCTTCAAATCACACCTCCGGCAGAGCTTTTCAGGCATCCCTGTGGAGGCTGGGGACATTGAACCAGAGTGGGCAGTGTTCAAAGCCTCCATTGCCGAAGCTGCGGCGGGGAGCTGTGGTCTCAAGGTTTTAGGTGCCTCAAGGGGCGGTAACCCTCGAACCTCCTGGTGGACACCGGTGGTCAGGGAAGCCGTCCGACTGAAGAAGGACACCTTCCGGGATATGTTACCCCTGGGTACTCCTGACGCAGTTGCAAGGCATCGACGGGCCCGAAGGGCAGCAGCCTCAGCCGTGGCCGAGGCAAAGCAGCGAGTGTGGGAGAAGTTCGGAAAAGCCATGGAGAAGGACTTTCGGTCGGCACCAAAGTTGTTCTGGAAAACCATCCGACACCTCAGGGGGGGGAAGCAGGGAACCATCCAAGCTGTGTACAGTAAGGATGGGACGCTGTTGACCTCAACTGATAGTGTGTTAGGGCGGTGGAAGGAACACTTTGAGGAACTCCTGAATCCGACAACTCCGCCCTCTATGTTAGAGGCAGAGCTGGAGTATGAAGGAGGATCAATTCCAATTTCACGGGGGGAAGTCACTGAGGTAGGTAAACAGCTCCACAGTGGCAAAGCCCCGGGGTGGTGGTTCCTCTTTTTAAAAAGGGGGATCAGAGGGTGTGTGCCAATTACAGAGCCATCACATTACTCAGCCTCCCCGGGAAAGTTTACTCTAAGGTGCTGGAAAGGAGGGTCCGGCCGATTGTCGAACCTCAGATTGAAGAGGAACAATGCGGTGTACGTCCTGGTCGTGGAACGACGGACCAGCTTTTCACTCTCGCAAGGATCCTGGAGGGGGCCTGGGAGTACGCTCATCTGGTCTACATGTGCTTTGTGGATTAGGAGAAGGCGTATGACCGGGTGTGGGGGTCTCTACTCAGGGCCATCCAATCTCTGTACTCTCAAAGCGAGAGCTGTGTCCGGGTCCTCGGCAGCACGTCGGACCGATTTCCGGTGAGGGTTGGGCTGCGCTTTGTCACCAATCCTGTTTGTGATATTCATGTACAGGATTTCGAGGCGTAGTCGTGGGGGAGGGGGTCTGCAGTTTGGTGGGCTAAGGATTGCACCACTGCTTTCTGCAGATGATGTGGTCCTAATGGCTTCATCGGTCTGTGACCTTCAGCACTCACTGGATCGGTTCGCGGCCGAGTGTGAAGCGGCTGGGATGAGGATCAGCACCTCCAAATCTGAGGCCATGGTTCTCAGCAGGAAACCGATGGACTGTCCACTCCAGGTAGGGAATGAAGCCTTACCCCAAGTGAAGGAGTTCAAGTATCTCGGGGTCTTGTTCTCGAGTGAGGGAACAATGGAGCGTGAGATGGGCCGGAGAATCGGAGCAGCGGGAGCGGTACTGCAGTCGCTTTACCGCACCGTTGTGACGAAAAGAGAGCTGAGCCAGAAGGCAAAGCTCTCTGTCTACCGGGCCATCTTCGTTCCTACCCTCACCTATGGTCATGAAGGATGGGTCATGACCGAAAGAACGAGATCACGGATACAAGCGGCCGAAATGGGATTTCTCCGCAGGGTGGCTGGCATCTCCCTTAGGGATAAGGTAAGAAGTTCAGTCATCGGGAGGGACTCGGAGTAGAACCGCTGCTCCTTCGCGTTGAAAGGAGCCAGTTGAGGTGGTTCGGGCACCTAGTGAGGACCTGGGCGCCTCCCTAAGGAGGTGTTCCAGGCACGTCCAGCTGGGAAGAGACAGAGGGGTAGACCTAGGAGCAGATGGAGGGATTATATCTCTTCGCTGGCCTGGGAGTGTCTTGGAATCCCCCAGTCAGAGCTGGTTGATGTGGCCAGGGAAAGGAACGTTTGGGGCTCTCTGCTGGAGCTGTTACCTCCGCGACCCTGACGGAAAAGCGGGAGAAGATGGATGGATGGATGTATGCATCTTTCATGTGGTTAATATTCGCTCATTCAATGTGCCCTTCATTGTTATTGTTGCAAAAATATCATTAATTGATACGGATATGCTCTTTAAATGTCCCTGATATGTTTCTGCACAGTCTTCCAAGTTGTGTCACATGCCACCTGGACTAATTCCAAAGCAAACTGGCTATCCTATGGTTTTTGTCCTTGACAGTGATTTGCACTTCCCTCAGAAGAACCTCCTGGAACTGGGCCAGTGTTGCTGTGTCCAAAGTAAAGCCATCTCTGAAACAGAAAGAGAGGGTGTGAGTGCTGTAACAATACAAGAAATATAGTTAATAGAGTCAAATACACTTGAGGAAAATACTATTGTCAATAATAATTGGATCCACGTGGAGTCAACAGAATATTGGATGTCAAGGCACCATAACCAATGATGAGGAGTGGAAGAGGATCTGGATGTCTTGGCATAAATGTTAACAAGTAGCCAAACTTGAAAAATAATTTGGTTGGAAGTTTAGGATTAGATCTAAAACAGCTATTGTTACATCCAGGAAGGACAGTAAATGTAATCCCTCTCTGTTTAAGAGTTTGACCTAATCTCTACATTTATTGGGACAGGGTAAACAATAAAAAATAGAAATTCTGAACTTTGACAGATCTGAACCACATCAGTTGGTTCTATGTAGGTAATGTATATCTAATATATATGGGGGGGTAACAAATTGTATTGACAGAGCTCTCCACTGTTTTCTTTTTTATGTGACTTCCACGACTACTGCTGCTACTACTACTACTACTACTACCACTACCACTACCACTACCACTACCACTACCACTACCACTACCACTACCACTACCACTACCACTACCACTACCACTACCACTACCACTACCACTACCACTACCACTACCACTACCACTACTACTACTACTACTACTACTACTACAGCAACCAGTACTATCAAGGTCACTGCTGTAATACTATCACACAACTCAAAACACTTACACACTTTAAACACTAAGTGTCAGCAAAGCTTCAATATACAGGTCTACCATGCAGGACATTGTGGAAAAGATAGGAGGCACACACACTCTGCTACACACATCTGCTACAAAATACATGTCCTTACAAAATGTAAGATAAAAGGACTATAAATTACTATTATCTCTGTTATTTTTCTGTCTCATTTCCCGGCTGTGGGATGTTTTTTTCACCCACTTAAAACTGGAATGTAGCTATGCAGAAATATTGTGACATATCGTCTCATGAAATAACATCAGCATAACAAAAGGTCATTGTAAAACCCTTGTACCGAACTGTAGCTCTGTCTGCAGTGTAGAAGTACTATATTGCTTTGTATGGGAACCAATGCAGTTAAACAGTGAAACAAAAGAGGCATTTGAGTTTGCTCAGCACTTCAGCTGCTGCAAGGGTGGAAGGTGTTTTGTGTTCTGAGATATATTTACTACCACGGTAATAAGAAATTAGACCCAAAAAAACCCTCTTCATTATAGACTGTTTGACATGATGCTGACTCTATGGTAATATGTGGAAATTGAAGGGTGATCTAAAAAAAAAACTGTATAAACTTTCAGCAGTCTTTTGAAACATCTGATACAGAATCACGAGTAGCAATGAAAGATTGTATTTTAACATGAGTTAAACTTTTGTAATGCAATGCGCTTTTGGAGACATTTATGACTATTATGTGCACATAAATGCAGTTCTCGTTGCTTTATGTTAAGCTAACTGGCTATAGCTTCTAATCTGACTCTCTAGTCAAACTTTTCCCTTAAAGACTAAATACTTTCTAAATTTAAAAACCTTTGTAACATATCCTTGATGATATATCTGGAGGACTCCTTCACGTTTGAATGGATCCTTACAATTAGATTGGAGTTATTAAATTATGCCGCCACAAAGAAAATGGATTAAGACTAAGGCTCAAAATCTCTGTTTCCATTTTTAAATCTCTCATGCTGTGCGTGACTGCTCCAGCATCAGACAGTGTCTAGCATCGGAGATGGGCATGCTAAAATCCACTCTGTGAGAATGAAAATGCTCAGGGGTGAAAAAGCCCTTGGCGGATGCTCAAAAATGATCTCAGAGTCACCCCCGTGGAAGCCAAGACGCCACTATACTGCAGAGCAGCTTCCCTATCAAGGGGGTAGAATAATGCAAACTTTCTCTCTTTCCATTCGAAATGCTGATGAGGAGACTTGCGTACACGGTAGTTCTGCATCGCTTATAATACAGTCTCCTTTTTCATTGTCAAAGCCCTTTCAGCAAGCAGCTGATGAGGTTGCAGCTTGTAACATTATCCGTTTTTGAACACAATTATTGTAGTTCTCTTAACATCTCCCAGTAGCACATTTCTGTTAAGTTTGTGTGGAAAAATATGAAGCCTAATGAAAGCGGTTAATTGAATAAATCACCAATGAAACCAATATAAGATTACTTTGTCTCTTTCTAGCCACCCTGGTCTCCACCTGCCAGGAAATTGTGCGACCTCTGAGGCTTGGATTTCCCTGATTACCCTGGCAGGACCTGAGAGAGCAGCTCAAGAGCACTTGAGGACAAGCCTCTCACAGCTCCTGATCAATGCTCATCGACTGGGCTTTTTTTTTACAAGAGTTACATTACAGTAAATGTGTTTGCTTTGCAGTGGTTCTGCAAACTGCATCGGCAAATACCTTGTTCCATAGGTTAGGAGGTGCAGCTGGGATGTAGAGGGCTGATCCTCCTCAAATATCTACCCAGAGTATGACACAGCAAGTGTATTTTTTATTGCAGCTGTAATCTTGGGTTTATGTTGTGCTGCATCATGATGCGACACGAGATAATGTGATGGGAAGGGACAGGCCATGATGGAATGTGATGGGGGGATAATGGGACCCGATGTATATGATCAGATCGGGCAGGGTATGATATCAACAGGAGATCACATGACCCAACCCCATCATCCAGATAAGTTAAACAAGCAATGGGACCCTTAACTCCAGCAGAGCTACTGCAGTGCAACTAACTCCTTATATATGGCATCTTGATTTGTGGCCCTATGAGCCAAACTATGACACTCCACGTAACCCTTTGGCATCAGATTTAGGCTGGTAGGATGGTGGATGTAGTAGCTGTGATGGAGTTAAGCTGGAGATATACATGCTTTTAGCTTTGTTTAGGCAAATGATAACTGCCTCGTGAATCATGCGTCCACTTAAAGCGTTTCTTGTGAACACCAAAACAAACACAATGCAAACGTGATCAAAAAGCAAATATCCCTGGACTAAAGGATGAACTCAGTGATGTAGTATAAAGAGCAGCAAAGTCGACCTAGGGGGGATGTCGGGGTGAATTGATGGGTCAAACAAACCCTGGACCAGTTTGAAACAGACTTTTTCAAGCGTATGCATGCAAGTTAACTAACTTCTGGCACATGCGTAACACCAAGCGACTGTCGACATCTTTGGACCTTCCTTCACGGTCGACACTTTAGCCAGTGCGCCAAAAATGTAACAACAAAGGTTCCCCAAAAGGCGTTTATTCGTGATAGTTACGAGTGAGAATTTGTTAAGTTATATGCTTAGAAAACCAGAACCCATGCCATTGAACAGACACACTTTATCATGACTTGGTATTGGTACCACCACCACCTGTTGATCAGTTGAAGAGATTGAAATTAGCCAGCATGTGTATTGCATGACCTTTTTTGAGCGTACATATGAATCCTAAAGGACGCATTAAACAGGGAATAGTCATAAACATATCAATAACTCGAAAAAGGTAGCTAGAAACGAAAAAACAAGAAGCAGAATCTAATTTGTTCAGTCACTGAAAAATGAGGTTGAAAACCTTATTGCATATTCTACCGTAGTAGATTTTGCAATCAGAGAAAAACACACACTCTGTTCTCTTCTTCCCATCAGTTAGTTAAAGTGTAAAAGGTAGAAAGTAATGCGATAGAGGTGTTCTCTCCATGAGATTCAGATTAAAATATTTTAAAGGACTATCTGTTTTCTTTCCATGATTATATCCAGGAACATCTCCTTTGTGATGGCCTCATCCTTCTGCAATCTAAGTTTTGTGTCCCCTCACTTCTCAATTACACCCAAAGGCCCAACTCTGAATTACAAAACACGGTTTTAACACATTAACTCTGGGGTAACGGCACTTATTTGATACAAAGCACTTTAACAGTATGTCATTAAATTCTCAGAGGAAAAAAATACCCAAATCCCTTTAAATCCCCAGGAAATTAAAGACTTTGAGATGATGTGCAGGAGTTTGCTTGGGGTCATTAGGTTTGCTAACAGTGGAGGGGAGGGGAGGTGGAGGTAATGAAAAGTAAGATTTGTGTCTGCTGCAGTGTTTCTTTTATCGATTAAAACACTCCTTGTCTGTTTGGTGGGACAGCAGGAGCCCTACAACGTAGTTATGGTCCGAACCGTTGCTACAAACCATATATGTGCACTCCTTTTCTGCTTTTAGGGCAGTGAGACTGCAGCTTTACCGTCCCGTTGTCCTCGCTTTGCCTCTCTGCAGAGAGACAGAGGTAGAGAGACAGAGAGAGGCAAGGGTGTTCAGAACGGGAGAGGGAGGGGGCAGAATTTTTGGAAACGGGGGAAGTGAGCTGCACTGCAGTAACTTGGGCGTTGGCTCGGTCCGCAGAAAAAAGGGGCAGAGGAGAGAGGGAAACTGAAAAAGAGGTGCAGAGGAAGTCTATAAGTAGTGTTATGAGGAGGTTTAGGAGGACATAAACACACTATAAGGGGAGGCAAGAAATACAGTATTCTTTTTTTATAGACAGAATATCCTCCAATGTGTTGACAAAAAGGACTCAAACACTTCATATAAGTTTATCATTTATAGATAAAGTTAGTAGTTACCTGGCAAATTCAAATGTTTTATGCAAAAAATGGTATGGAATATAAAGTAGTATACATGTCATTTAGATAAAACTATAACTTAACAGTATATAATAATCAGTAACAATAATGTACATATAATATAACAATGTGAAATTGGTATTTGGTTGTAATACTGGCTGATAATGAGCTATGATTTAGCTGATTTATTTATTCTACCTGAGGAAAAATATTAGTCAACTTCTATCATTTATTTTTTAATTAATTTTTTTACTTAACGGTGTTTTTCCTCCAATGTGGTTATCACTGATAGTTTGGGTTACTGATGATTTATTTAATTTGTTAAGGCTTTAAATTACCAATACAACAAGATTCAAGTTCAGAAGTTTTGATGTCATAACATACAGAACTACAGTGTAATTATGTAATGTATAAAAAACTTAGATCGCAAGTTCCTCAACGGTGCATTTTACAAGACAACTCTTTATGACATTGTTTGTTTATGTTGACACAATACCATTCTTCAAATAAAACCTTATTGCAATGACATGCAGATGCAAATTGTATATACTATTTGTTGTTGATAAAGTGTAAAGCGGTCAAAAAATGTGGGTTAAGGGGAAAATATCAAAGTTGCAGAACAGATATGACTGTAAAGTGAAACTTTTCATATACTTAAATGTCAATTAAAATAACCACTGGCCCCTATTTCATAGCTTAATTCATTGTTTAAACTGCTGTTCCCGCTTTTTTTCTCTTGTGGCATCATAGAGTTCATCATGCATGTCTCTACCTTTCAGTTACATTTAAGGGATGTTTACAGTAAGTTTGCTGCTTACCCTGATACCATTGTTTGGTGCTTTTATGATGCAAACTTCCAAAACATTATATTCTTCTGTACAGCACAGCACAGTGGATTAGTAGGATCATTTTCTGCTGTGTCATTGTTTGCCATGTTCACATTTTGCAACAGCTATGTGTGAAAATAACAACCAATAACTGGTCTCTAGATAATGTACATGGATTCTAATAATCATCAGCAGAGGATTCCTCCTGTTATTACATACGGTGCATGCTTGCTATTGTATGTGCTAGGTCAAATGAGGACACATCCATAGCGCTCGCAGCGGCGGGGCATCTGAGTCCAGCTGCCATGTTGTAATTTATAAAGCCTGATGTGCAGCGGCTCGCTTATCATCCAACCCACTTTAAGAACGGCCAATATAATGTTTATTGCCGTAAGCAGTTTTTTTTTTTTACCCCCCCCCACCCACATCGCCCGCTTGTCTTTCTCTCCTTTCCCCTGCTTCCTCTCTTTCCGTCTCGATATCTGATTCCCTGTCTTCCAGCCTCTCAATCTTTCTTTATCCATTCCTCCTCTTTTCTTTTTCTTTCTGTATCCCTCCCTCTCTCTTTAAGCCAGGAAAATGTGCTGGGTCCGCAGGGAGGTTATTTGGTGCAGGAGACGGGGAGTAATTGATATCGCTGCTGCTTTTGCTATCAGGAGAGCCGTGTTCGCTTTTCAAAGAATTGAGGCAGAGACAAGGGAGAGGGATAGAAAGCAACAAAGAGATAAAACCAATATCAGAGGAAGACATTTTTGGGGGCATGTTCTTCAATGTTTTAATTACAACTCCACCATCTGTTATAAAGGCAACCACCTCGTCTCTTTTGTCCACATCCAATGATTGGTGATGACTTTTCGTGTCTTAACTGTTCTATTGACCTAAAATAATTCACATTTAAATATTCAAACATCTAATTAACTACACTTAATTATATGTATCCACTAAGTACTGAAAACCAGCTCATGCATTAATATATGTTGATGAATACAAATAAGCAGTTAAATTACACATATTGGTAAAAGTAGTTTTTTGCTGTTACCAATTTACCAAAAGGAAACAACAAAATGACAACAAATAGACTGAAAATGACTATACAAAGGGACAAAATGATCAGAAAGGAACCTAAAATGACCAAAAAAAGAAACACCAAAATGAAAATTATACTAAGAATACACATCCACGCCATAATATGTAAATATGTAAAATGTATCACTGTGTATGATATCAATTGACCTTGAGATGTTTTTGAACCTAAATTGCACATATTGGTAATACAAAACACCATTAAAGTTAGAGTAAAGTGTTCAATTTGTAATATATAATATTGTTATCAGCCCCAAAAAAATAAATCTGGATAACAGAAAAACAGGATGACATTAACACTCAAAATTTGCAAATCTGGGTTTTTTTGTACCTTCAGTGTAATGAAACTATATCAACAGCAGTGACACCAAACACTGGAAATGTAATATGTCAATTGATACAACAGTGAATGAAGGCAAACTTGTTCACTTGCACATCACGTCTTTTGTTTCCAAAATACTATGTTTGTCGGATAAGCTTCCGCGATTTTTAAGTCAAAACTAAAATGTACTCATATTTGTGTTTTCCTGTGTGAACTGTTGTTGATGCAGTCGATTACAACTCAAGGTTCAGCAGTGGTGCCCAAATGCGTCAAAGCTGCTTCACCACTGACTGCGCTTCTTAAATATTAAGGAGATCTGTGGTTAGGATTGTCCTGTAAATATAAGACCCACAATAGGCAACTTACTTCCTTTCGTAGAGCATTAATGTGTATGTAGATGCACTGGTACATATGGAGCTGGTATGAACATGGCACACACTTCCTTTCTTACGCAGGCATTACTTTCCTGGAGGCTCAAATATATTCACTCATGACTCATCGACATTTCTAAATGTGTATCTCCTTATTAATATATTCTCATTCAAACTTCACTAAGACTTTGAAGAGCAAATTCCGAGAAAACAACATGTTCGAGAGACAAAACAACAACAGCAATGAAACAAAGAAGAAAGAGTTTTGGGAATGGAAGAAACTTTGTGCTCGCTCTGCAGGGGAACATGTGCCACACCCAAAATGCAAACCCCCACCCCTCATCCCCCTGTGCCTCTATAGAGGAAATATATGCTGATGAAGCTGGGAGGTCTCTCATGGTTTGAGAAGAAGAAGCATTTTGGCTTTTCTGAGACATCAGAGTGAGTCAGAGAACCCGCGGGGGTGGGGCCCTGTGATATTTCATCTCTGTCAGACGTTGGTGCTTTAACTGCACTTGCTTATTTTATAGAGCACATTCTCAAAAATGTGTCTCTGTTAGGGTTGTCCAACTCTAGTCCTGAGTTTAGAGGGCCATTGTTCTTTCTGTGTTTGTGGGAACTTCTTGGAATGCTGTGTTTAGTCAAATAAGTATTTGGAAATCCCTCTGAACAAAAAATGTTACAGTCAAAGAGCTTTCCTTATATACTGTATATATATGCTATCTAGTTATTCCAAACAATTCCCTGAACTGCTATAAGACAAAAATGAAAAAAGTAATACATAAATAGATAAATGGATCAAAAGTGGATCGAACTACTTGCAAGCAGACTGCAAAATAAAAATGCTCTTGGCCTGAATTACACTTATGTTTCCCATCATTTATTTATTAAGCCTGTAAAGCATCAGTTGTATACAGTGGTGGCTTAAGTACTCAAATATGTGTAAGTAATAAAAGGAGTAAAAGTCATACCACAATAAAGATATACTAGCATACTTAATTATAGTTATTTATTATTCAACTATGTTTTTATCACTGGAATGATTCAGCTGGAAAAGTAGGAGCTGTATGTTACTTTGTAAATTTAAGGGATCTATAAAGTATTATCGTAATCTGCCATGGATACATATTGTGTCAATCAAATTTATTTATAAAGCACATTTAAAAAATAACCCACGCTGACCAAAGTGCTGTACAGACCAGAACAGGTAGCCAACACAACCTTTTTATAAAATAAATAAAAGAAACCCCGACATAAACATTAATACACAAGGCTCATGTGCACAAATGAACAAATAACCTATAATATTTGTTTCTCAATAAAATAAAAATAAATAAATAATACTCAAAGTACAAATACCTCCAAATATAACTAATTCAATGTAAATGTACTTGCTGTCCAGCACTGCACGTTTTATGAAGCTTTAGTGTTTTCTTTCTTTGAAGGACTATACTATCCTTAATACACTCGTCTTATGCTCACTCTGCTTCAACAGCCGGCTGCAGATTTGTTCTCCCGCAGTCTGTGTCAGTTTCATGAAATATGCAAGCCTAGTCATTGCCATTCACCAGTCGGGGGGGGATTCGTGACTCTGAGCTTCATAACCTAAACCAAAAGGTCGGCTCACTCAACCATGATACTACATTCACTCCGTTCAGCCTGACTGCCTCACACCACAGTTTGTAGTGTGAATAAAAATACAACAAAAGGCATGCTGGGAATTTCTCTAAATGATAACATTATGGTGTTTCTGCAAGGGTTATTTCAGACTCATGCCTGATGTGCCAAAAGCATGCCCATTAACCTACAGTACATTAAGGTTTATATGTGGTGAGGTTTTTATTGTAGGGTTTTATTATTTATCATACTACCTGTAACTAAGGCGGTGGTGGCAAAGTCCATAGGGGCTTGGCCTGGGAACTGGAAGGTCACCAGTTCAAGTCCCCGAAAGACCAAGTGCCACCGTGGTGTCCCTGAGCAAGACACTGGTTACCTACACTGCTCCCCGGGCGCCGTACATAATGGCAGCCCACTGCTCCTAACACTAGGATGGGTCAAATGCAGAGACCGCATTTCGTTGTCCTAGTACTTGTACTCTGTGCAATGACAATAAAAAGTTGAATCTTTTTTTTTTTAATATCCATACTGTATTTCCAGCCTCTTCATCTGCCAAATATTTAATGGACATACAGTATATTGAATGTTTCTGTACCTACCAAGTCATTTACAACGCATTAAAGCACAAAAGTCTTACTTTGTGAAGTGATTTTTGTTCTATTGTCCTCATATCAAGTGTATACTAATAAGTTGGGGTTCTGCAGAATGGGGAAACAGACTGTTGTCCCCCTCAGGAAGAGACTGAACAGACTGGTTAAGAAGGCCAGCTCTGTCCTGGGGAGTCCTCTGGACACTGTGGAGGTGTTGGGAGACAGGAGAAAGGCAGCCAAGCTGTCCTCCCTGCTGGACAATGTGTCCCACCCCCTCCAGGACACCCTGTCCACACTGTGCAGCTCCTTCAGCGACAGGCTGCTGCACCGACGGTGACTCACGGAGAGATACCGCAGGACCTTTCTGCAGCCTTTACCACCACCACGGCCCCTGGTAGACCCCCCACCACACAATACAGACTGGTGACATCTTGTGCAATAAAGCAGCAATGTGAAATATAGACACTTTTATTGAAATACTGTGCAATAATATGCACCTTTATGTGAAAGACC
Organism: Eleginops maclovinus; assembly: GCF_036324505.1. Taxonomy (NCBI): domain Eukaryota; kingdom Metazoa; phylum Chordata; class Actinopteri; order Perciformes; family Eleginopidae; genus Eleginops; species Eleginops maclovinus. The sequence continues at coordinate 8,151,349 of NC_086356.1, forward strand.
TACATTGTAATGAATATACCAACATTTTTGTTTATTTTATTTGAATGTCTAACACCTTACATTGCATGTGTCACTAAGTTCTGAAGTTGCTGCTCATCATTCTTAGCCATGTGTATTTAACCACTTATTTGTCTTTATTTTTATAACTAATGTGTGCTTTTGTTCTACATATTAATATGTCCGCTTCTTCTGTATTAATGCATGGCTCTTAACCTGCCATGCCACTTTCGCTGTATCAATATAAATGTCCCCGTTGTGAGACCAATAAAGGATTTCTGATTCTGAAGGGAAATCTTGCTAACAATAAAACACAGAGCTGTAGAAAGGATAATAAAACCTTTGATTTAACATTTAAATGCACAAATCATACAATAGAATTCACCACGGCAAAGCTGGGTGTGTCTGCAGGATTTTATATCATCTGAATAAAATATGACAAGCACTAACTTCAAGGGTTTTTGTGTAAGAGCTGAGCTGATGCACCATGATGATGCAAGGCTGCAACTGCCATGAGTCATCTCCATTAGGGAAGGACCCTAACCCCCCCACCCCCACCTCCTTCTCCCTTTCCTTTAATGTGTCTCTTCTGCATTTCATCATCGTTTTTCTTAAGAGTAAGCACACCGAGCAGCTATATAAACTTCAGCGTTACCAAGGAAAAATATATAAATGTATAGTGTCTCTGAACTCTGTATTTGAGGATCATTTAAAAGAGTGTAGTCTATTTTATTTGCTAAACTGTGCCAACAATATTGAATACACAGTGTTCCTTTGTAATTTGCTGAGGCACCATTAGTAGTAGGCACACATATTCAACACATGGGTTGAGACTGTATTCATTTATATGCAAATAAAGGAAGATAAAGATACTAATGAAAAGTGAGGAGGAAAAGTGAGATAAAGAGGAAAAGAGGAGAGACAGCGACAAACTTTTCTACTTCATCTCTTGCATTGAGCACAGCCACCATAAGGAAGCTGTCAGTCATTAGCTTTAAAACTCAACAGGAAACACAACCCACACAGTGGACAGAATTTCATAATGTGCTCCCTTCCCCAACCTTAACAACACATGTTAAACCTCAAGTCTTAGCCCTCATTCAGCCCTTTGAGGAAGTCAAACATGCCCAAAATGCAAACCTCAAGTCTGCCTCTCAAACATATATGCATTGAGACACACATGTTCAAAGTTACAAGGCTTAAAATGACACATTTCCCAAACTTTGAGCATTACAACAACACGTTTCTAATGAGATTCCCTAATATTAAAACGTTAAAGAAAACCAAACCCTATATCTCACAAAATTACGACCCTATGACACAAAACGTTGTCAATAACTTCTTGAGGAAAACATATTTTTCTCCCAGAACCAGCCACAGTTTTAAAGGGGCCCTTTAATGCTAACATTTAGGTCCATGTTTGTAGTTTTTACCTCTACTGAGACATGTTTACATGCTTAAATGTTAAAAAATGTGCCCTTTTTCCACCCTCTGTCTGAAACCAGAGCCCAGTCTGCTCTGATTGATAGCTGGCTGACTCTGTTGTGATTGGCAACCACTTAAAGATGGCTCGCCCCTTAGCCTTTCACGTACAATGTGTTGTAGCGCTAGCCAACAGAAGCGAGGGTGTTGCATATTGATGTCACCATGTTACAGAAGTAAACAAAGGACTCCAATGGAGGTGTTTCAGGAAGGGGGGGAGTGTTGGAGAGAAACTCGCTCTGGAAGGAACTTTGGTATCTAGCCTTTGCACACCACTTACATGCACACAAACCTAGCATCTGTGCAAGTGAAGAACCTACCTACAGCCAGTACTATAACCATGTCTATAGATGTATCCAGTGCCATATTATCGCAACATCTCATTAGACTTCTTCTGTGGGAACTCTTCCGTATGATATATCCCTCTGTCCTCCCCTTTAGTTCCCAGACTGCCTCTGGACTCATCCATAAAGGTTGAAATGGTCTTATGAGTCATTTAACAGGCTGTTACGAATGCTGTATCTTAATGTAGATATGAGTACTTGTGGAGCGCAACAGGATGACAGCATCGACAGAGACTATCCCCTCCACTGCAACAGTGTTATCCCAACGCTGCAGCAACAGATACAGTTACGTAAGGAGTTTCTAATAGAGAGACAAAATCCAAACACGCACACACCTGCGGACACCCACCCTTCCGAAAACTCAATGCCTCTTTCCTTTCACCCTCTTTCTCGCCCATCCGGTCTCTCTTTTCCTCTCTCTACCCCCCTCCCTCTTTTAGCTGTATCATGATTCCGCAGCTCAAACCTCTGCAGCATGACTCCACTTTCCTCTCTGCGCTGAAGTCTGCCTCTTCAGCAGCTCATCGACCAGTCAGAGACATACGGGAATGGCTTAACAGGAGGCAGACCTAATACACACACACACACACACACACACACACACACACACAGCCTGTTTTATCAAATGCACAAACAACACACCCACACTATGCCATTACGTGGTACTTTTGGGAGAACAGGCAGTTTAATTCTTCCTCGTTGCCGTCATTAGAGCTCTTTGAAAATACCCTTACACATTCATCCGGTAGAAATAGTCGATACTAAAATAAATACAGCTGTTCCACTGGAGTTTTTCTGGGGGGAAAAGACTGGTTATATGCTTCAGTGCCATATAAACTACCTTTTTATGCAGCCTTCCTCATAATGTTCCCTCCCCTGGTATTTATGCTTTATACTGAAGCAGCTGCTGTCACGACTCAAAGGAAAAAAAGAGTGTTCCAAGGTTTCAAAAGCATGAAGGCACAAGACAGTCGCTGAAAGCCAAAAATAATAAGATTTTTTAAATAAAGAAAGCTATTCTGTTCTGAAAGAGATGTATGAATCATTTGACTGACCCAAAGATTGTTGTTCAACATCTTGAATGGAAATTCCTTCCCGACAAGAAGTTTTTTAAACTGTCCAGATAAAGCGTCACCCTCTTATAAGTAAAAAAAATGTAATATATGTTTTAGTTTTTTCAAGGCATTGGGATTAAACAGGCAGGTCCTTCATGTTGGTGTCTTTTGTAATACGTTATTTTCTGTCCATTACATCTTCTGGAACCCCTACTTTTTTAAAGATCAGAATCAGAACACCGTAGTCTTCCCACATAGGGTAAATGTACATTGTTACAGCAAAAGTGAAGATAGAGACAAAAAAAAGAAAAATGAAAAGATGTAATTCAAATCTACAAGTTACATTCAAAGTCGTTTTCAAATTGCACGTAAGTGTTATTATATAACATACCAAATATGCTCCGCAAACGCACAGCCCCGGAAAAAATTAAGAGAGCACTTCAGCATTATCATTTTCTCTTGTTTTATTATTTATAGGTTTGTCTTTGAGTTGAATTATTATTATTATTTTTAATTTTATTCTATAAACTACTGACAACATTTCTCTGTGTTGGAATTCAACAACCACTGGAATGGCTGCCATATGTGTAGAGATAAAGATTTAGGAAAACATGGAGTGGTTTCTTAATTTTCTCTGGAGCTGTATCTATGGTTTTTTTTGGCCCTTTCAAAAGAAGAAATGGCCTTATGTCAATGCTAGCAGCTCTGTGAGGCTAACACTGATAAAGGGAGTTCTAATGTGTTAGCGCGTTAGCATGCTTCCACTTACTGACTAGCACCTGAACATGGGAGTGGCCTTAGTGCTACAGGTATTTGGACAAACTGAAGTGTTGGAACTAGATGAAATGTTTGGGGACAGCTGTTTTCTCATTGTTTTGGTGTCAGAAATCTTTCCCAGTGTGTTTTCAATTCATGAAACTTAACTGTAACATGTTAGTCAGCTATACATGTCTCAGTCAGCGTTTGGTTGTACTAGCTCTACCCTCCCTGTTCACTGCTAGTTCTAAGTGTCTCGACCAGAGTCATGGACCTGCTGTCATTGCCAAGCTACAGTATTTCCACTTGTTTGCGTTCATATAGCATTACCTCAATTCAAAATATCTAACTTTTTCAGGAGATGCTGATTAATCTTTGACTCTTACCTTAAAGCTGTTAATCATAGCAACATCTGAAAACACCACAATTATTGAAACTACACATTTTTTTATGTTCAGAATTGTTACATAGGAAACACATTCAGGCACTACAAGAGCTGCTGACTCATATCAGTAGGATTCAGGTGAGTCATCATCCAACTTGAAAAAACACAGCCTGTTTGAAGAGTTTCTTTCTTAAAGTATAAATATAATAACATCCTTTTTGCTCTTTATGCTGACAGTATTCTCCCGCAAAAATAAGATTCATATACCAAAGTAAGAGAACAAATGTAATGAAACAAGTGCTCACAGAAACATGACTCAGCATCTGACAAGTGTTGAATGCAGAAGCTTATTTTATGTTATGCATCTCAGCCAGGACCCCACTTGCCTTTGTCTGGCACATCAGAGTATATGCATTCCTTGAAGAACTGGCTCTGAATAGACAATTCACAGAGGGCATGGCATTAAAAAGCTAGTCTCATAAATGATGGAGGAGGATAGAGACATAAAAAGAGAAACAATGGAGCTGCTTCTGAGTGGGTGGAGACAGCAGGGGAGGGAGGAGGGCTGCAAAGAAGGATGATGGTGAGAGGATCAGCAGATTAAGAACGTGATGTCAGGAAAATGAAGACAGTAGAGGATAATGGAGATCCATAGATGGGAGCTAAGACTGAAAAAATAAGATTTAATCGAATGACTGATCAAGGGGGAAAATTAGGACCTAGAGGGCAATAAGTCTGACCCACTGCGACTTTCTTTCTTTCTTTAAACAACCAAATTGTCAGGCCATAGAGCTATATCCCTTTTTGATTCTGTGAAGGAAAAACACACACTGATGAAATAATTAACTAGGGGTCTCACAGTGTTCACTCTCAGAGGGGTAATTCAGTTTGAAATGCTCGGCTTATGCTGATCGTTCACTTCCTCCCCATGAGAAAAGCTGCTGAATTCAGCTTTTAAATGTGTTAAACAAATACTAGATTTAAAATGAAAGTGTGTATATGAGAGAGGGTGTGTGCCAATTACAGAGGCATCACATTACTCAGCCTGCCCGGGAAAATTTACTCTAAGGTGCTGGAAAGGAGGGTCCGGCCTATTGTCGAACCTCAGATTGAAGAGGAACAATGCGGTGTTCGTCCTGGTCGTGGGACGACGGACCAGCTTTTCACTCTCGCAAGGATCCTGGAGGGGGCCTGGGAGTACGCTCATCCGGTCTACATGTGCTTTGTGGATTTGGAGAAGGCGTATGACCGGGTTCCCAGGGAGATACTGTGGGAGGTGCTGCGGGAGTATGGGGTGAGGGGGTCTCTACTCAGGGCCATCCAAACTCTGTACTCTCAAAGCGAGAGCTGTGTCCGGGTCCTCGGCAGCACGTCGGACCGATTTCCGGTGAGGGTTGGCCTCCGCCAGGGCTGCGCTTTGTCACCAATCCTGTTTGTGATATTCATGGACAGGATTTCGAGGCGTAGTCGTGGGGGAGGGGGTCTGCAGTTCGGTGGCTAGGGATTGCACCCTGCTTTTGCAGATGATGTGGTCCTAATGGCTTCATCGGTCTGTGACCTTCAGCACTCACTGGATCGGTTCGCGGCCGAGTGTGAAGCGGTTGGGATGAGGATCAGCACCTCCAAATCTGAGGCCATGGTTCTCAGCAGGAAACCGATGGACTGTCCACTCCAGGTAGGGAATGAAGCCTTACCCCAAGAGAAGGAGTTCAAGTATCTCGGGGTCTTGTTCTCAAGTGAGGGAACAATGGAGCGTGAGATGGGCCGGAGAATCGGAGCAGGTACTGCAGTCGCTTTGCCGCACCGTTGTGACGAAAAGAGAGCTGAGCCAGATGGGTCATGACCGAAAGAACGAGATCACGGACACAAGCGGCCGAAATGGGATTTCTCCACAGGGTGGCTGGCATCTCCCTTAGGGATAAGGTGAGAAGTTCAGTCATACGGGAGGGACTCGGAGTAGAACCGCTGCTCCTTCGCGTTGAAAGGAGCCAGTTGAGATGGTTCGGGCACCTAGTGAGGATGCCACCTGGGCGCCTCCCTAGGGAGGTGTTCCAGGCACGTCCAGCTGGGAAGAGACCGAGGGGTAGACCTAGGACCAGGTGGAGGGATAATATCTCTTCGCTGGCCTGGGAGCGCCTTGGAATACCCCAGTCAGAGCTGGTTGATGTGGCCAGGGAAAGGAAAGTTTGGGGCTCTCTGCTGGAGCTGTTACCTCCGCGACCCTGACGGACAAGCGGAAGAAGATGGATGGATGGATGATGGATGGATGGTTTGTATATGAATACCTTATCCAGTATTACCTTGAATTCTTGAAGAAATCGTTGCCTTCACGGTGAATAAGGAATAAAAAAACTGAGAAAAATTCTTCAAGGATTGCAGTGGGCTGCTTTAAGAACAGCAAAACTATTAAATAATTTACAAACTTTTACTCATTTATCGGTTGAAGCAGTATTACTTCCCAAACATATCCAAATGTGGTAAACCTGCATCAAAAAAACATGGGAAGAGAGTATTTATACTTTTTCCTTTTTGATTGTTCTTTTTTAGGGGTGCATGAAAAGAAAAGAAAGAATTCTATGAAATAATTCAAGGTTACTTGGGCTGGATAATTCTTTAAATCTCATTGTAAGGGAAGAACTTAGAATATCATAGAAAGAAATTGAAAGGGATTGATTGGATATGTGTGTTTATGACAGCGTTTGCATGTTCAACACACTAGGCTGGATTACTGCCACTCCCTTTTATCAGGCTGTTCCGCCACATCTGTTACAAATCTTCAACTTGTATGCTCCAAGGGTGCAGGTCTTTTAGTAATCCCCAGAGTCCCAAAAACCAGATCAGGAGTCAGAGCTTTCAGTGACCAAGCTCCTTTGCTCTGGAACCAACTTCCTGTTTTTATTAGGGAGGCAGACAGTGTCGAACATTTTAATCTGTACAGCCCACTGGGACAAACGTGTTTTGTTGAGCTACAGTATATAAATAAACTTTGATTTGATTTGACCATGTGATCCTTCCTTTGTATTTTTAAAGACCCAAAGGAACTGCATCAACAAAAGCTTCCTGCTAAACAAGGCAGGATCTTCTTTTTATTTTTGCTTTATTTGCCAAGCACAACATGTGCGAAAGGAGTAGTCTGGATGACATTGGGGGAGGGACATATTGACAACTAACACAGACACACAATACATGCTGACACGTATGGTTAAGGGAAAACAGGGGCTCACATACCTTAGGAAGATAAAAAGGCCAATTTGAGTTTATAGGAATATTTCTTTTTTGGAGTAAGTACAGAATTCCAAACAATTTTCAAAGCACACCATGTGTTCTTTCTCTGGTAATCCATCAAAGTGAACCATTTCATTTTGTGACAGTTGCTTTATCTTTATCGGTTCTGTTTTACAAAGTTACAGTGATACATCATCTGACACCGGGTGAGGGCCATATTCAATCATCCTTAATACAATGTCCATGTGTGCGTCTTAGTCCACTAAATTTCCTTTTTTTTCCTTAATAGTTGCGCGTTTAAAATATATCAATAAATGAAATTTAAATAGAAATGCCTTATACAGTATGTTTAGAGTCTTAGGTCTCATGCTGGGAGGATAATTGGGAAACTTTGACCAGACACATAGTTAACCCAATTACATTTTCCTATCCACTCTGACTTTTTCTACACTTTCATATTGTATTGAAAATTGTCCATGCAATAATGGCATACTTTGATAGTTGTGTGGCTGTGTGACCTGCTAAGCTCCATACAAGCTCAACCTGACAGCTTCTCCTTCTGTGTGTGTGTGTGTGTGTGTGTGTGTGTGTGTGTGTGTGTGTGTGTGTGTGTGTGTGTGTGTGTGTGTGTGTGTGTGTGTGTGTGTGTGTGTGTGACATAACTATTTCCTGGACATTTGCCAGCCATTCGCCCTGTGCGAGGAGTATGTGGAACAGTATTATTTCTGTTGCTACTTAAACATCCAGAGAATCACCTTTGAGAAAAGACACTGCATATGCCCGATTCTCTCTCTCTCTCACACACACACACACACACACACACACACACACACACACACACACACACACACACACACACACACACACACACACACACACACACACACACACACACACACACACACACACACACACACACACACACACACACACACACAGAGTGAAGGAGAGAGTTACTGATGCATTGCAGATAAACTGCAGGTCCTTGTATAACCCCTCCCTTTCTCTAAGTCAATGCAGCCCCCACACACCTCCACCCATGCTTTTGCCCTGCCACTACTCATGACATCATCACTGCCTCCACACCTCCCACAGACATCACCCCATACAGCGTGTCCTACCCATCTGAGTCTCTACACCTTACACATCCATTCACAGCCTGCAGTTCTTTGACCTTTGCAGAATATTCAGTCTATATTTCTAACAGTTACACGTAAAGGATTTTCTCACAAATCAGTAAAGGGTCTCAAACATTCCATTTTGCACACGCTTTTTACTAAATCTGATATGTTTTGTGTACTTTCTGACTAAGAAATCTATATGACAAGCAATCTAAAAAGCTGTAATGCTCATTATAAGTCAGATTCATTATGCTTCCAATACAGGTTTTATTTAAAGCTATACTCAGATCTTTACTTGAAGTATAATTACGCTTTCAAATGCTTACCTACGGAAGTATTAGCAGTGTCAGCGTACTGTATGCAAAAGTAAAATGGAAGAAATTGCCTCATCCAGAGTGCTTTTACATTATTGGATTATAATTATGTCGGATGTATTCATGTAAGCAGCATTGGTTGTGATGCTGTATTTGGTCAAAGTGGAGTTAATAATTTCTCATTACTTTCTATAACGTTCTATAAAACATCTTGACATTTTAGTGGTTGATTAGGTTTTCTTTACAACATTACTTATCTGTGAAGTAACTTGTTTTAGATTTATAACTCATTAAATGTAGTGAAAAGTAATTCAAATCTCTCTGAGTATGGTAGAGTATAAGCATACAGTATAAGCAAATGGAAAAACTAAAGTAGGGTACCTCAAAATGTGCATAATTACAGTACTCGAGTACATGTAAATGTAGGTGGTATACTTTCCACTACTGAGAAATTTAACATTTTTTGCAATTTCTTGGTTTGGGCCTTTTATTGAATTTTATTTGACATTTTGGAATCCGAACCAGAGTTTGAAAATAAAGTTATGTGGATGTTTGGTTGTACAGCCTCATTTCATCATGATAACTAGTATAATAAGCTTAATTCCAATACGTCCAATAGTACTACTGTAGATACGCATATAGTCTATCTTTACATTGGCATTATAACCTTTAGTTTCTGCAGGTTCAGTGTCATGTGACAACACCGCAAAGAGATTTTCCTGGCTAACGTGTGCCTCAGCAGAACTGTGAAAACCTCTGGGAATAAAAAGTTAAATCAATATACAACGGACCTTAAGTGGGAGCTGAACATGCAATAATCCAAATCCTTCACCCTCAAGCCCCTGAACTGCACACACATGCACAAACGCATGCACACACCCAAGCAATCGAATAAGAAATCTGATGTAGTAAACGGTCGAAACTGTGTGATGCTAACTTAATGTCCCCTCTAATGCTTTTATTCTGTAAAACATCAATAAAGATGACGAACAGGAAGTGCACAATTCCCAATGGTGCATCAGGACGTGCTACGACCTTGGTGTTTACGCACTGTTTCCTGTGAAGGACATCTCCGTGACAACAACTTGTGGTTAACTGGAGGAATGTGATGCTAGGGCGTACCAGATGGATGCTATAGTGTTGTAGAGGGGCGGGAAAAGGGATCATGTTATTGTGGTGAACAAGAGAAGACAAATGGTGACTGCGAGCCAGACAGGGTGAGGGAGGGAGGGAGCGAAAGAGGGAGGGAGCAAGTCAGAGGGGAGCTGAGGACAGATGGAAAGAAGAGGACAGGATAGCATGAAAGATAAGGACAAAGTAGATTAGAAATAAATTAAAACAGTGAGGATATATGTGAATGTGAAAGGTAATGAATCAAATAAAATGCAGAAAAACAAGAGAAGAGCAGCAGAGTGTCCCGACCAGATCAGTATTTATGTGTGTCTGTCTGTACTCACCACCTCCGTCTGCCTCAAAAATGTCCTCTACGTCTTTCTCAGGCAATGCTGCAGGCAGTTTGGTAACCAGGGCCCAAAGCCCAGGGAGGACGTTGCAAAGGTCCATGGTAATAAAGCTATATTCCAAACAACAAATCAGTGTTGAAATCAGCACGAGGAGAGCTAGTTAACTTTAGCTGTTAGCTGCTCAGTCCTGCTTGGCTAACCTCAATGCCCCTCCCAATCCCTTAGGAGAGTGCAGGTGCAGAGAGGTTGAATAATTAAGTCTATTCTGCCCATGTAACTGATCTGAGGGAAGTTTATGCAAGTTAAAATCTATGGCCCCCGACCATGGCTGTGAAATCATTTAGCTAATTGTGCTGTCTAATGATAAATCTATATCGCTGTCCGTGGTGCTGAAGTAGCAGGACGGATCTGTAATTGTAGCTTTTTTTCTTCATGTCTCATTTGTTTACATCTGTCAATAAACCGCAACAGTACAGGAAACCATTAAAAAAACAAACATTTAAGTATCATTGTTTGTGTGTAGCAATCACAATTTGGACCATGATTCATCCTCTAGCTTCACACAGCTGAGCATCATCATCATACATCTTAATTAAGGTTCCCACATCTGCTTCTTCTTTCTCTATTCTTCCTTTTCACTGATGCATGACATTCTCTGGCCTCCATCTTGAATATTAAAAAGGGGCAAGCTGTGCAACTGGCAGCCATGTTTGACACACACCCTAATTCTTTATTATAAGCAGATATTCATTCCAAACGTTGATTGAGCAAACAAAAAACAAATAGGGCTTACACTAAGTGGATATCACTGACACATTACTTAGTCAGTTTGTGATCTTTTCGACCTATGTTGGAGTACTATTGTCCTTTAGGGGTCACTTGAGGTCACAGAGGCTGCTAGTTAGCTAAAGTTACCGAGTCTCGCTTTAAATAGGAGCAAATGCTATTTACGTCCATTTCCACCAGTGACACTGAGGTCGTGTGAGCCTTTTTTCTCTGAGCTTAGGACTTTTGACAACATGTGGAAATGTACATTCTGGGTATATATTCAGCTAATACAAAAAGGCCTTATATATTTATTTATTTTTCACAGGCAAGCCAAAAAAACAAATAGGATTTTTTTATATTTACCCACCAGAATGTGTTGAAAATTAGAATAATCCACTCTTTTTTTTTTAGAACACTTCTAGAGGGAACCCATGACCTCAGTATTACTGAAATCCTATACAGCCTTTTTGACCGTACTGACTGTTGATTATCGATGGCTGCTTACGGAATATGTGCTTCATCTGTCATATTTATGCTTTATGATCCAGGCTAACATTACAATGCTGCTATATTTAAGAGCCAGTCAACAGGATATCTGCTTAAGAAAAGGTCAAACTGCCCTTGAATTTGTTTGTATAGGCATATATAACATCATATCCCTGCACTAGGTCACCCACAGATGCCCTGGCGTGACCTCACTGGGCTGAGAATGCACTCTCTGTGGGTCTGAAGCTGGGTGGCACTGGATGCTGACTGGGATGGGCATGTCTGCTTTTACTAGAGCCTGTTTCTGCTGCAGTGCCATTTGAAAACACTCCAACCCTTCTGCAGTGCGCCGGGGCCCAGAAACTGATTTGGTTTTTGCCCAACCCACACATCACTCCCGACGTGTACATCACACCACCGCCGCCCTCGTACGGGGCATCCAAAAGCACCTCGAGTTAACGGCCCAACAATGAAATATATGCATCAAAAAAAAAAAAACCTGCAGCCAGGAGGAGAGGCATGTAGAGAGGAAGGTCAAGGACAGTGTAACGTCAACAGGCGAGGAGATTGTGGGTGCGGCTGCCGGAGTATAAGCGTTTACAAAATATATTAATGCTTAAAATAGGCAGACACGCACACACAGGAGAAAGTCATTGTGACCGTCTCTCTCTCTCACTCTCTCTCTCTCTCTGTCTGTCTGTGGAGCTAAGATCTAAAATTGGCCGCGCTTGATGCATTAGCTCTGTTAGACTAAAGCTCACAGTGGAAAGCCAATGATGGCGAAAAGAAAATGGAGACAGGCAATCAATGACAGATGTCTAAATCAGATTTTGCAAAGCAGAATAAATGCTCTACATACAGGCTTAGGAACTTCCAGAACAAGTAGTGGAAAGTACTTGTACTCAAGTACTGTACTTCAGTTCAATTTTGAGGTACTTTTACACCAAGTATTTTTGTGATCTTCCGCTGTATACTTCTACTCTACTCTCAGAAGCAAGTACTGTCAGTTTTAGACATTATTCTGCTTTTGTTAGTTTTCGGATTAATAAAAAAAATGTATGAAACTTATAATACATAAAAAATGTATGGCAATAGGTAACGCCTCCTTGCAGCATAACAAGTATTTAAAATAGGTACAGACTTTATCAGCTAGAACAAAATGTGCTGACACACTGACACATCAATAATAATAATATATTTGATAGTCTTCTGCTAATGGATACTTTACATTTTTCACTTTAAGTATATGTTGTACTTTTACTCAAGTAAGCACTTTCACTTACAGATATCGAATAATTCTTCAACCCACTGCCAGATTAACCAAGACTAGCCAAGGTGATACCTTAATATTTACGATATATTATCTATTTTTTGCCAGGAAATAAGTTCAGAGTGTAATAATTGCCACCTAATAATACGATTATTAAAAAAAGCTGCAACTGATGCAGCAATGCATTGCAGCTGGAAGTAAAGGGGAGAGATGTAATCATTTTTATAGAATTTAAACACATAGAGGGAAGATCCTCGAAAAGCACCAATGAAGCTGTTTTTGCTGCATTAAATCCAACGATCGGTAATCGTTTCACATTGAACGGAGTGACCGGAGATTAGAGTGAAGCCCAGAGATTGATGGGAGATCAATAGCCTGGCCACCATATGGGCAGCCCACACTGAGGCTTCACTGCGTGTCAGCAAATGAACGGAAAAACCACAATTCCCACGTGGCTTTGAACCTACAATAGTCAGGATTCTTACAAAGTACAAATGTTAACACTTACCAGTAAAGCTATATCCACTGTACAATAACTGCTCCTCCCATACAAAGGAATATATTAGAAAATGTCCAATGTAGCACAAGGCTCTTCTTATGTGTAATGCTGACGGACAAATGTTGACCTTTGATGTGAAAAAATCTTACAACAATGTATAAATTACTATTTAAATGAGTTTCTAGACATGAATGGATCAATTCCAGAATCAATAAATGGATCCAAGTTATTTTGAATAGAAATCAAATAAATGTTTAGGTTGTAAATGGTCTGTATACCAGTCAGAAATAACTTTATTTCTGCTCTTATTTTTCTTTTGTCACTTTTGAATGCTGTATAAATAATGTGTGCATTATTACAAGATTCTATTATTCAAATCACAAAACACTTATAATGGAGAAGACAGGATTCACATGATAAGGCTGGTGTAAACTCAAGTTTAAGTGACAAGGCGAGCATGGCTTCACAGTCCTTAGTCAGCAATATTCAGCACACACACAGAAAAACCGTCCGTCAAATTCATGCATTCATTGTTCACTACAATATTGTTGTCATTTCAACAAAGAAATATTTGAAGATGAAGATGTTTTAGAAAAGAAGTGGCTGTTTGCTGTCCATGGTTCTGAAAACACAGCATAGACTTGTTGAAATTCATATCTTGATTTATTAATTAATAAAACGATTTCAGGATATTTTACATTTGAGGTATAGGTCCATTATTAACTTAAGGATAGTTTGTCTTTAAATCGGACACCCACACAGGTCCCACAGCCCACGTGGTTCAGACAGAACGGGCCCCTGGACCATTGGCAGACGCCCTGAGGGGGATGGGCCCCTCCCCTCCCTTCCATCAATGGACGGAACCAAACTGCTTGGACCTGCCTTGTTAGTGGGAAAGCCTCAGATATATAAGGAGCCGGCGGTGTTGGTGTCAGTCGCTGAGAGCCATACACCCCTCACCTGCACATACACACATAACACACATACACACTCGCCCCACGCCTTCACCTCCTGCACTCTTCATCCCCGCCGCACATCACCGGTGAGTCTGACCGGATGAGCTACCCGGTGGACACTGCAGGGAGCCCCTTCAGGAGAATTATGGATACTAGGACGACCGGCTACGGCTACAGCCGCTCCGGCAGCTCCCCTTCCAGCGGTTTCCGCTCCCAGTCCTGGTCCCGGGCAAGCCCCGGCTCCACCATGACCACGTCCTACAAGAGGAGCGTGAATATGCCGGTGTCCCGAGCCTACAGCTCCACGGTGCTCAGCTCCGCCGATAGTGTTGACTACCAGACCTCCATGATGAACGGAGACTTCAAGCGAGCCAATGAGAAGGAGCAACTTCAAGGGCTCAACGACCGCTTTGTTGTTTACATCGACAAGGTGCACTACCTGGAGCAGCAGAACAAGCAGATCGAGGATGAGATCCAGGCGCTGCGACAGAAACAGGTGTCCCGCTCCCAGCTGGGCGAACACTACGACCAAGAGCTGCAGGAGCTGCGATCCATGCTGGAGCAGATCAACCACGACAAGACGCAAATCCAGCTCGACACGGATCACATCGAGGAGGATATCCAGCGGCTGAGGGACCGCTTTGACGAAGAGGCTCGCATCCGTGAGGAGACAGAGGCCATTATCCGCGTCCTGAGGAAGGACATGAGCGAGTCGGAGTTGGTGAAGTCTGAGTTGGATAAGAAAGTTCAGTCGCTGCAGGATGAGATCGCCTTCATCCGCAACAACCACGAGGAAGAGGTGAGCGACCTGATTGCCCAGATCCAGGCGTCTCAGGTGACCGTGGAGAGGAAGGATCTGCAGAAGACAGACATCACCGAGGCTCTGCGGGAGATCCGCTGCGAGCTGGAGGGTCACTCCAACCAGAACCTACAGCAGGTGGAGAACTGGTTCATGTGCCGCTACTCCAAGCTCACCGAGGCTGCAGAGCAGAACAAGGACGCCATAAAGTCCGCCCGTGATGAGATATCCGACTACCGCCGCCAGCTCCAGTCCAAGACAGTGGAGTTAGAAGCCATCCGCAGGACAAGAGAGTCTCTGGAGAGGCAGCTGAACGACATCGAGGACCGCCACAACAACGATCTGTCCAGCCTGCAGGTAGGTAACAGCGGGGCAGACACAGAGCCCAAAACACCACAGAAATATACTTTTATACTTTCTTATTTAGTTTAGTTTATTTCTGTGTGATACACTTAAAGCTGGGTTGCAATCTATGAAGGATTTGAATTCCTATTTTATATAGTTAGTGACGCAGGTTTTATTCAAGGGATTTAAGATGAGCAAAGTTGATAAAACGGAACGTATTTTATTTTTTCTTTATCGTGTTTAAGGGCTTGTTTGTTACATTTTTCTGCTGCGTAATGATTGCTATGAAATCCCTCTATTAGTGACAGGAAAGGGTTAAGGGGAGACACTGCAGCAGACTGCCCCCAACCCCTCCCACCCTCTTCTCTCTCTCTCTCTTTCTCTCTCTCTGTAATGCTGAGTCAGAGCAGAGGCATGGATCGATGCCTTCATTGGCTCTGTCCTTACATCACCCCGTTTAGGTGCAGGGGTGGGTGGGGGTGTATTAAGAATGAGTATGGAGGCTGTCCTTGAGAAATAGGCATTTAACATCTCTAGAATAGTGTAGTGCGTCATAATATGTTAATAATATATATTAATCTGCACAGATAACAAATAGGGCTAAATTAACAGTTTTAATTTAAAAATGAATCACAAATAATGATATTTAAAGCTTGCATTAATTCATCTGCTAAATAGATGCTTTTGTCATTTGTACTTCATCAACCTTGGGTTGTTCTGTTTGTCCTCAGGAGACAATTCATCAGCTAGATAATGAGCTCAAGAGCACCAAGTGGGAGATGGCACGTCACCTGCGCGAGTACCAGGACCTGCTCAATGTCAAGATGGCATTGGACATTGAAATTGCTGCATACAGGTATATACGTATGCATTTAACACGTAAAAGTAGTATAAATACAATTTAAAGTCATTTTACTGAATTTTGTACCCCCCTGTTTCTTTCCAGGAAACTCCTAGAAGGCGAGGAGACTCACTTCAGCACTTTCCCCTATCGCCAGGTGGTCACCCCCACCAAAATCTTTAAGTCTAAATCAGACGCTCCCAAGCTTAGGGTGCAGCACAAGTTTGTGGAGGAGATCATCGAGGAGACAAGGGTGGAGGATGACAAAACTGATATTGACGAGGCCCTGGCAGAGATAGCACAAGAGCTGTCCGCTACACTCGGAGGAGGAGACGAAGGAGAAGAAGAGGAGGGGGAAGAGGGAGGAGATGGAGAGGAAGGAGAGGGTGAGGAGCAAGAGGGGGAGGGTGCAGAGGAGGAAGTTGTAGCTGCAACCGAAGCCAAAGTTAGCTCTAGCGCACCTGAGGAAGAAGAGGAAGAGGATGGAAAAGATGAGGATAAGGAAGCAGAGGGAGGTGAAGAAGAAGAGAAGGAAGAAGATGGTGAGGGAGAGGATGAGGGAGAAAAGGGTGATGATGCAGAGGGAGGAGATGAAGTAGAAGGAGATGATGGAGGAGAAGAGGAGGAAATTGAGGAGACAGTGCTCTGCTCCAAAGCACCCGAGTCTAAAGCCTCTCCTGACCAAGAGAAGGCTGGAGACAAAGAAGGCAGCGCAGGAGAAGAGGAAGCTGGTGCCGACGAGGAAGAGGGAGAACAGGAAGAAGATGCCACCAGTGACAAAGCATCCAAGAGCGGAGATGAGAAAGAGGAAAAAGAAGATGCTGAGAAATCCTCAAAGGAAGACAGCAAAAAAGACGAGAAGAAAGATGACAAAGCGGAAGACAAATCAGAAGAAATCGTGGCCAAGACAGACGCTTCAAAAACCGAATCTGCAAAGCCTGAGTCCAAGAAAGAAGAGGCAGCCAAAACTGAGGCATCAAAACCTGATTCTCCAAAGTCTGAATCCCCTAAACTTGGATCCCCAAAGTCTGAATCCCCTAAACTTGGATCCCCAAAGTCTGAATCCCCTAAACTTGGATCCCCAAAGTCTGAATCCCCTAAACTTGGATCCCCAAAGTCTGAATCCCCTAAACTTGGATCCCCAAAGTCTGAATCCCCTAAACTTGGATCCCCAAAGTCTGAGTCCCCTAAAGTTGGATCCCCAAAGTCTGAGTCCCCTAAACTTGGATCCCCAAAGTCTGAATCACCCAAACCTGTTTCACCAAAGTCCGAATCACCCAAACTTGGATCCCCAAAGTCTGAATCACCTAAACCCGAGTCTCCCAAATCGGAAATTCCCAAGCCTACATCTCTGAAGCCTGATTCCCCCAAAGAAGGCTCACCAAAGGCTGGATCCCCAAAACCAAGCTCCCCGCAAGCCGAGTCTCCCAAGTCGGAATCTCCAAAACCTGAATCTCCTAAAGCTAAATCCCCAAAGACCCCCATGCCCGAGACCCCTAAAGCTGCTGAAGAGATATCAGAGAAGAAGAGCGACTCAACAGAGGAGAAGACTGTTGAGAAGAAAGATGTTTCCATGAATGGAGGAGAAGAAAAGAGCAGCCCAGATGAGAAGGAGAAGAAGGACGAGGAGAAAGAAACCGACGTGGTCTCCAACGGCGTGGACGAGAGCCCGGTCAAGGAGGACGGTAGCCAAAAAGTAGTGATCACCAAAACCGTGGAGACAATCACCACTGGAGAGGATGGATCCAAGCGCGTCACCAAATCTGTCACTGTGACCGAGACAGTGAAGGAGGAATCAGAGGAGGTGAAAGAGGAGGTGCTGGTCTCCACCAAGAAGTCAGAGAAGCACTCCTCCCTGTCCATCAAGCAGGTGACAGAGGGCGAATAAGCTGATTCCTGACCGGTGATCTTGCGGAGATGAGCAAGTGAAGAGGACAGGAAGACAAGCAATCAACCCAAACTAACATAACAAAGAAACTCATACAGCTAGAGCGATAAATAAAGATAACAACTCTCAAACATACGAAACAAATCATAGAGAGAAGCCAAACTTAAATGCTACCAATTTCAAAAATGCATGTTGAGTGACAGCTTTAAACGGGCTTGCTGCAGTCAGTAGCGAGCGACTGAAACATTTTATCCTCTTTGTCTTTCTTCTGCAGTTCACCGGGCGAGCTCACGGGAGGGAGGGAGGGGAGACTCTGCATGCAATAGCTCAGGAGAGGCGGGAGTGCTTCACTTCCTTATCTGTATGTATGGTAAATACACTGTAAAAAGAGTAAATATGTAAAAGGAATAAATGTAACGCGGATGGGAGAGTGAGATATATTCTTAAAAGCTGAGTTTTTCTGACGTTATGTGAAAGGGGTGGGCAAGTAGGTCCCCAAGTGCTCTACTGAAGACGCCTTACTTGACACGTGAAGACACAAACTGAGCCAAAAAGAAACTAACAACACAACTTACAGAGAAGAAAGACACAGGCAGCGGTATGATAAACACATGACCATAAACATCCAGTAACTGAAGCCGTTAACAAACATGAAGAAACTCCTTAGCCTTAAACACGCTTTTTATCAGTGTCTGTTATGTTTCACTGAGTGCAACTGAAAAAAATATAACTGTATATGTGCATTTTCATGCATTCTTGTATGCATAGGATGGACTTGAATTTAAATACAGAAATAAATGAGGTGCTACTGTTTGCAATCCCATGACTTTACTCATCATGAACGATTTCAGCATTTGCTTAATAAATGTCATAATGAAGAAAAAAACTATAAAAGACTGTGTGTGTTCATTTTATATATCTGTGTATGTTTAGCAGTTGTGTTCTTACATAACAGGAGTTACATTAGGTAGTTGAAAGTATAACGAGTTTGCAGAAAAATACTTTAAATAAAAGATTTGAGAATTGAATTAATGGCTTTAAGTTTTGAATATATATATATATATATATATATATATATATATATTCCAATGTGTTTTAATGTGGTAACTTAGTGTAATTAAAATAAAACTAAACCACATATAACTTATACCGATCTGTGGAAATTACCATTATTATTGAATACTAAAAGGTAATATAACCCCTCCCCCAAAACATCAGATGACTGCAAGGCCAATCCAACTACATACAACAGATAGAATGGGAGGATGAAACCCTCTTTATTACAGCAGAGCACACACAGTGAAATGTGTCCCCTGCATTTAACCCATCCTAGTACTAGGAGCAGTGGGCAGCTATTGTGCAGCGCCCGGGGAGCAATGGGGAGGGGGGATTGGAGGTGTCCAGTGCTCAAGGACACCACAGCAGGGCCTAGGAGGTGAACTGGGACCTCTCCAAGTAGCAGTCCACTTTCCATATTGTTTCAAGTTTGTTCGGGGACATGAACCGGCGACCCGACGATTCCCAGTCCAAACCCCTACTTTGTGAGCCACTGCTGGACAAACAAACAACATTTGAAAGCTCCAAGTTTACTTAATCTTTCTGTAAAACCTGAAAAAATATCTTCCCTAAACCAAAAATCCAAGAAATAACTTAATCTTTATAGCATGTTCATTCAAACCTTATCACTCTTCAAAATGGTGTACACACATAAAAATGCTCAATGGCAATAATTTAAAATGTTGTATTTCATAATGACATGTTATTCAAATGTAAGTGCTACTTTTGATCATAAAAAACTATTTTGATCTGAATATTTGCAACTTTGAAAAAATTTGCCAATAATGTTATTGGAAAAATAAAGGTTATCAATCAAGGATGCAACACATCTGATGTAAACCGTTCCAGGATAGTGTTTTATATTAATGCAATTCATCATCATGACATTTACGGGGGATAGGGCCAACTTGATTTGATAGTGTGATAATGTTAGACTGCATATTTAGTTTTTATGGCTTATGGGTTGCTGAAAGATCCAACACTTCTTCAGCTTTACGTTGGATTGCTGTTAATCATGGCAAATGCAATCACTGAGAGGCTGGGTGCATTGAAATAAAACGTCATCAGACATGGCAGCTAAGTACGGAAGAGGATTAGGGCCAAATGAGAAGAAAAAGAAAAAACGGGGGATGTGAAAAAAAAAATGTTTGCGGGGTTCTGAGAAAAAAGTCAGAAATTGATTCTGAGATTAGTGAGATCTAAACTTTTTTTTTTCATGTGGCCCTAATCCTCTTCCTTAGCTAAGAAAGTCCACATATTGCATTAAAAGAAGTATGTCCTTCTCATCTTGTGTAATGAAATGCTGCATCAATTAAAAAAACAGTGAGAATAAATCAAGACCTTTTAATAAACAGCAAATCTTTAAAAAATAAAAGACTCCTTTACATCCAATAATAAGTGGGTAGTTGACAAATAGGCCGTAAAAAAAGTTTTTTTTGTAAAACACCATTTATGAAGCTAAAACATAAATATGTTTGTAGTGTGACAACTGATCTTTCAGAAAATACAAGTGGTCACAATCTTAGTCTATTAATTTACTTTTTTTTTTACATTTATACTGCACTGCACTGTTAATAAGTCCTTTGGTGTGACGTTTAAAAAATGGAAAAAAATATATATGAAATAATATACAAATGGCTAATAACAGTTTGTTCTACATTGTTGCACCCTTGATTTCCATAAAGAGTTTTTATTTAATGTGAAATTACTATGAAGAATATTTTTACCCACTTACAGTTGAGCTCGTTGGACTTCTTCCTAGAAATGCAGGGATAACATTCTTGTCAATTGTACAAAATGTTTCAAAATTATACTACATTTTCAGAAGTGATACTTGTCTCTCCCCTAATGCAATATTCAATGTTTTTCAAAGACATTTTTAAGTTAAAACACAGTTTTGATTCTTTTAGAAATGTCACACTATAGGACATCCAAGTCACACTAAAGGACAGAGATGAAAGTAAACGCAAGACTGAGTCAGAAAACTGATTTATAAAGGTTTTATTGTTATGCCTGAGTGATGCTGACAGAGTTGCATAGCTCTGGGTTCCATGTGTGGTGTATGCAACTGCAGTGTGAATAGTGACCTGCTGTCGATTCCCCCCAAAATGAAAGGCCTGGATTTCGGAATTTAGTTTGCACCCATAGTTCTCCGAAAAGTCTATGTGTAGGATGATTTCATTTTCAGCTACTTTCTGTTTCCTTTCTCTAAAATTTTCTGCCTGGTGTAACCAGTTGAACTGGTGGCTTGCAATTGACTCAAGCTCATGCTGGAACTCTTCGATCAGTTGTTGAACAGAGCCACTCTTGGTCTTCTTCACCCAGTTCTTGTACACTTTTTCGCTAATGGTCACCTCTTCTTTAGTCCAATGTTCCCATCTTGCAGCATCAAGAGGGTTGTGGTTGGCAAGCTGAATCTCATTAAAACAACATTGAGTGCATGTTCTGTACATGCATTCCTTGTTTTCAGCACTACAAGTGATGCTTTTAAGGAGCAATGACAGGCTTTGGGTTGGAATGATGCCCCTATGTGCCATACGGTTGATGAGGAGCCGCATGTTCTCGTGTTGGTAACAAGCACAAGTGTTACGGTCAGTGGCTTTAGCTTCTGTGACATAAAACGGCCTATATCGGACAAACTGCCTGTATGACATTGAATGTTTCCTTCCAGAATCTTTGCAGTAGTCACCGTAGAGGTCTTGAAGAGATTTTGTGAGAATTCTTCGCTGCATCTTGGTCACACGGCCAACAGTGTCTTTCTTTCCAGGTTGTAGTCTACTGTTTTCATCTCTTGACAGGAAGGATACAACTTCTTGTCTCTTCTCTGTCGCACTTTTTTTCTGTTTAGGCTTATACACTCTCTCACGGAATGGTGTTTGTGCTTTCTTTTCAGTTAGACGATGCAGTTTTTTCCCGAATTTCATTGATTTCAGTTGTTCACTCTTGATGCGTTTTTTCAGTAATTCATTCTCCTTCTGCAGTCTTGTCAGTTTTACTTTCATTCTTTTGGTCTGACTTATCCATTTTGTTGGTGTGGCCTGTAGTGTTGAATTCATATGTTCCTCTACATTTGGGGGCACTACTGGTTGAAGAGGTAAAGGAGCAGGCTCTTCTGGAGGTTCTGCTGGTATCAAATCCATTGGCTCCACCAGTATGTTTTCTGGAGACGTTGGGGTTACAGTGGGGCAAAAAAGTATTTAGTCAGCCACCAATTGTGCAAGTTCTCCCATTTAAAAAGATGAGAGATGCCTGTAATTTTCATCATAGGTACACTTCAACTATGAGAGACAGAATGGGGGAAACAATCCAGGAAATCACATTGTAGGATTTTTAATGAATTAATTGGTAAATTCCTCGGTAAAATAAGTATTTGGTCAATAACAAACAAGCAAGATTTCTGGCTCTCACAGACCTGTAACTTCTTCTTTAAGAGGCTCCTCTGTCCTCCACTCGTTACCTGTATTAATGGCACCTTTTTGAACTCGTTATCAGCATAAAAGACACCTGTCCACAACCTCAAACAGTCATACTCCAAACTCCACTATGGCCAAGACCAAAGAGCTGTCAAAGGAGACCAGAGACAAAATTGTAGACCTGCATCAGGCTGGGAAAACTGAATCTGCAATAGGTAAGCAGCTTGGTGTGAAGAAATCAACTGTGGGAGCAATTATTAGAAAATGGAAGACATACAAGACCACTGCTAATCTCCCTCGATCTGGGGCTCCATGCAAGATCTCACCCCGTGGGGTCAAAATGATCACAAGAACGGTGAGCAAAAATCCCAGAACCACACGGGGGGACCTAGTGAATGACCTGCAGAGAGCTGGGACCAAAGTAACAGAGGCTACCATCAGTAACACACTACGCCGCCAGGGACTTAAATCCTGCAGTTCCAGACGTGTCCCCCTGCTTAAGCCAGTACATGTCCAGGCCCGTCTGAAGTTTGCTAGAGGGCATTTGGATGATCCAGAAGAGGACTGGGAGAATGTCATATGGTCAGAAGAAACCAAAATAGAACTTTTTGGTAAAAACTCAACTCGTCGTGTTTGGAGGAGAAAGAATGCAGAGTTGCATCCAAAGAACACCATACCTACTGTGAAGCATGGGGGTGGAAACATCATGCTTTGGGGCTGTTTTTCTGCAAAGGGACCAGGACGACTGATCCGTGTAATGGAAAGAATGAATGGGGCCATGTATCGTGAGGTTTTGAGTGAAAACCTTCTTCCATCAGCAAGGGCACTGAAGATGAAGCGTGGCTGGGTCTTTCAGCATGACAATGATCCCAAACACACCGCCAGGGCAACGAAGGAGTGGCTCCCTAAGAAGCATTTCAAGGTCCTGGAGTGGCCTAGCCAGTGTCCAGATCTCGACCCCATAGAAAATCTTTGGAGGGAGTTGAAAGTCCGTGTTGCCCAGCGACAGCCCCAAAACATCACTGCTTTAGAGGAGATCTGCATGGAGGAATGGGCCAAAATACCAGCAACAGTGTGTGAAAACCTTGTGAAGACTTACAGAAAACGTTTGAACTCTGTCATTGCCAACAAAGGGTACATAACAAAGTATTGAGATGAACTTTTGTTATTGACCAAATACTTATTTTCCACAATAATTTGAAAATAAATTCTTTAAAAATCTTACAATGTGATTTCCTGGATTTTTTTTTCTCATTCTGTCTCTCATAGTTGAGGTATACCGATGATAAAAATTACAGGCCTCTCTCATCTTTTTAAATGGGCGAACTTGCACAATTGGTGGCTGACTAAATACTTTTTTGCCCCACTGTATGTCCAGAATAGCATTCAGTGCTTTTTCCCTGGCTCTGCATCTTTTCTTTGATTCTTTCCATGTTTTTCGCAATTGTCCTTGCTTCCTTTTTGGTATTGTATTGATGTTAAAGGCACATAGTTTGCCTTCAGTCTTCTTTTCTTGATACCTGTTTAAAAAGAAAATAGATTAAGATCAATGTAACAGATTGACTGATACTCAAGCTATGCTAAAAGTATGCAAATGATGTGTTATACTGCATTGAAAGGGAACATTTCAGGTTGATTTACTTTCTCCGTCGCTCTGCAAGGATCGCCTCCCTGCTGTGTGGATCACTGTTTATTCGCTCTCTGTACTTCCTTGTTCTTTCTTTCCCGCTCATCTCACCCTCAAATCTTACTGTTCTAAAAAAGAGTGAAATTGCATCAATAATATCTAATTTAAACTTTACTTTAATGTCATTTCATCACATTAGACACTGTCTCTAAAATCAGCAGCATAGACTTCATTTAAATCATTACTGAATTTAAAATGGCCAAATATGGTCAATATAGAAAGAAATCATTCAAATAATCTATAGTTGGTTGTTTTAAAAGCTTCTTTTAAGAGACTTTGTCCTTTTGTGTGACATCTTTGTCCTTTGGTGTGACTGTCCAAAGCGTCACACCAGTGGACATTTACTGTCACACCGAAGGACATTTAGTCTTCTGTGTCAGTTGATAGACCTGCCATTGCTAGCTTAATTCTGATTAGCATATGGATAAACACATTTGCATAATTCTCAATGATTATGTTGTTTAGAACACAGATTTTTATCAAAAAATATCATTTAAGGTAGTCACACCAAAGGACAACACAACTCAACACTTTCACTGGTGTGAAAACATATGTAAATGTTTGAACACGTATGATAGAAAAACTTACCATGTGCACTTGTCATGGGCTTCTTTGGAGTCTTCAGTCAAATAACTTTAGAGGGGGTCCATCAATAAGAGATAATTGTCCATGAAATTGCCCGTCTCAAAATAAGGGTATGGTGTCGCACCATAGGACATTGTTTTCAGTGACAAAGTTTAATAAATCCCTACACTCTTAGAAATATATGTATAGAAAAAAGCATTGGTACTTACTAAAATAGACACTTACACAATTATGCCAGGGGTGTTTAGAAGAATTCCTGAGTTTTGTTTATTTATTTATAAAAGTTAATATGTATTGAACCTAGGTTGGGACAGTCACACCATAGGACAATTTTAACATTTAGCTCAAAGTAATAAAAAATATGAAAAACTGTCTGGATTTATGACAGTACATTTTTACAAAACAGAGACATTTTTAAACTTTTACAGCATTTAAAATGTTAAAAGTATGAATTAAATTCATTTTTATCTCATGAGACAGCGAAATTGCCTTGTCACGTCAACAACCCAAGTATGTTACTAGTAACGTGTAAGGGTGTTGGTATTATGTAGAAGGCTAATAGTATCTGGTATGGACTCAATGGGTCAATGGGTCTCAGGAAAGCTATTGAAAAACGAGGGGAAAAGATCCTCTATTTAAATATTTTTGAAAAATCCATTGATGACACATTAGTTATCTTGAAAGGGGTGCCACTTGAGACACATCATAACTCTCATTAGCGGGGAGTTTGATCCCTAAACACAGAGGGCGAGTGAATGTCTGGCGAATATCCGACCTGAAACTGACTTCAACTTAATATTAGCTAATTAAGCTAGCATGATGTGCAGTTCATGACATTGTCATAGGCTACCAAGTTATGAAGTTATACTGTAGCTAAAACCCGAGTGTGATACATTTAGTAAGGAGGATATGTTGGGTTTTGGAGTGAATGTTTAAAGGTAAAACGCAGAATTGACCTGCATACCAAGAGAGAAAGCAGTTGCCACTGCAGCACAGGATAAGCTACTTGAAAACGAGACACGCTTTTCAGAGTCATATCTCAGTCAACCATTTACACACTTTACATACTTCCTACTTTCATTGCCTTTAAACGTAACACATACCGCGAAAAAACTAAGAAACAACACGTCCCTTTTAACAGCAGAACTCACCTGAGATTTCGTCTTAAATGCGTCCTGAGCGTCAGGTAGGAAGGAGTCCGGTGATCTGCTAACCCATGGAAACTTTGCGAACTGGAACTGCTAATAGCTAATCATTTATATTTTCAATGGAGACAATTTGTCAAAAGTTCAGTTAAATAAACAAGGCTCAAGTTGTTTACCTCTAATCATACAGTACAAGGCAACATTTTACTTCCTGTTTACAACCACCAAAGCATTATGGGAGTGTAAATAAACAGGGTTTTTTATATCCTTGAAAAGGGGTAAACAAAGACTAAAAGTGGGGGTAGGAAATATCAATATCGTTTTTCGTTTTGTAGTATCAACACATGTTTTAGGTTATATTTTATGAGATGAGTCAAATTGTTGTACTTCGACATTTGTCTTGGTTTAGTCTGGGGTGGGGGGTAATTTGAGATTTGGAAAATGTTTGACCTATATCAGAAAGATGTGTTAAGATATAATGAGTCTCTGGAAATGTTTCTAATCTGCTGAATGAATGGAAACATCTAATTCTTCTCAAATAAGTTACAAACAGCACTTCTTTATGCTTGACTTAAATCGAGGACACAGATAGCTTTAAGAGGTGTTTATTTAAGCACCAAAAACTCACACGATCACTTTTGCATTCAGCAATTACACATTTTACACTCATCAGGAAGTGTGCAACACAGACCATTATGGAATACACTGGATTTTGGCAAGCAGTTTATCTTGATTTGTTGCTGTAAATGGCTATCAGACTGTTTTATTGAGCACCAAAAGCAGACTGGAGGGCATAGCATGAATGCCTCTACTGGTTATCAAGCTAAAGGACAGTCTTGATTGAAGTTTGCTGAGGCTACTGGCTTACTTTTTACCCTTTGTGCTCTTTTCTTCTGCAGCTTCGGATTTGGCCTCTTTCTCCTTTTTGGCGTCAGGTTTGTCGTCTATTTTCGGAGCAGCTTTGTCATCTTTGTCGTCGGCTTTGTCGTCTTTCTTTGCGTCGCCTTTATCTTCCTTCTCTTCACTTTTCTTCACCTCTTCCTTCTCTTCACTTTTCTTCACCTCTTCCTTCTCTTCACTTTTCTTCACCTCTTCCTTCTTGTCTTTCTCTTCTTCTTTTGCGTCCTCATCTTTGTCCTCTGCTTCTGTTTTTACCTCCTCTTGTGCTTCCTCTTTGACCTCTGCTTCCTGTCCTTCTTCCTTGTCCTCTTTTTCCCCGTCGTCTTCAGCTGCCTCTGTCACCTCTTCCTTTTGCTCTTCTTCATCACCACCTGTATAAGATGAGAATTGTATTATTATTGAACACATTTAAGTTTAATTGATCATTAAAACATTTAAAAAGAAAACAATGCACTAACCCTCTTCTGCCTCCTCTGCCTTTTCATCTCCCTTAGCCTCTTCATCTTCTTTCTCCTTATCTCCCTCCTCCTCTCCTCCCTCTTCATCCTCCTTCTCTTCTTCCTCCTTTGTCTCCTCTGTCTCTTCTCCTCCCTCTTCTGCCTTCTCCTCCTCCTCTTCCTCCTTCACCTCTTCTGCCTCCTCCTCTTCTTCTTCCCCAGGAGGGCTGGCCTCTGCTTGCTGGGCGTGGCTGGCGGAGATGGTTCCCTCGGTGGTGCTGAGGCTGGAGCTGAACAGGCGTGATGACATCATGTAGGAGGTGCCGGAGCTCATGCTGGAGAGGAGGGGCCGGGTGAACGTGGGCGTTGAGAAACTGTGGCTGTACAGAGAGGACACACCCCCACTGAAGCGAGACTCTTCCCCTTCCAGAAGCTTTCTGTAGAGGTTGGTAAATAGACAGAAAAGTCATAGAGGCCATTCAAAAACACACAACACCTCAGCGTGTGATATTAAATGATTTAACATCTCTAAGTAGTGCTTTATCCCAGAATGTGTTTACAAAAATAGAAGTATTTGGGACATTATTTAAAATCAATTTTACATTCAGTTGTGCCCTTCACTTAATGACATTAACAAATACAGCCACATTAAAACCAACATGAGAAATGCTTTAGCTTTAAAACATATTTTCACCTTAAATGACTTTCAAGCTTTGTTTTCAATGATTCTTTTAGACTTTCAGATTCCCAGAAGAATTTCTCAGTCTGACTCTCACCTGTATGCAGCAATCTCAATGTCGAGAGCCATCTTGACATTCAGCAGGTCCTGGTAATCCTTCATGTAGCGTGCCATCTCCTGTTTGGTTCCCCTCTGCTCACTCTCCAACTCTGCAATGGTCTCCTGAATAAAACACAAACCCACATATACAACATGATATGGAAATCTTAAGTTATACTGAACCACCAACATCAAAAGCTCTGAATAATTAATAACACATCATGATATCTGCAGCCACTACTGACATGCATGGCATCTATCTCGGCGCTCTGCTTCTCCTGCGTCTCGTGCAGCTGCTTCTCCAGGGAATCGTTGAGGCCTCTGCAGGCATCGATCTCCAGCACGCGGGCCTGGAGCTGGCGGCGGTACTCTCCCGCTTCATCCTTGGAGCTTCTCATGGTGTCGCTGTGCTGGGCCACGGTCTCGGTCATGGAGCCCACCTTGCCTCTGAACCACTCCTCGGCTGTCTGCATGTTCCTCGCTGCCAGCCTTTCATACTGGGACCGGATCTCCCTGAGAGCCCCGGAGAGGTCTGGAGTGGCGGCCTCAGACTCTACTGCCACCTGAACGCTCATCTGGACCTGGGCCTGGAGCTCAACCACCTCCCCTTCATTAATCCTCTTGAGGAAGGCCAGCTCCTGCAGCAGACTATCGACTCTCTTCTCCATTTCGGCCTTAGACAAGGCAGCCTGGTCGGCCTCACGGCGGGTGTCCATCAGCCTGCCCTCAGCCTCTTCTCGACCCATCATCTCCTCTTCATATTGACTCTGCAAGGCGCTCAGGGTTTGCTCCAGCCGCTCCCTCTGTCCCAGGACGGCCTGTTGTTCTGCCCTGGCCTCGTCCACGGCGGCCCTCAGGGACCGGGCCTCTTGCTCATAAAGCGCTCTCAGGCGGGACGGCTCGTTGTGCTTCTGCCTCAGCAGCAGCAGCTCTGCCTCCAGTGCACGGTTCTGCTGCTCCAGCTCACGCACTCTCTCAATGAAGCCGGCAAAGCGGTCGTTGAGGTCCTGCAGCTGGCCACGCTCTTTGGTGCGTACAGTGCGGAACTCTGAGCTGATCTGGGCGGCCTGGCTGAGTTCCAGCTCCACAGAGGAGGCTCTGGAGGAGGAGGAGAGCAGCATCCGTCCGGGAGAGGAGTACTGCACACGGGAGGAGGACACTGGGGAAGCATGGGAGGAGTAGACCGAGTGCGTCCTCCCTCTTGTTACCGCCGCACGAGGGGGAGCCTCGGCATACCAACGCCTGTACGGCGAGGCGGTGTAGTAGGGGTCATATCCGATGCTACTCATGGTGGGTTGATGGGAGGACAGGCTGCTCTCCCTCTCCTCTCTGTGTTTGTTTGAGTGTGTGTAGAGGTGTATGTAGGGCTCAGGTTTAGGCTCCACTGCTCTCTGCTGCAGCAGTTCGTGCTTTTATAGCAGGATGGTGAGCTCTGACGCAAGCGCTTTCCACAAGCTCTGACAGTGCAGACTCGATAGGCTCACACTGCAACGGAGAGAAAGAGATAGAGAGGATCAATTGGAGCGAGTGTAAGAGGGAAATGAGAAAAAGATATAGAAAAGAAAAGACAGGAGGGTATATTTGTTATGAGCTTCCATACTTCTTGTCATAACAGTAACCTGCCTCCTAGTTTCTTAATTAAATCACTTGTATCACTTGAATACAAACAACATAGAACCCCAACTGGAATTTGACCACAGCAATACTGAATACTACTATGATAGTTTTGTTAGGAGTTACATTTAATATATAGCGAAAAAAGAACATGGCAAAAACATACTTGTTGTGCTATCCTCACTGCAGGGGAGAGAGAAAAGGGGGAGGGGGTGTCCTGATTTTACTACCATGACACAGCATCTCTCCCTCTGGTGGAGAGCAGAGCTACATCCACAACCTCAAAAGACCTGCAGTGATAAAATCTCACCTGAACATGCTGTAGACACTATACAGAAGAATAATTAAATGAATATGGTTGCCATCTTTTCTCATTCTTTGTGTTTCTGTAAGGTAGAGTTAATAGTTAGTGCATATTTTGATTAATAATATGTAGTATACATTTTAAGACCTGTTTTGATACTGTAAAAGTATCTCATGAAAGACTCACAGCATAAATGATCCAAATTCACTAAAACAGGTAGAAAAAAAGATGTCGTGAATCTAGAAGTACTTTTTAGTTAATGTTTGTGTTGTGTGAGTGAAAACCTTACACTTAAAAGGTAAATTGCATTGTCTGTGTATGAATAAATGTGGTTGATGGATATACATATCAAGTGTTACGATGACTTATCTTAACCTAAACATGTTAATATAATTTGTATTATATATCTGAGAAGAGAAACACCTCGTTTGCCTTTTTTCAGCATGTCCTTTCAATTCTATATAACAGTCCCTCTTATCTAATGCACACAAACCCTGGCAGGTCAATTACATCCAGCTGCGGACTTGCATTTCTTTTCCTTGTGTGAGTGTGTGAGTGTGAGTGTGTGTGTGTGTGTGTGTGTATGTGTGTGTGTATCTCAGCAGGTAGGCAGTCGAAATTAATCTTGCTTTCGTGCTCCATGCATAAAGAGCATTGCAGTGATTGCAGCAAAGGCCCCCTGTACTTACAGACGGTGCTGAACCCAAACCGGAGCGAAGCAGCAAGTGTGAGGTTGAGTCGGGGCTGGGGGGGGGGGGGGGGGGGGGGCTGCATGGACTCTGCTGCAGGCTGAGTCATCGTAACAGTTGTGATCACACATAACTCCCCTGTGTACACTGCCTCCCACACTAACAGCAGTCTGACAATCTGCACTGCTGCGATTTTTGGCAGACAGCACCTGTGGGTAACGAGAGAGAGAAAGTAGACCATTAACTTCTCTTCCCCGACAAATTAACTCACTAAATGTGCTAATTTCTGGCTTGATGCCTGTCCTCCCTCCCGGGTGAAGCTAATTAACATAAAAGTCCAGCCTTAGTCTTACTTTCAAATGATTACCTATTATATTCCTATGCATCAAGGCCGAACTAATAACAGCACCACGTGAACTTTCAAATCGACTCATTGTAATGCAGCGACATCCATATTCCAAGCCCTCCCATTTCATTTTGCAAACAACAATTATTTTCTTGCTGTCATAGAAATGCAGCTACAAACAAAAGGGATTTCACAGGAAACAGGAAATTTATATCAAATATGTCATTGATACAAACCCAGCAAACTAATTATTAATATCCTTTTAGGAGACATGAACACGGTTCTCAATTCTCCTTCACCATCATCTTTGTTAGCCCCTACCTTGTACGAACACAACCTAACCCTTTATCCTTATCACATCGTTCAGGCTGGCATTCAGCCTAAAATTCAATTAATATCCTATTACTGGATTATTGTTTGCCTCTTTTTCTCTCTATATGGATCCTAGTTTGATTTGGAGTGGCAGTAGTGAATGACATTGCCTGACAGTGTTGGCTCTGTGGCTAGTTTCCACTTTATCAGCTCCTTCATCTCTGTCCTGAAAGTTTGAGTGCTTCCCAACATTAGATTTCATGGACGATACTGTGGAATGTTTGGCTTTGTTTATCTCAGTGGCGGTAGATAGTCCTCAACTCCAGAATAACTACAACCTGAATCAGTATTCTGTAGTGATGCTGACTCAAAGCCTCATGCTATAATGATGTATTAATGTGCATCTAGTAGTGTCTTACTGACATTATTAGATCAAATGCAAGGATTTCTTAGTGTTCTTTAATACAGTGAGATATGTTGCATGTAGAGATGATACTACAGCAACTCCTAGAGGTGATGGACAGTAATAACACTTCCTAAACATGTTTTAGTTTGTTATTACTGATGTATTTTTTAAGATTTAAACAGGTCGATTCTTTAAGATGAGTCAAGATGTAGTTTGAGATCGTAAGGGATGCTTTATAAAAGTTTTTCTTTTGACTGAAAATCACTCTTTCACTCATGTCTTTTGTTGTTTCCATTATTACCCTGTTCTTTTTATAAACAACAACCATTATTCATGCTGTAGCTGCAAGAGTAGTAGCAGAAGTGTTGTTAGTTTGTGAGTTGTATGTGTGGTTGTTTGGCAACCTGTTGGGCTTTCCTTTACCACTGTTGAAACTGGGTTGACCTGTGTAAGGCCTCTTTGCCATTGTAATACAGACAATAAATGCATTGTAAACAAATATCCTATACTAAACATATAAACTCCTTAAAGTGTAATGAGCTGCAGTTTCTCTCTCAGTGATCTAACTTTCAATGAACTCTGCAGCCAACTCTGATCTTTACACTTCTGTGCCGCAGATCTCAGTTTAAAAGTCATGTTGCTATTTTGGCTTTATATCTGACCTCTGGCCTTCCAGCCACCACATGTCTCTCCAGCACAGCAGAGGCCTGCTTCTATTGGCGGGGCCTATACGTCCATCAGAGCATGAATGGCTCTCACAGGTGGGAAGTTAAAGAGGCCTGTCTGCTATGCACTGCCACTATCCAGGCGGCTATAAAAAGAGTGGGTATGCTGGCTTGGGCTCACTGTTGGTCAGACAGTGTGTGTGTGTGTGCACAATTTAGAAGGGCTGAGGGAAGTAAAACTCAGGAGACACACTGTAAACATGGCTGCCGTACATCGTTTGGTTATCGTTCGCCACGGTGAGAGCGCCTGGAACCAAGAGAACCGCTTCTGCGGCTGGTTCGACGCTGACCTCAGTGAGAAGGGCATGGAGGAGGCCAAGCGTGGAGCCCTGGCTATCAAGGATGCAGGCCTGAAGTTCGATGTGTGCTACACCTCCGTGCTGAAACGCGCCGTCAAGACCCTGTGGACCATCATGGAAGGCACGGACCAGATGTGGCTGCCTGTGCATCGTACCTGGCGCCTGAACGAGCGTCATTACGGAGGCCTCACCGGGCTCAACAAGGCCGAGACGGCGGAAAAGCACGGAGAGGAGCAGGTGAAGATCTGGCGCCGCTCCTTTGACACTCCACCTCCACCCATGGACAAGGAACACGCTTACAACAAAATCATCAGTGAGGTGAGACAACAAGGAGAGAAGGAGTATTGACTGAGATAGAATATGCAATACATTCATGTTTTTTCTCAAGAATCAGACGAAAAATCCTTACACACAATGATTTTTCAACTGATTTATCAGTCAGCTATAACTTCTGTCAATTGTTGTGGGAATAAACAACCGTCTACTATTGTACCTCCAGTCCCGGCGCTACAAGAATCTGAAGCCCGGTGAGCTCCCTAC
The DNA here is from genome assembly GCF_036324505.1 of Eleginops maclovinus. Classification (NCBI taxonomy): domain Eukaryota; kingdom Metazoa; phylum Chordata; class Actinopteri; order Perciformes; family Eleginopidae; genus Eleginops; species Eleginops maclovinus. The sequence continues at coordinate 8,184,579 of NC_086356.1, forward strand.
ATGCGAGTCCCTGAAGGACACCATCGCCCGCGCCCTGCCTTTCTGGAATGATGTCATTGCTCCTGAAATCAAGGCCGGAAAGAACGTCATCATCGCTGCTCACGGAAACAGCCTTCGTGGCATCGTCAAGCATCTTGAAGGTGAGCATTGCAGCTTGCAGGTAGAAAGCTAAGATAAAAAGAAGACAGTTTGCAGGGAATAGTAGAGGTCAATGTGGACATTTTCACAATACCACAGCGAAATAGCAATAAGGAATTAGCCTAATATTTCGGTTTGAAATCAGCATTTCAATGCAATGCATCACAGACACTTGTGTGTTTGCATCACACACACACACACACACACACACACACACACACACACACACACACACACACACACACACACACACACACACACACACACACACACACACACACACACACACACACACACACACACACACACACACACACACACACACACACTCAAACACACAGTTGTGGATTACAGAGTTATATAAATAGCATGCCGGGACTCAGCTCAGGGACAGGGTCATGAGCTTGGTTCCCGTTACAGTCACGACCTTTATGTAGAAAGGTTGTACTTTTTCAAGGAGCGGCCAGACATTGATAAGAGTGCAATAGTAAATGTCAAAAAGGGATAGTGGGTGACATGGATCAGAGAAAAAAGAAGACTAAGTTAGATAAGTTACAGTTTGATAAAAATGTAAAATACGGTCAGAGAAAGAGCAAACCTGTATTGCTTATAACATTTATTATGTAAGATTGTCCTTCCTGTCTGCCGAGCTGGGCCCAGGCAGCCTTTTTGCGTATCGATTACATTCCCTCTGTTCTGTTTGCTGATCTATCTGTCTGTCTGTGTTCCCAGGTATGTCCGATGCAGCCATCATGGAGCTGAACCTGCCCACAGGAATCCCAATCGTTTACGAGCTGGACGCAGACCTGAAGCCTACAAAGCCCATGGCGTTCCTCGGTGATGAAGAAACGGTGAAGAAGGCCATGGAAGCCGTGGCCGCTCAGGGCAAAGCCAAGAAGTAAGCCGTGAGGAGGCAGGAAAAAAAAAGACTGTTCCCCCTTTTTGTTCTTCAACCTTTCCGCCTTCATCCAGCCTTGTTATCCATTCCAACTGGGGAAATATTTAATGGGTATTTCGAAGACGAGCCTGTTTGTTTAGATAGCAGACAGAGAGATGATCTGTCAATCAAAGCAGACCACCTGGGCCCCTGTTTTAAGCAGCCACACATCACTCAGCCCTTTCAAATTGTGCTCAAGCCCTGTGTTGAGGGCCTCACCACCCAACCAATAAAGAAACCATGTTTTTATGTAGGTCTGTGTATGTTTATTTTTTATCTTTCCCTTCTTCTTATTAAATTGTCACCCTTTTCTATTATTCCTCTTCAGTTTCCCATTTGGAAATCAGTGGTTTGAACAAAGTGCAGTGAAATCTAATCTGAGAGAGAAGAGCGAGAGAGAGAGAGAGAGGTCAATGGGTGCATCCTGGCAGCATTCCCATGATGCAGCTTGTCTAAAAGTTTTCGCCTGTCATCTCCTACAGTCAGATCACACTGAGAAGCATATACGCGACAAATACCTTCAAGCAAACAACTTTCATAAACACAGACAGGTGACCAATTAAAGGTAACAATACATTGAAGGTGATAACCAGCACTCGATGATGACACATTTTATAGTGTCTTTCAGGATAACAATGCCTCCATTTACAGGACACAAAAAGGCACTGAATGCTTGAATTAATATTAAAATGATGTGCTGTGACCTTCGCAGCAGTCACTGGTTTGAACCATAATATGAGATTTCCCACCCTGCTCTTTACCGGCTCTATTAAAACACTGAATAAGACATTGTGCCTGGAGGATAACTTAAGCTGAACATTTGCTTGTGGTGGCCAAAAAACATGAAACTAGACTGCTTTTTTTGTTGTTGCTTGAATTATGGCTTTTGTGTGGCGGGGTAAGGGTAATTCTAGACCCCTACCTATATTTTTTAGAACATCATTTTGGATTCTGGTATGTGTTGTCACAACTCTCCTTTTCCCAGTTACAATAAAACACCAGTAACAAGTTATGCAATGTAGGATTTACCACATTGGTTTATTTAACTATTGGTCTCATAGTTTATCCTTTGACATCACAATGATTTCTTCGAGTATTAGACAACATGACATTAAATAGCTTTAGTAAAACACACAGAATCAGACAGAAACACAAGAGGACTGCAGAGAGGAGGGAAGGTGAACGATCCAAAGCTCTATCTAATGCTGTAATGCTACCTACTGGCGACTGAGGGGAACACCAGCTGGGGTGCATCTAAAAATGTAGATTGGAGTTAAAAGAGTTTTGTATTATTCAAATGGATATAGAGCATTTCACATACCTGAAGACATCTGCAGTCTCGGCATTGGGAGTCTTTGAACATTGATCGACAAGTTAAAATTCAGCTTTTTTTTTTTTTAGACTGTATGCTCGGTTGTTAGTAACCTCTGAAGCAGGTTTGCGAGGCTCATCTTCGGTACTCACTTCATTTCAGGTCCTTATGATAGCAAATAAAATAATAAAAGATTTCAGTTAAAGATAACAGCTTCCTCATTTCCGTTTGAGGAGGCAGACAGGCAGTGAACCATCAGATGATAAGTGTGAAGGCTTTGATGTTGATGTTTGGTGGATGTTCAAACAGTTTCAGGAGCTCACTCATGGTTTAGGTGTTTTGATCTGTAGCATTTCTCGCAACACTTTTCCTCCTGAAAGACTTGAAGAAGTTTGGGAGAAATCCAATCTTGAGTCTGTCTTTCTTATACATGACTGCTTCGTAGGTTTCAGTTTTAGACGCGTCTACATACTCGGCAGCGCTCGTCACATTTTTTTCTATGTTGTTGATCAACTCCCCCTGGTAGAAGAAGAAAATGGTTTTCACATTAGTGTATTTCTTTATATCAGTCGTCATTTAACAATTCCAAATACGTAAGCAAGTTACCTGAATCTCCAACAGCATGGCAGTGTCTGCAAATATGTCGTGCAGCTCTTTGATGCTGGACTCGAGGCAGATGATGTCCTGATGACGGGATTCAATCTCACTCAAAGCTTGGCTGCAAATCCGAGCATTAGAGTTGACCTGTAAAAAAAGAAATTACACCAATGGATCGAAAAAAAACCAAAACTACAGTGGGCATCTTCAACCATTGAATAGCTGTTTTTGTAACGGGAATAGCCCTTACGTCAGAAATGAAGATGGAAAGATTGTCACGGTGCAGCATATCCTCTAACTCTTCATCTGTAGTCACTTTATCCACTGAAATAGAGACACAAAATATAAATTGAAGAGATTTTCAGGCGATTGAACAGTCTGGTTTCATGGGATACTTCACCCACAGAATTTACTTTGTATAATCAAGTATTAAACAAGTCTAGGCTACCTTTTATTATTATATAAACAGCTTTAATAGCTATACCAGCAAGACAAGAACATCATTTAAAGTCTATTTACACAACACTGAGTCGAGTGGGGGGAGGATTAGATATATATTTTAAGATACTTTGGTTCCATTTGTGTTTGGGATCTCACCAATCTCCAGCTGTCTCTGAATCTGTGCTTTGCATTTCTCTCTGAAGGAGATCTGTGCGTTATGGTGGCCCCTCATGACATCAGCAAAGCACCGAGTCAGGTGTGAGTGCTGAAGAAGGGGGAGGAACAGAAATCAGATTACAAAAGCAAAAAGAAAATGAATAATTCAATTAAAAATATTGCACACAAATCATAAAAATTGAGGCTTTTCTGTAATAAATTCAGATCATTATGCACCTGGCCTAACAGGAAATCAAAGTACAGCCATACCTGGTTCTTATGAATACGCTGAACTACCGAGACCCTTTCACTATTCTCCTCCACAAGCGAGTTCTCCTGCATTGCTGAAAGAACACAGATATAATATATGCCCATGCGTCTGGTTAAATTGCAGATTGTCTTATACAGATTTCTATAAACAGTTAATCTGAGGCTGTGTGTTTACTGAGAGCAATATAGTAAAGTACAGTGGCCTTCAGTTTATAACTATTTGCAAGTCAAATTCTGAGTTATAAACTATGCAGTTCCAGAATTTGAGGAAGCTCGATGTGCTGCACAGTCACTTCTCATTGTTTCAAACAATGATGGTACACAGCCACAAATCAATGACAATTGCACACGCTGAAAAACTGCACTCGTTGCGTTACTCTTTAAATACAGTAGTCATCAAATCAATATCTGTTGTACAAAATCACATTTTGCAAGGATAAAAAAACACCTACTTTTTAGCTTAGCTCGGACCAAATTGGCGTTCTTCTTGGTCTCATTGTTCAGCAGCTCCAACTTGTCCTTTTCTTCTAAGAACATTACGAGTTCATAGAAGGAATAATTACAGTATTTAAAGTGACACATTACATGCATTAACTTTGTGATCCCTTAACTTTAAAATATAAATGAGTGTATATGTATGCATATTTAACATTTTAGTTTATTGGCAGCTATGTAAATAAAACATACTTTAAAACAACGACATACCTCATCTTTCAAGTTGAATTATGTACAAAAAAACCCATCAATATTATTTAAGATGAGTGTGGATAGCACCTGAAGCGGCTTGTTAGATAATGGTTTTGTTTACACTTATTGTTGGGCTTTTTGTTGATGTGAAATGTTATTGTCATGGTGTAGGAGCATATGTGTGTTTGGTTTTCTAATTGTATATCTATGAGTTGACAAACACATTCAATTGAAGCCCTAAACTGCTTTATCTTTAACCTATGTTATCTGTTTCTGTTTGATAACATTAAGTGGGTTAACCCCTCTTCCATCAGTGTGTTTGCTTGTTAAGGCTTAAGAGCCCCTTTTTTTTCTTGCTCTGTTTGTCTTTTCCATGTTGTGTGCCCTGAAGGAGGGGATGGATCTCCGAGAGCCTCTGCACAACAACGAAGGCATCTCAAATTTCTACTTTTCTATTTTTTAGAAAAGATCTTCAGCTAATGGGTGCTTTTCCAACAGGATGTGCATATTTGAGTATAATAATGATGCGTTATGCTTACCCTTGTCATGGTTTGAAGTTGAGAGGATGACGCCATGTCTCTTCTCTATCTCTTCTGCTTGACAGGAGATTTTTTCAATGAGACTTTTCACCTCCCCCACCTACACATCACACACACACCAACAGTTGACATTGGGCAAGAGAATATAAAAAGACAAAAACAGGACCCAACGTGTGAAGTTTACCGTTTGGAAGAAATCCTCCATGTTGAATTTGCACTCTGATGTCATATCATCCTGCTGCAGCTGCTGTTCAAAAAGGAGAATTTCATTAGGCTGCTTACAAACCTTACCTGTTGCTCCACTCCGGTTATATGCCACATTCATATGGACTGCTTCAACCTTAAAATGAATTCCATTATCTGCTTTATTACGCTGCTGTCATAAACAGCACTAGCTTGATGTATAACTCGTTTTTTTACCGTTCTCAGGTGAAGTTAGTCTTTTAACTCCCCAAAACTGTTGGTAAATGCTTGCTGTAAAAAGCTTACAACTGCTTACAACTGCTTCAGCGCGCGGGCATTATTATATGGTCAAACAACGGTGAGATACAATCGATATTTCTTTTATTTTCGCTATTTACGATATGGCTCGTCCTCTACCTGCAGTGTGTCCTCCTGTGGGCTGAGCGCACCTTTGGAATAATGAGCGCGAGCACGCATGCGCGCCAACGTCCAAACTAGCAAACAAAGAAGCTCCCTCACCTGTGTGTTTAAGCTAAAGCTACATTAAACAGGTAGACCGACTTGCCTTCAACGGATTAAGATAAAGATATCGAGGAGTTTCTGTTTTTCAGTGTTAAAGGTGTTAATGTTAGGTGTAAAGTTGGTCGAGTATGATGAGAAACATATAAGGCATAACCAGGGAGTGACCTACCCGTGGGTGGAGCTAACATGCCTACCTTCACACTGCAAACCAATGGTTTATATCACCATCGTCATGACAGAATAGTATGCTATTATGCATTAAAGTCGCTGTCCAAAAAATAAAATACTTTTGTATGTTTTTTGGTTATTTCAATTTTAATCCTGTGTATTATGATTTGCCTGTAACTATTACTATTATTTTTTAATTGTACACAAATACATTTTTACATAATCGATTTTGTCACTGTACTTATTTTCTATCTGCAGAAGTAAAGTCACAAAAAAGTTATTTGTCATATGCTAAAAAATACCCAAACTGCTCCTATTTATTTTTCGGCAGATGCAATGCAACATTACCATTTGTTTTCAGTGTCTTGTTGCGGTGACTGTCATGGTTAGGACATTTAGAATGATTGCAGCCATAATAAATAGATATAACTTAATTGGAAATCTCAAAGGGTTGTGTGCTGTTAGTGTGCTCCCAAGGGTCCAATGTCTTTTTAGATTTGGACAATATTCAACACAGTCTTTGTTTTAAAATATAATACCTTCTAACAACATGGCCTTTACAGTACATGGCTGTATGCACCAGTGCCAAACCAATCTGCAGGTTCCTGCCAGCCCTCATTAGTCTTGTTTTGGGCAAAATCCAAGTCACCGTTCCTGACTAACCTGCTGTTGCCTGAAATGTAACTGAAAACCCTCAGGCCTACTATAGCGCTGTTTGCACAGGTGCAGCTTAATGGCACTACGGATGCCTGCCTTTACAAATGATGTACTTCGAATTTATGGGAAGGAGTGCGTGTTGTAGATAAATTCTTATTTCTGTGAAGCACATGGAGAGACTGACACACTGCAGTCTCAACGGATCCAAGCTGCAGTTGAGAAATAAATAGCTCAAGGAGTTAGACATTTTCTAGGCCCAATGCAAAATACACTGCACTGAAAGCTCACCTGCATAAGGAAAAATAAAATAAAATAAAAACACGTAATGTTAAAAATGAAGGTGGGTTGCGTTGTTCTCAATATTCTGACTTACTAAAACCAAAGTCTGCATCATGCGCATTATACATTCAACAGACCCCTTGAGTGCAGCAGAGTGGAAACCACTGCAACCAATAAAATGAATTTGACTCGTAATGATAATATAATAGACTATTTTGAAATACTTGTCCTATAAACCATTGGCTACTTAAATACAACATTATAATCTTTAATAAAGGCTAATGAAGTGTATCACAATATATGTTATCACAACAAATAAGAATAACAAGAACACTTGAATACAATGATCCCATTCTTTTAGTTTTGATATGCAGAGCTGTGGATTGACCTTTTGGTATAATTGACTTGCAACATTGTCAGTTCCGAGGGTCTTCCTCCTCTCTCCAGAAAGGTGAACTTGTGCTCAGAGACACAAAAGGGCCAGGGCATCTGCAACCTCAGACTAAGATTGTTTCAAGAAATAAAGACTAACAGATTCTTCAGAGACCTACAGCCTGGCCTTTTCACATGAGTAACACACACTGGCAAGCTCATTTCTTTATCACAAGTGCTGGGTTTCATAAATAATGCAAAGAATGCTTGTGGGCACTTAGCAACTTCTTTGGTTTCTTGTTGTGAGTAGAACACTATCATCCATTTAACCAGGGGCTATAAACAAAGTAGGCCTAGGCTAGAAAGAAGATCTCAAGAGACATTAAACGAGTTAAACCTTTAAAACAAAGCCCAAATCTTGTTTGTAACTCCATAAATACTACGAACATGGAACGGTATCTTTTCTGAAGGCAGATGGTAAACGTTATCAAGGCGGGGCAGGATGTTTGCTCACTAACTGACATAAAAGAGACTGCCGCCCAACACCTGTTTCAAGCGAGTCCTTTAATTCTTTGTTATTCTTTGTTATATTTGGTCAAATATAGCATTGTTCCTTAACAGCTAAACATGCCTGGAAACATGGAGCACCCTGAATTATATTACATTTTTCGTATTTAATCATGTTGATTTGTGCATTTCAAAGCTTTACATTTCTTTTTAATTGTTCTTAAAATCCCAATCGAATGTTGTACCCATGCATCTAGATCAAGTTCATTGTAAAAAAAAAAGTTGAAATTCTTACCCTAATTTAACCTGCAAGTGAAAAATGTGAAAAGCGAGGTCAGAGCGAAACAGATTTCTGTCTTTTGAACAGCAGGAAGTAGAACACACACAGGAACACAAAAACACCACATGAACTCGCATGAACTCGCTGCACTTCAGTGATGCCCTTCAGACTGTTATTTATAAGGGTCAGCACTACAAAGGTATCTCTGGGATTTAGTTATCTCATTTTATTATTTGATGCAATTCTTTCTTCCCACCACTAGAGGTAGCTTTAACATTAGTGTGTGAAGATAGAAAATGCAATCTCTCTTTGCCCTAAATGTGTACTGCAATATGATAATCAATACCTGTATCAGCACTTTAGCATACTACATAATGAAGTTGGACTCAGGTTTTCTGAGAGATCCACATTTAATGATGAATAACCAATATTTACTTTATTTATTTTGGCAACATAAATATTACGCGCAATTTCAACAGATCAAAGAAGGTAGATTACAGAGTCCACTGGCAGTAAATCTAGAGCTGGTTCACTTTATGGCTTCTGAGTCAGCAAAGGAGATCATATACTGTAGATATGGCTTTTAGCTTTTATAACAATGGGGATGCTGTGCTGTATAACAACAAATATTATAAGTGTCTTTTACCCTTTAAGATAAAAGGTGTCCAAAGTGAGTCTCATAAGGGTTCATGCTTGGCCACTATATATATTCTCCTACAGCCCCTAGACAGATGATACCTACATTGCCCAGCTTAGGTAATTATGTTGTTTTTGGCTAGTCTTCAGAGTTCAGGCAACAATGAGGTGTTAATTACTAATTAACAGGCAGTCCAGTTCATACCAAAGCTAAAGCAGAGGAACAAGCCAGGTACATTGTTTCTGCCAGCATTCTTGTCCAAGCCACTACAGCCAAGACAATATGCTCCTTTTGGGATAAAAGGGACAAAGCTGAATATGTTGTAACATGCTATTGTTATGCGGGGGGGACTTGGAGGGACTCCTTGGCAGAGACAATCTCTGGTAATGTCACTCTGAATAAGCTCAGTCAGCAGAATAGGTGTTGCTGAAAAAGGCAGATAAAGTTCTCAACAAGAAGAATGAAGCTTAATTTCAAAGTCTTATTTATTTTTTATGGAATAACATTTAACTAATCCAAGGCCGTCTGCATCTCCACAACAAAGTATGACCTTGAATTTGAACAAAAAAGCGATCATACTACAAAGCTATGATACCTCTCATCATGTGACATATTGGATACATTAAATGATGATTGCATGCACAAAAACAGGACAACACATTTGAACACATGTTTATCTATATCTATATCTATATTGTTATGTATTGTATACAGTATGTGTGTTTATAGTCATGTCAAATCACAAAAACTCATTTGTTTTTGCTTATATGAAGCCTCTACAACTGATTTTTTAAATAAACAATTAACAAATGTTTTATAAAACAATGTATGATTTGTTTATGTGTAAGTATGTATCTTTATATATGGATACAGCTACGTTATACTGTGCTATCAAACACATAACTTGTCATGCATCAGTGATGGATGCTTCAAATACACCAACAAGTAGGTTATAAACTGTACTTAAGTGTAGTAGTAACCATGTATTAAGTGGTACTATAGTAAAGATAGGAAGCTTAAAGTAAATACGTGTCATGAATTAAATAATAGAAGAAAAGCACCTTTCCAGCCCCAGAGGGAATCTACTCTTACCTGGAAAATATGATGCCATGATCTAACGGTTGAGCAGTACAAGCCCACACTCATTCTTGTTAACAGTTTTCAATGTAAATCAATAATGCATGCTTGCTGGCAGGCTCAGCAGTGCTTAGCTGTGATTTTGCGGACTGGTACACCCAGGAGAAGGCAGGCAGGCAGGCGGGCAGCTGGGGAGCAATTCTGCATCGCTGATGATGAGTCCCTGGTTTAGCAGCAGGAGGGGAAACGTCCAGCTGTGATATGTGTCAAACCACCTCTCTGTGTAATCCTCAGAGATGACTAGAAATAAAAAATGAGGATGAGGACTATCACCTCATTAAAATATTGTAGGTGTAACAGTGAAATATTTATGGGATAATAAATGAGGCAGTCAAGGTTGGGGTCTGTTAACATCTAAAATACAAAAGGATTACACCAGAGCCCCATGAGGGTTTCAATATGTTTACAGTTTCAGGATGTCTTGTTGAGTTTTCCTCTCTCTGTACCTAACATGCACAAGCACACACATATACTTTACACCTTTGCTGCCCCTCCTGTTAACTATTTTCATATGAGAGATTTCATTATCTATTTGAATGCCATCACAAGACAAATGTGGTGATTTTGGCTATGGCAGGAGTTAACTGTGGGGTGAATGTGATTCTTTGCACATGGAACACCCAATTAACCCGGCAGGCAGGGGCAGAGGTTTATGCTCAGCACAATCCGGCTTAATTGTGTTTTCGCATTCATGATTAAAAGCTGGATCTGATATAATGATGTAAAGCTCAGCGGGTGGAGTACCTACTGGCTTAACAGTGCCAGGGTGATCACAGCGGGCCAATCTGACAGCATGACCTCCACTGCGGCTTTACCATAGATAGGAAAGTCCATCAAAATATCATAAATCAGTGGTGTCCAGAGTTGCTCGTGATAAGGTTGTTGTAATATTTTCCTGTTTGATACCCTTTATCGCTCGCACTCAGTTATTGACTTCCTTTTTTCCAAACCACTTCAAGCGTTTCGCAGAGAACTCGCCTAGATCAGGGGGCGACAGTATCGAGATGAAATAGAACACGTCATGCTTCTCAACATGACCTTTTACAGCTGCATTGCATTATGGATGCAAAATCTGTTTCTTTTATTTTGGATTTATCTCCAAAATAAAAGAAAGTGTGATCTTTAAATGTCAGTGAACAAGAATACATGGAACACTGTTACTGTTTGATCTTCTCAACAGGAAACCAAAAGACATAAGACACTCCATCCATCCATCTGTTTATCTAGAGACAGATGGTGAGGGCAGCAGGCCTAAACAAGGTATTCCCGGCTCTCCTCAGCAACTTCTTCAACTCTCCCTGGGAAAACACAGAGGTCTTTCCAAGCCAGACAAGATATAAACCTCTCTGACCGGTTCTGGGTTAACTTTGGGGCTTCAACTGTTGGATGTGCTGGAAAATCTCTAATAGAAGCCCCTGGAGGCATCCTGATCAGATGCCCGAAGCACCTCAACTGGCCCCTCTCAACGCCAATCAGAAGCACAGAGGCTGCACTCCCAGCTCACTGCAGATGTCTGAGCTCCCTATCATTATGGCTGAGCTCAGACATCCTGAGCAATGGGGCTCTTTTGCCTGGTTTTCACAGTTTCCAGATGTTATTCCTGATGTTCCACTACCTTAGTATAGCTACTGAAAGTGATTTTGTTTGGTTGTAAGATCATTTGTTGGGAATTGCTCTCTGCTAGGCAGTGATGCAGTTTATGTCTAGGGCTTTTATTTTGAAAGGGAAATTGCAACCCTGACGCAGTGCCAGGGCTGTAGTTTAATGCCAATAGTCTACAGCCATTATATTGTGCTATCAATTTTAAGCACATCATGATTAGTGAAGCAATCTATTTCCACTTAGTTATTTATTGTATATCAAGAATGAATAGTAATAACTTAAATACTCATCACGCTTTATCTTGGTCTCATGGAAATAGATTCTCTATTCAGCCCAGTCATGTTTCTTGAGGCAGCTTCCACTTAACAGAATCAACAGAAGATATTATTTTTTCTTTCACATGCTAGTAGGCTTTAATTTATTAAGAATATATCCATTCACATTGTTCACCGTTTTAATCAACAGCAAAAAGTACATTAGGGGTTCAATTTGGAGTAACTTTACTTTAATACACAGTTAAGCACTGTCAAAAGAGCATTTAAACACCCCCAAAAACCACTCTCGACTCATCAAACTGAATATTACCCTAAATTTGATTGAAAATCCATTCCCCGCTATCTGCACAATCATAAGCATGCTACCTTTCACCGCATGTCATTATCATTTGACAGAATACAATAAACCAAACTCTATGATTGCTATAAAAGCTTAAAAAAAATCTACCCTTGGGAGTCCTTCAGTGGAGCACAACACCATTCATTAACTTCTCTGTCTCTCTTGTAATTGTGTGTTTTGTGGATTAAATTGTGAGCACGGCGGGGGACCAAACCACTGAGGCACAGGGAATTGAGGTTGCATGGACACACATGCAAGTTGAGAAAGGGTTTAGTTTATCCGGACTCTTTCCTTTAGGCATGCTCCATCAGGACATCATGCTCGACATTGAGACTAGCCATTACTCATTTCCCATTGGATATGCAGTCGATTTCATAAAATCAAGGCCAACTCACAAGGTTTTTGTAGTAAATCTATCAGGGTGAGATGTGAATGTCAGATAAATCCAGCATTTAGTAAAATCAAATATACTATTTTAGTGGGAACTGACAAAAACATGAATAAAATAACACTTTTTATTTCATGGTTTTTGATGGTTGCGGTGGCCAACTTTACCAACTGTATGCCATTTCTTATTCTAAATAAATTGTAAATCTGAAACCATATCAACACGGAAAGATAATTCAAATCATTGTTTGCAGCCCAACTTTTATATTCATTTTATATGTCTGATGCCATTTATTGAGATACACAGCACTGCTAATACTCATTTCATCAGAGTTGTTGGCTGCTGCTGTAGCAGTTGCATATTTCGGTAGAGAAATGCATGCCGTCTTCTCTCTGGCAATCATGGCTCCCCCAGTTTCATTACCTTTTATTTATATCTGCCAGCACCATTTATGTAAATGGTTCATGATTTAATCTTTAGCAAAAAATCCAGACATTCTTGTGCTTTCATTTTAGTTTCAGAGGGACGATGAAGGGGATTTTTCTTCCATTTCACCCTCACCACGAATAGATCATTTAATTTATCGGATTGAATTTTAGCTAAAGGCCTCAAATGATGAAAAACGGATGAACAAAAAGATGAAGGAAGATTAATAAGGAAACGAAGGACAAGGACCCTCCCTAAATTATTCTACAAACAAGCCTTCAAACGTCAAAATGGGCTTCCCTTTCATGTGGTTGCTACCTTAACTACAATTGGCCAATGTAAAGCTAGACAATACAGGTTCTGCTTTGCAACAATTACATATATAAACTATCCGAGTTAAAAAGGGAGCTATAATGTAGTATACTGTCTGCAAACAGGTGCTGCAACATGTCCACCAAATGGAGCCTCCTATCTGTGAATGATAAGTCATAAAGCAAGACTGCTCTTTTTTTATTTTTTAGTTGCCCTAGGTTAAACTGAAAGCTTGAAGCACCACTTTTCGTTTTTAGCTGAGGCCATGATTACAGTAAGCCATGAACTGCAGCTCAAGGCTCCTCTGCAAAATTGATTGACATTGACAAGGTATGCTTGCAGCAGCTTAACCTCATTGACTCCTGGAAACATCACTCATCCCACCCTTGGCAGCAAGGAAAAGGGGAGTATAAATTACAATTTCGAAGTCAAAGAACACAAATAGAGCTTTAAATGAAAGTGACTGTGTTTTCCTTTGATATTGACCAGTGTTTCAGAGGCATAAAAAAAGATAAGATCGAACTCTAGATGGCAGTCTTGTGTGACGAGTCTCCTTTGATTTTTATTTCAAGTGTAGCAAAGCTGAAGTTAAACCAACACTAATTACTGCAATTGCAATTGTTTACTTTCGTGACGTGATGCTGATTGAAAGTGAGTTTGCCTCCCTCTGAAACCCCATCAGGCTTTAATTGTCTCAAATCACTCCCTGAGCGTTTCTGCAGAATGTTAAAGAGGCTCGATCAGTGCAGTGTCAGTGCAGTCTGGTGTGGTGTCACACAAACGTACACACACACACACTGATACTCTGATGACCCGGGGGCAAGGAGGACAGACTTTGGTTTTCCATCCATCTCTCAGCTTTCACCACAAGGCGAGGTTTACACTGTGAGGTTCCCTTCAAGATTCTAACCCATTTCTAGCTCATAGGCCTTTTTTTGGCTTGGGACTTTTAAAATAAATAAGTCCATTCACTCTCTGGTTGACTGTTGGTTGTGTCAGATGTCAGCACAACAATAAACAATGTTTATCAAAAATACATTTGTTTGGCTGATACTAGCTAAATATATTTATTTAAAAAATGATATTTGGTATTTTGAATCAAACATTTAAAACATTAACCTCTGTAGACCATTTTCACCATTTCAATTTAGCACATTAGCATGTTACATTACCTATTGAGCATTAAAGTTGCCATAGAATCGAAAACTGTATTTACCTTGGCATAGTTCGGTACATTGAACTGACATACCGTGAACCTCAAACACCATTGTTTCCTCCTTCACGTGCAAATCATGAATATGCATCACAGCGGTAAAACGGGCGAATTACAACAATCCCTGTGTGTGACGTCACACACGGTAGTCCAGCCCCAACATTTGCATACACCAGCTGCTGGAAACACTAATGCTAACACTTACCACTCTGTAACGTTGCTCTCCAATCTCCGACCAACTGGCTGTTCTTCAAATTCATCGGTTTCCTCCTCCGATAAAGGCTCAAACATGTAAGGTTGGATGCCGATAGCCTCCATGGTTCATCTCTCACAGTTTCGCAAACTTCACTTACTTCTGTGGGCTCTGAGGCAGCCATGGATTGCTCCTTGTAAACCAGCCAATCAGAGCAGAGCTGGTCATAGTTATTTAAATGAGCCCCCAAATAAGGCATTTCAGCTGGTTTCATTCTAGGACCAAATCATAGAGTTGTAAATGGGCCTGTACAACCACATCTGGACATTTTTTGGATCAACCAAAGTTATATACCTTCTTTGTAGACATCAGAGAACAATTTAATATACCAGATAGATACATTCTATGGCACCTTTAAACAATTCATTAAAAATGGCTGATGGTTTGCTTTGGTCATTAACAAAATTACATGTTTAAATTGATACTGGCAAAAATTGTAGAAAAAATTACAACAAAAGTTTTCAAGACACATGAAAGTCACATGTGGCTATGCTAAAGTAGAGGCTCACCAAAGTCTTAAGGAAACTTTTTTTGGGAACTATAAATGTGCAAAAAGTATTGCCAGTCGAGAAGGTACTGCAGATTTTGAAATCATTCCATCCAGAGCAAAGTGACTATGGCTAGAAATCAACTTGACAAGAACATTATGGCAATACTGTCATAATGTTGTCAATAAAACCACATTTATAGGCTCAATTTTGTAGTGCATTACCTTATTACTTGTTGGCCAATACATACTCCAGTACAGCTGCAACAAACTATCTGTTATATATGCCCTTTGTGGGGTATGATATTTTTCAAAAGTATTGGAAAAACACACAAAATCCTCAGCTCTTGATCCCCAAGTGACGCTGTTAAACACATCTCTTTTCTTTTCATACATCACCCCTTATTCCTGCACCATTATCCCCTGTCTGTTTAATCATTTCTCATCCTCTCACCTGTTTCCAATCTTTTATGCATTTTTGCCTGTAGCAAAATAACAGAGGCGATGGCGGACAGAACAACAAAATGGCCAAAGGGAATTCATTTAGGTGAGAAACAGATAGGAAGCGGAAGATGATGCATTTCACTGAATCGTCTCTAAACAACACATCTGAGTGCGTGTTGAAAAACCTTGCTGAAAACTGTCATCGTTTTCCCACCCACTCGTGGGACACCTCCGAGGTCTTGTGCAGATACAGAATGTGCTTTTGTCTTTCGTCACCACACATCCTCTAGATAAGTGTTAAGGGCGGGAAGGAAGGAAGGTAAGTAAGTAAGTAAGTAAGTAAGTAAGTAAGTAAGTAAGTAAGTAAGTAAGTAAGTAAGTAAGTAAGTAAGTAAGTAAGTAAGTAAGTAAGTAAGTAAGTAAGTAAGTAAGTAAGTAAGTAAGTAAGTAAGTAAGTAAGTAAGTAAGTAAGGTTAAAGTAGAATTACATTCATTTGTATTCTGTTCACCCAAACATGCACTATTTATACAAAAAAATACCTAAAAAACTCTTACTTTGGTAAGTACAGAAATACAATGGAGACCATTTTGGGATATCATAGAGAGATGTCAAGATTTGAAGAATAAGACCTCATTCACATATGTGCAAATGCAGACCCTCTTTGAACTCCACATGAAGAGAAGGTTTTTTGGCCCTTTTTGTTCACGACCAGTGTAAATCAACGGGAGGCTAATGATAGCTTTGCATGTTTTTGACCGTGCCTTGATACTATTCTAAAAATATTAGCCTTTTAGCCCTTTGGCTAGAGGCAAATACAGGGATACAAACATAAGCACTGTGAACCTATTTGTATTCATGAGAGTTTGAACTTTACTTTTAAACAACTGTAAGAATCAATATCTGTGGACTAACTTGGACAGTCCATCTCACTTTAAAGCCATACTACTGTCCATGTGTAATGGCCTGGAGTTGTTTACCAGCCTCAGGGCAGACACACATGCATAAGGGATGCAAATTAAGTAATGTAGCATACTTTAAAATAAAACAGAGTGAACACAATTTCAATGACGACTCCTTGGCTGCTGACCACATTCAAATCTAACTATGGCATTCTCCAATAACCTCAGTATGCAGCATAGAGAAGCTTTAACTGAGCATTGCAATAATTTATGTTCTAGATCAGCTCTCTAATGTTGTTTCCTGTCTGTTTTTAGGGACTTTTGTATTTATAATGTGCCTTAAGGCTAAACAAAGTCAAAACAAGGGGAAATCATAGTTAAAGTGAGTTAGCGCAGGCTTATCTTCTATAAAGATCTGAACTTAACATGATTAGATACATGAATTTGTGAAAATAGAAATGTATGTTGAAGTTTAAAAGGTTTACCCACTTTATCAATATCTTGTTAAATCATCTTTTTTACTCAGAAAAGTGTTTCAGGCTCAATGACGTCAAATAAATCTGCATATGCAAATTGTCTAGACAGTGAGAGTGATTAAAAATAACTGAGTGAGAAACAAATTGAAGCTCAAAGCACCCACAAAGCAATTCAATGTTAAGAAACCTCACCGGTGAATGAGAGCAGTGACAGGAGCTTAGATTTATAGTTTAAAAAAAGCTTCTTTTTCATTCAAATGACATTAGATTTGAAACTGACATCTCTCAACCTTTGATTGACAACAAAAATACTTGGATTTGCATAAAAAACAGACACACAAACTGTATATATGCTGTGTTAGGTAGAAAACAAGAAGTTAGCTGAATGTTTATATTACCCAGTATATTCTCGTTTCAATCCATTTGTACTTGACCTCCAAACTTCTTCAAGCAGGGCAAATTGTGGCTCACATTTCAACATAAGAAGTGATGTTTATTTCATGCAAATGTTGCTTTGTTTGTGTTCTTCTAGTATATAGGGGGCTTTAGGGAGCTGAAGCACTTGATTTGAGATGGAAGGAGAGACTTTGTCTTTTACAGAGAGAGGCTGAACATCAAACCAATGATATTCAGGGTGCGAGTTGGAGTAAAGTAGAATTAAAGCCAGCGAGACTTCAGAGCCAACCAGCTCTGCTGGGTGATGGGGCTTTGAACATGTTTACAATCTCATTTGCCTGTAGCCTCCTTTTTCTGACTCAGAGAGAGTGTCAGCAGAATTAAAATAAAGACAGTAAAGGAAGAAAAGGTTTAGGTCTGTCTTTTGGGCAATACGCTGAAAGGGAGTGTTGGCACAGCCACAAATTAGGCATGTGGTATAACACCCCCAAATGAATATAACCTGTGTTTAGCCCCCATGTGCCAGTTTATATATGACATACATCTATTACTAACAACTCAACTGTTTACTTCATGGATGGAAGGGATTTGATAAGCAGAATTAATGTTGTTCATATTTGGCAAAATGCTACGAAGTTCAACTTGTTCAATCTCTACTATCTACTGATTGCCACAGGATGTCTTTGCCCTTGGACACAAATACTTTTTTATAAGCATACAGATGGTTGCAACACTTTGTGCCAATGCGGTACTGCTAGCCCAGAGGTTGTTCTGCATTTCTTCCCAAGTAAATCAAAAATGGGCACCCACACGGTTGCCCATAACCGACGGCCTCTGAGCAGAGCGAGACGGGCGAAGGGGGTCACACAAGGAGAAACAAGCCCAGGCTATTATGGGAGCACCGGAGGGAGACATCATTCAGCTGCACAAACACTCATTGAAGGATTATACAGTATGCCTGAGAACACACATGCACATGTACAGTCAAGGCGGTCTGTGCACGCACACACACACATATTCACAAAGCGTATCACTCAAGAGGATAGATCCTGACAAGCATATCTTTAGCCTCTTAGCTCTCTAGAAATCTGCTAATAGGTGGAAATTAATACTTGATTAGAAAATAACCACCCCAAACTTGTTCAAATTGCATGACATACTTGAGATATGAAAAGAGAGAATGAGAAATGTCCTGTGGCTTGGGAACTTGAGTTTTCTTCTACCTTATGTAACCACATAGCTGCAAGCACTGCAGTGGCAGGCTGTACAGCTTGCCAGCACCTATCTTTTGTGTCAAATATGCCCTGTCCAATTCTGGCTCAGGGGGTCTCCTTCTTGATTTTAAAAAGCCCCCCAGGGTGCCACTAGAAGGTGTTGAGTACTGATGGTACAGTCATGCTGCTGCAGAGTTTTTCAACAAGCACTTTTAAGACTAAGAGTGTAAGTCTTAAATGCCAAACGTGCTGGTTCCAAATTGTCACATACAAGATGATCTCATCCCTAAACGTCATATTTTGCTGGTCGATTGCCAGACATCAAGACTACTTGGTTTGGTTTGGAAATAATATCATGGTTTGGGTTGAATAACCCATGGAAGTAACATGACATGAGTCACTGATGCCCTGGGGGTGTGACAGGCCTGTAAAAATGAGAAAATGTGCTTCTTTTCTCTATTGTGTTTAAAAAATATATCTTGGTACCTTGGAGAGTTCTTCCGCCTGAACAAACGTTTTTTGGGGGCAGTTGGAAATTGTGATTGACATGTTTCTCTATTTTCTGACAGTTTATAGACTAACAGATGACTCTAGTTGGTTAGTAAAAATGAATGAACATTTATTTTAATATCTCATATAGTAGCACATATCTTTTTACTACTTCTCTTAAAAGTTTCGGATAGCAATTCTTATCCCTGATCATAATTCTCTTTTTAAATCTTTTTTCTTCAACCGTCACTTAAACATTCTCCCTTGAGGCTTGCGCTTAGGAGGAAAGGTAATAATCATAACTCTAAGGGCAGTGCACAGAACTTCGCCATTTCCATAAGTTAACCCGTGTTTCAGATCCAAATTAAGGTGAGGTTTACTTTGGCCAGTGCTAAACTCTCCCACTAACTTTCATAAAAGCTGAGGAACAGGCAATCCAAATTGAAAAAAATAACATCCATGATGGAGGTAACATTAGTCAGAAAGAACAGAGAGCAAGCACTACAGTGTTGCTGTGTTTAATGTGCTATCCTCCTCCATTTTAACCTTTTTCTTTTTAAGGTCATTAAAGGATGCTTCGGAAAATCAACAGCCTTCTCAGCGCTGGTTCGAAGGTTCTTTTTGTTGTGGCCTCATATTGAACTCAGGCCATTGGAGGCATAAGGCCTGAGGCTCGTAAGGAGAGGACTGAAGAGAAATCAATACATAAACAGCCCTCATCTCGCTCGTAATGCCTACTAGTTAAAAATTTGGCTGTCATCCTCAATTTGAACGTACAATTTGACACTATGTTGTGTGTTCCACATCCAAATAATTTCTCTCAATAAGAAATCCAACAACATTTGCATGTTTTTCTCACAAGACAGCTTGAACTTTGTGTACTAAACCTACTTACTTCACCAAGAAGCGCAAAGATCAATCATCTCATGTAGAACAGAGGATGAATGGTTCCACTGGATGCGGGACCACATGGCTAACATCCTAATCAAAGTAACAGAGATGAAACAAGAATGAGATGAAGGGAAAGAGATAAATATGGAACTGGAAAAGAAAGACACAAAATGGTTAGGGATGCAAACCATGGAACCACTCCATATACTGCTCTGATTATCGGCTGATTATAAAGCAGTTGAGCCTCGATGAGTTGACTGATCCTGATAATATAGCATGTCATTAAGGCTTGGAAATATGTTTTGAATCAATATCATAATATGATATGATTCCACAAAGAGTCACTAATGGATTACTCAACGAGCCTGCCGTGCATAAACCCAGAAGACCCAAGTGCTATGGCCCCCACTGGCTTTAACCTACACGATACAAACAGGGAGATACAACAAAAAAAACGGATGAGGATTATAAAAAAGTACAACGAGACACAATACAACATCAAATCGACACAAAATGATTACAAAAAGAGGGAACGCACACATACATATAAAACACAACAGACAATGACGAAAAGAGGTGAAGTCTGTGTGTCTTGCTCCTATGTAGAAATGGTTGGTCCTTCTGGATGTCTAGGCTCAGAACCCCTTATTGTCTTACAATCTGCCCATGCTAAGAGCTTACAAACTACTGAATGTGTATCCATAAAAGAAAAGGCAAAATCCTTTATTGCATACTTTACTGCAAACTGGAACAAAACAACCAACATGACAGGAGTTTTTGAATAGTTCTGAGATCTGAGACAAACACACACAGGGTCAGAGCTTCTGCAGCTGGTTGTAACTTCTGAACAGTTGTTAATTATGAGAGTAACTGTAGCAACTCGGAGCCAGTACACTCTCTCTCACACTTTCACACATTTCACTACACAGACAAGCAGCAGATTGGGAATTATGTGACTTCTGAAAGCTGACAGATTTATGGGTATTTCCAACTACAGACTGCCCTGTTTCTTCCTTTCCAAATGCTGAAAAGCCTCCACTAGTCCAGAAAAAAAGCCATGATGAGAATGGAGGCTGGAGCTTGCTGACAGACAGGCAGATATACTTCCAGGGATCCACTGAGATAAGGATGGTATACAGGGCTTTATCTGCGTGTGGCCACATTTTACAGGACAGACCATAAATACTGATAAGCCTATACCAATCATATTGTACTTTTGAAAAGTTGAAGTCACATACGACAACTCAGAAAGCAACTCTGCTGTTTTCCCATGTTGAGAAAAAAAAAAATCACCGTCATCAGCTCATTCCAATTTCACAGCCCTGGGAAAAAGAAAAATACTTTTTCTATAGTGATGTCTAGCTCATAAATCAACATAACATGTATTATATATTTCTTCCTACTTCCCCTCTTGCATGATTGTGTGTGATTATCGATGCATTGTAAAGCATGCTAATGTTTTTACGGTGACAGTACACCTGTTTGCCGACTTCCCTCTCATATTGTTGGTTTCTGTTGCCAACAGAATAATTGTGTTGGCAAGGCCGTCACATTAATCTTATTTGTATGCAGACTTACACACTGTACCCTTGTGAACTCACGTAGGCATTCTGAGCACCCCAGTCAACATCAGAATACAACAAAAAATAATCCATAGCCCAGAAGGGCTCATTCAGTTCAGTGCTAGCACATTATAATTCAGTTGTTGCTGTTTGGAGTTAAAAATGCAAGCTTCCTGGACGTAAGTGGTTTGTAAGAGGTCTGATAACCAGTTTAAACACCAACAATTATGAGCTGAAACTGAAGTCTACTATCTAAATTCAGTCTCAGCATATGCTATATTGACTGAGAACGATTTCCTGCCGCAACATTTGTTGTTTAGTCTGCATCCAGCCGCCTAGAATAGGATGCATTTTACAGTTTTTCTGCTGACTCGATATATTGAACCGTATTTATAAGAGCCCAAGTATATGATTTAATATGCATAGATGTAGTTATTTTCCAAGATGCCAAAGATAACTTCGAAAATACATACAATATCAGCAGGCTTGAGAGTGTAAATGTCCATTAAATGAGTGTTTTACCAACTAACACTATTGTAAGCCATATTGTTGAGTGGCCATTCAGCAACAATAAGAACATGTAAGCTAAGCTTTTACTGTGAAAGGTAAAAAGTAATGCGCTGCCGTTGACAATGTAGACAATGCGTTATGTGGCTATGAGTTGATGCCTTCTTGTTTCATTCTGAACAACAAGTAAAATTTCACCTGGCTGGGCTTCAGATGCTTATGAGCAATGCATCATGGTACATTTAGGCACTGCTGGGCATTCACTTCTACCACTGATTACTTTCCCAAGATCTCTACTAGCTTTTTGGCCATTTGTGACCACTGTTTTAACTGTGTGTAGATGAGTGAAGTTCGCTGAATGTGAGACACCCTATAGTTTACATTTTGTAAGAACAGCGCTGCAATAGTAAATACTTTTTTGTTTTGACTGTAGAGTGTCGGGTCAACCCACTTGCCATACTCCTGCTGGTACATTTGAATGTCCTTTACGCTAAGTGCAGGTTTCATGGAAGCCAGAAATGATAGTGAGCTCACAGCCCAGGAATTATTTGAGGTTGACTGCACATTTTTATCCAGCTGCTTCCTTGTTTGAGCAGTGGAGTTGCCGGACCACACTGTAATAGAAAAAGGAAGTGGCTCCACAGAAATGCAGCATCCTTACCCCAGAAAAACTTTCTCTGAGCTGGTGCTAAAAAAATACTTTGAATGTGAAGCTATCATCTCATTTTAGAACGGAGGAGAACATGAAACTACTCCCTCTGTTCAACTCCTTCCCCATCTCCCACTTGACTGCCAGCTCTTCCGTTTGGTAAATGTTTGTTTGTGGTAAAATGTTAAGTCAAGCTTCAAGCCTGAGTCGTGTTTCAGTAAAAAAAACAGTCCAGAAATGTTTTACATAATCTGTATTTGAAAAGCTGTGCAAACTCTTCACTCAGCAGGTTTCAGTTCTTCCGTTGCAGCAGAAAATGTAACCTCTCTACCTTCCCTTCCTTTTCTCCTGCTGATCTGTGTGAGACAAAGTGTGAGTAACAGTCCCACCTTCTCAGCAGAATGTAAAAATGCAAGGGTCAACACCTCTCACTCTTGAAGCTGAGAGAATTACACGATTGTACATTATCTTTTAAGCTGTGGTTGTGATGTCCATAGTGCACTGGCCCCAGACAGGGTTTATAGAGCAGATTTGCACATGCCTGATGCAAACAGCCATCAACCCTCAGACGTAGCCCTTTTACAGGAGCTGTTTAGGTTGGTTTTACGTCCACTCTTCCTCTTTTATCATCCAATATCATGAAGTGGAGTTGAATAACTTGGGATAAGTTCCCATTTATTGCCAAAGCTTCTTCAACTTCGTTTCAATTCCCTATACTTAATCTGTGTGTTTCTTGTGTGAGTTTGTATGCAGTCACAGTACACCTCTGATTCTTCTTTGCATATAAATGCCGATTGGGAATTGGAAATAAGTTATTTGCATGATTTTGAATACCTGTAGGGTTGTGTTTGTAGAAGGATGTCGGTTAAATATGCAGTAATTTCCTACAAATAAATTGTGGGCCAACTTAGAGTAAGAAGAGCAATGGATAAAACAGATTGATCGTGACATGATTTATTAACGAGTAAGAGGTCAGAAAAATCAAACTCTAATAATGATTAATTATAGGAACAAATTCTACTTTAGGTACAATCATATCAGTTAATTGCAAAAGTTGAGTTGATATGATGTCTCACTTGAGCGACTTTACGTGTTTCTCTCTGTTTTCGTGGAAGTGCAAGCTGAGGTCTTAAACAATGTGTGTTTGTGTGACAGTGAATTTTTGTGATTAATGGATTAAAGGCAGTTAGAGACGGTGCTGTCATGTTAGATTATATGGAGTGACAAGCTTCACTGCTTCATCTCATAGATCATATCGGAACAAACCCCTCACATTCCTGCCAATTTTCTGCTTCAGTGCATGTGCTTCTGTGTGTGTGTGTGTGTGTGTGTGTGTGTGTGTGTGTGTGTGTGTGTGTGTGTGTGTGTGTGTGTGTGTGTGTGTGTGTGTGTGGAGCATTTTCCACAAGCTACCATAACTAATGTTGAGTTGAGGTGTGCAGATAACAAACTTTAATTTCCAGACCACTTCTAGGGTGGAGTTATGGGAGGCCTGTTTACCCTCTTGGTTGTGAGGGTGCCAGTATTTTCTGATTAGGGAAATATGTAAAAGAGAATATTTGACATTCCATCACTTTGGATAAGACTGGATGGATTTACAGGAAACTCATAGTGAAAATTCATAGTCCACAGAGGATGAATCCTAACAAATCTAGTGCTACCGATTTTTCCTCATTCTCAATATTTTGGTTTATCTTTCGAAATATCTTTAGATTGGGATCTAGCAAAGAATATGATTTTAATCTGGATTGAATCATGATAACAGTTTAAATGATGTCCTAGGTAATACTTCACATTTAATAACTGTGCATCATGTCATGAAAAGTTCAAGGCTAAAACAATCCCATATACACTGTGGCTTGCTTTCAAACCTGTATTTGATGCTCTCCTGATAATTGTATTAAATCTTTTTGATTGTATTGGAGAGACAAATAATTTAGTTATACAGTATGATGTCATTGATTTCAATTCAGCCTGACATGGTTAGAAGCAAGCAGAAGTGCCATTGGGGGGGGGGGGGGGGGGTCAATAGAGTGGCTCTTATTGCTTTAATCAATAGGGAACACTTTAATACCGCACATATTTTAAGCAATTCAAAAGTAAATCACCCTCCGATCCCCTCAACAGTTATTCATTTCAAGGTATTGGTTGAAGTCAACCAGAAGGATGTTGAACACAACTCTCAAACAAACTGCTAAAAGGACTTCAAGAATAAGATATCCATCTCCCTGCTCACCCATCCCTTCATGCTTGCCTATTGGGGTGAAACAGTGTCATCTTCACAGCCTAGCAGTCCATGTGCTAATGTATGATAATACCTTCGGAAAGCTTCCTTATAGAGTTGCTATCTAAAGAGTGGAGAGAGACTGCTTGTGTACACAACACAGTTGGCCCGGACAAGAAACAATTTCCCACGTTCCCTTGTGAGAAGAGAGCAGAAGAGAGAGAAGATGAACATTGATGGAAAGAAATACAATAAATAGAGAAAGAAAGAGTGAGACAGAGATAAAGAGAATCAGGTAGGACCCCAGGAGAATTCTCATAGGTTCAATTTGACGGGGTAAGTAAACCGAACGCTATGAGTAGAAGCAGTCTATAGGTGCTTCTCAATTCATTTGTCATTTACTTCCTGTATAACGAAATGCTAACATGCGTTGACATGAATTTCAAGTGCTGCGAGTTCCGAGGAAGGCTGACAGATACAATGATAGGTGACACTAAACACTCACCACCCACACTTGTCACCCACACACACTGGGCTAGGACTGGCAGCCGATACATGATTGCCAAAAAGTGACACAGAGCGATAGGCTACAAGAAAGGACGAGAAAAATTGAGAGTGATACAGAGAGTGAAGGGGGGGGAAAAGGGTCGTAAACACTGCGTAAACATTTGTCTTGCGTGAAATGGAAAGCGGAATGCAGCTCCAACTGTTACATTAGTGACCCCATGAGAGTGTGACTGTGACACACAGATTGTACTTTCTGCCAAAAAACCCTCCAACTCCTGCAAGGTCACCTATCCACTTTCGGTATTTTATTTTTAGGAGAGACACATTTCTTGTTGCTCACTAAAGCTCAATCAACACGCTTTCTTTGTAGAAATGTCACAACTGATGCTTTCCATCATGTCGATATGCGGCTATCACTGCACAATGACAAGATGATACCGCGTGTTTATTCCTGTCTTACAATTGCAGCGGACATGGAGGGCGGAATAGCAATTAACATAATCCCGAACGCTGAGTAGACAGGAAGGGGACAGTGACTGTGCATAACCTTGGCACACCATGTCTCATTACCTACTCATTTTGTCAATAGTGCAGCTGGTAGGGGCGTTGGTGAGGATGGGATGAGGTCGGGTGGGTTATAGAAATGGAGACACACCAGGAAGAAAGGCTAGGCAGGAAAGACTCAAAGATAATACACAATTATAACAACCATTAAAATAACGGAGCAGGAAAGGGCAGTGGATGAAGACATATTACCGTATGTGTTACACAAGGATGTGGTGAGGGAAAGAATAAGCAGATGAACAGCAAACATCAAGATTACTACTGAGAGGGAAGAAGAAAGGAGGACTTAAAAGACACATGGAGATTAATTGCAGCACAGCTTCGTTGCTTAGGGGGCAAAGCAGTAACACATTGCAAATATCGATAATTCTCCTCTCTCTTTGTTTCTCTATTGTTAACAGAAAGTCCCACAGCATGAAAAGTTTGTTTCAACAACCCTATGTCCTAAAAATAGTAAGTAGCCTAACAAGACTTCGATGTGGGCAAACGTTATTTCACATGCACTTCCTCAGATAGCCTTGTTTTTTGAGAGTTTTTCACTCGACTTATGTCATAATGTGGAAAAAACATGGATAAAAGAAAGACAATATGACACTATACACAATAAGATCCATCAACCCCCCACATTCATGCCTTGTGCCCGCCATGTTTCTACATAATATGACATCAATCTGAGAGGTATGTACAACATTTTAGCTGACTTTACAATTTGTTTTTGCCACTCAACAAGATTTTCATGGCAAAAATTCTTGCTATGTTAACAAAACTGACACATCATTTCTGTGTCAACCCTGTGTCGTTGATCCATGAAACACCCTTTCCCCAAGTCTCACAAGCATCACAGCTAGTTTTGATTCTGCAATCCTCCTGAAAACCAAACAAACTGACTGACCAAACAAGTCTCCATGGCGGAGTTAATTTCCCGTATGAATGCAGTCATTTTTGAGATTGGTAAAATGTGAAACTTGTGGAAGCTAAGTTAGTGTATGAACAACAGGATATTGTAAAAAGAACCAAAATCAGCAGGGAAACATTTTTAAAAACTTTTAAACTGAGTGTCCTCGAGATCAAATCACCTATAAAAAACAAAAAACCGAATAAAAGGACGACGTTCTGTGCAAAACAACTCATTCCAGAAAAAATGGGCTGATTATCCAAAATAATTGACAGTAACAAAACAATATCAAATTGTTTTACACTCTTATATATTTATAATTATAAATGTATATTTAGGATGTAACAAGGATTACTTTAGGCGATCTCTAGCGATTAAGTATTGCTCTTCCAAAATGCTGGCCAGAGCATAAAAAGCATACGGTTCTAAAAAAAACGTACAATAGAGACGAATGGTTCCCTACATATTATTGTTGCTGCTGCTTTTGTTGATGGTGATTTCAGCTTCTCTTCAATCCCTGTGATGTTCCTGGCCAGCTCACTGCTGGTTGCTGAATGCCCACCTCCATCAGCTCAGCACAAACCCGCAGGCTAAAAGCATTGACAACAGTGATCTAAAACGAGCCGTTCAAATTCTAGCAGAGAATAATGAATAGTGTGAACTCTATTGCATGGTTTCTCACTCTCTGGGTCTGCCTCTGCCTCCTTTTGTCTTCCCCCTTCCTATCAATAACTGTCGGTCTAACTCTGTTATTTCACCACGCAGATCTGGATAGTGTGAAACTAAAGCACAGAATTAGAAAAATGGTGCACAAAATTGGCTTTTGTGTAAAAAGACTGAAACGTGCAGAACATTTAACTTTCACTTACATTTCTTAAACGCATATCTTAAAAAAAACAACCTCAGATCTGTGTGTACACTTTAATGGTCCTCAGAAATAATACATGAACACAATTCCATACACTTTGTTCCGATCGTTAAGGGGTCAACATGTGCTCTGTTATTTTGATGATGCAATCTGGGTAAGCGTTCTTCATCGGCATAATGACACCTAATAGGAGAATTAGCACCAGTAGTTGATAAAAGCATTTAAAATAGAATTTTTCTTCAATTGATTTTCCAACAATTTGATCAAATATGCATACAGGGTGTAAATGGGTACATTGGCTGAGTTTACCCTGGGTGTACTGTTAAAACGGCATTTATTATAAAGTAACTATAATAAAAAATGCTATTTGCACCCTGGAGACTATAGTAAACAAGGTGACTATATTAAACAAGACTATTTGAACCTTGGTGACTAAACTGAACATTAAAATATGCCCTTCTTCTGGATGGAAACTTGCCTTGTGGTTATATAACACATCTGGAAATTGCCTCATGTTGCCCGGACTCATATTTAAAAGAGAACTTTAGAAAAACATGTATTTGAGTGATTGTATGGTATTGCTTTGCACGCAGTAATGGACACAAACATTCAAAAGTTATTACGGAAGAAATAGCAACCCTCAGTGATCAAGTGTATATAGAAGGCACGACATAAATGCAGGCCAAAAAATAAAAGGGAAAATGTTATTACTATGCTCATTGAACTTGGTATAGGAAATAAGTTAACGCGAAATGCAGATTTTCTTCCTTTATCACAGAACGTTTTCAGAAAACATATAACACAGTATTTCACAAGATCATGTCCAGTTTTAATCTACTCTACTCTAACAGCCCTTGTTGACACACAGACATGCCAGCGTACACAAACACATCCCTCATCATTATTGAGAAAAATAAATAACCGCGTGGAGAAGTAACTATCAGGTAGACAGACACCAGTCTGACTGCATCACTCCTCACACAGATGGCTGTCCTATTTCCATACTCTGATGGAAGACTGGCTGCTGTTTTTTGTTTGTTTATCATCATTACATAATTTGACAGGGCCCAGGCGGCATTTTCTTTCTCTACTTCCTCACTAACAAAGATACAATTTGCTGAATGTTTTGTATCTTCGGCGTACTATTTGTGTCCTGTGGAGTTCAGATTAATAGGTTACTGCAATCCTTTAAAAGACTCCATATGGCTTCTCTTGGAAACTGCCTTGCAAGTAATACGGTTAAATACAGAAATATGTGATTCCTTCTTTAGCCACCTGTTAACAAGCAGTAAAAGTTGGTGGACAAGCTGTCACACTAAATATTATTTTCTGTAGAATGGCACCCTCCCCCACAGTGCCATCAAGGGTGTGACATAATCAGATGGAAATCAATGTATGTAGCTGAAAATTACATACTTGAGCTGCTGTTAAATTTCCAATCCAATCAAAACCCACTGACAATGACAGGAGTGGTTTGAATTGCTTTGACGTGATGAACCTGACATATGTGCTATGCTATGCAACTAAAACCACACCATAATAATAATTGAAAGTAGAACCCTCACATGTAGCAAGAGGCCAAACATAATTTTAGCTTTTGTGTGTCAGTGGTTGTCTTTCTGTTTCTTATTTTATACGAGTGTAAAAAGTTTGCCCCTTCCGAACGCATGCCTGATTCACTCTTCGAACATTTATATCCATAGTGACCACCCACGGTAATTTTAAGGACATCATTTTTCATAGTCTTTCCACATAAACTGAACAAATCTGTTCAGAAGTACATTATTAACATACAGGTGAGGTATATCTTGTAGCGATGTTTGTGAAGATGATGAAGAAGTCCCGGAGACACCAGCTTGTTTAAAGTAAGGTTTATTACAACAGCATAGTATCATACACCAACACGGGCAATACGAGGTTCCCAGAGCCGATTATGGAAGTCCCCCCGAAATCTCTTTGTGCATGCAATTTATAGGAGAAATGTGGGTGTGTGACCAAATGCAATGTTCTATAAGAATGTGTACCCAAATAAGGTGAGCTATACATTCGTACACCATGTCTTGCTCGTACCCAAATAAGGTGAGATATACGTTGGTCTTTTTCTTACTCATCCCTGGAGGCCTTCTGACATATTCCAGAGGTTTGTTATACAACACCCTGTTGTACAACATCACTCTCTGCACTCTCTATGACCTCAGAGAGTAACTAACTTTATATGAACTGATTTAACTAACTGTATGTTTGAACAGATTTAATACACCACACAGGATGGTAGCTTTTTTCAACAGTAAGTCAGGTTTAATACTCTTGCAAACACTCAGCAGTAGCTTCTTTGCCAGGAATACAACAGAAGAGAAAGGGCTGTGTGTGTTTACAGCACAACCAATCAATCTTATGTTTAGAAAAAAGAAGTCAGTCAAAAATAATTGCAACTGCGATCTGATTTCATGCTGCACATGGCGTGAGAAACAGAACAGAGCTCAATAGAAGCTGTCCCTTGCTGAGGTGTACAGCCTGTCGCCTGCAGCTCTTCATCTAACAGCTCAACATGGCTCCTTTACTCTCTGGCAATTTAAAAAAAAATTATACACTCAACAATACAATGCCAAAAATGGCCATTTGTTTGGCACGATGTTGATGAAAATTGCATTCCCTGTAGCTGAATCAAAAAAAAGTTGCCAGTTGATTGTTTCTATTGTGAAGCATTGGAAGTACGACGTTCGGTATGCATTAGCTGAGACACTGACACTGTATACTGTAGAAATAGTCCTTGCTAATAACCATACTATGCCAGAAAAATAATTAGCTGGTCCCAATACATAGGAAATTGAATGCAGTAGTCAAAAGAAATACAAAGATGTCCTACTGCGGTTTGTCACATTTCGCAGCACTCAAGCCAGCATGCTTTCCTGGCTATATCACAACAGTGATAATAATAATAATAATAATAATGAGTAGATGGGTTTTTGGAAAGCACAGTCCTCCACCAAGGCTTTTCCATAAGTCAGAAGATCAGTAATTCAGATCAGCTCCAACATTGAATGGGTTCCCTATTAGACTATGCTACAAACCAACCAACAAACAAACAAACAAATAAACAAACAAACATCCAGCGCACTGAATACACTTCCTCCTTGTTGGATGTAAACATAATGACTGAATGCAAATACATTCAAGCTTTTCAGGAATGCCATAGAAGCAGGGATTACAAACTCAAGGTTAGGCATTTAAAACATTTGGTTGAGGTTGGAGAAAGTTCATGACTAGAGTGACAAGAAATAGGGAAAACGTAAACCCGCCAAAATGTGGTTGAGCTCTTTTCTAGGAATTATGGAAAGAAAAGAGGCTGCCAACATCATGTCTGCAGTAATGCTTCCTCTTGCCAAAAGTGGTGTTAACAGAGTGTAAGGAAATGGGCATGAGGGAAAGAAAAATACATGTTTTCACAGATGTTATGATTAATGAAAGCTAGAAAACTCAGCTGTCAGATTGGGCTCCCTGTGTTAGTTTATGGATAGCAAAATATGAACAATGTACAAGAACCGTATGTGTGTATATGTGCCTGACAGCTCAATTAAGCATTAATAAAGAGGAGTCCTACAGCCCAGAAATGAGAATTTAGCGCTCAAGTTGAAAAGTGTAGTTCAAGTGCAAGGAGCATGACCACCAATCATTTGCATTTGTGTGGTGCTCAATCTGTAAATCTGAAAATAGACAACTTTTCCCGTCAGCAAGTGGTGTGATCGCCGGTACAGCTTTCGCAAAGACAACCAGACTTTCGTTTGTCTGAGAGACTCGCACACAAAGCGCTTTGCATTTAATTTTCCTTTTCTTACTTAAGTGTGTTCCACTGTCTGCCAATTTCTGGTAACTAAAAAGAAATAGGATAAATACTCTTATACTTTTCCTATTTTGGTTGCACAATGGTCTACACGCTTCCTTTGTGCCATGATTCATGCTATCATTTTCCCGGAAGCTCTTTAGGGGGTACTCAGTCAGTTCTACTATCAACTTTTACGTCACAATGATGAGGTAAAGCAAAGAAAAACATCTGTTGTCACTTTAATTAACATGTAGTATCTAAAACATAATACCACTGAGTTCCTAACAGGTGTTAATCTCAGTAAGTGATGAGGAGGTTCAGGAGTCATGATTGCCATAAACCAGCTGTGAACTTTCTTTCCAGATGGATTATTTAAAGACCTCATGCTCACAATTTATCACAATTAGTCTGGGCAGTACAATAAGTAGAGCTAATTTCTATGCCATTTATCTCCCACACACATCCTTGTCACTACACTGTCCTCAGGATCTTGAAGAAAGATGATGTGATAAAACAAGCTTTGTCACAGTTAAACAAAAAGTTGGTCTTCCACTAACCGAAGAAGTTTCTCCACGGCAAAATGTCAGATGAGTGATAGCAAGCTCATTCATCATTATTGTAGCATTTATTTACTGCTCTGCCTAGAGTTTGAGGCTTCCCACCAGATACAGTGTCTTCAGGATTGGAAATGGTTGTAAAAAAAGAAACATCAGCTAAGGTGTTATTTGTCTAAATGATAGATGCACCAGGGAAATAAATTGAACTGTCAAACATTAGAACTTGATTTATGAAGTGCCTGTGACAGAAAAGTAAAGTCTTATCAAACATTTTTAAGACACAGATCCACATCATGTCTCAGTTGTACCTGAATATTTCTGTTCAGAGTTTATAAGGTTATGGGAAATGGATTTTACATTTTATAAGGAGAGACATAAATCTTTGCACAAACATATAACCCTAACCCCACCTTAAATATCTCAGCCATCGGAAGCTACCAGATATCCATAAATGTTCATAAATGTAACTCTTTAAATGCCAGTTTATTTTTTTTACTATTAAAAAACAAATGGAATTTTGTCGACATGATAAAAGTTGAAGAGAAAAAACTGTACATTTGGAGTCATGTTGTCTGGATTTAAAAAGTCTAAAAGTAATATAATGCATTCTGTTAGCTATCATATTTATATATGGGGGAAGGCTTGGCTTCCAAAGGGTGTCTGTATTTCAGATACACCGTTTATTACAGATTTGTTAAACAAGCGGAGACAGCCCAATTATAAACAAATGAATGCAGCCATAATGGTTAATTAAAGGCAAAATAAACCCAAATAGCAAAACAAATTAATCAGATGTCCATCAACGCATAGTGGTTCTCCCTTTGAGGATTTAAATAAACAGACCTTTCCATTTTCTCTGCTAACATTTGACACATTTGTTTAACACATTCATACTGAGACGGCCATGTGTGTAACATCAATTATTCTTGTCATTTCAGATGTCAGGTGATTATGTCTTGTAGAAAATGTGCCGCTTTATTTATTGCCATTGATACTGTAGGGCAACATATAAAGATATATTGCCAATTTCCTGACCAGATGGTTGCAGTTTTTTTCTGTTGCTGTGGTGACATACGACATAAGTCAACATGTTTAATTAATCAACAACTGCTGCCTTATGCTGTTTTACCTTTTAAAAGTATGCATGAAAGTGTTGCAGTTTGGGAGCAATAAGGACCTTTTGTCATAAATATAGAGAGTTTTATTAATTGTGTTACATTTATAAGTATGAGTGCAACCAAAGCGCTATCCCCTTCCTTGGTGTGCCTTAAATCAAACTTACATTTGCCCTGATGATGTGTGCCTGGAGGCAGACTGAATTGCATAGGGAACCGATCTAAATGCAGATGGTGTCATTTTCATTCTAAAGGTATTACATCAATCAACATGTTTCTTCAAAATGATAAGTTAGAGCAAAAAAAGTTGTCTTTTGCCACTTGGAGTAAAAAAAGAAAACTTTCCAGTTGTGCATTCAGTGCCTATCCTGTTTGCCTATTTGTTTGGGGAAGAAACAGTCGACAGACAGGATAAGGAGCTTAAACTGTAAGCCAGGTCAAAGAAAAAAAAAAAGGCTCACTCCAAAACTGGGCTGCTGTGATGGTCCGCCATTAGGTATCTCACATGTGCCACAGCTGGCACTTACAGACGCTGTGAGGAGCTGGAGTCAATCCCAGCAGAGCTCTGTGTGAAACGCAGATGGACAGGTCGCCGATTTATCAAAACATTTACACAACATTATTGGTGGACAATGTCATTTAAATGCAGTAAATAGCACATTTAGGAAGGCAAAATAAAACAAAATAAGCAAATGAACTAAAAATTGCTTCTCATCAAAACCTTCACTGTCCTAAGCGGTGTCCAGATGGGAGCCAGCAAGCCAGATCCACTTGTAGTTTGGGCTCTTTTTACCATTGCCTTTTCCTTTCCCAGTGTGGGATTGCTTCGCTTTTGTTTATACCAGATAGAGACAGACTTGTTTCAGCAAAATCACCTCTCTCTTCACAAACAATTTTCTTTTTAGAAAGGTAGAAGTCAGATGGGAAATACCGTTTGCTTCCTGGATGGCCTTTAAAGTTACATTGCACAGAGCAGTCACACAGAGGATGCTCACTTCAAGCACCCCAGTGTCAGTGTTGTTGTTTTTCCTCTGTGTGCTGTTTGGAACTTAATTTCCAAACAATCTAAGCGAAGGAGACACATGGTCCCTCTTTTATTCACCTGGGGCTCTGTTTGAAATCTGTCGGACAGTACACTGAAAGAGGTTTTAATTGGGCAACATACAGTTCTGAGCTTCTTTATTGTGATTTCAAGAAAGTTCCCAATAAAGAACAAGTGCCATTTAGTCATTCAGTAAATTGCTGTTTAAAAAGTTTGATTTTATTGATGTACTTGATGTTCCTCCACACAGAAGGACAGCAGTTCTTTTGACAATGAAAAAATACTGTAGGCCTATTTTACGCTAGTTTTATCACATTTGATTTCCCGTCAATGAAATCATGTGAACTTCCAAATGTTTGGCATTGCAGAAGACGTAAATAATACTGCAATATACAAGAGCCCAAACCATTGTTTTAATATCAACTTTTTCTAGATACGTGTATATCCACGTTACAGGCTTTCAACTACTCATTATAACGCCCTTAAGTAAGAATGAATTGCTAAGGTTTAAACAATTATGGTACTTTTGTAGTCCAGTGGTCCGATGTTTGTTCAACCAATCCATCCACATCTACTACAATGTTACGCAGATTTTAATGAAAAAACGTATTCATCAAACACACATGTAATCGGGGAGTAATTACACTGCTACAGCTTTGCTGACAGACGATGAGGATGTACTGAGCTAAATACTCGCACATGAACACATACCACAAAATGTTAGGGAGGTTCCTAATTGACCAGGGAGTAATAATGTGTCAACGCTTTTACTTCAGTGCTTCTCCTTTATCCTAGGGTACAATGGGAAAATTGTAACACATTTCCTAGGGCAAGTGGTACGATTTAATAGCATGCTCCACCACATAATTCTGTAGCCTTTGTAGTTGCAGGTCCTTATGGATTCCCATTTGCTTTTTTCCTTTGTCATAACTTTTCCATCATGGTCAAAAAAACAAGTGGCTCATTCACCTGCTTCTTGGCTACTAGCTGTAAACTGCCATTTTAATAGAAATGCACTGCTTGGCCATTATAACCTGACACAACATGGGACAATACAGTTGTAGTGTTATTGTACTATTTTTGACCACTTTGCTTATATATTAGTGCAAATTGAGGAGCTTTCCTCTTTACCAAGATCTTTCTTTTTTAAATCACAACCACTACAAGGACGCTTTGTGAATTCATCCCACTGGCCTTAGAACATGGTGAACATTGTGGTTAATAAGCCAAGGAATTATCTTCATGTGCTGGGCCCACCATTTATTTTTTGCACTTTGAAAGGTGAAGTGATCCTCTAACTCTCCTTAGCTCAGACCATCTCTCGAGAGACTTTTTGTCCAGCTCTGATTCCTGGCATCTTTACTTCTTTCTACCAGTCAATCATTCTCAATCTCAATACCTCTGTCTGTTCCTCTCTCTCTGTTTTGTATTCCCTCCAGTGGCAGTGCAGATCCCGGAGGCAGACTGCTGGAGATGAGGAGTTCTTGTGTAGTAATAGCCTATTACAAGTCATTTCTCAGACACACTGTCACTGGTGCCCAGCCAGTCCTGACATTCAGTCACTCAGACACTCAGGAAACATAATCAACAGAAAATGGCCAATTCTACACCTCGATGTTTTCACTTCAACTCCACACATTCTCCTATATAAAAGGACTGTTCACCCCCAAAACACAATGAACCCTGATCTTATCCAGGCTGAGTTAAAGTTTTCTTGAAGTTCGGAGCTAACAGTTAAAAGTGCCACAAGGGCTAAGGCAGCAGTTGCTAATATCTTAACAGTGAATGGGTGGATTACCATAAAAACTAGTTCAGAGAATAGACAGGGTGTAAAAAGGTAAATTATTCATAGTGATGTCAACAAATGATTTCCGGCCTTCCGTTTTAAAGCAATTTGTCCTTCAGCATATTGTTTTGCTCTGTCTCCATCTTGTTTCTCTGCAACAGGAAGTAACACAAGAGGGTAGAGTTAGCTCATGGATGTATCAATAGAACTGGATAACGCGTTGGAGGCGGAACCCCGTTCATTCCCTACGAAAGTTGCTCAATGGCGCATGAAGCCAAAATGGCCTGACTCAAGAGCAAAAGTATCTGTATCTGGACACATAGAGCGTCCCCCTCTAATCCGCAGCATCACGGTCATTCTTGGCTCAGTTGTTGATTCAGTTAAAAAAAGAAATCCACTGATTGACAGACTTTTCTTTCCCAATTTAAGTCAATTGGACCAATGGCGTCACAGACTGACACAGAACTTGTAGTGAAACCATTAAGCTACTCGGAAAATTAGCTTCAATGTCCGTCGCAATTCCTGGGGGCTTCAGTCAAGTTCTACCCAACGCCAACCTATTACTATTCGTTTTCTGAAACACACTGGGAAAGGCAGGGCACCCAAACTGGACAACACAAGAACACAGATTGTTGCTTTTACAATACTTAAAGCTGCAAAACCAATGACATTTCCACTAACCTGAGCTATTTGTGCTAAATAGCAAATGTTAGTATGCTAACACTCAACAAAGATGGTGAACACAGTAAACACAATACCTAGTAAACATCGGTTTATAAACTAACAAATCAGTTATAGAGAATTCAAATTCTAGCAAACGATACATAAAAAGGAGCTGGAAGAAAACCTCTCCTCCATCTCAGGTTGTGTGAAGCTAGATATTTACACACAGTGAGGGTTATTTTTTAATGAAGGCTGTATAATGGTGTACAAATTAAACTTTAATCTCATTTTATTATACTTATAAACTGAGGAAATATACATCCACGACCCCCTCACATTAATCTTTTGCGTTATCAATTATTCAGTTGTTCCTCTGAGTAAAGTCGGGAAACGCAGCGCTCGTACATCTTTGCATTCCTCAGTGCTTCCTTCTCTCTTTCTTAATTTGTCTAATCTCTTTTCCCACCTTTGCCTCAGTCTAAGATTCTTCTGTTGTGCTCCCAGTTTCTGTTTTTCATTTGCACTGACTTCTTCCAAACCACCGATGCCGTTTAAATTTTCATTTCATTTTCACAAGAAGAGAGAGCAGTATATTTATTTTTAGATATTTACTGTTGTTGACATCCTATACTCAGGCCTCATCTCCTGACTATTCCACGAGGGTTAAAAAGGATTTATTTTGCATTTTAAAATAAAACTTGTGAGGAACACAAGTTATTTCCCCTGTACATTTGGATTGTGTACAAGGTTTGATGTGTCAACGAGTGATACCAACACAAGATGATACAAACACAAACAACAGAGACAAAATACTCTCAGAACACAAACCTCTGGGGACAATATTAGGGTTCGACACAATATAAAAGGAGTAGTACGCCACACCATCTGGAATGAATGTGAATGTGTTTGATCACTGTAATACTAACTAACAAACATAATTCTTAATGTATATATCCCAATAACTCAACATTTTTCACACAGTTACCTTAATTTTAACCACCTTTAGAAGCATTTGTACAATTAATTGATGTATTTTCTGCAGTGCTAGGTAACAGAGCTAAACAAAATAAAACATTCCTCAATACCAAGATCGAATAGATACTATATTAGAAAAATGATCATACTTTAGAAGAAGAATAAGGTCCCTTTAATCATCACAGCAGGGCAGTGTCAACATTAGACAATATTCACCATCGTCTGCTGGAATCAGCTCCAATGTTCTGCTGACAATTTTATCTGACAGATAACAGATTGACGCACCCTCAAATTGAAACGACCACCATTCTTTAAGAAAAGTTTGAAAGCAATCAACTCTTATTTCAGTTGTCAGATTCACAGTTTTAAGAAAAGTCTGCTTGCCTTTATGACAAAGAGTACTGTCAAGTAATGATATCCCAAAGTGCTCGCCTGTTTCCTCCTTTTTATACTACTGCAAAGACCTTCAAGTGATGGAGACAGCTTCATCTTTTCTGCCCATTTACGGCCTGTCATCGTTACAGTCTCTGTCATTCCAAATCCTGCCAAACCAATCCTATCCAGCAACTTTATCTGCTCTAAGCACTATACCTCAGGATAATCAGAACCTGTCTGCCCACCTGCCTCTCATTCCCCTGATCTCCTTCTTTACAAACAAGCCCCTTGGTTTCACTTTATTTTTTTAATCTGGAAAGTAATCAAACCCTTTTTGCAACAATTAGGTTGTCTGTCTCTGTAGACACAAGGGATAGCGTAAAAAACGTACACATGTATCG
Organism: Eleginops maclovinus; assembly: GCF_036324505.1. NCBI lineage: Eukaryota > Metazoa > Chordata > Actinopteri > Perciformes > Eleginopidae > Eleginops > Eleginops maclovinus. The sequence goes on from NC_086356.1 coordinate 8,223,017, forward strand.
GCAGGAAGACATCATTTGTCAGTTCCCTCAAAAATGGTTTGAAACTACATTTAAAAGATAAAGCTGTGACTGCGATTGAACGCACTAGTTAAAGATTGATAATCTCTAGCACAGGACTTTCAACCAACTCAAAAGCAAACCTTTCCTCAAGTGGTCCAGAACTTAGTATAAGTTGGGTTCTTAAGGTTAAAGGAAAGATCATGGCTTAAGGGTAACATTTGTAGACTTAGGGCTGTGAAAATGTGTGATTCTGGTTGAAAAGACTTAATGTATGGAGACCTTCCTTGGTTTGGTTGCAATACTTAAAAGAGATTAAGGTTTTTGAACATGTTCCTGCTTGTTTGGAAGTAGACAAGGAGCAGTGATAGAGTCTTTCCAGCCTTTAGAGTTTAGGGACACAATGGACCGGGGTTACCAAAGTTGAGCAATTGTGCTGAGAAAGTCACTTGGCCACAATCCAACAATGAGATGAACAGAACGTCTGGTGGCAACAGAACCAATCAGGGACATGTGAAACTAATCAGGTCGAGACAGACAAATTGTCTCTCAACTTTCCAAACTTAAAGACTCAAGCTTAATTAATATGTTAAGAACATAATCTTAAAATACAGAAAGAGACAGGGGGCTGTAAAAAGAGGTTCAGAAAGAAAGAGATGCAAATAACGTTGAGAGAAAAAGAGCCTTCAGGGTTGATCAAATGTGTTGTGCTGAGAAAGTCACTTTGCCACAATCCAACAATGGCATTATACTTTGGAAGCACTAGTGCAATGATCGTGGCTGCATCAATACACAATGGTAGCAAGATTTCCCTGTAGAGGGATTGGACAATAAATACAACATGTAAGGACAATTCTGTTTAAAAAAACATGCGGGCAAAGGCTGACAAAGAGAAAGTGGGCCACTATGAATAATAATGTATGCCACTACTGTATATTAATAATGTTTATCAAAGAAAAACCATTAGTGGTTTGCCTGAGGGATCCCAGAGAGGACTAATGAGGAATTTGAAACCTCACAAATGCTACTATGAAATAATGATTGTCCCACTTCATTTTCTGAATAGTCTATCAAGCAGGTTAACATGTGGAAATGGAGGTATGAGTCACATGTACTCCAAGCATGTGACTTAAGAGACAAAAGGCACTTTATAGTTATATCTATTAAATCATTTTGTATGTAACAAAAAGGAATTGTTAGCTGTCTTTTCTTAACTTTTCCATCTTAAAGACTGAGAGCTTGATTAAGATTTTATAGAGCATAATCTTAAAACATAGCGAGAGACAGAGGGAGCTATGAAAAGATGTTAGGAGAGCAAACAATATTGAGAGAAAGAGAGGGAAAATAAAATTGTTCAGGCAGACAACGACATTAGTTGAAACTGCATCATCAGTTGATCAAACGGAGGTTAAAAACAGGTCAGACGCTATTTGGCATCAGCAAATGGGCGTTTATGGGGATGGGAATTCAATTTAACATTTAATGGACGTTTGAAGAACATTTAAGTGTCTCAGCTAACAAAAAAGTGTATGTGAGAGAGGGAGTATTAGAACACACACATTTTCTAGGGATCAGGGTTGAATACCGACATGCACAAAATGTATGTGCTAAAAAACAATACAGTATAAACCTGCAAGACACAAAACATCTAATGAAACCATTAAAACTGGCAACAAAATGCATCCTGAAACTATAATTAAAGAGAATTGTTAACAACAACAGCTCAAAGTACAGGAATATATCATAAAGGGTATCTCAGGACACACATGTTGTCGAACCCTGGGGTCGATTGGCTGGAAGGCTAAGGTTGGCAGTTGATGGTGAAGCCAGTGATATTTTTGCCCAACATCTCACCTATCTTTTTTTTTCGAGCCAATCATCCTCTAAAAGCAGGTCCATCTAAAACGATTACTGACATTTTCTCGATTGGACATATCAGAGCAATAATGCACCCTGCCACCAAGCATTTCCAGATAGCGCATGTTTGGTATGAAGTATAACAGGATTAACCACCATGAATGCACCACTGAGATTTCTTTAGGGAACTGTGTGATGCTATCAGACCAAAAGGAAACCAAGATACCCCATGTAGGATTTCTGCAATCCTTTTGACTGTGTGCTGTGTGGGGAACATGCTGTAAGGATGCACAAGGTGAAATCATGGTACTCAAGTCGACTTAATTCAACCCTTCTTTTTATTTTCTGATTTTTCCTCCACCGCATTTATCCCTGTTAGGTCCTTCACAGAGCAACCACATTCCCTTTCTGCATGTACTTCACCTTTTTTGTTCCCCTTTATTTTTGGCTTAAGGTGGATGACTTGGACAGATAGGCAAGCTAAACTACTTTCAACTTTTCAAGTACATGTGTTGACTCAGTGCTTTCAACCTCTCAGCTGCAGCAATTGGTCTTCAAATTGATCCTCACATGTCAGCATTTGAAAGCAAAAAAATGGTGATTAAAATCTAAATCATAAACTGTATACTGTATGTGCATGACTGACTAATCTGCCAAGAAAAAAGCCAGACAAATTCCAAGCCTTACTTGTTATATAATCAGAAAAACAAAGAGAAAATGGAGGCAACTAAATGTGGCAGCTCCTCTATACAGGGCTCACTAGCAAGTAACTTAAAGGTTAATATAAAAAAGACCAACAGGCAATAGTACCTTCGAGTAGGTAAGTCTTAGGTAAACAAGGCTAACTGAATTTGACAGGAATCCCAAAGGAACCAAGGAGTGAACCCTTACAGACTAGCTTGCCAAGGCAAATACATCCATGACATGGAGCACATATGGTAAAAAAGGAGACCTTAAAGAGTAACTCCCCAGCCTTTATATCCCCAGAGGGACTGATTTGCTGTAGGTCTCGAGATGCATCAACCAATAGGGCAAAAGTGGGGAGGAGCTTGAATTTAAGCAGACGTTATGTCCCATAGCAACACGGCAAAACTTGACTTAATGTGAGCAGTGTCAAGTGGAGTCAACCATACACAGGTTGATAATACAACATATATTATAATTTGATGAAAATAAATCAATCTTCCAGTATCTATTGATGAAAATTGATAGTTTTAGATATTAATTCCCTCTTTCTGTCGATGGGTGAAGCTTTAAGCAGGGTACAATGACTTAAATCAAATCAAAACATCCAATGAGGGAACCAATAAGCAGCAGTGCTGGATTCATTTCAGAAATGCTTACTTTACATGATCAGTTCTTCTGGTGGATTTGACCTCACCTCAGATTGAAGCAGACATTTTGACTTGTTATAATAAGATAAGCCCAGGTGGAACTGATAACATTATTGATGCTCCGTTCCATGTTCGTATCCCTGTATACATTGACAGTGACTCATTACACATAATGAGCCGATTTCAGCCTTATTAATACCTAGGCTTCTCCTTTCCGTTCCTTCAAAATTAATGTTAAAAAGGTTGATTACCCATCTGCAAAAGCTTACATGATTTCTAAAGGTTTTGTGCTTGCTTGCACTTATAGACACAACTAAATTAATCATGCACATCCTCATGTTTATGAGTGGAGGTCTTATCAGGAAAATAAGTGAAATCATCTTTATGGGTGGACTGCGAGTATGTAGAGCCTTAAGTCATATTTTGAGTAATTGTTTTTGTATTGATCGATTCTTTCAAAACCTGTTCAAGATTTTTTATCAATTATATGACAACCTCTGAATTAGCTCAATTTCTAAAAACATTTCAAAACGTCAACAGTATATTTGGAGTTTGTATGGAATGATTACACAGACAGACAGACAGACAGACAGACAGACAGACAGACAGACAGACAGACAGACAGACAGACAGACAGACAGACAGACAGACAGACAGACAGAGACACACACACACACACACACACACACACACACACACACACACACACACACACACACACACACACACACACACACACACACACACACACACACACACACACACACACACACACACACACACACACACACACACACACACACACACACACACACACACACACACACACACACACACACACACACCATAGTCAGAGCACAGTTCCGGTGTTTTGTGGCTTTTTCTCCACCTTTAGAAACAACATTTCAGATTAGCACAATGAAAAATGCACAGGACCGCATGCAGTACAGTACATGTGATACTTTTTATAAAAGTTTTATGATAGATGCTGCTGTCATCTGGCTGATGCTAGGACTGCTACTTTTTCTTGTTTGTAATTTGTGGCAGATCACTTGCCCTCCTACGTTGTTACAAAGACTTACTGAAGAGTCAGTGGCTCAAGGTGTTCAGTGCTTCTTCACTTTTTAAGATTTGATTACACCGCGATCAAAAGCAATTTAATATCTGCTCTCAAGCTCAGATAGTAAGAGGTGTGTCGTTTAAATGAGTAACAGTGGGATGTGGGAAGAAAATTCTGCCTCTGGCAAGGACAGCTGCCATGTAGTCAGAGAGCAGAATGTACCAAAAGAAATAAGACGGCAGATGAAAAACAGCAGAATGTAAAGCACATGTTTTTCTATGTACCGTCATGCTTTAACACTTCAGTAACAGAGATCACGACTCTCACTGCCCTTTGGCATAATTTGGCTGTTACTTGCCACTAGCAGCTGTTTGTAGAGCACTAAACATGGTTGGAAACATTTTCCTTTTCTGCCCTCTCCGGACCATCTATCAGATCTCAGACTTATTATGTGTCAAATACCGTGTGCTTAATCATCTCTAGTCTTGTTTTCTCTGTGTCGTTTTGACAAATGAAAAACGGAAAATGCAGGCCTTACTTTATTCCAGGTGATTAATTCCGCCATTGCTGCTCATGCTCGGTTCAGCTTTTGCTGACTGATTGATGCCCTGTAGGCAGTTGTGATTACAGTATTTCTACTGCTTGCACACTCTATCATATGTTCACGCTTTAAATGGTTTACCATAGTGAGACACATAAATGGTACCTGGATGTGAAAAGAATGAGAGGTTTCACTCAGTGGTCAGAGAACTTCCAAAATGACAATAAGTCGATTTGCAGGTTGCAACACCTCAACCTAAACAGTTTGAAATACTTTTAATTAGCATTTTGGGGACTATGCTTGTTTTCTTTGTCATTGATAGCTATAGTGAATTACAATACTTCAATTTCAATTTGTCCATTATTGATATATCTATGATTATTTAAAGCACACACTGTAAACTGTTTGTTTGGATCGGTTATAATAAGTTAGAAATTATACATCTGGTTGACGTGTTAATTTGAGGAATTGCAGTGTTCGATACTCCACATTGGCTTGATTTTCAGCATCACTACACTGCCTCAAAAATAAGAAAACCCAGTCGGAAAAGACACTCGCACAATCTGCCATGCCATTCAAGTGAAATATATCGGCTATCATAAGGGCTGTGTAGCATATAACTCACCATTTCATCGTTACCTGTTTCAGTATGCTTTCATGCCTTACATGAATGCATGTACACCAAATCAAAAAGATAATCCTGTGCAGCAGCAGCCTTTGAAAGCAGTTGCTAAATCAAAACCAAGATATCCTGATCATCAGTCAGCCTGGGAACCACACAAGACTAAAGGAGGTGGACATCCCTGTCATCATCAGGAACAGTTTTCCCATTTCAACATGACAGCAAAAGCACGGTGCAAAGAAATGGGGTTCTGTGATTGGAGATGAAAGCACTTGGCAAGCCTGCACAGAGATCTGACCAACCTTCGTGTGAACTTGATGGGACTGAAAGCTTGACGTTATCACTCAACACACGACTGAGGGCTGATAGAGCAAACAATCATTTTATTATGAAGGATTTTCTATCCACACATTTCTGTATGCTTCCCCCCGTCCCTTTGCCTCCATCTTTTTTGAAGTCAGAGCTGATTTAAGGAAAACCGGATTTATTGATCAATAGCAATATTCAGTTTTTCCGCATTATACCCTGCCTCTAGTAAGGCGGTGGTGCCACTGTTCTTGCCTTGGGGTCTAGACAGAGCCTGGGGATCACGGCTTCTCACAAACTCATCTTCCTCACATCTTGCCTTCCCTGTCTCAGTTTCCTTTCACCTCCTAATTTCCTTCACTTCGACATCCCATCCTTTTTAGCCAAGGTGGCGGACTGTTGAATCATATCTTCATTATTGGCCTGTCTATATGACGACTGGCAGCAACCTGTGCAAAGCCACACAAGTGATCACTTCTCACCCACTGCTAGGGGAGGTGAAGGAGGAAGAGAAATAAGTGAGGCTGGCGGCTTAATGGTCTCAATGTATCTCACATCTGTGCCTGTCAGTTTTGCTCCCAAGCAGAAGGGGAGGAATAATTTGCATGCCACTTTCACAAAGCTGGGCAACAAACAAACTGCAGTGCATAACAAATTAGAGAAGCAATGTGGTTTTATAATTTGTATGACAAAGCATGTTAGCTCACCATACTGGGTGACCTGAAATGAGATTCAAAGAGGAGCCTTGCATAAAACCAAATTAGCTCCAAATACCAAGCCAAATTTAGAAAATCAAATAAATAGGAGAGCAAAATAGGCCACATGACTTTGGTCACAACTTGAGATAGACCAGGTAAAGGTGCAGCGTGTAATAACTGGTGTTACAATTTGGAGTTTGAAACATGCAGGAAGGACCCAGATTCAGATTAAATGATGGCCAGTTTCAATGAAAACACTCAAGAAAAGTCCTACATGTTTGGAGTCCAAATGGCAGGCAGGTAAACAAACTGAACTCCAAAGAGCAACGAAACCAGATCCAAAAGAGGACTGGTGTAAATAATGATTGACTAATAGGGAAGTGGGAACAGATAAGCAGGAAGTCTGGTGACTGCACAGCCAATCAGGGACAGGTGAAACTAATCAGGGCGGGGCAGACAATCAAATGTGAGGGAAAACACTCCAACGCAGGAAGTGAAGTGATCTGAGATGAGAGGAGAGTTGAGTTACAAAATAAAACAGGAAACAAAACGAAAATGAATGAATGACATAAAACACAGGTACTTTTGGGGTAGTTCAGATTGTCACACCTAGCCACATGGTCCAAACAAATAGGACATGAACACACATCACATAAAATCTGCACACACTTATGTATCGAGGATTCTTTTAGCAGGTAGTTACTTCTATAGAAAAAACAAAAACATTGGTTTGGTAAAATCATGCCCAGGACCAAGGATATTTTATGAATAAAATACAGAATAACCTAAAATAAGTTTAAATGCCATGTTGTTCTCATATGCTATTATACTATGACATCAGATTGGCTCTTTTGGCCTCATCATAATTGCTACGGCCACAAGAGGTCTTCTAGCAGGTAAAGCTGGCCACTCAAACCTATATCTATGAGGCAGATAATAACTTATTACACCAAACAAATGGGCTGATAACATGTGAGTAAGGGAGTATGCACTTTTAACATGTTTTAAATCAAGATTCTGGACAGGTCTCACATATTGTACCTTGTGTGAAATGTCTTTGACCTCTTATGTAATCATGCTACCATCAAGACAGAGGTTGATTTGGGATTCAGGGCTCAACCCCAAATGTTTGTCTGTTCATTAAAGTAAAGGCAGGTTGTCTGTTCATCCTGGACTGAACAGAGCAATCGTCTCACAATCAATTCTCTGAACAGATACCTCATTGCATTGCATATATGGTCAATTTGCCACAGAGCATTACAGCTAACCTTCACCTCCATTGCTTTTATACGCCGCTACCAAAAACAAGCTTTCACGCCTGTCACGGGGACTCAAACCAAAGTGGTAAATTAATTCTTCAGCCGAAAAAACTCCACACACCATATGCTGGCTGCTTCGTAGAAATGATGTTACAGGGTGCGGCTGCGAGTCAATAAATCATGAGGTTAAAGCGTTAGTATAAACAAAATCAATCTTTTGGGTGTAACACTACCACCTGTTTGCCTGAACCGTGGCTGAGGGGACAACCAATACAATCAGTTACCTCTAGATTTCAATATGTGATTTCTTTTTATCATGCACAAAGAAAAATGGCAAACCAGTCCACTATCCTGTACGTATGCTCTGTGTATTACAGATCAAAGCTTTAACAGTTACCCCAATAATGAGAGCTATTGTAACGTCAGACATCTAAAGTCTCTCTTCTTGGTGGATGTCTGTCTCACTATCTCTCTCTCTCTCTGTGCTACGACTGTCGGAGCGGTTCCATTCCTCAGGCAATATTGCATTTTCATATCCCTACTTATTGAAAATGGACTGTGAAATATGATAAGAGTAAAAGTATGAGTAATCAAAATATATGGTTGCCCTGACTGTGGTAGAAATATGTCATCTGGTGAAGGATAGGGCTGAACTTTTATCACATCTCTTTAAAAAAACGTCCAACTATTTCCGATGCATCTGTAACATTTTCTATTGGTCAACGAGTAGTTTTTTCAAGGGTAAATTGATTATTCATGAAATTGCAAAATAAATTGATACTATTTTCAGTGATTTGTGGTAAAAAGCCCTAATGCTACGCTGGTGTAAATCAAATAAATCAAAACAAATGATTTATATTCTCTAACATGGAACTCTGTACAATTACATTATTTTATGCAAATTAAGCCCTGCAACCACAGCTGGCTGATGCACAGCTATTGAGTGTGGCCATAAAGTCTAGTTCTGCCGCCAGTCATAGAAGTTCAAGAGAATAAAAGTGTGTAACTGAATGATCCTCATTGGTGTCCATTATTTTAAATGTGCTGAATTGCTGCCATTAACTGTGGTCTCTGTCTCAGTCTGTTAAGCTGATTTAAACTCCATCCAGTTTAAGATAAAGAATGAGAGCTTTACTGGGAACTGACCATGGCTCAGTCCCTGCCTTTTTATCATAAACAATCAGAGCCTATCTTCTAAAAAAACAACAATATGTTTACCTGTACTGTATAGTGCGCTGCTATCTGTGTCTGTTCATCTGTTGTCTCTTTATATTGTTTGTTTGACTCTAGATGTTTGTTTCTCTGTCTCTGTTAATTTCTCAATTCCATTAATGCAAATGAAAATCAATAACATGGTTAAGCTGTACTGTAATTGCAGAGCATCTATAATGACATCATTTTACAAAATAACCACATTTTCCACACATTAAAGTGCGCAATTAAAAGCACTTTAGTCGTGCATGTGGTCACAAATATTTGCTCTGATTACAGATTAGTGCTCAGAAAATAAAAATGCCAAATCTGGGCTTCATGGTAGCATCTATACGTCCTGATGAGGCGGTCAGGATAAAATGGGATTTACTCAGCACCAATTTAATCCTGCTAAAAGCTGCTGTCTCAGAGCATCTCAATTCTCCACAGGAAAAGGCCACAGGAAAAGGCACAGAAAGGTCGATATAGTCAGGAGAATGTTCTGCTGATTATTAAAATGGTTACCCTTAAATAGTTGTGATGATGGTGGAAACATGTAGTTTAGAGTTTAATTGCACTTTTTAGAGGGGGGGAGTGTGTGGGAGATACACTCTATGGGGTGATCTTTGGGGTTTTAGCCTTTGCAGACCATTTACATGCACACAAAACTATATAAAACACACATGGAGGGCAAAACCACAAAGAGCATAATAGGGCCTCTCTAATGAGGTTTGAAATGGCTTCAATTATGTCCCTTTAAGGTTATTGTTAAAATGTCAAAGTTTATACACCAATTAGCTAATTTCTTGAAAAAAAGCCCCCTTCAACCAAGCCTTTCACCAAAGCCTGGGTGGTGGTAGATTCAGCCTCGACTATTAGTCACCGTCTTCTGTATTTGTGGATTTTCTATTTGTGTATAGGCAATATGCCTCAGCTGGAGTAAGAACCTCAAGCCTCTATAGGGCATGGTGATAAGAGGCTGAAAAAAAGCTAAATAAATGGTAAGTGAGTTCAATCAATGCACTGATCAGGTGCTTTATTAAGAACACCTGAGATAAACAGCCGAAAGGAGCCGATTCAAAGAAGCTAATCCTCTGCAACCCTGACAGCAAAATCCAGGTGGATTAGCAGGGTTTTGATTAGGAAGGCTATTAATATTTATAAATTAATTTCACACATTGTTTAAGCTGAGATGGTGAAAAGGGTTGTTTCTTTGTGAAATAATCATCGGCTCCCAGGAGGTTCATTAAGCATCAGACTAATCCCAGTAAATCCACTCGCCTCCACAGAACCCTCCAACCTCAACTGTTTTACTCCTAAATAATAGTGGCACCTGGGGCACCAAGACATTGTCCTTGTTGTGTCCTGTTTCACCCAACCTGCCACTCAGATGGGTTGATATACTACCCACATGCTACTTCCTGTGGGCCAAGCACTCTTTTTAATGCCAATGAACCCAGCATTATCTGAAATCTCCATCACAGTTTATGACCACTGATTCCCCTCATTACTCATTTTAAAGAGCATCAAGCAGCAATCAATGTACTCTGAAGTCATTATAAGTGGTTAAGAGTAAGTAGCCCCAGAATCAGAACCTTGTATGTGGAAACAGCACTTGACAAAATCTTATTTTTACACTTATCTTCATAGAGTTTTCCAGGGGTCATGTGATTGTGCATTTTTAATCTGTTAGCACTTCAATTGTATTGCAAATATTAACTACATTTCTGCCAAGCGAATAACACTGTATAACAACTCACTTCTGGCTGAAGGAGAACTCGCTGCTCCATATTTTCTCTTTCGTTAAATGGACTTATAACGTCATACTGTACATTTTACATTTCTATTGAATTTAATATGCCATTCTTGCACACTAAATGTAAAGAATATCCCAAAATGTGGGATCAATAAAGTATATCTTATCTTATTTTGATAAGAAACAGTTGGATGGAATTGTGCCTCTTTTATCCAGATTTCTCCCGCTGAGCATTGGTAATTAAATCAGGTGAGGACATTTTATCTTGAATTGTCAAACCAGTATCAATGGATTAACCCCATTGTGGTTGCATTTGGTTGTAAAATATAATACTGTTTTTATGCAAACATTACTTATTAATGCCAAATAATTATGAGCAGGACTAGTATTCTTTCTCTCTCTTTTCAGCAGTGAATTCTGACATGCTGTTTGAAACATGACAAGGCAATCGCAAACCTAATACTGAGTGTTTGCATTTTACAGTAATGCTGCCATGTGTGGCATGATGCAAAAAGGTTACAGATCCCACTGCTGAGACTTGGAGGATTTATATTTATCCCCTCGGAGGCAAATCTATCTAATATGACAGTTTAATCCGCTTAGAGAAGTATTAACTGTGATCAAAGAAAAGACGTCGGCATTCAAAGTTTTTTGGACCATCTAGTGCCTTTCTTAACAAAGCATTACCCCACCAGTTGATTGTTTTATCCCTCCCGACTTACTTTTAATTGTAAACCTGGAAGGAAAACTTGTTAAAAAAACACGTCTGAATTTGTTGTTTGAGATGGTATATGATAGTTTTCTTTGAAATTAGAACACAGCTTTGTTCAATTATTATTTATTATGCTAAAACAATTTTCAAGCCTATTTTTTCCCTTTAATTCTTTTTTTTTTAAAAAACACTAATGGAGTCATCAAAAAGGAGACTGTGCTGTATCTTCAGTGCCATATGAAGAAATTAGAGGGCTAATTTGAAAGGCTTTTGATTGTGGCAGCTCAGTTGGGACTTGCAGCAAAAGCTTTCAACGCTGCGAGCTGATTGTAGAGAGTAAAACTGGAGTGCATTCTTTTTAATTGGGACTAGAGAACACAGCAGGGAGTGGATACATTAAGGATTCAGTCCGATATCCTTCACAAAAGCATAATCTTTAAAAAGATCTCTCAGATGTTTGGAGGTTCAATACGGATTCTGTGAATTCTGGAAGTTTGTCAAACGAACTTCCCAACAATAGGAGCAGATACAGTGCTAATCTTAATCTGCAATCTCTTATATGAAGCGGCGGGCAATTAATATGGAAACAAATTGAAAGTCTGGTAACATGCACTATGTTGAATCACACACTTTGGCTGCTTGAATATGTGTCCTAATAGTGAGTAGTAATCCATAAGACTGAATATAAAAAGCGATCTATTTTCTTCTTCTATTTCAAACACTTCACAGTCATTTGCTGCGATTAGATTTGATAAGCAATTTAATTCATCACATTCACTGCCTGCACCAATATCCTTCTAGGGTTTTTATCTGAAGGTACAATAAAAGCCAAATAGGTAGTTAAAAAAAGACAAAGTATGCCAGTATTTTCCTTACCACATGCCAGTCAGTGTGTCTGGCAGTGAATTTTGCATTCTGAGTTGATATTACCACCAGGGACAAGATTTGGAGATGTTGAAGAGCAGTCCTTTTTTTTCCTCCAGGCCAGAATCACTTTCTTTTCATCCTACAGTAGAAATGTGTTTACTCTGAACACCGTCTTTGGCTCATTTATTTCATCCACTTGACTGTCTTCACCCTCAAGCAGGACCAGGCACAAGGGCAGGTACAAGTGTTACCTGCATACAAAAGAAGAAGAGTGTTTGAAAGGTTTTGTTTTGCCTTTTGAAGGTACATTCAGTCCAGCATGTGTGGCTGGGGGAGTTGGGTCATCACATCTGTTGAAACACAAGCTGCACTTTTCCCACGCCAATGCAATGCAATAATGGCTATAGCAGCTCCTGTTATGGGTTTAAATGTGTTCACACCTGTCGGCCACCGTACCAATTAGATAAACTACATTTTATTTAATAAATAAAATGATAATCCTAGAGGAAGAACTACTCATCAAAATGCCCAGCAAATTAAATGAGTGGAAAGCGTAAGAGACAAGTAAAGCATGACATGACAACAATACAAAAGAGGAATAAAACAAAGCCAATTAACAAGAAACACAAGTAAAGTGAGATGATCAAGTAAAGGGTGAAGGCTTATAACGCACTTGAAAAAAGGACAGTTACACACATGCCATCATGCATGATTAATGAATGGACCTCTTTGTTGGTTATTCTGAGACTTCAAGGACCGCAGCAGAAGGCCATACTGCTGCAGAGGACTTTCATCCAAATTGTGTTGGAGCACTTGATGGAAAGCACATTTACATTCAGACCCTTATATGCATATCTTACGATAACATCTGGGAATGAAACGGGCTGGATTTCCATCATCTCGATTGGCTGATGTTAGTTTCTGCATGCAACCACGGGCACCCAGGGGACGGCATCAATTGCTGGTCTCTTTGCTTGTTCTAACTTGAAGAGAGAGCCACAGTGGGGTCTCTGGTAGCTCCTTTTCCCTCAGCAATCAGTTACAGTGACAGATGGATGGATGTAAATTAGCATTCCCACCTTAGAAAAACATTCCAGGCAAGCATATATTTTACTGTTGTGCAAGTCGGTCAGTTATTTAATGTAACATGGACTATTGTAGAACAGATCATTTTCCTCCACATTGATCCTTTCCTCTTTTCTGTTCATTGTCATTAAACGCTTGAAATTGCTGCCAATGTGATTTGTTTACTTGTCCATATTTTAAGCTAAAGCAAAAGGTGGGAGGACCTCTCTTTAATCCCATTTAGAAATTGCCAACAAAATGCCAAGGGTCCAGCAGGGAGATGGAGCTCATGAATTTTTCATGTATTCCCTAATGTCAGGCACTTCCACGGGTGGAGTGACTACATCTTCACTGTTGAAGAAAAATGCTGAGATTAATTCTTCTGCATTGCAGACTTTTTTGTAACATGAAGCCACGCAGCTGTAAAATCAAAAGCTTTTTCCAGTTGTCTGCCATGTCTGTTTTTACTTCAGATATGGAAATCAAGAGCATATTTGTCTTACTTAAATGAGGAAGTGAGAAGAGAAGGTAAAATACAGTAACTTTTACCAGCCGATGTGTTCAGGAGACATATGAGACATTGGCTGCCATTTCTGAAAATGATCCCCATGTTTGTGTATGTAAGCATATTTTAACTTGTAAAAATAAGTAAACTGGAGACCAAGCTGCAACGGGATAGCCCCATCATCAAAATAGGCCAAGGGTGTAAACCAAAGTAATCTTTTAACACAGCCTTCAATTTGTTCTCGAAAACACATCTGTCCAAAGACAGGCAGACAGAAATATAAACACCTGACTGAGAACTCAAAGCAGTGCCTGTGGCAGCTACCGCTACAGTAAGCCCCTCCTTTCAAGTTCATGAACTGCCATAATGGCTCAGAAATTAAAATCAATACCAGCCACCGCTCGGTGAATGGTAAAAATCAGAAACAAATTGCATTCCGTATAACAGTGAATCTTTAGTCAAAACTTAAATCAATAAAAAAATGTATCCATCGTCACAAACCTGTTATGAACTGAACCTGATTGTGATCATGTTTGATTCTAAACAGGACGAATGAAACACTTCTATATCACTGTCAATATTGTAATATAGATACTTTTACAAATGTGGTGTTGTTGTTATGTAATACTTTTGGTACTGCTTTTGTGTTTTTATATAATGGAGTCACAAAAGCTTATTCTCTGGGGATAAATAAACTATTATGATTCTGAATCTGATTGATTGAAAGGAAAATGTTTTATTTATGCTCACAAAAAACAAAGCAGGACAGCAACAAGCCTTACATAACACTAACAGTGATAAATAATTCCACCGTCTATTTCCAGTAATTTTTGAACCTTACGAAATATTTGATGAAACTTTAGTTCTGTGTGCTTCAGAGTAAAAATACTGAGTGAATCCCTAGCTGTAGTGGTGCCATAAACACTGCTCATCATTAACCCATGTGGGGTTAACATTCATAAGTTGGCTGGCTTTTTGTGTTTACTTTAAATTCCTAAGTGCATATAATTTCCTCCATTGGGTTTAAGTAATGACTGGATTAGTTATCCGTGTGGAGAGTCTCCTTTTATAGTGTATCCAGAAGCCAAAAACCACAAAAATATTCAGTTTAAAGTTGGACACATGCAACTCAGAGCAAGAGTGTTGAAAAAGTCATTATCTATTATTTATGCTCAAAGTCTTTAAGAGAAATATATGCTCTCCTGGAGATTACTCCACTGCTTTGTTCTCTCCAGGTAATGACAACGATTCATCACTGAAAGCACGAGGGAGATGAGCGATGAATTATTGAACGTTTCTTTTGCACAGATTTCTATTCCATGTGTATTTTTCACATCCATATCATCAGCATAAACACATTGTTTATTATCTATGAAGTGGGTATTAGTCTTTGAGTGAAGGTACTGAATGCTGAATGCGCAGTAGGGGTTTAACTGTACAGTAGATCTGAAACACTAACGCCATTATGTACATGCTTTTCTATTTTTTAACGGTACTTCAGCTTTGCTTTCTCCAACGACATTTCTAAATATCTCAAACCTTATTCCACCTTGGCTTAAAAGCTAAATATAAGTTCTATTCTGGACTTATTTTTTTGCACCTTGTGGAGATTTCTTCTTGGTATTTGGGACCATGTACTGCAGTTTGTTTACAATTTTCCAGACCAAATTGTTGAGTTTTATCTACTTTCAGCTGCAATCATATATCTGCTCTTGCTGCTCCTCTCTGTGAGTGTTGTATTATTTAAAATCAAAAAAGGTATACAGGGTTTACTTCACTCCAATAGACCTATATCAGCAGATCAACTCTTTGGCTGTTTTTGAGAATGCTGGAGATCATTTTTTAATTGCATACAAATAGCAAAGGGAAAGTGCTTCTTTTGCTATACTCCATTTATATAGTTTTGTCCTTCTCATACTCAAACCAACCATTTTATTGGATGCCAATCAAAAGAAATCCCTTTTTTTCTCCTGCTGGTGACCAGTCTGACCCCTGCCATTTTAGAGATCAGTCAACCTTTTTAAACCAGCAGGGCCCTCAGTTTGAAGTGGTGCTAAAAATAACATAGCCCAGTATGACTTTCTTCAGTCCCCCATTACTTCAGCCCTTGTGAGTCATATATAAAAGTCATTGCAGCCCCACTTCTTTAGAATTAGCAATCAAAGGCAAAATGCGAGTCGCAACATCCAGATATATTACATTCACACGTGGTGGTTTAAATGCTTCCACAATAAAAAGGTGATGTACTTGTTCATGCACATGTTCTATAATTTGTATTATACTGCTGTATTAGTTATCTGCAGAATCCCACTCAGACGATGAAGCAATGGAAGCTACTTATATCCCAGTCCATTTAAGGAAAAGAAAAAAAGCTCTCATCTGGATGAGCTGATAAAATTAGTACTTTAGGGATATATAGACCCTTTTTTATTGGACCTTTAACTCTCACTTTTATTACTTTCAATAAGTCTGCTCATCTGCTCAGCTCAAGCAAAAATTCATCGCCCCTCTTCTCTATTCACTTTATTCACAAGGGGCTGGACTGCATTGTTATGAAATGGGACTATTTCATATTATTACGTTCCATTACTGTGTCTACATTCTATTACGACTCCCACCTGTCCTGCCGGGAAAGTCATTTATTTCTGACAGAGCAGGGAGAATGCAGTGTGCAGTCTTACAGAAGTAAATTAGCTCTTTTTAGTGCCACACTGTGGATTTCACATCCATAGAGGATGCTACTCCTCAAACCCAACAGTTCTCTTTTAACTCACTCATGCATACTACACCACATGTGAAGCTAAATCTGACAATAGATCTTCCGTTTGGAATCTTAAAAAGATGTAACTTTTCCAAATAAAATGTCCAAAAAGTAATAGGAAAAATCTTAATCTCGATCAAATTGTTGGCTTGTTTGAATTGGCTGCTTTTAATAGCAACATACTATATACTATATCAGTGTTGTGGCTGTCTGTCCTAAATTATTTTTTTCATCCAGATACATCACAATTGCATAATCATTTTTTAGACATGGGTTGTTTTAACTATATATTTGTACCTGATGAAGGATTTTAGTTATTGGATATCCGAGCTCAAGTTAGTAAGAAAAACAAGCTAAGTAAATGTTAGCATTAGCTCGGCTCGCAGCCACTTTTGTCAGCCAAACAGCTTCTTATAAACACAGATTTTTATCCTGCAATCGTTTTATTTGGTGTTTTTTTATGGTTTTCATTGATGGGTCCATTTGTTTCTGAGATGAGGAGACGTATTGGGAAAATTCTGCTCCGGGTAAAGAACCCACTGAACAATGAACACTGAATCAATCCTAAACGGGAGAAGCTGTCTTCAATGAAGGCAATGGTAGCGGACCATAACTTCCAAAAAAAACAACTGCTACTTTACGTCTTCACCAAACTCAAAAATTCTATTAAGTTTCAATTAGAATACTCCCTCTCTGTTAATTTCTTTTGATAAGTAGAAGAAGAGATAAGCTCTTAAACAAAATGGTGTGTTATTGAGTTTTTGGAACATTAATTAAAAGGGCCAACCTAGCATTTTCTAATTTCGCTGCACGTCTAATGATCAAAGTAGTAACATCTTTTTTTCATGTGTGCAGTGAAAAAAATCAAATAAGATTTTCAAAAGCATCTACAATTCTTCAAATATGTCTTTTAAGACGCAGAATTGGTCAATAATTTATATTTTACAAGCCAAATATTGAAGCTTTTTGAAATGAGTTAGCGGCATAACTTAGACTTCGCTCTTTTCATTCATCCAGCTTGTCAATTCGCATTAAGGGTAAAGAATCCTTTGACTTTCAGCCTAAATAAATTTTTCTTAGTTGTTTAATGGGCTCAGTAGGTAGGGGCTTGGACTGGGAATCGTTGGGTCGCCGGTTCAAGTCCCCAATGCACCGGACACCTCCAATCCCCCCTCCCCATTTCTCCCCGAGCTCTGCACAATAGCTGCCCACTGCTCCTAGTACTAGGATGGGTTAAATGCAGAGGACCAATTTCACTGTGTGTGCTCTGCTGTGTGCATGTATGTGACTAATAAAGAGGGTTTCATCCTCCAATTCTATCTATCGACAGCCAATGCAACAACCATAAATCAGTCTTTATTCTTTGAAACCTAAGCCTGGCTTGTATCATCTTTCAGAAGCTCAAAATGTTTTGAGACATATTGATTACAATCAACTTCCACCCACTGAGACATCATTTATATGTAACCAAGAATTTGGCCCATTTTTTGCTAGACATACAAGCTTCACTGCAATCCAAGGAAACCATGGTTCGAAGATGCCAGCACCTTGACTTGTCGTTGGGCCTTTTCCAATATAAGTGGAGAAAAGTATGACTCCCTAGACGCTCTGGTAGAGGAAAAAGTCCCCAGTGGCTGCGGGTTATGGTGTCTGATTTCAGCCTGTTTGTCTGAGATGGAGCTTCAGAGGGATACGTCCCCTCAGGGCATGAGGTAGACTTGGTGGAAGTCAGAGGGAGAAGAGTGATACGTTTTAAAGGTGTTGGACCAGACAGTTGTGTGTATAGAATCAGACAACAGGTAATTTTGGACACTGGGAGGATTTTCAATAATCAGCTTTTACGTATGTTGATTACAAGTGGTTGATAATATAGTTTGTTTATTGTTTGTTTTATACTTATAAATGGCAATGCTACTTTTGTTCTTTTAATTTGGTCCAGTGTTTTAGACAATCTAAAAAAATGAAATGATGCCAATTAAGAAAATTATTTCTTAACTTTTTTTTAAATGATGGTGGAAATGTAAGCTAATTCTGGTTAAATCCACAGGAAACATGTTGAGCATTATGTCAAACACTGACATAATGCTCAATTAATACTTGAAGGATTGAACACTTGACACATAGCCATATCCACAGTGTAAGTGAGCCACCAAAATCCATAATAATATCAAAGCGCAATTGAAAAATTCATTGAAAATGTTCTGGGTTTTTTTTTATGACTCAGACCCAGTATTTGTATTTATAATAAAAAGCCCACCCTAGCTGGGATTGAATCCCTTTCACTTGCATGAAATATCCTGATGATACAAACACAAACTCTGAACACTGCCCTGCTCTTTTCAGTCACATCCACCTACGTGAAGTTTTTAGAGTTTTTTTTAGAGGAAAACAAAGTGTGCCAATTAATGCTGAACGCAGCCTGGTGAAACAATCTGTTGAATAAAGTTATGGCCATTAGCGCTTGCTGATCCCTCAGTGTTTACCTTCTCATTACTGCCGACTATTCTTTCCTGTGACAGCTGTGGAGGATGTTTACCGACCTGTGATTTGTTACAGAAGGGAAACAATTGCTGTCATTAAATTAGTTGTGGACTCCGATGCTGCTTGATGAACAGACATTGATACATGTTCATAAAGTTGGCTGCTAATTTTTCTCTACCTAACTGGAGAAATACATCTGTTTGGTCCCTGCTTATCAGAAAATGATAATGATCTTGTTGTTAATAGTTTTCTGGAGCTAAAAGAAGAGCTAGAACAATATAGTTTAAAACTAAAGTGTTACGAGCAAATTATCTTGGCTTTCATATACTTGTGAAGGAGTGGTTTGTTACAGAGACAATTATCTGCTTATTTTTTTTGTTACTCATAGCAGACGTAGTTTTTTAACATCAGGGTGCAAAGGTTAATAGATTCAGCTTTTAGCTTCCCCATCCCGATCCTATTCAAACAGAACTCCATTCCGCTGAAGTACTACATTCATCTAAAAAACAAAACAAAAACAAAGCCATGACTCACGGTATGGTTTAATTTTTCTCTCTTGATTGGTTTGGATATTTGTTTCCCCTTCTTGTAGCCCCCTTCAAATTCTTTCCCTCATTTGCCTTCATGCCATCAATGTGCACAATGGAAAGGGTCTTAGCATGTGTCAATAAATCCTAATCTCTGCACCAGCACCTTGAGGAAAACAAAACCAAGTGTGAAATTATGAATCTTGCTTGCTGGTTTCCATTTCCCAACAGGAGTAGATTTTCTACAGCCAAACAATTCATGTGTTAATATCATGTCAGCCTCCTATTTGAAGACACGAATGATTTAAAGCTGTCAAGTGTTGCATACATTAATGACAACTTTCAGCCTTTCTGTACTGTACCTGAAAATCTATGGGCATGGTGTGCTTCACATTCTGAACCAAGTGTTCACGCTTTGCAGATGTTTATCAATACATCCCACTCACTATAGTGAAAGAGCTCTTCAGCGTGTTGCTTCTCTCGTTCCTCCCACGCTGAACTGTGAGCGCTCTGCACTGTTTCTCCATCCATATATTGCACCAACATCAATCAAATGCTCTCATTCCCCACCTCTTTCTGTTCAGTGTGTGTTCAGCATGCACAATCAGGGAGGACATTAGCATTGAGCTGACAGCCAAAATCTCCAAAACTCATACTCACAAAAAGTTTACAACTCTCAAGATATTCAGACCTTGTCTTCATGCTAAATTTAAGGCTATGTCAAGCAGGCGGAAAGCTTAGCTCAGCATCAAGGCAGGAGGCATGGCAAAACAGCAAGCATGACTCTGCCCACAGGTAAAGAAAACCTGAAAGAAGCTTTTTTGAAGATTATAAATTAACACGTTATATGTGACAGAACAACAACTATGACAGGCAGCTTCCGAAAAAGACAAGCTATTGCTTAAAGCCCTCAGCATCCACATGATGTATCAGTGGATATTCACCTGCGAAGATTTCAACATTTCACCCTCAACAGGAAATATGTACACCTTACCACACTCGTTAAAACAGTTTGCTTTCCATACGCGTCACTTTCACAACAGCTGGAGAGTAACCCATACATCCCACGCACAACCGAAATGTTCACGCTTTACCTCACATGCCATCCACCTTTACATGGCCGTCACACTCGAGTATATCTTAAGGAATTACAGCTAACAAGGGAGACACAGGCTCTTAACATCACATCTGCATAAATATGTTTCTGGTCCCATATGGACATCCAAAAGGATTCTCTTCAAATTTGTCCTTGCAAATGAATCAGCCACATTGCTACCAAAACGAACTTAGCGCTAGACTCTGTCTCCCCAAGCAATAAGTAGCAGATCCTCTGACAGCAATTACCCGCTAAGTCGGATCCCTGGATGACCACAAACCACCTTCTGTCATCATTATAGCGGGAGCAAAACCTGCAGCCACCTCTATTGCTCTTGCCTTCCAGGTTAAGGTCGAGGGCTTTTCTATGTCACATTGAATTCTTTCCAGTTTTTTGGGATCTATTTGTGGAAAATGTCCCTTCATTCCAACTAATTTAGGTGGTTTTGGTCTAACACACTCACACAAATGGGTAGAAATACCAGATTCCACAAATAAGTGGATGAAGTTTCTGATGGATGTTTTTTCAGTGGATTGTTAGGGTAATTATTTCACCATTTGCTTTTGTTTTCGCCTTCAGCTAGGCCCTTTGTGGTATGAATACAATTGCATTTATGTTAGATCTTCTTCAAAGCTCATTTTGATTTTTATTATAAAATGAAGTATTTTTTGGAAGGAAGATTTAGGAAGATTTATTTTGCCAGCCTTTGAAATGCAACATTATCAATTTTATAGGGTTAACTCAAAGACTCACATTATACAATGCAATATTTAAGCATGAGAGTGAACATCTGTAATCCTTTCCAAAAATCAATTCAAGCCCTGTGGCTGCAGTTCTCACACCAGCACAGTCGGCCATTGTTCCCCCGCTGCCTGACCACAGAAAGGTTTTTAAGATTTCATTGCCAGCAATAGCATCAAGCATGAAGAGCACATGACCCATGTTGAGCAGTCTGATCAGAAATACATTGGTTTGAATAACCTTCCTTGGTTGGCTTCCAGGGTTGATTTTCTGCAGTTCGGGAAGCAATACAACACCTATTCCAAGTCTCATTTCATGCTCCCCTCTCCCTTTCCTTCTGTGAATTCATGTGTGAAAAAAGAGATAACTGCTGAAAAGTCCTCAACTAAATCAACAAAAAAGGTATTTAGAAAAATACAATGAAGCCAAGGTATAGACCCTCTACCGTCTTATAGATACAACATATAAAAGGTCCTTAAAATGGCCCTTCCCTGTGTGTTAATATATTTATGCATATTAATATGCCTGATTAGACCTCAATTAGACTCCTTTGTAACATCACTATTTAACACTTGCACTGCTATTGGCTAGCACTTCAACACATTGAACGTGATAGGCTAAGGAGCGGGACATCTCTAAGTGGTTGACCAATCACAAAAGATCCGGCCAGCTAACCAACCAGAGCAGACTGGGCTCTGGTTTCAGACAGAGGGTGAAAAAATAAGCACTTTTCGAACATTAAAGCATGGAGACATGTAACAGTAGAGGCACAACATTCAAATGTGAACCTAAATAATAACATAATAGGGCCCCTTTAATAGTGAGAGTAACTTGTGAGTAGGGATTCCTGATTCCTTTCTTCTTTTGCCACAAAGTTCAAATGTTTGTTTTGCTTTGCATGACTCATTGCTATTCTGGCAGTTTCGATGTCACTGCTCCCTTTGATTTGGAACCTCTCAACAATGCTAAAAAAGCGACAGTCAAACTTCAGGCAATTCATTCTGTAACAGTAATAGCTAAAGAAACTATTTTAGAAGTCTAAAAGAGCATAGCGGTCAATTCAAGGCGTGGGTGTCAGGATTAACCAGCATGAAGCGCATGGAGGAAATTGGATATGAGATTGCTGGGAAACCTGGAAATACGTACAGCAACCTTTCCTTTAAAACCAGCCAGTGACCGGCCACCACAGTGACCCGGAGAAGATTTGATTCTATAGAATGAATTTCAACTGATCGTAATGTGGAATATTTCTGTGTCCCTCAGATAATGTGAGGCTGCAGCGAAAAGGTGAGTGCTTGAACATGCACACCAGCTTTTAAACTTTTAAATGTCAAACTACGGTTTTTGCTGTGGCTTCTGATAGTAGACACCTGCAGCCTCATCCAGACAGTGAGAGGTTTTATCGCAATGGATATCAGGAAACATTGAGGAGACATTGTCATGCTTGAAACATATTCTCTTCGCTTTTACTTCTAATGTTGTACAAAGGAATTGTGTGTTTGGATAAATGTTTGGGTTGAAAGACTGTTTTGTAAATGTTTAAGTGGTCTTTGTCACCTGGTTAAATGAACATATTCACTCCGTCTCACTCGCTGCCAGAAATTGATTTAACCTTAGAAATATTTAATTGGAAACTTAATCTCGGTTAATTCCATGAAGAGAAAGTTATATGAGGACAAACAGCCACTCTGGCTAATTGGAAATGAATCATCAGAACATGGGTAGAATGAGATAGGTGCCTGTGTCTCTGTCTGCCCGTTAGTCTTTGTTTCCATGCTGTAATCCCTTATTTGAGCCTATTATAAATTGAGGCATTGGGCTGTACGTCAGTCTTAAAGCAGATTAAGTATTGTTAGAATTTTTTTGACAGATCCTTAATTAAATTAAGTTTGATCATTTCTATTTTTGTAAATCCTTTGAGACAGACTGGATAGATTTTGCTAAGGGAGCAGAAAATGTGGGACACCAATGCATAAAAATAAAAATGAGTAGACGGAAAAATCTCTCATACCCATTATACTGTAGTCTGGATTATTGTATTTATTTAGAATTACAACACTTTATTCAGTAGGAACAGTGTGTGTGCGTACAAACAATACAAGTAGTAGTATAGAAATTGAATACACTATTAATACTATTGTAATACAGACACTAGACAGAATACATTTGAATACACTACATATTGTTAATGAAACTTATATAAATAATATGAGTACACTTAATAAATGTAGTTGTTTGGATTGTTTAATACATAATGTGAATACTTTTTTGACCGGACTAAACAAAGACAACCAGAAAATGAAAAATAAGTAGTAATTCATTTTTTTATTCTACCAACTTATTATCCAAAAAAAAGGATTTGCTGGATTTTTCAAATAGTGATTAAATTAAAATTAATTTTCAATAAAAAAGTGACGCTTTCATGCGGAATAAGCTTATTGGTAACTGAATGCAAGCACTTCGTTGTCGGAAATTCCGAATTCATAAAATTATGGTTGATGTTCATTAAAAACGCGTTTTCAAGCTACTGTAGTCAGCAAGTTGGTCAACTACCGACATATTGGTGTGTAGTTTGGGATTTTGTCTTCACAGGTGCATTGGGGCTTTTTACCTGGTGTCTCTACTCCCTTGATCTGTCTCCACATTTTAAATCATAACTGTTTGCTTGGTGTTAGGGCCTTAATGAGGTGTTGAACCCAATTAGCAACTGAATCAACCGAGGTGTAAAACTCTGCTTGATTATCCTCTTCGAAGGCAGCGGCGATGCATCCTTCATTTTTTATCAGCAACCGTCATCAGCGGCTTAACGTTTTGAAGCTGGGCTGCAGAGGCATGGTCAAAAACAGGACAATTACAGACAATACGAACAACAGTACACTCTTTGTTGCTCATCATTCTTCATCGCTTTCATCTTAAATGTAATTACGCTTATGAGAAAATATAGTATTCTAAACAATCAGGCAGTGCAGCTCCGCTTTGTACTGGCACAGTGAGGTTAGGAGTAGATGGAGAGACTGCGCTGAAAGGAATCCTTTGTGTCCGAGACTTTGAGCTTAACTTCACACTGCAATAGAGCTTCTGCTAGTTGTCTCAAAGGTATATACAAACAAACAAAATACCTAATTAGTTGCATAATACACCAATGGATTTAAATCTTTTGAATCCCGTGTATGCAGACCTGCTCCTCAGTAGCAATTACATACCTGCAATTAAATCACAATGTAGTATTCAAAACCTCATCCAAGCAGACATATCTGTGTATGCAACACAAAATGTTTCACTTCATTTAAAGCAGGTCATTTCTCAGCATGTTACCGAGTGGATATTACATTCAGTGAATGTGAATGCTTATTGTGGTCGATTTGCCACAGGTGGGTTGGAATAATTTGAAATAAATATTGTCAGAGAGGGTAATATATTGAACCTGCCTCACAAAAATGCATCAACTCAATGGGAGTGCTATTTAATTATCAACTTAAGTGCAACAAACTAAACACAGGCTAATTAGTTAACTGTACACCTGGGTTCACTAGCAGACTGTAAAAATCTGTCTTCCACAAGCCCAGATAACAAGCTGCAGCACCCTGTGGCATGTCAAACTGTGAGCACTTTTATTACAAAGGACAGCAAGGAAGCCTCGCTGTGTGTTCAAATCAGACAACTCAACCCAAGCTATATTAACGTCAGAGTGCATTGTAAATGTCAGCCTCAAATGTTTTGTTGCTTATGTAATTTTGTTCTAAATCCTGTTACTACTTGTATATGAAAGATGTGATCTTCCCTGTTTTCTGATTAAATCATCTTTCTCAGCTAAAGCCTATTTGAGAGGAAAAGTCCCTTTTCCAAAAAACAATGGCTGTTTTAGTTATGTGAAGTCCTTGGTATTAGTTGGCAGTCTGAAAAGCTTCCAAAGCACGCTGATTGTAAGATAACCAACATGTTTTGTCTCGAAAGTCTAAATCAACAACACCAACACCAGGTTTCTTGACCCAGTGCAGCATTTCTTATTTCTTCTTCCTGTACTTGCTGGTTTTTCCTGTCGTGGCTTGGAACTCAAATGGTGCGGTGAATGATTGGTTACCATTTCTTTTTGGATTACAGCAAAAATGTTCCTCCTCAGTCAAAATAAATTCCTGGTAATTTGAGCTGGAACTGAGCCAGCAGGAACAACGCCTTCTTCCTTCAGGTGAAATGATTTATGTTACCTTGTGTCAAAAGCAAACAAGAAAACTTTCTATGGTGAACAGAGTTTGTTTTAGTCAAAAAGTTACCTGGCCCCCCCTGAAAACCATTAAGGATAAAATAACAGATCCAGTTTAGATTAAAAGCTTGTGCAAGGAGTAATTTGTTATCTGACAAATCAAATCCATTACCTTAGCAGAGTGGAGGAGCGTGGCCAATTATAGTACCACTCAAGCTGGAGAAGCTCAGAGGTTCTGCAGCTTCTCCATTGAGCAAGCTGCCATCTGTTAGTGATTTGTGTTTGAGTCTAATCAGATACAAATAGTTATTCTTTCAATGGTCCTATTATTAATACTGTGTTGTATGGAGACATGTTTGGAGATGATATGTGGTGAATTAGTTCCTGAAGAGAGCAGCTGGCATAATGAGGTTTGAGTGTTTGCTCAGATCAGTTTTACCCATGGATAATCAGGCCACCAGGGAAGAGCGCTGTAGCGTCATGCCTGGATACTCTTAGTCTGAAACACATTACTTATTCAAGTCATTCTCTTGATCTACAAACTATTTTCAAACCAAAATAATTCTGGTATTAGGAGGATTAAAGTCTGGAGGTGCTGACACTGAAATCATGGTATGGAGTCTTTGAGTTTTTGCACATAATCTAAAATCCCCTTCAATATGTGTTTATGTTATGATTGTACATTAGAAAATGAATATGATAACCTTTCACTTTTGGTATGATCATCACAAAACTGAAAACAGGGGGGGTCCTTGAACCGTCCAGAAAAAACTTTCGAGCTATTTTTTTGGAGAGAGATAATGAGCCAACCATCTCACAAGAACAAAGCCCCAGTGGCCCAGGTGCAGGATACAACTAAAATCAATGCAACGCAAGTATCTGCATGCTGGAATTAAAGCTCTGCAGCAAAACAGTTTTCACCAACAGACCGTCCTCAGGAAACCATTGTGTGAAACATAAAAACAGATCAAATATCAAAACTGATGTCCTTCTCATTATTTTAAATAAAGGATATACAGTGGGGCAAAAAAGTATTTAGTCAGCCACCAATTGTGCAAGTTCTCCCATTTAAAAAGATGAGAGAGGCCTGTAATTTTTATCATAGGTACACTTCAACTATGAGAGACAAAATGAGAAAAAAAAATCCAGGAAATCACATTGTCTGATTTTTAATGAATTAATTGGTAAATTCCTCGGTAAAATAAGTATTTGGTCACCTACAAACAAGCAAGATTTCTGGCTCTCACAGACCTGTAACTTCTTCTATAAGAGGCTCCTCTGTCCTCCACTCGTTACCTGTATTAATGGCACCTTTTTGAACACGTTATCAGTATAAAAGACACCTGTCCACAACCTCAAACAGTCATACTCCAAACTCCACTATGGCCAAGACCAAAGAGCTGTCAAAGGAGACCAGAGACAAAATTGTAGACCTGCACCAGGCTGGGAAAACTGAATCTGCAATAGGTAAGCAGCTTGGTGTGAAGAAATCAACTGTGGGAGCAATTATTAGAAAATGGAAGACATACAAGACCACTGCTAATCTCCCTCGATCTGGGGCTCCACCCCCGTGGGGTCAAAATGATCACAAGAACGGTGAGCAAAAATCCCAAAGCCACACGGGGGGACCTAGTGAATGACCTGCAGAAAGCTGGGACCAAAGTAACAGAGGCTACCATCAGTAACACACTACGCCGCCAGGGACTTAAATCCTGCAGTTCCAGACGTGTCCCCCTGCTTAAGCCAGTACATGTCCAGGCCCTTCTGAAGTTTGCTAGAGGGCATTTGGATGATCCAGAAGAGGATTGGGAGAATGTCATATGGTCAGATGAAACCAAAATAGAACTTTTTGGTAAAAACTCAACTCGTCGTGTTTGGAGGAGAAAGAATGCAGAGTTGCATCCAAAGAACACCATACCTACTGTGAAGCATGGGGGTGGAAACATCATGCTTTGGGGCTGTTTCTCTGCAAAGGGACCAGGACGACTGATCCGTGTAAAGGAAAGAATGAATGGGGCCATGTATCGTGAGATTTTGAGTGAAAACCTCCTTCCATCAGCAAGGGCACTGAAGATGAAGCATGGCTGGGTCTTTCAGCATGACAATGATCCCAAACACACCGCCAGGGCAACGAAGGAGTGGCTCCGTAAGAAGCATTTCAAGGTCCTGGAGTGGCCTAGCCAGTGTCCAGATCTCAACCCCATAGAAAATCTTTGGAGGGAGTTGAAAGTCCGTGTTGCCCAGCGACAGCCCCAAAACATCACTGCTTTAGAGGAGATCTGCATGGAGGAATGTGCCAAAATACCAGCAACAGTGTGTGAAAACCTTGTGAAGACTTACAGAAAACGTTTGACCTCTGTCATTGCCAACAAAGGGTATATAACAAAGTATTGAGATGAACTTTTGTTATTGACCAAATACTTATTTTCCACAATAATTTGAAATAAATTCTTTAAAAATCCTACAATGTGATTTCCTGGATTTTATTTTCTCATTCTGTCTCTCATAGTTGAGGTATACCTATGATAAAAATTACAGGCCTCTCTCATCTTTTTAAATGGGAGAACTTGCACAATTGGTGGCTGACTAAATACTTTTTTGCCCCACTGTATATACATTATTGAGCATTGGTTTTCTATAGAACTTGCCAACAGCAGTCAATTTGCTAAATAAATGTCTTTGTTTATTGCATAAGCAAACCTTTGCATTGCTGAAAATCATAGATGCTGTTTCTAAGGCCTTTTGAATAAAATGGAGGACCATACAATTATTTTAACATAAATCTGGGAATATCCAAAATCTAAATATTCAAAGGTTTTGCTCTTAAATGTCTTGTATAAATTGTGACTTTCTTATGTTGACATATTTGCAGAAAAGCAGGCAATAAGCAGGAGTTCTAGCCCAAAAAAAGGATCAGGCAGGCATGCAAACAGGACCAAAACAACACACTGCAGCTAATGTTGCATAATATTAATGATCCGGTGAGAGGACTACTGTTTGTGGGCAGGTATAATGAAAGGCTCATTAAAGGAGATTATGCAGTGGTTTTGCTGGCATGTGATGATCATGGCATGTCGGAACAGCAGGAAGAGAAGTCAAAGTAGACCTGTTGCAATGATACTATACGATATGCTTTTCCCTGATAAATCAAAAAGGATATTTTTACATGATCCCGAATATTTTGCACACTAACATTCAAAACCTTGGTGTTCAGATGGGACAGTTTGACAAATCCATCATTGGTGCCCAGATTATGACTGTTCACCTGCTGAACTCTTTCTGCATGTGAATAAATTGTCTGTTTGCTCTCAGCTGCTTATCTCTCTTTGTTGATCTCCTGCCAGCGTTTGGACTGTCAGTGCTCACTTTCAGACTGTTTCATGTGCTCACCTCGCACTTCATCTGGAATATCATTGTCAACCATCACAGCAATTGACCAATTTCCTAACATTTCATTCGTAACCATGCCTGCCTTATTGAAACACAGAAAAAAAATGTCTATACTTTTTTTTAAACACACATTTATTAAAAGAATATAATGTAAATATGAAATGCTTGTATATTAAAACACCCTCTTACATGTATCTGTCCAAAAACAAAATCAAAAAAGTTGCTCTGATGTTAAACATGCAAATTTAGCATTGACTATACTAATTAGTTTGGCTAACTAGCATAGTAGCTAAAGCACTGTTAGCTTAGCCCTCAACATTTGTGGTTAGTTAAGCTGAGCTTTTCTGAAGAGCGAAACTTTGGCTTATCCAAAAGCGTGCAGAGAGGTGAGACGTTGGTTAACAATGCATTATTTAAGGCCGTAAATAAAAGCAACAAATGTTTACAAAAAAAAAAAAAGTGTTGGTTTGCTAAAAGATCATAGTTTGTACTAAAAAAAGTATTTGTTAATTTATGTAGAAATAAATGTAGAAAAACATAAAACATTGTCTTTTTATTAAATGGAACAGAAACACTCCTCTTAGGTGAAAACTTGTTTCATCCACCAATCCTAATCCTGTAAAGACAAGACCTCATTGCAAAGATATTAATTATACGTCAAAGACCAAATCCATGAAAATATACATTTCCCTTAAAATGTATTTCACCGTGCAGTTTTATTGTATGGAAGTGTAGCTGGGTGCTGGGAAAAGCAGCTCAGGGCCTGACTCCTCCCCGAACCACTCCCCCTAATTAGAGAGAGTATAAATGGCACCTGCTGCAATCATCCTTCCCCATGGCCCTGTCCTCATGGTCGGTGGTGCAGTTGTCTGCTGACTTCCTATGGTGGTTTACCTGCTGCTGTTTTGTTCATTGCCGTTTTGTTCACTGCTGTTTTGTTCATTGCTGTTTTGTTCATTGCTGTTTTGTTCATTGCTGTTTAGTTTAGTTTTGTATAGTTACTTTGGTTTTGTTTAGTTTAGTTCCTTTTGCCAGCTGGGATTTTCTTGTTTGTTTAGGTTTAGTTTTTAGTCTTAGTTTGCTATTCAAGCTGAGTGCCAGTATATGGGGAGGGCTAGTCCGTATCACTGTTTGCTGTGGTGGAGATCACCGGGGAGCACGAATGAGTGACTTACTTGCTGTGACTGGTTTGCTGTGACTGCACCTGTGAGTATTTGGTTGCACCCGAGTGTCACAATGTAGTATGCGACCCCATTAACTGGCCTCATCTCACAGAGGTTTAGTTTATTTCTCTGCTTTTAGATAAAGATTTAAAACCTTTTGTTAGTAATAAAGATATTAAACTGTACTATTGTTTATAACGTGATGACTTTGTATCTTCTCTTTTTAGCATCCTCTTCCTTAGCTTCTTTTGTTGTTTTATTCATTTCTTTTCTGTACAAAACACGTCTCTGCCCCTCAGTACGAACTTCTGCCCAAATCTTTGAAGGTTTATATCTTGGGGTGCAAGTCCCCAGGTGGCGTTGTCGGTCCCCCTTTTATTAAACTTTAATACTCTAGATTTTCACCTCACCACCCCGCCACAGAAGCATCATTTTTTTTTAATGGTTCAGCTGCTCTGAAACAGCCTTACTGTAACATTTCTTTCAACGTCTTTACCTTTGCCCAGTGCTCTGATGGAGTGCAAGTCTATCTCAGGGTGGCCTGACGTGCTGTGTTCAGGCCCTTTTTGAAGCTGTGATATTGGTGTGGCACTTCTCCACACACACTCCAACAAACAGCAGTAGGTCTCACAGTGTGCACTATAGAGCTGATTCATCTCCTCGCAGGGCCAGCTATCACTAATCTCTATGTAGCCCGGAGTTCCCCCAACAGCGAGCCTTGATCATAGAGAAAGAAAAACAGCATGTACACTGCTCAAGGAAAATTCTGCAAACAAAGATAGAGATGTATTATATTGAATACTAAATACAAGCTTTGTAAGTCATCCAAAATAACTCTTAAAGAACCATAACAGAGCTCCGTAGAGATTGGTCAAAGTCATTAGGGTGGTCTACGCTTTGATTTCCCACTATATTGATGTAAGCCCTGCTTCTCAATCATATCACATTTTCATATCATTTTAACTAAGCCTGTCCACAGCGTGTTTGGTCTATCTGTAATTTTTAATAGGGTGTTTTTTTTGGTTGGGTGCCAAGCTGTTTTTACACTAATCTAACATTCCTTTTAACATAAATGTATTAAGTGTTACTTTGCACCTCTGATGTGATGACCAAAAAAACTACCGGTACTAACAGAGTGATCCTTGAGCTATTTCAAACAAATACAATTGATGTGGAGTGAGAAAACGAGACAACAAGCTAAGCAACACGAACAAAAATTGGTGGCAGGACAACATGCAGGGATGCTGTAAGAGAGTTTGAGAACATTTTAACGGACCGGGTCCTCTTCAGGAAACAGTATTTTCTCCTTTTAGTGGCAAACACTGTGTAAACTGTATGAGACATTATTTCCCCATTCTGTAGTTTTGATGAAAGCACACGACCATTTCAAAAGAGCTTGGATTAAATAAAGTAGTTCAAGTCTGTAGTCAATTTGTAACTAAAGTTCACAATGTTAAAAAAAACACAAGTTTGTGTTATTCGAATGATTTGGAAAAATAAAATGGCTGGACTCAATGTTTCAATTCAAATGTGTTGCATTGAGGCTGACATGCAGAATTGGTTTTTGAGACCCAACACAATTTGTATTTTCTTTATTCATTTGAATATCTACATATTTGTTTTCAAATCTCTATCAGATTGTCGTGATTGCATCAAATCACAACAAAATGACCTATTGCGCATAGGCTTGCAATTTACTAAGATACAACCATAAGTCCAAAAGCTTGTCTACCCTTAATTCTGTGCCTGCCTGTATCATGCCTTTCCATTCTCAGCCACTGTGCAATGTATGTTTGTGTTGGGAGCCAGGAGCAATTGGACGACAGGTATTTCTGCACAGCCTCTCTAGTTATCTTGTTTTTGCAGACATGTTTTCAGTGGCAAGCGAGCCACTGATATGGGCTATGCAAAGGTTCTTCATTGATGTGTTGTGATAGAGGTTTTGCTTACCATTTGCTTGCAATGCAGCCTGCCAGCTAGGTGACCAAGCAAATAGTCTGCAGTGCTCTGCCTGTGATAAGTATAATGAAACTGCACAAGAAATGAGAAAAATGTCATGGTCAATTCTCCATGCCAGTTATGAGTGAGTGACCACATGGGCAACGTCAGGGTGCAGTATATTCTGCAGTGTGATGCACATATACATTACATAAATGTGTATTTATTGCAATAAATGGAATGTTAAAAACATAATTAATTATTCATTTTTCATAATTGCATTGCAGTGCTTTTGCATCCATCCCAAACTGTTGGCAGTTAATCATTTCAGCATGTGTCCTCTTTATGATTTAAAAACAAAAAAAACATTATTCAGGCTTTAATATATTCCTGTAAAGTGCATTTAGAACCTAGCGATAGTATTTGCCACCATTGCGATGGAAAGGATTCCCCATCATATGATTTATTTGCATTCATCCATTTGCTACAGCTGCAGGCCTGGCTCAGTGACAGCAGGCTAAGCAAATTGGCCAGAATGCCCTTTTCTTTTTTTTTCTACTGCTTCCTCCTCGAATATTGTGAGGCACTCTCAGGTTAGATGGGATATGAAATCCCTCTAGCATCCCCCCCGTTAGACGTGCCCTCAAAACTTGCACTATGGGGCATGTAGAAGGCCTCCTGATCAGAGAGTCTGAACCACCTTAACCGTCTGCTGTCAGTGCAAATACCCAGACTATCTGCTTCTGTACCATCTGTAAAAAGGTCAACCCTTATGACAGCTCCACCACTAGAACAAGTAAACACAGGAGACAACCTATCGTTCTGAAAAATGACACCCCTAGAGTGCTACAGGAATGACTCCTAAACCCCCTAAATTAGTTGGCATTTTAGCACATCCAGTTCCCTCATCGTGAGGTCATTTTGTTTGATGCCTGAAATAAGCTTGGTGGTTAACAAAGGCTTAAAAGGTTGTTCCTCATCTTAAAATGTCAGTAGATATGTCAGTTATTACCCAACTTGTGCGGAAAATAAACTTCTAAATGACATCCCGCCAAACTTTATTATGCCACGGCCATAATAACAAACTTAAGGCTTCAACTTTGTAGTCTACAAACCAAAGCTGATGTAACAGTGTCTACTTCAACCTCTTATACACTCTGCAGAAAAATACAGTATTAACCCACTCACTAGATCTCCTCTATATTCATAAAGCACAGAAAACACAAAGCAAACATGAGTTTAATGGAACATTTCTATGCCCCCTTACCTACCAAGTTTTAAATGCACGTGTTTGATTTAAAAAATACAAAAACTTGCTTGAAATGCATGAAACAGCTGTCCACAAACACTGTCATTACCTAACATATCATTAAGTCCTATATATCTTTGCTGTTTTTTCAGTAAATGGCAACAGACAAAATTACGCAGTGTTGCCATACCGATAACATAATTATTGGAGGGGTAAAAGGACATGAGATATCTAAAAGAGATTGTTATTCATCTTTAGATGCCACATATTCTTGTGAAACCCCATTCCTGGAGACGAGCCCAGACATATCCACTTAAGAGACAAACAACACTTGAATTGATTACTTGTGATATGCACACATTTGCCTATACCTTTGTCCCATTTTATTCCACATGCAGATATTTATGCATTTCCATCGGAAAAAAATACAATAAAATCGCTAAAATTCTACTACTACTTACTGTATAACATGCTTGTTTGATGGCGAAGAGATTCAAAGTAATCTGGATTGAAACAATTTGCATCAGGTTGTCTGTATCTGTATTTGTACCACAGGCTTTAGTTTCTACAGACAACCACAAATATGTTGCAAAACGCCTCAAGCACAACAACAAGGTAAAAATTGCAACTATTTTCAATGTTTTAAATGTGTCTCTTATGATAATTCATTTTATCCTCTACTTGAAAATGTTCTCATATATCGCCCAACCTTTGCTTTGTCTTTATCAATGTACACCAAAGAAGACAGAGAAAAATGTCTTGTATGTGCAATTGTAATCAGTATTAACACTGTTTCTTATACAGTAACTGATTCGTCACTGGCCATAAATGTCTTGGCTGCCTGTGACATTTTAACAGCTTCGTCATTTTATTTATCTTTTTAAATCAGGAATGAGCGTTCAGTCACTAATGAGCTATTGATTACATCTCGTCACATTTCTTACTGACCTTTTCTCGATAGAAACAAGCCTTCAGTCACCATTTAGACTGTGTTCATGATTGAATCTCTTTACATCTGAAAATATACTTTGGTTTGTAATGAGAACCAGATTTCCATAGATCCTGGTGCATGATTCATGCATGGACGCATTGTATCTGTTGCTCACTTCAAAAATAAATATTGCATTTTAGTAGGCCTGCTTCAAATGTTGAACAGATTTAGTATAGCACTATTTTCAAACTGGCTCTCTGAAGTACTATCATTTACTTGTTTTGTACAAAAACTATAAATAAAGATTCACCCTTAGCTAAAACGCTAATGAGCCACAGCTTTTTCTGTGCCCACTGTCAAGAAGAGATCATCACCTTGGTAGAATTCCCCGTCATCAGCGCCTTAGAGTTGCTGAGTCATAATTTGCCTTTTTTCTCCTCACCTGCTAATGAAAATGTCCTCAACTGTGATATTTGCAGCAAGGCTTGCGACTTTGGCACAACAAACATGCAGCCACATTGTAAATCATGACATGGGAGCAAAAAAAAACAGAAGCCCCTGTAACCAAAACAAATTACACTGATGGATGCCCTTCAGAGAGGCAGAAAGTGTCCATGCTTCCTGCATACAGAGGCTTCCAAAACAAATGCAACTGCATATGAGCTTCTGTGCTTCTTCTTCGTTATTATTATTATTGTGATTAATTGCAGAGAATAACAGCAGCCCTTTGCAACATCTTTAAGTGAATGTATGAGAAACATTGGTATCAGCAGTTGTGACCTGGTCTGGATTCAAACTAAAATGTGTGACATTGAGAATCAGTACTCACTCTTTGTGTCACAGCTGGTGGAAGCAGCACAGGCAGGGAGGATCCAAATGCAGACTGAGAGTCAAGTAGATTCAGGGAAGATACTTTCATAGCATAAAAAAATTACCTACTTACTGTCTGAGTCAAAAAGTCAGTTACAGAAACAGCAAGCAGATATCAGGCATACAGAAAACAAGACAACAACAAAGGAAGTGGTGTAAAAAGTGTCTAATAGGGAAGTGGGAAGAGGTGAGCAGGAGGTCTGGTGAGTGCAGAGCCAATCAGGGACAGGTGACAATAATCAGGGCGGTGCAGACAATCAACACACAAAAGCAGGAAGTGAATGGCAGGGCAGACTTTTTAAATGTGTCTTTTGCTTGCCATTGTTCCTCAAGACTAACCCAAAAGGTGTTTTTTGTTTATTTTTCCTAAACATCCACCCACAGTTAATTCCTGTAGGTAAGTTTCCTGTTAAAATGGTTTATTTCCCGCAAATCATTTCATAACAATTTCTAAATGACACATTAATAGGTGCTAGCCGATTTCATGAAAAGTTGCTGTATGAGAGTAATAATTATCTTATGTGATTAATTGGCTAAAGAAACTTTGTGGGTGGACACATTTCAGCTCAGATTCATGATATAGTTAATATGATGCCAATCTCTACATGGCACTTTCTGGAACATTGTCAAAGAATGCTATAGTTGGTTCGCTATGATGATTATTGTACAATGCTAAACACCTTACTAGTCACTGTAGTTTATATTACCTGATGGATGGTGTATGTGCTCAGCCTGGACTTAATAGTGCTTATATTATTGGTCTGCTGATGAAGAAATAATTGTTTGTTGGAGTATACTCAGCGAGCTCTTGAGTAGCTGAAAACATGCTTCCATGTGTTCCTTCTGTGTCCATTTGTGTTGTTCTATTTAAATGATTCACCTTAATTCCTTAATACATAGGGTTGGATGAACTGCTTGTGGAGTGTTAGATAGGTATGATGTTAAATGAGAGTGGTGATCCTATGTGATTTTATGTTTAAGTACTGGAACTCTTCCCTTTGGTAGCCTTCATTGAGCAGTTTAAGCAATACCTGCTGTGAATTAAACATGGCATGCAGAATAAACACAGTGGGTCTTGCTTATTTTGTTGTGTAAAATTGACTTCCAGTGTTGTTCATGCTGGTCTTGTAGTGTCTTTGTTTGCCATATGAAGCACTAAAGTCAGTTTACAGTTGAGGCATACATATAATCTCTCATTTTGAAGTATGACTGACCACATCACACTGATTTCTTACTGTCCATCTTCTAGCTAAAGGAAAAGGCAAATGCATACTCTCACGAATGTGCAGGAAAAAGTGAGAAATTGAGTCATAGAATCTCTATTAAGGATAATGACTGTAGTTAAAAGGTACCCTTGGGGCTCCGGCATAAAAAGGCAATTCACCAGATTGACTTAAATGAGCAGTGTTTAGCGTAGAGCAGGCAGAAAGAGAAATTCATTCATAAGAAGATTGAAGTAGAGGAATTAGAGATGAAATGTGTCAGGGTCGATTAGAATGTGTGGTTTTCCTTCTAGTACTCCATTCCCAGTTGAAAGCATCCATCACTTGGCTTTTTCATCCTGGTTTGGCAACCTTAGTGTACAGCTGAAAGCCCATATTACCCTGCAGACACAAAGAGTTGTAGAAATCATGGGAGTCAGGCCGCATTGCACACTCCAGGCTGTTCTCGACCCATTGCAGACTCCAACACTTACTCCATTGTCCCCGAGTCCATCAAAGCCCTAAATGGCATGCTAGCTATACAGTTAGTCATTATGACTTGCCAGTAAGCAAAAGACAATCAGCAATGTACAGTACTTGAAATAAGAATTCTTAAACTGCTGTAGTTGATAATGCTTGCAGTACTTCGTAGATACGGAAGTATTTGGCCAACAGAGCGATTACCTAAGTTTAGAAAATACTTAATTAAAAGATGCAGTCTCTTTTTAAGAAGCCAGAATAGGGGGAATTGTCTTTGAAAGAACATATTTTAAAGGATAAAGTAACACATCTGTCTTGAAAATATTTGAAAAAAGTGAATGTGTTCACACAAGTCCACATAATAAGGAGGTAATGGCACTAAGCTGTTTAAACAAAATGTATCTCATGTGAGAAGGATATTTGTTTCCTGTTACCTATTAGTCAACGTTGCTTTGTTTTATTTCGTGATCAATCCCTTAGTATTATTTAAATTTTCCCATTGGAACGTATTCATATCTGGCAATTGGAAGAAATAAAGTCGGGACTATTATTATTCACTGGAGATCCAACTGTGTAATATCTGCTGTCTTTGACTGACATTTGAGATTGCTTTGGGTTGCAGAGGAACCTTGCTTCTCCCTTGTGTTCTTTCTTCTAAATCTCTGTGCATGTCAATGACCTAAGAAGCAGCTGTCCTCTTGCTGTTTAACATTCATTCCCTCCCTTCCTTTGTGACCTAGTTTTACTGTATCAACCAACTTAAACTTTGAATTATTGGACACTTTTTACTTTCTGTCCCTGTATTGCTTCTTCTATCTTCATTACCTGCCCAGTCTCCTCCATTTATCCAATGGGAGTAACAGCACTCGTTTTCCCACACCCATGCACACATTCCTCCATAAAAGATTGCACAATTGAGGGCAAAGCCTCAATTCCACTCAAAGATTTGAAATGGGCTGGGAAGGCTGTTACAGTGCAGACACTTGCAGATTAAAGGTAAAAAGCAGGACGTCTCACAAAAGGTTTCTTTTACGCTTGCCATGCTTACAGCCCATCTCTAGCCAAGTGGTAAAACTCAAAACCATCATGTGAAAAGAAATCTGCAATCCACCAAAGAATGGCTTGCATGAAAAACGGAAAAATAGAGGGCCTTGTAAAATATGCTGTATATGTAATTAATCACACGTTTCTCTCCTTTCTCATATTTTTTCTGTATTTGAGTGCTTTACTTTTACTCTACCACCACTTTAAGAATTTGTTTTTTATGAGTGCATCAAAAATCTAATAAAAGGCAGCCAGAGTGTTGAAAACACTCAAAAAAGAACCACATGCCTGTTCCAAATGACCGTTTTATGACTTTCTTTTTACTTTCCCAATTATTCTTTCTTGTGTTGGCCTTTTCTTGCAGTGATAAAATGGAACAATACTCATAAATGACATGAGGAATCGACAGGCCTACAAGACCCGAAGGCTATGCGAGGCTGTTTGGTACACTAATTCCTGGCCACAGCCTCTGCAGCCCTTTTAATTAGTTTATTCATTTCTAAATGCAGACAGAAGATTTAAGAGTGCTCTCTTTACTTGCTTCTCTGACCTAAATGGAATAAATTGGACTGGGATTAGTTCTCGGCAAAACACCCGGCGTGTGATTGGATGAAAATGATTCCTCCCACAGGACATTGTGGAAGCCAAGATATAAAATGCCAGAGGGAAATGAGCCATTCTAGATTTACAACTTTAATTGTTTCTGAATAACCCAAAAGACCTGTCATTGATTCACCATTATCATGGTTTTTCATTGCGGCAATAATTGTCAGTGTCTGAATAAAACAAACTGTACCTTATTTTACAAAAGGTATGTCCACCTCCGCAGGTGTTGGTTTATTTTTGTTCATAATGCAGCATATCAGCAGATGAGATGGACTGGACCACTGTTGCCATGGCACCTATACAGAAAAAGAAAGGTTAGAGTACAGGTGGTGTTTATTTATTTCACAGTACAGAAACTCATGTTGTGTTGGAGGTAAACCGTGATGATGTGTTCGGTGTCATACGTTTTTGCGTACATAAGCTGGTTAAAACAAAGCTTCTTGGTCTCTAATCATCAAAGCAATGGGAATGTAATTTAAATGCAAATACATAAAGGTTCCCATAGAAAATAAATGGATGAGGATGAGGAGCAATTTGAAAAGGCACAAGGTGCATATGGGCTTAGGAGTTTGTTTCATTTGTATGCGGAACCAGTGGATAGGTTGATTTGATTGGGCTGATGTAATATGGTTGTTGCCTTGTGTGTTGTTTTGTAATTGGACATAGCTAGTACATCTGTCTTTCCTTTTCAGCTGCGGTTACCTCTCAAAACCATTGGTGTTTCTTTTGAAATAGTGTTCTATGTTTACAGGAAAATCTTTAGTATTCTAGTTTTTTCAAAATACAAATGCATAACTAGAATAAAAAAAATAATATCTAATGCTTTATCCCCAAGGTAGTGTCATCTGATCAACACATTTTCTCACACAACAGTTCATGATAAAGCTAGAGGTTCATACAGTTTACAAATCCTCCTAGGCTCTGTGTAGCCAATATGATTCTCGTATGCACATATAAAAGAATTTCTATAAGCCACTGAAAGACTTGAGTCCTCTTTATGGTCAAAACCATAATCCCCATTTATATAATTACCTGGCATGGCATCATAGCTTTAAGTGACTGCAGCTTTTTATTGCAGCTTCACAAGAAGTGCATTGTCAGTTTTTTGACAGAAGCCACTCTGAATTTGTCAGATTTATAAACAGTTGGCAGATCTATTGTGTAATCGGCTTGGATAATTGGAGTTGCGTATTGCGTTAGATTTTCCCAATGGGTTGGAGTCATTTTTTTTGACTAATTGGATTGATTAATTTAATTGGCCTATTGAAGTGATTTGACGGGCCACATGGATCAAGTCATTTAACTTGATGATTTAATTGGCCCAATTAATCACCCGATTTGTTTAAGTTAATGGATTGAGTCATTTGATTGGATTGACGATTGTTTACCAATTGATTTACAATTTAGTTAATGCAAAGCGATGGCAGATTGATCGCACATTTTAAATATCTCATCGACAATAAATTAAATAAATCTGTTTTAGTTATTTCAATATTGATCAAATGAAGATTGACCAGTTGGTAGGTATATTCAATATTTCTTTTACAGCCTTTACCAAATAGCAATGCAATTGCTCATCATAATAGTAGGGTTAAGGGGTAGTGGTTGGCAAAAGTAGACACCAGAAACACCCTTTTGAGAAAAATTGTCCAAAGGTATTTTAAACAATTTCCTTTGAGATTGCTTGTTTATCAGACATCAAGAGAAGATTAACTCAAATTGGATGTGCTTGTATTTTGAACAAACTTGTGCTAATTCATTTCACTAGCCTAGATTGATTAAAATGTCTGAATTCTTTGAGATGGATAGCAATTTGGTGGAATAGTACTGGATCAGTATGAAGAGTCTAATCCTAAAAGTAAGCGCCTCCAATTGAAATCTTTTTCTGTGTATAGCTGTTCTGGAATTTAATCTAAATAGCTATGTTCAAGCTTATATAGATTGCATCACTGGGAGTTAACACCTTGACATGCGTCTTAGTCTGAAAGCTCTGCTTGTCTCACTGAAACAACAAAATGTCCTTTTTAATGCCAGGGAAGACAGAGAAGATAAATGCTGGTTGGTCAACTATACCAAACACTTCAGCCGGATCTGATATTGGAGCCTGAAAAGGGACATCAGCAAGATCAGTGTTGCTGAACGAAATGGATGGAGGGGGTAGAGTACAGCCTGATTTCACTGAACTTTGTGAAGTATTGTCCCCCCCACCAGCTCCAGTGCAGTTATCAACATTTTCAAGTTCAATACATTGATGTGAATTGAGAAAATTAGGAATAAAAGAAGGACTGATGGGGTTGTTAAACCAATCATTCAAGCCAGAGGCGGTATTATAATCCCTAGTCCATGTTTGCAAGTCTTTTCTGCAAATGTGTTTGCCTCCTAGGTGTGTGAGATGTGTGTGGCCGGTTGTGCCTCCTTGTGTCCAAGTATTTCCTGTGGCTCAGCTGTGATGTGAACAGTGTTGCTGTTTAATTGACTGGGTTCTGTGTCTGCCTTGCTGTGTTACAGACAGCAAGGCCCCGTCCTTTGGGAGGAATATCATCACTGTGCAGGCAGCATTACACTCAGGGCTCAAGCTTTGGCAGCCTGCTTTAACATCTTGACACAACTCCTCCAGCTAATGAACAGCATTAGAGACCCCATGGGCAAGGACATACAAACTCATGGACAACCACGCACACACACAAAGGCACAGAAGAAAACTTTTTCTCTTCTTTGAATCTTTCAGTATGCTTTTTCTGATGGTGCTTTCGGACCCAGACAGTTTGGTTCAGTTAAAACAGAGATAGGTGTGTAAGTTGGATAGTTAGTTGGTATGGTTGTCATTCGAACTCTGGTGCAGACTAAACGATCAAACCAAAACTGCTTGAACTTGGTCACTTCGTAAAGTCCTGTATAGCGACCCTCACAGCGCCAAAAGGCCTCCTATTTGTTGGCTGTCACATTTTGTTCTTTAGAATCAGAGGATGAAACCCTCTTTATTCTTCACACATTTTGATCTCTGCAATTGACCCATCCTAGTACTAGGAGCAGTGGGCACCACGGCAGGGCCCAGGAGGTGAACTGTGAACTCTTCAAGTAGCAGTCCACACTAAATTGTTTAGGTCTGTTTGGGGACTTGAACCGGCGACCCTAAGGCTCCCACTCAAAGTCCCTACTTACTGAGCCACTATTCCCACTCACTATTAAGTGTGTATGAAGTCAATAAAGCCTGAAAGTGCTGGGACAAAATTAATCAGTGAAGTGAATTGTTCTTCTGGATTCATCCAGAAGACAAAGACAATTGGACTACTTTTCTTCTTCACTAAATCGCAATGATTTAAGATCTCCGTTTAACGTATTCATCTCTTGCTGTCTTATTTCCCCTCTTTTATTCCCTGTTAGGATTCCATCAAGGTGACTTTAGCTATTAGTTAACTTTATGCACGGATGGTCAAGTTTTATCACTCAGGCGGGCACGGCCATAAATCTCTCTCACCCGGTGACCCCAATCAGCCTGGTACTGTATGTGGACCCGAGGAGCGGTTGAGCTCTGAATGACCGAAGCATTTGCGCTGCTATATGCATTAGACTAGTATATACACAGGGAGATAAACACTCATTCAATTACTTCCTGGTGCCACTTTCTCGCCACCTTATGGCAGGTCTGCTGCAAAGGCTAAATGGCCAGTCATCATCGCCCTGACGTTAATTAAGTCACTTCGTCAAAGGCTCTGTACAAGTTGTCACTGGACTCATACTTGTATAAGCTGTAGAGTTAAAGATCAGGATTTTATTTTTCTATATAACTTTGACAGCCTTCTCAATTTAATGATGGATAATTGACTGAGAGAGAGAGGCATGCTGCTTTTTTATTTCCACTTACTCTGAGACATAACTTGTTAATGGCAGACTGTCAACATTATTACCAAGCAAATATTAAACACTTCCCTGTACTTATGCTCCTGAGGCTTCTTTACACCCGTCTAAATCCCTTCCCTAGTAGTTGTTTGGGACAAAGATGATGAAAATAGGATGGATTAATGTAGCCAAATGGATACGGAGCAATCTGTCTGTCATCTAAAACCATAAAATGTTTTTACTTCTTCACATGCAAGGCATTCTTTGTACGTTACTTCAAAGATACAAATATGGTATTTACAGACAGAAATCTGAAATGTATAAAAGATATACATCAAACTGGTGACTCAGGAATCACTTTTAAGGCGTCTTTTCAACAATTCTAATCTACTTCTCTGCTAGAAAGTGTATTTTCATATATGTCAAACTATTTCCTTAAATGTGATGCTAGATATTAGTGCAGGTTATTGTCTTTTTGACAAATCAAGCTCAAATGAACTGAAAATTGCAAACCGCAATGAAAGGCATCAACTTTACTGTATGCTGTGTAACCTGAATTAAAAATGTATTGATTAATTATTTAGATTTTGACCTGTATTTGAAAGATATTTCAAAGAAGTGACAGTAAGTACATGTATTGTGTCTTAGGAGTATTGTGATTGACATTAATGGAAGGCCATTATAATTCTGAAAGC
Source organism: Eleginops maclovinus (assembly GCF_036324505.1). NCBI lineage: Eukaryota > Metazoa > Chordata > Actinopteri > Perciformes > Eleginopidae > Eleginops > Eleginops maclovinus. The sequence goes on from NC_086356.1 coordinate 8,266,002, forward strand.
TTCCACATGAATGTCACTCTCACCGAATGCCTCGCCACATGGGGGGAAATCCAACACATAAATTAATACTGCTTCAGCTCATTCTGTTCATAATACAAAAAGGGTTCAGCGTTAGCTCCTATTTAGCTGTATTGATCGATTAAAGGGTCAATGGATAATCCTTGTATGCAAGTCATTTAGCAGCTACATATTAATGGAGCCTGTCAAACCTGTCTAATTAAGCCATGTTAAAATGGAGATGACGATGCTTGGCAGGACATCAGCAATTCTGGTCTGGTTTTCCTGCTGTTTGGCGGAAATTGAGTTTGTGCATGAGAGATAAATAAAGCATACTTAATATTTATACAAAGACACATTAAATTGTTATGCCTTTGTTAATTACTATACAATATATGTATGACAATTAAATTGTACTTTTTCAGATATCAGCCAGCTTCTCAACTCATAAGCAACAGGAATTCATTTTCCTGCTAATATTCATTTTAATATAACGTACTATAAATAGTTCCCCTTCACACTGGCTTGTTGAATGAGCTACCAAACTAACGTCCTCTGGGGACAGTGCAGTGCTAACGCAGTCAGGCTGTCTTGCTAACTGATTAGCTAGCTGCAGCGCATTAAACAACACAAAAATGCACCTGAAACTATAATTCTAATCACTTTAAACCCTGATACTGGTATCCTTGGTTTTGAAAGATTACCACTTACTAAATGCTGTCTGCCAATGGCTTGTAAGTAACAGCTTGTTTTTTTATTTACCTGCTCAGCTCGCTAGATCCACTGTGAAATAAACATGGGTCTTGCTATCCCCTTCAGATGCGGACCAAAAGAAAATCACAATTTTGATATTTCCTCAGGAACAGTATTTAACTTTTTTTAATTAAAAATGAAATCCTTTTTGCCCACATTTTCCAAAACTCCGAAACATGTTATGCTAACCTGAGTCCACACCAAGATGATCTTTTAAAGTAAATTGTTTGTCAGTTCTTTCAACTGATTTAAGACCTGACTTGGAATTGCTTCAAACAGTAGCAGCTCTGACAGGTCTTAAACCTGATAATACTCATATGAAGTGTTAGTAATTGGTTGTATATAAATGACATTTTCTAATCACATTAAGGTATCTGGCCGCACACTTCAGATGCTCCTTAACACGGCTTGGGTTTGAGTGCTTAATACTTTTAAACATATTATAACCATTCTCTTTATCTGTTTTGGGTGGAGCAGAGGAGAGCAGAATTAGCTACCAAGGACAGAGCAGCCAGGATTTTTTTCACTCGCATGGCCATGCTGAATAAGGTGACCCCGAGCAGATTATTTGCAATGACAATGAGCTGTGGATTCTGGCAGTTCTGCCTTTTTGTCTCTTTTTTTCATTCCATCAATCATTACCAACTGTTCTCTCCCATGCGTCCTTGTCACATTCAACCCCTCATATCGTTGTCTGACAACCCTGACTGGCTGATCTACCCTCTTTCTTGCTTTGTAATTCATGTACTATATTCTGAATGGTGCTCGTCTCCATCTGACCTCTTTCTAATCAAGCCTCTTGTCTTGTATTCTTATCTCCTCAAAACTCCACTCTTTCCATAAAAATTGTGCTGTTCTTGCATAGATTGTGTCACCACCTCTTACCTCACCAAAATGTCTTACTTTCTCTATCTTGCTTCACAACGATACTTCTCTCTCTGATGTTGGGACAGCATTTGAAGATCAGTCCAAAGTTCCACCCTGACTCCTCCTCCCAATTGTTTTATAATCTCTTCTTCAGTCCAAACTCTAGATAGTACACAAAAGTTAAGTTCCTTTATCTCTCCTGCATTTTACTTGGACACTTCTGAAGTGTAGCTTTGTTCTTATTCCTCTACACGTGTTTCTTCCCTTACTTTCTATGGCTGTTCTGCGTCTTTCCTTCCTCTTTTTCCACCTTTCCTTACTTAGTCTGTCCCAGCTTGATCCTCTTCAACAATTATTTCACAAGTGGCCTGTTAACAAGCTAATTTGAAGCTACTAAAATCCAAAGTGCTGTCAGAAGATGGGTTCAAATTGAGTTTTGGCAAATGTGTTCTGCCTTTATGGCTCTCCATACAGACCGTGCCTCGACCTGCATCAATCAACCTGCTCAACTGTGATTGGCTAATATTACTTGGATCACAAACCAAAAACAATGCTAAAGATCGTGTCCTGTTGCCTTCAGATTTAACATTAGTATACTGTATATCTATAAACTGATATATTGGTTTATTGAGATTACCAGTGGCTACTGTGAGGCTGCATGTAGGCACTGCAGCTCTCTATTCAGCTGTGTTCTCATACCTCCACATCCCTGAAATACCTTCGATATTTTTCCTTCAATGCTGCCCTTGTCACAGTAGCATTTCCAGTGTCACAGCAGTAGGGTTTTGAAGAACATGATCGGTATTCGTCTTTCCCCAATTTGTGTTTGCCTGCTCAGCAACAGTATTGCTGTCATTGACCTTGTCTCCAACTCACATCATGTTAGAAGGGATGCTGGTTATTTCACTTTAAAGCTTGCATGTGATTTCCAACCCAAAAATTCAAATCTTTGCATGTCTTGCTGACCTGCTTTTCACCGACTCTTTTGATTAACTGGAATGTATTAATTCAAAGCCTACCAAATGAAAACTGCCCTCCATCTTTCCTGTAATAGGTCCCCGTATGTAGAGGTCCTTCTCAGCAACCTCCATCAGAATTTACAGCTCTCAGTAAATGATTATGAAACCATGTGTCTCTAAAGTTAAGTTATTCAGTGTTGATTTGAAAATGAAGGTTGCAGATTACTGACTATTCATCTGCTGAACATATACAGTAGTTTGTAAAATTGCCTGCATTTTCTAAAGTGATTTGATTTTAATTATCTTAACATTTGCATCAAATAATAACCATGATCAGACTCAATCATGGGCTATACAGAGTTAGTTCTTCATTCCAATGAATATCCAGCAGTGCACTAATGTAATTTGAGCAGACAGTGGTACACAAGGGCAATTAAAGCCACTTAGGAGTAGACAGTTAAAACTAAGCACAAAGCCTGGAGGCTGCCTTGTGTTGGATAACCTCCACAATTTATCTTTACATTGGCAAAAGCTGAGATTTTCTTTTTCTCTGCAGGAAGATTAGGGTAATGAAATTAACATACATTCCTGAGGCGTTTTTGTATATAAAAAAGTTGAATCGTCACAGGTGCAGATTTTACACAAGCTGTACAAGTTTGCATCTTACTTAAAGGAGAATTTTAGTGACTACAGAGTTTTCAGTAACATTTAAAGAGGCCCTATTAAGGCTCCAATCAAAACAGAGCTGGCCCCTTAACCAATCAGAGCAGACAGGGCTCTGGTTTCAGACAGAGGGTGAAAAAGGCAGGCAGTATGAGAAAGAAAAACATTAAAGCATGGAGACATGTCCCGGTAGAGGCACAAAATACAAATGAATGAGCAGCACATGAGCCCCTTTAATACTTATTTGTTGTTGTAAATATCTCATTTCAAATGTCACACACATTTCTAATAATTGGGACATAGTTGCATACTGTGTATATAAAAGAGGTCAGATATCGCTGTAGTATAGTTTTAGTATTTGTCACATGCGAGAGTAGAGCAGGAAGTCTAACCTCTTCTTGGCAGCACAAACAAAACAGACAGCTTGGCACATAGAACGGGACTCTACCAGTGTGAACCGTCTGTAGTGCTAAACATGTTTCAGTTACTTCATTCTTGGACACCCTGAAGTGTTATTGACAGGTGTAGTGGATAAAAAAATTGTGTGTACAGAAATGCTGTTATTCATTCAGAATAGCTTTCAACAGCTTCAAGGATGTCAATATTTCATGATTCTGCAAACACACTTGATAATGTTTATCTTCACACTGTCTGTATACCTGAAGGGCGAACTAATTCCTTCCTATAGATAGATAGATAGAATCGGAGGATGAAACCCTCTTTATTTGTCACATGCATGCACACAGCAGAGCACACACAGTGAAATTAGTCCTCTGCATTTAACCCATCCTAGTACTAGGAGCAGTGGGCAGCTATCGTGCAGCGCCCGGGGAGCAATGGGGAGGGGGGATTGGAGGTGTCCGGTGCCTTGCTCAAGGGCACCACAGCAGGGCCTAGGAGGTGAACTGGGACCTCTCCAAGTAGCAGTCCACTTTCCATATTTCAAGTCTGTTCGGGGACTTGAACCGGCGACCCTACGATTCCCAGTCCAAGCCCCTACTGACTGAGCCACTGCTGGATCTTACTTTGACAATGCCAATTGTTCTAAATTGTTCATTATGGCAGCTCTCTGTATATCAGACCAGATTTCAATGTACCAAAACAATTAAAAAGAAACGTTTCGTGTCAGATATTTCAGATTAAAATTGTACTGCTACTTTTCACTAGAGCAGAGATTCCCAAAGTGTGGTGCGCGCACCCCCGGGGTTGCGCGAGCTGCCACCAGGGGGTGCACGAGATGAAACATGTAATGGTGGTCTGGTGTAAAAAATATTAGTGTTGTTTTTTAAGTGGGATTTTTACGACGGAGTATTAGGGCCACATATGAAGAAAACAAATATTTTTGCTGTGACGAGATTAAAGTCGACACGGCGACTTTAAACTCGAAATGTCGAGAATAAAGTTGAAATGTCATGTCGAGTTTAATCTCGACATGTCGAGATTAAACTCGAAATATCGAGAATAAAGTTGAAATATTATGTCGACTTTAATCTCGACGTGTCGAGATAAAACTCGAAATGTCGAGAATATAGTTGAAATTAGTTGGGAGACATAGCAACCGCTCCCACAGGTCCTGCACTGAATCCGAAATGGCTTGTGTAGATCATTTGGTCAAATTATACTTCCGAATTGGATTTAACAATAAAGAGATCCTCGCTGTTTTAGCGAACCTCGACACGTCGAGATTAAAGTCGACATGACATTTCAACTTTATTCTCGACATTTCGAGTTTAATGTCGACATGTTGACTTTAAAGTCGCCGTGTCGACTTTAATCTCGTCACGGCAAAAATATTTGTTTTCTTCATATGTGGCCCTAATACTCCGTCGTAGATTTTTCCATAGGCTACAATAAAAAACAGGAACAATAAACATTTCCTTTGTAATCCCTTTATTTTAAATTAAAACACTATAATTTATTAGTTTTTGATTTTGTTTCACTGTAGCCTAGGATATATGCGCGCCAACTCGTTTCATTCATTCTTTCAAATATGATTAACTGGCTGAAACCAGGGAAACTGTCAAAGGAACGTCTCATGACAAAGTTATTTATATGGCGATAAAACAAAGCTTTGTTGCGTTTTTTGGGGGGTGCGTCAACCCGGTTGGGACGTAGAAGGGGGTGCGCCGCAAAAAAAACGATCTTTTTAAAAAATCCATTATCTTCCATGGTCTCTAGCCATGGTCAGAGGTTGAGCAGTGGGTAACAAAATATTGCTTAGCAAGTTCAAGCACCTTATGTCCATTATCCTTTTTCTAAAATAGTCATTCCTTTCTGTAAAGATGAAACCCTTCTGTAAAGGGTTAACCCTAACCCTAACCCTAACCCTCTGCAGGAATTTATTTTCCTATTATAACAATTACAACCACACCTACTCCTGCAGTCTCACTTTTCTAACAGCAAATTCTTAATTCAAATTAAACACTGCTGCTTGAGTGTGGTTAATAACATCTACAATACTTCCTAAGCTTATGAGTGTCATCTGAATCAAATCGTTTGACAGAGAAGGATATTTTTAGAGTGGCAATGTAAATGTGTACGTATTGTCATATTGTCAATTATTGCCATATTACAAGAGAGTGATTCAGATCTTGCTCAGAACATAAAAGGCAGTTTGAGAAAAAGGCTTTTAGATACGTGATACTGCTTTATCAGATTTTGGCTTCTTGTAAGAACACTTGTAGTAAGTGAGTAGTTAATACCAGTAAGACAGACTGGAGTGGCTCAATCTTTGTTTTAATGTGCTCTTCTAATAGGTTGAAGGGGGTTTAACGCAAGATCTAACAATGAGCAGATTTTCATGGAATTAGAAGTAACAAATGTGTCAAATACCTTCAATTTTTGCCAAGAGAAGATTTTTCTCACAGTCACAACTAGAGGATGGCCTGAGGAGCCTTGATAGGACAAAGAATAGGCGCCTCGGTTTGTGACTCTATATAATATATAGATATAATGGGGCATATAATGTTCTTTTAGCAGATCATTTATCCTCAGGGATCTTTTGTCAGACCTAATTGTCTCTGTTTAACATGGAGCAGTAATAGCAACCAAATGAAGAGACGACGACGACGTGATTAAAATCACTAAGTATAACCGCGGCACTGCCTTAAAGACATAACTTCATTTAAATCAGTTTGAGTTAGGAATTGCAAGTAGGAGTTTTAAATCTGTAGCCAAATGTATTTCTTCGTGAGGGTGCTCAGCCTTAAATTGTTACAGACTGCTGTAGGGACGACAAATCAAGACGGGGTAGAATATATTTCAAGGCAACATTGTGTATGCTTCGAGGCCTTTTAAAATGTGTGCGGGGGATATTTTATTCCTGTATTATAAAGTACCAGTGGAGAGATGACAGGAAACTGGGACGTAAAAATGTAAATGTAATCTTAATCCCTAAATCACATCACAAGTGCTTGGTGGCTTTCGCAGCTGCTACTGTAAATTCAATTCTGCAAAAAGACATTAACAGATATATTTCCTGGTCAACACAAAGATGACATTTCATTCTTAATAGACCGTACCGTACCATCTTGAAATGACTAATTCAAAAAAAGCTTTTGAATGCAATTACAGACCATTAAAGGTATTTCTTAATGATCTGTTTTAACACTTTAGGATTGTGAAGCTCCTATTTACTTTAGTTTGAGTGGCATTATGGATATAAGTAAATAAGTGGAGTGCTCTTTATAAGATGTAGGTTTTTTTTTTAGCTTTAATAGCATTGATGTTTAACAGTAATGTGTAACCCACATTGTTTAACATTGTTAGCCTATAGAAAACTGTTCAGATGTTTCATCATTTCTGATAAGAGCTTATGACTCAAATTGAAGCACTAAAATAGTTTTAACTCTGCCATCTGTGGGTTATTTCACTTGCTATAACCCCAATTTCCCCTCACATTTATTTCCTCTTGGAAATTCAAGTGCATTTGTCAATTTCAGTTAGCCATCATTTTGGCTACTTATGGTGCAATGCTGATGACCGTTTGAGTCTTACAGATGGCATCATTTAACTGCAGGGTTTCAAACCACTTACAGTATGTGAAGTAGCAGTGTAATATCGAAGAGGAAGGATGTATTTTCCTTTTTTTTTCCCTTCTTGCTTTTCATCCTTTAGATTTTCTTGACTGACGTCTTTGCTTGGAAAGCCAATGTTAAGTTTATCCAACATTTCCAATAATAAATGCATACAGGTGTTATATACAGTTCCAACTGAGCACACTCTCTTCTCTTATATTTTCTTTATATGTTTCTTATTTGTTCCTTCACGGGCCTTTGTTTCACTACCTGCTTACCAGATGTCTTCCCAAATGCCACTGTCTTCCTGCTCACTCCAGCAGCCGTTACTAATTATTCATTAGGTCCGGTGTCCCTCTGTGGGTTCCTTAGCTGCTGAAACTCTCAGAAAGTGTGAGTAAGTCTGTTCTTCTCTCGTAGAAAACTTGATAATTTATCACCTTCCTCAAACTTTTCATCAGCTGATGATCTTCCACTAAACAATCTATGAGCACACAAAGACAATAAGTGAGCAAGACCAATCCATTTCAAAAAACAACGTCCAATGAATAACAATGATGGACATTTTTTCACAGCAGACTCCCTTCTTAGTCACAGAAGGAAAAGCAGAGGTGTTACTAATAACATTAACAAAGTCTCTAACTCTGTTCAAATGTCCCCGTAAGCCATGATAGTGTTACTTACCAGGAGCTGGAATGCAAATTACCAGGATCCTGAAACTGAAGCGGCTAATTGTAATTCATATTCCATTCACTTTATCATGTCCAGCTGTGCTTTGTGTACTGTGACATGTCAACATCTCTTTTATGAAAAATAAATTGGCTTATTTTCACAACATCCTTTCCCTACCTTTCTTTCAAAATCAGACAAAAACATTCCAGAAGAGGACGTTATTGAAAACAAGAGTCAGGGAGAAAGACAGTTGATACTTTTCCCCAACACATTCTACTACTACTACTACTACTACTAATAATAATAATAATAATAATACACATCCATACTGGATTATGTTGTGCCTGCATTTATCTTGATAGGATTCTTCTAAAGGTATCTTGATAGAGGTTATATGTGATCTGTTTTTATTTTTGGGACACTTAAAGATGAAATAGTACATTACACAGGGAAAGGGGGTGAAGGGTGTCACAAGGCGGCACAATATGAGACCAGTGCTGCTGCAAATGGGACGGGCATGTAGTCACCAGCCTGGCAACATCACAAAAACGGGGAGTGGAGATTAATACCTTTGACTTCAAAACTATTCCTCAGTAGGCTCATATAAAAAAACAAAACAAGAAATCATCAAGTTTTGAAGAAAATGTCAAGGGATTTCTCAGATGCCTCTCTAATCAAGCTCTGAAGACAGGGAGGGTCAGGGTGGATGGTAAACTGATTGCACATGGGAGACTGGTGTTTGTGTGTTATCAAAGGAAGTCTCAAGACTTATTTAGATGTATGTCCACATTTTAAATAATACAATTTAAAGCGAAACCATGATCTTTTTTCTGAAAGGAGTTTTGTTTTGTTTTGATTCGTTTAAGTGGAAAAATGTAACCACTTGTTTCCAATAAAACGTCATTGAGAATGCAATTTGGTTTTATGGGGATGTGACTCTATAAAAGACAGGGTTGACAGCATTTCATTCTCAAAGTGTTGTAGATGGCAGAAATGCATGCCAAAAAAGAGCAATACAAACTGTGGAAAAATGATAGTGTCTGTGAGACTCCTTAAGAGGTGTTTGATGTTAAATGTAAATTGTCTTTAAGCCAGTTCCTCAGGTTGAAACTACTTGGTTCTCATTTTTCAAATTAGTAGGTTTAATTACGTTCACTGAGAGACATGCTTCATACCTCAGCATTGAACGCATTTACTGCTGGGCTGTATGAGCTGGGTTGTATATACTGTATCCACCATAGCTATGCTAACACACATCCATTTTTTTTTAATTTGTGAGAGTTTATTCATGATTATACCTTTTCACCAGATGAATAACTAAGTAGAACTCTCTAAGCAATGTCAGCATTTAATACAATGTCTCATAATTGTTGACTCTGTATACTAAAAATAATTTATCCTCATTTAAATGAAACTGCATTTTCCGGTCATTGAGTTCCGTCATAATGTCACTGGAAAGCAATTGACACAATTTAAGTAATGATTTCACTGCTTCCAAACCCTATTAAAAAATGTGTTCCCTCCAGCTGGAAATAATGACCATGAAGGTAGGTATCAGCCAGAAATAAAAAAAGAGATCTAAAAGTTCTGTAGCTATGTCACGTGCATGGAGAATTAAGGGGCTATTTCTATTACATGAGGCCGATACCGCAGGGACTCACAACAAATGTATTGGTTATTTTCTGCAACAATCTTTTGCCGTAACTGGCCCAAATAAGTGCTTTATATATAATGCTGTATAAGGTCATAACAATGTACATATGTCTTCCATTTTAGTAGGCTAAGTTATGTGAGTAAACATCCAGAATACCAAGACCACCTAGGTTTCTCTTAGAGTCTTTCAATCAAACTATTCCAACGCTGTGGAAACTTTACAGTAATGAGAGAAATACAATAAAGTAAATCACATGGGAAGAACATTAATTGTTGTCTCTGCTCTCCGCCTTTATGACAAAATGAATGCATTGCTTCAGGTCTTTATTGTTTTCAGAAGCTAAGCACTATTCAACTCATGCATTGTCTATTGGAGATTTGATTATAAAGCCATATTGTGATACCTCTTGTATTTTCCATATAAAGGGCGCTAGAAGCAGGGTGTTCCGGCATTGTAAAAAAGTGGGATGGCTTCGCTCTCAATCAATTTCGCTTTTAACCATGTCGAAAGTCATTAAGGAGTTTGAAAGATTTGGAATTGAGTCACCTGGCTGCAATAATTGTAGCATAATGCCATTAGCACAAATGAGGATGGTCAATGGACAGACAATGGTTCAAGTGTTGATGTAAATGTGAGAGGAGGTACTGAACAGCCTTGTATAGCAGATCTAAGCAGTTTACAATTTGGTTACAATACCAGTCGCTGAAAACTTGCTGTAGGAATGCAATAAAACACCTTAACCCACTGTAGCATAGTGGTGTAATAAATATGGCCATTTTGTCACGTCAATGTAATGCTGGACACTGATTTGATTCCACTCTTGACCTGTCCAGCAATGACTTCCACTTGAACTGTCTAAATCATACATTAAATCACTCTCTCAAGACATTTTCATCTGCAAATTGTTGTCTGGTTTTGGCAACAGAGAAAATCAAAGCAGTATCGTATTGCATTATGATTATATAGTACCGTGAAGAAGAGAAAAAAGTACATCTTGAAGCATTTATTAATGTCAATAATTTCACTGGGGCTTAAGTGAGCGCCAACATCCTGATCCTATTGAAAAGTCAAAATTCATCAAATGTAAATGTACTTTTAGAAACACTGAGGTTGAAAAACTGACAACTTACCTCAACACCTGGAACGAGTCTTAAATGTGGCCCAGAAAATATTAACCGTGATCCAGTAAATATTTTCCCTAAGAGGGTTGTTGTGCTGCTATGCTTGGTCTGGCAGTGGCACACTGACATTCTTCTCGTGTCATGATACTGGTCATTAGATACATCTTTTGTTATCTTTGTAAACTTTTGTTTGGTTGGTCACATTGTCATGATTATAGAGTTTTGTTTCCTGTTTTATTTTGAAATGTTTTCCTTCCTGTCTGTCATTTCTGTATTTGCTTCCTGTCTGTGTTTTTCCTCCTGTCTGATTGTCTGATTGTGTTCACCTGTTGTCCCTGTGTTTCTCTTCCCCTCTCCAGCTGTGTCTTGTCTTGTGATTAGTCCCTGTGTATTTAGACTTGTTTTCCCTTTGTGTTCCTTGCCGAGTCGTCGTCATTCCCTTGTTTGTTTCTCGGTCCTGTCTACTTGTCTGGATTCCCCTCGTCTGCCCTTCTTATCTTTCTGATTTGATTTAGTTTTGTTTACTACTTTTCCATTTGATGATCGTGCCTGCTTGCACCTTTTTTTGTTTTTTGTTGTTACAGCTTTTTGTTGATTACAGCTCGCTTTTCGTTAAACCCCAATACCTGCCTCCCCTTGTTTCACTGCATTTGGGTCTTGTTACCACAACTGGGACACACATATATGCTTGGAGAATATAGATGATCAAAAATAGCATCCAAATGGTTTGGTTGTTTCCCGTATTTAGGGTGACTAAAACATTTTGCTTGGATCTAACATGTGAGAACCAATATTTTTGTAAGCATTCAAGTCCTTGTTATGTTTTGCCAAATGTTGCCAGTGAATTGAAATTGAATTAAAGGAGACTGAATAGAAAGAACAAGGACACAATGCTGAAGTAAGTATAGTCATTATATTATATTATTTTATTTTTCTAGCTTGAGTGAAAGGCTTTTCTATAATACCACTCGGCTTTGTGATTGGAGCTCAGCCTTTCGTTTTGTGGAGGGATGATTTTTTTTTTTCTCTAACTCTCTGAAATTAAACTTATCGCAAAAGTGAGGAAACAAATTTATCCCTGCTTAATTTAACCAATTTTGAAAAGTGAATTATTCCATTCCTCAAATACCTCCATAACACTTTGCCTGCGCAGCATTCTAGGGGTACTATCACGACATACACTGGGAGGGATGCGATGGGCAGGCCTACTACTACATTAACACACAAACAGTATTGATGTCTACCATGCCTTCTCTTTACTTGTAAGCAGCATTAAAAGCCAAATCTCCATTAAATATGTATTTTTCCAACATATTGGTGCTTCCAATCCAGCACGCAAATGTCCCACAAACTGATCTGTGTATTTCTCTGGAATCAATTGGGAAATTATTTTGCCCCATTAGCTGAAATCTTTGATTGAATTGGACTTGTTGTATTATAATAAATCAGATACATTTTACCTGCCATGTTCTCCTTGTCAAGTTTGAGAATTAATTTCTGAGGCTTCGAGTTGGTGGATGCCAAACGGCTTCTACCAACTGTACTGTTTGTGTGTCTTTGTGCCAGGTTTTTGTGTTAAGCTGGAGCAAAGTAGGACAACATGCATTTGTTGACCCATTTGTTTGTGGAATTTGGGATGGGCTAGCTCAATTCTGGTCATGATGGAAATTTGCTATAAACGAACCGTGACCATATCCACAACATTTGGGCATGATACTGGCCGAGCAAACAGCAGGAAATAGAGAGTGTGTAGAGCAAATGAACAAATAATTTATGTAAATATACATCAACCCTGAGCTTATTACTGGTGCTTATATTGTCCATGTTGATGAGACTGTGACGGAAAGGTCTTGCTGTGCAATTAGGCTAGTTTGCTTCGTTGTAGGAGTTCATATTCACCCTCTGGGTCTGCTTATTGGTGCAACAATATAATGGTTATTTTAGGAGTTGATTAATTATTCTGTCCACCCATCCACTCATTTGTTTTTCAATTTTCTGTCACAATGGAAGCAGGCTAAGGTAGAAAGTCTGTTCTTCTACGTATGGACAAACTCAGAAATCCTACCAATTTACATAACTTTTGATACTCCAGCAGTCTCAACAGATTCTCACACCCAATTCATTACTTAAAAAAGTCACTGAAATCAGTTTAGATGCTGGTGTAGCCCTTACAGTATAAGCCACTGTCTGCTCATTGCTTGTAAGCTGGCAGCGCAAGTTGTTTACTTGTCTTTATTCCCCTGCTGGTGCTCAGTCTGCCAGCTTCTGTCAATCAAACACAGGCAGGCACACGCCGCTCCAGTGGCTGACTAAGCATATTATTTTTACACTTTGTGGCTAAAACAAGAAGTGATTTGATCATTGACTACGGCAAGGTAAAGCAGGTAGAGAAGAAGAATGAACCAATACATGCAACTCCTCATTCACAGCAGCTATGGAGTAGAGTTACTTGGAAGCATAATACATTTAACAGAGTTAAAGTAAAACTGGCCTAAAGAGCTAGTGCAGCATTGAATGCAAAAGGCTTGTGGTGTGGGTCAGAGTCTAAAATGCATTTGTGCCCCAGCTGATGGAGGTCAACAGAGTGTGAATAGAGAGTCTGCATTCGGCCCCAGCAAGCCTGCAGCACCAGCCGCTCAGTGAAAACAGGATCAGTTTTCACTGTACCAGATGGAATTTGGAGCTTATTCCCTTTTGGCAATGTGCCACAATATGAGTGAATATGCTGTATGTGTGTGAGTGAGCGCGTTTACCTGTGTGTGTGTGTGTGTGTGTGTGTGTGTGTGTGTGTGTGTGTGTGTGTGTGTGTGTGTGTGTGTGTGTGTGTCTTTTCACCTGTTTAACTGCTCTGGAGACACTTGCCAGCTCTGATTAAATCACCAGCGTCCACATAAAGGGTATCTTTCCATTTCCTGTAGTCCCGCAGAATCACACCAATCACCCTTTTATCCTTGCAACCCTGTTTTGTACCTTTGTAATCTTTGTTCTTTTACTTGTTATAATTTTAATTAGACTTATCTGAATGTTTTTGAATGCCAAGACGGATAACTGATTTTTGTTTTCCTGCTTTTACATACAGTATCTGATTCCCTTTTTGTTTAATCATGAAAAATCATACTCCCTCATCTTGTACTTATGGGTGATGAAGAGCATTTGACAGTATCCAATACACACAATTATGAATATGCTTATGAGTCAACAGGTCTTTATACCACTACATGTCAAGTTAATGGGTTCAATCTCAGCGTAACTAAAAGGTTAAACAATTATTTTCACTTGTATGCATCACAGAGAGGGTTCAAACGCATTACAGTAAGTACACTTCTGACACAAGTATGTACTTTAGTTGAAGGCAGCATTATATTTTTTGAGCATTGAATGCTTTATATTACGATGCTTCACATTAAGGACCTCCGATTGACTCTCTTCTCTGCAGCCACCCACACAATGCTTTCATGGTTGGCAAAGCTTGTTTCTGTGTTTTTGTGTGTGACTTAAGAAGCCACGTGCATGCATGCCAGGCACAGACTGATTAACATTGGGTAACAGGTTATGCTCTGTTTGGTCAACAGGGCAGGTTTGTGTCAAAGAAAAATTAACATGAGGATTTAAGATTATTGAGGAGAGAGAGGGTTGTGGTGCAGTGGGATAGTGCGCTGGTTTTCAGATCAGGGGAGAGCAGGTTCAAGTCCCACTGCCGTCAGCATTTTCTTGTATCATTGGTAACGTTGACCACAATATTCTGCTGGAAGAAAATTCCTAAGGGCTCTAAGAGAATATTGGAGTTGGTGGGGGGTCACCTTTTCAAAAAGTGGTGAACCAAAGAAGTGTAACATATTTTGTTTTAAATATAGATGCCTCTCTTTTTACATTATTGTCAAGCTTAAACAATTCCAACATTGTGTTAGTTTAAAACAAAGAGCAGGCTTCCTTTAAGTCCATTATTTTGTCGACTCATCTAGCCAACATGACCTCATTCATCGTTCCTTAATAATTACCAAGGGGTCGAAATAGAACATTCCCATGATGCTGCATTACCAACAGGAGCTACCTGACATAATCATGGACAAAGAGACTGAGTGGACTATTTTATGAATTGACAATGAAAAAAGTAGAGATGTTGAACTTACAGAAGATTTACAGGGACAAACTCAATGATTTTGATAAGGCTCTTCACAGAAGTGTGTGTGTGTGTGTGTGTGTGTGTGTGTGTGTGTGTGTGTGTGTGTGTGTGTGTGTGTGTGTGTGTGTGTGTGTGTGTGTGTGTGTGTGTGTGTGTGTGTGTGTGTGTGTGTGTGTGTGTGTGTGTGTGTGTGTGTGTGTGTGTGTGTGTGTGTGTGTGTGTGTGTGTGTGTGTGTGTGTGTGTGTGTGTGTGTGTGTGTGTGTGTGTGTGTGTGTGTGTGTGTGTGTGTGTGTGTGTGTGTGTGTGTGTGTGTGCGTGCGTGCGTGCGTGCGTGCGTGCGTCCGTCCGTCCGTCCGTCCGTCCGTCCGTCCGTCCGTCCGTCCGTGTCCCTCTTGTTGCTTTAATGCGTGTTTGTGGGCTGCTGTAGACTTTATATTATCTCTGCCTCTCCTTAGTTGTCTACCTTGGTGCTTTATTGAGTTGTAAAAGTGTCAGGCTGCTTAATTTATGCAGTCAGGCATTGCATGGTGCACGAGTCAAAGTCTCCATCTCCTTAATTTATTTGACGTTATTTATCTGCAATCGTCTGAGTTTTGAACTTTGTTCCAGGTTATACTAGTAAGACATCACTGAGCACGGCAGTTTTTCATTGTTGATGGGTGTATACGTTTCACAGATTTTTATTTGTTAAGATGCCGGCAACATTCGCCAATTGAAAAAGATTGTTCTGGTTTGTGCAGTTTTTCTTGTGGAATAGGCTACACCTACATTCTGTTTTGCATCACTGTGTTGCAGAATGACTTTTAATGATTAGTGGGTCCTTTAATTAATAAACCCTATAGTTTAGATAATGCACAATACTAGTTTTAGTGTGTATCGGTCTCATTAGTGTAGACTCAACTGTACATATCAACAGACTTGCTTTTTACTTTTTACGAAATACATTTTACTCCAGTAACTTTAGCAAAATATTCATCTCCTTCTGTCGCTGTCTCATATTTCCATTACTGCATGACAACATATAGTTGAGTCTTTCTAAAACCGCAATTTTGAATGATGTATATAAAACAAAATAATGAATGAGTCTGTTGAAGTATTAAATATCTCATCTATGATGAACAACAATAAGTGAAACAGCCAAATTAAATGGAGATTAATGACCATTTAGCACCAGAAGCCCTTCTAGCTGCCTCACCAAAACTGCCACCATGACCTGCAGAGAAATGTAGACTGTTATTCCTTTTATCTATCGTATTTCCTTTACAAATTAAACCCCTCTGAAAGATGCATTTTTTCCTCCTACGACAAAAAGTTCAACAACCTAATGCGTGTAGTTGTGTGTCTGTGCTCTATAAAAACACCTGTGCCGTTGTGAATATCAGCTCCACAATTCATAATTGATAAGTGACAAATATACACTACATAAAAGTATAAAACAGTAGAATGCTGCTGGAATATAACCAGCAGTTAAGGCATGTGACATGATGCTAGCTTATGTGTTTAAACTTTTGCAATTATTATTAAAGGTAGACCTGTGTGAATACGGCTAACAACAATAGGCCTTTGTGTTCATCCCCTGTCTCTTTTCCATTCACTTTGCTTGGATGTCTCCTCTCCCCGTGTTCATTTTATATTCATTTAATCTGAAACTCCAGCAGCTCTGTAATGAGTATATCATGTTTTCGGCATTATTGCATTGTCTAATAAAGAAGCTAACCTTTAAGGAGAAATATCTGGTTTTACCTTAACTGGGAAAGAACAGCTCATCAGCTACAAGGTTGACAAATGCTTTGGTACGGAGGATTTGAAGTAGGGTAAATAATTTATACGATTGCATCCTGTTTCAGAAGAGGATTATTTAGTTTTTCTCCCAAGTGATAATGACATTTTTAGCAGCATGGCTTAATCGTGAAGATGCCAGAGGGCTATAGTATTTCCCTCAGTTAAGGTTTAGGTTCTTTTGTTATTTTTCTCTGCCGTTTTTCTCTGTCTCTCACTCTCCGCACTCCTCCTGTTGTTTTACAGCCTTGCCGTCGTGTTACTGTTTTGTTTCCCGCATTGTGTGGAGACACTTTTTTTGTTGAAATGTCAATAATGTTTAAAAAATGATACAATGGCAGAAGTAGCTGATTTTGTGTGGGTTGCATTTGAAAAGGTGAATAATCAGTCTAATCAGGTTCATCTAATTGAATGCATGAGTGATTTATTGTCTGCAGGCACTTGCAAATATTGCAGTAGAGAGATAATGATCGGAAGGAAATTGGTACTTGTTGCTGCTCTCAACTGAGACCTTTTATGTAGAACATTGTGTTCAGCATGAAACACAACTTAGATACAGTCTGACTTTCCTCAAGAACTTGTATGGGGAGAAAGAAACACAATTAATGTATGTGCACCACAGATAGTTGGCATGGAAAAAATTCAAGTTAGCAGGTAAAATCATATTTTTAAAAAATAGCCCAGGAGAGGCTGAACGACACTGTTGCATTTGTTCTTCTTTTTTTTTAACATCCTTGTTCAAAAATACACACTTTTTTAGTACTAAACATTTAATTTAAACCAACTATGAAATGAATTCGGTAGTGACAGTCGGATTAGGTCTTTTTCTTTGCAATGAGACATTTCCAGGGATGGTTTTCCTATTTAGTGTTTGAGTAGAATAACAGAAAAACTGGCCCGATTTTAATGCAACCTATTGAAAGGCTGTAGCATGGCTCAAAACTAAGGGTGGAGGCCAAACATTCAGAGGTAAAATTAGGTTAATAAGACTAAAACTTCCGTAACTGTGTTGTAAACTTAAGAGAGATAACACATTTTTCTCTAATTTAGGTAAATGTGCATGCAGCACCTTGCTTGAAACAACTTTGTATTATACAGCTAACCCAGGGAGACACCTCCATCATACCAAAACGTATCTAGAGCAATTTTACGAGAGGTAAACGTTGACCCTGCCTGTCCCTCTGCTAAGCACATTTTTTTGCATTTACGATACCTTCATATTCTCTCTCTCTGTGCAATCACTGTCAGATAGTTTACAGAGGGATTTTTCTACATCATTCACCACAGATAAAATCAAAGCTGGCTTGATACAGAGTGTCTCTCTGGATGTTATGGGATTTAAATCCTGTAATATTATCCATGAGATCACAGAAAGCCTTCTTTGGCACCTCTTTCTTTTAGCCATCTGTCTTGTCTTGATACGACATAGGTCAAACATTTGGCCATTCTCCTGGCCAATCCTGTGTAAATGTGTCAAAAGACTTTAGTTCGATTATATATTTTTTTATCTGCCTCTACAGGCTTGCTGCCTTTGATAAAGCAGCGAAAGGAGGCTTTCTCAATGTGCAATTGTCCCCTGCCGCTGAGGAATAGATAACTTTGAGTCAAATAGAGTGGAATGTCTCACAATGACCTCATATCCTTTTCATTGAAGCAGATTCTGTCATATTCCTGCAAAGTGTGTGAAGATTGTTTGACTTTCAGCTCTTGCGTCCACCATTCCAGATGTGAAAAGAAGAAAGGGGGAAAGGTCACAGTGAAGCTTAGCACTTCTGGATATATATATACCAGGTGGCTTACTTTAAATGCCACCTAGAATTGGACAAAAGTTTAAATCTAGAATAAAGCTGTCAAGTCCAGATTTGTTTTTACAGCCCATCACTACACCTCATTTCAACACCAGCTTCCTTTCTACAGCCTTTCGCCTGGTTTTAATAAGGTCTGATGACAGAACTGGCTGTCCATGGCCATACAGCCAAACTGTCATGGGAGTAAAGTATATGAGGGGAACCCTGCTTTGTCCTTGTTCAGGTTTAATTAATATAAGGAAGCTTTTATGTCCCTATTTCTTCTTTAGAAGGACCAAATGGTGCTTAGTGAGGTTATAATTTCCAGGATAATGAATAGACTTGACATTAATAATACGAAAAATGATTTTAACTACAGTCATTTTAGTAGGGCAAAATTATGAACTGTACATGATTCATCCAATCAGGGTTTGAGTGGTTTCGTACATGTATTTGCAAAAGCAATTATGATTAATGTTTACTGGAGGAATTGAATAGACAGTAATGGGTGTGTGTTTATTTGATTGAAACTGTGGGGACATGATCTTGCCAGCATAAGGACATAATGGGGTTTCCATTAGCCATTGGGGTCAAAAGAGGTACTCACAAGGTTGACCGAAGTTAAGTCCATACACTTTCTTGCAGAGATGGAGGCAATGATTCATATCAATTTAATAAATTGATATCTGTAAGCATGAAACAGGAGTCAGGAAAACGTTAACTTAATTGTGAATGAGGACTGGGAGTGGGGGTTACTGTATGGGTTGTTATCAATAGTACCTTTTAAAAAATTGACAAATGAGCACACCATGTCTAATTTGTATCATCTCACTGAAGGTTTACTGTGCAACTCATGTGTGTTTTTCTGGTTATCTCCCCCAAATTGAATAAGACGCAAGTTATGGGTTAGGGTTATTTTATTTACAAAGTCCTTATAGGGCAGCAGCCCAATCCCACTGTGTGTGAGGAGCCAACAATGGCACACATTAGTGATGGCTGTCCTGTCCAAAGAGTACAAGGAGGTTTAATCAGCCTCCATACAGCAGACCAGGAAGCAACTGTCTGGCTCAAGGACTTTGCGTTCACTAAATAAATAAGCTGTAAGGGAACTTTACACACTAGGCTTCCTGTGGGTGTTAATGTATCAATGTGGTGTGTTAGCTATATTTGCTAGCTTTGCTATAAAATGCCAGACTATATATTTCCTCTTGTTCACACCTGCTGTCCAATTTAACCCAGGTCTTACTGGGCGAACGTACTGTAGCAGTTCACCTTAAGGGTCCACATTTACCCTAACCCTCTGTGTATTGAACACCTTTTCCACAAGAATGGGATCTTCTGCTGAAGATGCTCCGTTTTCTGCTTTCTTTATCCGACTGAATGTAATGTCAACCATGGTTACTTATAGTAGCTGCACACCAACTATGAGCAATGTAGTATCTCTTTTTAATTGCCTTTTTCAACCCCAAAATGACACATTCATGACTACCGTAGTCAGAAAATGACAAAGGAACTGAATTAAAAGTAAAAAGTCATAAAAAGTTGCCAATTTGACCGTGATGTGTGTGTGATTTACACCTTGACATTCTTGTTTGACTCCTGGTGTTACTTAGTTCCCAAAATGTGATGAATAATTCACCATCAGCAAGCAGAAATGTTTAAAAAAAAAGGGTGATAAGATGTTCACTTATTTTCCAGTCGCTTTGGGTTTTCGGGTGCCTAATCTTGAAAGTAGACGGATGGATAGTAAAGTACAAGTACTGCTGAATTGCAGTTATGTAATATTATAGTACTTTGTCCAGTGCTGCTTTAGTTTCAAAGGCAAAGAACAGTGGTATAGGAGGCGTAGATGCATCAGTGTTGCAAACTGAAGGGAAGGACCACACGCACACATGCAAGGGTACACTCACTTATTACCTTTAAACATGTTTTCTACCACTCTTTGCCCTATGGTCATTTTATGAAGTGTTCTGCAGTTGCAAAGTACTGAGCATTTTCAAGTGCATGCCTCAATTCTTCCACTCCTCTTAAGTGAAGATACACAGTGGGGACACATCATCCCTGGTGCTTTTAAAACAACTTACAGTACCAACTCTGAACACACAAAGTACATTTCTGGGCCATTAGTTTTAGCCTATTACATTCATGTGATGTTGTCAGAGCTCTCATATTCAGTATTTGTCTCGATCACGTTCACATTATCTTGTCATAAGTCTTTGCCTCTCCCCCCTCTCTTTGTCTTTCCATCTATCAATTACTACTTAGAAATGTTGTCTTGCAATTTATCTACCACCCATTTCGGCTGTTTATCAATGAGTTTCTTTTCAAAAAGGGGGAAAAGCAGTATAATAGGACAAGATAGATAATAGGGAAAGATAGTAAACTGGGTCTCAAGGGACTTAGTCATACAAGGAGAGAGAAAAATAATTTAAGTGGCTGTCGTGATGTATGGGCACTGGATGGCTTGAGTGTTTGTTTTAGAGCATTTTCCCTCAAGGTCTCAGCTGGATGTTCAGCGCTGCATGCTGGAATGCCAATTGGCAAATCGGACTGTGACCAAACACGGGGGGGTAACACTGGAGCTTTTGCCGGAGTCATTGGACAGCATCAGCAGTAGTGGTGGTGTCTGTTTTGACCCCTCCTATACTCTTTCTATCCTGTTTCTCTCCTGACATCTGCTGCTGTCCTGGCTTGTCTTTCACAGGAAAAACAGCTCAGCCTTTCTGTTTAGAACATATGTAGAAGAACTCCTTCACATTCATGCTCTCGGGCTGCAAACTCTGGAACGTGGGTAGAGCTCTCTAAACAATGGTCACTGAATAACGGCTCCATTAGAAATGCAGACAGCCCCACTGTAATTGGAAAATACCTGTAATGAGTGAGGCTAAGTGCCTGATCATGAACCACCAAGCCCGAAGCCAGGCAGTTTGTATTGTATTTCTCTCAGAAGGATTTCGATGGGATACATTCAGCACTGCTTTTATGTCACTTTTACTGCAGTGGGATTTCTTCTCTTATAGGTGCAACCTCACCATGCTACGATGGATAGGGTTATTGGCAGTTTGGGTACTGAAAAAAAAAATGGTCCCACATTGAAACTAATTGAAAACACACCGATAAGAATACCCCTGGCATAGATAAATTGCACTGGAAACTCACAAAAATACCCTTTTCGGATTTCATGAATTTAAATTGCCAAGTAGACGAGTGCAAAGGGTATGAAAGAAAAACAGGATCAATGGAGGACTAAAGTAGTTCCAATTCTGCTCATGCTTGGTGGACTGGCGGGAGAGAAAATGCTTCTTAATTGCTGTAATTTTGACTCTCTTTAAGTTCTTGTTACCTGCGTCTCATAGTGTAATTACATTGCCTTTTTCTTTGCTGGAAAATGGTGCGAGTGTAAGACATCAATCATGTTTTCTAGATCAATCTCCTTATAAGATAATTTCCTCCTCTCCATGATTTCTATTCTTTCCCTACCAGACATAGCAGAGCAGACGCGGCCTCCTGTTTCCTTTGATATTACTTGCCAGCCTCTCCACATTCAACAAAGAGTGAGGTCGCAACCTGTCTGAGCTTTATTCTGACTGGCAGGCGTGATGGCCCTGCTGGGTTCCTCTTGGCAGGGGAAGTCTGCATTGAATACAACTTTGACAAAGCAACCAAAGTTCTGACCCAAATAAGATGCAAGCTGCAACAAAAAGCAAATAAATAACAGAGCAGTGACATTGGCCCCACTGTGTATTCAAGTAAGAGCTCAAGTACTGTGCTTATTTCACTTTTATGAAGGTTGCATTGACATGTTGACCTGATTGTATTAATACTCCCTATTACAGTTAAATCTGGATTTGTTTGCCCTGCTCCATATTACTTTTTTAGTTACATTTGGATCCAAAGTTCTTGATTCTAGAATCAATTATGAATTTTTGAAACTGTTGATTTCTTCATCCTGTGTTTCCATCCCTGCTGTGCATCAATATACTGAGACAGACGCCTGCACATTCATCATTTATCAGAATCCAGTACATTTCCTTCTGGTGATGTTTTTCAGCGAGGGAGGTGGGAGAGAAACATCTCCTTGCATGCTCTCACCTGCTGAGCGATATAAACCTGCCACTTCTAATCAGACACGCTTCTAAATCATAATGATTTTTGAGGACAGGGCTGTATAAAAACATTTGCGTGTGTAATGATTTATTACATCCTTACTTAAAAACACACACACACACACTCACACACACACACACACACACACACACACACACACACACACACACACACACACACCAGCTGCTATAAGCTCAATTGAAACAAACCAACCATTACTACCTTTACAGCATAACGATCGATACAGATTCAGTGCCTTGAGCAGCAGTAAAATACCTCCATTTTCATTAACCCTGAACTGAACCTGGGGAAAAAGAAAAACGTGATTTTATTGTGAGGGTGGGTGGACAGGAACATTTACAGTTGTGCCTTTTTTAGGTGTTTTATGCGACTAAGTCTTTTCTAGATTAGAATATCCATCAGAGGCATTCATTACTCTACGGCAATGACTCGTTTTTCTGTGTAGGATGGTCAACTTCAGCCCACACAGACATGTAAAGATACAGTAATTAGAGAAAAACATGAACCTAATACACCTACAGTTGATCTTCTTTCCTCTTCATATGAATTTCCATTCAGATGTTCCATTAAAACCAAGAAGGCGTGCAGAATGCATTGATATATTAACAACTGAGCATCACAGAGGCATTGTTAAACACCATTTTTTGCCAAAACATAGTTAACATCATCACAGCTAAATAAGGTATTTCAACATTGCAGCATTGAGAGAGTTATTATCCCCACACATTGCTAAGGATGTAAACTATCTGTCTGCATGACTGTAACAAAGGATTTAAAAGAGTATGAACGAGGATGCATACACATTCCCACTTTTCAATTTAACTGGATTACCATCATCTTCTTCTTCTCCATGAAATTGCTTAAGCTGCACAGACCCTGATACACATTTTCCCACTGAACTTTTCCATGACCTTAAGTGAGCAATGAACTTAATAGCTCCGAACACACTCCTGTAAAATCCCATGATTGTCTACTTTTTCCCTTCTTATTCCCTTCTATCCACTCTTTCTCTTTTTATCATGTACTTCTTCTCCTCCACTGCAGCGTCCACTATCAACCATCCTTTCATCTCCATCCATTCTCCTAAATTAATCTATTTAATGGGCCGAGCCCTTGTGCAACTGAGCAGAACAAAGCCCACTAACGGAAACCCACTGAAGCGAGATGCTCATGTCCATGCATGTACACACGTAGGACACAATAAAGCACAACTTAGCATAATGCCCATAAAACACACTTTAGGGCCCACACAAGTATACAAGCAACCGTTTGCTGATCTAAAAGCATTTCCCTGATCGTTTTACAGTTGCTGTGATGATTCTAAAGTTAAAACTGAAATTTGATTTACTTGTCCTGTGCATGAACCGGGTAACCCTGCCATAGCACTCACCTAATTAGCAACCACATCCAAGCGAGTGGCAAGGTGGGTAATCATGGGATTGACTAGTTGTGATGGGGGAGAAGCTTTCTCCTCTATTACTCATCTACTAACACTTGCATCAGGGGAAGACTCAAAGGGGGAATAGGGCTTACATGTTTCTCCCTCTAGGATTCAAGATAGCTTTTAGAACAATTCCCCACCGTGTTTGCATTCTCCTCATCTATCCTTTAGTAGTAAACTGCCCCATGATGGGTTTCTTTAAACTAACTTTAAAACATCAATTTGCTACAAAGCCAAACTGTGATTTTCCAAACCTCTTCTTTGTAAAGCATGAAATGGGGCTGCATGTAGCACAAAATGTAACTGGCTACATCATATACCCCTCTACATTTTCAATCCTTCTATCTCACTGTAATGTCATACCAAGTGATAGCCTTGTTCCTCACAGAAAGCATGTAAGGGTGATATTACATCAATCATTGTATCATCATCCTCTGTGTGATCTCTGTGTAATGAGCCTGGAAACAGCTGCTCACATATGCTTTTCTGAATAATATATGTGACGGGCCGATGCTTCCACCACTCATCTCGTAGCTTTTGTTGGCACTCAGATTGAATCTGCTGGTGAGGAGAAAAAATAATCACCTTTCTAAATAGATCCTCCACAGTCAATCCGTGTTGATCATCTTTGCTCTTGGATGTTTTTTGACAAGTCATTTGTGGCTTGATTTTCATTCCTCAGGAATCTGAAGCGTTGGAGACTCAACTATGGCTAGATATGATGCATGAAATAAACCTTAACTGTTTATGAGAAGTGGAGGGAACCCATTGGTTTATGGACTGTCATTTAGGTCTCCAGAATGTGAGAATTCAATTTATGAATGGAAAAAACAAAATGTTAAAGTTCTTTTTTTTCAAATGCAGTCAAAACTGTGGAGGCCACCTGTCAATTAGAAGTTAGCCATGCACTCAAGCATAATCTTCTTTCTAGTGTATTTTACACTTAGTTTCATGATTTTCACAATGAATGAATGAACTGCTGTATTGAAGAGAGTCAGTAATTAAGGCCATAAACTCAAAATATCAAGTGACCAATAATTACATTTTCTCATAGTCTTCTACACAATCTGACATTTCTTCGAAACCAGAGGAGTCCCGCTTTGCTGGCTATTTGAAAGGATGCAGGTAACTACTTGACCTATACCTATAGAAGGATAATAGATTGTTGTGTTCAGTATACTCTTTTAAAATTGCCACAAAAGAAGAAAAGGTTTGAAAAATGATGCACAAAGAGCTACTCCCAATTTCATGCATTTATTGAGATTCTTATTTGATGGAGCATGTATCAAAGACTGTCCGACATCTATCAATACCTCTGTCTTGTCTTTCTGCTCGGATATTAAGCATCAGTTGGCTGTCTTGCTTCACTGCTGGCCTCGGTGCAAAGGAGGGCTTCTGGTTTTTATCTCCATCCAGCATGTGAAGGTGGCTGGTTGATGGCTGCCTCATGCTCACATGCAGATACAATGATCCACTGGAGGACGAAATGAACAATCTCAGAATGCACACTACATTCCAGGAATTCATACAGCATTTACTGCAAGCAGTAAAATCTACACAGAAGGAAAGTGCACACAAGAGTTGCTTCCACATACAGTTGCATGTATGCAGGTATAGTATGTATGCTCAAATACACACAGGGACACCTACTCTTTAAGATTATTTACAGTACGTTAGATACACAATGTATACTTTAACTGACATGTATCACACATGCTTACTTTTCAAGGACGTAATGACATACTGACCATCTTCATATCGTTAATGTTCTCTAAGAATGGAGTGTTCTTACGTTACTGTATTGCCCAAAGGCTCTGATGAATTTATCAGCCTTTATCCTCTCTCTGGCTTTGGTTCTACTGACATTACTGAGTCACCCTGCTTCCGTTTGCTCTGATCACTGAGCTCTGACCGTGTCCCTTCACCCACTTTTCCCCCCTCCACTGACTTCAAAGCTGGAGAGATTTATCTGCTAGCAAACAGCATGGAAAAGATGCCAGAGGTAGCTGTGCAGTAAGTAGTTACACAACTAGGGTCGTGGCTATTTGTTTTAGTAGCTTTCTGTGGATTTTCGTTCTAACTTAAAAGCTCCCCCCGCTCAAAATAAATGATTTATTATGTTTTATTTTCCATGCTGAGACATATCTATAGGGAAACTGTCTTCAACGTAATGCCAGAGAAACCTGAAATCCTTAGCACAGATCTTTTCAATAGAGAGAGCGAGAGTTAGCATTAGGGAAAGTTTTAACATGAGAGTTTTCAGTCTTTGGATTTAAACCACACTACAGGGCTGCGTTCCACTATCATCAAAAATATCCCATTAGACATCATGTATGTTTAACAAACTGGAATACTGGCTTAGGATTAGCCTCTAGTCACTCAAAGGATCAAGCTAACAAGCTAACGAACAACGCAGAGAAATAAAAGATGTGACTTCCATTCTGATACGTCTGCTTGTCGTCGAGTTTTGTGCACAATAGACCCCCTTTTGCCGAAAATGTTCCCGTTAGAAAAGGTTTATTTTGCAGGTGCTTTGTATGTGTGTTTGAATGAGGGTACATTTACAAATGACCGTGCACAGGGCTATTCTAAAAAGTGCAGCACAAACACACTCTCGCTAAATAAAGGCACTCTGTTTAATTGACAGCATTCAGTGATTTGTGTTTTGTGTTCAGCAGCATCCAAGCAAAGATCCTCCTGGGCTGGCATTAAATAAATCATGGCTCTCAATCAGCATTTCAAACCACATCAGCAAACAGCAACAAACTCCCTGTTTTCCCAAAAGCTCCACACTGATTTGTTATTGGCTTAATATGAGAGAATGTCAGTCGGCGTCACTGAAACATCAGTCGCACACAAACATCCTCAGTCTGCTCAGCCTCTTTATGATGCTTGCTCATTGCTTAACTAAAACTCGAGGCTAATATCAAAGACAAATCAATGTTACAATTGATCTCTCATAATGTCGATAGCAAATAACAAGACCCTTTGTAATAGGGGACATGTTTCACAGTCATGGAGCACTGCTTAAGTGAGGGTAGAAATGAGAAGGAAAACAGCCCTCTCTTAAATATTTTGCAAATGAGGCATCACCAAAGGATTAACACTTTTCTTGGAAAGCAATGGCCATATTGGACCTCTGTCAGTTTATCATAACTTATAAATATATTGCCTAGTGTCGAGAGGGATGATATACGTTTTCCATACTGAATGACACTCACAAAATACAAAAATAACCCTAAGCTATTATTTAATAGTTCTGGGTAATCCGATTGAGAATGACTTACGCAAATATGCATGAAATATTTTATTATTGAGTTTACTTAATTCAGTTATGAGGAAATGTACAAATGAAACAAATGACACTCCTAATGATACAATAACAATGAGAAAAAAGATGACCCTAAGCTTTTATTGAATAAGTCTGGGTATTCCTTTGGAGAATGACTCACACAAATAAACATGATTTATTTGGTTTATTCATGTCAGTTATGAGTAAATGTACAAATGCACTGCCACAAACGTTTGGACACTCCCACGCAAAGACCGCATCGACTACAATCATACACCATCACACGCCCCTGCACAATATTAACTGCGCTGCCTAAGGGCATATTATTCTCCCTTACATTGTATATGTCTACCAAAACCAAATTCTAATCTGTCTTCCCTCTAAGGAGCTCTCCGACTGTAAGTGGTTTTGTTTATGTATACTTCAATACAATAATATATCATCACAAAATTAAAAGAAAGCTATCATGAACTCATTTGTACACTTCTGCCAGGCTATAGATGAAGTAATGAAGAGAACATTGTGGTGCCTCTGATAGTAACTGTGGGAACTTAAAGTGAAAGTGACTTAATATAAGGAGGCTTAAATCGCACTCACTTACAAGTGCCTTTTATTTAAAAGAGCTACCTAAATCAAATTAAAACAATAATGATTTTTTTGCAGATAAAATAAAAACTAGCCTTGTAACAAACAGCTGAGGATTTTTTGATTTAGAGGTCTGAACACTACGAAACATAGGAAGCTTTGCAGAACATACTGATGCACAAAACCTGCTGAAAGAGCCCTTAAGGCCTAATTTATAGAATTCTCTTTGTCCCCTAGACATCATCCTCGAGCACAGCATCTGAGTGCAAAAGATTGGAAAGGTCTTCCAGGCACCCCCTCCAGGATGAATAAGTTAACACTGCTTTCTGTGCAGACCTGAGGCAACCAGCGGAAATGACCCAAACACCCAACCTTGTGCGTATCCATCCTTAAAGTGAAAGTCTCCTGCATATTGTCCCAATCTCCATCACTCTAAAAGTACCTTTAGTTGGTCAAGCATGGCCTTTTTAAATTTAATTCACCACTTCCTGGGGAGGTTTCCAAACCATAATACCTTTACATATTAAATATGTCCTGCAGTTGAGCATGCAGCAAAATGTCCTTTAAAATGTATGCAGCACACTTGTCTGCAACTTCAAACCCCACAAGACATTATACAAAATATGTTATACAACACTAATTTCTTATGCTAAGTACATTTTTAGGAAATGTAATTGCTGCATACATTTTTTTTCATGCAGTGTTGTTTCCAATCCTGCAGGTGTGACATCAACATAGCACCTGTATAGAAAACGTGTTCAACTTCCAGTATAAAGACACACAGTCTTGCTAAACGGTGTTTTGACATTTTTGATTTTAAAGTTGATGTTCACAACAGATTGATCCACACATAGTTCAGTGGCATTATTTAAATATAGTTATTTTGTATTTCAATTTAAAAAAAGCACATTACAGAGGCACAATACTACTGTGTACCGGAGGTTTACTTTACTGAAGCAGCTCTAATTACTGACAGTGAATGCGGTCCAACGACTGACAAATAAAAACTGACTTATGGATACAATTTAAATGAGCATTTTGGACTGTAAAATACAGAAGGTGAAAAGACAAAGTTGAATATGTGTGTTGGTTTGATAATGTACGAGGCCAATGGATAATGCGGAATTTCAAATGATTAAAAACAGCAAAATGTTAGAGATGGAGAGAGAACGCCGAAGAGGAACATTCAGGCGCTTGGTCTCAAGGAAACTTGCGCCCAAACATCAACACACTCGTTTACATCATGCTTGTAGGAAAAATAGATGACTAAAGAATGCATAATCTAATTTCAAGTCATACATCAAAAAGGGAGGCAGACAACATGGACAAGGTCTAGCCACAAACTTGATCAGGCAGTATTCTGCTGGTGCCACAGACAGCCGGGCCATATTTCTCCTATCTTGACTCTGGGATCAATCGGTAGGATGGTAGCCTCTCAGACCACTTTATTTTGAGAAGTGCATGCGTGGCCTGCTGTACTTCAGTGCAAAAATAAAGAATCCCCTTTCATTTGCTATATTGTTGAAATATGAAATGAGGGCTCAGTCAAGTTTTGAGTTAAGCTCACACAGTTAAAAGAGGGCAGTCAGCTGAAACAACATAATTGTTGTTAAATGTAGTCACAGTTGTTTTTGACATTTTGAGGTTGAAGTTGTCTACTTTTATGGCTGTTAAATCATAATTACAGAACCCATACAATGCTTATTTATTAGATTGGATTATTTGTCAGGAAATATAATGATAAAACCCTAAACATTTTGAAACACAGATTCTCCAAGAGGACTAAATTCATCCAAATGTACTGCTTCTATTGCAAGACAATCTTAGAAGTGTGAACCCTTCTTGACAGTGCATGTTGAGCGCACAACCATGTTTTATGTGGCTGTGAAATATTTGTGCAGTGAGCAATCCGACATATATCTGAACCTATATTACTGGCAATATTTTCACAGATGGAAAAATAATCTGATTAGGTAAGATGCCGATCAAAACCAAAAGTAATAAACATATTATCAATATCAAGAATTATTCTGAAATAATCGTCATCCTAGTAGTTTTGTAAAAGTTTTCTTTGAATCGTGTAAAATAGTCTTTTGCAAGATTTAATTACAAACACAAGCTGTTTTAAGCCTGGTATTCATCAAAGGAAAGAGGATGACTGAAGATCAGAGTTTGTATTTATTTAATCAAATTAAATGCTGAAATAACGAGGCAAGTTGATTATGGTCAGTGCCTTCCGTCTCAGGAAGATTATAAATGATTTTCCAAACATTGTGAATATGTTCTGAATCTGGACTCTTGACAGATAAACAGAAGAAGAAATTAGATCTGCACTAAGTCCTCTCTAGCAGCGGGGAGATGCTGTGAAGTTTGTTTACTTGCACTCTGATGATTCCATTAATGTTAATTTAACAGAAGAATCACAGGGGGGAATGGGATATTTGGAAAACGCAAATCAGAGCGCATTCATCTGAACTATGTTCCTATGAATGAGTAATCAAGGGAAAGGTGAATATTACTAATAACGTCATGGTATGCATCTCCTATTCTACTTGTTTTATTGTGCTGAAGCGAGAACATCTAAGCAAATCAAACATGTTGTTAGAAAGCTGTCCCTGTAGCTTTTGTATATTGTGTTCAGTATTAGTTATGCAAGATGAGGTCAATCCTGCATGGCAGAATTTGTTATTTAATTTGGAAAAAGACAAGTGAGATGCGTCCAGTAGAGGCTGAACCCATTCTTTCTACTTGATACATCTAATTGTCACAGCTGTAAATATAGGCATTATACCATTTCATAATACATTTGGGAAGTCTGTGTGTTGAAACTGCAAGACAATGGAAATTATGGTAGTCCACAACAAACTGTAGCATAGAAAGCTTTAAAGCTGCAGTTGGTAACTCTTTCAAATATGATTTTTTATTAATATTTGCAGCTGTGAAAATATCCTAAAAGTAATGCATGGGCCAGATTTGAAATTCTTCCCACCAGTACCTCTAGTAACCTTTTAAGTTTCCACTGCGCCCGAATGAGAGCAACCAATCAGAGCAACCTACAGGCACGGCATGGCAGTCAAGATTCTATTTCTGTGGTGCGTATTTCTTGCTTCAAAGGTTTTCCGAAGCATATTATAGTGTACTTCTCAGATGCAAAATAACAAAGTTTGAGACAGTGGAGTCATTATCACCCATCCATTCATCCATCCATCCATCCATTCATCTTCTCCCGCTTTTCCGTCAGGGTCGCGGAGGTAACAGCTCCAGCAGAGAGCCCCAAACGTTCCTTTCCCTGGCCACATCAACCAGCTCTGACTGGGGGATTCCAAGGCGCTCCCAGGCCAGTGAAGAGCTATAATCCCTCCACCTGGTCCTAGGTCTACCCCTCGGTCTCTTCCCAGCTGGACGTGCCTGTAACACCTCCCTAGGGAGGCGCCCAGGTGGCATCCTCACTAGGTGCCCGAACCACCTCAACTGGCTCCTTTCAACGCGAAGGAGCAGCGGTTCTACTCCGAGCCGCTTGTATCCGCGATCTCGTTCTTTTGGTCATGACCCATCCTTCATGACCATAGGTGAGGGTAGGAACAAAAATGGCCCGGTAGACAAAGAGCTTTACCTTCTGGCTCAGCTATCTTTTCGTCACAATGGTGCGGTAAAGCGACTGCAGGAGCCATTACCAAGCATCGCAATACAAAGTACTATCGGCAATAAAGTAACAAAATCTTGATTCATAGTTGATTAATGGGTATGGTTTGATAGTTTGATCGCAGTTCACACGATTGCGTCAGAGGCTCCTTGGCTCTGATTGGTTGTTTTCTTTCAGGTGCACTGCAATCTTGCAAATGGAAGGAAAAGGGAAAGGAAAACTGGGAGAAACAGAGCGACCTGATTTTGGCATTACTTTGTGGATGCAGTGAAAGTTTCAGAACAATATTGTTCTAGCTGTAAAACTGTAGCTTTAAAGCAATGCTAAATAGCCTGCTTTCAGAAGTACATTTCAAGACTTTGCGAGCACTTTACTTTGCCAATAAAAAAAATACACTGTTAGAATATGTTATTACAACCAAATTCTCCTAGAAGCTTCACCTGTGATAATAACTTAATGTCATCCACTTCTATTCCAGTTCTGACATTTACATCCAATTATGTCTCAACCCAACGCAGGCAGTTGGATGTTGACTCTCAATGTGTAGGCATTACTTTTTTCTTACATTTCCCGGGCCTTTCATCATATTTAAAACCTTGTTATCCGCAATAAGGCATGAGCTTGCTGAAATTGTCATCATATAATTACCATAGAATGAGTCACTAGCTGCCTCTCATTTGTAGTCATGGTTATTCATGTAGGCTCAGGGTCAGCACAGGCTTACAGCTCTAATATATAGTATCCTAGTTTATACATTAAAGTAAGTATCTGGGTTGCATACTTCATACAGAATTTCATTGTTCTATGATGTTTTTTTTTTTTCTCCATATTGAGTGTTTGGTGATTAAATCTTTTTAACCCGCTAGTTTGAAAAGTCCTTAATGAGGGCAATGCCAGTTCATGGCCCTGTCAGTCCTTCCTACACTGTTCAGATTGGCCCTTATTGAACCCTAATTGTTGTGTTGACACTACAACCTTTTCTCTTTAGCCATCATCAAGCCAAAATGTCATCTGTTTTCTGCATTGACATTTAAGAACTCCTACAGCAAGATGTTATCTCTGCAGAGCCTGAAAATACAGGAGGAGTGTGCTTATCACGGTATATGTCTTGGTACAGAATATAATGAGGAAATAAAACCAATGCTTTACTGGTTTCTGGCAATTATACAGTGTGAACAATCTGTTGGAACAGATCCAGATGGATGATGGTTGCATTATTCTTGAAATACTCATTTTCTTTATGTCTCAGTTGCTCCCAGGCAGATGAAGTACTTGATGCTGGTCCCAAATCACCACATAGAAGCCATTCAATTACCAATCAACATGAGCCCAACCTACTGGCAAAGAAACTCTAAGAAGTTGCTTCACCCTCTGGGGACTTTGGGAACATGCTGATGTTTACAGTTGAAGGAAACTCATAGGAGCGTCATAACTTGGAACTGCTATCAGAAGTCTCGCAACACAAGGCAAGATGCAGTCAGATGTGGCCGACAGATTGAAGGCTGCAGAAAAACCACTGATTTTGAACGTTACATGCTGTTTTTTCCACACCCTCAGATAACTTTAGTCCTTGCCAACAAAATGCCAGAACTGACAAAATAGCCTGAAATGAATAAGCTAAAATAACACGGGAAAAAAAAATCTTTGTCCCGTCCTCCGTGTGAACTCTGGGCTGACTAAAGCAAGAGGAACTGAAGGACACCGTAAGCCCTGGAGCAGATGATATTAAATCAAGTGACACTGGGCGCAACCATGTCCACACAGTCATACAATGTCAAGTCGCAAACCCACTTTAGATCCATCTTCATCTACTGTAAAGTTGTGCAGACTTGTGGTATGAAATTATCTGATGTTATTGTTCATCCTCGATGTAGTTATGGCTTTTGTTCAATTTCATTAAGATTTCACAAAATGTTCATTCTGTAACCAAGACCCAATTTTCTCAGTTGTTGCAAATCTCCAGTTCCTCTTGCACTGCCACCATTTTGTTTTTCCACTTCATTCCCTTATTCTATTAAATCTTACCTCCCTGATTCTCTTTGGACACTGTGTGCAGAGTGATTACCCTAGCAGTGCAGGTACTTTTCTTGCTTTTTGTCTTCATCCCACTCATCTCCAAGCAATTGTCTTCCATTACATACAGCAGCATTGTGACCACTTTCCTGAGAAGCAGAAAAAACATCTGGAAGGAACTCTGTCTTTTTTCTTTTTAAAGTGTTTTAGCTTCCCCTTTACCAGATGGCATGTTCATTTAATGTCTCATATACAGTATAACGATCTTACAGCTATCCTCTCTGCAAATTCAATACCCCTTAACAGCACATGAGCCAGTGTCCAACCCAATTCTACAGCTGCTCACAACCCGCTACTGGTAATGATCTTGACCACTTGAACACTCTAGGGATATCTGCCTCTTACCTTACATCAAAACTACACGGACCACAGCAACAAACACTTAAATCCATTTATACTAAACTAATAATCAATAATCTGCATGATCTCATTTATACAATACAATACATTGGAATCATTAAAAACCCAAACCAAACCCAAGCCGCTTAAAATGAAGTAGCACCCCTACGCAAATTCCCACATGGTATCTCTCCAAATATACTCTCGGGGAATAGATCAAACACCCTAGAGAAGACACAACAGAGGTGAGTGAGGTGAACACAAACTCACATATGTTTTTTTGCAGCATCAAGAAACAGTTGGCACTTAATTCAGTACTTTATCTAAACTTTATGAAGAGTTAATAAAACTAGCCTAGCTAAGTATTTTTTGGTTTTGACCAAGTGACAACCTCCGGGTCTGAAAGTTCTAATGGCCAGCAGTGGGCAACCGCACTAGTTGTAAAAAGAAGGCTATTAGGAAATCAGCCTAAAAATGAATTGGTTTATCAACTTTTTGACATTTAACATTTTAGTATTTAGCATTTGTGTCACTTCTGGTTCCAAAAATGCGGTGGTCTAGCATCCAATCCATATATCGAGTGCCAATATCTACAACATTTAAGCCTTCAATTGAATGATAGGAAAATGTTTAATGAACCTTTGGGAATATGGGACATATGAATGAACCTTATATTACATATTTGGCCTTTTCAATCAAAGAAGATTAATGGTTCACAATAAACTCTAGCACCTACAAATGATGTGTGTTAGCCATTGAAGAACTGTGCACATAAACTGTTCTTATGCTTACTCAGCCATTATTGTACCGGAAAGGGACTTGACATGTTTGAAGGGAAACTTGTGAGTGAGCTCTGTGTAATAGACAGAGAGACAGAGCAGCTTACTGAAAGCAGAAGTTTTAGGGAACACTAAGGCCCTTGTGTTTGGTTCTAGACCCAAAATAAAAATAGCTGCCTTTTGTTTTTGAGGACTGATGTCTTTGTCTCCATGTAATTACTCAAAGAAGATTAATGAAAGAATGAAATCCCAAGTTGCCAAGACTTATCCTCCAAATGGAAACATGGTGTTATGAAGATTATGAGCCTCTTGCTTGTTTTTATTTTACTGCAATGTTACTGTAGTCCTTGCTAGAATGAAGGTCAGCTGAAAACAGGCACAACACACACACACACACACACACACACACACACACACACACACACACACACACACACACACACACACACACACACACACACACACACACACACACAAATGTAAAATACTGACATGAAAAGGACAATCCTCCATACAGCAACAACGAGTGAGATTGGTTCTTAAACTTGGCAAACTTCCACGTCTTTTAATGCCCTCCAGTAGCAACTAATATTAACACAATTTATGCTCATCGTGGTGCTGCATATCATTAATGGTTGGGTCTATAATTATTTTCTGAAAACGTTAGTTTAGCAGATCTGTGTCTTGTTAGTTAAACAAAAAGCTCTCTGCTACCCTCTTTCTGATCTCTTATAATGGGAACGGAATAAGCTTCTGATACTGACCTCAAACCTTCAGATGTTTAAGGGAAAGGTCAAAGCGTGGCTTTAGCACTGCTAAAACGTTAGAATATTCTGTATTTGTTCCCATAGTTTTCAAATATTGTTTGACTTTTTGCACCGTCAAGGGATTGATGAAATCATCCAGGAAGGAAACAAAGTTGATTGAATGTGAGATTATGTCATTGCTTGGCAGAATCTCAGGTCATTTACGATCTGAACTGCACACCCAGGGGCCTGACTGTTTCAAAAGGCTCGCATTAAGCTTTAGTGTGATGGTTCGATGACCAAAGAGCTTTTTTGTGTTTTATCGCATTTACTTGGTTCTATCAATATTTCAAATCGTGCTTATTAACATGGCCTTGTGTCTAGTGTCAGAAATGAGAAACACTTTGGCAAAGATAACCATTTATCAAACTTCCATGATAATGATTAATGTATTTTAAAGAACAGCTGTTTATTTAATTAAAATAGAGGGCTTTCTTGTTTATGCAATAGATGCTTTGTACCTACTGTTTAAACGGTCTTTGAGACAAGAGTTTGATAGTGTATTCCATGTACCAATGCAGATACAGTATACTCTCAATATGTATATGCATTGACTGAATGAGGATTTTAGTTAAGCCTCAAAGGAAAAGCCCAAAACTGTAATCTGCAAAGATGCAAAAGCCCTTCGCCTGTTTAACAGCATTGACAACTCTGTTCTGTAAGTACTGCCTTTCATAGACAATTGTATAACTAGGCTCATTATTGTTCAGGCTTGATTTATCAAATCTGGGAATTACTAAAGTGTGTGTATTTTGCACATCAATAACCAAATGAAACAAGAATGAATCATACAGAAATCTATTTGAAACTCCCATTTTGAAAATAACATTGGCAACTCAACCAGTCTTCATTAATTACTGAAGGGAGGCTGGTGCATAATCAGCAGCTCAAATGTGTTCTCTCCAAATGGCTCAAATTAAAAAGAAAAACAAATCTGAATTGTGGTCAGAAAAATACAAATTAAAGACACAACAGCATGATGCCATGACAAAACCACTTAAAAATAATTTTAAAAAAGTGACAAAACATCATTTTTCACTTCAGCATTTCAAATAATTACGTTGACAATTTGATACCCAACAACAAAAACACAAAAGATACGTGAAGCATATCAAGTCCCAATCTTCATTAAAGGAGATTTTATCCCATGTTGTCGTGTTGTGCTAATTGACGTGTTTTCTAAAATTTGCTCCTGAATTATTTATTCCATCATTGATTTAAAGTTATCTATAAATACTTTTATTATTTGTATTACAGTATCTAGGGACAGTGATCATTCTGAACCCCTACATAATGCGTCAAGATGTATGTTTGTTTTGTAAATGTTAACTGGCCTTAGCAAGCTGCCCACAGACTTGCAACGTATGGACAATAAAATCATTAAAAAAAGATATACACATAGTCTTTTCTTAATGCACAGTAATAAAATATTGATTATAATTCAATGACAATTCAATTGAAAACTCATTTTAAAAGCTTTAGGGAGAATGAAAGCGAGAAACTGTACTGTACAAAAATATACCCATATATTTGTTTTTTCCGTTTTTTAGATTCAGTTTAAGATTCAGATTCAGATGACTTTATTGTCCATCAAATGTAAACATAATGCAAATGTATTCTTGGCGCTGGCAAATAAAACAACATTCACCATGCACAGTACAATGTATATACAACAAGTGGCAGTTTTTATAAAAGTGCTGAGTGGTTTGTTTTTCCACTGACTTGGGTCGATTAAGATATCAGTTACTGTATATTAAAAGTAAATAATTTCCCAGATATAAAAAACTAAGTGATGATGTTGGTAGCAGAATGTCCTGAGGCTTGGAAAGGGGGCTTGGGTTTGAGTCAAGGTGTGTGTATGTGACATTAACTCCATACCGTATTTTTATGTAATTTTCTTATTTATTGCCTTTGTGGTCAGAAGCAGCCATCTCAATCCAAAGGCTACTTAGTGTGATAACAAATGCATGTTCTCAGCCTGACAGGTGATGTGTGAGGAGGAGATGAAAAGCGTATTTAATGGGAGAAAGGAGGACAGCAAAATGACTACAACATTGCTTCGATGATGCATTACTTCTCGGAATCTCCTAAGGTGCAGCTCTTTATTATCTGTCAGGGTCACAGCACCATTGAACTGCGGGAGAGCAGGCGATATTAACTAGCACTTCCTCTGCTGACACTTAATATTGGAGAAATGAAGCCAATTAGCCCACCCTACACGCCCACACATACTGTAGAGGCAGAGAGGGAGACTAGATCAATTCTACAGGTTTTACAAACTAGCACTTTAACATTTAAAACATACAATTCACAGCCATGCTCCGACCCACAGACAAACAGAGATCTCCACTTGTAGAAATGTATCAACTGGTTGTTTTTTCATGCTGTGTTTAACACCATTGTGTGCAGCTGGAAGGACATGGAGGCAGGGAAGAAAAAGATTACCTTTGGGTGTGAGAGCCCCAGGCACAGTTTCCGACAACCACTTCCAATCTAGGACATAAGTCTCACCCAGGCTCCGGGCTGGAAGAACCATCAGGTTTTCTTTTCACTCTGATTAACAAGGACTGAAAAAAGGTGCATATCCATTGCATGCACAACCTCTTGGCCTTTTCTCATTTCACTATCCAACATCTAGCAGACAGCAGATTCTCTGGACATTCATCTTCTTTTACAACAGTGCTTGTCTTCATGCGGCTTACTCTCAGGCAGGAAATCAGATTTTATTATGCTGGGCATCAGCCATGCTGGTAAAGATTTAATCAAAGGGTCTAATAATACGATTGCCACTAATCACAAACACATCGTGTGATCAATATGCGTTCCACACATGCAGAACCTCTCAGCAGTAAACGCTGAGCAGCGGAGCGTGTTGCATCTTGTATGAAATCAAGCAGAGAGAGCTATAAATTAAACATGACTATCACAGTAACTGAAACCACCTCTGTTCAAATGTAACCTGTGATGAATCATTTATCATAAGAATCCACTTTAAAGCCCTAATTTGATTCATTTGGTCTTTAATTGAGGGAAAACCACATCCCTACTATTGTGAGCTTATACTTTGTGAAGCTACCTACAAATTTAGGATACTTTTAATTATTTTACATAACATATCAGATTCAAGGTAGAGATATCGCAGGGTCAAACACACAATAACGAGAATAAAGTAAATGAGTTCCTGTTGGTAATTATGTGCTAACCATAAATTATGATTGACCAAAAGGTTGACTATATTTATTTTTGTGGTTTTTTTTTTTACTGCCGTGGTACGGGTACATTGCCCCCTCTGCTTCCTCCAATCTGTTTTTCTTTTTACTTAAAATGTATTAATGCCCTCTCTGCTTTTTAATGTCTGAAAAGAGCTTTTATATGACTTCTGAAAACAAGATTTATACAACAGAGTGTGAGCACATCTTAGTGAAATTCAATCGGATGAGCGCTTTGTTTAATGATTCATACCTCCAGACACTTGTTGTTGTCTTTGTCATAACCAGAGTGAGGTCACCAACTGACAGAAAGCTGCTACAACTCATTAATCATCCATCAAATCCCAGGCCAACAGGGTACAGCTTTCAACAATAGATTACAGATTATGTTTTTTTAATAAAACAGGTTTTAACAAAGACAAAGTGAAATATATTGTTGAAGGATATGACATTTTAATTTATAGTTTTACTTTTTAATATGACTGAGCATTTTTATAATTGTCATTCTTTGAACTAGCACTACTGAAAACAAACAAACAAACCAAATATGGATCCATTTTCCATCAAACACAGCATAAAAAAAGATTAGAAGCCCAAATTGTTCAATTTACACCTCAATTTTTACCAATTTTACCAAATTTATTCACATGATTACTTATTTATTTTGGAAATAACACTTCGGGGTTTCATAGAGATGCAAGTATACACACAGATAGAAAGAAAACTCTCCACTATGATCATCTAAATTCTTATATTTTTCGCTGATATTACGTCCTCCCTAGGTCTGTCTTTTCAAAATATATATATATATTGTATTTATTCACATTGTAAGGCACAACAGCTGTGTGAGCAGGATGTCTATCAGCATACATTGTGGCTCGTGGTGCCTGCTAATGGAGGAGTGAGGCAAGAATGTCCCACAGGTTGCCTATTTATACCCTCCCCCTTAAAAAGGAGTGCCCTTCACAGCTGCGGGTGTAACTTATAGTGAAGTGCTCTTGAGCAGGGATCAGTAAGGAGGGTATACACATGATGTCACTATAAGCGCAGGCGCCACAATCAGTTCCCCCTGAATGAAAAACACACTACAGTCAGCACCTGCCAATATATATTTATATGGAGGGAAAACAAAGTAAACACTGGCCGAACTAGGGCGAGTGATGTTAGAAAAAAATCAATCAGAAAGTTCTACTGCGTTCTTTGTTTTTGGTAGGGAAGTCAACCAAAACCACTATTGGTTGAACCAAACTAGCCATCAGCTGGAAAATGGTCCACAGAGAACCGAAACCCCAGAAAAAGAGGTCAAGGGATTGCCAAAGTCAGTAGGCTTCATCCATCCTGGGACCATTAATGTTTTCACAAAATGTGATTGCAATCCATTAGTCATTGTTGAGATAGTTCCCAAAACTTTTTCTCAACAAAAGTTGTGAACTTACATTTTGACCGCCCGACATCCCTAGAGTTAAGCATATGGTGTGGCTCAAAATATCATCACATACGATAAACAACCATAAGCATTGGAAAATGACCTAAACACTCGTCCGGCCAACTCTGTTTACTCTCTTTGTGCTTTATTTGTTTTTGGACAGCCCTGGGCTTCTTCTGCCATCCCCATTTTGAAAGGCACAATATGAATAATGGATTATGTCCTCAAGCAAAGCAAACTTACAGAAAGTGTGCATGAAGGCCTGAGAAAGTCTTCCACTATAGATTGTATGGTAGGAGCCCCAAGCTGCCGCGGACTTACTAGCACTGTACATCAAAAGTCTGCGAGTCTGTGAAAGAAAGATTGGGCCAGACAGGGAGGGAGAAGAGAGAGATGCATTTGGGGCAAACGCACATACACCGTGTAACATTGATTAATTACAACTCATCCATTACTATCATTGATTTTACTGCCCAGATTGATATTGACAAGTCCTTCAAACTAAAACATGTTTTTGGGAAAACATTGTTTACAGTGCAGAGCTTGCACACTGGCAGGCTAAATGGGGTTTAGTAAAGTTTGTATACTATTTATGCATGGCGGTGTTTCCCAAGTGGAAGTAAAACTCTACAAAACATTACAAACTGAATTTTCAGGAGTCAGAGAAAGGACAGTGTCTGTCACTTGTCACTGCTACACCAGACTGGACATGGATACAGCGACAGGACCTGCTGAGCAATTCGGGGGGATTTTTATGTTTTAATGCAATGAAGAGCATATGGAAGAGTTTTCAAGTCACTTGGCCAAATGATCTGATTGGTCAGTCCAAACAATAAAGTTATGTAGAGAAATGCCATGCTATGTTGGTTCTTTAATGTAATGCATAGTAACTTATGATATATTTGTATTGCTTGTTGGCATGCTGTTTGTTTATCCTTGAATAGTATTGCATAAAGTATTGCCTTAATTTACAGAGGTAACGATTGTGCAAAAGCTATGATTTGCAGCGATATAGGTTGGCTTGTAGCATCCACTTATCCGGTGTAATGTGAACAGTGTATTCTGCCTGTCACTTGAAATGTATTAAATCAATAGAAACTGTATTTTGAAATACAAACCTTTCAAAACACCATTTATTTTTAACAAAAGGTATTAGCTGCAGTCTCAACTGACATGCCATTAGCTCCAAATTCAGATTTTTAAAAATGTACATACTTATATAACCTGGACTTGGAAAGGCACAGCCCCAGAGAGTGCCTTTCAATATGCACATAGATTCATGTCCTTCTATAATTGTAACTCTACTATTAATCTTGCTACTACGTGCAAGTTTAACTTAAAAACTGCAATGTTTTCAATCATCCCAATTCATAGACAACATTCTTATTCCACAGGTGTTTAATGTCTCCATGATTTACTTTAAACAAGAACAAGAGTCAAATGTTGTATTGTCATAGGAAGAATTAAACATGTTTAATATCTAACAACCATTAAGCCACATAAAGCATTCACATCACACCTCAGCCATACTACATGGCAGTAAGAAATGGTAAATACAGGTTTTTGACAGTATTCATCTATCTTTGGAGTTTTAACCTCACAACAGTGCAGGAGGCCTGCAGCCAACTTGGCACGAAATACTCCAATAAATATTAAAAAGCATGAATTATAATGGCAGCTCTCAGAACTAAATTCAGTCCACGTCTGCACTGGCAATGGGTTTTCCTGTAATTATATGGTCTGACCAAAGAAAATGAGCCAACTTTCTTTGGGAAATACTCTTAAGAGATGGTGAGGCACTTCAGGTAAAATGTGCACAACCGTCTGGGATGAGTAAATGGATGTTTTGACCTTCTGTTAATGTAAATCTGAATGACTGACGTTTCTTTTTGCCTTCAGACATTATGTGTGATACAATATCCAGATGCTACGATTATCATAATTCCGTGGCTTTACAACAAGTAACTGGAGGCAGTAAACGTGGACTGCAGAACTTAATACTGCTGAGCAGAAAACATATTTTTCATGTCTTTCTTCTTATGACAAGTGATGAACGACTGCTGTAATGGATTTGAATAAAAAATGGAAGTGTGCATGTGGCTCTGTTTTACCAAGAACCTAGTGAATTTTAGTCACCCAACTTATTTCATCATTTACTCCTATTCCTTAATATACTGGTGCAGCAAAGGTCAGTTACCTATTACATGGTTAATATGCTACTGGGGCATGTAGCTCTTAGTGATTGTTAGTCATTAAAGTATGTTCCTTCATTACCTGGCAGATTTGAATACAACACAATATAAATAATTAAGTGCATGAGTCTTTTGTTGGACGAAGAAAGAAAGTGTTTCATGTAATAATTATCTCTACAGCTCAGCAAATTGTTTTGTGCTTTCCTCTGATGTTTTCTCAAATATGGTGAAAATAGAAGTGTAATGAGCGGTACAAAATAAACCATTGCATTTTAGAGACACATGCAGTTTCACTACTTCAGTGACCTAGCTTCTGCTGATATGTACATTTAATTGGGTGTAATTTAACTCTTTGAACGCACACTGTCTATATTTTAATTGAAAGTCTTTAGTGTTTGTCTCTTTATTATCATCTGTAGTTCTGGTTAACATTATCCATAGCTGCTTCCTGAAAAAGGTATATAATTGGCTTTATTTAATATCCTTAGGAGTCACAAAGATGACACAGGATGTTGATATGATATTGACTGATTGAACTGACATTTAGTTGTGAAATAGATTTCTATCTGGCGAAGCAGTGAATGAGCAGGGAAAAACAGTTGGTTGACTGCAGGTTTTATAGTTTTAGGACTCAACATTACCTCATCTCTCGTTCTTTATTACTTGCTATTGCATTCTTTCAAACCTTTTATCTTTCCTCTCAAAAACCTATCTCAGCTTGGACCAATATTTCGATCTCTCGGTCTGTACACACAAACAGAAAGATTGACAACAAAGTTGACTTTGACAAAACGGAGTATATGTATGCGGAGGGCATGATTTGTGATTTGAAATGTAATCATGCAACCGTAGCTGAAAACAGTTCCAGGACTCAAATAAGAAATCTCTATTTGACTTTACTTTGTATATGGTTTGTTGTTGTTTGATAAATAATATAAATATAAAGGTCCTTTAACGAGAACATCCTTCACCTCACTGTATAACCTTGCAATAAAACCTATACAATTTGCAAAACTAATGGCATTATTATAACAATACTGAGTATGTTATACAATGTTGACTTCAACAAAAAGAAAAGAAAACTCAGACTATCACTGAAAAACTAAAATAATAAAAAAGAAACATATTTTTCTTTAAGCATTTTATGCTTAAAGTAATGGACTTTATGAGTAATGGACAGCTAGCGAATGCATCCTTATTGTTAAGTACTCTAATTAATGAGCTGATATATGGGTGTCAATAGGTGAACACATCTAATTGTTGTTAACTGGCAGAGGAGGAAGAAGTACTCAGATCTTGGACTTGAGTGAAAGTAGAAGTACCAGAGTGTAGGAATACTGTGTTACAATAAAAGTGATGCAATCAAAATGTTACTCAAGTATTAGCATATAGTGGAGTAGAAGTGAAAGGTAACATAACACGGAAATACTAAAGTAAAGTACAAGTACCTCACAATTATACTTAAGTAAATGTAATTAGTTACTTTACACCCCTGTTAGTTGGCAATGTGTCGTTGTCTCACATTGAGTGACCCCACTGGCACCACAACCATCAAAACTAGAAGATGTGATGGTGGTGAGCAAACGGGCCAGATGTATACCATAACTGAGCAAGATAATACAATAGTTCTTATGTTTATCTGCTTCTGTAACTCCTGTTGTGCAGGGCTCCATGCTGGCATGAAGATGAAGCTATTAGTCCAAAACGTGGCTTCTCTCCAAGCCATGTCAAACCCACTCAACGCTGACATATTTCTCATGCAACGATGATGAGCAACGTGGACAAATTGTTTTAGGTCTTTTAGACTGGACCCTTGACTCCCCCAAATTACGTAGGAGGCGCGTCATGAATTCAGTGTTCAAGTGTGCTAAGAAGGCGCTGAACTCCCCTCCCCTCCTTCTCCCTTAATCTTCCGGGCCAAATACTCATTCACTCTCAGTGCGTGTGCGTCTGCTCGGGACAAAACCGCACGCAGCTGCTTTCATTACCACCAGTACTGGAGACTCCACGAGCAGGAAGGGGAGCTCGCACTGCTTGCTGCAGGGATCTTAGCTTAGATGGACTGATAATGAACACATAGGTGGTAGTTACAAGTGCCGTTTTGTGGAGAAAAAACTTGTTAATCCTTACAGCCAGCGGGTTTTTAATGTGTTTCATGTGTTTGCGCTCAACAGTGAGGTAGACCTTAATCGAGCACATTTTTACAGGAGTATTGGCGTGAGATTTAACCGGTGGATGCAGCTGTCGGGGTCGGTGTCTGAGCCCTGCAGGAGCAGCCTGTCATAGGGCAGCATGGTCTCTCTGGTTCTTCACAAGTGGATGGGGAATATTTCACCGGAGATGCTGCTGTTGGTGCCGATTTTGTGGTTTTTACCTCTGACTGGAGCGGCTCCTTCTCAGACTAACGAGCAGCTGGACACCGGGGTGGTAAGTTTAATACGTTTTCTATGAAGTTTTGCTAGTTATTACGACTTTTGGACATGGTGGGACTGGAAGTTCTTTGCTTAATATCATCACTAGAAACATGCTGTTTAATGTTGTGTTTTTCTACAAAATCCCACTCTCAAATACCTTACTTTTATAGGTAGAACGCTCTCCATACTTGATCTGA
Source organism: Eleginops maclovinus (assembly GCF_036324505.1). Lineage (NCBI taxonomy): Eukaryota > Metazoa > Chordata > Actinopteri > Perciformes > Eleginopidae > Eleginops > Eleginops maclovinus. Next base: position 8,310,918 of record NC_086356.1, read on the forward strand.
ATGTTAACACCTCGCAGCAGTCCTCAGCACGGGGGCACGCTTGGCAATGCAAGCTGAATCTGATGGATAATAAAATAGGAGTCTGTTGTCCAAAGCAGATCCATGTAATGGCCTGCAATAAATACATGTAAATGTAGTCTATTTATCTTGGTGGAATATTGACCTGCTCCACTGCATGCTGACATAATATATGTCCTGCACTGATGAATGGCAAACGGGGCTTACTTCCAACACACTGAGTGACACACCAAGCCACAAGACGTTATTGGATATTTCCTCTCCCCAGTGATACTTCCTAAAGATTGATCCAATATGTCACCTTAGGCCAAGTTTAAACAATAATTGGGTTTAAAATATTAATTTAAATTAGATGTTAGATGTCCACTTTATTGACCGTTAACATCTTAAGGCTATGAGCTGCATATCCAAAAGTGTAATTTAATGATAGCTGTGAAACTAAGGTGCAAACCAATACATCTTTTTTATGAATACTCTTCTAATTTGCTCTGAAAGGATGCTTTATGATAATAAATTAGACCCCCTCTAAACCTTCCAATGAGCTGAGTAAATTAAAGCTATTATATCATGTTTCGATCAATAGGTTGGATCCAAAATAAACTTCAGCTTTGTGGTTAGAGTGTATTGAGCTGCAGATTGCAAATTAGTAAATCTTTGACAGCAGCATAATTAATGCTTTGTTTTAATGGCTCAAATATCATATTCTCATTTGCATCATTTTATGTATCTGCTGATGTTGCCAGCTTCTGTGTTGTGTCAGTGTCAGGTGCATTGTATCTTTGGTCTTTTTTTTGGAACAGAAGCTTGAGGATGAACCCATTAAGATGTGAAGCATATCTATTGCTTTGCCACATCCACCTTTGCATGTGTGCTACAAGAAGTCAACTTAATTTTCTTGGTCTTGGATACTCTTGCAGACATGAATCTTCCCTTATCTCCACAACACGGTTGAGGATAATCACACAGGGTCTTATCGTTACATATTTTCCTTGTAGTTGCTTTAATCTTGTTCTTCCACTTCCGCGTTTCAACACATTTGGGGGTTGGATGCAAATTGTGTTGGGTCAGGAAATCCTTAAAGCTGCCTTGATGCTATATCCATGCTATATTTGAGAGTGTGAGCACTGGGCAAACACTTGACTTCTAACACATCCAGCAAGAAACAGAGCAATAGGATCATCACTGGAGTCCTTTTTATCACCACACATCCAGTGTGAGTGCAAAATTCACTGAAGTGTTGTTCCCCTTTTGGTTCATCAGCAACTATTGAGAGATCGATCTGTGTTTATTGCTCTTGAAGTATTCACTCTGTTGATCAGCTTTGTGTTTGATTATGCCTGGTCTCAAATCTTGCCGCATGACTGATTTGTATGAGCTGTGTGCTTAGAGTTGTTTTTAAGAACCTTCAAACCAAAACAAATGTTGAGTAGGGTACCGAATCTATATAATATTGGCAGCACAAACAAATCTCCCACATAATTCCTCGAAAACATTCACCGTCAGTAGTTGACATCTACGTTTATATCTAGATTGACCACCTATGTACTATAGATTCTAAGAACCGTTAATGTCTGAGCTAAGTGGAATTTAGTGGTAGGGTTGCGACAAATGCTCATTGCCATTTTTTATTAATCTCTGACCTATTTTCATGTTTGATTGGCTGTACAATTAATAAACTCTAAGAAAAGAAAAAAATATGGCCGCTCACAGTGTCCCAAAACCCTAGCTAGGTTTTATTTCCTTTGACTAAGCCTAAAGTAATAGTGTATCATGTTTGAGTCTGTTTTCATCAACAGCCACAATGACAGTGAATGGCATTGTACACCTGAGTGTAATAACTGGTCTTGTTAACAAAGGCAGACACAGGGTTCTTTCAGGTTGTTGGTTTCATGTGGAAGGATATTAGGATTACCTAGGGAGCTGGACAGACAGACGTACAAAGACACAGTCCTCCCCTGCGACCGCCGGATTGACATTCAAATAAGACTTCCCCTGCATTGATGCGATTGCTCTCAGCTGTTGGGAGCGGTTGGATAATTGGTTGTTGAGGTTTTAAGTGGGTTCTCCTATCTCAGCCCAGTTGTGTTCATAAGTGGTATACATCTGGGACCCGGTCCACAAAAACAACCGTCAACCCACAGAACCATGTCCTGATCTCCAGCTCTGCTGCTCCCCAGCCCTATTTCACTTCAGAGCCACTGTGCTGCATCACTTGGCTTTTAGTCGAGCTTGAGTGCCAAAAGAATCCCTCTCTACTTGTAAATACTATACACTGCGACCATAATTAGCTGAACCACAAACATAAGCACGGCTCTGAGGCATCCAGCTTCTAGTTTTGCTGTTATCTAACCCGATATATAACTGCATACAACTCATTTGCAATTTCAGCATTTTGGGAAACTGCTACATAACAGCCATAATGATATATGCACTATGTTTTGCTCATCATATCCATTTACTCCTGATGGCTGTTTTTTTTGCACTAAAATAGCAGGACAGAGCTCCGTATGGCCATATTCGGAAGCAGTGCTTTACAGTACTTGCTTAAGCAGCTGTCATAAGAGTGACCAGATCAGCTGCTGATAAAAGTACCTCTTAATACTATTCATCCTGTAGAAACTGACCATGAAGAATGTCTGTCTGGCCAAGATTTTTTTGTTTTTAGTAAGGAACAATACCGTAGGGTTATAAATGACAAGTTTCCTCACAACACCATATCATAACGGACATTTTGAGTCTTTTACGATCAATATGGGATGATGTCCGACAATCAATTACAATATGATTTGACAATTTATTACTGGACTTTTCCAGACATTCAAATGAACACTTCTTTTAAATAAACAGACCTGTTGTTGGTGGTAAGCTTGTCACTAAAATGAGAACAGTTGCTTGGTGGATTGAAAGATCAACCCAGTAACTTCTATGCAAGCACCTTTCACTTTAATCAGCAGCAGTCCAGACATAGGAACTCTATTTTAGTCTGTGAAGAGTTGTAGCCTTTATTCATTGACAAATAAACTGTAGACACACCTTGCTGCTTAACACAGCTGTAATGGCAATGCTGCTTCCATCTACAATCACTCTCACCATTGACCAAACACTCGACAACCGCTCGCTTTCAGGCGATTTGTATCAATGTTTTCTCTTGGAATCGATTTTATTGGCTCATTGATCATTGAATCAATATGTCACCGCATTGCTGGATAAGTATACACCGAATGAATTATAGGGAATACACAAAAAACGTGTTGTATGCCCGATGGGACAACCACACCCTGCCAGTCTGCTTCTGATTCTCATTCTGCTTTATGATTTCTTCAATGGGAATACCATCTGGTCTTGTGTCCAGGGAATAGAAGAGAGGGAGACAGAGAGACAGAGAAAAAAAGCTTGGTAGACGCCACCCGCCTACTCCCACCACAAGTCCCTTTTGCTTTCCCTACCCGCTAGACCTCATAACTCGGAGTTCTCATGCAACTAGCCTGCCCGGCACCAGTACCACCAACCCTCATTAGCTCCCCCTTTGCCTTTCATGAGTGTGTATTTCACCAGTATCATATTCTGTCCCCTCAGTCTTTCAGTCTCCTTCATCCAATGCAGATAGGAGGCTTTTTTCCTATTAGAACATCATGGGTTCTTCTGATTACACCCAGAGGTGGAGGGGGGCTCAAAAAGAAAATGGGACGCAGTGACAGCCAAGGGAGAGTTCAATGGAGGAAATTCCTTGCTGAAATAAGAAATGAAAGAGCCAGTTTCTCAAAATGAAACACATAAAGTAGTAAAAAAGAAGAGGATATATCATCTAAAGAGTGGCCTGCATGGAGTTGGGGCTCACTTTTTCTTGAATATGTAATGATTAAGGGAGGGAGTGCACTTTGTTATGTTACATAAGATATTTTGAGGTAGCTGTTGTCAATAGCTGTAACATGTGAGGATGAGTACGAGCAAATCATCTCATAAGTAAAAGGAAACACTCTTAACTAGCACAACATGGTAGTGCCCTTGTATTTTTATGCCAAATCATTGGGACACTTTTATCACCGCTGTCCGACTTCCATCAAGCTGTGTGACCTTTCTTCCTGTAGCGCCATATCATGAGGCTTATGTCCAGGGCAAAGACCTTTTTTATCCCATGGATCGTCAAGTTGGAAAAGACTGCACAGTAGTATGAAATATGTCATGCTGCAACGATTGATAGAGAACACAGGAGACAGTTCAGCGTGTAATATGTAGCACATTCACAGCTTCTCAGGAAGAGGGAGTAACTGTGGAAGCAAACCAGTCCTTCAATCCACTTCAGTCCAATCTGCCATCGCAGCTTTGCTAAGTGTTACAGTTCTCCAGGGAGTTGCAAGTTTCTGAGTAGATGTCAAGAGTTTATAATGTCCTCCACGGCCATTTCTAGAAAGATCTTAAGGGCACTACCACTGCCACTGCAGCATGGCGGTGAGGGACTGATCCGTGGCGGCTGCAACACTTTTGCTTCATCATTTTAGTCTCCACCGATTCCTTTTGGGGACATTTGTTCAAGCATTGCATTTGTATTTTATGTGATTATACAAAGAAACAAGGTATTAATCTCTCTGTTATTCTATTTTGTTTAAAAGCACAATGATTTAACCGATCTTTTGAGCAATACTGCCATGACTCAAAGTTGAATCATACCAGAGTTTGTTTCTAGAGAAAAACTGTCAATATATCTCAAATGTCTATTTGTAGACAGCCATATTTTTACAGTAGTGATAGACTTTTTATGTGGGCAACTGAGTGCTCTTTGCCACAACAGAGCTGCACGCGATAGTCTTTTTCCAATGGTTTGAACTGACTTCATTACTTGAGCAGACCCACTCCCGGGCTCCCCATATAGAAAACCTCAAATCAACTCCATGTGGCCAGTTCTATTTTAACCCGATGCGCCCCGCCTCTCCTTCTTGTCTTCGACCAGATCAAGGTTTTGTTTGCCATTGCTATTCAAAGTGCCGAACAGATCTTGTAATTACAGCGGTTTCTGGTGTTGCGCTGGCTCCCCTGCTAAAGCCCAAAATAATCCATAACCCTGCCAAGTGAACTGCCAATAGGCTTCTTTAATAGTACATCAAGGAAACCTGAAATCAACAACAAAGCTACTCTGAAATTGCTTGCAGAAATTGGCAGAATAATAATAAGGGTGGTTTTGATTGCGTGTGTGCATATCACTTTCTTCTGTGTCCCCTTTTCAAATGTATGTATGTATGCCCGCTTGCGTGTGTGCCGCTGCCACATTGGTGATCTCATAGTTACTCTCATTTGTCATTTCTTAACAAGTCATGACTGAGCAGACGGGGGGGTTATCGCTTATCTTTGGAGTAATTTTCAAGACTGTCATAATCTCATTTCTCAGAAAGTCCAAGTGAAATGAAGTGAATTAGACAGGAGGGGGAGCGAGAGATTGAGTGGGTGGCAGAGATAAGATACATCTCCATCCAACTATAACTGGCAATTAAGCCCACTGTGTTTTAGTCCAGTGTTGATACTTAACTTCCTATCATGAGCCACTAACAGTCTGCTGAATACAAAGTTCTTTGTGGAAATTGCAGACTAGGGTTATATTTTCTGAGTAGGGCCATACTCTCTTTTGTTTTTTAAAAATACAGAGTTGAACACATATGGAGACAAACACACATGTATGTGTGTGCATTTCTGCATGTGCATACTTACTGTTGACGTGCCAGTTGCCGGTATTCCTCAGTCAACACTAGCGAGACATTTTCTTCTTTGTAAGGGGCGTTATAGTAACACATGGCAGCTATTTCGTGGCATTCGTGTGGGCCTTATGAACTGAACCTAAGGACAATCCATAAATACACCCTCATGAATTCCCTCCTAAAACTTTGAACTTGAATGCCGTTACAAAGACGCATAACATTGTAAAAAGTGTTGTTCTGGATTATTATATTTATCGTTAGAGTCTGTATACTCATTACTGGATTAATACAGTACATTTTTCTTATGTTGTTCACTCTTGCCAGGTTTCCGTCAATTGGTCTTTGATTGATGTTTTTCCTATATCCGTTCTGGCCACAGAGATTAAAAACATCTACATGTGATATTGATTAACTGAGCTTTTGACAGAAAAACAATTGACCTTTCCGCTGTGATGTAGTTTGCGATTACCCAGAGGTGATGCAACGAAAAAGAGTTAGTGGCATTCAAAACTCAACTTGCTCCGAATGCTAAAAAATAAGCCTCTTCAAACCCTGCTTCAAAGTTGACTGTAGCAATAAAACTCCTAAAATAATTCAGATTCTGTTCACATGAAAAATGGTTTCCAATTTTGGAACTGTGCGCTCAGATGGATAGCTTTGAGATGTGCTGAGGCACACACACAAGTAAGCAAAACAGAGACAGTGAAAGAACAAATTAAAGTTTGACTTTAAGAGAGTCATAATCTGTCAGGTTTCTTTTGGTTTAAGTATTTATTCCCTTTACAGTCTTCTCCCTTATCCTCACTATCAGGGGACACTGGACAAGCTTTATTCATTCCTTGTGTCTGTGGGCTTTGGCTGGGTGCCATGCCACATGACCACCCATAGCAAGAAGAACTTCAAAGAAGGTTTTCCCCGCACTGGAGACACTAAAACTTGTGCTTCTTGAATTAAGCTCCAGTTACAGGGGGGGGGGGGGGGGTTGGATGTCCTAATTGGCTACATACGTTTGTGTATCTTGAATCTCTGGTGACATTTTTTTCAAAGTCCGCTTTCCTCTTTTGCATCGCTGTCTTTCCTTCACTGAGAAACAGAAATATCCACCCATCAATCCAGCCTTACTTCTGTTCCGTAAGGATTTATGACTTCAAATAGAAGGTTTGATAATAGAATAAGGATTGTTTTGTATGTATACACTTTCAATGATTACAGTGTTTACAGGATTGTATTTGTGCCTTCTGTGCAATCTAGCCAGATTTTCCACAGTAATTACAAATTCAGAGTTTATAGGACTGGAATGTGCACAGGGATGCCACTGGTGTATCTTGCTGGCTTCTCAAAAATGGAAGTTAGTTACTGCTGGAACAGACAAAGCAAATTTCGCCAATGGCAAACAAGGCAGTGATTAACAGTCACAGCAGAGGTTCCTGCAGTCCCCGAAAAAGAAGAAATCCGTGGATAAAAAACCCTTCTGTCCTATCATCAGAAGGGTCAGTCGTTGTCTGCATCATTGCAAACAATATGTGGGTGGGCTCTTTTAGTACTTGACAATCAATCTAACAAGTATGCTAATTCAGCGGAAGATTAATGTGTGTTTGGTGCATGTATTTCTGAGGTGTTTTCTTCAGGCAGAGCTTTCTGTTGTCAGGACTGCCTCTAAACACACACACTGTCAGACACAAGAAGAAACTGATAAATGAGGTTTGGTGTGGCAATGTGAGCATGCACACTTTACTCATAAAACTACTTACAAATGCTTGATTAACGGCCCTAGCTTATTGCGCTGCATGTCAATGCGTTGTGTGATGTCCTGCTTCAACCTGATTCTTCCCAATAACTTGATTTCTCTTCTTTTCTCTTTCTGCATCCCCTTTCTTTTTCCGAAAACATTACCTTTTAATTGTTTTTCCTTGTTTCACTCTCCCTCTGTTCTTTTGTCTTTGTGTTTGTATCTATTGATCTTTGTCTTCTCATATTTTCTTTACCTCTCTCCCCCTTTCTTTACATTTCCTTCTCTCCACCTTCCTCCTTGCTCCCTCCAGGGAAAGACGGTTGTTGAGTCTCAGCACTCCGCACAACCAGGTGTTCCTTAACCTGGGATTAGATGATTCACTTACAGTTGCATCATAATCCCTGCTGTCACACTCACACACACACACACGTACACAAACATGTAAAATACGACACATCTTCCTCCCAGGTGTCTCAGAGATGACATTCACACCTCTAGCTAGATGGGAACTGAGTGTCAGAGTAAACACGTCCATCACAATGTACTGTATACTTTCAAGAAGTCAGGCTTGTGTCCCATTATAAGCTCATTGTGTCTGCGGGAGAGAAAAATACTTCCTGAAGTGAAATGATTGAGCGTTTTGCGGGGTGGAGTGTGTGCCTGCCATCTGCTTGCAACACAGTGGGCTAGAAGGTAACTGATGACTTTTATTGTTTGCGGTGCCTTTTTCCTAACTGCCTGTCTTCTCTGTTTACTGAAAACAATCTGAGGAAAGCAGTCAAATTATAACTCATTACCTGGAACTAAAGTCTGCTTATGAAATGCATCAAAAGCACCAAAGCAAACTCAAAAATGTCCCCAGTGTTTTTTGTCCTCAACAAAACCTGCATATATTTTGATGTGGGACTTTAAATTGTATATTTTTAAAATGAGAATATTTATTTCATATGTGAATATATTGAGAAGGTATGCTGCTAAGTACTTCTCTTTACTCCTTAAATCTCACTCGACAAATTGGTCACTAGAAAGCTTCTTTTTTTCCCTGCTATGATGCATATTTATTTGTTCTTTGATGTCCACTGGTAAACAATATAAGGGCTTGTATATGTGTACTTCATTCTTCCTGATGCCCATTTGTCAAGGAAGCTTTGTCACGTATCTGTTAGGCAGAGGCCGACAATGTGCCAAGTCCATTGTGGATCCACAGGAAACATTATATAATGTATGCACAAACAGTGCTAAAAATATCAACTAGGCCGGATAATTTGAGGGATAAAGAGAATGCAATGGCGTGGATGTACTGTACGTCTGTTCAGTAAAAGGAGGCTCATTGTTCCAATGTTTTTTATCGTCACTGAATAATGCCCACATTATTAAATGCAGTGAGTGGTTTAAACCGACTCAGATGTGTACTCTCGCACACATCAAGTTGTGTTTCCTGCTGAAACTCAAAATGTTTCACTGATGATCAATGTTCACCGTTCCCTACAGATACATATGTGCACTTGCTAGCAGGACATTTCAAAATATGTTCAAAAAAGAAGATAAAATGAGGAGAAAATGTTTACATCACTAATGGAAGCACAAATGCTCTGTTGAACTATCTATTTGATAACCGGTGGTTCACAGGCTGTAGCAGTAGACTGTGTGACCAACCTTTAAAGAAACAGGCAGCAACATTTCAAACACCTGTTATGTAACACATTTTCCGTCGGCATATTGTGGCACTTGTCTTTTTAAAATCATGTCAACATTAAAAAATAAATACAAAGGTGTATCTGTGGAAAACCATCAGATAACTTCAGCTACAATTTCAGATCATTAAAATTACCAAAGCTTCCCACAATGACAGAGTATTATCGTGCATTAAGGTGTCTTGTCATAGAACTTTTAGGGTTTATGGAAAATTAGCACTATAAATTTCCTCTGATATGTGCATGTAAATGGCATAACTCATGGGTCCTCCCACTGAGGTGGAATGTTGGATTCAATGGCTGAAACACAATGTGAGTTCCCATGTCTCTGTGGATGTTTTATTTATTTGGAGTCGACAACAAATAAGTTTTAACATCTGCAATAGAGCGTGTTTGTTTGCCCTTTTGTCAAGGTGAGGCTTTCCGTCATGGTCACCTAAACAACACTCGTAAAATTGGTCCGTGATCTTTTACTCACGACCTCCTCCGATTCATTTTCAGAGGTGCTGCCTGTTGACCTAAGTGCAGCTTTGGAACATGAGGTTCTATTGAGCAAAAAACATTTAATGTCTGTAGTTCAGTGCTGTACTCTGTGTGGATTCTCTCTCTCAATAAAACAATCCAATTTTACATTTTGTAACACTGACTGAATTAAATGATTTAAGCTCATTAACGCTTTTTGTGATAAGACTCGTATACCTCTCTGAATTCAAACAGGATGTCCCCAAACAGTCCCCAAACTTTATAATTATTGGGGATTTATGAAAGCATGAATCTGCTGGAGGAAAAAAGAATCTTGTTTTAACATTGAGGCACAGCTTTCTTTTTTTACCCACTTGGAGGATTTCAGACGGATAGATAAAGATTGCAAGAGTAAACCCTGAGTACACAATTTGCATGAAAATGTTTAAAGAAGGAGAGAGAGGTCATGTTCAGTTTAAAGCAGATTTGGGTAAGGTGTGGGGAATGCATCAGAGTAGATGAATGATTTCCAGGCATGGATTAATCCTCCCTCTTCCACCGGCGCACATTCCAACCTCAATTTTCTGTTCAATTAAACGTGTCATTCAGGCAGCATGTCACCCCCAATTTCCCTCTCTTTTTATCTCCCTATACTCTCCCTCTTTGATCTTATCTGTTTGCATAAATGAGACTAAGTTCTTTATTTCTTCTGTGAATCGTATTTACGCTCAGGATGTGCCATTTGGTTCCAGGAGGACTCCGTCAAACACACTTAAGCAAAGGTTTCATTCCTTGGATCCCGCATCATCCCAGTGTAATGCTTTAAGTAAACCATCTCACTGAATCAGCTGCTGATATGAAATGGGAAGCTACAACTGCTTTGAATAATGATAGCATCTTTGCGCCCAAGGATGTTGCGAGAATACGGTATACAGAGAGAAATGTCTTTGGTGGAGAGCAACATAAGAAGCAGAAGATTGCGAGACATTTACATTTGTGTGATATGTGTTTATTTGCTTATGTCATTCAGATGATTTTTCAACACAACTGATCTCAACACAGATCAACGTAACTGCTAAGAATGACATGCTCTCTGTTGTGACAAAGGTTTTTATTTTTTCAAACCGAAAAACCTATTGTACTTCTTTACACCTAAATTCTCACAATACATCACACTGCAAGAATGGAAGCAAATAAGAGACGCGTATGTCAATTTTAACAGCCAATGAATACCTAATATTGGAATTTGAATACCACTGAATTTAAAGAATTGAAATAATTCACTTAAAAAACTTCTACAGATAGTGCTCTGATGTCGGATCGCTTGCATTCAGGCTTGATTGCATTTCCTGTCTTGGTAGCCTGGGTATTTCTATTTGACATGGATTGACATGATTCAGGAATCAGAATTTGATCAGTTCAGTTTGAGCGACCCAACACTGTTTTGTGTATAATCTTTGCATCTATGGGCTTTAAAATCAAGCAAATCATAATTGATTCAGGTTGCTTCACATGTACACAAGCAGACCCCTTTTAACCACATTTGCTGATAGCATTTGTCTGACTCTTTTTATGGTCCTCATTATTATTATATTTCATGACTACAGTTGTTTCCCACTGCTTGACTGATGGTGTTGCTCCCAGTCCATTTCTGCAGTAAACATATCAGGATATGCTTTTAACAGGTTTGCGCTCAGACATGTATTTCGTCTGCAAAATATATTGTGGTAACACTTTTTGTGTCTTTAAAAAAACACTCCCAATGAACAGTATTGAAGTCAACATGCAAGTCAAGCAACATTAGGGTGTAAAAAACACACATAATGCAAACCTCTTTTAATCTGAAGGTCTCACTTGGTAATGCTTGGACCGGTGCGGCAAATCCTGCACAACTATGATGGTCAACTGCAGTCACCACTTTAATTAATTAGCTGTCAACTGAAAGAAAATACTGTACACTGCTGTTCAAAAGAAAATCCCTGGCCACAAAGGCCTGATGGTCAGAAAACTTAGAGGACTACTCCATTTGAATGATCATTCATACTTTAATTCCCGGAATGTCCTCTTTACAACGAGATTTCATTTCAAATCGAAAGGGCAGAAAAAACACCTTTTGAAAAAACGGTTAAATATGAAGATAAGAAATCGTAAAATGATTTGGAAACTTGACAACAAAATGTGTGCAGATTCAGTTGGAATAGGTTGCTGTCTAAGTGCAGAGTGCAAATAATGCCATTTAACGAATGGTAATTAACAGGCGTGTTACTGCAAAAGGAAAATAGAAGGTCAGTCTGGGTAAGCACCACTGAAATTTCATCAGGGAATATCATTCCTAAGAGAAAACAAAAATATTGAGGGCATTGTTGTGATCCAATAATGATTTCACGTTTCTGGACTGTTAAACAAATTCCAGAGCAAAGGGTATTTCGGGGAAAAAGGCTCCCACACTATTATCAGGTTATGCAACACTGTTGGGACACTGACTCAAGATTGAATCATTTAATGCTTCTTGTGTTGGGGCCAAAGCTTTCCCAGATAATACATCTGTTGTCTGAACTTTACAGTTTTTTAAGCTTAATTAGCTGTTATTGAAGGAAAGAAGAAACATCAATATAATTGGGTAAAAATGTTGAGCGTGTATCATTTTCAAAATTGCAACCGTTAAGCATACTGCCTGTAGTGACAAGGCTATATATGTTGCATTATGTGCATGAAATGTAAAAATGTTCTGCCCTGAACTCCCATCTCTTTCTTTCACTAGCATAACAAAAGTCTTTACATTCTGTTGTCAGAATAGGGCACCCGAGAGGCAAAGGAGAGCTTCATCTTTAACTGGCATTAATCAATGGATTCACATTCTGGTATCTCAAAACGTTTTATGCCACAGCACTCCCTTTTCCAATTAATACACCCGTTAAACTTTCTCCTTCAACTCTAATGCAGCGTTGTATCGTCGTTGGAAAGTCCAGGAGGTTGAGCACATTTTTGACCTCATGCTCAAACGTAGTAAGGAACAATGTAAACACTATAATGGACTGCGCTACTTCATGACCTTTTGAGGGTCAGTGAGGTCATGAGGTTGAATGTCTCCCTGTGAGTCATTTCCTGTCAGAGGCTGAAGATGAAGGGGCTCAGCAGCTGTTCATCAGGGCTAAACAGGGAGGTATTGTGGGACAGGAGGCTACATGCTGGGGCCAAAGGGATTCTGCTTCTGAAGGATATTGCTTTGGTGACACCACTGTGACAGGACTACATTTTTGTGTCCGCACCAGATGACAGGATTACATTAAATGACCGGAAAAGACTGGAGGTCACAGATCTGACATAAAGTATAAAGAGCCAAGTATGAGAATAATACTGCAGTTTTTTTTTGTGGTGTGATACTGTACACACTATTGTACAGTACATTAAAGTAATTTGAATAATGACAAAAACATTTTTATAAAGAAGATGCAGTATTTTCCATTCGGAGGTCAGATTTGAACAACAGTCACCTTTGACCTGCAAGTCTGCCACAGAATGTACAGGGTATGGTGCAAGTGTGAAATGCCTATAGAGAGGTGGTCCTATAAAATGGGTAAAAATAAAACGGAGGACAAACTATTAACTTATCCCATTTTTTAAATACTACTTGCGTTTTAAAGATCGCATACTTAAAACGGGTATGGGAACTATGTTAGCACTTTGTCTAGATGGGTATAGTGTTATTTACCTGCCTACAACTCTATGAACTAGCTACATGATTTATACAACATCCTTTACACAGCTTGTAGGAGACAGCCTGGGCGTTTGTTTTCGGTAAGGGGCTGTTGGACAAATGAGCTTTTGGTCCAAAGGGACATTTCTCAGACTGTTGGGGCTTTAGAATAATAGAACAATTTCATGCCACCATAGCTTGCTGAATGAGTCAATGTACGACTACCGGGGAGAAGTCTACTGCTAAGGTCTGTGTTCAGGATACATAGCTAATTAGCTGCTGAACTTCATTAAACAGTATTACATCATATTTAAGTTCAATACTTGTGGCCCATTCTTCTCACTATAACTGCTAGCATGACATTTTGTTGCTTATGCTTATAAGGAGCCGTTGTTTACTTTTCTGCCTCTCTCCATAGTTCTATTAACACTGATCTTTGGTAATTACCTGAAAGAAATGTAATTCTTCCTCTTAATTACAATAACTATTAATATACGTTTGAAAAACAAACATTCTTGACACTTATTGACTGCAAAAAAGGATGAATAAATGTGATTTCAGTTGGACTTTTTTTGTTATTTTCACTTTCTACAGTATGTGCTGTAGAACGTGTTATCAGCACATTCAGTCCTTTATTATTTACAACTGACTTAATACATGCATTATCTAAACACCTTGAAGCAAAATGTATTAAATCTCCAAACAGTGTCTTATCTTCCCTCACCTACAACTCTCCCGTCTCAAACGCTACACTGATGCATCTGCAATTCAGCAACACTTCAAATCGGCGCCCACATTAATCAATGTCTCACACACATGAAGCTTGGCTTTTCTAACTCAAATCTTTTTCATCCTTGGCTTGCAGCACTGGCTTTGTTGCAGAATGGCAATGAGCAGCTCACTCACTTTGTTTTAGCTTCAACCTGCTATGGAGAAACAAGTCATTGAAATGTTTAATTGGGGAAAGTCTGGAGTAACTTTCTATGTGAGAAAGCGCGGCTAATGAGGGCTTTACAGACATACCATACTTTACCATAATATACTATGAATACCAAATACTTTTAATGCTCTTTAAGGTCTATTCGAGCTGTATTCTTTAACTTTCAATATTTTTATTTTAGCATGCATTGCTTTTTTCCTACTCATTCCCTACTATATATCAAATGATTACAGGAACCAGGGTTGAGGATTACAGAGATACGTTGTTGTTCTCTTCTAGATACATTGCGGAACAGACTGGGAGTAAGTAAAACCCTATAATATACATCAACACCTCAATTAAGTACGCATATGCGAAAAAGTAGGCAGAGGGCATTATGCATGTGCTATGTCTTTGGTGAATTATTGATTAAATAAGGATATAAGTAAGACATTTCAGTGTATGTTTGTGTAATGTGTTGGCATGGGCTCTTGTGTCAGGACATGAGTGTATATATGTGTGCAAATCGTAGAAGAAGGAAGCCCTCCGTATACTGGGGGAGTAAACATATGTGATCATCTGCCTCCATGTTTCTACATCTACATTTGTCACATTGGTTATGTGTTTTCGTAGAGCTGTCCTAAAGTATAAATAAATTCTCTCCCTAAAATATATCGGGATAATTGGGTCACATAAACCATTGGAAAAAAGTTGCTGAGTGAAAAATAAAAGGAGTCTAAAACAACGGTATATGCATTTTGCTATTGTGATATGTGAACCCTAACTTATGGGGATGGATTTAGGTATACATTAACCTTTTAACATCAAATACGTGATAAAATTAAATGCATTGTTACATTTAATGTGAAAATTATTCATCAATTTCATCACCTGATTTCACACTTTTCCACCTATCTACAGCAATTAAAGCAATATGCCAACAAAGACGGTAAAGAAACACTGCTAGTAAATAATGATGTTAACAATGCTACTTCCTTACATTGCTTTTTACAACCACGGATATCAAACAAGGGATAGCTACCTGGCTGTAAACAGTATCATCTCTGACAGTTGTCATATTTGTATTCTCTCTTGGTATGTTTCCTCATATACTCCATCCAAGGGACTGTAGGTGTCCAGAACATGTACAACGAACAGCACATTGATCAACAGATTTGAAAGATAAGGCTGCGAAGAGACATAAAGCAGAATGTGCCCGGGTTACATGCTGAGGGAAATTGACTGTTGTTGTGTGAGGTGGTACATCAACAGGCAAGTTTGATTTAGGAGACTGTCTAATTGTACCACGGTGAAGTGCATCAGCACAGCCCTGTCTCCCACCAAGTATACAGCGAATGATAAATGTCAGCTTATTGAGTGATGAAAAGTGTGGCTCCGATTGATTAAATGCTGCACAGCTGCCAGTATTCAAATTACACTGCCAAAAGAGGAACGAAAACACGGGTATGAGGCTTTGCAGAGCACTGGGGGGACTCTGCACCACTAATGACATTTTCTCACAAACATGACTGCAAAGGAGTCAATGAGGGATTCATCTGAAGAGTTTCTGACAGCTTGGCTTTGTGGGAGACTTTGTAGTTCAAGTATTTCTAATGGATTTTATTCTTAATGACGACAAACTTTTTTTATTAATACTTAAACACAAAAAAAAACATGGCTAATCTGCCTTAAGGTGAAAACATATTGGCATTTTGAGTTCTCAAAGAAATCCTTGTTTTTGTCGCCTCCATTCAGTGAATTTGGACTTTAGATTCTGTGTTTAATGTTAAGGTGAACGAGGAAAACAGCATTTTCTTCAGGTTATAAATAGATCCTTCTTTGGTATTCCTTTAAGTGGAACATGGTTGTTATCCCCACAGTTAACTTTATCATTAGTACATTTCAAAGGCAGTTTAATGAAGAAAAGGGCATTTCCTGTTGCCCATTAAACTGGAGATTAAGAAATGTACTGGTGCTGAACAAGAAATAGTCCAGTGTATCAAATCTCAACGTTTTCTCTTCTGTTTGTACGGATCAAACCAACCAGGTTCTTAAAATGTTAAAATGTGAGGCCAATTGCTTATTCTTTGGACACAGTCACTCTTTGCATAGATGTTCATGGCATTCACTCGAGAATATTGTTCATTGTTTTTAATTTGGTCTTGCTTGACCACATCAATCAAAACTGAATGTTAATCTTCCAGGACTGCGCAGGTTATTTGAGCAGCTAGCAGGCTAAGTGGTTGGGACCCCCTGGGCCTGTGTTGGGACATGGGGTTATGCCCCCACGTCAGCAAGAATTTGCACCACTGAAGTCAATGAATACCTTCAGGGCTGCTGGGCTGCAGCTGACCCAGTGCCCAAACTTTACTGCAGAAAAGAAAACCCACAAATAAAGGGAAAATATTTCATGTGTCTTTTAATGGTTTCTACATTTAAAGCCAGCATTGCTGTTTTTATGAAATTCCCAGTACTGAAAGGAGCTCGCTGACTTGCAGAGCAATAAGGATGAAATATTCTTGCTTATCATGTCATCAGTCATTCAATTATTGAATAAGTGACTGATTACAGATTTTAAGTGCAAACTGAAGGACACTATTCAATTTAGTTGCATTAGCCTAAGGTTTTTTTGTCCCAACTGATTTGCTTTGCAATTGTTGTGCATTTCTCTAAAACCAGTGAGACCTACAGTAACAACCAGTGAGACATATCAGACTAGCTTTAAAGTTCGACTCAAGACAATAAAAGCATCAAATTCAGAGAGGTGTCCTTTCCAGTAGTTTTTTTCAATTGACCGGCAAAGTCTTGATATTTTTAGATTTGACGTGTAACTTTTATAAGTCTGCTTCCCTCTATCTTTCTTTCACATACTCACAGATCCTGAATAATTTATCATAAAGACAGAAAACTTAAGAAGAACATAGCAGTAGGGGAAATGGGGGGGTGTTGTCGCTTGAAGCAGTAAGGAAACCTTACACGTCGCAATTTAAGATGTTCTGTTAGTTCTGCTTCACAGCTCTGGAACAAAAAGAGTAAGAGTCCACACTCTCTCCAACACAACACAGCTATCAAACACTGATGCAATTGTTGAGTCAAACAACTTAATATGGAAGCATCACAGGCTTTGAAAAAAGACTCCTCATTTTGGATGCAGTTCAGTGTCACAGGAGTGTGCATCTAAATTAGCGATAGAAGTGTCAGTTGTCTGTGTTGAACCTGCAGATTCTCTGTTTTTCTCCCAGTCTGCACTCATTTATTTTTCTTTTATATTAAGTGTGAAGACCCCAAGAGAAATAGCAACAATATTTTCTGTTTTTATACATTTGAGATGAATGTAAACCATTTGTGTTCTTCCTATCGTGGTTGTATCTTCGAACTGTCACTTTCTATTAGCTGTCAGGGTTCATTGTTGCTATTTTACATGTGCTTAGGTTTATTGTTGTCCTTATCCAGGAATCTTTGATATTTTTGTTTCTGTTTGAACTCCGATGACTTGTGTGTAGTCTTTTTAAAAGAACACCTGAATTCAGTGACACCTCGGTATATTATTTAGCAGTGTTCAGCATGTTGCTGAACTTGTTGGCAGCTTTTACAGCTTTCGAGCTACAATGTCAGGGTTTCAATTAGTTGCTGGCTCCACAAAAAAGTTTGATGTAGTGGGTTCAGGAGTCTGAGAAAGGAGTTGTGGTGGAGGAGACGGCATATAATTCATCACTTCTCTTATAGAAAAGAAAAATATGAACCTCTTGCTCTTTGGATGCATGTACATTCACACAATGCACAGACGTAGCAGGACACATGTGTTTTGTTAAATTAGTTTTGTTTAATAGAACTTTTAATGCTCATTAATATTACAATTTGGGTCTCATTTGTTTTAAATGTTGGTCATTAAAACCTCTCCCCAAAGAAGGTTTTGGTCACGGCTTAAGTTAATGTTGCAAAGCCTGGCAGCACTCAAAGCAAAGCAATTATGGTAGTTTGAATTACTAAACTAGTTTTTTACTACATACAGATAATCATATTGTAAGACAGAAATATTAGTATAACTCTATATTAGCAGTTTGTATATAAAAACAAACACAGACAATTAACTACTCTTTAGGAGCTGCTACTACCTACTATTACTACTGAAACTGCATAATCAAACAATTCCGTGTAAACATTTTTTATCAACGTTATTATAATCGTCCTCACATAAGAATATTAACAATCCATGTTCTTTGGCAAACTTCAAAAAGACAATGAAACCCCCCCCTAATTGACTGCACATGGTATAGTCCTAAATCCCTCTAGTAAAATGCCCATTGGAAGGTCCCACTTCCTGTTCGCAGTTTGGACATGCAGCACACAGATAATGTGGAGCTAATGCAACACATATTTTGTCAATTGAACTTGCCTTAACCATATAAATGAATATCAATGGAATGTTTTAATAAAGGAATAGACTAATTATTTAATTCAACGTTTGGATGACCAAGGACTTTATGGTACTGACATTACCAGAAGGGTCTTTTGTTAAAATGTAAGCATACTTTACCCTTCATGCGTGCTACGCTAACCTAAATCAGCCAATAAGCTTGTCTACATAACTTGATTACAACACTAGCTTTATCTAAGACCTGTTGTAGGGTGGAATAAATAATGGAGTGCATTTTGAAATCTTCACCATATTGTAAACCCCATTATTTATGTTCTTTGCAGATTCATAGTCAATTTAACTTCCTGGCTTTCCATGTCTTTGACCTCTGTCAATATCCCCCTAGCAGTGCAGTCTGAAACTCTTTCAGAAATTCATTTTCTCATCCTGACTGATGATATGCAGGGTCAAATTAAATTCCTTGATGGCAAATTCAAGGATGAGGAGGCAAATCTTAGCTTTCACTGGACCTAAAGCATTCACTTAATGGGATTTTCCCAGCATCGTCAATACAAAACGGACACCTTGCTATCGCTCTGTGTCACCACCTTATTGGCTGCCAGATCATGGAGAGAAAGGAAGAGGCTTTAGCTGGTTCCAGACAGATGGGGGGGAAGAAAGAAACAAGACAAAGAAAGATCTTAGGGGAGAAAAGAGCAACACTGCAACCAGTCACAACGTGCATGGAGCAAAACCAATCAATGTCAGCTTGTCTGCTTTGATTGGCAGCAACTTTATTGGTCTCAAATGGACAGAGTTGCATATATGAAGGGCTTTTAATGATGCTTCTCTTGTGTATTGTACGACATTTAGGGAGTTCTTAATACCACTTTCTCATGTCCAATACTGTCTTTTTTTTAAATCTAAAACATCTAAGCTGTTTATTATGCTTTTGTGTGGATTCACTTTGCCTAAACATAATGCTTAAACTCAAACAAATACCTTGAGGGGGGATAACCATCATGCAATTTAAAAAGTTTTCTCACAAAACTTGTAACAGCATTTTTGATTTATCAGCATAAAACTTTAATTGCAACTTTGTGCAAAAGTGTATCTCTGAGTATTCCAAATAGCAAAGCGATTATAACGCCAGGGAAAAATACTGGATATAACTCGACACTAAGGGTAGTATACCTCAATGACAGTTTGAGAGATGGTTGGGGCTAATGGATCAGATCAAATGAATTGTAACTAGTACTCTGTATCTTGATCTTGATTGTCTGTGTTGTTGGAGAAACTGTTACGCTCCATCAGCAACACTCTGTGCTTTGCAATTAGAGACTCAAATGTCTCCCACCATGTGCAGCTCTTAGCATAATTGAGCACTAGGTATAAAAAGAAACAAACAGAGATAGGGACCTCCTCACGGCAAGTACTGCATGAGAGTTCCTCCTGCTCTCTTCCCTGTCTTTCTATAAACAGAAATGTAGACACACACACACACACACACACACACACTTTTTTTGTGAAAAGAATCCTTTGGTACTGTAATTTCTCGATGCAGATTGACATTGGCTTGCAAATGAAAACAATTTTGAACATCCAAATGTACAATTGCTTCTTTGCTCCAGTTCTCACTCAACCTTGATATACATAGAAACACAGTATCCGTAGACGGTCAACATGAACAGTATCCACAGATGGTAAACATGAACAGTATCCACAGATGGTAAACATGAACAGGTGTCAGACCCTCTCAGCAGCTTTGGATACTTGGAGTCCTTGACATGCCTGGGATTACTCTTGAACTCTGTGTCTGCTCTTCCCCCTTAAAGGACTGGCTGAGTAAGTTTGGCTACCTCCCGCCCCCTGACCCAGTGACTGGTCAGCTTCAGACCAAGGAGGCTCTAACCAAGGCCATCAAAGCCATGCAGAAGTACGGAGGGCTGAAAGAGACCGGAGTCTTAGGTATGTGGCTGTGATTGTTTGGGGCAGTCATGTGCTGATATGGATGGAGGAAGGAAATGTTCATAGATGAGTGAATGAAAGAATGTAACCCAATCAGAAAACTACCCACCCTAACCTCCTATCCTCTTTAGACCAAGCCACACTGGGACTAATGACTACACCCAGATGTTCCCTGCCAGATGTTTCTGACACCGAATTGACAGTGGGCCGCAGGAAACGAAGCCCGACACCCCAGAACAAATGGAATAAGAGGCATCTATCCTGGAGGTAGGATCAATGAAATGTAGAGTAACAGGGTTAAATGTTGCCGGACCAAAGACCCCTTAAGGGGAGGGAGATTTTATAAGGAACTCTTAACATGGTAACAACCATTACTCATACTGACTTCCATTTGTACTCTTAGATGCCAATTGGAAAA
Organism: Eleginops maclovinus; assembly: GCF_036324505.1. Lineage (NCBI taxonomy): Eukaryota > Metazoa > Chordata > Actinopteri > Perciformes > Eleginopidae > Eleginops > Eleginops maclovinus. Next base: position 8,331,870 of record NC_086356.1, read on the forward strand.
TGTGTTCTATGAACTTTTCATCCCAAATTCTTCACAACTGTTCGTTGGTGATAAAAGTACATTTCAATTCACATATAACATATTTGAGAGAGTCATTTTATTCCATGGCATTTGGACAGTTTGATGTTGATGTCTCATCAGATTAAATTGTCCAAAGCTAACAGGGATGGAATAAGAGGATGTGTTATTGTATGCTTTCATTGCAAATGTTCTCAATTTGTAGATATTCACTTTTTAATGATACTGCACTATTGTATCATTTATAGCTAATACATTTTCAATTTCAGAAACACTCGTCTAATACACATCATATTGATATAGTTATAAAACTGTACTCTACAGATGGATAAAAAACTTAGCTGAACAATATGTTCAGTTGGTTACACTGTTAATCATTACTATCTGTAATGGAAATGTAAGGTTAATTTACCCATGCCACGGAAAACAGTTCATGATTATAAGGAGAACTATCCATTACATGTTTTTGCGTGTTGTGCGTTTAACCAAAATGTATTTTACTGTGACAGATCAGTTTACCTGAGCCTAGTGCAGTTCTATCCAGATCCAGTGTAGTATCTTCACATCAGTGCAGTGCAGTCAGCAATAAATCCCATCACTCCATGCCCCAATCTGTGCATCCTTTGATAGATTAGAGGACTCTTCCTCAAACTGGAAATCTTTTGCTCTCCAGATCAATTCTGGCTCAAAGGAAAGGCATTTTGTAAAAGTGGAAAGCTGATTAGAGGGACCTTTTAATAAACAACACACGCGTCCGTCCTCTCAGAGGATGCACATAGACTCAGATGCCTAATTAAACTTGGAAAATAAAATGTTGTTTCAAGTTTTAAAAAGTGCCACTTGGCAAAATTACCTCATTATTGCAACAAGATACAGCATGTTCAGATTTCCATATGTATGTGTATATATGTGTTTCTGTCTATATCTGTAGTCTAGATTAATTATAAAAGATTCAAACGGTGACCCAGAGTCATTACAAAAGACACTCCTGCAATGTAATCCCATTCCTCTGTTGTTCAGTTGATGTGCTGAACCTTCCAGCCTTTTCAGTTAAATGGTCCCTTTGCTTTTCACGGCATCGCCTGCCAATTTCTCCGAAGCTCTGCAAAAAGTGGTGCATTTAGTCAACAAATGCAAAAGAGAAGATTATTTTTAAATAAGCTGAAAATGACAGTCAACAGCAGAGAAGTAGATATGCTGCAGTATATGCTTTGAGATTCCTATAGATTAGAAAGCTTGGTTTGAAAATGCCATATCTGTTTAGCTCTGTCAACTTCCACAGGTAATGAAAGAACATGCATGACTCCCAAGGAGACTGAGAGGGGGATGTTTTGTATTTTCTACAATGGAGGTATATGGATTTGTGGCAACCTGCAGAATCGTAGCAAAGTGATAGGCAGCACAGAGTGAGGCAGTGCTGATTCACACAAGCCATCAGACAGATTCAAAATGAGCTGCCACAAGCTAGTGTGTGTGTGTTTGCAGAATATAAATATGAGTGTTTAAATCAGGAGAGCCAACGCACACGTGCATACAATGTATATGCATAGGCGAGCATACATTGTTTCCCTCCTGGTGGGCTAAAACTTTTCTTCTCTTCTTTGTTCTGCTGCCAATCATCCAACACGCTCCCGTAAGCTCACAGCACTCTGAAATAAGACCGGTTTGTCTGTAGTCCAGTGGAGCACCTTTTGTATTCACAGCAGTCAGGTTTGTAGAACAGTTGTGGATTCTGTGCTGGCTTCAGATCCAGAGAGATTTCCATACGGGGCGGATTTTCAGTAAAGCGCCTCAACGAAGCATTAATATTCTGCATAGATTGACCGCCTCTCTCTGTGTCGTGCTATCTGCTCCTGCAATTTTCAGCTGAATTTGGAGCACTTGTGCATAACAGTTCTCTCCCTGCTTGGTTGGGAAAACTATTTTCATCATCTAATTCTTCATGGTATCTTTGCTTAATTTGATTATACAGAAACAGGGCTGAGAGAAAAGAGATAATGTGTGTAACAGCTAATGAGTCTGAAGCAATCTGACAGCCATATTAAATATCAGTCCTGATCCACCTCATCAGTCAGATTTGAAGAAAGGTACAAGTATGTATACCACTACCTGCAACATAAAGTATATATTGCATCAGTATTTACATTTCTATCAATTCACTGCCAGCTAACAGGTCAATACATTAAATGTTTATGGATGCTGTATTCTATGGATGCGAGTATTTTAATGTGTTCTGCTACCGAGAAATAAAACCCAATGTTCAGATAACATAATTATAGGCCACCAAAAAAAATGTACTTATTAATCAAACTCAAAACTCAATTGCTGTAGTCCCTGATGTCTCCATGCTTCTTTTTCACAAAGGCTGGAAGTTGGCACAAAAGATGACTCTATATCTATTTTGGTTTTGACAGCACTTTTCATGTAGCGCTTCACGTCCCAAATTCTAAATGAGTCTCTTAGAATGTTTGATAGGAGGGTTAAAAGAGTGTGTTCATAAGTGAGAGTATGATAAGTGAATGTATTGACAATAATAAGAGTCATGGTAAGACAACGGTAATTTTAATATCCTAATCATTTCCTCACAATGATTTTTAAATAAGTTAACCTTAAATGATTGCAGTTCAGTCCTGCTTACTCTTTTCCCTAAGGACTCGGTTTCGTTTCTTTCCTTGCACAGCATGCCACAAGTATTTAAATGAAATGCTGTTTGTTTCACAGGAAAAGAGAGGTGAGTGTAGCATCAGCAACAGAAAAGCAGATTTCTTTGTCAACCTTTACAAGAAACGTAAAAGCAAATGTTTGTGTCACCTTTCTCTGATTCAAACAATACATGTACAACTCTGCAAGAGGAGGCACATTGCAACATGTGCAGCACTCAGCTTCCAGTCCTTCACTACTCCATAGTCCATCTATTCAGGCATTAAAATACTATGATGTGTTCACAGAAATGGAGACTTTTAGTTCCTGAATTTAGGCAATGGTTAGTACCATTAAGTATAGATTGGTTTATTTGAATATTAAAGTAACTTACAGTCAACGAAACACTTGAGCTTTCATTCTCACCTCAGCTTGAGTGTCAGTTATTTTATACCCTGAAATAAAAGCCCTTGGCTTAGCAGCCATATATTTTAAGGACTCTGTTCCAAGTAATGTTTTTTCACTGAAGTAAATTATTTGTGTGATGATGTCTTGGGGTCTATGTCCTTGTTCTGAGCCCTTAATCCCCAATTCAACTATGCCTTACCTTTTTTTCTTTTTCCCTTACTCTAAAGCCATTACAGCACGCTACATTCAGCCAAGTATGTTATGGCCCAGTTGTGTAACAGCCCACTGTTAGCTCATTATCTCATATTGTTAGCCCATTATCACAGCAGACGCAGCCTGGCAGTCATTAGCAGCCCGACTGATAACTCAAACGGATAGGTGTAGCGAGCAGAGTGGAGGAGAGAAAAAGATGGGGATGAGGATAACAAGGGGGGAAACAAACACCGGGTACAAACATGAAGAGGAAGATAGCATCTTCTCTTTCTGCATCCGTTTAGTCTGACACAGTGGGTGGGTCTCACTGACTAAATGCTGAATTGAAAAATCACTTACTCTCATCTGTCTCTTTAGACTCGTCATATTTCTAATGAAGTCAACAAAGTCTGTTCAAGTAAAAGCGAAGTAGGAACTCGACCACATACACATGAAAAAATCCATCATAAAAGTCTGCATGCAGCACACATGCTTTTTACAGTTTGTGGAGGGTATTAAAATACCCTCGAGCAGAAAACAATTGTCTGTGGGACTCAATGAGGGTTATTTAAAAAAACAGTACAGCCATATGCAAAGTCAAAAGGCAATCGGTAATGAGAATTTTAAGTGTAGCCACGGTCATATCTCAGCAGCAGGGGTCCATCCAAGTACTAATTAAAGGCATAGCTCAAAGTTGTTAGCGAGTGGTAAGAAACGCCACAGCTCTATACAAAGGCTCTATGTGATGGTCCTATAGCTCTGGGACTATAGTACATAATAATATAAAGCACTAATAGCCGGGCAAACCACATGGTAACAAATTATTTTCCATTGTCTCGCTCCTTCGCCATCTGTGAAATTGATAAAAGGTCTTGCTGAATGTACTGTGACCAATGCATTCATTATTCCCTAACTTTGAATATACCGTTGAAGCGATTGGATTTCTATATAATCTGGCATTATGGACCGCATGGGGAGATCTTGAGGACTTTTGCAGGGGGAAAAAAATGAAAAGGAGGGCAGATCTTTTCCATATGGGAAGTTACAAAATCAATTACATTTATCATATCTAGCTAAGGACCCACTGGGACTTTGTGCATAATGATAAGGAACAAGAAACTTTATGGGCCTGAGTTATTGGACTGGCTGTAAGAGTCTCAGTGGCACAGTGCTGCTTTGAGCTAAATGCTAAACGCCAGTGTGCTAACATGAGCTCAATACATGCTAATGTTTACTATTTACAACAAAGTGCGAGGCTATATATCTCGATATTATATTGAAATTGTGATGTGTGTGTAGTGTAGATTAATGATATATGGAATCAAACAATGTGGCATAATCTCTGATAAGGAAAACCTTACCGCATATGTTTGCATTCTTCTGAACTTTGAGTCATCTCGGACTACTTTCATCGTATTTTCGTCTTTTAACCTTTCTCACACGGATGCATTTCTGCAGATTTTGAATCAGAAATCTGTGACGGATAGATGGTATAACAGTGGAATTGCAATAATGACAGAAAACATATGCAGGAATCACACAGGAAAATTAAATGCTGTTATTTGTACACATGTTTTCATGAAGTTTGAACAAACAGAGGCTTTCACATCACTGCTGGACTTTAAATAGCTTAGTTATAGATTCTCTTGAGTAGCATTTCCTTCATTTTTGTCAGGTGCCTCTATAATTGGCAAATCACAAATCCCTCATTGTGTCTGTATCACAAAGCAGTCCTGCCACCGAAAGAGTTAATTGACATGGCACTAATTAATCTAAGGTATTGAAGTCCTCAGCAATAAATCTCTCTGCTGCCATTGGAGGCCACCAACCTGTGAAATTGCCTGGTGGAACCTTAAGAATAACCTATAACTGTTACTGAGTGTTATCTTATTAGGGGCCCATTATGTTTTTCTCTGCAATTCACATCGGCGTCTCAGGGTTGCTGACTTTGATCGTCAGGATAGACAAAGATAGGGCAGAGAAAGATTTTTTGGAGAGAGGGCAGACTCATGCAGGTTTTAATTCAGTCTCTTTCATCTACAGCTTGGATTACATAAAGTGTGTGTTTGTGTTGGAAACGTTCTCGGTAATACACATCATTAGTTGTCAGCAAAACATTTTTGAGTGTTCTTGGCGCTTCATGTGTGCATCTACTAATGCATATGAGCCACATATGAATCACCGTCTGCATATGAGCTTTCAATTTTCAGGGTAATCAGCTTATGTCTACGGAGGGTAACGGAGCACAGGAGGTGAATACTATTTGTGAGTGTGTGCAAGTGTGTGTGTGTGTGTGTGTGTGTGTGTGCGTGCGTGCGTGCGTGCGTGCGTGTACGTTTTAGCTTCACTTTTGATGTCAGCTCATGTCTCCGTGGAGCAACAGAGCCACGGGAAGTAATAGCCTGCTGAGAGCCTGCAGGCGGGGGACTGCGAAAGACTCCTAGAGTTTTTTTCATCTTGTTTCTCTCCGCCATCAATCCCGCTCTTCTTTCCCCTCTGCCTCTGTTCGACTGAATCATCACTCTGCGTGCTGAAGCCCTATAAGAAGTACGTGGAAATTGCAAGTCAAACAGGTGAAATCTAATAGGAGATTGTGTGTGTGTTTGCGTGCATGCTGTGAGCTCATACTCCAAGCAGCATTTACCCACCGGTAAGCCTTACTCATTTGTCAAATGAAGGTAGAAAAAGTGTGCCATGGAATTAAACAGGTCGGGAGAATGAAGTTCACCTTAATCAACTTTCTGTCCGTCCAACTAATTTCAACGTTTTTTTTATTCTCTTTTCTCTAATCTGTGGCAGCATAGGATGGTTGCAGGCATGTTTCTTGATCCTCCCAACATACCATGCTCTGAAACGTTGTTCTGTCAAGGGAGTGAAACAATGACCTAAACATGACTTTGAGTTCAATCGCATTTAATCAGCTCCTTCTGATGCCATATTTTTAAAAGAATCTTTGGAGTAGAGTGAATATGGCAGATTTGCATGATGTTGAAAACGCATGGTAAACATTTTTCAACTGTAGAGTGAGTAAGGAGACTCAAGCCGTGGTCATTGTGCAGGTCCCGCATCCTTATAGTATCATCCATATTGGACCATTTTGCACAATTAACAAATGCCAACATGTAAAACTAGTGTGGCTTATATTAAATGAAAAAGAAAGGGCTTATAGGTTTGGATGGAGTATGGGATTATATGCCCATGAGCACTTAATGTTTATTTTTTGCCTGAAATCTTGCTTCAGCAGCTGATCCTTTACCTATGACAAGTTTGAAAACTCTACCCACAATTTCTTATTGCACAACATCCTCCCAGTTTTGGCCTTCCATCTTTTATAGTTTTGCAGTTATGACAAACAACCTTTATTAAACAATGTCCACTTAATGTCTAACCATTATAATTCATTTGAAAGAAGCAGCCAGTGTTTTCCAGCTGTTTGATGCCCACATACAGGCTTAATTAGCACTAAAAGCAAATACCGTCTCCCCCTCTATATCATTGTGGGAAGTTGTTTAATTTTATTGTTTGATTTCTGCTTAACAATATGTATTATAATGCTCTGATGAAAAAAATGTGTACCAAAAAGATCAAAGCTGAGGCATTAAAGGCTTTTGATGTAATATTTATTTTGTTAACAATGACAATACATTATCTCTCGTTGTCAGGTTTATTTAGGCAATGTGCATTTTAGCATATTGAGTGAGAATGCATAAAACTAAATACAGCATAACTAATTTGATCTTTTCAACTACCATTTACCAAGCAGTGCATGATGACCCACATATAATAATGTGTATTTACCATTGAATGTTGATACAATTGCCATCTCTATTTTTTTACCTCAGAATTTGAATGCCCTCCTCCAAATTACGCCCATGTGTCATTGCCATCACCCACTCTCTCTCATACTCGCACCCCTTCTACTGCCTGTAACACCAGCCATTATTAAAGAGCTTTTTGTAATGAGGTACATTTTTGCGGGTAAGGAAAAAGGAAACGTCACATACTCTGTCAGAGATGGAAATGTGTCTGTGTGATCACTGATCCCTCTGAGTGTAGAAGCCTGGAGAAACGCTGAATCTTAAAAAAAAAAAAATGTGTCATTCTCATGGAGAACAAATTCTGATTCTAACTAAAGTTAGAACTGTAAAAGAGGAAACCATGGGGAGTTGTCAGGAATATTTCTGCCGTAGGAGAGTCTGCTTTTCACTCCCTCATTTGCTCACTCTCCCTCCTTTTGCTTCCTCATTATCTCCTCCCTACCTACATCACCCTGTTCCTCATGTCCTTTTGTTTCTCTGCAGTTTGGACATGTAAACACAACATGTCTTCGGAAACACAACCGTTAGTGTGACCTGGTAAAATCATTAAAAATGAGACTAACAACCGTCACACAAATGTAGGTACAACAGTTTTTCTCTGACGTACTTCACCACTCGGTCTTACTTAAAACTAAAGCTTATTAGGGGGTGAACTGTGGAAGGCATTTTCTTTTAAACCCTTGTGATGGTTTAGGTTCGGCCATTAACAAATTAAGTCTGAATCACACTGGGGAGTCTCTTGAAATGCCTAGCAGACATAATGCTAATGATGAGCAACCCAGTATCCCTTTAGAATGATGGATACATTTTATACCTCATTTCGGAATCTTTTTCAAACAGTATAAACGGTGTAAAAGGAAATGCAGCATTACTCATGAAAAATAAAGAACCAAGGGAAGATAAATGAACGTTGGAACGCATCATTATGAATTGCGGGTGTACCTGCAACATGACCAGAGATCCTAGGCTGGTAAAGGAGCAGAAATGATGTGGGAGAGAAGCTCCCATCAGATGGATGAGTCACCAGTCCTAAGGAAAAAAGACCCTATTCATGAAGGATTTGTGTAGGAATTGAAACAAGTGTCAAACAAATGGTCTGTTTGACAGGAGCTCAGCTTTCAAGTTGCCAGCTTCAATAAAAGAAGCAACGGGAATGACAGAGAGCTTTTTCTGAAACAAGATTGTTTGCAGTGACAGAACTTCGGTTTCTGAAACTATTTGTGACCCAAATGTTTACCGTGATTCAAACAATCTAGTATGTTTGTCAGTTGGCATAGTGGGTGCTGCCTGTCTCGACTAACCTAAACATAATGGTATTTTTCTTTGGGCATAGATGATGTAGCGTGCATATGAACTGCTAAAGGGAAAGGTACTAATAGCCAGCATTCCCACTGTAATACTTGTAAATTTAAAGGGTCCATTATATGCTAACTTTCAGGTTCATATGTGTATTTTGTGCCTCTACTGTGACATGTTTTATGTCCTAAAAGGTCTTTATTTTTCCCATACTGCCTGACCTGCAGCACCTCTTTTCACCCTATGTCTGAAACCAGAGCCCAATCTGCTCTGATTGGTTAGCTGGCCGGGTCTGTTGTGAATGGTCAGCTTAGAGATGTTGCGGAAGTAAACAAAGGGGTCCTATTGGGCAGTTTCAGGCAGGGGGTGGGGGGGTCATAATTTCCCTCTGACCTCATTTAATGCTGCATACAGTGTGCTTAGTGAAGGGTGCTGGTTGCCTTGCTCAGGTGTTTAAGGTGTGCAGCCTGTTCTTTGGCTTCTCTTTCTTGTTCATTTATATTTAAGACATGCAGTATTGCCTGTGAATCCCTGAACTTAATGGAAATCTCAAGGATTATAACTTTAAGACTCATTCTCCCAAACCTTCTCCATCATGGATCCAGCGGACTTATATTCAATGAATCTTAAATGGCCTTGCATGCATCAGAGCACTCTTTTTTTGGCCATTGTTCTCAGATTCATTTAACTTAAGCCCCATTTTCTGCACTGGCTATCTGCATCCTCTGTTTGAGAACCACACTTAGACCAAGTGGGACTGTTCTGTCGAGGGTTTAGCTATACAATCATAAAGTGTGTTTATATAGAAATATGTTTGCTATATATATAACATCAGGTTATTAAAATGGTTTCTACCTTTTTCAAATCAGGCTAGCAAATGTGTGCTGGATCTTCTTTTTTTGTAAGAATGAATGAAATCACCAACCAAACAGAAAACCAGTGTGGTATCCAATGAGTAACAGACAATGAATTCATAAGCTGGTTTATCCAAAGGTACTAGAGAAGTCGCAGGTCCTCTGGAGTTCACTCACCTTCAAGATCTCCCAGCAGAGTTCATAGTCCTTGTTGATTTCTGAACATCTCTCCATTTACCATTTCACCTGAATTTGTAATTGTATTGCCTCTTCCATGCAAATGTCATGCATACATGGAAAAACTCAGGTGTGTTGACAGATGGCCATTTATGTTTTTGTGCAGCTACATGCAAGAATTGGTGTTCCCCTGGGGCTCTCTTGCACCAATTTGCTGCCTTTTTATTTCGGTCCTCCATTATGTTGTTCTTTGAGACTCAGAGAAAAATACCTTCTCTTTATGCTTGTGGAATTCAGTCAATATGTGTGGGACATATTGCATTGTAGAATTCAACCATTCTTCAGGTCTCTCCATGAGAATCAATATGTGAATCGATATTTCTGTTTGTGCTCGTTGTTTGTGTCTTGCCTCATTTGATGCAAGACACACCTTTGTTTTTAAAACAGGTCAAGACAGTGAGTAAAACCCATACATTGAATGCACCTGAGCAGGATGTTCTGCCAGAATAACTTTGAACAACTTCAATATGTTGGTAAGGATACTAAGCAGGAATTCAATGCAAGGAAGTAATTTGTAACTGGGCAATTTTCTGTACTATAGAGACTATATGTTGTGTGTGTATTGAAGCAATCAGGAATGAAAATGTTTAAATCTTGTGACTCCATACTCCACTTTATTCATTTTTAGCCAATTTCCAGCAGGTGGTAAACTGTTTGTAGAAGTGAAGAAGTGGCGGCACTCTCAAGTCCAGGAGCCTTGATTAAATGTCCTAGAGCAGCCTGCAACGGCCAAATCGCTACTTGTATTTAGACAAAGTGCTTTGGTGGGGAGAGCGAAGGCGAGTGCACCGTCTAGAAGCAGAGGAGAAAGAAGAGGCAAACGATGAAGGATGGAGAGAAGAGAAAAGGAATGAGAGAACGGAGGAGTGAAGGACAAACTTAGCATGGTTTCTGAGTGGTTTTCTGTTTATTCTGCAGCTGATGGAATGACACAGCTAAGAGAGATGTCAAGTGTGATGAGAGGAAGCAAGAAAATTAAATAAGGAAGGGAAAGTAAAATCTGATGGCATAATCTATTCCTATGCACTTTGTATTCTCAACTTTATTATCAGTATGTGTGAGCAGCGGAGCACCTAACCATGAAATCCAAAAACCAATGGAACCACATAAGATATGCAAACTGATCTTTTTGTATTTTCATGGAGGTCTCTCCCAGTGGCAAACACTGCGTAGTTGACCTTTATGCTTTTGTGCTTTTCTACAATTCAGAGCTATCTCTCCATGGTGCTTTTCTCCTGCATCTGCTTCCTATTCCCTCATTTCTGTTGTCTGTGCTCACCTCCCTCTCTCCCACACTTTCGTGTCCCTTCCCCATCTTCATGTTCATCTCTGATGTGTCACCCTTACATTTGGCACTTCTCTAGTCTTCTCCCACAGGTTTTACCTCTCTTACCCTTTCCTCCTTTCATTTTCCTTTTCTTCTCCTCATGTTTCCTGCCAATCACATTTTTTTTTCACTTTGCCATCGCTCCACTTACTTTGGTCTTCTGTCAAGACTCCCCTCCCCCTCCTTTATCAGCCACCAATTCCCCCATGTCCTCCTCACTCCTTCTTTTTTATTCTTCTCATATGTGACATATTCCCCTTCTTCTCTCAGAGTGAGGACATTCCCCAAGGACTCTGCTTTGCTGGGCAGGGACACAGTCCGAGCCCTGATGTACTACGCCCTGAAGGTCTGGAGTGACATTGCGCCGCTAAACTTCCACGAGGTGGCCGGCAGTGATGCGGATATTCAAATTGACTTCACTAAAGCCGACCACAACGATGGATACCCCTTTGACGGGCCGGGGGGCACCGTGGCACACGCATTTTTCCCCGGGGAGAGGTTCACTGCTGGGGATACACACTTTGACGATGACGAGGCCTGGACCTTCAGATCTCCAGGTGAGGAGCATTGCAGGCTGCTTAACTAGACCACAGTGACTATGTTTGTACAAAGGTGTAACATCAATTTGGTCCCAGCATCACTGAATGAAAAACACTCTTTTGAGATCTAGAAGATTTTCGTGCTTTCCGCACTTAATGCACAAGAGTTTAAAGTATTTTAGACCACGACATAGGGAGTTTCTTTCCCACATGCTTCCTTGGTGGGACTCCTTTGTTTTTTCCCACAACATGGTGACATCCCTATGTAACACTCACGCTCCTCTTAACTTGCTCTCCAACACATTGTACGTGATAGGCTAAGGGGCGGGACATCTCTTAGCGGTGGAATAATCATAACAGAGCAGGCCAGCTAACCAATCAGAGCAGACTGGTCTCTGGTTTCAGACAGAGGGTGAAAAGAGGTGCTGCAGCACAGGCAGTATGAGAAAAATAAAGACATTTTTGAACATTAAAGCATGTTAACATGTCACAGAAGAGGCAGAAAATACAAATATGAACCTGCAATCAGCATAATAGGACCCAATTTGTCTATCTTCTCAAACATTCAACTTTTTTTTTTAATGTTACGTGCTTTTTAACTTGCTTTCTCACTTACCAGCTGTTTTTATGCACAATAGCAATACATGTATTACAACCTACAGCACCCCACCATCTGTATTCTTGTTTTGGCTGTTTATTTTCCATCCAACCACTTTCATTTTAGTTGAGGAAAGAGTCTATCTGTTAAGCTTTTCACGCTTACCCCTTAGCAACTGCAACTTAGGATTCACTGCTCTAGGTGCGAGGGAAGTGCTGCCCCTAATTGCTTGCTACACCTTTGTGTAAATTGTGCTTCAAGTCAACATCAGAATGGCTTATTAAATACTATCTGTGGTATTTTGTCAGGCTGTGTTTGGCCCTTTTCAGTGGGAACATTCATTGGGTTTGTTTTTTGCTTGGAGCTGTGTGGGCTAATAGATTGCTTTATGCAGCGTTATCCTGAATGATCTGGCCAAATTACTTTCATCAAACAGTTTTGAAAGAGCTTGATTACCCGCTGAGGGAGATCCGCGAGTTTAAAATGAGGACAGGATGACAGCGACTCTAAATGGAATTAAATCAGCTCTGCCAATCAAAAATAGACGAGGTTATATTAGAAATATTTGTTATTCTTTGACAGCCCTGGGAAAACACAACATGAGGATCTGGTGTATTGGCTTTGGAAAGTAACCTTCATGCATTCACTCTCATTCATTCTCTCACAATAACTGTCCTCTCTACTGACATCATTATTCCCTCGCCTCCGCCTCACTCCTCTTTGCAGAACTCTCTGTGTCCTTGTTATATTATGAATCATTGTGAATTCCAGTGCTTTTTTTTTCTTCTATGTCTGTGTTCACTCTGGTGCAAATGAAGTTATTGGTGGCACAGCAGGACTATTATTCAAAGATGTGACCGAATCATTACGTTCTCTAAACCTTGGCAGTATTGTCACTCAGCATCACCCTTCCCGCTGTCCTTTGCTTTTTCTTTAAAAAAAAAAAGGGAGCTAGGTGGCAAACAGCAAAGGGCAGGGAAGCATTATAAGTCCGCTCATCCGGATGAAATGAGCGGATGGAGTGATCAAGTCGCACAGAATGCATCGTCAGGCAAAGGCTGTCTCGGTGCGGTCACACGAATGACAGCATAAATCATTAACTCTCCTTTTGACTTGCTTTCTTTAGTCTTCCTTTCATCTGGATGAGTGAACATAAAATGCCCTTCCTCTCTCCTCTGCTCAGTACCTCCATTCACCCCTGCTTTTTGAAAGATAGATGGCCCTCAGACATATGAAAACATTCAGCTAAAACATCTCTCAAGTTTGCAAACTTGGAAAAAAAAAAATCAAGTGAAGCATGAACAAAACAATAACACCTCAAGGTCCTCTTACCCTTAGTTATTCAAGTTGTAACTGGTTTAAATGACGTATTGTGTTTTATTTACTACATGAAAACATAGACTTTTAAGGCAATCTGCAAAATGGCTGGTGCCGTAAATGAGCGCTTTACAATAGGAAGGTCGCTGGTTACCTCAACACTATCAAAACCTATAAATGCAGCATTGTGGAGCAAAATGTTACCAAGCTGTGTTATAGGCTGGGTCATAAAGCAAAAGTTTGCCAGACAAATGTCCTCTAATCCTGAGTCAGTAAATATAACCGGCTGATAATAAAAACGAATGAGCAAAATGGTTGTTAGAACGTTTTGTTGTAGTTGTATTTTCTCAAAGAAAACCCCTAAAATGTGTTTTATTGTCACCGAAAACTTGGAGCGGTCCATTTCAGTAAGGCAGATGCACTGTCCTTCAAATAACATGCTGCTTCAGAAAGTCACACATTTCTGAAATATGGAAAGGCAAAGGAAATATACCCACTGTGTCTGTTTGAAATATTATCAAGCTGAATCAAGGGAATTGGCCACAACTTTTTGGCTCAACTCAATGAATGAGCATTGATTTTTTTAATTGTACTTGCTGTTTTGGGTAACCGATGTCTGTATTTTCCCTTGATTTAATTCCAAATTGTACCAAAGCAGGGGTAGAGTAATTGTTACAGCCATGCTGAATACAGGCTACTGAAATCTGCTGAAAAGTCCCGGCAGCCAAGACATGAGGGGCCTGCCAAAAGTTTGTGATAAGTGGAGTTTGCCATTACTCCTCCTCCTGTTTCCAAGTGAAGCCTTTTTCCCTTCAGAAAAAACTGAATCGCAGAACTTGACAGCTTATACCTATTTCTAACTACACCTTTTCCTCCTCTCACGCTCCCAGGTAGACAAATCTCTGGATGAAAGATGAATGTATGACAAAAACCTGACACGAATACCTCCTCCCAAGCTTGAAGCAAAATAGAGAGAAATCTATAAGTAAGCAGTATCTTATGAAGCAGATGCATTTACATTATGAGTGATTTCACCACACAGATGCAATGACAGTAGACAGTGTGTGATATTCAGTGTTTTTTTCACTGTGAGAAACAGAGCTCAGCTACAATTCATGCACCAGTGATTTAGTTGATAATGCATCATACTAAAAAAGAGATGACATTTGTGGAACACTTCCTGGGTGAGATCAGGAAAAAAGGCATCCAAGCAGGAATATTTGTTAGCTATAGTTTAAAGTTACATTTGAAACATTTACACACCAAAAAGACTATCACCACCAACAGTATTCTAGGCATGGTGTGATGTGACTGGTTGTCACTGTGCTGCTGTCATGGTCAGTTGCATTTTGTTCACATTCCTCTCATAATATCAGAAGCTCTTATCCATTTCAACACTTGGGGTTCGATGTACAGACTCTTAGCTTGTCATAGATGGTAAGGATAACCACAATGTAAATATCTTGAAAAAATTAGCTCATATTTTCAAAGACCAAAAGTCCCCTGTCTGGTACCACTGTCTGGTACCACATCTGAATTTGATTCTGTCTAACTGATATTTAAAGTGTTGAAATAAATGCAAGCTTGTTTTTTTCTATCTCTGTTTGATATCTCATCTCTCAGAGATTGGATTTAATTGGGGACCAGATCGACCAGATGTTAATGTGTTTCCTTTGAATGTCTTACATTAGTCAGATTGTGAAAGTGATCAGCAGAAAGCAATGCAAATTTTGTGAATTTGGAAATTTGATCTCAAATAACACAAATCTCAAGTCTGAAAGTGGTTTAGAATTGTGTTTCATAAATGACAGGTTAACATGGTTTCCTTCTGTTAAACTGTTGTCCAGTCTGCACAAAGATTCAGAGCCCCATGGTGACCTCATGTTTTCCATTAAACCTCAAGCAAAAGGATGGAGTTTGTGTGTGAGTCTGTGTCTCTGTGTGGCTGTCTAACCCAGCTGGGGAGCCTGTGATGGGGCCATGACCTGCGTGGGTCTCCCTCCTTTGTTTTGCGCTGTCAGGGCTGTGAGCCATATGTTACAGGACAGCAGCTCAATCTGCTCCAATTAGACGTCCCGCCGGGCCGCAGCAGTGGCAGGACAAGCAGAGGTTGCTGTAGTGTAGTCTGAGTGAGGGGAGCAGCTGCCTAGATGTATAATGGGTTAATGGGAGCGAGACAGTGATGGAGGTAGCGGTCAGAACCTTGTCCGTTTGACTGTCACTTATTTCTCACTGTGCAATAACAGTCTGCATTTATCATAGTGCTAACCAAAAGTGAGTTGTTTACAGGTTATAACAACCACAAAGGCTTGGCAAAAACTGTAGAAAGAATACAGTCGTACCGGAGGAAAAACAAGTAAATTAGTTCTAACTGCAAAACGGTACACAGCCAAGTTATGGCCCTTTTACTTTTAGTGCAACTGTAAATGATGTTGTTTGCTATACATAAATAATGAAGGCAGACTGATGGATGTTGGTCCCCATTGTGTTTCTAAATTGTTCTCTGTAAATATTGTTGATGTTGTGAATCATCATACCTGGTTGGACTTTCTTATTTTCTTTCTTCCTCTGTGATGAATCCCTTCAAGCGTGAAATTCGCATCCAGTGCATCTAACATTTTGGTCTGTGACGCATGCAGACTGCTATTTTGAACTGTAATATCTTCTGAAGACAAATACAACTCAAATGTCTTTAATCAGCTCTCAAAACATAGCCACAGAGCTAGAATAATTCGGTCTTCTATGGTGTTGGAGTGTTTTTGCTCACCTCCTGACTATAAAGCTTTGTTAAGTCGCTGAGTTTGCCTTCTCTTCCTCTCTGAAGCTGCCAGACTGGTGCACTGAGGCGTAGGGATAAAGTTAATTAAACAACTCTTAATTTCTTCAAGTCACACTCTGCCAGCCTCACCTTGCTGCTATCTCACAAACATCCTCCCCCAGCATCATCAAGTTATCCCTAAGGCATAGCTGATGTCAGAATCGCTGCTTTTACGTGTCGTTCTACCTCTAAGTAGAGCAGACGTTAAGTCCTGCCCCGGCTCCGCTCTGTTCCCACGAAGCTATCAGATTCACAAATTGTTGTTCTAAGCAACTTTTTTCAAAAGCTATCTAATCCCTTGAGGAGATGTAAACGTGTTAGGTCAGCCCATAGGGTAAAAAGTGAATGTTGGTGCTTCAGCAGATTGGGGAGCTATGTAATCATCTTTAGAAAATGAACCTTATCAGACAAATCCGAAGCTGAGTAATTGCCTTTGCTAATTCCTTTCCCCCATCTCCCGGTACATTGTTCTCAGCGGGACCCTAAGTCTGGGTCCGCCAAGGCCATCTCTTAATGTGTACAATGATGCTGAATAGAGGAATATTAAGCACCACATTAAGCAGCTCAGTTCACTCCCGCTGTGTGATTGATGGTTCGTGTGTCCATTGGGAGTCGTGAGAGGGCGGAACCTCGGCGAGATCAAATAAATAGAGGTCTGCAAGTGCTGTTTATGCTTTGACAGGCAGCAGATTGCTTCTATTAATTAGCACTCTGCCAACAATCTGCTTTTGCAAACTGATTACCCTTACTAAAACAAAAGCGTCATTAAGCAGGTGAATTTCTCATAGCATTCACTGTTTTTCTGTTTATGTGCTTCTGTGTGCATGCATCCTTGTGCTTCTGTTTAAGTCTCTAGAAGAATAGGTTGCTCAGCAAGATTTAATAAGAACTTGTGAAAGGAAGCACTGTTATGCAGATTGGAAGGTCTTATTGTACTATTATATCACTCATAAAAGCCACTTAATAGATAATCTGACAAAGTGCAAATTCATCCTCTGAAAAACAATGGATATTGCAAGGTCGCTGATCAGGGGACGCTTTAGACTGTCTAGGCTACATCATTATCACATGTTACTTAAAGAGAGCCTCCCTGAAAGTGTACTTTAAAGTTGTGTCTTCAAACCCGGTCTTTGTATCACGTAATATCTTGCAATTGCCCTGGGCCAAACAACACCACATTTCCAGACTGATGATGGCTCTAACCAAGCAGACAATAACAAATTATTCAAGGGCTAAACAGAATGGAAAACGGAAAAGCAAACCCAAACAATGTGCAAAGCAGAAACAGAAAAACCAACCGGATCGGACTCCAGAGACATTACGCAAACCAAGAGTTAGTCTTTTGGTTTACTTTTCCTTCAAAGTGAAGTAACTAACACAGCAAAAGAGGAATCTAGTTATATCCTGGTTAAAATGTCTGTCTTTTGGTCTACTGAGTTTATCGGAAATATGAGGCAACAAAGCCGGTGCCATGCCATTGTTCTGCCAGCCCATTATTCCAAAACCCCAGTAGTTCAGTATGTGTCCCATTGAACCAAGCCCATATCTGTTATCCTCTCTACCCAGTGCTTTGGAAAAGAGACTGTAACTATCAAGCGCTGATGGCTAATAATAATGCAGAAACAACCTAATTGGACCTTCCTAACACATTCTTTCCTTGTACTACCATGACAAAGGTATGACCCACCCTTCTCTTCCTCTAGTTGGCTTAATAAGCCATAGGATTTTGTTTGTTTGGGAGATTGTTTGTTTTGGATCTACAAGATTTCAGAGCATCAGTTGGTTGGTTTTAGGAACAAAAGACCATTGGCCAAATAGCAAATAAGGCTTTTGTCTACAGGCCATTTTTCTGGACTGTTGGGGTTTCACAATAACGAAGGTCCGAACATTAATCATTCACGACTCAACCATTACGTTGCTTGTGGTCTATCACTCAAACTTTAAGAAAGTTGCCAGTGGACAGACTTGTATGTGCGAGGCTATGTAATATATAACTAAGTTTTGTACGTGACACTAGTGGATAAACACGTGAACGCAGGACAGCTATATCAGGAAGGGATTATACTTTTGTGGCCTGTTGAAGTAACCAAAAGAAAAGTGTGCTGAAACAAGTGCTACTACTTCTATGTAAGGAGCAGAGAAATCTTGTAGTTGTTGTGTTCATGAACAGGGAAACTAAAGGTCTTTTTATGAAACTCAATTGAAAAACCAATATACGTTTTTACAATCAAGATAAACACTAGAAAACTGCTATAATAAGAGGCCCTAGTATTGTAAGTATTCACAGTACTGAAATGTAGAGGCTAACCATTGAGCTAGCTGCTTCTTTCGTTTACAAAGTTTTACCAAGTACTGGAGGCCACTGAAGTTAGATACCGCATTGCAAATAAACGGAGAGATTGTTCTGCGCTGCATTCATTTCATAAAAATGTATCTGTACCTGGTTCAGCAGAGGGTCTTTATAAAACCAAGGTGATTTCATCATACAGTATAAGGTCCTACACAATAGATGTACCTACCACAGTAGTAACAGCCAGTTCAACTTTTCAGCTGAAGTGTTTAGAGTTGTACGACATTGAGAAACCTTTGTTTGTATTCAAAGTACCGTTACCATAGTAAAAGAAAAAAATCCCCTGCATGTTAATTATTTCGCTCGGTATATCATAGTCAATGTTATTTTGAAGAGCTGAAGAAGAGTAAGTCAACAATTTAAGGATCTTTATGTGCAAAAAAGTGTTTCCGACCCCATTGCTCAGTTTCCATTTTACCTATTTCTAATCAACTTTCCTGCATACTGGCTTATGAAAGTGCCTTTCTGAAGGGAAGGGATATAACTATTTGGCGAGTTACATAAAAACAGACCTTTACACAATATAAATAATATTGTTTGTTTCTGAAATTAAACAAAATGGTTTCACCTTTAACTCTCCTGTGTTTTCATGCACCCTAGCGTCATCATTAGACGCTAGGTTGCATGAAAACATATTATTCCAATGCACGTATGTGTATGTGTGACATGAATAGCCAAAAATGTAAAGGATTACATTTGTTTCCCTGTGTCTTTAAAGTCCCCTCTAGCTTCCAAACACATCCTGTCCGTATCTTCTCCTCTAGGGTATTGGGAGAGGAAGACTAGCTGTATTAAAAGCCCCAACTTGCCTGAGTCAGTGAAGTGAAGTCCTGTTGCTTTAATGTTCTTCAGACATTTATATTAAATACAAGTGCAAAATATATCCCTTTGTTTTGGGTTGTGTCCATTATGTTTCTTGTTGCAGTGAATGTCTTCCAAAATGTGGGAGTATTAGTGTAAAGGTTCAAGTCTGTTTGCTGCCCGTCCTGTCTTAAAGTGGGGGGTACGTACTGACCCGTCCATTAGTAGCCAAACATTTAGACATTTTACAGTGCTGTTGTCCATCCTGTTAACCAGTTTGGGAGGAGAGCAAATGTATTGATGAGGAGCACTGGCTCGGAAGTAGAGACAGTTTTTTGTGCCTGGCTGTTTTGGCTCCAATTATCCTGAGTTGCTCCCTGTGAGGAAGAGTTTGGATGATGTGCGTGGGGGGGGGTTCAGTAATGATGTTGGATGCAAGCTTCTTTGGCCTGGAGTGGCAGTTATTTTGGAGAATGAGGAAGTTGTTGGCAATGATCTCTGGTTACTCAATTATTTGTGTGGTTTGGTCTCAACCCATGAGAGCAATGCTTTGTTTTAAATGGTTGACTGGATGTTGGCTATAGGAAAAACCAGTGTAATTTACCAGCTGTACGCCCTGAACTGTTGCATAAATCTCTATCACATCTGATGAGCCTTCTTGGTGATTGAGTTATAGTGACCCTTAAAAACAGAAAGTAGTTTCTATGAACTTGGAGCCTTGTCTTATAAGAGACTATTTTTATCTAAATACTAACACCTTGTAACTGCTTGTAAGTCTTGTGGCGCTAATGTTAGCTTGCTGATACTGTATATGACATAGATCGGTTAGCATAATTCAAGCTTTCCAACTCAATCTAAATCCTATTGAATACTAATATAAAACGTTACATTTTTGATTTACAACAAAGGTTTGTCAATATGATATATAATTGGCAATTTGGCAAAGGCAGTGCATACCACACCCCTTATTTCCATTCTTACCTTTCACAATAAAAGCCCAAGATTTGCAGGTGAATATTATTCATCTTTTTCTGTGTTTTTCCATCATGCTCCCGGTGGCAGCATTTTATAAGTTTAATGGTGCAACATGATTAAAGAACTACTTTAGTAAACATAAATTAATATAGTTGGTGCAATCCGAGGGTCCAGGAGGTCTGTCTTAAACATTTTAGGTCTTCAAACATTTTACCTATATGGGTTCCCAGGCTTTCAAAGATAGTTCAGACTCACTGAATCTTCAATAAACAGGCTTGCCCTGTAGGCAAACTCCAGGGCATCCACTAAGAGTTGTCTGATGTGTTTGAGGTAGCCAGGCATATGCTTCTCAAACGTACCTAAGATCAAAACCATCCTGTCCTGTGATCGTAGTATTTGAGGACGGGAGGAATGGAGAACATGAAGAGTTTAGAGTTCTAGTAAGTTTAAGTAACTCAAATCTCAAGCATCATGCAATGAAATAATTTGTCTGGATGAAATGCTTAATGGATCATTGGTGAGTCCAACAGAACAAAGATTGGAACCTAATAAAATGTAATACTGTAACTCTGTATCTCTATCTCTCTCTGCCTTCCTAAATGAATCTAGTTCATCCTCCCAATTCTCTGCGCTCCTACTTTGTCCACAGGCATTACGATCATTCTGTCAGCCTCCCATGGACCGTGAATATGATAACATGGTACATACTCTGTTCTGAGCCCCTGTTCTCTCTCTCTCTCTCCCTCCTTTTGTCCACCTTTCCACTCTGCCCCATGTGCTCATGTAGATTAGAGCTGGCATTTGCCTCCTGGAAACCCCAGCTGGGTACCGTAAGCATGAGTGCACGTCCCAAGTCGAGGCCAACCTTAGGTTAACAGTATGCAGACTTCAGCTGAGCCACCAAGGAACCCTAAGCTGGCTTGGCCTGACACGCTAGCTCTCCATATTTCTGCAAATCTAAATCTCTGAGCCCCAGGTTTTGTCTTGCTTGGCAGAGTCAGACAAAGAGTTTGGGAAGCTTTGTCTATTCCTTTTCTTGCTGACCATAGAGGAACGGATGCTTTTACAGTCTTCAGGTGTCTCTCCACACTCAGGTTTTGATTGCCAGCCAAGGTGAAGTGGCAGCTTCACCATAGTTATCTCACTACAACATATCCCTTACAGCACTCAAAGCCTCCTGAACTGGCTGTCATGCCTCTTATTTGCACCATAAGCAGATGAACTGAAAGAGGATAGAACACCTGAAAACGATTTTGACTGGGGTCAATTTCAGACGCATAGGAAATTGTGCACACTGGTGCCATTGGCTCTTTCCAAAACCATGTCCTAAAAATGTTTCTTGTCCTGTTCATACACAAACGTATTGAGTCACCATCTTGTCCCCTTATTTATGGGATAGGTTAAGTACCTCACACTTTGCTGAGCAGTGTCAACACTAAGCCCGATAATCTATGATGTTTCATGGAGAATTCTAAAAAGAAAAACCTCATGTTGAGCATTTACCACCAGTTTTCACCCAGTAAGTATTCTCTATTTTTAAAGAATAGTTGTGAGTGGAAATACCATGACAGAAACTGGGAAGTTGCCACACATGTGTTTTCAAAAGAACAGTTTTTAGTATAGCTTTTGATTCAGCGTTCTTTCAACTTCGCATTCCCATTTGTCCTAATAATATTTAACCACATGATTGTGCCATGACTCTGATGTTTCTCTCCCTCTCCGTCAGATACTCATGGGATGGATCTGTTTGCGGTTGCAGTCCATGAGTTCGGTCACGCCATCGGCCTGGTCCACACCTCAGCCATAGAGTCCATCATGAGACCGTACTACCAGGGTCCTGTAGGAGATCCTCTGAAATACGACCTACCGTATGAAGACAAGGTCCGCGTCTGGCAGCTCTACGGTACAAAGTAACCATATAACAATCGTAAATGCGAGAGAAAGAACGTTTCCACCTGAAAAAAAATCACATACGGGAAAAATCAGTAATTGATTGGTACTGGAGGACATGTTGTCGGAAAATGACACAAAGTGGTCATGTAACTATCAAAACCACTTAACTAATTGGAAGTAGTAGCATGTATCACATTTGTGGGGAGTCGTTGTTCAATCTATTCTACAGTCAGCCTCTCCAATTATTTCCAAATATGTTTTAGAGTTTTGAAGATATTTCTGCCTTTCCTGAGTGTCTCATAGTGCTGTGAAACAAAAAAGTTTCAAAGACATACACTCTCTCCCAGAAACTCAACAGCCTTTTCTGTAATTATGTATTTTTCACAGTGAAAGCTCAGCATACTACAGTTACAAACGCCTCCCCGCACAGAAAGCATCAACTGATGAGCTCTGCAGAGGAAGGTTATTGATTTAACGGAAACGTGTTGGGAATAAATTGGACCTCACTGTGGCATATGACCTTATCAAACCACTCACTACAGAAAAGATACAAGAAATGGCAATGTGCTAAAGACAATGAGGACATGAAGAAAAGGTGTTCATATTTCTTGTAATGACATTTGACGTCTTACTAGGTGTCAGAGACTCGGTGTCCCACACAAACCGACCAAGCAACCCCTCGCAGACGGCTGAACCTCCGGTACTGCTGGACCTCCCTGAAAACAGATCTACTCTACTGTAAGTTAATCATGTAAAGATACTGGGAATATTTTACATGAAACTCACTTCTTTATGTACCCTCAATATACAGTATATAGCTAGGATCCTACTCTTGTACCAAAATGTCAGTTTTGTGTGAAAGCTGATATTTTGTACTTCTTTTTTTTTTTTTACTCATTCTTGAAATCCCATTCAACATGACACCTGTGCAGTTTAGGCCAGAGAGGTGCAGTAGAGAGGAGTGTCAATAGCACAGTACATTTTTTGCCTCAAAAACAATACTTCAAAAAGTCAATACAGTTGACTCAGATATCAGCTCATATGTGCTGCTTATCACACAAAGCTTTTGTGCACAATGTTCACTATTTTCCTTTCAAGCAAACATTCAACTATGCATTTGTACACAGCCATAAAAAAGTGACTTTATTTAAGTTGAGCTACTTCCATGAGAACTTTATATTCTTAGTGGGCCTCGTTTTGTTTTGGACCTCATTATAAAGAGATTCCCATTTCTCCGATGGTTCCCTGCATCAGCATAATTATATGGTGATTGTTTTTTCATTTTCTTCCTTTTGTTCTCACTTCCTCTGAAAATCAATGTAACAAATGCATGTAGGAATACTGGACATGTATTGTAAAAATAGTTTTTCTGGTGCTTCATATGAGGTGCCAACAAATCAAATTAGCAGAGAGGCCGAGAGTGCGCTTGGGAGCCTGCCCGTCTAATTAAGTAATTCCCTAAAGCTAGTCGGGCAGCTATCAGCCAGTAGTTTTTCAGATTATCAAGGATAATTAGGCTTCATTTTGTCCATTTATGTATTTTGAATGTACAAACACCCGCTCACATATGCACAAACCACCAAGCACTGACCTTAAAGTAGCCCCCAAGACGTTTGACGAAAGACAAAATGTCTTTCGTAATAATGGAGGAGGATGAAATTCAAATTAGTTTCCAGATAACACACATGTGCATGCACACCCACCACCGTCAACAGTAAGGCAGCTGAGAAGGAGGGCTAAGCTAAAAAGGCAGTGGTGGGGATATTAAACTTCCAACTTTAACTGCCGTCATTAATCATTTCCCCCTGAATCCATCAGGTCATCATGCGTGAAAAAGCTGGATTGGTCCTGACAAGGGCACCAAGGCTGACCACTAGGCAGTGGTGTAGTGTTAATAGAGCTTTGAATGGAGACCTTTGTTGGTAATATAAGGCCTGGCGGGCTCCCACTCTCAGCCCTGTGGTGCTAATGGCTTCATCATTGGCAGGCCGGCCACGTCAATGCTTTAAATCACTTAAAAACCCCGGGGATAAATTCAGAGAGGGACTGTCATTAAGCCAGGTTTGATTCATGCACAAGCACCAAAGATAAAAGCCTGAACCAAATGTAGATGCATAACAAGATCTTGAAAATGTTCAGTTGATATTTTTTTGAGAAATACACTTTTATATGTATTTAATCAATTATTTGAGATGACTGGTAATCACATCTCAAAGCACAGAAACCACATTGGGCTGTGCAAAGATAAAGATTGTCCAGCTTTACAAAAGAGATTTTTTCTGGTTTTCCTCTTTTCACAATCTTCTCTCCTCTTACTTCCCCCATCCCCATCTCTCTCAGGCTGGCTCGTGATGCCCCAGACAGATGCACCAGCCACTTTGATGCAGTGGCCCAGATACGAGGAGAGGCCTTCTTTTTCAAAGGTACGAAGTCACAAAGGGAGGAAGTCAGACACAAAGCTTCAGAGCTGCCTGGGAAACATAAAAATAAATTAGCTAAATGAGTGGAATTAAAGGCATATTTAAAATGGAGAGAGGAGAGCAGAGAGGATGAAGATGAGAGAGCTTGGTGCATGCAGACACCCGACTGAGCCGGTTGAGCCCTGCTGAGAGAACGCAGTCCAGAAATTACATCAGGCTTTCATGCTTGCCCTCTGGAGGAATGACCCCAAGATTCCCACTGACAACAGGAACACGAAACAGACTCGCATATCTTCAGGAGCAGAAGTGTTAGCAAAGTGTACTGAACTTTAGCTGACATCATTTGAACCCTTTTTACATCTTGTGTCACTAAGGATTAGATTAAAGGCCAGGAGATGATTTTTACTTTTTTACCTGCCACATGTGTTTTGCTAGGACAAATCCTTGAGAGACACGAGTCGGCTGTTTTATTTTGCTTATTGTGATGATTTTGAATGAATATAAGGATTTAGTTTTGGTCAGCCTTGCAGCCGTTCTGATTTGTCAACAGTTGGGCAAAAAAATTGGGTAAAGGGGATGAGGACGGTGGACAAACTGCAGAGGAAAAGAAACAGCGAATGCCCTTTATTTATTTAATTAAGATTGATTAATTAATTGACACCTGCAGTTAACAGTAATTCATCTATTTATTGAATTTAACCCCTTCATTCATTCAACTAGTCAACCTAGAAAATTGACTTCCATATTCACAGTACAAGTTAATAGCACTTCTACAAAAACATGCCAATGACATCATGTACCGTGTTCATCTTTATCACATTCATTTACATTTTCATTGATGAGAAGTTTATAAAAAACACATTTTAATGGCTGTGAATACTTATTATTTGGTATCAGGACGCTGAAATGTGCTGATCCTCTTGTCTGTTCTTTATAGGAAAGTACTTCTGGCGACTAACAAGAGAGAAGCACCTGGTGTCCCTGCGCCCCGCTCAGATCCATCGCTTCTGGAGGGGCCTCCCCCCCAATCTGGACAGTGTGGATGCTGTGTATGAGAGGCCTGGGGACCACAAAATAGTATTTTTTAAAGGTATAGTACTTAAAAAAAACGACACTACATTCCAATGTGTATCAGATCTTGGAATGAGTCTTAAAATGAACCAGAGCTTAGGCTGGTTCAAAAAGTTGTTATCTGCAATGATAGGCTTTTCTTTTTATTTCTCATCCCTTTCTGTCACAAGTAGGAAGATAAAGAGTCAAAGGAAAGTTTTTATTTTGAAACTTATCGGGGACTTGCAGACACTTTGACATGTGATTCATCCACGCTTTAAAGAGGCTAGATGAAATGAGACCGTTCACACCTTTCTTAAGGGCTCCTCGAGCAATTGTGCTATAAAGAGCTTTAACTTTAGTTTCAAAACACATGGTTGCAGAAACACATTTGATACACATTTAAATAACAACTTACCTGGCAGAAAACTGTTTTCCCCTGGCTGCAAAAGTGTAAATCTTGTTATTAATTCATCAGTGTTCTATATGTACATTTCTGATCTCTAATCTATTCATGTTTATATCAAAGTAAGTGCATACACTGTCTGTTGCATGTGATTTATGAAACTATAAATCGACTATAAGGTATATTTTCTGTGTCCACCCTCTTCAGGTCTAAAGTACTGGGTATTTAAGGATAATAACGTAGAGGAGGGCTACCCTCGTCCAATCAGTGACTTTGGCCTACCCTTGGAAGGAGTAGATGCAGCCTTTGTTTGGCTACACAACGACAAAACCTACTTCTTCAAGGACAACCTCTACTGGCGCTACGATGACCACCTGAGACGTATGGACCTGGGCTACCCTAAAGACAGCTCGCTCTGGAAGGGGCTGCCGCCACAACTGGACGACGCCATGAGGTGGTCTGATGGTGAGTAGCCAAAGAATAGATGTATGTTTTTTATAACTGCATATTGACACCAAGCAGTGACCTTGCATTTTCCTTAAACATGCATTTGTTCAAATGGCCAGTACTGGTTGCAAAATGAAGTTGTAAAGAAGTCTATCAGAAAATGACCCTGCGTCTGTCTTGATATATTACCTCAATAAACATTTACTGAATGTTTTAATGCTCCAAATCAATAGTTTGTACTCTCCTTAAACACATTGTGAAAATACAGTCCTATTAAGAATACAGTAGTTAAATCATCCATTGCTTAAGGGCATGACTTCTAAGCTGTTTCCTGGTTTTTGGTTGTTGTCTGGGTTTTTTCGTGTTAAAACTTTAACCCTTGCAGTTCATGTTTGCAGTTTATTAAAATTTATTATAGCATTTTGGTCACCTAAAAGTGTTTTGTTACTCATCCATTTGTACATAACTTTCTCTTTCGGTGATAGCCAAAAAGCCTGTACCTGATTTTATTTATTATTCCATGAAATAATTAATGGGAATCATACCCTAAATGTTCTCCCAATCCATCACCCAGAGTGAAAAGCATGTTTAGATTGAGGCCAGTGACATACTTTGTCCTCTTCTGTATGTATTAAACATTTATTATAAAGACATTGTGAGTAATTACATATTTATACATTGTATGAATGATGAATCCCCACTTTCTCCATCTTCCAGCAATGAATTATTACATATCACAGAGAAAAATGTCGTTGTTACACTCCACCAGAGAATCAGACCACTGGTAGCTCTGGTGTCTGCTGGTGCCAAAGGCAAGACTGCGCAATATCCTTCTCAGGGGAAATCTTCAAAAAGGAATGAATTACAAGAGAAATATGAGACAAGGATGGAACAGTTATGCAAGTTAGAAAACCTGTAGCTCGGAGTCTTGGATTAAGTTTTACAATTGGTTACATCCTAAACCAACTTCCTGGGAGCAGTCAAACACTGTGCCTAGCTTGAATTAGTCTATCATGTTTGTTGTTAGCCGACAGGATGTTGTTTGCTCAGCCGGTCCATCACTTTCATCCAGTATATAAATACGGAATAACTGTTTAACAGATGACCATTTTATGATGTCATCATGGTCCCCAGATGATGAATCAAACACATGAGCTTTTTCTTGAAATGTCCTCAAGCCACAGCGCGTTATAAACCTCTAAGTTTAAGTCAAATGTCTTAATATATTGATTGCCATGATACTGTACTTTCATTCATGTCCCCCTGAAAGTTAAAATGTTTCCAATACAAGCAAAAATGATTTATGCTAACATAAGATAGTTATACCTGTTAAACATTAGCATGCTAGCATTATGATCTCGAGCATATTAGCATGCTGACGCAAAATACAAATCTGGCTTAGTAAGTAGTTTCATTGTCATTTATTTACATAAACTACAGATATTATTGATGTGTGAGTGGAATACAGGTTTGAATTGAATACAGAATAATCCTAAAATGTAATGTGGGTAACACTGTCTTCTAGCTTAAAAAAGAAATTATCTTTTGTAGCTTCAAAATAAATGAACCTGGAAAACATTCCTATACAGTTGAAGATGTTTTATCATTCAAACTTTATCATTCAGTCTCTGTCATGACATATCTTTTATTGTAGGTACTATTTTTTGGCGCTCTTCCTGGTTGTTTCCATGCACTTTTTCTGTTGGCAAAGCGGCAGTTTACAGATTACAGGAATATTTGCATCTCATTGTTTTGTTTTTTTTGCATGTCCAAATATTGTATCTGTTATTTTGACGAGGTAAACTTGTGGTCTCTTTTGCCAACAGTCTGCTTTACATTCACAAAGTTAACCGTGTTCAAACCTTGGTGCTGGCCCAGTGAGTACACAGTGAGCAGCTCCACTATAGCAGCTGAGTGCCAAGGTCACAACACCTGCTCCATCAAAGCTTCCTTATCATCTGATCACATGTGCATGTTAATGAGAGGTGTAAAACAGTGTAACGCTATACATATGAGATACACTGTGAATAATTTTTTTCGGGTTCGTGCGTGCGAGTGTGCGGACATGGTCGAGTGACACTAGGTCATTTTTAGATCTTTAAAAATACCCCAACAGAACAACCACAGAGTCCTGAAATTTGAGGCCTGGATGTGTCTAATCCCCCAAGGAGCATACAAATACGAGGAAGCTCTTTCCTTGTCAGTTGTTTAGTGGTCCGTGTTCTGTCTTCCGTCTTGCCCTAAGCTCTTTGATGTGTGTATACACAGGCGTATTTGGGTGTGTGACTGTGTGAATGTGACAGGAGGCCAATCCCAACTCCCCTTCACCCCTGGCCATTATCACCACGGAGCCTGGAAGGGAAAACTTGGAAACCTTCACGCACAAACGCACATAGACAGACCATGGGGCATGGGAACTGGAGGCACATCAAAGCGTGTTCTCTGTCTGTTTCACAAGCTCAAGATGAATGGAGAGAGAAAAAAGGGATAGAGACAGACAGGGAGTAAGAAAAAACAAGATGACAGCAAGAACTGAAGAGGAGATACGGTGACACGTATTTATGAAAATAGAACAGAGTGATGGACAGACGTGAAAAGGGGAATCGAGACGGGGAGATATGGTGAGGCCTGAGGATGAAGAGAGTTCATAGAGAAAAGAAAAGAAAAACACAGGACATTAGTGAGATGAATGACTTGGAGTAAAGATAGAAAGTTCATACAGAGAGACAGAAAAAGCAGTAAAACCAGATAGAATTGTTGCTGTGCGGGGAAAAGCGTAGCATGAATGAAACCATTACGATGATAATAATCCTATCTGCTGGAATTAGTATGGCACCCAGGAAGAGTTATGACTTTTAAGAAAAATATAAAGAAACAGCACATTTATCAGGCATGGAAATTATCTTTTAAGTGTAGAGGGAGTTCACATAAACTAGTCAGCCTCTATTACTGTGATTGGTGTCACATTAGCAGAGGCAAAGTTACAACCTATGCCATAAAGTCAGGAAGTGAATCCCTCTGTGAAATCAAGCGTTTAAAATAATAGGCAACAGTGTGGAGCTCCAGGAAATACTACAAATAAGGGAACAGACTGTTCCCAATTGGACAAATATTATACTGTAAACAAAAATAGTAACAGACAAAGTATTTGAATTGTAATAGTATTAGATTAAATCATAGTGACACTGACAAACAATGTTAAATTAATCAAACTCTGTCTGTCTAAAGCAAATATTAAGTAGCATGTATTATTCCGCAGAGTCCCTAATAAATACATTATGTTCTCCCGTTGAGTAACAACAGTTATACAAACAGCACCCTGCTGCTCTATGAAACATTGAGCCTTTATAGAGCTGACAATTATTTTGTGACCCACTTTGAAATAGTTACATCTTAAGTATGAATGTCAAGATGAGTTTGCCCAATCCCAACTCGCCTTCACCCCTGGCCATTATCACAGTGACACCAGCCTGCTCTCTCTTCTTAATATTTCTGAAATAATTAGCCTAAGCTTTTTTTTTGTAAAGCACTGTTCATACAAAGGATGCAGCCTGAAGCGCTTTAACAATATGGCACACAACAAAAACAAGAAATTCAATTCAGGTGAATCCAGTAATGAGTTAACACATGAATCTGTCTAGACCAGGCATAAAGAAAATCTAATCATCATGTTCGAAGTCTCCAAAGCGTATAGCACAATAATGTGACTTTTTTAGGACAATGATGAGGCCTGTATTAAAAGGAAGATAAGTGTCGTCATCAGCTTAATTTATTCAGCCACTGATTCATCTCTAGTCAAAGAATCTCAATAGAAACTGTATTTTCAGTCAGAGCTTATTAGCAAGTACCGACTGAGATTTCAAATGTATTCACCAGTATGACAGCTCTATGACTTTTAGAGCAAAGTGGCATTCAGCCTTATTGGCTTGGACCTCCAATAAAAGCAGAAGATGGATGAGGAGAGGGGCTTTGTGGATGTGTGTACTCTTGTACTGCCATCCTTGTGAGGATTAAATTCAGATCTGGACATGGAGAATAAGGACGTTTGTGAAAATTGAGGATAATATATCGACATTGCAAAGGGCTTTGGACAGGATATTTTGGGAGTTGTTCTTATGGTTAGGGTAATACTTAGAGAAATACGCCCTCAGATGTTTATAGATAAGATATGGGCAATAAACTGAAGTGCAGACTTGATATTTGTTACAGCCAGCTGCGGCCCAGCTTGAATATATTCTCACAATTATGCATTGGTAATAAACTCTACCAGACTCCTTCACCCTTTCAAGTGGGTAAAGGCTATTTAAAGAGAAATGTCAAGAACCGCATAAATCCTTTTGTACCGTACCTTTCACAATTTATATTTAATTATGGCTCTTACCCATTGTCAACAACAAAAAATACATTATTCTTTCAAAAGAAATAAGGGGTTTTCTTTGAAACCTCCTATTTCAGGGTTTAACCGGGTTCTGATAAGAAATGAAGGTCAGATTAAACACGTCACTCATTGTTCCTCCAAATGTGAGTATGAGTAACAACTTTAAGAGGCTCTTTGAAAGATCAAAGATGTTCCTGCAATTTGTTTGGCATTTATTATCAAGCCAAAGTGTGGATAGAGCAATGTAAAATGTTCCCAATATGTAGCTTAAAGGGTAATGCAGGCATTGCAAGAGAAGCAAGAACTCAATGCTCCCAAATATTATTTTCAAAATACAGGCAGGACATGACTGCACCGTCTCAGATGATGACTAAGTGCTTTAATCACCCGCTGTCCTTTATGCCTATGTTCTCCTACTTCTTCCAACACTTAGAAACAAGGCTAATACCCTTATGAGATGACAGAATATGATTACCTTAATTAAGACAAGCATTCATACACACAAATATTTATCCACACATAATGACGAGCTCCAAGGCCATTAACACCGAGGGAACATTCTTCACTCGGCTCCTTCGCTTGTTTGCGCCACTTATTCATTCCAATCACCTGTTGAGAAAATGAGCCAAAAATACTGTTTAGTTCTCTCCTCTTGTCTGTCTGAGGATACAGCCTACCCAAACAAACAAACAAACAAACAAACAAACATGTTTTTGATCATTTAGGAAGCCAAATTAAAAAGTATGTCTACAAAAGTATCACTAATAGTTGTATCAACCTGTATTTATAATGGCACATGACATTTTGGTGATACAAATAGGCGTTTTCATCCGAAGAGCACAGCGGTTACCATTTTCCATTTGGTATTTAGGAGACTGTAATTAACTTAAGTACCCCGAAGTGAAGGGACAGGCATGGTTGGTGGTGTCAGTAATGATCAACTGGCACAGTGCAATGGGCTGCTATGTTCTATGGTGGCACAAAGACCCCACAATATGAATCAAACAGAATAAAACCGTAGTGTAAAAGAGACACACTAATACCAGTTAAGGCTGAAGCAGTTCTTTAACTTCTCATTACATATCTCTAAACTGTAAATCAAAATACACCTTTTCGAATAGGGAGTGTTTGTGCATGCTCCTGCTAGTGCTCAATTATCCAGTCTCTTTGAATGTGGGGGCTCACTTTGCAGTTATACCCATCAAAGTTATTAGTTACTTTTCTAAGGAATGAGCTGATAACACTTCATGTAACAAAATAAATGAAACCCTGTGATGTAGGTTGTTTGTTTTCTCAAAGCATATTCAAGCATAATTTACCATTTGATTGATTTTGCTAACTTATAACTCAACTTATAAGGCAATATTACTCACTTCTAGCTAGTGACCTTTTGTATGTTTTTCTGTATGTAATGATCTTAATGTAAAAGGTTTGGACACCCCTGATATACAGGACTCATCCGACAGCTTGATTTGAGATGGCACATTCATATGGTTTTGCTCTGGTAAATCATTCACATGCTAATTTGTGGGTAAACCCTCTAGTGGGATTGCACTGTTGTCTTATTGATAGAAATGGTTCTCCATGATGGATGTTAAGCCATACACATAAATGTATCTTTTATAATCCCAACCCGGAGGAAATGTTTCACACTCCCTCTAAAACAGGTGTACCATGGGGTATGTTAATAACAGTGTGAAAGTGGTACGCATAAACATTCAGGGTCAGTGATTCATGAAATTAAGGCTCTTTATTCCGTGTACTGTGCTTGTTGTGTATATTGCAAAGACAATCCTGTTCCTTGTGTGGATATTAAAGCAAACTGTTCTAAGACCAACACACTTTCTCTCTCCGAAGGCTCGTCCTATTTCTTCAAGGGGAAGGAGTACTGGCGAGTGCCGAGCAGCGACATGGAGGTGGAGGCAGGATACCCCCGCTCCATCGCCAAGGACTGGCTGCTGTGCACCGAGATGCAGGCAGACTCTCCGGACACCGAGTCCAAAAGCACGGAGAAAAGACTCAACGTGCATCAGCCGGACCACGCAGAGAACGGATTCGAGGTGTGCTCCTGCACCTCAGACTCCGCCTCGCCTTTAGGTGGCCGCCCCTCCCCATCCCCCCTGTGGCTGCTGCCACCTCTCTGGACGCTCTCGCTGGCCCTCCGCTCTGAACTGCTATGATGCCAAAGCACGGGACATGGTTGCTGAGCTGATAGTTGGAGGGTCAATGGACACTCAGTGCAAGCAAAAACTGGAATATTTTCCTCTCACAGTATCATTTAGTTCCTTTTGTGCTTATTTGCTGTTATTTATTTTACATGACAGAAGTATTCATCCTTATGGACATCAACCCATATCCAAAACTGACTGAAATGCCTCATTTCTTCAAGAACCAAGGTCATAGAATTGTATTCCAAGAGTAATCGTTTGTGTTTATGTGCAGCAGGTTTAACTCAGCATGGCCTCGTACAGACATGTTAGTTTTCATCCTGAGCTGCAGACAGGCTTTATTACAGAGTCGCCAAAATTCGGTTACAATTATTTCAAATTAAAAAGTAGATGGTTCAATTTTCTGCCTACCCCTTAAACGGTGGATGTAAGAGGAATTTGTACGTGTTGTTTAAAACACTGAAAAATGAATTCTGAAAAAAAACATGCAGTACAGAGAGTCGCAGGGATATTTGAAGTTATAAAAGTAATGTTTGTTTACTTGGCTGTGTGCACCACTAACACTTTCTTTCACCTAACATTAAATGTGCAAAACAATACTGCGAGAGCGGTAAGGATGGACTTTGTCAGCACTCTGAAGTGAGGAACTGCTGCTCATGTACTTATTCATCATTTCCAACTCGGATTCGGAAGCATTCCTCGCTCGTAGTTTGGTTGTATCTTTTATATTAAACTTAGATGAATAATGTTCCTGTTTATTCAACATTGCATTAATCAGGTCATAGAGTTTATAGAGGTTTTGTTGGACATTTACTTTATCACCCCTAGCTCCTTCTGAATAATGAAAATGACGCCCCTGGATTTATTCTTGCTGTAAAGATATATTTACCTATAGAAGGATATATTTGAGTTGAACGGTTCTGCAGTTGATGCATAACCAAGTGGACTGTGTATATTTTAAGCTGTGTTTTCTAATGTAAAATATTTTTGTAGAAAAATAAAAATGAAATCTGAATGAACTAACTGTTGTGATATAAATTCGTACTGGGATACACTATCTTATTTTTTAGTACAGTGTTGCTGCTGTGTGGGTGTGAGGGTGGCATTAGAGCCATTGAAAGGAGTCTGGCCTTGAAGACAGATGAAGGTAACACGACAGCTTGCCGACACCAACTGGGAGCTGCACTCAACTCTCTGATGTTCCTAAGCGTGTTTTCTCTTGTAATGGTCACTGCGGCTCATCACAAATGCAAACCACATCGTGTCCATAACACACTCGCTCTGAGTCTGCTGCCGGCAGAGGATTATAATACAGTGTACCCAAGTTTCCTAAAAACACAATCAGAGACGTTCACCTAATCCAAAAACATTCAGGAGCTCAGATACTGCTTATTCACAAATCAAAGTTAACAGGATGCCAGGCTTGTTGAGTCTTGTTAGAGTACTGTCTTTTTTAGAAGTAAAAAACATTACTTTTTGAGCGAGTGAATGAGTTTTAAATATTGATCCATCAAGAAAGTTGCATGTTATTGAGAGATTTGTCAAATTATTTCATCACCATACAAAGTTAGATGCTGTGTGAACTGCTGAATTTCTCACTCATGTTAACTAAAACCATATTTAGTTTGTGCTGGTAGAGACCTCAAATTTATGCATTTAATTGAATTCGAGAACATTTTGGGGCAACATTTGAATATAAAAATACATCTAAATTGTTTTTTTTTGTCGATTTGATCTAAATAAAACACGCTGAGAAGTTTGCAGTTCTGCTCTGAGCCTTCTCAAGCTGCAGGCTGAACCTCTATATAGTCTGGACGGTAAATCCCAGTGCAAATTAAGTCCTTACACCACCCACTGATGCATGTTAAATTTACTGCTGCGAGCCACATAAGGATCTAAGGCGACTCTTAGATTTTTATCACCTTCTTGTCTCTCATCTGAATTTCCTCAGATGAGCAGTAAGAAGATCTAGTTTAGATTGGATTCAGATTTAGGAGAACAAATCTGAATCGGTAACAGTCTGGGTTGTGGGACAAAAACAGGATTGTGAAAAGTGATGTCCCCCTATCCCCAGTGGAGATTACAATTACCAGCACAAATTGACACCTAAGGCATGCACATCAATGTGGTACACGTGTGCATATCTTTGTGTGGATGTTTATTCTACCTAAGGGCTGCGGATGAACCCCTACCATAATATTGCAGACACATTCTGTTTTTGAAGTAAAAAATGAAGATTAAAAGTTGAAAAAGTCACTCAATCGCCATTTCTGCCAACAGCAGCAGTTTTCCTTCCCATCCTCTTGACACAGTCCAGTGGTGTTAATTAACTGGTGATGCTCAGCAGCCACCAGGAGAACACCTGCACCCACAGGCACATGCAGCAGGATGGGCCACTAGCCGTACCTCTTGTCTGGCATGACACCAACAACAGATAAATTAGGTATTAAAATTTAGAAATACTGGAAAAATGAAGGTAGAAAACTACACTTCAAAATTGGTATTTCACAAAATTTGTTAAAATATTGTCATCATCGTTGGAGCTTCTTCTAGAGTCGCCACATGCCGCTCTCGCTGCTTAAGTCTCCAGATGGGCCAGGCAGAACCAATCGATCCCACTGTAACCAAAATATTCTAGAGCAGAGGAGCTGCCTGCAAATCTGAGAATGTGCAGTTGGATAGTTAACAGGACAAGAGCGTACAATAAGAGGACAGGAACTGAGATAGGACAAGATACACACGGTTAGAAACAGGCAAAACCAGGCAGCAAGAGAACAGAACTGAAATTGAAAAGGACAAATAGATGTGGAGAAAGGAAAAATTGAAATGTCATCTACAGAGAAATAATGCCAAAGATAATAAGACAATTAAGCGTTAAGTACATAATCCACAAGGAGTTAGGAGATGGTGTACCCACAGAAGCTGCTCATATTTTCTGTTCATGGACGATTTTTACAACTAGGAATTTTTTTTTTATGTTACAGGATAATCATCTGTGGTAATATAATTTGGCTACCTAAACCATAAGATTCCTTTTCCAAACAATGTCCATAATAAAACACACAACAATATATAAATTCTGCAACACAGCCCTGACCAAAACAAAAAGGGGAGCAGCTGTTGTTGTGACTGTCCATTCTGCTGTTGGCCTGTCCTCACGCACACATCAGAGAGCAGGGAGCAGGACCCCTGAAGCTGGCACAGGTGCAGAATACACAACACACACCTCCAAAGGCAGGAGGCGGGAGGATAGAGCAGTCGTTTTTGGACCACAATGAAAACAACCCGACTGTAGGATCTTAAGTAAGTTGTGGTAAAACCTCTTTGGACCTCACAAGGATACAGATTCAAAGTATGAATGCACATGGAATCCTCCCAATGTTACTCTCTTAACGCCCTCCACAAGCATGACTAAACTCATGTATGAGTGGGTTCAGTCATGCTACAAATATGTAGATTTATTTAAATATATGAGACACTGTACAGGCATGGATCCTTTTCTTTAACTGGAAATGACAGCCGAAGGCCTTTGCACCCATTATCAATGACAGGGTTCATGTAGGCCAGGCACAGCCAATCCATCAGACTGAGGTGAGGCAAACTGAAGCTGAAATATTTACCGCTGGAGCAATTTCCCTTAAAACTCAGAATGTGTCGCGGGATGGTTTGAGAGCGTGTGGTGGGATGTATACTGCTAGGAAACGCACCAGCACTGCTTTCTGAACATGTGTCTGGAATTTCAGCAACTACGTATATTCTTCAAGACTTCTAGATAATGTAAAATAAAGAAAGACTCACAGCAGGAAAGTGGT
The DNA here is from genome assembly GCF_036324505.1 of Eleginops maclovinus. Taxonomy (NCBI): domain Eukaryota; kingdom Metazoa; phylum Chordata; class Actinopteri; order Perciformes; family Eleginopidae; genus Eleginops; species Eleginops maclovinus. Next base: position 8,368,632 of record NC_086356.1, read on the forward strand.
TTGAATTGTTGTTGTTTTGGTTCTTCCCATTTAGGTGTTTTCGTGATAGTTTTCCTTCAGTAGCAGCACCTTCCTTCCTCAGTCCAGACACATACAGGGGCTTCTGATTAGGTGATTTACAGACCTTAAACTGCCCATGGCAAGCAAGCATAATCACCAGGAGAAGTGTGGCTTGGCTTTTAAACTGAGTATTAGTTCATGCAGATTTTTATTGTAGGAACTGGCAATTCTTAAAACAATTGAAAATAGGCACCAAAGTTAAACTATACATATTTTCCCATATCAATTGTTGGCTCTCCGCTGCCCTCTGCTGGTAGGGAAATATGACATTTTCACATGAACTGTAAAACCAGCAGGATGTTGATCTTTGTCCCTCATCCAGACCTGCTAATACAATTCATTTTAACCTATAAATACATTAATTCAGAGTACTGCATTTCTTTCAAACTATATATTGATAACATGCATGTCCTCAACTTAGCCCATCCATTGATTGATTAAAGACACATGAGCTAGAAACTCAATAATTGAAGCTATGTGATCTTTTATAACATCTGCTTTGGGTTGTGTTGTTTACAAGTCGTTTCAGAATCATATACCACAATTGACTTTGCTCAATGTGGGTTAAGGCCCTTTTAGTGTGGTGTTCATACATTCCTTCAGATATCCCCTCCACACCAACTGTTGGCAGCAAGTATCTGCAGGGGTCTCAGCTCTGATCCCCTATCGCGTCTTTTGAAATATTTCAGTGGGCTTCTGTTCAAAAACGTTGACTAAATTCCCACTGGGTCTCCCTTAGAACCTCTGTCGGTTGCTCTCATACAGCAACTGACCTGTGCACGTAAATTATTGATATTCTACTTTACAACTTCTGAAAACTTATATTCTTTAAACTCCTTCTTAAAACCCACTCCCTTTAATGCTGTGTTTCATCAAGAAAAAATATCCACATTTTATCTGTTGTTGCCCTTTCCACTCTCAGTAGTTCTTCTCTCTCAAGGGCTTCTTCCTCATCTTTCCTCCCTTTTTTCTCTGGCTTTCCTTTCTCTTGCCCTTCTCCTTGTCTCGCCTTGCCTCCTCCCGAACTCCTCTAATGGATTCAGCTAGATTGTTCCATTAGCTTCTCTCTTTCCCTTTCTTTTCAATTTCCTATCATTTGTCATGCTTTTCACGCTAAAAGTTTTTTTTTAAGTACTTATTCCCTCTTCATGGAAATCATAACGTTTTAAAAGAGGTCCTTGACTGCATCTAGCACTCACAGTATGTATTTCCTGTCGGTTAATTTATTTCCTTCTATCAGTTTATGCTCCATTATTTTTATTTAACACAATGAATGCACCTGAAAATGAATATAAGGGGTAGTACAACAGCAGCATCACAAGGGACTCCCACAAAACATTAAACTGCAAATTGTACATTTTTCTTTTATTTTTTGTATAAACACATGAACTTTAGCTTCAGGTCAATCTTAGTAAACCCCAAACATAATATTGTATCACTACAGTGAGAACGAATAGTTTATTTTTCATGTTTTCCATATTGCAGATGATCAAAGCTAGGATAAACATCATTCATTATGCCTCTGCCAAAACACCTCTCTACCTTGAATTTAAAAAAGTGCAGGTTAGAAACTGATAAATACAAATGTCTTTATTTATTTTTTGTTGCAATAATTCAGAATGTCTTCGCTAACTGCATTCCTCCTAATAACATTTTTATTTCAGTTGTTAAAGCCTCTTCAGAGAGAGCACTTTTCATTATTAGGTGCAGGAAAGCTAATTTTCCTAACTGCATGTGACAGCGTGCTCAGCAGACCGGGGAATTACAGTGTGCAGAAATGGCTGCTTTTCCTACAGGCATTTTTAAATCTCCCCCTGCACTTTATTCAAGATTAAGTAACTATGAAAGGAAAGGTTGTTTTTTCTAAAAATGTTTGCATCATCATAATGTTTTCTACATTTGTTTCTTATTATTGTTTATTAAAAAAGTGTGTTTAACATATTATGTTATTGAAACATATTTAAATTTTGTTTTAATCATTAATTTATATCCGTATTTGAATGTATTAATCATTCTTCATACTACAAATAGAAGTCTATTCATCACAAATGTGCAAAACTGTGTTAACTTTGCCTCTTTGATCTGGATTAATAGAAAACTGCATTGTTATTTTTCTATACATCTAATTTGCATTGTGGGTATTACCAATCAAAGTTTACAAAAACAAGGCAATACTGTACATGTATACTTAAATCAAGGATTAAAAAATGTAAATTGATTATTAGTTAGTAGTTCATAGTCAGAGTTTATAAGGACTTCCAGTAGGTGGCAGTATTAGCAAACGAGAGCTTAAGTTAAACTTTAATGTGGTTTCTAGAAATGTATTCTTCGTTTAAAAGTATAGAGAAAAATAGACTTTTGATGCTTTAACATAAAAGTAAAAGCTAGTTCATCTTGGCATGTATTCTGGATCCTACTTATGGGATACGATTATGTTCAATAAATGTACCTTATTCTAAATTTCACAAAGCAGCTTCACATTCCCATTTATCAGTTTTGTATCTCAGGCTGACAGATGAAGATGTATGGAGTTGGCGTCCACACACAAACACACAACTCTTCTCCTGGGTTTCAGATGACTTTCTTGGGGTGTACCTCATATATTTCACCTCACCTCATGTCTCTGAACTGCCGCCACCGAGGCCATGCACTGCATCTCCGAGCTGCAACCTACATAAACTTTTGCGAAACTGTCGAAACCACCACCATTTCCTGTGCCGTGAGTTATTTTTACTGCAGCAGAACTGATGCATCGCTGAAACCAGGCACAGAACAAATGCCACGCAGGGGAAATTAAACTTCCAACATATATCTAATAACTTGTGATCTGCAGTTTGCAAACAGTGAACCAAATGACTGGAAATCCAATGAAAAATGTTGACTATACTTCATTTGCATTCCCATTACAGCAGTGCCAAATCATGCTGAAAAACTATTAGCAGAAGCAGATGTTGGTGATATACTCCTCTACACCAACTTGACTTTGTAGCAGAGCTGCAGAGGTGACACGTGCCGCAGGCAGGAACACACTGAATTCCATCTGCAGGCCTGAAGTTGATTTAAGTAGGAGAAACGTTTCAACATGCCCACAGTCAGAGCAGGAAGGCCTCACAAAGGCATCAAGACACTCGTTCTAGAGAGTGTTGTAAATTAAAGGGCAGTCATCCGGTAAATAACATGTTGATGCAGTCCAGTTCATACAGCCACTACTTTCTCCATATATACCGAAACACCATAGAGGCATTATTTTGTAGCGTCATAGGTTGTCTGGATTTCTTTCCAACTATGAGCGCTCTGTTTTCTTAAAATGAGTCATTAAGGTTCAATATCTAAACTCCCTTTTTCATGCATGCTCCTGGCAAACTCAAGTACTTAAATCAGGGTTATAGCTAACTTTTGTACATGTTTGTTTAATATGTTCTTAATTTCTAGAAGTAAGTAATTGTAGCTTTTTTGCAGAAACTTTAGATTGGCAGCGTTTAACCCTCATCTAGTATTTGTTCCTATTTTTCTGGAGAAGCTTTGAGGTTGCAGAAATCCTCCTCTCTCAGTCAGTGTCATATATTCTACATTGGCTTGTTCAAACTTCCTTACATTCAAACCCTTAGATTCCATGTTTAATATGTATGAACCTTTTCACCAAATGGAACTATCGTGGAGCCCTTTCCTTTAATTTAAATAAAGAACAAATGTCCCCATATGGAATTCATGTAGGATTAATTCATGGGCTGTAAACTCTGAATACAGTCCTCTAAAGTCCCACACTGCTGCCCTTCCCTTCCTCCCATCAGTATTTCATGTTAACGGGTTGCTAACTGCTGGCACCTTCAGAGGGCCCTCTCTCCTCCCAGGTTACTGGAGGAGTATGGGGTGGAGGGGCAGGGCCAAATGGCCTCATAGGATTAGCAGCATTGTCAAGGCCACACCGAAGCTCCCATCACCTCTGTAATCTTACGATTTGTTTCCAATACACAACCAGAGCTGCCAGGAAGGGACTTGTTTGTCTGCTCCTCCATCCCCCCGGGCACTTTGAAATTCAGCTCACTGTCCCTAAACTGTGACTCAATAAAGAGAATATGGTATGCATTTCAGGCCTGGGACATACACTGTGTATGGCTAGATCCTTCCAATCAGGTCAGAGGTCATTTATCAGGACTTTGGGTGGTATTTACAAAATCATAGAAGCAATTGCTGTTGATTTTTACTCTGAAAATCTGCTTGTATCCCCTTTGAATGATTTTATATCTGTACTTTTCAAAAATATTTTCTCTAAAACATATCGTGTTCATGGCTACTTTTGTCACAGTCACATTGTAGGGCAATATGGATTTTATTATTGGCAACAGGTTATTTGTCTTACCTGCCCTTTCTTGACCAGTCCAACCCTGCAAGAATTAATGTTTCACCCCGGCCCCCCATGGCTTTTTAGACTCCACCCTTTCTGTGGTGACCAATGAAGTTCAAGGGTCAGACTTCTCAAGGATAGAGACCCTGGGTGTGTTTACCTTAAGTGTCAGAACATCTGAAAGCAGCACGCTGTCCCAGGACTTCTGTTGGGTTTGATATCAGGAGGAACCATGCAACACTCTGGTAAGTTTTATCTTAATCAATGTTTAAAGCTTCAATTAGCATGCATATGGAATGTGAATGTGTTTTTTCTGTGTAGAGCTAAGTAAATAGTAACACATTTAAGATGAATTGGACCATGCCGGTTTAATTAGTTGTTGGATTTGCTTACTCCAGCTTTTAACCAAATGAAACTAATACCTTCATTACAATGTTTAATCATTTGAATACAAATTAAAACATTTGTGCAAAACTATGCTGAGTAATGATGAAGTGTCTCAAGTTCTGCCTGCTCTGTGAGAATATATTTCCCCCCTTTGTAATACTATAAACCCAAAACTGCTATAAACCAGTCACAATTACTATGAATACATCTGATTTTGCAGAATGTGTATTTTTTCCAAAGACTCCAAATTGCATCTGAGCATGCCCCAGTCCCCTCCAACAGCTGAGTCATACCAGCAGGGCTGCATCAGTATGACCCTGGAAAAGGCTGATCTCTGGAAGTCCTTCCACAGCAGCGGAACAGAGATGATAATAACAAAGCATGGAAGGTAACAACGCTACCCACTGAATCCATCCAGTAGTGCTATACAGTATTTATCTCATAGACCAAAAAGATTTAGATTCAGAGCCTTTTTATAGAAACATATCAATTCACTGTCTTCTTATTTCTTTGTTTCAGGAGAATGTTTCCACACTGCAGCATCAGACTGTCAGGACTCCAACCTTTTGTAAATTACGTCGTCATGATGGATATGGTCCCCGCAGACAGCTTCAAATACAGGGTACATGCATATGAAACACACACTTGAGTACTGTATGCACAACCTTTGGCAATTCAAAGCAGCAGACTGCAGTATGCAAAACGCAGCAGCCAGACAGCGGCCTGCCCACTGTGGGCCGTTCGCTGCTGCATTTCAAAGCCTTTCATTGCTTCCTGTTTGTGCATTCACGGCTGGAGGCCCAATCAATTAGCATCCCTCACTATTCACTGCTGTGAATGAGGAGCCACTAACTGCTGCGGCCCATTTGGTCACAGATATTGCTTTTAGCACACACTTGTAAAAAAAGAAGTACAAATAAAGGAAAGTACTGTAGTAGACTTTGGGATACTTTGTTTTTAAGGTGCTTTTGAAATGGATTTATTTATGATTTCTCATACATGATCAGAAAACCCCTGTACATTGTGACACAACAGAAGTTTATTTTATTTTCAACTTATGTATAAACTGACAAACAAAGGGAATATATTTTCAAATAAATATCAATACCTCAGCTTTATTTTTGTTCTGGTTGTAAAAAATCCCCCCAGCTCTCTTGCATTGCCCCAGCCCTTTGATGTAAAAAAAAAAAATGCTTCATGAAGACTTTGGATTAGTCAGACTTCATGTCTAACCTTTCATCTATCCCCCATTTGTCTGTAGTGGAAAAAGGATCAGTGGGAGGTGGCGGGGAAGTCGGAGCCCCAGCCCCCGTGTCGATTATACATGCACCCAGACTCCCCTGCCCCAGCAAGTCACTGGATGAAGCAGCCATTGTCTTTTCTCCGGATGAAGCTCACCAACAACACCTTGGACCAACACGGCCACGTAAGACTATCTTACACACATGCCATGTTTATCAACTGAACATACTGAATGTGCTTCTTACTCACTCTGCTCTTCTACCCATCAGATCATCGTGCACTCCATGCATCGCTACTACCCCAGGTTTCACGTCACCCAGGCAGACAGTCCTTACACCGTCCGCTGGGGCCCCTTCCAGACCTTCTCCTTCCCAGAGACCACCTTCACTGCAGTGACGGCCTACCAAAACCCAAAGGTATGACCCAGTACAGCAGTTTAACAAATATAATATCTGTGATGATTGGAACTGTGTGCCCAACAACTATCTTTTTTTGGCCTTTTAAAGATCACTAAATTGAAGATCGACCACAACCCATTCGCTAAGGGATTTAGGGAGGGAGGCACTCATTCCCATGGCAAAAGGTAAGAATAAATAAACCATTAAAAATAAATAACGTACTCTTGTTTTTGTCTTACATTATATACATATAGATTTTGATTAAAATAAATGTTTTTTTATTGCATTTGAACACATAGTTTTAGTCGGACACATTTTGATCAGAATGGGCAGAGAAGTGTGTTAATAATGATTTAAATATTCAACTTTTTCTTTAGATGTCGTTCAAACAGAGGCTCTCCTGATAAAAGAGCCCGACTGGAGAGTGAGGTTCGTTGCAACAGTCCTCCAGGTAAGCCTTTCTGAGTGTTTCTAACAACAACAGATGAAATTCCTAGGAATGCAAAGTATTCCTTTAAATCAACGTGACCGTCCTATTGAACATTGTATTTCCCTCGCAGGCCTGCAGAGGATGCCCTCCACCTCTCAGTCAGTGAAGGTGGGGAAGGATGAGCAGCCCTTGAACCTTTCAGCCTGTTCATTGGAGCAGGAGAGTCTACACACAGAGCCCCTGGACCTGCAGGAGTACGACTACTGTTGTGAAGAACAGATGGTGCCTGCTTCCATGCCATACCAGCCCTACAGGTACGATTTAGGATTCCCAAGATGAGATAAAATCCAATGGACAGCAAAAGAACAATAAAATACAAACTGGTGATCCATGAAATGTAACCTCTGTCACTCTTTCATCCCAGTAGATCTCTAGAGTACGCCAGGTATCCGCTGCATTCTAATGAGGTAGATGCAGCCCACTCTCTCCTTCACCCTCCACACCATCAACTCTCCACAGCTGAACACAACTCCCAACAACACGGCTACTACCACCATCCTCAGCACTACAGCCAGGCTGGGGATTGGAGCCAGTACCCACTCTTCTCCTACTCTTGTCGTTGACCGTTTCACCATTTTCAATGTGGTGACAATATTAACGGGGATGAAACCACTACGGCCTTGCAGGAGTATTGTCACTGTGTCACAGGTGGACCTGCAACTCACTGAAATGTCACTCTCCAGTTTGTGATTGTAAAATTGTGTAAAAAATGTAGTGTATTTCCAAAAGCTTGTATTTTTTGTGAGTTTCACTCTAACTTTTGTCTGCTAATTAGACAACAATCATATTTAAGTGAAGACTTATTTACTCTGATTTATATTCCTGATCACACGCTAGTTCAGTCTCAACGTGCAAGTGGGAAAAAAAGACTTGGAAATGCAATATATACATACAGTATGGTCTGTGTGTGGTCAGCTGGGAAATAAGTGTGAAATTTAATCTGCAGGTCTGATGAAAGGATACCCATATGTAGAAAACATGTTTGGAAACTCCTCGGAAGGGCTTCTCTTAAATTGATTTCTTGTTTGTCTACAGCTGATAGCAGGAATCATATTAAAAGGACCAGAATATAATGCATATCCACTTTAACTGCTGTTCAACAACACACTGTAAAAAATGTATCTTTAGAGTCAGAGAAGTTATATTGTGCCAGAATTAAAATGTACATTACAACGTTGTATATTAGTGTTTTATCGCAATACATCCAGATGAACATCAGAGAATAAACTTGTGTGATTTTAATTAAAGACACACAGCGTTGTGTCTTCAAATCTATTGCTAATGATACTGTATAGGCCCATAGCAATTAAACATCTGCATTAACAGCACTGCAAGTTAGTATTGAGGCCCAGTGCTGCTTTGGCAAAATGTTTCAGACTGCTAACATGCTCACAATGAAGAGAGTAATATGCTGATGTTCAGTGTGTAACAATGCTAACGTTAGCTAACTATCATGAGCACATGGTACAGCTGAACATTAGCAGTTAGATGACAAATATAAAGAAAAACTATTGAATTTAGAATGTCATCAAACCTACTAAGTCTGTGCAACTTCCAGTGCTGTGAAAATCCTTGGTTTTTGCCAAATTAAATTGCAATTCATTCAAACACAAGCCAGGGGATCAACACAGTTATTAGGGTTCCTCCTCTGGAGACCAAGCATGTCTGTACAAATTGTCAAGTCAATGCATCCAAAAATGTACCTGAAATGCTTTCATCCATCTTGTGTCGTTTAATTGATCGTCCCCAGAGCACAGAGTAAGAATAACTCTTATTTGAGTATTTTGATCACAAGAGGTAAACAACAAGAACATATTTATTTGTTTCGCTGGGAGTAAGAGCAAACGAACATGGAGCACTGATAGACTGCCCGAGAGCAGCGTGTCAGACCTGATAAAGCCATGACAGAGAGATAGCGTGAAATTACTATCTTAGTCTGGCGTAGTTTCCCCAGCAGAAGGCCGGAACGTCTGTGCAGTAAATGTTTAAAGAGAGAGAGAGAGAAAGGAGCCATATATCTGGGACATTTATACAGCTTCAGGGAGCAGACCAAGATCATTTTCTAGAGCATGTGTCACATGTCTTTGTGTGATACTCGTTTTAACATCACTGAAAAAACTACGTACAAACAGTCACAATTGTGGATGGTACAAAACCTGAAGCAGATATGGCTTCAGTCACAGCATTTCTGAAGAAGATAGAAAATCCAGATAAAAGAGGATACATTTAACCTCCAGGGTTTTCTGAGGAATCTTAGGCCATCCCAGATTGATGTACAAAATATCATGGAATAAAGTCATAGTATGGTCTGTTGAACTTTATGATAAAAGGTCATATTGTTGTATATTGAAAATATAATGGAAAAAGTAAAGTCATTGTAATAATGAACATTTGAAAAAAAAAACTGGGGAATGTTTATCAATTTAGTTCAAAATAATATAATATCTGTTAAAATGTTTAAAATGATTTAAAATGTTATAAGGGGGACCCCCTATTAACAAAGTCTTTTTTTAATATAAGGGAGGATCCTAATCAAAAGAGTTTATGTTATATGTCAACAAAGTTACATTTTTCCAAGGGGGGACGCTTATCAAAATAATTATTTCTGGAGATAAGGGGTGGACCCTTTTCTAAGAAATGTGTTCCGGACACAAGGGGGGAACCTTATCTAAGATGAAATGTGGTTTTTACGGGGTGACACTATACTTTGTGAAAATGTAGCCAATAAACAACATTCATGGTGTGTTGAAAATATCAGAAAAAAGACATACAGTAGAATAGAACTTTGAATACAAGTCAAAGTATCTGGTGTCTGTGTCCTTTTATAATTTTGGGGAATCACTCAGCATGGTCACCTTGAGAAAATGGAGTTAAGTATGTAAACTTATGAATATCATTAGACAGCAAAGCCTCTATTTGTACCCACCTCCCAACAGCATGGCAGCCACTATCAATTAGTTTGAGGGCGGTGTCGGTAATGGACTGTAGGAAGGCTGTCATCGACTGTGCTGCACATCCATTAACACACACGCACGCACGCACGCACGCACGCACACTCACACACACACACACACACACACACACAATGCCCAGAGGAGAGGTCAGACTCAGCTAAGTTTGATTCATTGTGTTCATTCTCACTGCAGCCACTGCCTATCACAGTCTGAGGCAATACATCGATTGGCTTTAATGACAATTTAACCCGGCGCACGCACGCACACGCACGCACGCACGCACGCACACACACACACACACACACACACACACACACACACACACACACACACACACACACACACACACACACACACACACACACACACACACACACACACACACACACACACACACACACACACACACACACACACACACACACACACACACACACACACACGGCTTCATGGGGTAAAGAGTGAACTGAATACAGTTAATCCTTTCTCTAATCAGGAAATAGCTGTAAAGGACACAATTACGAAACCATACTGAAATGAAAGAACCTAAAACATCTCACTGCTGCAGAGGATGTTGGCTGTTCTGATTGGCTACAGGTGAACTGTATGTTGGATAGGAGTTACTGTATGTAACAGCTCTGCTACACTATTGGGTTTCAAGTTGTTTGATATTTTGTCAAATTTTCTTTTCAACCAAATAGCTGTGGTTTTAAATGTTGCTGTGACTTCCCAGACTCAACTACATTTTTCACCGTTTGTGTTACAATCCCATAATATCAAAAAGCCAATAAAGATATGATGGGGAGGTAGCTTCCTGCTACATCACTTAGCATCTGGGGCTTATTGTCAGTAAGGGTCTATTTTAACCCAAACCTTGATCATGTCCTTAACCTAACCGAGCCAACCAGGACTAAAGGCATATACTATTACTTATTTTTAGCTCCTGGTGTCTTAAAGAGTGTGATTTTTGTACCTTGATGGGAAAAAGTTGAACAAAAGACACTGTAACATTGCCCTTGAAAAGTTTTCCCATCACCCATCTCTAGGTCAGCTGACTTTCTTTTATTAGCACTTCATTAAAATTCATTAATTGCCTCCTTCCTCCTGGGCGAAGGCAGAACCAAAACTGGAACTGTCAGAAATTAGAGCGAGAGCAACTGTCCTGTGCTCCAGATACACAACCTGTGAAGCCCCCCCCCCCACCACCCATCTGCTTCGAACACAACGCAGAGGACAGATTTCAGACGAGAAAAAGGTAAAGAAGTAGACGTAAATTTTATTTACTTGTTCTGTACATAAAGGGTCAATACCAGCACAGGTGTTAACCATGGGAAATATTAACACATGTAAATGGTTTAAGAAAATAAAAAGGCACAATTTTCAATCCTTAAGTAAAAGACAGGCTTTCCTAGAATATGAGAAGAGAGCACAGTAATACTGTTAATGCCATTACAAAACAACTCAGAAGCACGAAAAAGCAAGTCCACCTCGAAAAAAAAGGAAAGGATCAGGGTGTATTGCTCGATTAGTAGATTTCATTAATTTGGATGAGGAAAAAATAACCCACGCTGGTTTGTTTGCACTGACCAGGAGGGATTGAAATAAGAGAAACCTTTGTTTAATAAGGACATAATATGACATTAAGCAGCATTTGGCCAGGTCGGACCACCTCCCCGGCCAAGAGGTCATGCACAGAGGCAACCAGCAGGCATTTTCCCTTTTGTAAATCTCGCCGTCCGCACTTTCGTTTATCAACACCACTCTTTTTGACTAAAAAAAATGATTTAATAGTCGACTATAAACTGACAAAATCAAAGTTGGGGAACAACTAAGAGCTGCGCAATAGTACTCTGAGTGAACAGCGGAGTGTTGATTTAAATGGAAAGCACTATGCGGAGTGGGGGGGTGAAATGGTTCATTCTTTACAGCAGAAATGAATAAACGACTGTTTGATTCTTCGCTCCTACTGGTCAAACTGGTTGCAGAACAGTCGGAACAAACGTACTTTCCACTCCACTGATGGGAGTATATTTGCATAATGAGACAAAGTTGTGCTCGGACCGAATATCTAAGGAATAAAGCGAATAAAAAACAACTAAATTGACGGGAGAAACATTGCATTAAAAACACAAAAGGGTAGAGAGTGGGATTGAAGATGCACTTATCTTGCTCTTGGAAAAAAAAGGCATTAATGGGATCTCATTGGCTTGCTGAAAGATGTCCTCCTTGCCTGACCTTTGACCTCACCTCAGTAGAACGCAGCCAGTCTTTGTGCCGATGCTGCATTTATTTTAAGCTAGCCTTTTATATGCTTGTGGGAAGTGCTAGCGAGAAGGCTGTTGCTACTTGACTTTAGTTCAAAGCTGGACCCTCCTATGCAGGAAGGGGAAATATATCTTCTAGTGCTTGGTGCTGATGGCACTGAAACCTGCTAAATCTCTAAGCAAGTATTTTTAGTTCCAAATAATGTGAAGGGCAGTCAAGAGAGGGACCGAGTGGACATGCAGAGTTACCCCTCTACCATACATCTCCAAGTCACATAAAAAAAAAAAAAAACATGAGTTGATCATGTGGCACAAATAGGAGAAAGATGAAATGACACAGGGTCGATTTATGCATTTTAAACAAAGATAAATAAGTGTTAGGTAAGCAAGAGGGGGTGGGATCATGGGAGCTCAAAAGTCACAGTGCAACCTAGATCCTACAGAAACCCATCTCTCCTGCTTCCACACATTACGTACATATCTAAAAAAACCTGTGGACCTGAACACCTCACAGCCAATACCTGTGTGTGTGTGTGTGTGTGTGTGTGTGTGTGTGTGTGTGTGTGTGTGTGTGTGTGTATGTGATGGTTAAGGTACAACAGTGACTTGATTGTTTGGAGAAATAACATTTGACTGGCTGGTTGGCTCCTCGTCGCCTCAGTGCTCTCCCAAGTCCGTAGGGATGTTGCTGTTCCCTACTTCGCACGAAACATCGACAAAACAAACACCAACACTTTCCCCAAGACTTCAAACACATACTCAGAAAGATAAAACTAATTTAAAAAAAAGACATGTTGTAATGTAATGTGGTAAATATCTACTGTGAACACGCACACACTTAATACATACGCACACACACTCACACTGATGCCCAGTGATCTGGAAATGAAAAGGACCCTAATGCAAACACACATCGGCCAGCCCTGGAACCGAGTCCCGGGGAAATGAGACGGGATGAGTGGGGTCAGGGTTTTTCTTTTTTTTAAAGTTTGGATCCAATGTCCAAAGCTGTAAACAGTCAGAAAGCCTTGCAACGGTTGGCAACAACGGTGGGGGTCGCTATCATGGTACAGCCCCAAGCAGGCAAGCATGTAACCGTGGCGACACCGGCGGGAACAAGGAGGTGGAGACGGCCAGTAGGTTCAGGTACGGGGTGGGGGGGGGGACTCTAGGGTCAGTCACTCTCGTCCGGGTTCTGGGGGTCTATGATTTTCACATGGGTGAATGGGAAGAGACCCCTTCGTCCGTTCACCTCTCCCTCCCATTGGCCGCTGATGTTCATCCGTGTTACCTTGACGATGTCGCCAACCTGAGGGCAGAAAGACAAGTAGCAGGGTTAAAGGAAAAGCAGGGTTTCTGTGAAGTCAATCTGGAATGGAAAATGACCTGGAACTGTTTGTTACCATACAAAGAAAATACATTTAACGTTTGTTTGCATACCACTACTTTAAATATCGGAACTGCAATATTTCAGGGCCACATTAACCAATAATGTATAAGATATAGAAATGATCGCAAAAACATGACGCCCGTATTTAAGATCACGGACGTAAACAACAAAGCGGCGTCGGAGCTCCGTAAGAACAAAGTTGTCTCTGCCGTCCGACTTTCTATTTGACACAACTTTCATATTTTTGGAGTAATTATACAGTTTATGACAAAATAAATATGATTTTCAGGCATTACTTTGAAATGTAAGGAGACAACCTGTGGGTGAAAATGTTAGTATGAGGGCACAAAACCCTGCAGTAAAAAAAACGTAAACCGTTAAAACTTACTAAATGATTTCTAAACTCACTAAATGATTTCTAAACTCACTAAATGATTTCTAAACTCACTAAATGATTTCGTATTATAAAGTTTACAGATGCTGCTTCACTTCAATTAAGTTACTTGATGTGTCTCAGGCAGTTTCAGAGTGCAGATGCAGACAAAATGACAAGTCAACGGTTCGATGTGAGCCGTCAGCTGGTGAGTAACGGCTGCAGCCTGTCCAGATGCACTCAGATAAAAATACAAGAAAGAAAGAGCTGGGTTTATAGTCCAAGGAAATGAAAAAGCATTCAACATGTGACCAAAGCTTATCCTAAAGCCTTCATCAGACTGCACCGTCTGCACATGTGAGCTTAAAAAGCAGCAAGTGATTTATTAATATCCCACCTTCAAAATAAAAGCCTTTTGTCATTAAACTGTGGAAGAGCAGAGCGCTGTGGCTCGGATGAGGTTGTGACATTGAATGCAACCCCAATCTGTTAAAGCCATATGTTCTTTGTCTGGATTAGAAAGGGGGGGGGGGGAATCAACAAAACCATGATTGAAACGTGGATGTGAGGCTATATGTGGCTTTCACTTCAGAACGACGCTTCAAGGACATCTAGTCCCAGACATTATCTGTTACAATAATCCGTTACGTCATCCTGAAATTACAAGAATGCCACTTAGTCATATGGAGCTTCTGTGGAAAGAAAAAAAAAATCTTCATTCTGACTGTTCAAAAGAAATGCTGCAAGGAAGCAGGAAAGCTGTCACTTCCATTCAATGAATAATAAAAAGGAGTTTGGCTCTATTTGCATTTTTAAAAAGGAAAGCGTAACTGTTGATTTATATCTAATTTTCATTCAGAAGAGTTTAAATAAAAATGGTATTGCTTAACCTGGCGCTTAGTTGTGTAATTAGAAATACAACATTACATTTACTGTGATCATGAAAATAGCAAATATAATCACTTCAAATAATATGCAACTCTTAAGCGTGTAGTATGGAAGCAGACTTTAAAATGAAACCCCTTCAATAATGCGAACATAACCTGATTTCATTTGTTGGGGACTGCGCGTCTGTGAAGTAAATAAATAATGACTCATAGCTGCTGCCTCTTAAAGCCCAGGGGCCTTGAAACAGCGGCAGCACAAACCCAAAAGCTTTTTTTCTGTAAGCCATGACCTATTCTGAGCGGAGACAGATAGAGACATGATGAGACGAGGTACGGTATGTGTTTTCGGCCCAATGCTAGTTTAAGGGCAGTAAATCAAAATGACCAAAAGGCTGACTGCAGTTCCTTTCTAGTAACTGCAATATAGGGGCTTTGTTTTCTCTATTTCATTTCATACAACACTATATAATCCCTAATCCTCCAAGAGTTACGAAAATGGTGGTATTTTTGGGTTTAATCTATGTGAGACCCATCTGTTGTGGCCTGCTGTTTTGCACGAAAATGTTTTGGAGCAAGTTTTGCACAAGAAGCAGCAAATACATCTGCACAGCAGGGAGAGCCTCTCGGGAAGTCTATTATCATTTTCAGGGACATTATACAAACATGTAATGACAATAACATCTGTATTCCTTAATTGTAGGGAGCGAAGAACAAAAGC
The DNA here is from genome assembly GCF_036324505.1 of Eleginops maclovinus. Classification (NCBI taxonomy): domain Eukaryota; kingdom Metazoa; phylum Chordata; class Actinopteri; order Perciformes; family Eleginopidae; genus Eleginops; species Eleginops maclovinus. The sequence goes on from NC_086356.1 coordinate 8,384,140, forward strand.
ATTTCATTTATCTAAATCAAATCATCTGCAGGATCGCTTTATCTCAGCTAAAGTGTTACAGCTAGCTTTAGTCCTGTTGGATAGAACACAGACCTGCAGCCTTAACATGTGTATATAGACACAACCACTGGCCCAGTACTAAAACACAGTGACACCTGCAGTCAATAAACTATCACAGTTGATCTAGAAAAATATAGTATGAGGGCGGAAACGTCACTTCCTGACAAGATTACAGCCCCGCCCACTTTACAAGAAAACAATGCATTAGAGCGAAGCAGAAAATAATAATTTCTTCATGTCTTGAAGCTGCTGAGTCATGTATTGCATCTCAAACATCAAATAAATACAGAGTTACGGTTTCTTTACTTCCTGTACAGAAAAAAGGACGGTAAAAGAATCTAATTCAGAAATCAGAGTTTCAGTGTAAGCCCTCTGCCTGCCACCGGCAGACCTCGACCCCCTTTTTATTCGGAGCTCCGTAAAAACAAAGCTGTCTGTGCCGTCTGACGCCCTATTTGACAGGATTTTCAGATTTTGGAGTCATTATACCGTTGTTGACGAACAGAAATATTGTTTTCTGGCATCACTTTATCATTTTACAGGGGAAATCGGCATTTTGGTATGAGGGCGCACGTGGAAATTCAGAAGGCGCAGCGCCCCTATTACCAAGTTTAAACAAAACCCTGGGTTCACTGATATGTCACCAACAAAAGCAGACAGACACCATAGTCCATAGAAACAAAACTGTGAGTAAATATATTACAAAAAAGTTCTATCTTCCAAGAAAGATCCTGAGATTCAAAATGCAATCCTTCTTAATCTCCTCCACAGTGTATCTTTCCCTTTAGGGGGAGCAGTGCCAATGTGAAACTGTTGCAGTGACACCAATGTGTGCAAACTTTCATTATTCAAATGATTAGGAAATTATGGAAATTCCGATACAGTTTACACAACAGTAGCACATTTGGGCTGTTGTGATGCGAAATGTTGATAGAAAGAGGAATTTTGAATATTTGATCTCACGGCAGCTGTTATCCGTGATGTGGAATCCTAATCACCACTCTGCTTTATCCTCACGTCAGAGACAGGTTTGACTGCTTTAAAAAGGAGAACAGTGGGCAGCTGGAAACTGGGCTACTATGAATATTAATAATGAAGTACCACATATCTTAAATCCACTAAAAACACAGATGAGGGCAATATATATGGCTAACTTTGTAGAACACAGGACCGTCGGGATGACAATAGGGTCAACATGAATAGTTGCGGATTGATTGTAAAATTAAAACAGTATTTAGAACATTTTATTTGAATCACGTGTGCTCTGGAGTAGGACATATGTGCGTACAAACCCCACTTCTTTCACTCTAATTCACACACTTCCACAAGAGTCTACTGAACATGCATAAAACATGCTGGAGACAGATTTGTAGATTAAGACAATGCAGTCACGGGATGGTCTTTACAGAAACCAGTCTTCCACTTTAACTCTGCACACATTACAGCTACATCATAGGACGGACCCAGAGTAGCAAAAGTTGCACACAGGAACATGTTTCAGTTTCAGTTCTCAAATGCTCGATGTGTTTGTCCATTTGTGTGCACTCTTTATCTGTTGCCGTCTTTAAGTCTCTATCTGTGGACTAAATTAACTTTTAGTTTAATGGAACTTTCGATTTCTACTCTGCTGTGGAGATTGGTGAAAGGATTGGTAGTGATGCGCACAGGACCCAGGCCAGCCGACATGTCGGGTTGACCTGCACAGCTTGCGTCACAGAGTCAGGCTGAACAAGGCTTCCTGAGGTGATGTTAATGTCTATTGTAAAAGGAACACGGGGGAGAGAGTAGAGAGGAGCATTCTAACCTTAAGCATGAACAGCATTTGCTCAAGCTCCAAGTACACTTCATTTCAGAGTCACAGGGACAGCCTGAGTTCACAGCCTAGATCACTTCCTGCTTCCCCCGCCACACTGTGATGTCAGTGAGGCAGCAGAGACAGGCCAAGATACCTTTCAGTCTCATCTCTCCCCTGAGGACATGGCTGCAGCTCAGACTGCTTTCAGAGTGGAGCATGCTGGAGCCCCAGTGTATACGTGAAGTGCACATTACACTTTACATGCTGCAACATGTTACCACAGCCAGAGCAGATCTGTATTAGCCAGAGTGCACTGCTGAGAAATGCTATCGAGCTGTGCAGCACTACAGAGCTGCTGCCCATTCAGCAACTAGCTGGCTAGCAGGAACATGTAGCCACAGATAACAGGAAGAATTGGTGCTCAAATCACCCATATAAGTATGAATTAGGACACAAAACTGTAGTCAGCAGTCCCCACACACCCTTCATTTAAAAGCTGTCTGGATGTACTTTGCATTAAATGAGTAGATTCAAGATAAAAACCTCCTAGACAGAGATCTCCAACACCTAGCATCAGATAATGAAAATTTCCCCTCTGTGGGATGAATAAAGGTATTCTGATTCTGATTAAATGTGGCAGACATTCATTTAGTTTCAATGAATGCTACACACCAGTATCAAACAACAACTACTGACTCATGATTCAGCATGATGCCAGAGCAGCACCTAACACCTGGCTGCTGTTCAGAGGAGTCTCAAATATTTCAGATTTGCAGAAGAGCTGCAAGTCATCTTAAGTCTCTTTCACACATCGTCATCGCTGTAGCGGCCTTGCCTTGTTTTGAACTATTCTTGTTAGCTCGTTTCAATGCAGCATGCTGCTAAACCTTACCAGAGATGATGCAGTGCTACATGACATGCTTTAGGTGTGAAAAAAACATCGCCCTTCCCTTTGTTCTTTAAATATATAACATTTTTAAATGTCTTCCTTTTGGCGACTGGCTCTATTTTAACATTTCCAAAAATAAAAAACTCACAGAGGGTAAAAAGCCCCCTTATTTTCTCTTGTTATTAGAAAACTTGGTCCTTGCTGAAGCTGAGTGAAACAGGCTCTAAACATTTCACCAAAAACAGCATCAAGACACGATTAGAAGCCTCCTATAACTTGACGTAGAGTTTAACAAACCAAAAGGAACTGCTGAAACCTACGTCAGAGATACTGATTGTATTGTTTGGTAATGATTAAGTAATATGTGCCAAAAGTAGGTTAGTTCGAGGGCGTTTCCCCATATATTTCCTCCATATTTTGGATAATTTATAAAGATTAGTTTAGTTGACCACAATAATTCCTCTCAATCAAAAAAAAAAGGCACATTTTTAAACCACTCGACCTACCTCTAAAGCCAGAGCTGTTTTGTCGTAGGCGCATGGCACTCGTTTCTGAATTGCCTTTGCCATGACGGGGCCGTTCTGCATGGAGGGTAGAGGGCTGATAACTGCTCCGGGTGTGCCAGGTGGTAGTGGTGTTGGTGTCTGGGGCTGGGCGTAGGCATGGACGAGGGCGTGGGAGGGCTCAGGGATCCCGTAGCTGTTGGAGTTGCGAGATCCATGGGAAGGCTGGCCAGGATGAGGTGAAGGTCGTACCAATTTCTCCACATAGGGGACGGGGATCATCCCCACACGCCCATCTTTACTCTTTGCGCTCCACCACTGCTCCTCTGGCTTCTCCAGGATGATAAGGATCTCCCCTTTTTTGAAGGGAAGGTCCTCTGCATCGCTGCCAGTGAAGTCGTAAAGAGTCCGCACATACTCCAGGTTCTCATCTGGGCCACCCATGGGCTGGATGGGACCACTCACTGTGCTTGGGTACCTTCAGAGATTACAATAAGCAAAGGAAGGAGTCATAACGGGGTTACCATTACAAGAAGGTCATTGACAACTGAATACGAAATGGACTAATGAAAGTAACAAAGGACTTCCCCCAAACATTACAGATGTTTCTGTTGAATGAATGGCGTTTAATGAAAGCTTTAGTTCTGTCAAAGGGCAAAAAATGATTTACATACGCCCTGAAGGACAACCTGTGTATAAATGTTTACTAATGTAGTGTTTACATTAAATAGCAACAAAGCATACATGAAATATCCATGGCCATTCCAATAAATATAAATAAATGCCACATACAGAATGATATAAAACAGGGCTAAGGTGGCTAAATCTAAATTTGATGGCTGCGTGTAAGCAAACATTGCTAATCGGGTATATAAACATGCAAACCCCAAACTGTACCAACATCTTTAATTAATACAGTTGTTGATTGATTGATTTTGGCTAGTGACTGTTAAAAAAATTCCCAACCACATCATATGTTAACAAACCCCACATAAATAACAAACTGCATGTGTGGTACAGTTAATGTCTCCACTCTTCGAATGTGTCAAACTGAATGCCCCATGGCATTTCAGCGGGGCACGGAGGTAATCCTGGAACTGGGTTAGTTTTGATAAAAATAGCCAACCTACTTAAACCAGATTATCCAGCCAATGGTGGTAAACTATGAGGCCCAGGTGCTATGTTTTTCTTCATCATGGTGTACATCTTAATATCATGGTTTTAGTGCGTGTGTGTGTGTGTGTGTGTGTGTGTGTGTGGGGGGGGGGGGGGCGGGGTTCATACCTGGGGGCTGGCTCTATCAGCGTGGTCGTATCCAGGTAGTGGATTTTGTAGAACTCCAGCAGAGCAGGGAGGTGCTCAAATTCTTGGTCGCCTATCTTAAACCTCTTGCTGGGCAAAGAGTTGATGATATAGTGAGACACTTTGGAGTTCTCAGACACTGACAGCACGTAGTCGCCGGGACAGGTCGACGAGTCTCGAACCAGAAACATCCCATGTCTCTGTCCTTGTAACCTATTCTGTGCCTCTTGTCGTGACACGGGTCCAAAATACCAGGCGGACCGATCAGATGAATCAAACCGAGCAGTTGACATTTCTGTTCAAAATAAGTTAGTAACAAGACTACAAAAAAAAAAACGATAACCATATAGGTTAGACAATAAGTTAAAACGTGTGGTTGGAATTGGCCAATCACAGCAATTTGGAGGATTTGGAAGATGCAGGGCAGGGCATACGTCGCCCTGTGAGGTTTTGTCGAGTGCTCTCTGCACAAACGCTGCAGGCTCCAGGGACCTCTGGTTTTAAAAAAGAAATAAAGAGAAAACAACCTGACGTTTTCAGAGAGAGGCTGCAACTGGCTTGATCCAACTTTGAAACATAATGTGGTTCCTGTGTTCAGCAGTCAATGGCTGAGTGATTGTTTGAGCGGCCAAAATAGAGAAACAGAAAAACTTACGACAGACAAACATCGACGGAGAGCGAAGCAGCAACAAATGATAAATGAAGCTTCCCTTTTTCGTTCCGCCTTCCGAGAAAACACCAGGCTTCTCTTCTAATAACGTATCTCCAGTCAGTGTCAGTTATGAGAACGGAAAAGGTGGCCTCAGTTGTTCATCAGATAAATCCTCATGTCGGCCAAATGTCGCCAGTAGCCGCAAGTCGGAAACGAAATAATTACTTTGTATCTTGTTTATCTTATGGTAAGGCACACGTCCTGGAAATGCGTTTTTGAATCCCCTTTCTCGAGTCGGAGCAGACTTTTGAGGCTGCACAGCAAAAAAATGGCGGCCCGCAACACGTCTCCACACAAAAAATAATTTCACAGCAGCGGCTTGTCTCCTGCGCGTGCATCTCAGGTGGCCGCGCGGTAGGCTGGTGCTCTCGCGTGAGTTCCGGACTGCTCACGAGGGATAACGTCGTAAGGATTCTACAATATTTTACTTTCCCTTATTTCTGCTCGTCCCCCCCCTCACCCGAGCCACCAGAAGTGCGAGTACGAGACCGAAAAATGGCGACGGGAGGGCAGGTCCCGCTTTCTGTCTGCACGTCACTGACGCCTGGAGGGGGTGGTGGGTGGGAGGAGGAAAGGGGGTGGACGGGTGACGAGACAACAGACTGCCCCCCCGACACCACCCCCAGAGTGAAGTGTCAATCACATTCCCATGACAGCTACAGAACATTTTGTATGACAGACGATAAAGCAGTAATGTTAATAAAGGTAGGCAAACAACCAGTAGTAAATTACAAAATACACCATAGGCTTGTTTTGTAAAGCAGGAAGACCCTTGTATTAAGTGCCGTTCATAAAGGTACTAACACATTCCACAAATGTTGTTTACTTGTATAAGAAACAACACAATTCTAACATTTCTTTAATGTTAAAACAACAGTAGCAATTTCACTAAGTCAACTTATTGACTTATGTTGTTAACTTGTATAACGACATTCTAAAACTTCTTCCACCATAACACAATAATGTTGTTATTATTATTGTGTTGAAATAACAGTCAAGTGCAAATATGGAGCATTTTAGTGTGCTATGTAGGTGTTTGAAGTAATGTAAAATGAGAAAATTGGAAAACAACTGTATGTGATCAATTCAAAATAAAGGTCATTTGATGTGATCATACTTCAAAGATCCCCTTAAATGATACATGCAGATTTAATTCTTATAACTGATGTCAGTTTCACATCCAATCTGACAACTCAATCTTCTCAGACAGGTTCCCTGAGGACACAGGCTGTCCTATAAACACATGTACTCATTTTAATCTATATTTAGGGTGCATTTCTTTGCAGCATATATTATATAAACTATACTTCTGTAGCTGACTGTGGCCTCATGAGTAATTCATATGTTTGCGGTACAGTATGTTTGCTCAGTCAAATGCTATTTCATGCAACCAGTTAAAACATTTGACATATTTCCCTATTCTAATTTCCTGTTGTTTCCTACTTCCCCTCCACTCAATCTCATACTAAGTATAAACTGGCACAGAACTGTGACACATCGATTTGGAGCTCCCCGGGCCAAAACACAATATGCTGAAAGGGAGAGAGGGAATTTAAATGGGGTGGGTAGTGCCTCTGAAGAAGGCTAATACAAAACAAAGAATGCGTTAGAAACATTGATAGAGCATGACAAGCGGCCCAATGTGGCTGGACAACTTCTGCTCATCTATGAAAGTAAAATATATAAAGATGCAGCTCTGTTCCTCTGGATATTGAGGTTTCAGTAAGCATGCCTCACGAGGCTGCAGCTGGCAGAGAGCGGCTCTCATCACTGCAGCGCTGTCTGAATGTTAATAGATTCGCACCCACTGGCTCTTAAGGACTAATGCCTGCCAATTCCCACATTTCCACAAAGACGCAGTGATGCAACAAATTGGAAAGACAAAAACAAACAGGGCCAATTCTTCCTCGGGAGTAAAAGTTACAAATGCTGTGTGCATTTTCCCAAAAATCTTTTCGTTTAACCACACAATGGTTTCATTTGTGATTTTGTTACCAAGAGGTCATGACAGCCATTTTTTTCATGTGGATTTTTTAATATGTCATATATATAAGTAATTGCATGTTGCCAATACTCCAAACACACAAACTCCATGCAGAATATTAAATAAATGTAGTTGTTTGTGTAACCTTTCAAACATTGGCTTCAAATTGATTGGACACTCACTTCAATGTCTCTACAGAAACACCTCCATCTGGTGGATGCATGCAATGTGTTTCATTTGAACAACATCATTTTAGTGTTTGAACTTTTTCAGGGAGACATTTTATACACATCGACAGACTCAGAGCTTGCAACCAACTAATGGGAAAAAGGTATTCAGGGGTACCTTGAAAATTCCTGCCATCTAAGTGTTTAGCTCACTCTGAAAATACATGCCCCTGAGGCACAGATGTCTATTACTGGGCTTTCACTGGGCTGGCCTGAATGAAAACCCACAGTGTGATAGTTTTGAATCAGCAAAGGTTTGAGAGGTGGAGTGGGCTCAGCCGGATTCATTCCGGGAATTGTCTGCCCCACCTGGCTGCGTGCAGTTCTTAACCTGCCCAACGCGGTTGCACAACTAGCTAGGTTTGGATTTACGTTGTGAAATGAAACCAGGCTCTTTTACATTTTTGCCTTTTCACAGCTGTGAATCTTGTCACTTATAAATGTTCATACAATTGCCAAAAATATTCTGTAAAAAAACACAGTTGGAGCCACAGTGCTCTTTTCTTTAAAGATACTTTAATCTAGTTTTGAGGGAAAAAAGTTGGTTTTATTCTTTCTTATTAACTTGTTTTGAGAGAGCTAACTTTGGTTGTTTGCAGTGACAAAAGTATGAATTATTTGGAGAAAAAAACAGGTTATTGTTTCTATATAGTTCTGTACAATTCCACCATCATTGTGGCAGAATTACAACAAATGTGCTCTCAAAGCTAAACGCACTGAAATCCGTTTGATCAAAATAGGCAGCCATGTTCGGTTAGAGATGCCTCACCTTATAGTTCAAATGTCCTAAAATGTTTGGTTAACAATAAATACATACATATACCATTCCCAGGACAAAACTGCATTTGTGACTTTATTTCATTTTCTGTTTGAGTGCAGGATGAAAAGCTATAAGCCATATTTTAAATCTGTTTATTTAAGCGGTCCTTCATGAGTAAAATCATAAAAAATATCATAGGAAAGAAATACTTCATATGGTGTTTGATGTTGTGTACTGGTGATCCTGTCAATGCACCGTCCTTTTGAAGCGGTCCCTCTGCACAGCCCGGGTCCTCCTCTGTCTCTCTGCCATGGTGGTGCTGAGGCTCTGTTTCAGGGCAGGGAGGACCACCCCGGACTGAGAAGGTCCAGACCTGGGACAGGAAATATGCAGATTTTTAACTGAGAGGGCTAAGATGCTTTTTTGACTGAAGCATGCAGTTGATGCAAAATGATGGAAAAAAGGTTCCATAGAAACAGATTTACGTACGGCTTTTCAGGAAATGTTTGAAGACCAAGTTTGGGGAATTTCTTTTCTTCTGTGGATTTGCTGACAACAAAAAAGAGAACCCCTTATCATATCTGTGTTTTTTTGAAAGGAATCCTATATATTGGTGAAGATTACAGTTATAGAATAGTCTGTCACTTTACCGGGTTCCGTCAACAAGGAAGGCCTTGGTCAGAATGTAGTTTTCTGGGGTGATTTTTTTGCTCAAAACAATATCTCTCAGCAACGCCTTCACGCGTATGATCTTTGAAGAAATAAGGTTGTTATAAATCCATAATAAATGTCCTTAAAATATACTGTACTTTTCATTTCAATAACATCAGACATAATATAATATGTGATGAAGGGCACTTACTTCCTGAGACTGTAAGCTGTTAGCGTTGTAGAGCTGCCGAATGATGACCTCACATTCCTGCAGGGTGGGGGCTCGCGGCGGATGGGAGGGGTTGCTGTGGATTCGTAGAGGTTGTAATGAGGTGATGAGACCCCCCTTCACCTCTAGGCTGGGGTCCTGCCTGGCACATCCAAGAATGTCGTTGCCATCTCCAAGGCTGCACAAGGAGTCAGTGAGATCATGTCATCAAATAACACCGGGATTCCACCGGGTGCGTCAGCGCTGCGTTCCGTCTGCGCCGCGGGTTTGTTCCGACCTCCAAACGGCGTCATACCCCACCAGGAGCGTTTCAGAAGCGGAGCGTCTTGCGTGCACGGCTCGCAGTTATTGTTGATTTGGTCATATTTCCTGGACATTTGTACTTCTACAACAAAGTAGTATGCTATGTAGTGAAATGGTTTAATTGTGTGTCTGTTTAAATTGTGTTTATTGTTATTTCCTATTTTGTTGCGTTGTAGCCTACAGACAAAGTTAATAATAATTGTAATATAGTCCAGTTATAAATTACATGAATCAAAGATGTGTTGCTGTATTTTAGTTCATAACAATGCTATATAATTGACACACAGTGCCTGTAAACAGGAGGAGAACGCTGGCATTTCTTCTCCTACTTGAAAGACCACAGAGGGATGGAGGGAGGAGAAGGAGCCGGCTTTGGGTGCACCCCCTCAACCAGCAAAGGAGTCAACAAGGTGGCTCACCTTGTGGCTGAGCTGAGGCTGGACAGGCAACGACATCATCAATATGTAATGATGAGTGCAGAGCAGATGGATGAACTTCTGTACCTCCTGGGCCCTGAACTGACCAGACATCAACAAATTACAGAGCTGCCATAGAACCCAAGCAGAGACTGGCCGTTCCACTTCCTGCCCGGCGCTTTGCAACGCCTCGCGTCTCCATCGAAAATAGACCGGCTGCGTATTTTTAGCGGAGCCCAGCACCGAGACGCTTCTGGGATGCTTCTGAAACGCGACACGGCGCGTCTGGTAGAATCACACTCACTGACTAGAGTGGCTGCGATTGCTCGGCGCGGCGCAGACGGACCCGGTGGAAAATGGGGGTAAGAGTTGAAGGCAGTTCAAGACTTCCATGGCCCTGATTGTAAGGGGATACCAGATGTACCATACCAAAGTGCAGAAATGTATGTATATTTTTCCACATTTATTAAACAAATCTAACATTTTAATGACTGTTTGAAAAGTTGCCTGCAGGCTAACTGCACTACAGGTAAACCAATTGTGTCTTTGCCTAAACCCATACTTATGCAAACCTAGATAAGACAAGTAAAAACATGAGAGCTAGGAACACCTAATTACGCATTCAACTAATTGTAATGTATTGATATTTCAAAATAAAATAATTCATGCTCCCTTCAAGGCCTCCCATGTTAGTAAGGAGGACACCCATACCATATAATTGAAACATGGGATTAGATAAGGAACTAATTATATACCTACTTTGGAGTTGACATTTGAAACTGGACAATACATCCAATGCTGAATAAACAGATTGTGAGATGAGATATGTTTTGTAAAACTATGATAAAACTTTCTTAATGATTTCTTAATGGCTGGACTACAGAGACACAAATTCACCCTAGTGCTTGGTCCTGTGAGGGTCGAGTGTCCTGCAGTGTCTGCTCCAGGTAGAGTCCCGTACGTGCTTCACTTCCCTGAGTGGGTGGTCTGATGCCTCGTCGACTGTGTGTCACTCCTATAAGAGAAGAATCAGAATTCCTGTATTACACCCACATGTGCAACGACAAAAAGTTGAATAAAATGAGCAAATAAAAATAAAATAAGTACATGTCTACGGTAAACAATAAGTAGCAGCTTTATGAACACAAGTGACATTACATTTCATTTAGCAGACACTTTTATCCAAAGCGACTTACAATAAGTGCAAAAAACACAGAGGAATCAAACTCCCGAACAACAGGGAAAGTGCAGATATATTCACCTCAAGCAAGTCATACCATTGTAAGTGCTGGGGAATTTGGTACAAGGCCTAAGCTAACTCTATAAAGTGCTTCTTTTTTTTTGTTGCAAGAATTTAATTGCTAAGATGCAATCGAAGATTTGTTTTCCACATTTTGAGGATGCATTTGAACTTTTAGACAATACAAAGATTTACATCCCGAGACTTGATACTTGTTTTCCATACGTAAATACCAAGATAATGTCGCTTTAATGGTTGTTTTGCATATATATTTATCTCAGTGTGTAAATTTAAATACACCGTGTTAGAATATTTGATCACTATTGTCCACTACTTTCAGCTTTTCCAATCTAGCAAGAAACCAACAAACAAAACCAACTATAAACCAGGAGCACATCTTACCTTTTCTACATGACTTGGGAGGTTCCATTATCATCTTATACTGCAACTCTGCAACATTGAGACAGGATTAGTTTGCGACATAGGGAGGCAGACAGCAGGTACAGTGTTGTAACACAGTCCCGACATACAGCCCGTGTTTCTATGGGGGCCCGAAGGCTGTGACAGTGTGAGGACAGAGTGAGGAGCTTCCTGGTGGGTGGTGAGAAGCATTTATGTGACCTGTTCTGTAAAGTGACACTTGATATGTGTCCACCTCCCACTAAGAGACCATCACAACCCTGGAGTTGCTATGCAACCACTGTCCCTGGATTGAGTGTTATTCTTTTCAGCACCCGATCAGCAGACAGTCAGGGAGTGCCATTAACATCAGTTCATTAAGGGGTTGGACACAACAACTGGAACTATTAAATGAAAAATATTAATTAATTATTCCAAAAAGTAGCAGATTAATTTATTACAACAAGCGATACTCTTGGAAAAATCAAGGTATAAGGTTTATTCTCACCTTAAAAAATAACTCCTGCCAAGTGAAATGCCAAATCAGAGCACAGTTAATTAAAGTGGTCCAACTTTTAGATATTTAGTTCGTTTTTCTTGAACTTTATTTAAATAATAATTGTATGTATTCATGTTTTCCCACCTGTTAAGCACTTTAGAACCAAGTACGGTTGTATGCAACTTCTTACTTCACCCTTCTGATATTAGCATGGTATATTCTAATGTTGTGGCTAACGGCAAAGCAGCATACACTAATTTACAGGACTATGATTCCACTCGCCAAATATAACTATTTGTGGTTATCCCAAATTATTAATAATTCTCTGACACTAATGGCAGTCTTTTAGCTCACTGCTTTCTTCACCTTTATTCTCCCGTCTGAGATACTCTATCTCTGCATGGAGCTTCTCGAGAGTGTCCTTGTGTTGCTGCTGAAGGAACTGGATATTCCTCCGCATGGACGCGACGTGGGGGTCCGTGTCGCTGTGAAAGGACACCTCTGCCGCCCTCCACACTCTTTGGTCGGCTGGCGGGGCGACAGGCAGTGGCTGCAGTTTGTTTGCAGGTAAACGCCGAGGCGAGCAAGGCTTCCCGAGGCGCCCGACCCGGGTCCATTGTGGCAAATGCCGCACCGGCGGAAGGTTATGACTTGACATGGCTAACGAACCATTGTAGCCTGTTTTTGCTAGCGAGGCTGCGACGACCTGTTTCCGCTCGAAATGTTCCGTTAGTACCAAGAGAACATACTAGCACCATTAGCTAACAGTCTTTTCTCCTTCTCATATTCCATTTTGGACTTTTAAACCTAGATTGTTGGCCTACAACAGCGAACTAAGTTTTACAAAACTCTGTTACTCGTAAACAGCCCAAGTATCCTTGGCGCAAATTTGACATGAGGCTCCACACACACACAACGTTGCCATGGCAACAGTTCAAGTCCATTCTAGCCCGAGTTCAAGCGCTCAGGTACAATCATTAGTCCCGCCTCCTGTATTAGGATTGGCTGCAGTATGGGTAATCATTTAAACACTGCCATTTGATTGGTTGAGCTTGTTAGGGTCATTAAAGGAGCCTATACATATATGTTTATACTTCTACTATAGTTTGCTGTATATTTGTAGATAAGTTGGGTAAACTGTAAGTATATATGATCATTGTAGTGTCACAATCCAAAAAGTAGAATATTGTATTTAACAATTCAGGCACAGGGGGAAGTAATAGTCCCAGGTAAGTAGATAGCAACAGGTGTTAAATCTACACAAAGTAATATTTTATCTGTTGTAATTGCATTTTGTAAACTGACAATCCAATAGGGAACTGAAGTTCATGTTATTTCCTGGATGTGAGGATACAAACACATAAGAGTAAGCTTTAGTAAATGACCAGCTGAAGCCTAAAGCTGCCTACATGTGACTCGTAATGGATTGTCTAACCTTGCAGATACTAGTCACTATCCAAGTTTAATTGGTTTGAGTGGTGCGATTACTAGGTCAGCAACAGGACTGTACCCGTCTTGCCAGCCTCCAGGGAACATTATTCCATAGCTGTGAGGATTTATTAAGATACATTTAAATTGGAATAGGAATTCTTTAAATACAATTTCTAAATTAAGTAAGTTCAGGTTGAAGTGAAGGATTTCTAAAATAATCTTCTGTTCAAGTAAACATAAATCTCCATAACCGAGGTGACATGGCAGCAAGAAAACTAACTTCATCCTAAATAACCTTTCCTTTTACTTTATTCATGTTGCAACTCAAACAGTAAAGGTTACACCACACACAGGGACACTGAGATTGTGTGTTTGTCATACATATGACAACAATAAAATGCTTTGCAACAGTCAGAGACAATATGGAGGATCAGCAGAAGGCCAATTCTTTGGAAATGTATTGGTGGTAATGTTCTCTCCATGCCTGCAGCGTCATATATACATTAACAATAACTTAATTTACAATATTTACATGTAATACAGAAAGTGAAAACACAAAAACATGTTTTTTGCGTACAAAACAATACAAATCAATGACAAATCTATTCTGAGATTGCACACATTACACTTCATTTTATCTTCCTGTGGTACTTTCAACGGTAGCCCTGGAGCTGGTGGGACCTCAGTATTTTGTAATAATTATTTATTGTCTGCACAGATTATCTTTATAGTGCTTTTGACTCCTACCCAGGATACTCCTTAATATAATGGCTAATAGTAATGATTGTTGGGAACATTTAAATGTGACACATGCATCACTTCTATAAAGTTAAATTGTGATCACCATTACAAAGTGACTGAGTAGCATGTGTAAGAGACAGAGAGGCTGATATTAGGAATGTAGACTCAAACTAAAATAACACACAAAAATGATCTGGTTAGACCTATAAAAATGTACCAAAAAGCTATCTGACAAAAGGCCACAAAGTAAATACACATTATGTATATTTAGATAAATCTTCACTGAGGAAAAAGTCATTTCCTCCATTCTGTTCTGCTACTATACTGGCTTCATAAATATCAGCGTAAACTATCTCAAGCTCTTACCACAAATCAGTATCATCTTCTCAAATGTTCTCTTAGTCACCATCTTGAATAACAAATCATTCACATCTTATCACAGAGCAATTGGTTCTGGAAAGAACAAATCCCACTGTCACTTAATACACCAAATATCATTTCAAACATGCATACATGCACACAAGCTTATCTTTGACCAACGTTGACCCTTCCCATTTGCCCATGACTTAGGGGAGTAAATGAATCCTTTTGAGATATAGCTCTAAGGTCAATGAAACACAAATATTAATGCACTACCACTCCAAATCAACCATTTAAAATCAAACACAATCTCCAAACTCTGACTACTCCAAACACAACACAACCGATGCAAAACTTTTTTTCAATGTAAAGTATTTTTTTCTTAAAGGAATCTTTTATAGTTTATACCATCTCTTTGTCTGCATTCTCACATCTAACACACCTCTAAAACCTTTTGATAGCAACTAAAACACAACTGCAATAAAGAATGGAATAGAAATCTCTAAATAAGCAAATCTGTCAAAAAAAAAACACCAGGTTTAACATGTTCCACTCAAAATCGTCCCTACAGTACTTTAACAGTGCAAAAACATTCCGATGTTAAACCCGGGGTAAGCTTAAATTAAGTTATAATTGACTAAAATTAACGCAGCTTCTCTCCTTTCAGCACTACATTCAAATGTGATTATACTTGCTGAATTCCCACATGATTGATGAACGACACAAGACAGAATACGATAGAGACATTACCAGCAACGTTAGCAAAAGCTTCTGTATACCTGAAGAAATCATCCCAGGTTATTGCAGCATCTTTAGTAAGATTGTATTCAGGGATGCTTACACACCAGCTGGAATAAAAGCTATATTTTGCATGTAGCAGTGTGGTAGTGAGTATTTTCTGGACCCATGTTCTGCTGTAATACGTTCCACTATTTAAGAAAAACAAAATCCCATTTGCATCATTGTTTCGATGATGGATTATTGTCTTTAACACAAGGAAGTATAGACTTGGTAAAGTGTCAAACAGGGATCTTATTTTCCAAACCAAAGATACCTACAGCAAGTTTAAAATAAACCAAAAGCAAAACTACAAATATTTTGGCAACATATTGCCTATAGGGCTTGTATGCGATTCCGGCCACCAACTGTAGCATTGCTATTTTAACCTTCCTCCAGCAAAGCAACTAATAATGAGATAAAAAACACTCAAATGAATTCCAGGAAAGCAAACAAGGGATAGAAGACAAATTATATTTGTAGGCAAATTTTTCTCCAGCAACGGATACGGTAGAAGATCATTTTGTCCATAAAGTTGCCAATTTGTAGCTTGAATATTTTCCCATCTTAGAAAGTGTTCTGTATGTGGATATGTGACTACTTGCCGATAAATGCTCCTGTGGGTCTCATACCCTAGTTCCTCAGCGAAACATTTTCAGCACCAGGAGCAAAGTCCTTTACCCGAGAGTGCAGACATTCTTTCACAGCACAAGTGCTTCATGTCCAACACCAGTACAGGTTTAGTGCTGAGGTAAGTCACTGCCACTGCCCCAAGCTTGAGATGAATGGCAAGCCATTAAAAGTTGAGCCGTGAATGTTCAGCAAAAGTGAAGCTTTGTGGTTTTCTTGTGAAATCTAAAGCATTTCTAAAAGGAAATGTGGGTGGAGATTTGGTTCATTGATAATGTGCAGGGTGCCAATGGCTGAAATCACTCCACGAAGTCTCAGACACAGAGGCCTGACTGCAAAGCTGTGAGCCGCCGCTCAATACACTCTTTACCTGCAGACAAAAAGGAGGACAGTTAGAGGAAGGGTCAGAATATCAGGAACATTGCTAATAGGCTGATAGATACACTCACATTTGCTAACTCTGAGGATGTCTTCCTGTTCAGTGAGCAGCTGAGACAGACCCTCCATCAGCAGCAGAGCTTTGTGGTAACGCAGAACCGACGCCTCCCCCTGGTGGAACATCTCGTCCAGTGCAGCAGTCTGAACCTGACGCCACACCAGGATGCTCAAATTAGTCATCTAAATCTTGATTTACACATAAGCAAGCGTGACAAAATATACAAATATAAACTCAGAATGCAATACCTTTAATAAATCACTAACAAGCCAATTACTTAAGTGGCTTTACAATATTCCTTTAGCAATAAAGGAAGGAAATTACTTTGGAATAAAAGGCTGGAGCCTAAGACAAAGAGAAATATATTTTTTGACTGACTTGTATTTAAATAAATGCCACTGACTGTAGTGGCAAATGACTGAAATCAATGATGATTTAACCTATTGCCCATTGATGAATGCATTGCTATACTTTTATTTAAGCAGTATTAAAACTAATCTGGGATCGGTGGAGACATACTACTTATGTAAAAAATAATCATTCTCACTGCTGCGGTTTTCAATTTAAGGAGGAACACAAGTTGCTTTTTACAATGAGGTAGTCACAGGAAATGCAATTTTGTTTTATGAATACACTGGACAGTTTTGTTCATTAAAAACGATGCAAAAATGTTGGCCAATTCTTTGAGATGGATCAGTTTAAAGCGAATAATTAGTTTAGATTATGGCTAAATCAACTAGGACTGAAATGTAAATATTACCACTTTTAAGTTTGTAACACATGCAAGGATTTACAATTAGCTGGATGTCCAGAGATGGACAGAGATCTGAATGATCCTGCTGTGGCCTGCTGGTCAATAACCCCTTGTCTCCTCCTCGGGTTCCCAACCGGCTAATTTTCCGCCCGGCTTACCATCTGCACGGTGTGGCTGAACAGCAGCCGCTCAGCCGTGATGGAGCTGATTTGGTCCATTAGGCGGTGTTTCCTCGAAAAGAAGCGCTCCAGCCGGGTACTGAGTGAGCGACAGGAAGCCACACTGGACTTGTACAGCTCATTCAGCCTCTTCACTACTGTAGGCAGACAGAGAGGTATTTTAATATGCTGAAATTTGAACTTCATGTTATATATATATATAAGAATAAAATGAAATGCCTCTTACTTTGTTTGACTGTAGAGGATGGGTAGAGTTTGCCTTGTTTAACTTGCTCCATGGCTGTGTGTAAGGCATTGGACAGGAGCTCTGCAGTCTTCAGGTAGAGAACCAGCTGTTCTGCATGACTGAGGAGAAACACACACACACGCACACACAGTCAGTTCTTAAAAATCTATTATTCATTGGAACAAGAGAAATGAAATACATATAAATATATGATAGATTTGTATGGGAGTAAGTAGTAGCTATATTGAAACAAATCAGTTAACCAATGGCTGGGGGTGCAGACCATATTTTAAAGTAACACAATGCCCCAATTAGTTTCAGTCAATACTTCTTAGTAGGCTCTACAAATCTTGTACATGACTGCCCTTTTTGCTTATTTGAAACATAAAAACAACAGTTTTCTCTCAGGGTTATCTTTCTAACTTTTAGACAGTATCAGTGCCATCAACAAAGACTCACAGGCGTAGCTGATCGAGCCTTACCTCCACTCTCTGCTCAGTGAGCTTATCTGATCTGCTACTAGGCTCTGCGGCTGGAGCACGGAGGAATGACAAATGTCCGTCTCCTCTCCAAACAACACCACCCCACGGGCTCCGGCCACCTCCATCAAACAGCGGGCGAAATCCAACGTGAAACGCAGGCTTTGCACAGTGTCTGTATGCTCCTGCTGCACTCCCACACACACAGGGAGAAAAAGGAAGGCAGCCACACGGGAGAAAAGAGGAATAGTTCAGTTATTTTCAAACAGAGGACGTCAGACTTTAGCGCATTGCATTATTCCACTCTCTGATTCCACCTTAGGAAATGTTTCCATGATTACTTGAACTAAAGACCCTTCAACTTTTACAACTCTCTTTGACATTTCTCTCACAGTCCATGCTGCCCAGAGGGATTCAAACATTTCGGTGTTGTAAGTCAATGCTGTATAAATACATAGATAACACAGGATGTAAAAGGGTGACTGCCTTTGCTCTGCTTTCCAGAGCTGGGTAATAAACCTTGCTCTCACCTCCATCAGCGTCTCCTCAGGCAGCTCAGGAGCCTCAAAGGTTACATGACCGCCCATGTTGGCAGAGATAGGATCGGTGAAACTGTAGCGAGGGCTTGGAGGGGCCTCACAGCAATCCAGATAGGTGCCTGTCGTGGGGTGGCGGCTAGTGAAGGAGCCTACGGGGCTGATTGAAGTGAAGGAGCCTGTAGGAGTCAGAAAATGTGCTTTTAAATTATCAAATGGATTTAATATAGCCCTAGTTTTTCCTCAAATGTCATGCCTTTTCATTTCTATACAATAAAATGTAACATCCAAACAGACAACAATATATAATACATTGAAACAACATATACAAAATATATATATGTTAATAATGTAGTTTTTGGGAGAAGGGTGGGATTAAATAACTGTTAACTTCTTACCACCCCTTTTCCGATGTGTAATCAGGTAGATCATTTGTCTATATATAATTTGTAAGTCAATAATATTTTAAGATTATCAATTTCATACTGTTGAAGTTTGTACAGTATCATAATTCTCTCGTTTCATTTCATTATTATTATTATTATTATTATTTATTTTTTTGTATCGTTATTTTACACATTCAAAATAAATCAACTCAAATCAAATGAAAACATGTTGCTGACCACTGTAATGAGCGGAGATTAGTTTCTAGTTCAACATCTGTCAGGGGTTACATGACTTGACTACATGTATTATTATTAGTCCCTAAACGTAGCTACATATCTCCACAGTTGATCCTAATCAAAAAAGAAACAGAAAATCAGCCTTTAATGCTAGCCTGCATGATATCTAATGAAGTTTCCACATGATAGAAAATGAAAGTGATAGCTTTCACAGGGCTCTGCATAATACTGAAGCTGCTGCATAAGTTACATTTTATCCCTGCTGTTTGCAGAAATCATGCCGAAACATTTCATTTTTATTTTAGCGGCGTTAGGATGTGTTACCTGAGTATTTCCTATGTCTGGAGGTGTGAGGGGGAGTGCTGCCACTGGGGGGAGAGCCCACGGTGAAAACCACCTGTGCTGGGCTGATGGACCCAGGTGCAATGCCTCCTCCACCACCGGGGGGCACTAGAGGGCAGAAAAGAGCAAAGATGAACAATAGGGCTAGAACATTGATACTTTTCATATTCCAGCTGGAAAAGTGCTAGATTTGACAAAAAACAGCTACACACAGATTCTTCTAGAATTGTTTCTTTTCATATTGCGTTCTCTCCCAATGTATTATGGACACACTGATGGAAGAAGCCACACAAATAAACAGTAATCCTACAGCGCACATATATGTTGGTTTATGGTAGTCGACAAGAGTTCCTACCGGTTATGTCTATGGCTTTTTCAGAGGTCAGGTTCTCCGAGCTGCCTCTATCACCCAATGGTCCACCGGGGCCAAAAGCAGCCATCAGCAGCATGTCAGACAGACGACCTGCACTCTGAGACCTGCACCAGAGAGACAGGAGACACAGAGCAGAGAATATGGGAGGAGAGAAAACAATAAGCATGAGGCAGAATTGTCTTTTTAATAACTGCCTATTTTATTCCTTTATTTACCTATCGCCCTGCCAGCTTTATTTAACATCCATTCTAAGCACCCCATTAGGTTCATAACGATGGGAAAAATGAAAGATCACTTTCTACATCCAGGCATATTTGAGCTTATTGTGTTTATTTATTTGTACATACTTCATCTGCACTACTTCTAGACTGGTCTAACATAATACCTGCACTATTTTACTCTAATTTAAACAAAGCTATTTCCTTGTTTGCACTATTTTTTTGTTGTATTTTATTATTGTCCTTAATATGCTGCATTGTTAGAGGAGCTAGAGATCTAAGGTTTCCAATGCCATAAGTACACTGTAGCTGTTGTGCATCTGACAATAAAAACCCTTGAAACCTTGTATCCAAATACTCAATCCATTAGCTTTGTGATTAAACATGTAAGGAATAAATAAACAAAAACAAGATGAGCATGGTTTAAGAAGAAAAAAGAAAGAAACAGCTCAAGAATTTAGCAGCAGCACTCCTGTCCTGTATTACCTGTACATGTGAGTCACCTTTTTCTTCTGGATACACAGCATCAGGATGGTAAAACTAACAAACAGAAGACAAATATCTAACCTTACAAAGCCCGTGGCATCATCACTCAGTCTGTGGATGCAGTGGGCAGGCTGGGTGCCCTGTGTACGTGCTAGTTGTCCTGCATCTCTGAGCTCCGTGGGGGCAGTCCTGCTGCTGGGGGAGCCGATAACCAGACCTTGCTGTGTCAGGAAGGTCACGAGATTGCTGGAGCTGGGAGGCTTGGGGAATTCAAAAGGAGGGATGGTCTGAGGAGAGAAAAGGCAGACAGGCGAGAGGTTTGTTTAAACTGTGTTCCTTTCTTGTGAAATGCATCTCAAGAGATTTACGCTGCTATCTAAGAAGTGCTGACTCACCCTAGAAGGTGAACCCAGGATGGTGGGGAGGGGGCTACGCTGCATCAGCTCGCTGAGTCTGGGGGACGAGTGCAGAGGGCGGACAGTCATCAGACCCGCAGAGGGGGCCACCACCGGGTCTGATTGCTGCTTCCTTATCTTGTGCCTCACAACACCACTGGCACACTCCAACAAACAGGGGGCGCTGTGGAGCCGGGTGCCCAGTCCTGCTGACCGCGGCTGAGAAGTCTGCCGGGTTTCGATGTGCTGAGGAGCTGTGGGACAGACGAAGTGTTTTTGTGCTAAGACAGCAGGTGGCATGGCAAAAACACTGGAATGTCAGACGGGACGACAAAACTCCCCCGCTGCCCTTCTGCACGTCCAGACAGCGATAGACTGCGACAGCGTGAGGCATGAACACGCTACTGGTGGTGACAAGGAGCGGGTTTGTGTTGGGAGTCTGTTCATTTTCTCCATCAATGGTAGACAGTAAATGAATAAAGGAGGCTGGTTCCCTCAATGGTAGTTTACATAGCCTTTTCTAGTCTTTGCTACCACTCAGAGGGCTTTACAACAACACCACACGACAAGTCAGCAATGATGCTTTCACACACACATTCATACAGAGGCCACAGTTGGAGAAATGTGTTTTTTTTTCTCAATGACACTTGGACATGTTGACTGCAAGGGTTGGGGCTTGAACCACTACTTGGTCTACCTCCTAAGCCACAGCCACGCAATCAATAACTTTTAAAACTACATGAGAAACCTTTGCAAACTCTAACCACAACCCTATTTTCCTCTTTGTCGGCAGTTGAAGACTAAAGGAGGCCAAACTTGAATGAAATCCCTGATCGCTTTATTTAATTAGCTTTTAATAAACTAACTATGTAGTATGGAGAAAGCTGTGATGTGCGTCCACTGAAGTGCTACCTTGAAGGGAAAGCTGGAAAGGTCTGGCTCCTCCCAGGGAAAACCTTCGATTGGTTGCCACTGCTCCCTGTCCGTAAGGTGGTGAAGGCCCATTCCGAGCAAAGCCCAACGAGCTTCCGCTGCTGCAACGGCGCACAGGTGTCGACACCCTAACAACACAAAGCGTATGAGTCACCCCAGCAGATTTAAGATATGGAAATAGGAATATACATTTCTCTTTGTGGATACAAACCTTGGAGAGCCGTCCTGTTTGGGAGAGTGAAGTTCTGCTCCATGCGCTGGTAGTTGTGGACCTGGGTCGGGACTGGGATAGGCAATGACTGACTGTGGTTTCCATAGCTACCACTGCAGTTACTTCCCAAGAACTCACTGGGTCTGCCAACAACAGTGAGAAGAACAGAGAGTGTCGAGGGGAAACTGTTACACGAGAGATGAGAGGGTTGATGTGTTTAACTCTTTTAACAGGAACGAGTACACCAAATATTTTGGAGAAGAGATATTCTGTTGATGACAAAAAACCCACAGCAACAAACATTTCAAACACTGCAATGTGTGTGTGGTAGACATGAAATGATTTGAGGTAAAGACCTGTAATATACAAAGTATCACAGAATTTGATCTTCTCAAACAGCTTCTTTGCTGTTGTTGCTTCTTCTTCTACTGTTTCTCCTACCAAATATTTTATTTAAATCCTACAGTGTCTACCATTTGCATCCCTATAGAGAAAGAAAATTGAGCTTTGTTCTGTTACCTGGCAGGACTTGGAGATCCGCTGTAGGAAGGTGAGTGTGGTGGGGTTTTGACTTGGCTGCACAGGCCAGCAGAAGTTAGGAGAGAGCTGGTAAAAAGCATTTCATTGAATTATGGATAATCCTTGGCCAGCTGTATTCTGCAACACTGTCTCACTGCTACAATGAATAATAAAAAATACAGATCATGGCAATCTTTGAATAAGCAATGTTTGCTCCTTACCCGCTGTTCATCAAGCTGTCCGGCAACACTTTACTCTCACATGGCAACTCAACAGCTGGAAAAAAGAAGAAAACATTTCAAACCAAAGGTGTTTGTCTGAGTAAACCAAAAGCAAGTTACGCTTAAAAATGAAAGCAGACTCAAAACACGTCAGCAGTAATCCTTCACAGCTAGAAACTAGGCTTAAACTAAGCACAGCTGCTTTTTATATGTAGGAACAAAATATTGGTTTTCTTACTGGTGAAGTTAGCAGGCACCATGACAAAGTCATCTGTGTCACAGGAGGAGTTCTTGCTGCTGCCGCCCCCTCCAGACGAGTCCTTGAGGAGAAAACCAGCGGCCTCCTGGGTAGGAGAGGTCAGAGCTTTGGCCCGCAAATGCTGAACCTCAGCAAGAGACTGCTGCAGGGAAATTACAGAGAAACAACATTTAGAAAAATAAACTTAAGAAGAAACCATGAAATAGTAAGGTGTCTGAGAAGGGCAATAACGTGTGGACATAAAAGCACAGCCTCATTACTTTGGTACAGGCAGGAAGGAAGTAAAACAGGAATAACAAACACTAACCGGTGGTGAGGCGAGGTGAGAGGTGGAGGAGCTGCTGCAGGAGCTGGCTGAGGCAGAGCTCGGGAAGCCGGTCATGGACACGGTCGGAGTTGCTGTAACAAAAGGCAACCCACTGTGTGAGAAAACTTAAGGATATGCACAGAGCAGTTTGAGGGAAACATTTATTGTGAACAGAACTGTTGTTTGTTTAAAAGAAAAGCCTAGAGGGCAAATATCAAGTCATTAAGTCATTAAAAAAAAGAAGCATAATTTACAGGAAAACTTCAGTGTGGGTATTATTTAGAGGTTGGATGTTATTTTGAACGAGAGTTTGCACTCTGTTGTTTCAGAATATTAATCATGTTTATGTTTATTTATATTTTAATGTATATACACGCACAATATAGTCCTTCACTTGTGTATTTCAGACTGTTATCCAACACAGCTTTATTAAGAAGTGTATGGTTTATTGATACTTACTCTTTTTCATGGATGAGCTAGCCTCCAGGAAAGGATGACAAAAGAACTCATCTGCCAACCACACAAGAAGAAACAGAATTAGCAGGAGGAAGTCAAGCAGAGCAGTAATAGGCACATAGATAAAGGAACATTTGTTACACTTGGTATGCAGTATAGGTATTTTTCATTGACTAACCAAAGTCCATGCGGTCCTTGTGGTTGCGCTGCAGCAGACCCAGCAGCAGGTGCCTCAAATGGCTTGAAGTCTCTCTGGGGATGCTGCAAACAAATGCAAATCACAATCAGTGTGTGCTTCTGTGCATGAAAACAACTTCAAAGGTTCAAACATACAGAAAAGTATTTAAGCACATACAGCAACCACTCTAGCTTCACTTGTTTACTATTTGTTTAGACTGGATGTGTGTTTTCTGAAGAAAATGTCATTAATGATGATCTTTTCAGAACACTTGGTATGTCTCTGCTGAAGACACATTTTATTTTCATTTTTGAAAGATTACTGTAGGAACACAAACACTATTTCAAAGAGAATGAAGTCTCTCTGAAGTGGGTAGCTTAGGGTTGCACCTTCCCCTGGTTTATTTATATGAAGTTGTATCCCTGCAAAGTTTCTCTTATCTTATAAAAAGTAGAAATATAAATAATTAGAGTATTATTTAGATAGAGTAGAACATATACAGATGACCGTGAAGATAAGAAATCTATAAGCTATCTGATAAATAAAACACTCTTGAAGGGCCAATTTTCAGTTAACACAATATAAAGCAAGATTTTATTTACATTAAGTGTGTAGGGAATGGAATATTACATTAAATATAAATGTAAAATGTACCACAACATCTGTCAATCACAAACAACATTTTTCTTCTCACAGTTCCTCCTTACTTGGGGCTGAGAGTCTTGTTTTTCTCATAGAACATCCGGAGGTCCTGGGGACTGCTAGCCTGAAAAGGACGAAAAGAAAAACAAATAAATGTCTGCTCCAATCATTTGCGCAAGTAGTCTTCAGCTAATGTTTTTAAAAAGCAGGTCAATGAAAGAACAAGAGAAGTAGTTTCAGAAATGCTGTCTGACCAGTTTAGACATTTTCTAAGATATTATGCGTGTCATCTTTCGTAACGTCCTTAAAGTTAGCCGCAGCAAATTGCTTGTTTTTTGGAACACATGATCCAGAGAGAAAAAGAGAGTCTGTTTGAGGAAATTAGATGAACTAAACTGTGACAAGATGGAAAATATGTTCCAGGATGATTCAGCATGGCTTTGGGTTTGTGCCCTTAATTCTGTTTTCCATCACTTCAATCGTTTTGTCATGTTGACAAAGCACAAAAAAGCTATGTAAAGGCCACTAAAGAAATCCAGATGTTTGTCCTTTTTTTCCTTTCATCATTTATGTACACAAACGCAAAAGACATGCATCGTAAACACGTGTTTACCTGAAATGGAGCCTTCCCGATCAGACACTGAAACACAATGGTTCCTATACTCCACAGGTCAGCTTTGGCATCGTAGTTCTGGGACATGATCACCTCAGGAGCCTAGTGAGGAGAAAAATAGAGAGATTGTGACACTTTGATAAACAATTAATGAGATAATTAAGGAAGTTAAAGACTGTATGTTCTGCATTTTCACATGAACATTTTAGCAATCATAAAGTTTGTATGGACGAGTTACATCTTCAAAGCATCCTTTTTTTTTGTTGGTGAAAACACAGAAGTCAGCAAATCTGTATTTTCTCAAACAAAACCTTTGCATATGCTGTCCTTTTATTTTCCATCCTATTCCTGCAAAACCTGCAAAGAGTGCTTACCATGTACATAGGGGACCCGCAGAGCGTCGCTGCCATCATGTTGTTCTGGAGGTACCTGGCAAAGCCAAAGTCCGCTGCGGAGGGAAAATGTGCAGATGCTGAGACTCACAAACTGGTAACAAAAAAAGGAATAGTTGCAGGAAATAAAAATCCCTACCGCTCTCAAGAAATGATTTTTTTTATCTGCATGACAACGCAGCACACTGGAATTCACACCTCCAGGGAGTCACGGCTGAATAAAACAGTGTTGGCTTTTCTCTACATAGATAACCATTTCTGTGTCGCTCATTATACCACTCATTTTTAAACTCGACAAAGGAACAAATCCTCGAACATACAGTTTATTTATTTAACAAGCCAAAAGAATAATCTTAGTAATCCCTCTGCCACCGATGATGTGCCTGTGTGCCAGTACCTGCTTCAGTGTAAGCACAATGAGTGTGAGTCTCTGTGTGTTAGTGAGACAGTGCAAGTTTTCCCAGAGTAGTGAGGATAATAACATTCTGCAGTGACTTCACTCCCACAGGGTGATAAATTCTCTCCAAAGGAACACCAAGTAAACGTCTTAAGGATTAACAGCAGGGTTTCCAAACAGCCGAACAACACACACTCGCTCCCTGTGCTCAGTTCAATGACACTTCTCATTACTCGTTGTCACCGTTTAGGGTCGAATCTCGAAACTGATGACACACATGAATCATATCTGTTAATTCTGTGTCCTGGTATTTATTCAATAGTGTTTAATGAGGGGAAAAATAACACTGCTCAAGGAAAATGCAATTATATATATATAATCCAATCAATTTCCTCTAACCAGTTTACTCTTATTATCTTGGTGAAATCAATTACCTTGGGGAAATTATTATTTGGTCCTGTTGCAATAAAAGAGCTTTATTTCAGAGTTGGGATTTGTGTGCTGCTGCGGGAGATTCAATGAGGTATTTTTTTTTAGAGGGTTGTAATGTTTTTCCTATTGAATCCTAATGTAAAACCCCCAAGCCTCTTCCATAAATGTGAACATTTATAAAAAAATGTAAAGTCTTTAAATACTTGTTTGCCCATATACTTCAATAGAAAATACTTGTCCATACTTTTTGAGGGTCACTCAGGGTGAGGTTAGGGCAACATTTGTGGCAAAATGGCATGTTCACACACTTGGTACATACCGATTTTGATGCAGGTGTTGTTGGAGTGCGACTTGCGTCCGGCTGGGTAGGAGAGCAGGATGTTCTGGGGCTTGAGGTCCCGGTGGATTATGCCTTTGGCCTGCAGGACCCTCATGGCCCCTGCGATCTGCTGCAGGAAAACCCGGATAGTGTCCTCACTTAGTGTGCCTTTGGCTGCAGGGAAACAAGGTGAAGTTAATTGTATGCTACAAGATAGATAGAATCGGAGGATGAAACCCTCTTTATTTGTCACATACATGCACACAGCAAAGCACACACAGTGAAATTGGTCCTCTGCATCCTAGTACTAGGATGCAGGGGGCAGCTATTGTGCAGCGCCCGGGGAGCAATGGGGAGGGGGGATTACAGGTGTCCGGTGCCTTGCTCAAGGGCACCACAGCAGGGCTTAGCCCCTACTGACTGAGCCACTGCTGGACAGCAAGTGAACAGCATGATTTATTGATGAAGCACTGAGGCAGATGGGGGTATAGTAGACAAATGGGAACTTTTACCTTGATTCTTCAAATTATACTAGTTTTCCAAACAAATCTTGAAGTCAAATCATGCTACTTAAAAAGACCACCTTGCATTTTACCATTTGAAATATCTCTTGTGTGTATTTTTCGTACCAAGGTGTCTTACATCCCCTCAATGCTATCTATGGCTCCACATCTCTGCCTTCCCTCCAATCATCTCACTGTTGTACAATATGTCTCTGGCTCCACCTCACTTGCAGGACACTTTTTATGCCAGACTCATGCTTGAATAGGGCCAGGAATAAAACTTTTTGATCACAGAAGGAAGTGGATACAAAAACAGGCAAGCAGAGAGGCTATAACTAGAATGTGCTCCCTATTTAATCTCTGTGTACCTAGCAGACAAATTTAGCTGCTAGAGCTAACATGATTCAGCAACACTAAGGGGGTCTTATTCCCGCTCTGACTACACTGACAAATAAATCGGGTGCACAAGCTAGAAAGAGCTTTGCAAATTGTGAGTGGCGAACCGGGGCAGGATTGTAGACTTTATTTTAAAGACGTGATTCTCCAAGGTGTTGCATATTT
Organism: Eleginops maclovinus; assembly: GCF_036324505.1. Taxonomy (NCBI): domain Eukaryota; kingdom Metazoa; phylum Chordata; class Actinopteri; order Perciformes; family Eleginopidae; genus Eleginops; species Eleginops maclovinus. The sequence goes on from NC_086356.1 coordinate 8,412,038, forward strand.
GAAAGAGGTGTTGTACTGTGTGGATGGGAAGTATGTCACACCTGCTGAACCAAGACATAGCAATACAGCAGGGCAGTTTTGAGATGTGGTCTGATAACAGAGCATGTCAAAGTCCAGTTTAAGCCTGAGGTCATCCAAAGCTCCTCTAGTACCAAATCTGTCTCTGTATTTAAGGACTCAGATTACAAAAAAAAGCCCATACAGGAAGGACTGACGGAGTATTTATTCAAAGTAAAGCGGCTCCTTTTTATACGCACTCTTTTAATCTTTTTGGCAGATATAAAATAGCTGAAAAATAATTCTTCCTCTCCTTCTACTTGATGTCTTAACCGGCAGCTCCTTTCTAAAGATGATAATTCTAGCGCTCCAAGAATATTAGCCTTTTAGTTTTTTTAATGCTTAAATTGGTCACTAATGCTTTTTATTCTAGAAATGTAATATAATTGTTCTGTTTGGCATTTTGAGTGTTATGATTTATGATCTTGGCTCAGAGGCAACAGAGAGAGGCATTTAAAAAGTGTTTTTCATACATGAACGACTGTTGTCGACGAGCAACAAAGACCACACTTTCACCATCACTTCAATAGATTTTTGTACTGAGAAGCACCTGGAGCTTTGAGTAGATTAATAGATGTTGCACTTACAGTGTAAGTAGTCAGCAAGGTCGCCCCCGTTGCAGTACTAGGAGATAAAGACAAAGGGGAAATGAAGGAGGGAGAAGAAAAAGGAATAACATTAGTACACACGGGTAACATTGAGGGCTGATGGGAAACTATAAAGCAAAAAGAGATCAGAGCAGTGATTTGCTGGAGACTGATGTGTTTACTGATGTATACCGTCGCCTGAAGCCAGGAGAGGTCGTTATGAAAGGTGAGGCTCTGAAAACGCTGCCTCACAAGTCATTTCCTTTTCTAAGAACCACAGATAAGCATGGAACAATGGAGATGATAATGAATAGGAGTATGAGGAATGTATTTGCTGTTCCTTTCCAGCTGTTTTACCTCTGTGATCTCTTTCTATAATACTGTTTTTTTATCAGCAAGTTTATATGTTTATCTGGAATGGCTTATACATTTAACCCTGAGAGCATTTTGAAACTCTCTTTAAAAATACTGAACAACTTGAACATTGTGTCGTTGATGTGGAAATGATCTAAACGGTTTCATGTATTTCTGATGTACGAGTTCGATAGCTTTCATTAAAACTGTGTGATTTTTAATTGCTGTTTTATAACTTTATGAAGACCCAAGATAGATTACTAAAGGGGATGAACATAAAGAACAAAAAATATATATATAACATTTCTATTTCTATTTATTGTTAATAGTCTAGTTGCCAGCTCTATAGAGTCCTGTTGTGAAACCGGAAATGTTGGGTACACCAAAGTTTTATGTTAGAAATGTATAGCAGGGGTCCCCATCACATAGAAACTTCCGGATGCTATCTTGCATATGTTGGGCAATTTGCACAATTGCATTAAATACTATTATAGCCAATGTGGACAACAGTTAAAGAATGATGATTTTGGAGGTTATTGAGGATGGTGAGTCCATTCAGGATAAAAAATAGCAACAAGAAAATGCCAATATCTGTACTCTCAGGGGGGCTGATTTTCATGATTTTTGGGTCGATTTGGAAGATTTATGGGGGTTCTGGATCATTTGGATTAGAAAGTTTGCCTATCGATTTGAAAAGGAGTTGTCCACAGTAGAGATAATAATGTTCAACTTGTGTTCTCTATATCCAATGGTCACAACACTACTAATGGAAGTCAAAAATCAGCCCACGAGAGTACACATACAGTGGGGCAAAAAAGTATTTAGTCAGCCACCAATTGTGCAAGTTCTCCCATTTAAAAAGATGAGAGATGCCTGTAATTTTCATCATAGGTACACTTCAACTATGAGAGACAGAATGGGGGAAACAATCCAGGAAATCACATTGTAGGATTTTTAATTAATTAATTGTAAATTCCTCGGTAAAATAAGTATTTGGTCACCTACAAACAAGCAAGATTTCTGGCTCTCACAGACCTGTAACTTCTTCTTTAAGAGGCTCCTCTGTCCTCCACTCGTTACCTGTATTAATGGCACCTTTTTGAACTCGTTATCAGTATAAAAGACACCTGTCCACAACCTCAAACAGTCATACTCCAAACTCCACTATGGCCAAGACCAAAGAGCTGTCAAAGGAGACCAGAGACAAAATTGTAGACCTGCACCAGGCTGGGAAAACTGAATCTGCAATAGGTAAGCAGCTAGGTGTGAAGAAATCAACTGTGGGAGCAATTATTAGAAAATGGAAGACATACAAGACCACTGCTAATCTCCCTCGATCTGGGGCTCCACGCAAGATCTCACCCCGTGGGGTCAAAATGATCACAAGAACGGTGAGCAAAAATCCCAGAACCACACGGGGGGACCTAGTGAATGACCTGCAGAGAGCTGGGACCAAAGTAACAGAGGCTACCATCAGTAACACACTACGCCGCCAAGGACTTAAATCCTGCAGTTCCAGACGTGTCCCCCTGCTTAAGCCAGTACATGTCCAAGCCCGTCTGAAGTTTGCTAAAGGGCATTTGGATGATCCAGAAGAGGATTGGGAGAATGTCATATGGTCAGATGAAACCAAAATAGAACTTTTTGGTAAAAACTCAACTCGTCGTGTTTGGAGGAGAAAGAATGCAGAGTTGCATCCAAAGAACACCATACCTACTGTGAAGCATGGGGGTGGAAACATCATGCTTTGGGGCTGTTTTTCTGCAAAGGGACCAGGACGACTGATCCGTGTAAAGGAAAGAATGAATGGGGCCATGTATCGTGAGATTTTGAGTGAAAACCTCCTTCCATCAGCAAGGGCACTGAAGATGAAGCGTGGCTGGGTCTTTCAGCATGACAATGATCCCAAACACACCGCCAGGGCAACGAAGGAGTGGCTTCGTAAATAGCATTTCAAGGTCCTGGAGTGGCCTAGCCAGTCTCCAGATCTCAACCCCATAAAAAATCTTTGGAGGGAGTTGAAAGTCTGTGTTGCCCAGCGACAGCCCCAAAACATCAGTGCTTTAGAGGAGATCTGCATGGAGGAATGGGCCAAAATACCAGCAACAGTGTGTGGAAACCTTGTGAAGACTTACAGAAAACGTTTGACCTCTGTCATTGCCAACAAAGGGTATATAACAAAGTATTGAGATGAACTTTTGTTATTGACCAAATACTTATTTTCCACAATCATTTGAAAATAAATTCTTTAAAAATCCTACAATGTGATTTTCTGGATTTTTTTTTCTCATTCTGTCTCTCATAGTTGAGGTATACCTATGATAAAAATGACAGGCCTCTCTCATCTTTTTAAATGGGAGAACTTGCACAATTGGTGGCTGACTAAATACTTTTTTGCCCCACTGTATGGCCACTTTCTGGTTAAAACTACCATAATGGATCCTGAAATTGACTCTTAATAACCACCAATACGACAGAATGGTCCAAATAGGCAAAGTCATTTTTTAAAATATTATTTACATACAGTGTTTTATAATGTCATTCATTTTGATAACGCAACTTATGGTAATTGTGGAAATTGCCCAACATATGCAGGTAAGCATCCGGCAGTTTCTATGTGCTGGAGACCCGTACTAATATATATATATATATATATATATATATTTCTATAATAAAACTTGTGTACTCAACATTTCTGGGTTCACTATGCTGGCACACAGGATTTGTGATCTTATGCCTCTGGCATGCAGAGCTAGCATGACAGACATTTCTCGCCATGCCTTGTAGAAATATTCAGGATGTATGAAGCAAAATAAATACACTGCCATGTTGAACATTTATTTTCTGGGTTGTTTCCTGGTAGCCAAATTCCAACCAGGAAGCTAAAAACATTCACAAAGTAGTAGTTCCAAGATTCACAAACATTGTATTACTTCTAAAAGGTATCCAGTGAAAAACAGAGCAGCATTGGGCTGTTTGACCTAACAGACGTTTACCCCTCTTAATGCCAGAGGACTCGGCTAATTATAGCCCGGGGCCTGTCAGAGCTGAGACAGTACAGCGCCGAGCAAACAAAGCCAAACAGCACAGCGAGCTTACCTCCATTACCAGGTACACTGAGCTGGCAGTTTCCTAAAGAGAAGAGAGATAAGAGAGCAGGGTAAACAAACACATGTCAGGAACAGACAAAGGAAGGGACAGAGGCCACTTGTGCTCAGCTAGGGTTGCAAAAAAAAAAACTGCTAAGAGAAAATTTGATACAGAGAAATAGCACAGTCTGCAATAAAAAAAAGAGTTGGTAAGACTACATCTATCTGGCACTGAGACTGCATAAATAAGCACTTTTGTTCTGTGGTTATGCATCGATTGGAGCAAATTCAAAAGTAAAAGCATGCCTGAAAAAATATGACAACAATCTAGTCTGCTATGTTCAGACTGAGCCAAAAACAAAAGGTGGATCAGATGTTGGCTCAGCTGTTGACAGCAATATCAAACAATCATGAGCAAGTGGAGACAGGGAGAAGCAGTCACTGAAAAGAATTAACTCATAAGCTCCCGCAGCAATAATAAGATATTTATTTATTTACAACTCATTTGCAAATGTGTGTGGTTGAGAGTTTCCAGCAACTATTTGAACATCTGTTATCAATACTCCTCTATCCTCAGACAACCTGGCGGAAGTTGTGTAGAATAAAACTGAGTGGCTGCTTGAAAAGTGCTCTTATCACATGGCAACAGATGACAGCGGACTCTTGCTCTGACCTCATCTCTGTATCTTGTCGTGTCCACCAGTCAGAGGCCAGCGTGTTTTTCTAAAGTTCTGCTGAGTCAGGCGTTTTGAGATTGGTTGTCTTTGGCCTTACTGAAGTTGGACGGCGACCAAACGGCCGCTTTCAGTCAAAAAAAACAACCATCTGGTTTCTACTGGCTGTCAGTCGAGCAGCAATGTGGCAACGCTGCACTAATATTCAGTTATGACTAATAGTTTGGCGTTTCGTTTTGAGTTTATCTTTATCTCATGCTATGACTTGCTCTAAAATACTGAAAAAGCCATGTCGCTTTTAAAGTGGAAACGATTTCCTGTTTCACAAGGTGGAGTTAACTCAATGAAGACATCAATCTTTAAGGGTGAAATAGTCTAAAATAAAACATTAGGTTATATATAACGATTAACTGCATTATCGTTATTTGTATTTTCTTCCATTAATCATTTCGTGTATGAAAGCGTTTTCTCAACGTATGATGAGACAGAACATCTTTACATTTATAAAGTCAAAACAAATCATTTTGGGGATGTTTGCTCTTGCACAAATCCTAAAAAAAAGGAAGTAAAATATTTGTGGTGCTATGATGTTCACACTAGTGTTTTCCCGTAACTCTAACGTAATCTAGAACAAAACCATTATTTGACTCCTAAACTACATTGTAAGTCATTTTAGATAAAGAAAATTGGATATAAGCTAAGTAAACACATGTCTCTGGCGTCCAGTGTTTGCTTTGCTTCCAGTTTCCTCCTGACCTAATTAGCTAGCACGATCCCCTGCTCAGAACATCCACTCTGTCCGCTGTGCAACAACAAACTGTTTTCTTAGCTCCGAAAATTCCCATCGACAGAGAGGTGCCACTGTGAGCCAGTGTAGAGATAAGAGAGGGGAATATTTTTGCCATTATAACCACATTTGCACATACTTTTCTTAGAGCTAAAGGCTCTTGAGGAAAGCAGTTTAATCCCTACAGTCTGTGCCATCAATGCCACAAAGCTGGAGCTAGTAGTGCTCAGCATATAAATGCATGCGCCGTCTGTCATAACTTTTTATATCCTATTTTGCATGATGACTAAGGCCTCTGAATAAAAGAAATAACATTTAAAGCAGTTAATCAAATGTACAGGTCACATAATGCTTACAATATCTGCTCTCATACAGACTTAAATATAGGTTTTTAAATATAAGATAAAAAAAGACATAAATAAAGCCCATTTGGATCAGGGTTCGAATCTGACCAGTGACACTTTGCTGCATGTGATCCCCCCTCTTTGTCCTCCTTCCCAGTTTTTAGAATTTTGTTTATTTGTGTTCATATTTAATTACTGATTTATCTTCTTTTTTTTCTTCCTGCAACTGGAGGATTCTACTTTCTGCCCTCCTGCTTCTACTGATTCGGTTTGTTTGTTGGATTCATAAATTGTCTGCATTGATATTGTGATAGTAGAATACAATAAAAATAAAAACACTTGTGACACACAGTGACAGCAGCGACCATGTTACAATTATCGCAAGAGACAGTAATGCAACAGGATGTATGTTCCTGCAACACACACCATCATACAATGTAGTCTTGTCAGATGTTCCAATAAGAACAATCTGCAGATTTGTTTAAGCAGATGGCAGCGTATTAGCCTAAGAGCTGGGTTGCGGTGTCTAAATGATCTGACAGGTGTTGTCACAGTGAGCTTCACACTTGCTTCTCCGCTGCAGGCAGGAACATGGCTGCGACTGAATCCTTATTCATCACTTTACGATGAAACACCTGCCTAGTCTGGCGCTGAGCTGAGGGGAAGTATTTATATCTGCACATGTATTTTATGGGAGATTAACACCTCGTCTGGGCACCTGGCTCGTGTCTGGAAAAGGCGACTACATGTCTGTTTTAATAAGTATGCAAGTAAAACGTTAAGATACTACACTTCCCAGAAAGCCAGGGAGCAGAGAGCCAGGTCCACAGGGCTGCACGATTTTGAAAAATAATAACCTAATGCAATTATTTTGCAACCCTAATTTTAACACGCAAGATGCTCAACAGACCTCAAAGACAGACATATTAACTGAACCTTTACCAAGATATTCTTTACACGGAAGAGGTGACCAAAACATGCCTGAGCGAGACGGAAGAGATTTGTTTTTTAAGAACACACTAATGTTGCAAAGCCTCATTTAACAAGAAGGGAACACAAAACTGTTCAAGCTGCATGAGACAGAAGTGGGTCAGGTGGAACATCCAGCCGCCCATCTGCTCTATTTCGTGAGCACAGACTGAAGGGAAAACTGGGATAATAAGAGGTGTGATAATCATGTAGTCAAACACAGGCATCAACACTGCTCCTGATACCATCTGTGAATGTAATCATACATACCTGAAAGTCCAGTAAGGCAACAATGTTCTCATGTTTCAGCTCCTGCAGAAAAATGACACACCGAAAATCAATATTTATTTTGTTTACATGTTTACCTGAAGGGGTTGTCTTCTCTGACTTAGGGAACACTGTGGCATGGAGGAACATTTACTTTCACGTAGACATCAGCATTTATCATGATGAGGCATAACATATGGCATCTTTCCAACTCTACTCAAATGTCCATAACAGCAAAATGTTGTATTAGCAAATGCTTTATAGGACCTTGAAATAACATGTTTTCACTTTTAATTTGAGGAATAGAAGAGTACTTGAGAAATTAACCCCTGCTGGGGAGGACAGAAAGTGATGATCAGATCTCAACAATATGGTCTCCACCATTCAGACTACAGATTCTGTCTTAGATTAATCACTCTCTCTTAAATGTTGGTAAATTGTGAAAAATGCCCACTAAAGAGCTTCCTAATATCCAAGGTGGAATATTGACTTGTATGATTATCAGCCAATGAGGAAGGAATCAATTCAACCTTCATATTTGCGAGACTTGAAGCTGCACATGTTTGGCAATTTAGCTTAAAAACAATTATGCAATAATCTAAATAGTTTTGGATTAAGAATTTATCAAACGACAAATCCTTTCCGCTTTACTTCTGACTTACCTTCAGTATTTTGATCTCTTTCCCCAGGAGTGTCTGGGATTTGGCCAAGTTCTTCTTGTTTATGCACTTCACTGCCACCTCCCAGTCGTGTTTCTAGAAGGAAACATTAAAATAAAATACAATGCATGATGTGTTTTTTGTTTTACACTGCACCTTTGTTTGTTATATAAAGTGATACTGATCTACACTATGGTATACATGTCAGTCTGTGTCAGTTCATACAGTCAATTAGTTCCAGGATCCTGATCTAGATTATGTCATTTTAATGAAAGGTAATTCCCCACAACTAAATGCAATTTCCCTGCCTGTGTTTTTCCTAGACTGACAGCATGTTCTAAGGTCTTGCATTATGTATGCCTTGCAATTTGGGTTATTAGATGCCATATTCCTCTATCATCATGGATGAAATATTGATCTGTGTGCCAATTTACTAATGAAGACAGGCCTATATTTCCCATTGGGTATATTATCTGGGTATATTATCTGACTTAGCAGAGTTGAAATAATGTATTAGCAGTGTGTAATCAAATGAATGCAAAGCAATTATAATTTATACTCTTTCATTCCAGGTTTAGGACATGTCTCATCATGTTCTTTATTGGTCTCAGTGTGGAGCTTTCTAATGGAAACAATAAGTGCCTGCTGCTCTACATTTAGCCCGGATTAAGGACGTGCATCATCTGCCAAACCAGACAAAAAACAAAGACCCTCACAGAGAGACTATCTATACATTAAGAGACGGTGTTTGCATACATACATTTAAGAAGTATTTGATCTTTTCCTTCATTAACTGCCTGTTATTTTATGGAACATCCTGTCCGTGCTGCCAGGCCTCTTAAGGCCGTACAATGAAAACAAATACAGCAGATGGCCAATTAAACGACATTCACTACTAACAATAGAACCAAAATATACAAACGAGGTTTTATTTCGTTATTTTTGCAAAGGAGGGCTAAGTGTATATGTGTTTCTGAGTAATACCAATAAAAGACAAGGAAAATACTCACTTCTCGGTGTCTGCCTTTGAAGACGACAGCAAATGCGCCATGTCCTATTAGGTCCTTCCGACTGAACTCAAAATTCCCCACCGTCTCCATATTGTGCCAATATCGGGTTTTCTTCTTATTACAGGAGGACAGAATGACCAGGAGGCCTCAGGTCAGCCTTCTGGATATCAAGTGCTCCTTTCTCCTCTGTCAAGTAGAGGCAGCAGCAGGGATATTCACCCCCTCTCAGACTTGCCAGGAGCTGCCTTCCTGACAACAAACTGTCCTCTTCTCTCATGTTAGCACAGCACAATTTATTGAGTTTAACTACTAAAAAAGCTGTATAGTGTTTTCCATTGCTGTCTACGCTACCAACACGAAGTTAGCTGACTTAAAGAGAATCGGAGTCCTTGTTGTTGCAGCTGTCTCTGACGTGCCACCTTAAAAAAAGGCAGCTCGCTGCGTTGTGTTTATATACAGGGCAGGGGTTCCTCACTTCTGTCGTCTGAAGCGGTTTGAAACGTAAATACGGCGAAGCAAACACTGGCTGTGCACTTAAAAGAAGCTTACAATGTCCAGTAATGAGAAAACCTTGTGAATATTCCCGTCATGTACGTGCAAGTCGTAGCATCGATGGTCCCAACAAAGCAGACGGCGACGAGCCTCTGCAACAGTGCGCATGCGCGGAGCAACTACAGCTGTAGGTGTGACGTCAGACGGCAGGCTCCTCGGCTTTATTTACACAGCCTATGGTCATAAAGCGTTAGCGTTAAAGTGTTTTGCTATGTTAAATTATTTTATGATACGTTCATTTATAAAAAGAGTAGTAGTCACAAACAACAATAGAATTATACGACAATGATATAATAAATCAGTGTGTTCGAACCTGCCAAATTAATACAAATGTTTTTGGCATTGCAATTTCAGTGTGTTTCATTCCCTTAACTTACGATTTTTATGGTGCCCTCACTATTCATTTGGTATTTACCTCACCACTAGTTGGAGATAAGGACTATATAATCATCATCATAATCATCATTGGCTGTGGAACAAAGTCTTCAAAACCAGACCTTCAGTCCCATTATTTGTATATGTCTCTTGGAATTTTTCATTTGTATATGATTGAATGGGTTCATGCATTTCTGACAAATACAGCACATTTATTTAGAATATAGTGTCCTTAAAAGTAATTCCTTCCAGAGTTCAGTGCATATGATGAATGTGCTCACAATTCCACATTACACTTCTAACAAAAAAGACTAATAGGAATTCACATTATTCCAACATGAGTTTCATAGCCTTGTGCAGTTGATTATATGCATGTTGCGTTACACGGCATACATATGATCATTTAAATAATCTTTCCTCTTTCAATCCACTTGAAAGTACCAGCGGAGGGCGGTAGAGGACTGCAGTGCTGTTGTACTGTGATCACGTTGTTCATAATTTTTAACCATTGGTTTGAAAACGTCATGGAAACAATTCATCAAGTCATGATGTCATTTATTTTATCTCAGTCTTTGGTATGACTGCTCATTCAACATTTTATATTCAACAATAATCACTCAGGGCGTGTAATGTTATCAGTGACAGTATCATTAATATCAATCACAAAATAAAATGTACCTGGACACATTGTCTGAACAATTAAAATTGTGAATTTTCAGCTGTGTTGACACTTGGGGGAGGCAGTAAGATCACTCTCAAACATCCCACTCAGCCCACTCTTAAGAGCGAATGTATCTTATTTGCTTACAAGTTAAATGTCAGCCAGTTATTACATAATACTGGTGCAGCACTTTTAAACAATACTGGTGATAGCTGGCATGAGTCAGTCATAGTGGTTTCCCGAGCCAAGTATCCAGCTCCATGCTAACAACAAACAGCTCGGCTGATGCTGTCATGTGTTCATGTATTGATCATTGACTTTTCACACTACTACTTTTCAGTGCGTTTCACAGTGTCAAAAAGTTTGACTAAATAGGGCAGTTGGTGTATTTCGCTTGAAGGTACCTAGCAGCCACCATCACAGGTGTCCACTCAGCATGGGTTTGGCTCAGGGTTTTAATATTTCAGCTCTGCTCTGTGGTTCAGTCAAAATGAGTGATCGGTGCTTCATGGACTGCATTAAGGTCTCGGTGCTGGTGACAGTTGGTACAAAAGCCTAAAGGTATTCACTCTAGTTAGAGGGAAGACATCTTAGCCAGCAGTGTCCCAATTTACTTGCGCCTACAAACTCAATGTAAGTTGTTCAATAAAAGTTTGAAATGAATAAAAAAAGTAACCCTACTGACATGTCTAAACACATGTATCCACACTTTACTTCCCACACACACAGATAAAGCAAATCATCATCGTAGTCTGGATAGCGAATCATTCAAGGTCATAAAGATCTGTTTTGTATCAGCAAACTGTCTAGTGCATTTAACCGCACTAATGACTTCTCAAGGACAACTGCACATAAACCTTCTTAAGCACACACAGTAACGACATCACGTCTGCTTTAATAGACTTTTAAATTAAGCAATATTTTCTTACAAAACCCAATTTGTTGCTGCGTATCAATATATTTCGTATCTCTCTAAATCATGGTCCTAACAAAGTGAGGACAACAATGTAGGATTTCAATTTTCTTTTTGTATACAAATAGGAGATGGTGTTTTAGTCGGGCAGTTGTATGATCGACAGCCAACACAATTCCTACCAGTTGAGAAAAATGATGTTTTCTTTTCTAAAGAATACTCCTTCTGTCGTCTGTTTACTTTTGCTTTTGCAAGCAAATCAATACCACATTTCTATACATATTATTTCCTTCATAGTATTTTTTTGTGTTTATTCACATTGTAAACCCTTTCAGCTATGTGCTGTGTAGATTTTATATCTATTTTTTTCTTAAGAGGAACTTCATCTCCTTAACCGGAAGCTAGAGGGCAGCTTTCTCCTTCAAGGACACTCCTTTCCACTATGGCTAATATCGAGTGTTATGGCACTGTGCCCTGCTCATCTTTTCAGCCTAACATCAAGCTATATACTACCCACTTGGTTAAAATGTTGCACAGCTCAAGGGTGGCCAACTTTTTCATGTAGATGGATAGCTACAGATCTTGCCATGAAGGTCACTGCTTTTTCCAACCCATCTCCGCACTGAAATGAACTTTAAATACTTGATCAGCATAATTGTTTTGTCTGCATGCTGCATTGCTATGCTCAAGCATGTGATCTTCGCCAATAGGTCATGCCAGATAATTAAACCACGAAGCGGAGGGAAATTCAATACACTCTATTACAACTGAGGGCGCCATGTACTCAGGGGAGACTTTGGTATTCATAGACTGGATTTAAAGATTTTCTAAAGCATCAAGCAGCTCTAACTCTCAGCGGAAACACACGTCTTTAAATGTATCATGGTTGATTGATTACAGTTAAATAAAGAGCTACTAAGTAAAAGTAACATCCTGATACATGTTTTTAAAACTACTTATCATTCGTATCAACCCTAAACGTACAAGCTTAACATCATAAATACACAAGAAGAGGGGCGAAGAGTTTCAGAATGACTTGCAATGCCCCAGGAAATCGGTGAAGGTCGCTCCAAGATCAGTTCCTTTTGTAGGTTTTAATTCTCTGAAGTCGGGTCAGACTAAAAGTTGGGGATAGTTTACCAGCAGAGGGAATCAGCAGCCAATCAGAAACAGATGCCTGATACTTCTGTGACCTTGACCTACGTTACAAATACACATCATGCCCGAAGAAAAATGTAAAGTTTCCAACTTCATCATTGCTTGGTGTGTTTAGCCCTCAAGCCCCTTGCATAAAGACACTCTAGTAACCTCAACTCTTCACCCAGCTGCCCTACTTTACCAAATTTTGCACAGCTTCTTCTGGAGCAGCGAAAGGCTATACAACTTTTCTTCATATATGCAGTAGTATAGTCCTTAAAATCTGCCAAATTGCTATCATTTCAAACTGCAGCAACTGGTACATGTTTGAACAAATGGTTTACATGCAAAGTATCACCCCATCTTGGTTTTGCAAGTGCTGATGAGTCACGTTCTGAATGTGACACGTTGGAAAATAAATGAGAACAGAAGGCTTCAGAAAGTTGGTGTTTTATCTCAAATGGATTGAAGGCCTCCCGGGCATTTCAGTCATCACCTGATAAAAATGTGTCAGTTCTACTCACCAGAGAAACGGCCAGACTGACAGCACAGGAGATCAGGAGTCCCTGCTCTCATCATCTGACCTGTACTTTTTTAACATTCTGTTACTCACTTTGCCATAATAAGATCAAGAGTGTCCGCTCTACTTCAGCAGAATAATGACACACACAGACACTGGGTCTCGGAATTTTTTCCAAAACTATAACGGAAGAGAAATCAATAGCCTTTGTATTTTGACAGCTCTAGCTTGTACATTCATACTTGAATTGTATGTGCTGTGAATACCCACATGACATTATAGTTTATACATTACTTGTCTTCTATCTTGCATAACAGGTCCACATGTCTTCCATCAAGGTGAACCTTACTGTCCCATCAGAAGTAGAGATGCTTTCGCTCAAACTTTGGACTAAGTAGAAATGATCGTTACACTCTTCTTTCCTGTCAATTTCTCCGACTTATGTGGGCAAGAGTTGAATTCAATATGACCTTTTGAAGCATGTGAGGCAGAAGGCTGCCAGAGCCTTGTCTCACAAATCAGACAAATGATTCCCTCTCCATGGCAGCTAGAACCAGCTCCTTCTGCAGACCCGCTGCATCAACTCAGAGCTGAGAGCCGAGTGACTGTGAGAATAGTAGTACTTTGGTGCATGGACACACAAAGTGACATATTAGCACTTCCTCTGCACAGACTAGTGGTGTTACGTGTGGCATCTGTCTGAAAAGGGGCTAGCAACATTGCATACAAGATGTTGCTGTAAAAAATGTTCTTCCCTTACCAATCTTGTTTTGGAACAGAAATGAATTCACTCGATATCTTACACAAAGCATTCAAGTGCTTTTTACACCTCTCTGTTTGCCTCTTTTTCTTTAAATTATTTTAGTTTTTGCACTGTATTTTCTTTATACCCCATGCTAAAAGTCACTTCATCACCACAGCTATTTCAGTGGTTTCTTTTAGGGGGGTTCACCCCAGATTTGTATTGCATCAAATGATGATTACAGCTCACTTTATTATTGAATTTAAAAGGAAATGTTCCATAATCAAGTAAAAACTGAAATATGTGTTTTGTTTGTGTGTATTTGTAATGTCATCAGTTAGGATTTCGCAGTAAGCCCTAAAACACAACACAGTCTCCTAAGACTCACGAGAATTCTTCATTTAAATGATGCAAACCCCCGGCATGGACGTTTTTCACCTCATGCATCAATCAATTTAAATGTAAATGTTCTATTAAAAAGTACAATTTGATAAAATGCTCATTACAGTTTCGACAACAAGTAACTGTTAACAAATACCTTCAATTGTTAACTGGATTTGGTTTAGGGGGGAGCATCAGTTGGACAAACTGCTGAGTTGTGACCCGTCGTGCTGCATCAGCCCCGGGGAGCAGGTGCTCTCCCGGTGGCCGCAGAGTCACACCAGTTAATTAACACCACTCGAGTGTGTCAAGAGGAGGGAAAGAAAAATTGACGCTTTCAGTGGTGTCACACTCCGGCATGCAAGGGGGGGGGGACATCTGGGAATAACAATGGATTCATTTGAAACTAACATGATAATAAATGACAAGGTCTTAAGAAGATGCAATGAAGAGCACAAAGGAGTTAAACATATTCAAACGAAAGAGATAAAGATATGTTTGTGCTTGATGCAGAATAGAAAACCCAAGAATAAACAATCGAGCCATAGTGTAACTACAGGTTTGTTCATTTGAACCTTGTTTACCTTAAAAACGGTTTGAATTTTGGTTGTGAATATTCATAAGTAGCCTCTTGTTTAATTTACAACCCTGAAAAGAGGGGTGCATATAAAATGCTCTGCCAGCCAATCTGTCCATAGTGCCGCTCACAGCGTGTGGTGCGGTGTGGTTGACGTGAGGTGATTTGCATTCCTGATGAACAGCAGTGACCGTTACAAGAGCAGGAACATCAGAGAGATGGAAAGGAGCTCCCAGTTGGAGTCAGCAAGCTGTCATGTTACCTTCATCTGTCTGCAAGGCCGGGCTCCTCTTCAATAACACTAAATAATTACACACTTACGCCCGCATGGCAGAAACGCTCGATATTCAAAAACAGTCTGTATCCGTACCAAGTCATTCATATTCTTTTATTTTTCTACAAAAATATTTTACATTAGAAAAAAACACCTTGAAATATACACAGTCCACTGCGGCTTTGAAGTAACCACGGGACGTCTCAACTCAAATAAATCTGTGTCTATATTTAAATTGTAGGTAAATATATCAGCAAGAATAAATCCAGTTGCTATCCGGTGGGGTTTGCTAATGACGTTCTTAGATGGAGCTCTGGTTGAAGCAATATGGAATCACTATCTCTCTATATTTATTTCAAAAAATACAACAAAACTAATACTGCCTCTGTGCTGGCAGGGAATGCTTCTGATGGAGTGTACATCAAAGAGCATAGGAGACAGGTAAGGGAGGTACGCTAGGATAATGGCGTGAAGCGACACAGAAACTCTTCACTTTTAACGTTCTGTCTTATAGGAAGTCTGCATTTTCCTACTTCCCATAGCACAGGGTGCTCTTTTTTTCTTTGTGTTGCTGTATTCCATGGTATTCCCCTATCTACCTGTTTACAGTATGCTATCCATCTACCTGTCGACATCCCAGCATGCCATCTATTTCCTCTTCCTGCCAAAACCCCTTGGGATCATTAACTTGTAAACTATCTCCACTGCATTTCTGGGTACTTTTCATTTGTCGCCTCAATACATGCTGGTGTGTCACCAATTATATTATCTTTATCCCAGATGTCATTCTTTACCCTGGTTTGAGTTTTACAGGCAGTTTAGTCCTGTCAGTCTGAGTTAAAATACTGTGTATTTCTCCCTATAGGGTTCGGGCAGAACTGTAACATTACCTGTAACCAACCTAAACTTAAACGTGATTATTTGATTGGTGAAAAGTGCTGTAAACAGCCTGGTAGAAAGTTCTACTTGCCAGTGAGTATTTAAATACATGGTTTGACATATCTGTTTTTAGAGTTAGATGAGAAAAAATAAATGTAATTCTCATATCTATAAGATACATATAAGGCTACAGCCATGTACCTGGTTAGCTTAGCTTAGCATAAAGACTGCTAACAGGAAACAAACATGGTAGCAGGTCTTTGCCTTTCGTTTGCTTGTTTCTTCACTGATTTAAGCGCTTTTGCTAAGCTAAGCTAACTGTCTAAGAGATAGCTAAATATGAATCAGACAGATGTGAGAGTATGGATATTTTTTTGTCCAACTATTCCTGAAAGGTAAACATTTAAATCTATCAGCTGTCCACTTTTTACCACCTCATGATACTCAGCTGTTTGAAATCCACATCCCAGGTAGCCATTCAATATCGCAGTGAACTTCCTCTACATGAAAACAGTGATTCTGAACAATCCTACTGGATTAGCTTCCTTGCGATGAAGCAATAGCAGTGTAGGATTTAAATAAGAGTGGTTCTGTGTAACTCAAGTTGTTGAGCGCAGGTACTAGCATTGTCTCTGTCAGTGGATTGCTGTCTACTAGATATAGTATGATTATATGATAACTGTATGTACTACCCATACTAAAAGGCGCTTTAAATGACCATCAAATGGCATGTGAAATAAATAACAGCAAAAGTAATACCAAAACGTACCAATTGATATTTAGAAGAACAAAATGTTCAAGTTTGTATTCAGAATGAGTCTCCACTGGCCCTCCACAAAACAGACTGTTTTTCTGCACCCAGCTCAGGAACCTTGTCCCGTGCTTTGGCATCATAGCAGTTCAGAGCGGAGGGCCAGCGAGAGCGTCCAGAGAGGTGGCAGCAGCCACAGGGGGGATGGGGAGGGGAGGGCGCCCAAAGGCGAGGCGGAGTCCGAGGTGCAGGAGCACACCTCAAATCCGTTCTCTGCGTGGTCCGGCTGATGCACGTTGAGTCTCGTCTCCGTGCTTTTGGACTCTGTGTCCGGAGAGTCTGCCTGCATCTCGGTGCACAGCAGCCAGTCTTTGGCGATTGAGCGGGGGTATCCTGCCTCCACCTCCATGTCGCTGCTCGGCACTCGCCAGTACTCCTTCCCCTTGAAGAAATAGGACGAGCCTTCGGAGAGAAAGGCATATTGTTGGCATTACTGTGTGCTTTGAAATACAGTGAATTACAACAAGAAAAGACAGTGATGAATGTTGTCTTTGCCCTTGAGACTGAAAGAAGGGCAAGAACAATCTAAGTATTCAAATGCAGAAAACAAACATTAATAATAATGAAAGACAAATGTTCTTTAGCTGCTTCCTATATCCTATTTAGCAACAGGGTAACAGTTCTCTCCTACAGTGGCATTTTTTTTCATTCATCTCAAAAACCTGTGCTTTTCAATGAACTCTTTCTGCACATAACACTCTTCTCAGTCAATGATCACAATAAGTGTCCTCTTCCCTGTCACTCATTGTTCTCTTTGTCCTAGGCTTACGGAAGCAGCTCAACAGCACGTAAAGGCTTTGATATTTGTCCAGCTCTCTCGCCCAATTATATGTGGAATTGCTTGTTTATATACATGCATTTGTATGTGTCTTCATATAATTGGGGATTTTATTGGGACTGTCCTCTCTTTCTCTTTTGGCCTGCTCTCACACTCACACACATTAAAGAGCTTGGAGCAGGACCTCCGAAGCTGGCAAAAGCTCACACAGACACAACACAGACCTTTAAACACCTGACAGGGAAAAAACAGCCTCCACACATCGAGCTGGGAGTTGCTGCAGGGGGAAAGGCGGTGTTGCTCACTCCCGTTGAGAGTAGTCTGAAATAAGGCCCGAGTACCTCCTGCTAATTAAATGTTTTGTGCCAATTTTCAAAACCTACAAGTGTTTTATCTAAGCCTAATCTGTACGGCCAACTGGTGGAAACACTTCTTGAAGGGGATTTGCTCTGTGATGGCTGCCAAAACTCTGTTGAATGTAAACACTATAAATTCCCATCGGAAAGCAATATGTCCTGAGCATCTGACCTATTGTAATTGCTTTGGAACAGCAGGTAACCTTTCTCGATGCAGCAGTAGGGGACGGACTCCAGATCTAACATCCTTGTCTAGTCAAAGGAAATGCCACGGACGAGTCAATATGTTCATTTTACTGTTACTGGAGTTAATACAGAGCCTGCTAATCAAACAGTCATATCAGGTCAAAATCTTTTTTGTAGTTTTGTCTATCAAGGTTGACGACGCTGACAACTTCATGAAGTCGCTTGGGATCACGGGAGCTGTTGTCTTTACTGCTGAAATAACTAACTCAAAGATCCTGGCGGCACCTATATCATTCACATAACAATTACTTAATAGGTTATTTGATTTTAATGAATAGTTGCAAGGTAATACTAGCTACATTAAAGGGGCCCTTTAAGACGCATGTTTAGGTTCATATTTGTATTTTGTGCCTCTACTGTGACATGTTTTCATACTGCCTGTGCTGCAGTACGTCTTTTCACCCTCTGTCTGAAACCAGAGCCAAGTCTGCTCTGATTGGTGAGCTGCTTGGAGATGTCTAGTGATTTTTTAATTGAGTATACACCTTAATTCCTCCCACTGTTGGATTGGTGTATGCACCACATACACCAATCCAAATTCCTCGTGTAACCTACTGGGCAATGAACGTCACTCTGATTTACAGAACATGTGTAATTTATCCCTACATGATGAAGCTAAATGGCATTTATTTTTATTCTCAAAGCAATTAAAAATTGGTGTGAAAAAAGCCTTGGTTTGCATTACTGCTAATTTAATTAATTGACAGTATAAGGACTGCCTTATGGATTAACTTCACATTTCGTGACTCATTAAGTCTAATATTATTACCCTCCACAGGTTATACAGTGATTAAATCATGCTACCAAACAGGCTCTCAGTTTCTCCCAGTGAGTCCAAATATCAGGGAGCTTTATTGATTGTTGTTAGAGTTTGAATGTGAGAGAAACCTTCAAATAAAACTATTCAAGTATGTGTTAAAAGAAAAGCAGAAGAGATATGGTACAGTTCAGATAATTTCTATCTATTTATTACAATTCAGCACTAGCAATCACTCCCCATAACGGGTAAGGTCATGCTAATGCCACACAGTTACACAAGGACATCTGTTAGCTCCAAGCATTTTCATTCGCACGTTTATGCATAGGCTTTATAGAAATCGCTATAGGCATTTAATAGGCGGTAAAGGACAGGCATGTTTTACAAGCACAGATGCACATAGTGGGTAGAGATTACTGACATGGCAGATTAAGGCGTGACATGCTCCAATAATGATCACATTACCCCACCTCATGCTATAAAGCCAGCCAGAGAACGAAGTGGAGGGCAAAACACATGGATCAACACACACACACACACACACACACACACACACACACACACACACACACACACACACACACACACACACACACACACACACACACACACACACACACACACACACACACACACACACACACACACACACACACACACACACACACACACACACTCTAATTGAATGATATAAACTAAATGTGCATTTAATGGTTGTGTCAGTTGTTAATTTAAATTGTTGAGTGAGAATATCACCTTGGGCTTTCTTTAAGGTTGTGAGTACAATTTATATTGACCTTATGACAATATCATTTTATGGAAAATAACTTAGATGTATATACGGACCTTTAAGAACATTTCATGCATGTTTCTGGTACTTGATATAACTACTACCTGCCAACCACTTCAGTTTGTTATTCAGAAACATTAAACAAAGGCCGGTGCGTCACAGCTGCGAGACCTTATATTTATACCCCGCTGATGTAGATAGAATCGGAGGATGAAACCCTCTTTATTAGTCACATGCATGCACACAGCAGAGCACACACAGTGAAATTGGTCCTCTGCATTTAACCCATCCTAGTACTAGGAGCAGTGGGCAGCTATTGTGCAGCGCCCGGGGAGCAATGGGGAGGGGGGATTGGAGGTGTCCGGTGCCTTGCTCAAGGGCACCACAGCAGGGCCTAGGAGGTGAACTGGGACCTCTCCAAGTAGCAGTCCACTTTCCATACTTCAAGTCTGTTCGGGGACTTGAACCGGCGACCCTACGATTCCCAGTCCAAGCCCCTACTGACTGAGCCACTGCTGGACAATGTATTTCCTCCACAACAGATTAGTAGGGCTCTCTCAGAAAGATAGCAGTGTCGGTTGGTCGTAGTCACTGAGAACTACAATCAGCTGTAATGCAGAAGGCTGCTGCTCCTGTGTGAGGACGGTACTCGCATTTAAGTTTAACAAACAGTTCCGGCTTAAAGTGGAGATAAGCACAGACAACTTGTGAGCCTGACACCTGTTATTCCCAGCTAAGCTAAAAAGGAGTAAATGCCAAAGCTGATCGTGGCATAGTGAAGGTACAGTTCTCCATTCCATGGCACCTTTAAAGTATATGGTTTTACTACAATAGTTCCTGCATATTTCGTATTCATCGTTTTTGTTTTCCACCTAAAACAAATGAGCATTTAATTTCAATGATTATGTTTTGGTGTGGGAAATGCTTCTATTTTTTTTATGTAGGTCAACCAAACATAGACACTGACATACACAACAAAAATCTACAACTACACACAGCTCATGTAGAGTATAGTTTTTTCATTATTAATTATGTTTTTTTTTCCAACATAAGGAGTTTCAAAGCAGAACTGGAAGCTTCCCTATCCTATAATAACAGATATACTGTATACAGTATTTCTCTTGTGTTAGCAAAGTTTGATACTTCCATAAAACAGAGGGGAACTGCCAGGAGAGACTGTAATAATAACAATAATTTCAATTTACATAGTGCCTTTCTAGGTAACCAGCTTTCCATAATGTGAGGAAAGACAGAAAACAAATAAACAAACAAAAAAGTAAGGCAAAAAAAAGAATAGAAACAACAAAATAAATGGCAGTTGTGGTAGAAGAACCGGGGACTAAGAGTGGTCAAAGGCTTTGGTTAAGAGGTGAGTTTTTAATGAGGATTTGAAGATGTCCAGGGAGGCAGCATTGCGGATCTCTGCAGGAAGAGCGTTCCAGAGGGTGGGGGCCGTAACACTGAACGCCCTGTCACCAACGGTTCGGAGGCGAGTGCGGGGGATAGACAGGCCATGGAGAGACTTATTGGTGGGGAGGAGGGTTTTGAAAGTGATCCGGGACTTAATCGGGAGCCAGTGAAGGTGGATGAAAGTGGGGGTTATGTGCTGGCATGACTTTGTGCGGGTGAGAGTTCCGGAGATGATGGAGTCTCTCCAGGGTTTTGCTGGGAACCCCGGAGAGGACCCCAATGCAGTAGTCCAATCGGGACGTGATACTGTGGGTCTTGTGACACCTTTCGCATTAGGAAAAGCGCTGCATACAAATATGTATTATTATTATTATTACAAGTAATCATTTGATCCATCGTTAATGATGTTTTTGACGCCCTGGACCTTTGTCAAGACTCAAGCAAGCACAAAGCAAGCATCCAGCGCCATAAAATGTATAAGGGAACAAACCAAAAATGCTTTTTAAAAAACAATTCCCATCTGGTGTTACTACAACATAAAGGGAAATCAAATAATGAATCCAAGTGGAATTATTTACATACTAGAAGTGTCTCTGTGTCATCACATATTGAGTCCACCCTAGTTCTTGAAGGCTTTCGCTCACCTGAACCGCATCTCACATTCCAGCCCAGCACCGCCCTCTTGTGCGACACTCCCGTAATTACAGCAACTCCGACGCAATGCAATGGATATTGATACAACTTCTATGAAAATGTGTGCAAATTCATTTAATTTAAATGTTGACTTTTGCTTTTAAAAATATATATAAGTACTTGTATTGTTGTAGTTGTATTTAAAAATACATACAAATACAATTCTGAATGGATAAATGATGGATTGCACCAAATTGAGTGAGCAAGTAAGAAAGATACTAGTTTGAAGAGTTCAAATAAGACCGAAATTAGGGATTGTTTGCATATTGACAGAGGCTGAGTGTGATTGGTGCAGGAAACTAAGTAAACTGAGGCAGATAGTGTAACACAGATGCACTGAAAACGTACGTGATCTGTAAAATGCAAGGCTGCTCAATAGGGGTGTTTTCTTTCATTGGCTTCATTCTCACTGTGATGCCATACAGGTGATTTAGAGAAGACTACTGAAAGCTGACTGACTTCTCTATAGACAAACTTTGGTTATAGATGACCATTGCCTTTAGGTTAATTCAGGTGAAACCTTCCCTGTGAGACTTCCTGCTAGGATTAGACCAGAATCTAGCATTCCCATTTTAGTGCTTTTGACAGACGCCACTGACCTCATTGTTGCAGCATGGTCTAATAAGGGGAGACTGGCTTGTGGATTCATAACAGCCAATGCGGCTCTCCACTGTGTTTGCGGTGTAAAGGTCAAGGCTGTTGTTGGCAAGCCGAGATGCCAGTTCTACACCCTCCTTCTGGTAGACTGACTCAGGGTTTGTAATCTAAAAAGTTTGTTGTCTGGAAACTTGTTCCCTAAAGATGAAAGTAGAGCCTTACATTTTCCATAACCACAGCTTGATTTTTATGGGTCACCGATTATTTGTTATTGTGTACACACATCACATTTGCCAAGAGCCTTAGAGAGTTCTTGTTTGGACGTGTGTTAAATTGCATGTCAAAATACTTCACTAATGCGGTTATTTCTTAAGTGATCATACCACTTTAGCTGTGGGTTTAATAAGATAATAAATATAAATCTTTAAGCTCAGAAAAGCTAAGAAAGTTATCTTTTTGTAGCCGTTAAAAGTGGAGGTGCCAGCTACGGCACAGGGCCCAAATCATGTATAAGTTGCACACCAAAAGTTTTACTAAGCACATTTTCATACAAAAGTTGCCTCTAAAATGTTAAAGTTAAGATTTAGAGTTGTTGTTCCATACCTTTTCAAAGTTCCCTTTAGAGCTATATAAGACTTTATAAGCCTTGATCCCATTTAGACTGGTTTTCCACTGACGAGGAACCTTTCTGTTTGTGGCTGAGTTTAAAACTAATAAAACCATTTAGATAGAGAGCATGAATATCTGAACTGCTTAGCATGCAGTCTTTTTTTTTACTCAATTATTTTAGCTACTCACCATCAGACCACCTTATGGCATCATCCAGTTGGGGTGGCAGCCCCTTCCAGAGCGAGCTGTC
The DNA here is from genome assembly GCF_036324505.1 of Eleginops maclovinus. Taxonomy (NCBI): domain Eukaryota; kingdom Metazoa; phylum Chordata; class Actinopteri; order Perciformes; family Eleginopidae; genus Eleginops; species Eleginops maclovinus. The sequence goes on from NC_086356.1 coordinate 8,435,143, forward strand.
TTTAGGGTAGCCCAGGTCCATACGTCGCACGTGGTCATCGTAGCGCCAGTAGAAGTTGTCCTTGAAGAAGTAGGTTTTGTCGTTGTGTAGCCAAACAAAGGCTGCATCTACTCCTTCCAAGGGTAGGCCAAAGTCACTGATTGGACGAGGGTAGCCCTCCTCTACGTTATTATCCTTAAATACCCAGTACTTTAGACCTGAAGAGGGTGGACACAGGTCACAATTTAAAGGAGACATATTACCTTTATAATGTATTGTATTTACAAGACAGTATAGCCTAGTCAGTCAACTAAAACCACAGACACATAGAAGAAGAAGTTGATAGCAGATAGAGATATTTACCTTTAAAAAATACTATTTTGTGGTCCCCAGGTCTCTCATACACAGCATCCACACTGTCCAAATTTTGAGGGAGGCCCCTCCAGAAGCGATGAATCTGTGCAGGGCGCAGGGACACCAGGTGCTTTTCTCTTGTTAGTCGCCAGAAGTACTTTCCTATAACAGATGGGAACAGGTGAGAGCTTGGTTCTTCTTCACAATATCCAGTGGGAGTCAATTACCGGAAAAGTTGTGTTTAAGTTAGGACACAGTCTGCTGTGTCTGCAGTATATTACACATCCCTTTACCTCCTTCACATCCACAGGGCAAACAATGAACTGAATCTTCAACAATTACTCTTAAATTCTCTTTAGAGTTGTATCTTTATTTATTGAGCTACTTTTATTGACCTTTTTTTGATATTATTGGTAAAGAATGCATTTAGGCTTGTGCTCAGGAGGAGGTACAGGACCCTTAGCCAATAGACAATATGTGCTGTTATGTTTTAAGAGACCATTTTCAAAATCACATGTTCTGGCTAAAAAAAGCTTTCTTACCACGCCAGCCAATAAGCAAAATGGATCAATGTTCAGCTCTCCAGATAACAAGTATACAGCAAAAAAAAAAAAAAGCTTGGGCCCTTAAGGACCATTTTCTTCAGCCTGCAGAATATACGACAAAGTGTGAGTCTGTGATGGGGGCCCTGGGAGCCACACATGACTGTGCTTTCTATCGATCGCTGGAGCCGCTACTCTCTCCAGACCCCGTCCCTTACTCTTCCACTTTATCTCCTCTCCATTCAACTCTTCTTCTCCCTTCCCTCTTACTGTCCCTTTCTATTTATCCGTCTGTCCATCAGTGTCTCTTGTCTGCTTTTTCCTTTTAAGCTTGAATACCTTTAAAAAAGAAGGCCTCCCCTCGAATTTGGGCCACCGCATCGAAGTGACTGGTACATCTGTCTGGGGCATCTCGTGTCAGCCTAGGAGAGGAAAGTTATAGAACCAAAACAAGGACATTACATTTAACATCATCAATCTAAACTTTTGAGTGTTTGAGGCTATATACACCTACCGACCTGTTGTATCCGTTAAATGGACAATCACATGTAAATATTTTGGAAAATTAATTGATTGCTACTTTCAACCTTACACCCATATAACACTGCTACTGCACCCATATCAAAGAATAATACTCCCATACATCACCCTATTACACCGTTATCCCACCCATATTAAACCTTACTATACCCATTCCACACTCTTATTAGCCACACATTACACCCTTGCAACACCAATATTAAATTGCTGTTACACCGTAATTACATTGTTACTACACCGTAATTACACTGTTTCTACACAAACACTGTTACTACACCATAATTACACTGTTATAACATCCACATTTCACGTCAACACACCCGATTACACCCATATTACACTGTTATTAGACCCATATTACACATGGACAGAGCCTGTCAAATGACTGTATTATCCCCGATACAGAAACCTTTTAAGGGTTAAAACATAATACAACTTCACTTTATGTCAGGTATGCTGTTCAGTTTGCATAGATAAACAATTATGGTAATTGCTAAGCCAAGAGTGTTTGAAAGTGTGCATGCATGTCCATGTGTTTCCATTAATTAATCAGTCTAAACATTAAGGTGAAATGCTATCGCGCTGCGGTCCCCCAGTGCATTTATCCTCTGGGCTAATAAGTGATTTAAAGCACCGACGTGGTTGGCCTTCCAATGATGAAGCCATTAGCACCACAGGGCTGCCACTGTGAGTGGGAGTCAGCTAGACCCCGCATTATCAACAAAGATCTCCATTCAGAGCTCTATTAAGACCACATCGCTGCCTAGTGGTCAACATTTGTGACCCTTGTCAAGTATAATCCAGCTATTACGCACATTATGACCGTATGGAGGTGTTAAAACAGATTAGCATTGAGGGCAGTGGAAGGCTCGCACCATTAAAGGAAAAGAGGGTTTTAAATTTGTATTTTTAGAACTGCTGTCTTTAAATGAGTGTGTTTGTGGAGGACAGCAGAAGTTGTTTGTTGTTGTCGGTCTAGTTTGAAACTAAGTTTGATTGCTCCCTAAGCAAGCTGCCCTCTCTTTATCCACTCATAATGAGTACAATCATTTAACTCACTTGAAACACATCCAGCCTTTGTTTATGCTTTATAATAATTAACATTTCCAAATAGATAAAGTTAGTACACTGTCAAGGTATCTAAAAATATTTTGGCTTTGTTGTTTAGTGCATAAAGGTTTAAAATATGCACGGGATATTCTTTCATTTGCCATTTAAATGTTGATTTATTCGGTCAGTCCCAGCAATAATAATTAAGATAATACTCATAATACATTTCCTAGTTGAGAGGAGATAGTATAGTATGATGGGCTGGCACCTGAATGTTGAAATGATTTAAAATTGCAAACAAGAGAGTCTTAGCTGAATCCAGGTCATCACTTTAACCGTGCTTATGGTTCATGTGCTGTGTAGTCTGTTTGACACGCTCCACTGCTGGGAATTAAGGGGTTGGTCTGACTGTCAGTCCAAGCCTTTACAGAGGTACAGAGTGAGATATCTGTAAAACTACTGAACAGATTGTAATGAAGTTTTGTATAGATGCATGGTCTTAATTTGATTTTCATGGACCCAATCACCTTTCCTATAGTGCTACCTACACCTGAAGTTGTCAACTGGACAATCCATTGCTCCGATGTAAATCAATGTAACTGTCAATGACGACAATAACGGTTGTCTCTACTGTTAGTGGATGGATTGATGGATGTTTGACAACCAGGAGAGTTGAGTTCTTTATGTAGTGCTCAAAAGACACCAGATATTCTACTTACAGGAGCGTGGACCTGTTTTCAGGGAGGTCCAGCAGGACAGGGGGTTCAGCCGTCTGGGAGGGGTTGGCTGGTCGGTTTGTGTGAGACACAGAGTCTCTGACACCTGGGGAGGATAGGTGATCAAAGACTATGTTAATAAAAAGGCAGTTCATTTAAATTTAGCTTTGCAAACCTGTGTTTTTTTTTATGTTTATGGGAAATAAACAACAAGTTCTGCAGATTTTTAATGTGTTGCTTAATTCCTCCTCTTTTGCATTTGTATTATCACAGACACTGTAAAAAGTTCTAATAGAAAAATAAGGAATGGAATTCAGGCCAAACAAAACTGCGAAGTAGCTAAGGGTAGCCAAGTGCTAAAGCATACTGTTTATAGTCTATTTACTCTAAATGGGGCCATCATTTACATAATGAACACTATGCTGCATTAAAGATGACTTGAATCGAAACAATTGACACCATACACTTTCCAAGATAATGTTTACTTAGGTTATAAACCAAGTGGGAGGTAGGGTCATTTTTTTTCATAAACTTCTATACATCTACACATCATCTAAACAATCTTCTATAAGTGCCCCCTGCTGACTACTACAGAGAATGCAAGTGTAAGGCTTGTCTTTTCTATTCATACTTGGGGGTTGTTGCTCCATTATAATACCTTTATTTTATTTATAAATATGATAATATGATATTATTTGAAATATACGCTATGAAATGCTTGCTCTAGGCTTTGTCTTAGTGCCTGTGCTGTTGTTTAATCTAATTTATCTCCCTCTTTCACAGTCCTGGCCTTCAGCATTCCTTAGTGCACTTCATTCTCGTCTTCATGGTCATTAGTCTTTCTGCCGCACACACTGCTCTTCTCTGTATCAGTCAATGATGTGATAAGGTCATATGCCACAAAAAAGGTCCAATTAACTCAATATATGTTTTCATTAATCAATAACCTTGCTCCACAGAGCAATTGCTCTTTCTCTCTCCATCCCACACAGGCACATAAAGCAGCGTTTGGATGATCCCTCGTACCGTAGAGCTGCCAGACGCGGACCTTGTCTTCATACGGTAGGTCGTATTTCAGAGGATCTCCTACAGGACCCTGGTAGTACGGTCTCATGATGGACTCTATGGCTGAGGTGTGGACCAGGCCGATGGCGTGACCGAACTCATGACTGCAACCGCAAACAGATCCATCCCATGAGTATCTGACGGAGAGGGAGAGAAACAAGAGACACAGAAATCATTGTCAGGTTTTTCTTTTTTTGTTTTATACAACTTGTCATTCTTTACCTGCTCGAAATCCATAATCAACGGCACCAATTCAAACCCAAGCGGTTCTTTCTTTAGAAGCGATTGGCTGCATTCCATTATATGTATACGTGAATGCTACAGTATGTGGCTTTAGTCAATGTGTGCCAAAGATATTCATAAATATAAATTCAATAAATATTTGTGTACTAGTATCTATATCAATGTATAAGAACATAGAGGACACCACACTTCCCGAATGTTGAATCCCCCCTCTTCATCTTTTAAATTATTCAATCAAAGACGCTGCAACAGAATGCAGCACACAGCATATTTATTCTTCCCTACAGTCGTTGCTGTCCAGTGTAGGAATAAATGACTTAACAAGAAAAGTACATTCTCAAATATTAGACACAGCAGTTCTAGCTCTGAAGTTTTCAAAATGAATGGTCAGTGAGAGGTGACAGCATACAGAGAGGTAGGAGATGCACTTGTAGGCATGATGAGACAATGATAATAAAGATTGTGTCAAACACCAGAAAAGGACAAGTCACCTTTGAGAAATGATCAATCACTTTTAAATGAAAAGGTTGCATCTCAGCTTACAGAGATCACTTTGCTGCTTACAGTGTGTGACTTTTGTAGAACTTGTTTGTGTGTGTTATCCCTTTCATGAGTGAAGTCCATAGGTTGCAAGTTAAGAGGCGTGACAGACAGCTGTGGTGGCTGCGAGTTCTGTTAGGCATGTGGTGCAGTGAGATAACTATGGTAATACTGTCTGAGCCTCCCGGCTGCCAATCAAAACCTGAGTGCGGAAAGACACCTAAAGAGGCTGCATGCTTTCCCTGGATGTTCAACTAAAACAGAAAAAGGCAAAGCTTCCTCCAAACTCCTTGTCTGGCTCTACTAAGCAAGACAAAACCTAAGTTTAGAGATTCACATTTGTAAAAACTTCTAGTGCTAGCGTGTCGAGCCAAGCTAGCTTAGGGTTCCTTGGTGGCTCGGCTGAAGTCTGCATTCAGTTAACCTTGTGTTGGCCTCGACTTGGGAACATCTCAGTGCTGTGCTCTGTCGGAACACAAAGGACAATTGGAGATGTGCACTTGTGCTTATAACACCTGGGAAATTCGGAAACCAAATGCCAACTCTAATCTACGGGAGCACATGGCGCGGAGAGGGAAGGTGGATCAAAGGAGGGATTGGGGGGGAGAGAGAACAGGGATTCAGAACAAAGTAGGTACCATGTCATCGTATTTACAGTCCATCTGAGGTTGAAAAAAATCGCAATGCCTATGGACAAAGTCAGAGCGGAGAGATTTGGGGGGGATGAATGGGAGTTAGACCTCTGTGGCAGAAACACAGAGAGAAGGAACACGAGGGAGAAAGAGAGCTTCAGAGTGAGCAGACAGAAATGCATCTGAAGGAATAATTCTCAGGGTGTCACGCAGTAAAATATTGCATTACTTTGACGCACAGAAAACATAATTCTGGGGTATCTCTACCTGGGATATAACTGTACCCAGAATGCTACAAACATAGCCTGCAGCACTTGGTTTAGGGAAGCAGACGCAAAACCACTCGACAGCTTTCCTTTTGATTTGATGTGCTAGCAGTGACCTGGCCACTCAGAAATCAATCAGGACATTTCAAATATATATTCGCTTTTTCCAAAGTTTCAAAGAAATGAACGCCTTTAAAGTGGTGTAATGAAACAACACATGCATTTTCAAGTAGGATGATGATGCAGCAATTCCCCCACCAGGATGAGAGAGAGCAGCTTTAACTGACAGCCAACATCTGAGCAGTCATTGAACCTGAGACACCTATTGATTCTGGTCGTTTAACATAGTGCAAATGGCCAAGTATATCATTAAAGGGGTCTCAATTTTAATGGAAGAGTTGTTCAAGCAGAAGATTTGTTGTTGCGGTCGATCTTTTTTTTCCTGAGACTGAAAGTATTTCACAAGCTCCCTAAAAATCAATTCTGGTAATATCTGCAGCTGCGGTTGACCCACTTATTTCCTTCTTACATTTTTTACCCTTGAAGAGAGGGCGCCATATATACTACATTATTGAAAAGAACAGTGCAGGCTTGATTTTTATTCCATGCTCCAGCTCAGCTCAGACCCGACGCTTACTGGATACATCTCAATTTGGACGCAGATCACGATATTTCTGAGAAAGAATGAAGCTGAATCCAGAAAAGTGAAAATGGACCTTCGTGTTTTGAAATATTTATCACAATTTATTGAACTCTATCGAGGTTTCAAGAAGTGAAACTAAAATTGTCAGACTGTTAAATTTTAATGTATATGTTGTGGAAAATTTCACTTGAAAATCTGAGAGTGTGGAACATTCTCTACTTGAAAGATAAACTTTGGAGGGAAAACACAATGATGTTTCCAAATAAAATCCCTGTAAAGTATGTATTTTTCTCATCTGCTATAGTATATAGATAGATAAGTAGTTGATAACATTCTCAAAGGTAATATTTTAGTCAAAGTTTGTGTTTGTTTTGGCTTCAGACACTTCCCCAGTCTGTTTTTTTGGGCCGGCCTGAGGAATATTTGATATAAAGAGCTATTACCAGTGTTGTGCCAGTTCACAGCTTTTCTGAACTAGTTCAAGTTCAGTTCATACATGCTCAAAGTGAACAGTTCACGTTCAAAGTTCACAATTTTAATTCTGAACTAGTTCAAAGTTCAGTTCATTTCACTTTTTTCGTGAGATATTCAAATAAATACTTTTTTTCACACTACGAGCTAGAAATCACTATACGTTCTTTGAAACTGTTCATTGTAGACATTTGCTCATAACACTGCTATTGTGGGTTTCTTAACAGGTGCTGAAACTTGTAGCAATACAGACAAGATAGACCAGTTCTATACTTAGTGCAATGAAATCTACTAGCATTCAATTAAATAAAGAATATATAATATGAAATATGAATATATTATTTGATATATATGATATTATATATACCTATGTGTGTGTATGAAATGAGCAAAACTCTTGAATTGCATTCACACTGGATGGATGTTTTAATTCAATGTGCCGTTTCAAATTCGAGAAGGACGTTGTCGATGTCCTAACTTGTTTTTGCTGCGCAGGTGGACACATCTTACACAGGAAGGAAAGATTTTTACCGTCGGGGTCTTGGTTTGCAAGAGTGTAAAATTGTTTTAAATGTTCGTGAGGAGAATCGGAGTCCGTCTCCGTGCCATCACTTCCACTAGCCATCTTGTTTTGGTTTTTTTTAAATCGCAGCGCTTTCTCTCACTCTCGTCATTGGTCTCTGTATCTCTCTATCTCTCTCTCTCGAGCCTCCAGCCCTCCGCGCTCTCGGCGTTGCTATGCCTAAGCCGCTCTGCTGCAATTCATCATGGGTAACGTTGTGCGGAAGCCAGTACGTTTCAACTATTCAACTCAACTATTCTCAGCCGGACACTACGTTGCCCGCAATGCATTGCGCATACAGTGCCAAAACTATCTCTGCGTTGATACATGATTTAAGCGGCACCTACAGGAGGGAGGAACTTTCTCTCTCGTTGCGTTTCAAAAGAGAAAACAGATGTCACTCAGTTTTCAATGGAAAACAAATGCCAACGTTCATTTATAGTGATGTCTGGCGTTCATGACACATAATGTGAACTAATTCACGTTCAAGTTCTTTATTGAAAAATGTGTTGCGTTCAGTTCAACGTTCACGAAAAAATGAGCGTGTTCAATGAACGCGTTCTTTTGAACTCGTTCATGCACAACACTGGCTATTACATCATGTCAGAAATTAATTAGGAGGAATAAAGTTGGAATGACTCCTTTCGTGAATATTCAGCATGTTAAATAAGGCAAGTTGGCAGCTCTAGAAACACAATCCTTTAAGCTACTGAACAGACTGAATGGCTGCTATACAAAAAAAGGGGAGATGTGGGACACTCATGTCAATGATTCATATTTAATGAATACATTTTCAATTTCCAATAAGCCACAATAAAACATGAAGGCACATCAGCCTCAAACCCAGCTAATGGTAAGAAGAAGAAAGGACATTACCTGTTGCTTTATCTGACCAGCAGACTCTGGAAACATAAGGTACAGTATGGACTCTGAAACTGAATATTTGTTTAGTTGTAGGTATTAATCAACAGTTTATCATAGTTTAGTATTATAAGAAACGACCCGAGTATCAAATTACAATAGTAATCTTCTCTTTAAAGCTGCTATTATCAATATTTTAAAATAAAGGGCTTTCTGATGATCAATCAATAACGGTGTTTTATCATACATTGTTCATTTTGGCCATATTAACAACCATCATCTCATGATATGTCAGGATTGCGTTACCAGCTTACTTCTGTACTACCCCTAATTAACTTTCTAGTTCATTCAAAAGAAACAAAATATGTGAAACAGAAATTAGCAACAACCTTGGCTAAAGAGGTCAGTCTCGACTTTGTCAAAAATGTTTTTGTAGACATTCTTAAAGTATGAAAATGATAAATTTCACAAGGGTAAGGCTTTCAAAGAGGGGATGAATATATATTTATTTAGCTGTAAAATAGTTTTTATCACCATCGATTGGCCTCAAGAAACAAAGGGCTTCAGTGCCAATAAAGAGCAAACAGGATAAGGCAGACAGCTGATTCAAAAACAATTAAGAAGTCTGAAGTGTTTCATTTGATGTACATTTTTCTCTTCATTACCACAATTAAAATAAATAACCTTGAAGGCAAGAACATCAAACAAGGAAGCATCTTTTCAATTTCACTCCTAGAGAAAGTTGCGTTTTTTACACTTTCGTCCCATGACCGGAAATCCAATTATTTCCCAAGAATTGATTGATTTTGAAAAACGAGACATAGATTGGGGTCAAGACAATATCCCACCTCTGACCCCTCCCTGCTTCCCTGCCTTGCTCCCATTAACCAAACCCCAGATGATTCTGTAAACTGTGACATCATCATGCCAGCGTTCCCTGCCACTGCTGTGGCCCGCTGTGCGCCCTAATTGGAGCAGATTGAGCTTCTGGAACATATGGTTTACAGCTTAACCATGGCTAAACCAAAAGAATGGAAATGAACACAGGTCCTGGCTGCATCATACCCTCACCAGCTGGTGCAGTCAGTGTCATTTACACCACTGCAAAAAGCTCTAAGCTCCACATCTGGGGAGTAGGACATAACAGTGAGCCCTGTGACCCCCCCAAGGAGCTTAAATCTCAGCCTGAGGTTTTAGACACAATCATGGGGAGAATGTATCATGAAGAATCATCTGTGAGGGTGATAAAATGGTACTGCATATATATGAATAGCTTTTTATGGAAACTGAATAAATGTACCTTATTTGGATGCGTTACTAAAAAGGGGTAAACAGCAGAGACAGCGTGTTCACAACCCTGCATATCTCAGCAGCGTGCCATTGTCTCCAAATCACTGTGTTATTGATTGTGAGTGTAGTGCTATTTCACCGTCTAATAGAAACAAATTCCTTTCAACTTTTTATTGCCATACATCTAAAGGAAACATGTTGTTGTACAGTGGTTTTGTCTCATTATTTCCACTTTAATATCTATAAGAAGTTCAAAGTAGTTGTGGAAACCCCATGGGATAATTTAATAATCAGTTGCGATCAATATCACTAAATAGTATACTTCGATTTTAATTCACAATTTTTTTCAATTGCTCAAGAAAACAATTAATAAGTATCAGAGGCGCATTACAGTAGATGCTTATTTATGGTTGTTGGATGTGAAAGGAGGCTTTTTATGTCTCCTAATAAGCTTGTGATTACAACACCTCTGCTTTAGTCACTACCCTGAGTCCTGTGTCTGAAGCCATTGTATGCTATATTTTTAGTTCTGATAAATGAAATATTAATTAGAGAATCTGGAGCATGAACAAAGGCTAGGAGCACAGCTTGGCTCCACATGCAGTCAGCGTTCTGGTTTTGGATATAGAAGTCTTGATGAGCATGGACGGTGGAAGTTCAAAAGAGTCTCTAATCAGGCTCCTTTCTATTTTTTGTTTTTTGTTTTACTTTCCTCGACAGTACTATGGGAGTTTCGAAGAAATGCCTTAGTGAGAAGTTTCCCAGAATACCATATCTATTCTTCCTCTGCATCCTTCCATCTTCCTCCATCCTTTTGATTCTAATTAGTTTAAGTTCCTCACCTGGAGATCTGAAAGTCCAGGCCTCGTCATCGTCAAAGTGTGTATCCCCAGCAGTGAACCTCTCCCCGGGGAAAAATGCGTGTGCCACGGTGCCCCCCGGCCCGTCAAAGGGGTATCCATCGTTGTGGTCGGCTTTAGTGAAGTCAATTTGAATATCCGCATCACTGCCGGCCACCTCGTGGAAGTTTAGCGGCGCAATGTCACTCCAGACCTTCAGGGCGTAGTACATCAGGGCTCGAACTGTGTCCCTGCCCAGCAAAGCAGAGTCCTTGGGGAAGGTCCTCACTCTGAGAGAAGAAAGGGACACAGGGAATATGTTAGAGAAGAACTCAAAACATAGGGATTATTAGGAGCTGTATTTCAGTTCTCAAGTGTGTTGGGTTTACTTCCCCAGAAAGCCTTGTAGCAGTTCTGGCCTTTCTAATAGACACCATTTTACACAAGACCAAAAATCACCCAACCTGTCCTTGGGACCTAACAGACATTTAAAATAATACACCTATTATAAGTCCTATTGAAGACAATCCCCTATTACTGTTTTCATTCTTAGTACTTGTTCATATTTAAGATGGGTCATAATCTCCAGGTCACAAAAAACAGGTCCCATCATGCCATTGGTCTCGAGCCATTCCAGTACATTTGGTGAGTACTGTCCAGCTTTCTGAAATTTGGTATCAATTTTGTACCTTTGTAAGTGTTGGTTCTCATGCTGTCCTTTGTTACCTTGTCCAATCTTTACTGGAAAAACTATAATATGATTATAACATCCTGAATCCTGATGCTCCTAACTACCAAACAAACTCTTCTTTTGGAAATGTTTTTGAGCAAAATAATTTTTTTTCTGACTTTCAGTGCAGCTGTGATATAGTTGATTACATCCATTTGCCCAATTCTGTCTGATCTAAGCAGCTTTCACTTATAATAAATTGCTCTTACTCAAGTTCCCTTTCGTTTGTACAGAAAAAGGTCAAATAACATACATTAAAGCAATATACTGTACGGCATGTTTAATGTCATACATGTCTTTAAATAGAAACACACCAGTAGAATAAATATCAATCCTCATCTGAACCGGAGCCAAGGTAGGAACTGAACCCCTCTGGCCTTTCCATTGATTTAAACACACACATTAATGTATTGCCATAGAAATGAGACTCGTACCCAGTTGCAGACAGCTGCTTTAACGCGGCTCTGATGTGATAACTATTTTATTCCTTGGTGCTAAATAACTGCCGTGCTGCTGCAGATAATTACAGATTTACACAGTTATGCTGATGACGCCACAGGATTGAAACGAGTGATAAAACACTGTTAGACCTCAGCATTCTCAGTAGTTGTACAGGCTGCTCTTTATGTACAAAGCCAAGTGTTGCATGTCCGAAACAAAGGGTTCATCTCCTATCAACAAGATTAAATTAAAAGCCAAACAACTTTAGCCAACATGCCCTATTTAGTGGACAATGTCTGCCAAAAATCCTCTTTACGTTCCAGGTCAGCAGTTACCCCGAACTGCACCTGAAAATATGTTTGATGTTACGATGAGCTCTACTGACATGATAAATAATAAACCATTTAGTAAGTTGCATTGAGACCTATTCAGAAGTTTGTCCACCCATCGTTTTTTATAGAAAAGGATTTAAATGTGTAGTGTATGACAAGCTTTGCCACCAGCTCCATTTCAGGCCTTTCATCCCCAGATGAGCTGGAGCAGCAGCTGGTCCAACAACTCTGCTTGTAGCTGAGGATAACCGGACCTTTACTGTCAAAGTCAAACCTCTCAACACCTGCCAGAAGGGCTCAGCTCTATAATCTTTTAAATCACTTCTCAAGGCAAGTAAGCAAGTTCTATCTCGATTTATCTTGAGTCAGTTTTGTTGTCATTCATCACTGCTTGATTGAATGTATAAAAAGGAATTGGAGGATGAAACCCTCTTTATTTGTCACAAACATGCACACAGCAGAGCACACACAGTGAAATTGGTCCTCTGCATTTAACCCATCCTAGTACTAGGAGCAGTGGGCAGCTATCGTGCAGCACCCGGGGAGCAATGGGGAGGGGGGATTGGAGGAGTCCGGTGCCTTGCTCAAGGGCACCACAGCAGGGCCTAGGAGGTGAACTGGGACCTCTCTAAGTAGCAGTCCACTTTCCATATATTTCAAGTCTGTTCGGGGACTTGAACCAGCGACCCTACGATTCCCAGTCCAGGCCCCTACTGACTGAACCACTGCCGGACAACGCAGTAATGTAAAAGCAGTAATGGAGAGGAGATTTATTGGATTATTGGACAAATATATAAGCCTTTCATGCTCATTTTGGTTGCTAGCCAGCAACCATAGTTTCATTCCGCCTACATTAGCGTTTATTTTGGTCCTGCTCTTGTTTGCAGTCAACACTTGAGCTGCCCGTTCTCTAGTTACCGCGATGTCTTTAACACACCCAGTCATGTGAATGAGCTCATTAGTGCAGCTATTTAACGTATTCATTAGCAAATATGTCTATGTCAACACGTTGTCACTAAATATAACGGGTATTAGCAATGTTAGCTTAAAGCAAAAAGGTGGCCGTGGTTTCAAATGGAGTTTTGCATCATTAGAATGATAATGTATGCAGCTAGACACTTTAAAAACTATTCAGATGCGCAATTCTGCGGGGAGACCTGTGGTGTGCAGTGAGGAGAATGTGTTTATTGTGTTGACTTGCTCACAAAAAGTGTACCCACACAGTCCAATTATTCATACTTCCCAAGCGTCTGAACCCTCACTGCAAACCACATTTAGCCAAGGTCACGACAAATGGCTCAAGCTCCACAGACAATTCACCTGCTTATTAGGCCTAATTCAGACGGACGAGGGTGGGCCATTAGGTACGCCTGTGTGTTTGCGTATGTGTGCTTTTGGGAGAATGTTGATATGAGAAAAGATTGAGAGTCAGAGTGCATGGTTTTGTCACTGTGCAAGTATTTATGTGCATCCATTATGCGGGACAGCTTGCCAGTGTGTTTATGTTACTGTAGGTAGAAGCGCCAAGGTCAGAACATTCATGCCCTGCATCGCAGATGAACTGAGGACCACGTGGGATCTGCTTGTGTTTACACGGGGCGGACTAAAGATGCATAGCAAATCAACCAGATAACATATACCTGGTGTGCCTCCTTAACAAATGTTTGACCTCAAGGAGCCTGTCTGGGTCCTTGTCAGTTTGTCAATCTTACCTTGATTTTAACAAATGTAGTGATTATGTTCACACCAAGCAACCGATCTGGTGTTTATTAAACAGTCTGTGTTGAAGTTTTTACTCATGTTCCTCCTGTCTAAAAACTAGAGTTGGACTGAGCAGATAAATTAACCCTTGATTTATTATTTTTCTTGACATAATGAATCTTGTTTTTCCACTGAGTGACTATCCTGAGTGTGTTGAGTTAATGTAATTGCTGATGAATTGGGTTAACCAATACATGCCAAGGCAATTATTATGAAGAACAAATTCAAATTGAGCATTCCTTTATCCTTTCAGTATAACATGCATATTGCAGACATTGAGTGTATGTATGGCGTTATTTGAAATTGTGGTTAAAAGTCGGACAACATCCATCCAATTTCTATCTCAACCTTTGCAGTGTACGGTTTAACCTGACGAAATACCGTTATGTGTTCTGGCTTCCTGAAATCTCCATTAGTTGCCTGGCAACCTGACTGTCCATAACAACAGTCTAGGAAGTCACACCGCCAGGTCACCAAGTCTTTTTGTTTGCAGTCTAAAAAAACATGATGTAAATATGACTAAGCGAGGGTGAGCAATGCCACTCACACTGCATGGTACGATTCTCTAACAGGTTTTTGTAAATTAAATTCAATAATTCTCAACTTTTCATTTCAAGGAAGTGATTGTGATGCCAGTAGATGTGGTATAGAAACAGAGGGTCGATGGTTTGATAGGGGCCTTAAGCTATCTCTTTCCCTCTTCTTCCAATCTTGATGCTAAGCTAAGCGAACTGCATTCTTACTATTTCAGACGTGTAGGTGATGTTGATCTTGAATAGCCATATTTCCCAATATGTCAAGCTGTGAAAGTCAGAATAAAAACTGACGTATAGTCCCTGGTCATATCTTTCTGTGGGGTTATGCACTCAGCTCTAGATGGATAAACTGATCAAAGCCAATGGCTGAGCGATCATGCCATGAATGTTTATTTGACTCAAATTTCATGGCCGTGACTGATTAGCAGTTAGAAAGTGATAAGCACATGAGCCAGCAGAGTTAGGAGGAAAAAAGTGCAGATGTAAGAGCTTTTGGCTGCGGCATAAAGCAGGAGTCATCGCTGGCTCAGTGGCTGAGGGCTGTTTAGCAGCAGCAGAGCTACTGAGTGTGCATCATTGACTCACAAATAAATATCTGAGAACTGAGAGTACTGTCAGACGTTTCCACATCAATCAAATACAATACCCCCATAAAGAACTGCTTACATCAAAGCACACCATGACATTACTGAGCATGCAGTCCTGGGCAGACTGTGAATCTTTCACCATGGTGCTTGACTGACAGAGGTTGGAAAAGGAGGAAAAGCATGAGGAAAGAAAAAGATGAAAGAGGAAGGGGCATTGTTGAAGGCTGATGGGGATGAAAGAGGGATGACAGGAATCTAGAATAAAATATGAAAATGAATGTACGCGAAGAATACATTAAAATAATCAATCCCAAATATTTACTGTTAATTTGATTACTAAAACAACGTCAATTCACATTTATGTACTAAGTAAGTAAAGCAAAACAAGCCTTCTACGCTTTTACTGGATAGGGAATGTTATTATGAAAGAGGTTGAATCACATAGTTGTAAAAATGTGTGTCTTCAACAGTTCCCAACAGCAGAGATAACAGCTGTGATGATATGAGTTTAAGTGTGTGTAACTACATTATGTCAACTTAATAATCCTTCTAGATATTATGCAAATAAAATGGTTGTGGGGAATATGGATTTTGGTCACAGCTGTGAGCTTATAGGACGTTCCAAATCTTATAGGACGGATAATGTTTATGAAACCATCCTTGCAAGGTCTTCAGCCGGACAATGTGTAAGAGGAATGCGTTTTGCCATTACAGATTCTATTACGAAATGTTAACGTGAAGTAATCCTGGTGCTGCTTCAACACCCCAAAGTGAAAATATAAAAGGAAACTGTAAGGCTCCTTCATTGTTGAATTGCATAACTGTGCTTTTGAGTCCAAAGCAATGAGCAGTTAGTAAGAAATAGATGAAGGCCAGACAGAGCACAAAGTACAAAGTACAAAGTGCCCTCCACTGCATCTAAGTGGTGTGAGTTGCATCTGTTTCTGAGTAAAACCAGTTATTTCTGACTATTCTTGAGCCTGTAGCTCATATTTGTTGATGTTGTGAAGGTCGAAACCAATCATCCAGTCCATTGCATATATAAAGGAGTGTAAACCGACTCACTTTAATTATTTTTATATTTCAGAAGCTTTGTGTTTATTGTTGCTATGGACCATATAGCCTCTTACTCCACACAGCCTCAGTTGTTGTAAATACTTTGCTGTTGTGAAATAATAATAACAGAACTGTTTTGCCTGACACCCTAGCTCAAAGTCACTACTATTAAGCCAACACCGATACAGTTCTCAGTGAAAGCCTTGTTATTATTTGAGGATCTAAAATATGTAGTCCCTTTTGACAAAACAGATATTTGAACACAAGGAAATACCTTGAAATATTATCTGTAGCAGATTATATATATAAAAGTTCTCTGCATGGCTTCAACAATAAAGAGACCTTGGAGCTGAACAAAGGACATAATAAAAGGGGAAAGGTGGAAAACCCTGTATGAGTGTACACTGACGGTTTTTTAGTGCATGTGATGATTCAGTACATATACATTTCCCACACACAACTAGATAAAAGAAGAGTTCAAAGAATAACACCCAACTCTTCTGAGGCTGCGATTCTGTATGGAATACCAATGCTTCTATTGACAAACCACACCATATGGCAATGTCTCAAAATGTGACTGAATCTGAAATCCACAAATAATCCACAAGGGTTTATAATAAAAGCACTTTTAATTGACCATCTTTTTCTTGGCAGGAGCTTCAGGCAGAAAATAAATGTACAAAGGAGACCAGGTCTGTACTTCATATCTGAAGTCTCTGGTAAAACTTGGCTTCTTTGCAGACAAATGAGACGGCTGCAAGTAGAAAGGTGGAATAAAAACACAGGCTGCAACACAAGTCAGGCACTTCGTAGGATGAAGAGAAGCTGGAGTAAGAGCCATTGTTGAGAAAAAGCAAAATGTTCTAGTCATAAAGCAGCAGGTCTTCACAGCGGTGTGTATGCTGCTGTTCCCCCTGAAGCAGATGTGGAGTCTGTACACCAGCTTTGGTGCAGTGTGAGGCTGGATCGCTGCCACTCGGTTTTCCAGGTCAGGGGAGACCTTACGAGAGCCCCCTTGCAATCATATCCTGACCCCAAAGAATTGTCTGTATCTCTGACTGAAAGACTTCTGTGGGTGGATGCAGGGGATTATTTCAACAAGGCATGCCGCAGGGACAAAGTCAGCAGGCAGTTTGTTACAATAAGCCACAACTAACCCGCCCCAAGGTGACAAGTAATTCCCTCTGAACTCATCCCTCTTACGGTCTGATCTGTTACTTCTGCTGCTGCAAACCAGGAACCAAAAACAGACGGATACACCTTTTGTTTTTCTCTAAATCAACCGTATACAACCCATTCTCATCCTGCAGCATCTTTACCATTTTCTCTGGGTTATGCTCTATTTTCTGTCCCTTGTTTTGCAGTAACTACTGCAACTCCCTCGTGCTCATTCAGCCTTCCCATCGTTCCATTTTATCGACCTGTTTCTTCAATCCTCCAGTGCCCTGATGTCCTGCTTTCCCTCCGCATCTCGCTTCATTTTGCGGCTCTTCTTCCCTACCTATGGATGTATTAGCCTTCTTGGGTCATCTCTCCCCTACAGATTGCTTTGGGCTCAAAAAGGCCACTGCGCTCACTCTACTTAACTTTGGCTGGAATGGCAGAAAAAAAAGCCTTAGGTGTCTAACTCGTACTTACAGATTACTGCCATCTTTCATTTGCGGGCCACATGCATTCTCAGGGCTGTCTTTACATTTGCCAAACCACATTGGCTTGCTGATAAACAATATCTGAAGATTTCACACATTCTGAAAGCATAGCCTCGACTCTGACAGCTTACCTGTCTGTTTCATTGTGTTCCTGCTGTCAGGCACACACTGCAGCTCCTGGCAAAGCAACACACCACTGAGCTGAGAAGTCATGCTGACCTGTCAGCAGCAGTAAACACACTACTCCTCATTTAAATTAAAGCGATTTAAAACTTACACTATTGAAAAAAGCGGCTAAACACTAGCATTCAATAACAGACGAGGTATACAACAAAGAAGCATCAAATGTTGCTGTGGTAATTATACCAAATTATTTTCCAGAAATGTTGTACATACTGCAGCTGTTAGCTTTCCTAAGGTGTAATCATCACATTTAACACTTTTTTTTCAAGCGTAATTATAAACTTTACATCATCCAAGCTTCCATTCCATACTAGCAACGCAAACCATGTTATTGGGAGCTAAAAGAGCTGGGCTGGACGTTGAGAAATAAACTTTGAGAACAGTCACAACTGTGTGAGGTGACTTTAGTGGCCTTAATGCAAAAACACAGGTCAACCGACACTGGATTTTCATTTACAGCCTACATCCATTGGAGCTAAATGGTGATCAAATGCTTAATGCGGTAATCAGATAATAATTGTTCAGTCAGGCTGGTTAACAAGTTAATGTTACACTGACTCCTCTCATCAGCAACAACGTTTGTTGGAAAATCTGGAAGAGGTCACTGCCCATGAATTGGTAAACGGAGCAGTGGGGAGAATGGATAAAAAGTCTTGAGACAATGCTGTGACTTAGAAGCACTGACTCTTTTTCCATCACTGCTAACCCACAGGGAGAGGGAGAATATAGGGTATCCAACCTCATGGGAGTGAGAACAGTGTGGGTATATTTGTGTGTTGTAACACTTATGTCATTTTGGACGTGTTTTTGTATCCATCTATTGTGTTCATTGTTGTCTTTTGCCCAAATAAAGTATACAAATTGGTGACATTTCAAAGGCAGAGCAGGAGTTCCTCAATGTGCATTCTTTCAAATAGCCAGCAGGAGGGAACTCCAATGGATGCTAAAAACGAGTCTGATTTTATAGAAGTCTATGAGAAAATGACACTACTTCTCATTCGATATATTGCAATAGTAAAGTCGTCTTAAATACAGCATGATGATCAATAAGTAAATGATGGTCAATTCACAGTAACATAAGTGCATAAAGCAGTGAATGCCTTTGGCTGAGGGCACATAGTGATTGACAATTTGGCACTTCTGGCTTTTCAAAACTCAATATAGTTAAATGCCAACCTTGAGGCTTCAAATCAGTATTCAATCAACCAACTGTTGAAATCATGAAGGCTACATCCACTTATTTTATAAGGTCCATGCTTAAGCCGCAGGGGCGCACACATTTTACACTGCTGGCCAACACACCAGCTTAGATCATCTCATCATTGAGTCACCCCCCGTTAGCGTGTGTGTATCAGCACAGGCAAAACACATGTTTCACTGCCTCTTCCTCTATCCAACACTAAGCTGTATCCCTGACAGATGGTCCAGCTGCACCTAACATGACTACATCATTTTTATCATGTACAGTATAAACTGCAGATTGACTCTGTGACAAAGCTTTTGATCTTCAGGAATCATGCAAACCACTCGGTGTTGGAGTGGAACTGCAAAGACCCGGAGATGCAATTACCGTCTGTTTGCGAAAACCATTCCATGCATTTCATGCTCTTCCTCCGAGCCAAAATTGATCCAGAAACCAAAAGATTTCCACCTGGAGGAAGAGCCAGCTAATCTAATCTACCAAAGGGTGCACAGATGGAAGAGATAATGGGGAAAATGTGATGGTTTATGACTCCTAGCTCCCTGTATTGCACTAATGTGATGTATAGAGAAGGACCGAACACAATGGTGTTAGAGGTGGTGCTTAGGTGTTAAGCTTAGATATCTGACACAAACACTATATATATTTATGTAATTTAGGTTTATGATTTCTTCCAGCCATTAACCATCACCCAATGATCTCAATTACTCTATTGTGAATGATCTTGACATATATATTTTTATATTCCAGTGTAACTTCATAGAAGTTTGTGTATTTCATTCATCCCTACCTCCAGGATAGATGCCTCTTACTCCATTTGTTCTGGGGGTTCACGTCTCGTTTCATGCGGCCCATTGTCCCCTCGGCCTCAGAAACATCTGGCAGGGAACATCTGGGTGTTTTCATTAGACCCAGTGTGGCTTGGTCTGTTGATGAGGGGAGAGGTAATTAAGCTACAGACTAATGGAGGAACATTACATACACCTTATAAAAATTACACAGTAAATATAACTTTTCCTACTTCAGTTTTATTACGGCTTGTACACATGAAGTCAACACATTGAAAGATAGCCGCCGCAACATCTGTTGGCAAATGAGTGCTTCAGGAGCTGTAACTCATACTCTGTCTGCTCATATGCATACATATGTGCATGGGCAGGAGGTTATGAGTGTCCGCTAGGGCCATAAATCATATATGATTTGCACGATACCCTCTCACATGCACAATCACACTCCCTCTCACAAAACTACTGTTGGGGCCATAAATTATACTTGCTCACACACACACACACTGTCTTGAAATCATTCACACAGTATCAGGCTTTCTATACCCTATACAGTCGTGTATGTCGATGGAGTGTGTATGATAATATTGTCTATAGAAAAGAAATTGCTGTGTGTGTGTGTGTGTGTGTGTGTGTGTGTGTTAGGCGGAGAGTATGTACTGTATGTGTAATGAATGATGTGTGCAGGGGAATGGCGGAGGGTGTAGTAATCAATAATCTGTTATTCTGTTTTACAACACTATTATCAATCTCATAGCATGCAGTGCCGTCACTCTACCGTGTGTGTGTGACAGAGAGTATGATTTATGTTTATACCATGTCTTGAGGCGTGTGTAGACATCTGTTCAATCAAATGGAATCCAATAAAAAGAGCTGAAGTTAATTTCTTCTTTCTAATGTTTAATGGTGGCAGTGTGAAAATGATTGACGCAGCACTTTTCGTAGAGGTGGAGTTTTTGCTACTTGGAAAGGATTAAATTGTAGGGTGTACCTTATATATTCTTGTGCAGGTGAATGTGAAAGGCACTCTCTTACAGTTGACATATTTGTTCCCTTTCCCTGCCATCGCACACACGTCCACCTACCTAAGACTCCGGTCTCTTTCAGCCCTCCGTACTTCTGCATGGCTTTGATGGCCTTGGTCAGAGCCTCCTTGGTCTGAAGCTGACCAGTCACTGGGTCAGGGGGCGGGAGGTAGCCAAACTTACTCAGCCAGTCCTGGAAGGGGGAAGAGCAGACACAGAGTTCAAGAGTAATCCCAGGCATGTCAAGGACTCCAAGTATCCAAAGCTGCTGAGAAGATCTGACACCTGTTCATGTTTACCGCCGGCGGATACTGTTCATGTTGACCGTCTGCGGATACTGTGTGTCCAGCCACATTTGTACATTCATGTTATGCGAGTGCTTGAAACACTTGAAATAAACAGTACGCACAATGTGAAAGCCCCATAACTTTTCGAACACACACAGAACCATTCAAAACACATTATTTAATAGCAGATATTTTAACATGTCATAAAGGGAAAAGGCAGGTGCAAATGATAACTTTCATAACGGCGGCATTTCATTGATGTTGGCTTACTGGGACTCTTACACAACTCCAACATTACTCGACACACCTGCTATTTGTCTGCTATATTGCTAAACCGATCAAAAAAGTATTAAGTATCATACAAACACAATATTTAATGTGACCAATTATATGTTCTGCACCAGGTAAGAACCACATTTTGAAAGTTTTAACTGAAATGAAAGTTGGTTTAGGGATTAGGAGATGAAGCAACTCATGGTCAGAGTAGACATGGTAGTGGAAGAAGCACAGGTGTTCCTAATAACATTAACGATGGCTCCGTTCCATTTTAGTGTCCCAGTAAGGTCATTAATTTAATCATTTGCACCTGCGCTTTTCCATCTGTGACATATCAAAATGTCATATTGAAACAACCCTATTCTTCGGTTTCCTCAGCATTGAATTACTAAACTGGACAAGTAGGCCATAACTCTCTATTTTATGTGATTGTTGTAAATAATGACTATTTATGTATGTTAAGTTGTGTTGAAAAAAGGGTTTTGGTTTATTCTTTGAATGCCAATAGAGTTTGGAATGTTCCAGGTTTGTCACTTTGATATTTAAACCTATTTGTTTCCTAAAGGATTCATTTTCAGTTGACTCCATTGCTATAAATCCATTTCCTTTCTCTCTCTCTTGCGGTCTCTTGTCTTTTCTCCATGTAATTTGATGGCTAG